>NC_068296.1:18535654-19843988 GCF_025860055.1 Xyrauchen texanus
GTTGAGCAATGACTGTTTTGTAAACGTCTTTTGATCATCGCTGTTGTAATTGACTGCAAAAAGAAAATGTTCCCAGAAAGGAGATATGCAGGGGGCTTCCCTATCAGCAGCTCGTTTTCTCCACTAGCCTTTTTCAACTACACACATTGCGTGAAGAACAGTTCAAAGGTTGTAACTGTGCCTGTCTGTTTGAAGCTTTGTTTTCTTGACCAAAACTTGTGCTCCAGATGCATCATTAAACTTGAGGTGAATCGAATGCGGTGCCAATCCTCCCCGAACCATGGGTGGCGAACCGTAAGGTTCCATTTTTTTACACAGTATATAATAAAACCTCATTATAGAGAATTTCCCAGACATAACTAAGTAAACAAAGCAGAAAATGCAGCCCTGCTTGTAGATATCTACTTAAATTTCTACTGCATGACTCAAATTAAACTCTAAATACCTTTAAAAGATTTTATGTTACTTATCTGCCCAAATTCTGTGATTATTTCATCCTCAAAAGCATAATTCTATCGACACGGAAACTTGTGAACACAACTTGACTTTCACGTTGACTGATAAAACCTCCATGCATCTCTAAGCAATTTGCAACTTTGTATTACAGCACTTCTCTTATTTCTGCCTCCTTAGAATTGCTTCTATTGTTCTATTCGGTTATCTGAGTTATCGTAGACTTTGTAATTTCGAACCAGTCTGGCCATTCTCAGGAGACCTACATAATATTAGACAGGTCGTTTTAATGTTGTGGCTGATCAGTGTATTTTGTATTTTAGATTTTTCCAAAAATTATTCTGGGCTCTTGTTGGCGTGTGTGTGGGGGAGTTAAGTGACCCCCTATACAGCTCAAAAAAATTATCTTGGGGAATCCCCTGGTGTTTCATCAAAACCAGAAACCTTTTTTTCAAATGATTATAGTGACACAATGCAACATTGTATATTATCTGTCCCAGTTATTAAAAATAATAAAAATTTGAATTATAAACATGCCCGAGTGCACCAAGTGCTGTCTTCTGACGAAACTTACAGATGGTGAATGAGTGACTCTGTCAGAATTTATCCTTATTTTCACCTATTATAATGGTAAGAAATAATTCTTCTTTGATTTATGGTTCTTTGTACACCTTAAATACAAACTTTAAATAAACTTTTATGTTAGATCTGAACCTTCGCAAGAGGTTAACTGATATACACGCGGTTAATACTCGCATAGTTTTGCCGTTATTTTTCTAATACTACATTTTAGCTCACTATCAAACAGTTGTAAAATTATTACATGGATGCTATGTGGGGAAATTTCCATTAATTATGCTATGCCCTTGAGCTGTCCTCCCCTCAATATCTTTAAAAATGCAAGCCATGCTGATAAATGATAGCGATAAGTTTTAAAGAGATAAGTGTAAGGGGACCCCCCAAGAGCTCTGCCTTAATTTGAACACTGCTGCTAGCAGCTCTAACCAAAACCCCAAACTTAAACCTAACCATTAACTTGTCTAACATGGAAAAAAGAAAACGAGGGCTTGGAATGAGACGAGGAATGCGTATTACAAGATATTGACATAGATCAGTAATATGTATTGCATAAATAAATGTGGAATGAGTAACCAAATTTGTTCACTGATGTTTCCATTCTTTAAAATAATTGTAGGATAGGAGGCTAGCTAAAATTTGATGCCTGTGTTGAATTTATTTGAAATAGTGGTTGTTGAATGGTTGGTGTCTATGTGGAAATTGTTTTTTACCTTGTCTGATGAGCTAAGCCATACAATATCTTACGATTTCGCCATCTCGTGCGAATTATTACAAGTTGTCATGATACTTTGTTGGAAGCAGTTGAGTGCATTTTTAAGGTCCATTCAGGTGCCCGGCATGTTTGCGCCTTTACCTGATGTGTAATAAAACGTAATTTAAAAAAAATCTACGCAGGCAGCATGTGCAAGTAAATGGTGCTATCAGCAGCTGCAATTAATTCTTAGTGAATTGCAAAATGTGTAATTTTAATAAACAGCTAAGGCACAAAAAAACTTGTTAGGAAAACAGAAATAAGAAATATTAAAACATAATCAAACAGCATTGTGAGACATTTCATTCATATAATGTTAAACATTTGCAATGATAAGCTAACAGCCTGTTTTCCGATTCATTTTAATTGGGCTGTGTGCAGGCCTGTAAAATTGATCAACACCCATCTCAAAAGCAATTTGTGCAAAAAGGCATTGTCATGCTACAACAAGAAAAGGCTTCTCTCAAAGGGCTGCCACAAAATTATGTTGAATATCACTGTAAGCTCTTGTTGATAGACAGTGTTTCAATCAAACAAGGAAAAAATAAAAGCCAGATTAAAAAACAGCCCCAAAACATTATTCCTCCTCCCGGCAACTACCAGACCCAAATTAATCTGACAAAGAATGCATTACCACTAATCCAGAGTCCAATGGCAATTAGCTTTCCACCCTAGCCTATGCTTGGCATTAAACACTTGTGATTTTAGGCTTGTGCACAGATGGAATCCCATTTCTTGTGCTCCTAATGGACAGTTCTTTGGCCAGCATTGCTTCCTGGAGCAGTTTGGACAGATAATGGATCATTACCAGATGGTCCCCTCAACACTTTCTGTCCTCTTCTGAGTCTACACTTTACCGCATGGACTGTTGGGAAATACAGTTGAAGTCAGAAGTTTACGTACACTTAGGTTGAAGTCATTAAAACTAATTATTTTAACCACTCCACATATTTAATATTAGCAAACTTTAGTTTTGGCAAGTCATTTAGGACATCTACTTTGTACAATTTTTCCAACAGATTGTTTCACTTTTAATTGACTATATCACAATTCCAGTGGGTCACATGTTTACATACACTAAGTTAAATGTGCCTTTAAGCAGCATGTAAAATTCCAGAAAATTAGGTCAAGCCTTTAGACAATTAGACAATTAGCTTCTGATATGCTAAATGGTTAATTGGAGTTCCTTACGCTTGCCCATTTTTCCTGCTTCCAACACATGAAATTCAAGAACTGAGTGTTCACTTGTTGCCTAATTGTCAGTTGTTCCCACCCCTAGACATGTGCCATTGTAATGATATAATCAATGTTATTCACTTCACCTGTCAGTGGTTTTAATGTTGTGGCTGATCAGTGTACACAGCTTTCAATGAACATGTGATAATAATCTTAGTGACTGTAGAAATTTACAAGAACCAAAACTGATAAATGCTGCAACTGTGTTATTCATTAAAAATTATGGTTAGTCAGAGACATGTTCTAGCGTGTATAGTGTACAAGCTCTAACATATTTGTTCTGTTCCAAAACCTTCTGAGCTGCCAGAGGCAGCATCATAGGTATGCTCATTTAACAAAAAGGAAAGCAAAAAAAGGGGGAATAAAAAAAGAGACAAAAAGTCAAAGACCATTTATGAACTACTTTAACAGAATGTTAATGGTGTAACAGCCTAAAGAAGTTTAGAAATTACCTCCAGTCAGCTGGATGTCTTGACCGGTTACTGGTAGTCTTCACTCTGCGGTCATATAACTTTGCCACAGGTTTGTATAGTATATGCTTGTTTATATCTGTCACCTATGTAGTGACAAGTAATAAATAATTGCAAGAATTTAATGAAAAAAAGGATACAAAATAATAACAAGCAATACACTATAGGCTGAGAAAATAATGCTGCAAAAAATTAATAACACTGTGGGCCCATTGTGCGCTTAACCTTGAATGTATTTATATAGTACCAGTTATGACAAAACACAGACATACAACATTCCTTTTGTTAAAATAGTTTAATGTGTTTCTGGATAATACAGGGGTTACAGGACTTTTCAAACAGCAAAACATTTTTAAGAGTGAGCATCTTGTCTTGGAGCATGAGAGTTCTGACTTGATGCAGAAAATGGCTTAGGGAGAGAATATTCCATTAGTTTTAATGTAAGCCCAAGATGGAGTCATACATTTAACAATGTAAAATGCTGGAAGGCCAAAAAAGGGGTTTCAACTGTAAACTGAGGCAGCTGTAGATCTGTGCCAGATCATAAATAATAGTGAGAATAGAGAAGTACAGAGGGAACTTAGGAAGAGAATATTCAGCAGTTTGTATCAGAAACACATCACATTTCAAAAAAGACTAAAATAAATACTATTTACTGTAAATAGCGTGAATGACAAGTCTGCCAGCTGAAAGTAGCATAACAACATTTGGTAGGAGACCTGTTTGTTCCTGGCACAGCATTACTGTTTAGACTCAATGTGAGAGATTCAGACAGCAACAGACATGGACTGCTGGTGTTGCTGGTTTAAGGACAAAAGGGCAAAGAAAGTGCAGACTCTGTGAGATGAGTTTAGTAGCAACATAAACATTCAGCTTGGAAGTCAAGCAAATAAAGGTTGGATACAATTCAAGTGTTATTCAAATTAAAGAGCAGGCATTTCTCTCAATGACAATAGTTTGTATGGGTTGAGGAACAGTGTATTTAATTTTTAAATAAAAATTTGGGTTTACATTAAAAGATTAGTGCTTACAATACGAAACCTCCACTGCAAAGGTAACAGATTTATTATAAGAGATAAGTGTTTAGCATAATTGCAATTTAAATGTTATATACTGTACAATAGCCCCAAAAAGTATTTGGAAACTTAAGCCAAACTTATAAATACAAATTGAATTGCATAGTACCAAAATACCAAACCAAGTGCCATCTTTATTTAGTATTCATTATTCTTTAAGGTCTATTTACAGAATACTGAATACTAAATAAAGATGTTGATCATTATCACCTTTAAAGCTTAAGTGTAGCTTTTTCGATGCCAAAATACCCAGTTTAATATGCAGAGATGACTATTAGTAAACCATTTGTGGGATTTCTTTTGTGGCACTATAAAAATATTGCTGTTTGTTTGAGCGTTTGGTAGTGCTAGTGTTGCAGAAATAACACACTTCAGCTTTAAGGTTTTCACACATCAACAGGTTTGGTGTTTGCAATTATTTAAGGTCTATATTGTTTTATCATCGAGGTCTAAGTATATATTTTCAATTTGACAGATTAAGGGAATTTGTGTCACTTCTGCTATTTTGTCAATTGTGCTTAAAGGGTGCCCTGTGTGAAATTTAGAGTGTCCCATAACTGTTCATATTGTATGCTCTGCCACTTCCCATTGATGTGAATATCAGGTATGACTTCTTGCAGACTTTACAATGAACCAAAGCCGTTCTCACAACAGCTCAAACACCTCAAACTTAGATTCATCCCTCCCAAAATATTATTTTCTGATTTATTTTCATTTGCCCATTTTAAACTTTTTAACGTATTTGCAAGTTTAAGTATTGCTTTTCCAAAGGGGTTAATTATGTGTAATGTTCACTGAAGCTGCCCATTGAGAACATGTGACGGGTCTATTTCTCAAAGAGATGTACTGATGTCCTCTTGTTGTGGTGCTTCTGTATCATCCACTTCTCTATCTCTGTCTAAGATCCAATCTGCTGTCTTCTTTAAATACAGCAGTGCACATTGATGCATAGAAACAATCTTCATCTCTCAAAAGAACTGAGAGAGAGAGAGAGAGAGAGAGAGAGAGAGAGAGAGAGAGAGTGAGTGTGTGTGTGTGTGTGTGTGTGTGTGTGTGTGTGTGTGTGTGTGTGTGTGAGCGTGTATTTATCACTTTGTGGGGACCAAATGTCCCCATAAGGATAGTAAAACCCGAAATTTTTGACCTTGTGGGGACATTTTGTCGGTCCCCATGAGGAAAACAGCTTATAAATCATACTAAATGATGTTTTTGAAAATGTAAAAATGCAGAAAGTTTTCTGTGAGGGTTAGGTTTAGGGGTTGGGTTAGGTTTAGGGGATAGAATATAAAGTTTGTACAGTATAAAAACCATTATGTCTATGGAAAGTCCCCATAAAACATGGAAACACTACATGAGTGTGTGTATGTGTGTGTGTGTGTGTGTGTGTGTGTGTGTGTGTGTGTGTGTGTGTGTGTGTGTGTGTGGTTTACAAGGATATTTTTTTAGATTACAAACTGGTAATTACAAGGGTATTATGCTATAGATGTGGTTTACGAGGACATTTCTAGTGTCCCTATAATTCAAATAGCTTAAAAAACATACTAAACAATTTTATTTTTTTTTATGTAAAAATGCAGAAAGTTTTTTGTGAGAGTTGAGTTTAGGGGTAGGGTTAGGGTTATGGAATAGAATCTATAGTTTGTACAGTATAAAAATCATTATGTCTATGGAGAGTCCTCATAAGGATAGCCACACCAATACATGTGTGTGTGTGTGTGTGTGTGATCAGCAATACAAATGTATTATGGAACACTATATGACAGTATATGACAACAATTATTGGCGAATAGATCCTAAATTATCGATCAGTGGTGAATTCTCAGAGCCAGCAAAGCCTTCTCTGCTAGCCTAACATTTTTGTAATTTTTCATCCTTTCATCTAATTCGCCTTTTTGCCTATTTATTTCCAATCGCTTTCCACTCCTAATTTATCTAAAAAATGAATAGCAAACCACGAATAGTTTATCAAATCATGACATGACTGCTTCACAAATCACATGCCCGAAGCCATGCTCCTTAGCCGAAGCAGCGTGTTAGTCTGAGCTCCACACCGTTAGGCCTAATTTCTACAGAATCCCTCAACAGTGCAGTGAATAGGCGTCTAAAGTCAGATTGTCTGATTCATTAGCCAATCAGATTTATTTATTTGTTCTTGGTGGGTGTGGTCTTTAGGATATGTCCCAGTCGAGATCTAGCTGGCCTTGAGTGAAGCAATCACACTTTAAGTGATGTATGTAATTTGAAAATGAAGAGCGTCAGATCTTGCTGACAAGTTGGCTGTCACTGCTGCTATCAATATTGAGAAAGAGATTCTTATGGATTTAAAAACCTGAGATGTAAACAGGAAAGGAGGGCTGATTTTCACTCATGTAAATAGGTAAGTGCTTTTTGCATTGTTACAGCAACATCTGGAGTTTTCTAAGTGTAAATTATCACATCCACATAGTTGTTAAAGACACATTATATAAAGTGGGACCACAATTCCTTTTAAAAACAAACCTTAGATGGTAATTTGTACAAAACAAAAATGGAGACAAAGGTCATGAAAAGGAGACGTTTGGAGACTGACTCTAGAACCTCTTATCGGGGGGTTGTAATCTCTGAAGAAAATAGGTTTTTATTAGGGCTGTCAATCGATTAAAAATGTTAATCGAATTAATTACATGGTGTCGCATTTAATCGCATATATAAATATTTGCTGAGAAAGCCTCTCATATAACAATAATTCAATATATAATGATGAAATAATGATACAAAGTTATCTTTAAATATTGAAAAATTATATATATATATATATATATATATATATATATATATATATATATATATATATATATATATATTTATAAAAATAAAATAAAAAAATATTTAGATAATTATAGTGTATTACATTCTTGTGGCAGAAGAGTTAATCATTGATAAGACAATTCAAAAAATATTGTTTACTACCATATTATTGATCATAAGTCAATCATTGGCATACAGTTCACAGCAATCCATTTCACAAGTGAATTTGTCAATCAGTTTGAGATTTATTATGAGGGCTTGTTTAAGGACCTGTAAATTAATAGCTGCGTCAAACATGCTTGTGTAGCGTCTCGTATGCGTTGACACAGTGACATTTTTAGGTCACTGTGTCAAGTTAAATATATTTGAATACTTGGAGCACATATTGAGATCTCTTAGTTCAGATTTGCGCTCCATCAAGTGTTTTGAACGCAAGAACGTAACGCATGTCTGTGTTGTTCTGCTGCTCAAGGGTCTTTTTCTTCACTATATAAACTGCACGTTGCCCATACAGCTGAAATTTAAATTACAGCCCTCTGGAGTAAACAGGTGGTACTACAAGCTTGCATTTCTCAGGAATCTCCCATATTATGGTCCGGGGGCATTTCGATTAATGGCGTTAATTTTTTAACACGTTATTTTTTGTCAAATTAATCACACTGAATTAACGCGTTAAATCGACAGCCCTAGATTTTATAGGAAGATATCACCAGGAAGTACGATGCCCCCTATACCTGCATCTACAATTTCCATCATCAGACCTCTCTCGTACTGTCTGAATATATATTTTTCTTTATTTGAAGAGCTCAAGGTTCCACTATAGGATACCCTCTCTAAGAAGGTGTTTAGTATTCTCTGTTGAACTTTCCTCGATTGCTAGGACTCAAGAAGAAAGACAAATAGGTGTTTACTAGCTTGACTTTTGTGGAGATGGGAGATGTATTCATTAAGGTGACATATTTGCCTATACTGTTAATAAAAAAAATATATATATTTTACTCAATTTTACCATAAAATTACACTGTAAAAAATTGCTGTAAAAACACAGGAAATTTTGTTCAGTAAATACAGTTAAATGCTGTAAATGAGGATGCCTTTGAGGAACAAAATATTAACAACAAGCTACTGTTCAGTCTGGTATAATACAGTATTTTTTTCTTTTTCAGTTAAATCAGACCCGCATTTGACTCTGTTGCTTGACCCTGCAGTCAGCGTTATCTTGTTATATCATTTATTTTATTGAATGTTTTTGCCGAAATGACAAGCCTAATAAAATGAAAATGACATTGACATTACTTGGACTTAACCGCATGATGCAAGCATGCATGCACATGTTTTCTGTTAACATTAGCTACTATCTGCTGAGTGGACAAAATGTTGTATATATCCATTGAACCACATTGCCAGTAACATGTCGATGTATTTGTTTTTCATAGAATTTCTAAGCAGTCAAATCAACAAACTAATTTAGCTAGCTTGCTCATTTGCATTCAACTTTTGTTAATTCTCAATCTGGGCTGTTATTTCAAGTATAAAGGTTTGTAGGATGTGTCATGTTTCTTTTCTCCCCACCTAGAGAGGGAATCTTTCTTGTTATGCAAGTTATTATGTATTATTCTGTGAGAGTAGCTTAAAGAGTGTCTGTATTGGACCTGTGAGATTATTTTGCTTTAAAGGCCTGTAGGCAGTAGCAAAAAGATGATAACTTGCAACATATATGGTAAGACCTGCAGCAATACATTTGCATATCTCAGGCACATGAGAACTCGTAGATTTTTGCCTAATGCATCTTTTAATTGTGGTTACCCTGAATGCACGAGAGATTTTTTCAGCCTTCAAGTTTCACACTTATCGCCATAAAGATAAGTAATAGGAGTAAACTGGATAGTGCAGGACATTTAACATGCCATATTGTCTGATGTAGCTCTAAATGTATGGATATCTGGGGTCTTCTCTTAAATCTGAAAAGTCATATTACTGAAGGCAAGACAGATACATGCCCTTTCAGACAATGTGACAAAAAATTTAAAAACAGAGTCAGAAAAGTATACTCATTACATCCTAACACATAGAGTAATACACCAGATAGTTATACAGAATGTTATTAGCCATGTTTGCCAATAAAGGTAATTTACATTTGAATTTGATATCAAAAGAGAGAGAGGAGGATAGAGAGATTAAGAAACATAGAAATCGAGTGATAAAATAGTTTATCAAAATGAGATCATTCTCTCATAACTATGAGACACAGAGGTCATTATCATAAGAAAACATCTTAGACGTTTTATTTGGTCAGTGCGATGGGGTCCCGTGCAAATGATATTTACTTACCACACCTAATATCTCATATGCTTTCTCTGTTTCTACATTTTTGGAACTTCATTGGTATAAATCCCTAGAGGAGAACTTAGGCCAGCCAGATAAAGGTGGTGTCAGACAGGGAAGCTGGTCCAGAAAAAGGCAGCAACTGTGAATCCCCATGTTGCCACCCTTATACAAAACCTCATGTAGTCCACAACACATTTGATACTGTATTGGCATTAATGGAAGCCTAATTTTGTAAGGCCATCTCTTGACCGAGCCATTTCTATGCAATTAATTTTTAGGTGTTTTAATTTTAAAATGTAACATTTTTAAATCATTAGCTTCTAGCAGTGTTATACTGTAAAGATCACATTATACAGTATTTTAATTTTACAGTAATAAACAGTTCATTATTAGATTACAGTAGGAACACTAAAATAACAGTATAACGGCAACCAAACTGCTGACAGGATTATACTGTAAAGCTTATATTTTATACAGGACAGTACTGTAATGTTTTTACAGTAATAAACTGTTGTTGTTAATAACAGTAGACACTGTAGCATAACAGTTTTATGCTGGCAAATGTAGCTGCCAGTACTTTAATATAACAAGGAAATCATTTACAGTGTACATGTATTGTCTTTTTAAATATATAAAGAAAATGTAATGTATATTTTCCGATAACTACTTCTTAATGAATTTAAATTTTTTTTACTGTAGCATTTTTAACAATCCTTTACCATTAAAATTACAGACATTTTTTACAGTGTTGGTTTAACTGCATTTAGTCATGTGTGACTGTTTTTGTTTGGTTTTGCTTACCTTTCTCTAATGTTTTATTTTCTCCTGCGTTTGTGTGTGTGTGCTGTGATTTCCTAGAACTGAATCATTGATTGATTTGATGATTGAAAGATTGGATAGCTCCACCCCTCAGTGATTACGGCTGGCTGACTAAATGGCATGGTCGGTTTATAATCAGGAGAGCTGCTCTCTGGAAAAGTGGGTGTTGTGACTTCGGGCTGGTCACTTATCTCCATGCTCTCAGACCAACAAGAATGACAGCAAATTGTGTTATGTTGTCTTGTGTTAATTCGTTTATGTCATTAGTTTACATTTACATTTATGCATTTGGCAGACGATTTTATCCAAAGCGACTTACAGTGCACTTATTACAGGGACAATCCCGTGGAGCAACCTGGAGTTAAGTGCTTAACTGGAGTTAGCCCACTACACCACCACCACACTTGTCTTACTGCTTCTGCATATGAAATATTATGCATTGTCTTATATTTCATATTTAGACACTTGGAGACGTTTTTGGTCAATAAGATAAATTAGTTTTGTAATGCTAAAAATAATAAGTTTAATGCAGCAACCTGTAGGGGTAACCTGTCCTTTTCTTTTAAGAACTCTTTTGACTTTGTTTATTGTCAGTGTAGTTAGGTTAACTGGTATGTACTGGTATTTTTCCTTTCATTTGTTAGGTAATTTATTTATCTGTCTTTCGTTTTAAGTGGGATTTGTTTGTTGTTTTGGACCTTTGGTTACCTTGAAGCCAAAAGAGATCTATTGCTGCTTTAAAAAAAAGACACTGACTACCAACCATGGAGTCGAGAGTTCGAATCCAGGGCATGCTGAGTGAATCCAGCCAGGTCTCCTAAGCAACCCAATTGGCCTGGTTGCTAGGGAGGGTAGAGTCACATGGGGTAACCTCCTCATGGTCGCTATAATGTGGTTCGCTCTCAGTGGGGCATGTGGTAAGTTGTGTGTGGATGCCACATTGAATAGCCTGAAGCCTCCACATGCGCTATGTGTCTGCGGTAACACGCTCAACAAGCCCCATGATAAGATGCATGGATTGACGGTCTCAGACACGGAGGCAACTGAGATTCGCCCTCCGCCACCCAGATTGAGGCAAGTCTCTACGCCACCACGAGGACTTAGACTGCATTGGGAATTGTGTGGAGAAAATATTTTTAGCATTACAAAACTAATTTATCTTAGTGACCAAAAGCCTCTCCAAACAATTAAAACATAATAAAAGATCTGCCTATCTAGGATGTAAGGCTCAGAAGCAAGCCACGGAAGCTATGAAATATAAGACAATGCATAATATTTAATATGCAGAAGCAGTAAGACAAGTTCAAACTGGACATGGAGATGTCAGGAATAGTAGCTCTACCCAGATACTGGATGGTATTGGAAAAGTAGCTTGCAAGCATAAGCGCCCTGTTAATGAAAATACTCTTGTGGTTAATCAGGTCAAGTTTGTATAATTTATTGCTGAAGTCATTAATTGTATTGCTCAAACAAATAAAAGAACTGAAAAACTGAAAATTATAATATCTGCAGCTGCTTGTCATCTCGATAAAAATTATACTACAGTTGATCAGATTCAATCACTACTTGGACAATCAGTACAATTTTACAATGGAATGCTCTAAGTTTAATTGCAAATGGTAAAGAATTCAAAAAATTTATATATGACAACAACTTTACTGGCTATCTTATTTGTTCAGGTAACTTGGCTTAACCCGCAGTTGAACTTTCAAGGATATACAATGATTAGGAAGGATAGGATAGAGTCGAGTGGTGGTGGGTGTGCAACATTTGTGAGGAATGGGGTGGCATGTAGAGAGATAATAATTGATACACAAATGGAATATGTTGTTATTGAAGTGCTGTATATTGGGAGTGTAAAAATAGTGAATTTATAATCCATGCAATCAATTAACAATTGAGAGCTTGAACATTATAGGTGGTGATGGTAAAGTAATATGGTGTGGGGATTTGAATGCTCACAATGTTCTTTGGGGGAGCTCTAATACTGATAGAAATTGTGTAATAATAGAAGAATACATGGATGAACAAACATTGGTATGTTTAAATAGTGGAAAAGGAACCAGAATTAATGTTAGAAACTCTGTCCTGCATAGACTTAACATTAGTATCAGGAACTATTTCAATAAAATGTCAATGGGATATAATAGAAGATACTTTAATAGGGAGTGATCACTTCCCGATAATGTGTAGAATTGATATGGAAATGACAAAAACCAAAAAACCAAGTGGAGATTTGATAATGCAGATTTTTAGAATATGTAATGATGAACTGAATAAATTCAACATAGGAGGATATAGGAATATGCAATTAATAAATTAACTTCTGTTATAATTAATGCAGCAAAAGAGACAATTCCTAAAACAAAGAGTAGTGGAATGAAGAAGGTTTACCCATGGTGGAGTCAGGAATGTTCTGAAGCTATTAAACAGAGAAATTAAGTTTTTAGGGTTCTTAGAAGGACTTTAATCCCTGAATCCCTCATTAACTATCAGAGGAAAAGAGCACAGATGAGGAGAATTATCAAGCAGGCTATAAGGAAATACTGGCAAACATTTTGCTCTTCAATAGGAAGAGAAACGCAGCTGGGAGATTTATGGAATGTGTTAAAGAAGATGACCGGAGTATATCGATCCAACAATATACCTGTATTAATAGGTGAAGGGAGAACAGCAGTAACAGAGGAAGAAAAATCAGAGCTGTTAGTCCAAACCTTTAAAAAGCACATAGTACTGAAAATCTAGATGAAAAAGGAGAAAGGACATTTTGGAACAGAATCAAGATGTATATAATCAGAAACCTAATGGACAGACAGATTTAGATGCTAAATTTGAGATGTTTGAATTAAAAAGAGTACTAACTCAGGTTGGCTATACAGCCCTGGGAAAAGATAGAGTGTGTTACATTATGTTTAAATATGCAGATGAAGTGTTGCTTAAAGCAGTATTGGATCTATTTAATAAGGTGTGGGTAGAAGGTAGATTGCCAAGGGAATGGAAACCGGCTGTAATAACTCCTATAGCTAAACCAGGAAAAGAACCATCAATAGCAGGCAACTATAGACCTATTGCCCTTACATCTAACCTATGTAAATTACTGGGAAGAAAGATTGCAAATAGGTTCTACTATATAATAGAGAGGAAAAAACGAATAGCATCATACCAATATGGTTTTTATTATTAAAGTTTCAGAAAATTGGAATTGGAGGAAGACTATATAACTGGGTCTTGAGTTTTCTGTATGGTCATTCAATTCAAGTGAAGGTGGGTGATATACTATCAAATATGCTCAATGTAGAGAATGGCACACCTCAAGGAAGTGTTATCAGTCCCTTATTATTTAGTATTATGATTAATTATATATTTGAAGTTAATCCAGACATCATGATGGAGTAATGTGGAAAAGGGGAAGATTACATTCGTTACTCCAAAAATTAAAAAAGCAATAAGGAATGTTGAATGTTGTCATTAAAATGGGGTTTCAAATTTTCTGTATCCAAATTTTGTTGTCAGTCCTTCACCAGGAAAAAGATAGGTTCAAATACTTATGTATAGACAACCAATGGAAAGAGTGTCAACGTTTAAATATTTAGGCTTATGGATGGACTGTAAAATTACATGGAAGAAAAGAAATGTTACAGAGTACTTAACTTAATGAGGAGTGTAGCAGGACAGGATTGGGGTGCAGACAAACAGTCGCTGATAGGAATATACTACGCACTTCTTCGCTCCATAGTAGACTATGGATATATAGTGTATGAGTCTGCATCCCAATTGTTGCTCAAGAAACTGGATGTTATACAAGCTAGAGCATTAAGATGCTGTAAAGGGATCAATGGAAAGGAGGAGGCGAGAACCGGCTTTTCAACATAAATAATATTTTAATAATAAACTTAAACAAAGGACAAACACACACATGACGGACATGTCCGTAAACGATCTCTCTCTCTCCCGCACAATCCTCTGCAGTCGAACTTTATCCCTCTCGAAGGCTTGATTAGCCTAATAGGGGACCGGGTGTGTATGATCACGACCCGGCCCTGCCCTCCGCCCTGCCACAGATGCATTTTAGGAGCTGCTAAAACAACACCAGTAGCAGCAATGCAGGTCGAGTTGCTAGAAATGCCTTTAAATTGATTTATCTAAGGAATATTGGATAAATCTAAAGGGCCACAATAAGGAACATCTAGCAAGGAATATATTAGAAGAAAGTTGGGAGATAAAACATTCAAATGGATCATTATGGATCTGGAAAGCTAAGGAGGGGGCAAAAGAAATGAAACTGGACTCAAGAATATTTGGACCAACTGTTGCAATATCTCTGGTACCCCCTTTTCACAGATCTCAGATTGCATGAAATCTCTCCTATGCACCCACACACATACACCCTACATATAATCATACACTTTTGGCCTAATAAATGTGTTTGTTTGATTTATTGGACTGTTAATTTTGAGTTGTTTTATTTACCTATTTCATTGTTTAGAATAAATATACTGAGTTTGAGTCAAAGCCAATTTTAGACAATTTATTTTCTCCTTAAAAGTGTATAATTTTTCTGTGGCCAGTGGCTTATAAAAAGCTATCATGGGACTAAAATATATTTTTGACTGGCCCAACCCTGTCTGGCGCATGATTGTTTTAATTCAATTTATTTCATTTAATTGAACTGGGTCAGAGTAACTAAACTTAACTCTAACTGAAACCCTGTTTTGTGCAGGTGAAAACTGTACTTTGTGTAAAAAAACATTATTTTTTTTAAATAACTGCTGTATAAAGAGTAACCCTCAAATAACCCTCTGTTCACATGCACTGATGGACTGAAACTGCTGTAGATATTGCTGTGGAGTTGGAGTAAAAACTTTATTAGATACATGTAAACACTTCCACCAGCTACTAACGTTTATATATATATATATATATATATATATATATATATATATATATATATATATAGACAGACATCACTGCTCATTTACATTTCCCCTGCATGCTACCTTGTAGAACAATGGTTGATACCCAAGCCCCACAATCAAATGTTGTGGAGATTGAGTCTCCTGAGGTGGCAACTCCAGTCTGGCCACCTGTTCACCCTCAGGTTATGCCACAATATCGAATCCCTACCTACCTTCATGCTCCTACCAAGTCAAACAGTTAATCTCCATCACCAGGAACTTCTGCAGCCCGGGTTGCCATGTCTTCTAGTCCACACTATGACCATCGTGGAACACTTCCAACTTTGGAAGAGGTGATTAATCAACTCGCTGCAAAGATTTACAATCTTGCTGAGATTCATGTGAATAACCAGCAAAAGACTTTCACCCTTCCTATCTACCACCAAGGAAATGATTGAAATGGAGATGGACTACCTCAGGAATGCAGCAAAGCTGATGATTTCTGAGGAACTTCAAAAACTGAAGGCTAGCTTGGAGTCAGAGGTGTGGTCCCTGATGAAACGGCTCCAGAGGTCCATCGAGGATACTTTGTAAACTTCTACAAAAGTCATGATTCACACTCCAAGGAATCTTCATTCATTCAGTCATCAGCCCAACATTCTTTTGTTAAAGCAGCAGCCTAACATCCTACCAACATAAGTTCAAACCAAAGCCTTACTCTTTTCAGTTCCATTCCTCCCTGTCAGCCCACATTGATTTCAAGCTGTGTGGATGATACAGACTTTCACATTCCTGAAAGAAAAGCCCACTTGCCTCATGCCCGTAAACCACTATGCTTAATCTAAGAGATCAATGCTCTAACATGTGACTTCCAACCTGTCTGTACTTGACATTTCACACACCTCTTAACGAAGGTGTGTCAAGAGGTGTGTGTGAACTGAGGTGCTGAGGTTCATCGTCACATCCATATCCCTGGAGGCCTCATTCCAAGAGTCCTACAACATTGCCATGCCAACCACATGAGTGGACAAGTAGGAGCCTACAAGACCTACAAGTGACTCAAGGAGGTAGTATTTTTTCCCAGAATGTGGACCAATGTGAGGAACTTTGTCAAGAGGTAGGTGAAATGTCAAGCTGACAAAATCCAACAAATCAATGTCATGTATTCTCAACAACAAGACACTTCAAGGCTGAAAACATACTATAAAAAAAGAAAAAGTAAGTGGAGGAAAGGAATCTTCAACGTTCATCACCAACCAGGGGTTGTCTTCTCTGAGGAGGAGATCCACACATACACACACACACACATCCTACACATAATCATACACTTTTGGCCAATTAAATTTGTTTGATGTAGTAACTGTGTTATTTGATTATTAGACTGTTTATTTTGAGTTGTTTGATATACCCATTTCATTATTTAGAATAAATATATTTAGTTTGAGTCACAGCCACTTGTGTTTTTATGGACAATATATACAGTATCTCACAAAATTAAGTACACCCCTCACATTTTTGTAAATATTTGATTATATCTTTTCATGTGACAACACTGAAGAAATGACACTTTGCTACAATGTAAAGCAGTGAGTGTACAGCTTGTATAACAGTGTAAATTTGCTGTCCCCTCAAAATAACTCAACACACAGCCATTAATGTCTATACCGCTGGCAACAAAAGTGAGTACACCCCTAAGTGAAAATGTCCAAATTGGGCCCAATTAGCCATTTTCCCTCCACAAGGTCTCAGGTGTGAATGGGGAGCAGTTGTGTTCAATTTGCTGTCATCACTCTCACACTCCCTCAAACTGGATTGGAACAAAAGAATTGTTGCTCTACATAAAGATGGCCTAGGCTATAAGAAGATTGCCAAGACCCTGACACTGAGCTGCAGCAAGGTGGCCAAGACCATACAGTGGTTTAACAGGACAGGTTCCACTCAGAACAGGCCTCACCATGGTCGACCAAAGAAGTTGAGTGCACATGCTCAGCGTCATATCCAGAGGTTGTCTTTGGGAAATAGATGTATGAGTGCTGCCAGCATTGCGGCAGAGGTTGAAGGGGTGGGGGGTCAGCCTGTCAGTGCTCAGACCATACGCCGCACACTGCATCAAATTGGTCTGCATGGCTGTCGTTCCAGAAGGAAGCCTCTTCTAAAGATGATGCACAAGAAAGACTGCAAACAGTTTACTGAAGACAAGCAGACTAAGGACATGGATTACTGGAACCATGTCCTGTGGTCTGATGAGACCAAGATAAACTTATTTGGTTCAGATGGTGTCAAGCGTGTGTGGCAGAACAGATGAGGAGTACAAAGACAACTGTGTCTTGCCTAAAGTCAAGCATGGTGGTGGGAGTGTCATGGTCTGGGGCTGCATGAGTCCTGCCGGCACTGGGGAGCTACAGTTCATTGAGGAAACCATGAATGCCAACATGTACTGTGACATACTGAAGCAGAGCAGATACTGTATGTATGTATGTATGTATGTATATATATATATATATATATATATATATATATATCATTATTATTTTATTTACTTTTTTCTCCTGAAAATGTATATCAGTTCGCTGTGGCCGGTGGCCTTTAAAGAGCAATCCTGGAACTAAAATTTATTTTTGACAGGCCCAACCCTGTCTGGTGCCCAATTAATTTAATTTAATTTAATTAACTGTTTAAATAGCTATTTTGAATTCGCTACCGTTAGAATACTACATGTCTTCCTTTTGGATTACACAGTTCAGACACAGCTCAAGGTTGAAAAAAATATCATATTAATAGCACTGAGTACAAAAGAGGTGGGTACATCTGGACTATGGATCTGGCTCTCAACACCACTTAGATGAATGGAGTAAAAATTTCTGCTTGAAATGTTGTATAATAATTAGGCCATTATGAGGACCTTTTTAGGAAAGAAACTAAATGACAGAGGAGTGAATTCAAGTGTGTGTTGTAATGGATTTCACTTTTTTCCTTATTGTTTTTAGTGCTGGGTGCCAGACAGGGACCACCTATCGAATGTTTGAGGTATGTCAAGGTACTTGATTATGTGTGGTTAATCAAGTCAGTAGTTTGGTCAGTAAGGAAAAGATAACAAAATGTACAAAGGAAGAATGTGAAAACCGTGATAAAATATTTTCACATGAACCCCTAGAACTTGGAAAAGATTACAAAAATTATTTCACACTGCACTTTTAATATGGTAATAATACTGTACAGTATTGCTCTATCAGTTCTTCACACCCACAATAAACAGAAAAGAGGGAGATTTTTTTGGTATGTGCAATTTCCAATAATATGTGTGTGTGCGTGTTTGTGTGTGTAGGCTGTACGGAGGTTCAAGAAACTCATTCAATCAATAAAAGCTATCTATCCAGTTTTTTCATTTTTATTAGTTGCCTCAATGTTTTCAACATTTTTCCTCTGTATTGTTCAGTTGATATCTAGCAAATGCACACCAATAATAAAGAACAGACAATATGTTTAATTCGAGACATTTCCTGAGGCAGGAGCCGTTTCAAGCCAAAGCAACAAATGACCAACCATTTCAGCAATATGCACTGCTTCCCCTCACAGGAATACATTTTAGGTGGGCTTCTGTCTGGCTTGCTGCTATAGATTGAGCCGGTGTGCAGTTTTGCAAAGTCTTCCACAGGCTCTGTTTTTTTAGTATTTGCTTTTCTCACAATCAGTACTCAATCTTGTTGATCCTTCCTTTGGACTGTAATCACATTTCAGATACTATTACAAACATGGACAGCTGGATCCATGTCATTGAGCGAGACACCTGTGCAGTCTTATATCAGCTGCAGCCTGCAGCACTGCTATTCAATTATGTCACAATGTGTCAGTGAAATGTAAATCACAATTATTTGTTTGGCATGTTGGGAAATGTTATTTGTCAGTTTTGTCTTTTTCAGATTTGTCTGCCTCCACCATTTAGGCAGAATAGATATAAATCCATTACATACAATCAGGCCTATAGTCTAAACTGATATATACTGTATATACCTCAAGGTTATAGAAAAGTCTGTTATTCAGCCTGTCTCATTAAGTTGAGCTTTTCTCTAAACAATGATTTCCAATGATATTTCAGTCTGTAACGTGCATGAGCTGGTATAACTCTTAGGAGTCTGTTAGTAATCCCCATTGAAATGATCTGTGCTCGGTTGTAAGAAGCCCCTTAAGTTAAGAAAACCCTTAATTATAATTGTCAGGGAATTGTAATGAAGGGATTCCTTAACTCTGTTCTTAAAGGCATTTTTACAATTATGCTATAAAAAATGCCACGATCAGTTACACCAAGTTGAAGTGTGTTTATTACCTTAAAGTCCCTGTGGAGTGCCTTGACAATCGCAGTTCGATTTGCATTCCGTCCGAATATTCATACTTCTCTACTATATAGTATGCCAAAAACAGTATGCCAGTGGTATTGTTTGTCCGAATCCACAGTATTCATGAAGCAGTAAGCGAGAAATACCCAGATGACCTACTATTTCTGGTGAAATATTTTTAAGTGCGGATCGACTGGATGATCCCACAATCCCTCGGGAGCTGATGCGACGTGACATTCAAAACCCTGGATTTAAAGGAACGGCTGTGAATCGTGAGTCAGACACCTCTTCTTAACTGGAAGCGCTATATTTACAAAGATAATTGTGCCTTGTGCTTGCATTTAACAAAACCAAAGATAGTTTTCCTGGTAATTGTTATTACATCATAGATTTGGGTCACAAGGTGATGCCAACGTCCACGGATGAAGTATGTCCGAAATCGATTCATACTACTCGCATGCATACCTAAAAGAATATACTGTTTTGCCGGCAGATAAGTGCATCATTTATCAAATAAAGTACAAACTATGTTGGTACGCGGTTTCGGACACAGCATTGGTGTTGTTATGTATTTTCTATTGAAACAGGAAGTGTGGGCAGGACATGTCAAAGGTCTTGCCCATTTTTAAAAATAGCCAATAGGCTGCAGTTTACATCCACACACACAAACCCATTTCCACCTTGCTACTCATGTCAGAGAAGGAAACTCAATACGATAGTTTTTCCAAAGACTCTGGAACCAAACGATGATCTAACTGACAACATTAATCCATAACCAGCCCACAACGCATACATGAGGTAAATGTAAAACGACGAATGTGCTCTAAGGAAACACTGACATCTAGTGGCGATACTGATGATGAAAGTAACAGGTGCTAGTGAAACACTGATATCTAGTGGCGATACTTATGAAAGTAACAGGTGCTAGTGAAACACTGACATCTAGTGGCGCATACTGATGATGAAAGTAACAGGTGCTAGTGAAACACTGACATCTAGTGGCGATACTGATGATGAAAGTAGCAGGTGCTAGTGAAACACTGACATCTAGTGGTAATAGACGTTATAACATCACAAACGAAGTTTCTTACAAAACATTGGCATTTTGCCAGACGGCAGATCCTCAGCTATTTCACTTCCTGCCCTCCATCTGAATTGCGCGCTCTCGCGATGCAGCAGCGTGACGTCACGTGAAACCAACTGTATAATACGACAGGTTTGAGCCACCAGTTAAAGGAGTAGTTCACCTAAAAATAGAAAATTGACTTTTTCTCACTCATTTAGGCTACTCATCTTTATGTTGTTCAAAACCCATATAGGCCTACTGCTACTTTTCCTTGGAACATAAAACTAGATATTTTAAGCAGCTCTATTCCATAGAATTCCATGAAAGGTTCGGTATAAAGACATTATAACAGTAGTCCAAATGACTTGCACTATGTTCAAAGCTTTCTGTGGCCACAGAAAAGCTTAGTGATGTATGGACTACTTCTATGGTATTTTAATTATGTTTTCTTGTTTTGTTTGTTTGTTTGTTTTTCATCTTTGGATCTTGACAGCAGTGGTCAAAATTAAGCGTTTTTGTATGTAAAAGAATATCGTTAGGATTCTTGAAAAAAATATTGATATTTAAGATTCTATGAGGCATAACTTGAGGACAGTAAATCATTTTGTGTATTTTCTTTTTGCTAGCCAGCAGATGTTATATCATCTTACAGATACATAAGTGATGAAAAGAACTTCAAATTATATTCTTATTTTCTTTTGTAAAGCACAAAAAAGAAATAAAAGATGACTGAAACAGGCATATTGCTAGCAATGGAGACTATGGCGTTAAATGTTGGACAAAACAGCACAAGCGCATAAACACAGCGCGCAAGTGAATTACAACAGTGTGAGCACCATGACACAGCTTGCACGTAAAATGTAAACCTGCAGAACATGCAAATACCAAACTCTAGCACAAAAAATATGATTGTGCACCCAAATTAACAACTCGCAAGCAGAAATAACAAGACCGCGAGTAATGATAAGTCCCACACACGTGCGCAGATCTGAACACACGCACAAGTTATTTTCTGCACACACATGCTGCTGAAATCTTTACGCACACAAGTCGGTTTTGACACAGGGGCGGGGCCCAATCCTTTCTGTTAACAAATGCTATTGGCTGCTGACCAAATCCTGTATTGATTGGCTGCATCTCTTCGAATCTCTCGTGATTTTCATTTATGAAAACACATTTAAAGTCTTTATTCAGAAAATTATAATTTCAACACCTTTACTATTTTAAAGGACCAATTATTTAATTTTATTTAAAATGGTGTCCAATCAATTGAGTTCATTAAAACTTAATTCAAATAAAATAGAATTATGTAAAAACATTTTTTAACATAACATTGCATTATTTTTTTTATCAAATACAGTGCTTTTGGTTGTTTTGCACAACAAAATTTGAAACAACCAAGAGGGCAACAGAGATATTTTTGTCAAATGAAGTGCAGCAGAACATAACATCACAGATTTGAGATAATTCTTTAATAAATTATTATTAATGAATTACAGTAAACATTACTTTGTTATATCGTAGTAAAATATTTTTGTCTTTTTTCCACATTTCACGCGTCCATTTAAATCAGGCTTTTATTTTGTTTTTATAACCGTAGTTTCTCACCTCTGGATAAGCAGTTCACTACATGGCCAAGTGTGATTATTAAACCCCAAAAAGCTACGATTTTATTAAATATAATCTAGATGTGCTGCGCACCTGCTGTTTAAGTATCATCACTTAAACTATTTAGTCGGCGCAAAGCAGAGATGACTGCAGATGAGCAGAGAATGGGCAGTGCTTTATGACAGTAAACTAATGATATTGTTTCACACTGCACAGCTGCCAACAATGACAAAATTATACTTATTTATATATTTGACACTTATGCAGATGTCTGATCGGTCCATCTAACCACTAATCTACAAAAGCCCTGGAATGGCTTTTGTAGATTCAATTAAATTGTATGGAAAAATGCTTCCATGCATTTAATTTTTTTTTAAATGGCAAAACAGCCAATCTTGTTATGACAAACTTAACATCAGGTCAACATCAACACATCCATGAATAATCTTGAAAAAGGTCATTTAAAATAATTGAAACAATTGTGTGTGGGTGTTGTATGTGTTTGTGTGGGTGTTGTCCGTGTCTGTGTGTGTTATCCGTGTGTGTGTTGTCTCGTGTGTGTGTGTGTTGTCCGTGTCTGTGTTGTGTGTGTTGTCCGTGTCTGTTTCTGTGTGTGTGTGTGTGTGTGTTGTACATGTTTGTGTTGTGTGCGTGGTTTGTCCGTGTCTGTGTTGTGTGTGTGGGTGTTGCGCGGGTGTTGCCCGTCTGTGTTGCCGTGTGTGTGGGTGTTGCTGTGTGTGTTGTCCGTGTCTGTGTTTGGCTGTTGAATGTGTCACAAATTTACAAGAAAATAAACATAGATGTCTCCTGAGATTAAAGTGGTAAATCCATAAACAAACAAATTTGACCAGAAACACCCACTCAAATGTACAAGAAACGCAAACAAACAGGATCTGTTTCATCTGCCTAAATCAGTGTTTCTCAACGGGGGCGGTACCGCCCCCTAGGGGGCGTTTGGACAGTGTTGGGGGGCAGTGTGAACGAGGCAGCAGAGAGGGGGGCGTGCAGGCACAAATGGGGGGCGTTACTCAGAGGTACTCAACAGGCGGCCTGCGCAAAAATCTTTTCAGCTCTTCTCCTTAGCCTATGTCTTCGTCTTGCTTGGATTACTGCTGCCACTTCACCAGGAGGATATGCCAGGAGAGCCGCTTCCTAAGTTACACATGCTTTTAAGAGGCGGAGAATTTTCAGCGCAAAATAGAGGCGCTTCCACCGGCTTTTTCTGTACATAACGCTGAATACATAATTAGGCGCATAATTAGTGCTCAGGGCTCACACTAATGACTGTAATTAATAAAAAAAATGTGGCTGTTTTTGACGTCGTTTTTTGTTCGGTTCAGTTCAGGTGGCCGAGCTGTTGTCGTCTTTGTTCGCTCATTTGAAATCAAATGACCGTTTGTAGGCTATTCAAATTTGAAGCCTAGTATATATTGCCTAATTGAGTGCGCGAACGACCGCTGCTTTTTCATTGGCCATTTAGGTTAGTTACGTTATTGTTCACGTGATTGGTTCATCTTAAAAAAATTTGTGTGTGAGCCTGAATTTGTTTGAATTTCTAAATACATTTGCAATACCTTTCAAACAATCCATGTGTTTTTGCATTTTTTTCCAAACACAATATTACTCAACTTGAGGCTTTTACATGTAGTTTAAAGGGTAACTAAACCCTAAACCAACTTTTTTTAGTTAATGATCTGTAAGAATGGGGCTTTATTAGTACTGGTCATTGATTCAAGTAATTATTTTGACATTTGTGTATAAAGTGTTTTAATTCTACAATATATGGTGTAAAAACGTCTGAGTGCTGCCCTCTTCAGGTTGAATGGTGGCTACTGCAGTTGAATTTTCCTATTGGCTGTTTGCGGTAGTTCGTAAGCGGTGAGAGCTGACGTAAGCAGGTTCCAGCTCACCACGCCCTTGGTACGAGCTAGACACTGGCCCCATTCTCCCTTGCGCGGCTGCTTCGCTAGCATCGTCGGATGCCGGTCGCGATGCGGGAGTTAAAACCGCAGTTTGAGTCAGCGGCTCGAATTGATATGGCTCCGGCCCTGTGTCCACAGACAATTCACCCTCCTCCACTTCAGGTGAATGTGGGGGAGAAAAGTCCTCGACTTGAAAAGACCGCTCCGTGGCAAAGCTACTTGCGTCACTCCAGTCACTGTCCATTTTAGAGTCTGACAGCAGCTGTCAATTAATCCGTCACTACGGGTCTCAGGTGCACCCCCCCCCCCGCGGTTCGTCCCCTCTATCCCCGCTGGGGTCTGCCCACTTTTCCAGCATTTTTCAAATATTGCTAGTGGGTGGAGTCAGACTCTGAGCAGGTGTTTAGTTACCCTTTAAATACAATAAGAAAATTCTGTTTCAGTTTGTTTTTTTTTACCAAAAACTCAGGCTTCAGGTAACAGTGTTGCAATTGTTTGGCTGTAATAGTATTTCTGAAGTGTTTTGTTTTTTTTGTTTTTTTTTTAGGGGGCGTTAAGAGGATCATGAAGAGGTCAGGGGTGCATTTGTTCAAAAAAGGTTGAGAACCACTGGCCTAAATGAAGAGAGGCCTGAGCTTGAACCAACAGACTATCATATCAGAACAAAATTTGATTCCATCTACATAGACTGGTGAAGAACTGAAACAATAATGTCTTGTCTTTCTGCTACAACTCAAGTTTTCACACAAGTCACATCCTACAGCATGCTTCCTACAGCACTTAAGTGTGTGTAGGTGTGTCAGTGTTGTCTGTGTGTGTTGTGTGTGGGTGTTGTACGTGTGTATTGTGTGTGGGTGCTGAATGTGTCTGTTGTTTGTGTGTGATCTGCGTTTTACGTGTGTCTGTTTGTCCACTTGTTTTACAGAAATTAAAAAGGTTTACCCCACAGGTAAGAAAGTATTTTACTAGTGTGGCAAAAAAAAAAAAAATGTAGTCAACAGCTTCTTACAGTAGACTTGACATCTCTTTACATTGCAAGCTGATTTTTCAAAGTCTGTAGCTTTGGCTTTAGGTCAGTGTGGCCTAACAAGAGCAATACCTGTTGGATGAACTGAAATGTGAGCTTCATAGTCTTGGGGTAGTTAAGATGGAGTGCATACATGAGTCCAAACAGAATGCATATTGCTTTTGGCAGATCTTGAATATTGTCCATCACGACTTCTCCCTCAATGATGATTTTCAACGAGGCTGGACTGAGATGCTGGGAAGATGTGAGCACAGCACCTTCACGCTCAATAAGTAGTATCCCAACGTCAAGGTCACGAAAATAATCATCATCATCAGATTCCTAAATAAAGAATAACAGAAGAGCACAATCATTACATTATATTTCTCATTAGAAAAAAAAAAAACTATCAATATAAGAGTGTCATGGTGAAACATAAATAATGATAAAAATTATAAGAAAGCAAGAGCTTACTTACAAAGCCTGCTTTGAAGAAGTTTGTGGGGTTGTCCCCAAGGATGATAGGAAGCCCTCTGAGCACCTATGTCCGGATCGCAGTTGGCTCTGTAGTCTTTTGAGAATTAAACACAGTAACAAAAATTTGCTAGCTAAAATAAAAAACAAATAATAATCTATAAAAAAATAAAGCTTAGAAAAAAAACAAGCAATGTTTGGATTGAATTATACAACTAATAGAGTAGCATTGTGATATGAAGTTTATACAAAACCTGAGAAAAACAACGGCAAGTACAGAATGTGTAGGGACTTACATTGGTCTGTTGTGAAATCTGTGTCATTCCCTCTCTTGGATCGAAATAACTCGAGGAGACGAGGACTGTACCGATCGATGCTCTCATAGAATTCCAGCTTGAGGTTCTTCCCCACAATCCTGCTGAACTCCATGAACACCTGAAAAATACAGAGAACAAAAAAACTGAACTTAGAACAACTGAACTATACAAGACAGCTAAGCCATCTGCAAAGTAGTGCTGAAAAACATCCATTAATGTCCTTTTTATATGATTTGCAATGTTGATTAAAAACATCATGCCCCAAATTGAAAATACCAATGTTTTCCGTAAACAGGACAAGAGAAATATACATCTAGACACATTATATAATAATAGAAAGATGTTATGTTCTCTTTCTTAAACATACAGGGTGCAGAAAAATCACATGACTGACAGTGAAAGGTTACTTGGGCAGTTTCACTCAGTAGTGCACCCTGGATTTTCTGGTGAATCTTTGCTAAGTGGACCTTAAGTGCATTAATGGAGTTGAATGTGCACACACATTGTTGCTGTAAGCAGGGAAATGGGACAGTTCTACCATAGTTTCCGTGTTTTAACCGATAATGTTTTAAAAGGTAACCCGTTTTCTCACACACAAACTCACAGTACTTACACTTCCACAGCATCCTAACACCAAAAGGATCTGTAAAAAAAAGAAAACAAGAAAACGTTTAGCTCAATGACTCATTTCAGCAATGTCACTGTTTTAAATTACATTTATATCTGCATTTATGTCAAAACCTAGAGAATTTCATATGCCAGTATTATGTATTTGTGTCAAAATGACATAAACATCTTTTCCTTTTCTATTTTGCCTAGAAACGCTTCCAACACGCTTGCCTGTTGTGTGAAAAATAGGCGTCGGTTCTATTTCTAGCAGGCAGTGTGTAAGTGTGCCACATTATTTTTTCACTCAATTATGTCATAATAACGAGATGTTATGTCGTTATGCTGCCTTTTTATGCCGCTCTCCCCATGCTTACTGAAATTAGACACCGGTGTTAGACATAATATAGCGCAGGTGTAAGCGCCCTTACAGCTTTTCTCTCCCGGACGGGTGCTTGACCACGCCCCCGCTGCCACACACGGCTTGTAATAAAACATTTGCAGTAAATAGTAGCCTACCAAGAAAGTCATTGGTCACTATCTTCCTCGTCCTGTGCACTGAAACCACTGAAGTCATCTCCTTCGGTGTCGGAGTTGAATAGCCTCAGATTTAGTTGTCTTTTTCCACTGAGTCAATTCCTCACGTTGCTGTTTCCAACGTCTTATCATCGACTCATTAAGACCAAGCTCCCGTGCAACAGCCAGATCAATCGCCTTCAACTTGAAAGCAGCATCATATGCGTTTCTCCATGTCTTTGCCATGGTGAGGGTGACAAAATGACTACCGTAATCAGAATGATGGGAAGTTTGAGCGCTTCGATTTAATCTAAACAGTAAACAAAAAAGTTGTTTTGACCTTAACCCGTTCGGCAATTTCATTGGTCTAATGAAAGCTTCACGCCGCCAAAAAACTGAGCACGTCACAGAATGTTTTTATATATATATATATATATATATATATATATATATATATATATATATAAAACATTCTGTGACGTGTATATATATATAACATTTGAAAGCAGGAAAAATCCATATATTAGCCGCGTCATTGTATAAGCCGCGAGGTTCAAAGCGTGGGAAAAAAGTTGCGGCTTATAGTCCGGAAATTACGGGTAATTAGAAACAAAATCTGGGTTTACAGTGCATTTCAGAGAGAGAATTTTACCAATAAGTTACCAGAACAGTTAGTAAGGGCCATTCACTAGCAGTGTTATCGGTGGAGGTGGTTTGTGGTCCTGTCCCAAAATACTTTAATAGTGTTCCTGAGGAGAAGAAGGAAATTATACCAAAAATGGATGGAAGGAGCATTACAATTAACCCTCTGGGGTCTGAGGGTGTTTTGGGCCCTGGAGAAGTTTTGAGATGCCTTGACATTTATGCTTTTTTCAGTTGCTTAAAAACATATGAATGGCTAATGTCTGATAACACTGTAGGACTACAATAATATGTGAGCAACATGTATGTACATGTTTGTATTTTTGAGAAAATAAAGTTTATGCTTGGTTTTTGAAAAAACAAAAAAATGTAAGTAATTGAAATAAGGCCATCTAACACATACTCAAAATTTGTCCACAAGACATTTGAGGACTGGATCTTGTAGCCTAGAGTTGTTGCAACAAAATGATGTGAAAACCATCCTGATCACTCATTCATACAAAACAATATAGTCCTTTAACTTTTATAAGACACATAGTGTTAGAAAGGCCATATGCGAGGAGGTGTGGATAATCATGAATATTAATATGATTTACAGCTGAGGAGACAAAGACCCTCCCCTGGGCCTATCAATGAGGAATGTGACTGAGAGAGAATAAATGTGAGGAGACTTAATGATCACAATAAAGTTTAAGTTAAAACAAGTAATCTAACTATACATTTTCTTTACATAAATACTTTACTTAAAAACTGAAGACCTACACTACTGTTTAAAATGTTTAGATTAGTAAGATTTTTTTATGTTTTTAAAAGAAATCTCTTCTGCTCACCAAGGCTGTTATTTGATCCAAAATACAGCAAAAACAGTGATATTGTGAAATATTTTTACAATTTAAAACAACTGTTTTCTATTTGAATATTGTAAAATGCAATTTGTGATCAAAGCTGAATTTTACACATTTACATCAGAACAAATATTTGCAAGCACAAGCTTTGTTGATGATAATGATGCAGCATAAACACAAGTTAAAATATAATCTAAAAATTCACATTATTTTTATATCATATTACATATTATATTTATATCACACGGCATACAATTTAAATACCTGTTTTAGCCGAAACAACATTTTAAATGTAACTAAAAGGACATTTTTTAAGGACATTTTTCAAATGTCAATACTCTGAATCCTGGCTGGCAATTCTGGAAACAGTCCCACTAGTCAAATATGTACATGTTTATATAAAATAGCATGTCAACTAACATAGCTTTGTTTCATACAGATTAAACTGCAGGATATTATTTTAAATATACATATTTTAAATTGTTTTAAATTTGTATTGTTTTATTTAAAAGTAGACATTTTAAGCTTTATTTAGACATATGTTTCATGTTTGTGTGATAAGTATTTGCAGAGTTCCAGTTCATTTTTGTGACGTGTTTCAGAAATATTCTTGTGGAGACAGAGACGGATGTATTTTCTTTATTTTACAAAAGGTTTTGTTGTTATTGTGAGTTTACACAAATAAAAGTAGACCCTTTATAGACTCTAATGATGTCTTACAATTCTGTATTCCCAAAATGACGGAGTAGTTTAAGTTGTTTCCGCTGTAATGATGAAAAAATCCAGCACACCAAAAGGAGCAAACAATATTAAAAGAGCTTCTGGCATGCACTATCGTCTGATTCGGGAAAACAGCATTTCTCTGTTCCAGGTGGGTACGTTCGCTTCATGATGGCTGGATGTCTGTTACTTATAGCTACTGCTCCTGGCAGTTGACAAACAGAAACAGCAGAGTGCTGCGCGCATCATCCTCTCGGCACCCACACAATTTAAAATCCTCCATCCTAGTTCCAAAATTAGGTTTAAGATATTTAGAAAAATATACGAAATGAAACATACTACGTTTCATTGATACGGTTGTGTGTTTTGTTGATTAGAGTAATTGATTTTCAAAAAATTAAATAATTGGGGGTGGTGGGGGGCCCCGAACCAATCGTGGGGCCCTAAACAAATGTTTAGTTTGTTTTTTGGGTCGGGCCGGCCCTGATCAGAACTATTTGTCCAATGAGTTCACTTTCAGAAAACGAGCTTTTGAACATTTCAAAATGTTTAAATATTTTAAATCTAACCCTCCTTACCTCGGATCGCATTTGATGAGCTTCTTCAGAAAATGTAAATGCATTAATTCATACCTTTTAAATGACAGTCAAGTTCAGTTTGTCGTTAAAAGTTGCCGGAGAAATATGCGGGACATAATGCAGTTGTGATGGCGATGCTTTAGATTAGATGATTGTTAAAATTATTACACCATATAGCCTAAATGTTTCTTTAATAGCTGTGCACACAGCATATACACATAGATGGATGGTCCTTATACTGAGACAGAAAGTTTCCCCCACTACTTGGTGCAGGTTGCCAGCTTGAACAGGGCCATGAAGATTAGCTTTTGGGTCGGAACCAATGACAACCTGCGATAGACGTAACATCAGGATCAATATTACAGTCCTATCAGAAGGGCAACAGCTCCCTTTTTATTGTAATTCCTCATCTTCTGATTGCTTTTATTTGTGAAATTAAAATGATAGTAAACTGGCTAATTTCAAAGAATTGTCTCAATACTCTCCCCATTTTACCAAAATTCTGAGGAAAACAATTAGGGACATCTGGGAGGTGAATTAGCGATAAACACACATTTCTGTATGGAAATGGTTTAAGGGCAGATTTCTGTTGCGATAAACCAAAACATATGCCTCAAGGTGTTTTTTTAGACATGATGTTTTCACGCACACCATTTTTATCAATAAAAGGCCACTTGAATAGAAAAAGACAGAAGACAAATTTGGCCAAATTTCTTTACACATTGTGAAACATTTATGGAAACTAGGCTATTAACAGTTGCTAAGCAACCATCAACCGTTGGAAAGATTAATAATAGAAGTCCTGTGCGGTCAGTATGACCGTGTCTGGTAGTTATAGGTATAACTGATAATTATTTCATTTTTTTTTTTTTTGTTTTGTTATTTATATAAAAAACTTTATAAAAGAAAATACAGACACTTTGAGGAAAAGTCAGGTACCAGCAGGATTGTATTTTTATATTTGACAAAATTATTACTAAAATTATATTTTCAGAATATGCATAAGCATAAACATTTTACTTTGTTCCCTAGGCTCAGCATTTAACTTTAATTTAAAGAAGAAGAAGCAGCAAAATAAATGATTCTATTAGTAGGCTATACAGTATAGTACTGACATGTTGCATCGTTACTTTGCAGATGAGATAAGAGTTAGGGCAGATGAGAACAGCAGGCCAATTAAAGACCTAGAGCAGCAGCTAGCAGAGGCAACTGGTCAGACCATTACTGATCTAGGAGACCCGGACATAGGCCCTAAACAAGTACAGCTACCTCAATATCCTCTCAAATGTTTTGGATTGAAAAAAGGGCCTTTTAACACAAGTGGTTTAAAATCTTTGATTGGCTTGAATACTCGATTGAGACCAGGAAAGAGACAGAAAGGCAACAAATAGCACAATATGATGGAAACACAAGGAAAGAGAGACACAGACAGCAAATAGATGGAGACACCAGAAAAGACACAGAGACAGACAACAATTAGTAAAATATGATGTAGACACTATGAAAGACAAAGAGTATGGTGTGCATTAACAGAAAAGGGTAGATACAGGAGTTACTGAAACGATATAAAGTGTTCTTCCAAAACCAGCAATTTAGCTGTATTTTGTGCTTGGGGTGCGGTGGGTCTGTGTCTGGGCTAAGCCCCTAGTCTCTTCAAACGCTAAAAACGCCCCTGCTTTGGACTTGTTTATTTAGTAACACAATTATTACAGAGTCAATTGTGAAAGACATGCCGGTGTTATGGCCATCTTTAATATTTTCTTTAGTCACTTTGATTACGGCTGTTAAAAAATGGTTGTGACTTCGGTTGTTTGTTCATAGAGACAGTATTTAAGCAGCTAGTGTAAGATGTATGAACAGGGTATTTCAAGACTTACAGACCTGTAAGTAAATGCGGTTGTCAATCCCAAGCACTGACTGTGTGAACGTAGCCTTATGAGATTAATATAATGAATGCTGTTAAAGCATTTAAATACCTAATTCAGCATAAATGTTTCATCATGTTCTTTCCATGGTGTTGATGCATTTTGATGAGTATATAATCTGTGTTTTTTGATGTGATTGAGATGAGTAAAGAGCACTATTGCATAGCTAAATTTATGTCCTATTTATATTTCCACATGTGTTTCTCTACGAGTATCTTCCAAACGTGCTCCAGAACCCAGCTTCTCTTTTTATAATGCCTTGATAATATAACACAGGGTACAGTGATATGAATACACGTGGAATAATGTACATTAAAAATAACAGTTTAGTACAAAATAGTATTCTTATAAGTAAAATAATATAAAATACTGCCTTTTCTTTATTTAAATTATTGCAATACTTTGTTATATTATCCTTGCAATAAAAAATAGCAGTGTGGTTCTCCAATTCCTTTGTCTAAAACGTTGCATATTACAAATCTTTTTTATGAGATTTTACTACGAGCTTAGTCCAATCGAATTGCTGAACCTCGATGCTATGTTTAATGCCATGAGAATATAACAGACACAGTGATACACATATTAAATAATGCACATTAAGACAAAACACCATAAGCAGACTTTCAAAAGCAGAACAGGTTTATGTTTGCAGTACCAAGGGTTCATGACAACTATTTATTTGTATGTATATAATTTCAGCTGCACGTCCAATGCCTGTGTTTGCCAGTTCATTAGCGCCACCAACATGCTGGACTGAGCAGCTGCAGCAAGTGACAAAAATCTCAACAGCATGCCTGTCTGCCTGGCCGAGCAGAGAGCTGACAGCGCTCTGACTCTGACAATGTGCCTGTTGACTAGCCTTCCTACATCCTTTTTAGCAGAAAAGTCGAGATGTTGAAAAGTTTTTACGGATTGCTTGGTATTTTAGTTTTGTATTTTTTACGCACAGGTTTGGAACAACATGAGGGTGAGTAAATGATCAGAATTTTTATTTTTGTGTGAACTGGCCCTTTAATGTGGCTCCAGCGAAATGTATCATGTGCTTTTAAAACTGAGCACTAGATGTCGCTGTATCATTATTGTTAAAGTGATGAAGTCCAGAAACGTGACATTTCTGTTAAAAGAGTTCAGATGAGTAGCATTCTGTCAAATTTAAACATAGTCTTTGTCCTCCTACGTTCATGTCAACCATATTTAGTGTTTAGTGTATAATCACATGTTTTGAATTGCATTGTTGTAGTTAATGAAAGTTTATGAATGCGAGGAAAAAGCCTGGATTGAATAAAAGGTGATCTAGTGAGTCATGGCCATCTCCTGGAAGAACAATAGTAGCCTTGTTACCTCATTGCTTTCTGTTTATTTTACTGTTTCAGTTTTAAGTATACACTGTAGGTCTGTTCCTCTCAGAGATGTGTCCACAGACATGTATTCAAACTTGCATCATTCACACTTCTGAATTTCATCATTTGTTAATAGAATGTATAAACAGGATGTTGTTTTCACCTTTGTTTATGTAGTAGTCCTCCCTCTCTTCCTGTCTGTCTAACACTTAGTCTCATTTACACAACCTATTTGTTACAAACCCATATGACTTACTTTCTTCTGCAGAACACAAAAGGGGATAATTTAATGATAAGACATGTTGGCTCAATTTAATAAAATATCATTTGACACTGACTCACTTTAATGCTTCATAAAGCACCCAAAAGTGTCATTTAAGTAGTCTGTGCATCATATTCCAAGTCTTCTAAAGGAATATGCTCACTTTGTACAGACAGTAATTTACGTTGTTTTCCACTATAAAATCAAAACTAATCATTGATAAAATATGTGAACAGCAGTGAATCTAATATGGCAGTGACATTGATAAGATCAAACCTCATTGATTTTTGTGTGTCTCATGACTAAAATGTCATGACGTCAACAAGTTACCTTTTCATTTTTGAGTAAACTATAAATCTTCAGGCTAGTGGGTAATGCTGGTCCCTTGTGTTGTGTTTCACAGTGTTTTGTGTCTAATAAGAGGACAATACCTCTGGTTGTCTAAGGACACAGTCAAAAGTTACATGACCAGTGCTCCTGACCTGTTTAGCTTCAGCACTCAATGCAATGGGTACAGTGCCTTGTGGTATTGCAAGGAGTTGTTTGATTATATGCTAAAAAGTAATAATCTGCCTAACAATGAAAATTCCTTGATAATTTGCTCACCCTCATATTGTTTCAAACCAGTGTGACATTCTTTCTTATGGGAAATCATTCCTTTAAAGGGATAGTTTACTCAAAAATTAAAATTATCTTATTGTTATTTACAGCAGAACACAAACAAAGATTTTTAGTAGAATATCTCACCTCTATTGGTCCACACAATGCAAGTGAATGGTGGCCAGAACTTTGAAGGTCCATAAAGCAAATAAAGCAGCACAAAGGTTACCCATACAACTCCAGTGGTTAAATCCATATCTTCAGAAGCGATATGATAGGTGTTGGTGAGAAACAGGTCAATATCTAAGTCAATTTTCACTTTAAATCTACATTAAAATGCAAAAAGAGTTCTTCTTCTTGTGTTTTTGCCGCTTTGCATTCTTTGTGCATATCGCCATCTACTGGGCAGGGAAAATACATAAACCAAAGGGAGGGAAAAAGCAAAGGAAAATAATACATAAATCATATTTGCACAACAGCCCAGTTGGTGGCGATATGCATGAAGAATTTGAATCAGCAAAAAACACAAGAAGAACTCTCATTAACGTGGGTCTGTTTCTCGCCCACACTTTTCATATAGCTTCTGAACTTATGGATTTAACCACTGGAGTCTTATGGATTACTTTATGGTGCTTTTATATGCTTTTTGAGAAATTGAGAAATTGTTCGTTTTTGGGTGAACTATCCCATGAACTTACTTAGACACTTTACCACTTAGAAGCGATGATTCCTTTGAAATAAAAGTTCATAGGCTCTCAGCATTTTCTCTTTGGTTGATACTTTGATTTTCCATGAGTCTGAAAGTGTGTCACCAGGGGTACTTTCTTCTTCACGTGGCCCTAAAAAGCAGCACGTTGCTAGGTATTTCTATCCCAATAAATGTTTTTTCATGCTTGTGTTTTTCTATTGCCATGTTTAATGGTACATTCAGCAGAGAAAATCTATTTAGTGTGTGTTTTGTTTGGCTTTGCAAATTGAATTGAAAATCATTAATGCTGGATATTGAGCAAGAAGACCTGAATGCTTCTGTAGCCCAGAGCTTAGTGGACCTTGTGTGTCATTATTACATCAGAGTGTATGTTATGTTTATAAAAAGGGAAAAAGAGGAAGTGCTTCCTGAAAAACGTATCCTTTTGGCTTCCATTTAGATAATCTGTAGCATTGGCCAGAAGATACAATGCTGAAAAAATCTCCTCACTTTTATGTAATTTCCAAGCCTGCACAAATTAATTTTCCACACTTTATGTCAAAGAAGCAAAGAGGAAACACAATGTGATACATTTCATAACGATGATGTTAAAGGTGTACTCAGTATTTTTTCTATATTGTTAAACTTTTAAACTGAAATAAATAGTATAATAGTAGTTTTTGAATAGTAGTAATTTAGTGCACCTTTAAACTCCTGCAATTAGATGCTTTAAGTCTTGGAATAAATAAATCATGGCTGACTGCTTGGTTTTATAATGACATTAGTAACTTGAGAAGTTTTGTTTTTGCGTGTGATGCTGCTAATGACTAATTTGGTGATCGCGGCAGTAGAAAGCCTATTCTGGTTGAATAACAACTGTATGCCATTGACTGGCAGTGAATATAAAAATAAATTTGACTGAAAGCTCCTTTAAATGATAACTTCATTCAAAATGTAAATTCTTACTCACCCTAAAATCAGTTCAACCCTGTATGACTTACTTTTGTTGGACACAAAAGGGAAATATTTGAAGAATATTCTGCCCACTTTTGCTTTCAAGCTCCAAAATGACAATAAAACACCATAAATGTGGTCCATATGACTACAATAATCCTGACAGATAGATTTTATATGGCTTCAGAAGTCAGTACTCTTATATTTTGCCATTTTGGAACTTGACAGACCAAGTTCCCATTCACGATATGGAAAATAGCGACCGGATATTCTCCAAAAATTCACCATTCGTCTTCCATGGAAAAGAGAAAGTCATGCAGCTTTGGAACATGAGGGTAATAAATAATAACAGAATGTTCATTTTGGGGTAAACTATTTTAATTAAGCCTTTTTAAAATGTAATTTACATTAACTATTCTGTCTGTTTTATTTCTGTCCTTTTGTAACTATTTTAATGAAACTGCATGAAAAACCATTTTAACCACTCTGTGACCCTTTCACATTCATTCATCACAGAGAGCGCAAATGAAGATGTGTGTTTTTGGACTGCTATAAGAGTGTGAAGCAGTTGAAATGCCTCCTATTCGCTCTTTATGTGCTCACATAAGCAGTAAGCTTATTCTTTTCTTTGCAGAAGATGATGGGAGAGTAGGAGAGCAGGAGCCTGATGTTGGAGCCTCTGGCCTAAAGCCCAGCCTCAGATGGCTGGGAGCGCTGCCTGCACTTTCTATAGACGTGCTTTTGAGAAGACAGCTGCACAGCTCCAACGCACTAAATGTCAAGGTCAGGAACTGGTCACATGCATCCCTGGCATGGCTCACCTGGTAAGCAGCCATCGATATTCATGTTTTAGTTTGTCTATGCAATGTTGTGCCCATTTAGCCCATTCAATTAATCTCTTCACCAAACCCACAGAGAAGTAGGGCGCAGCAGTGTTCCCCTAAAATGTGCACATCCACATCCATCCGCATGTCTATTGATTTTCAGTATGGAACTTTAGTATTCTAGAACTGTAGACATATTTCAAGTTAATAGTGGCACTAAACCGTGGTTATATGCATACCAATCGTTCAGTTTATACATTCAGTTTAACACAACGCTATGTATCCACACCCTGCCAATACAGAGAGAGAGAGTTATGGCTCTCGGGAGCATGCATAAACGTCACATCCTTTGGATTTTCCCGGCAAAAGTGACCCGCTCCCTTCGCATGGAAATCGGTCTACAGTCTTTAATAGGCAGCCTAGGATGTCCGGGAAGGGCTCATTTTTTAAGTCGCGTATCAAGCAATACACACATTGGTAAAACAAGATGAATATTACATGAAAATTGTTACATATTGCACCTTTAACAAATGAAACCACATTTCAAAGTCTTTACCAAAAAACATGCCATTTAAGATTTACATAATTACTACTTTTACTTTTTAAGTAGTTTCTTGGCATTTTATGTACAATAATTGACAGTTATACAACGAATGTTCATACCTCAAAATAAGCCTTTTAGAATGTTTTTTATTTTTATTTTTTGCCTCTCCCTTTGAAATACCTTTAAAGATTTCCTACATTAACCAAAAAGATTGTTTGAGTATGTATTTCTAGAAACCATTCTTAACTTTCCTCACACATTCCATGTTACTACCCCCACAGGACCCTAAATTAGAATAATAGAGAGGAGAGTTTTTTCACAACACATGTTGTTAGCAATCTGGGCAAGAAGCCCAGTCTGAGGTAAACCTAATAGATTTATATGTTGTATATCATTGTGTAGCATGCAGTAGTACATGTTGTTGTCCCCATTACATATGCAGTGCATTCAGAAAGTATTCAGACCCCTTTATTTATTTATTTTTTCACATTGTATGTTGCATCCTTATGCTAAAATGCTTTAAATTATTATTATTTTCACATCAATCTAAACTTCATACCCCAAAATGACAAAACAAAAAACAGATTCTTGACAACTGCAAATTTATTAAAAAGAAAAAAAAATATCACATTGACATAAGTATTCAGAACCTTAACTCACTGCTTAGTTGACGCACCATTGGCAGCAATTACAGCATCAAGTCTTTTTGGGTATGGTGCGATAAGCATTGCACACCTGGATTTGGGGATTTTCTGCCATCTCTGCAGATGCTGTCCAGCTCTGTCAGGTTGGATGGGGACCGTCAGTGGACATCCATTTTCAGGTCTCTCCAGAGATGTTCGATTGGGTTCATGTCTGGGCTTTGGCTTGGCCACTCAAGGACATTCACAGAATTGTTCCGAAGCCGCTCTTGTATTGTGTTGGCTGTGTGCTTAGGATCATTTTCCTGTTGGAAGTTGAACCTTTGCCACAGTCTGAGGCCTTAGGGCTCTGGACCAGGTTTTCATTAAGATATCTTTGTATTTGGCTGCTTTCAGCTTTCCTTCAATCCTGACCAATCCCCCAGTCCCTGCTGCTGAAAAACACCCCCAAAGCATGATGCTACCACCATGCTTCATCGTTGGGATGGTATTGCGCAGGTGATGATCGGTGCCTGGTTTCATCCAGACATGACGCTTTGAATTGAAGCCAATCAGTTCAATCTTTGTTTCATCAAACCAGAGAATCTTGTTTCTCACAGTCTGATAGTCCTTTAGATGATTTTTATTTACTAAATTTACTAATTTTAGTTTAGTATTTTAATAATACCAAGTGGGCCTTCAAGTGTCTTGCACTGAGGAGAGGCTTCTGTCTGGACACTCTGTCATATAGCTCAGATTGGTGGAGTGTTGCAGAGATGGATGTCCTTCTGCATGTTTCTACATCTCCACACATGATCTCTTGGGCTCAACCAGAGTGACCATCGGGTTCTTGGTCACCTCTCTTACCAAGGCTCTTCTCCCCCGATTGCTCAGTTTGGCTGGGTGACCAGCTCTAGGAAGAGTCCTGGTTGTTCTAAACTTCCATTTCAGAATGAAGGAGGCCACTGTGCTCTTGGGAACCTTCAATGCAGCCAAAAAAATGTTTGCCTTCCCCAGATCTGTGCCTCGATACAATCCTGTCTCTGAGGTTTGCTGGCAGTTCCTTTGACGTCATGGCTTGGTTTTTGCTCTGATATGCATTTTCAGCTATGAGACCTGATATGAGACAGGTGTGTGCCTTTCCAAGTCATGTCCAGTCAATTGAATTTGTCACAGAATGATCCAGAGAAATGGGATGCACCCGAGTTAAATTTCAAATGTCATAGCAAAGGGTCTTAATACTTATGTCAGTGTGATATGTTTTTTATTATTTGCTAAAATCTGGGGTATGGAGTGTAGACTGATGTGATTGATTGCATTTTAGCATAAGGCTGCAACATAACAAAATGTGAAAAGAATGCAATGTACAATAAACAAAGCAATGCTTATTATTTTTTCTATAACAGATTAATGGGATGCAGAGCCTGGTCACAGGATTAATGCAGCGGTTACAGAAGGCCTATACATCTACGTATACTGGTAAATGTTAAGAAAGCCCCTCAAACCAGTTTCAACCTGGCAAAGGATGGAGTCAGCATCATCATTGGGTTCTTTATCACAGCCAGGGAGAGAGCACTCCACAACCTTTCTTATTATGGACTGGTGAGTAATTCATCCTTGAGCCTGATTTGATTTGGCCTCTCACGTGCTGTGAAGTGTCTGGAATTCAGTTCACGTGGACTTCACATGTGGATAGACCCTCTCCAACATCTCAAGCATACACAAACAAACACACACGCACACCAACCTCATTACCCACTACTGATGTGATCACATGCCTAGCTCTGCATAGCACAGTCCGAATAATTCCCTCATAGACTGAGGGCAACTCATTGAATTAAAGTAGAAAATTGTGACCATTCTCTAAGATTTTAAAGGTCACCAGATGTCCTTAATATTTTACACCTAACTTCAGAAGGTTAGTCTATAGAGTTTATCCTAGGTTTGTAGCTAATCATATTACTTAACTGAATGGAAAAGCATATTGTAGTTCTAAAACAAGAGTTACAATATAATGCCTAATATAATTAAAGCTGGAGTAATTTCTCCACCACTTCTCAACAAATAGAATTGCAAAACTAATGAATTGTTTTCTTAAACACTATTTTTTTCTTAACACACTGTTTTTCATAGTTTCAGTGTTTTTACTGCGTTTTTGCATTTGTCAGCGTGGTGTTAGAATTTTTTGTGGAAATTAACTTAAATGGCTTACTTTAGTTGTCTCTGCATATTAATCTGGGATAAAAAGTATTTTAACATTAAAAAATACACACTTCAGCTTTAAAATAAATTTTAAAAAATGTATGCGTAAAGAAGGAAGTAGAAACTTTAGTTCATTTGAACATATTACACAAATGTTTAAATGTTTTTCTTTTCTGATACAATTTTGAGTCATATTCCTTTTGAATGGGGGGGACCCAACAACAAGGTCTGAGGCTGAGTTTTATAACTCATGACAAAGTTTAATGTCACTCGAGTCCTGAAAACTTCCTGTGTTGTCTTAAACATTACTGTTACCAGCCCCTGCTCTTTGGCTTCTGTTTTTTCCTGTGTAGGCTGCCAATCATATGTAGGTGTAGGAGGTGTTCGCTGTCCTTTTCTGCATATCGCGGCACCGTTTTGTGGTCCGTTCTGCATAACGCGGCGGCTCATTTTAGCTTATTGCATTTTGCATTTTGCAGCCGACCCACCAGGCCACTTGGTTTTCCGATGGCCAGTCCGTCCCTGATCGGACCCAAAGTACATCGGCCCACTGTGAAATTGCCCATTATGCCAGATTACCAGTCCAGCTTGTCCACTGCGTCTTCAGTGGCTCTGATGCCAGGAGTACATGAAGACTCTTATGTTCACTTTTACAGCCAACAACAGAACACTTATTACACTTAAGAAGCTGAGACAATATTCTTCTCACAGTATCTGCTCCAGCACGGAAAAAAATGGCGGACTGTGTGTAGATGGGAGGAGGGTGGCGTCTGTCACCAGTCGTGGGCGAGGCCTGCTCTAAAGTGACGTCACTTTAGAGCGGAAACGAAAACCGTTCATTTTGACACACTCTTTTTGATTGATAGAAATATAAGAAAAAGGAGTGGGTGGACTTTTACCATTTGTAGGGTGGTTGTGTACACACACTTCTGACTCACATTTATGTCCAAACACCATGTAAAAGTGAATTTTGCATAATAGGTCCTGTTTAAAGAGGCGCTGGATGCACTTCATGGCTGCTGCTGCCCCAGTAAACTTACTCCAGTGTTTAGTGTTTGTTTGAAGTTGATTTTGATTTTAATTTCATATTTTATTTTAAGAGGATGAGGAATGTTGTCTTATATAGTTAAAATAGATTACAGTAGACAGAGTAGGATTAAACTGTGCACAAGACATTGTTTTAAAAATATAAAAACATTCAAATGCATTTACAATCAAGAGTTCAGCATGAAACCATGAAGACGTTAAACACATGATTTACACAGTACAAGCAATAACTGCACGTTAAACAATTAAAAACATTAAACATTTTTAACAAAAAGTTTCATCGCTGCTACGAGAGCTCAAGTGCACTGCTACAAACACATTCTTAATGTGATAAAATATATTAAACAGCTGGTATATCAATGCGTAAGTGAATTCATATAGGCCCACATTAATTTTAAAAATGTAAATGTATTTAAAATACAAAAGCTTTTATATTTATTTGAATTTAAAACTTTATATACCATTAAAAACTATTGCAAATAAATATTAGCTACTACTGATTACAAAACAAATAGAGACAATAAAGATTCATATCCTTCCTAAGTTTATTTTCTTATTCAAAATCTACCAGTTAGGGTATCAAAAAGTGTTTTAGACAATGGAATAAACTACTTTGTAAATATAAATGGGATAATATGAAAACTAGAATTAGTCTTAAAATTATTAAGTTTTCGGCTGTCAATCGATAACAAATTTTAATCGAATTAATTACATGGTGTCCCGATTAATTAATCACGATTAATCGCATTTAATCGCATATACATAAATGAGCTAAGAAAGCCCCTCATATAACAATAATTCAATATATCATGATGAAATAATGATACTTAGTTATCTTTAAATATTACAAAATTATAATATATTTATATATATATACTGTTCACAGCAATCCATTTAGCAAATGAATTTGTCAATCAGTTTGAGATATATTATGAGGGCTTGTTGAAGGACACGTCAATGTACACCTGCGTCATGCTTATGTAACGTCTCGGGTACGTTGCATCATGAACATAAAATATTTAGGTCACTGTGTCAAGTTAAATATAGTTTAATACTTAGAATACATCTTGAGATCTCTTAGTTTGAATTTGCGCTCCATCAAGTGTTTTGAACGCAAGAACATAACGCATGTTTGTGTTGTTCTATCTGCTGGATGGTTGTTTTCTACACTGTATAAACTGCACGTTGCCACACAGCTGAAATTTCAATTACTGCCCTCAGGAGTAAACAGGTGGTACTACAAGTTTGCATTTCTCAGGAATCTTCCTTTTTACAATCCGGGGGCATTGCGATTAATTGCGTTAATTTTTTTAACGCATTATTTAAAGAAAAAATTAATCATGCTGCATTAACGCGTTAAATCAACAGCCCAATATATATATATATATATATATATATATATATATATATATATATATATATATATATAAAATCAAGCTTTTGACACTTGGGACAATTGAGGGTAACTATTAAACATTCGTTGATGCTCAAGAAGACAACACATTACAATATGCATGCTAAACTTTATGTAAATATATGTAATGTAGATTCTGAAGAGCAGTACTAAATAAAAAATATATTTATCTCTTATATTGGAAAAAATTATGAAAGGGGTGTGAACATTTATGAGACAAAGGGGAATGCAAACTTATCTCATCAACTATATTTACTGTTTATTAAACCTTCGATTAATGCAACTGAATTCCCTTTCATCAGCTTTCTGTCTTGTTTCTGAACAGCAATCTAAATCGAGGAAATGTGTGATTTGGCTCCTTAATGTTTCTGGCTCCTAAGTCATTTTTTTAAGTCTGGAGCCCTGCAGTTAACCTTTGTCTGGCACGACACTTCCAGTAGGCTTCCTGATGTGGGTATAGTGATGGAGAGCATCGGTCCTCAATCTCTAACACTATTTTTTCTTTTTTTTGTAGTGTTGCTAGGCAGTGTAGTGATCTGACCCTACTCTGCCCTTTCCTTATCGTCTTACTCCACAGAATAGACACCTTAGCAACATGGCACAACACTAATCACACACTTCAGAACCACCCCCAAAAAAGGCTAATTCAATAGACATAAGTGGATGCAATTTAATTACATTTAAATCATAAATGCTTGTATTTTTGCTGTGATATTTAGTCCATCAGGTTAGGTTTCAGTTTTTTGAGAAGCTGGGGCACCCAGACATAGCACAAGCATGTGTGCAGACATGTTTTCTAGGAATTTGTGAAGTGTTGTGTGAAAAGGAGATGCCCACATGTGGATTGAATCAAAGACAGATGAGAGTTTGTCTGTAGACGTTGTCTATATTATAGATCTGACTGCTCTTGCTGGCCAAAATGTGACTACTGTTCCTGTCCAACTCTTTTAACTTTTAATAATTATATTTTATACTGAAGATCCTGAAGGTATTATTTGCACAAAGCTAATTAAAATGTTAAGGGTGTTAATAAAATATTAGGCTACAGAAAAGGTTGATAAAATGTAAAAGGCTTTGGGCAGGTGCCATAAAGGTATTTAGATTAAGTATGTTTGGGAATTGGATCTGTAGGGGGTCTTTTAAAGCTCTGCTGGTGAGCTCCAAAATGGCACAGGGGTATTGGATAACTTGAATTTTTGAACAGTTAATTAATTTATTTATTTTTTAGCAAGAATGTCCACACAGGCACAAAGCTTTTACAGTTTGCACATTCCACCTTCCATATGCACTTGATGACTGGAAAAACAGGATTTGAACTGATGTCTAGTGTGAGTGATGTCCTGGAGCTGTCTATATGTACTACATGTAGCCTAAGCATAAATCTTGTTTATGCCTCGTTTCCTAAAACCATAATTAAATACATTACTTAATTTAAAGATCCAAGGAAATGGGTGGACAAAAGTTATTTTCTTTACTGTATGTTGACAAATTTCCTGTTGAAACAAGGTTGGGTGGGACATATCGACGTGGTTGTCCCTTTTTTCAAATAACCAAAAGGCACATTAACAACACATCCCAGCAAAACCATGATTTGCTAATTCTAGTCCTTTAGAAGGTGGTATTATGATGAGAGAGTGATCAGCTCTAGAGTGAATTTATTTAACAAATATTTGAATAAGCTCAGAGCATGTGTTGATGTTAAGTCCTATTAAGTCATTATTTCAATGCAACTTTACAAAACATGATGCTGTAATGTCTTAAAGTCCTCATTGAATAGTTTAAATGAAAAATGTGATTACAAATCATGCTTTAAAAATTATGCAAACATTTTACAATAAGGTTCTATTTGTTAACATTAGTTAATGCATTAGGTATCGTGAGCAAACAATGAACAATACATTGTTTACAGCGTTTATTAATCTTTGTTAATATCAGTGAACAAAAAACTATTGTTCATTGTTAGTTCATGTAAATTAATAGTGCAATAACTAATGTTAACACACACAACATTCAATTTTTAAAATGTATTAGTATATATTGAAATTAACATTAAGATAAATAAATGCTGTAAAATTATTGTTTGTTAGTTCATGTTAACTAATGCTTTTAACTAATGTTAGCAATGATTAAAAATAAAGGATATTGGACTGTAAGATAAATGATTAAGTGTCTTTGAATTCCATCCAGTGTACTCACGAAGGCTAAATACTATGAATTTCTTGGTCCATTTTCCCAGAGAAGAAAGACTTGTAAATTTAACATGTGAGTATTTGCTCCAAGTTTACTTTGTCAGCTTTTAAGAGTAGCCTATACTAGCACATATATATCCTCAAAGCTAATATGCATGGACTAATAATATCCAGTAGAGGATATTACTATAACAGTAAAGCGCCATGATGCTGCTTCGGAAAGAACTGTGGCAAGGCTTAACAAGGCCACATTTATAACTTAGAGCTGTGGGAAAATTCCTTTGTTTCCATAGCAAAAAGATGCAGTGTTTTGTCTGAAAGGGGAGGCACCTGCATCTAAGCGTAAATTTAGTCAAGGTGAAAAGGTATACTTTTGTACATTTCGGTCTATCAGAATTGATCTTTGTTCTCTCTCTCTGTGTGTGTGTGTGTGTGTGTGTGTGTGTGTGTGTGTGTGTGTGTGTGTGTGTGTGTGTGTGTGTGTGTGTAGCGTGTATTTATCACTTTGTGGGGACCAAATGTCCCCATAAGGATAGTAAAACCCGAAATTTTTGACCTTGTGGGGACATTTTGTCGGTCCCCATGAGGAAAACAGCTTATATATCATACTAAATTTTGTTTTTTGAAAATGTAAAAATGCAGAAAGTTTTCTGTGAGGGTTAGGTTTAGGGGTAGGGTTAGGTTTAGGGGATAGAATATAAAGTTTGTACAGTATAAAAACCATTATGTCTATGGAAAGTCCCCATAAAACATGGAAACACAACGTGTGTGTGTGTGTGTGTGTGTGTGTGTGTGTGTGTGTGTGTGTGTGTGTGTGTGTGTGTGTGTGTGTGTGTGTGTACTGTATGTGAGTGGATGTGTGTTTTGCACTCTGGATGTTTTATAGTCTCACCCTTTCATTTCTGTGTATGTTTTTCTCCATTGTGGCTGATTTATTGATTGTATTTACATTTACATTTACATTTATGCATTTGGCAGACGCTTTTACCAAAGAGACTTACAGAGCCTTTATTACAGGGACAATCCCCCAGAGCAACCTGGAGTTAAGTGCCTTGCTCAAAGACACAATGGTGGTGGCTGTGGGGATTGAACCAGTGACCTTCTGATTACCAGTTTACCAGTTATGGGGTTAGACCACTACATCACCACCACTCCATTTTGACTGATCAAACAAAATTGCTCTGTGTTATGGTCTTTCCCATTCATTTTTAATGATTAGTAAATTTTGACCACAAAGACAAAGTCACTTTTACACTTGAACTTGTCAAATTATGCCCAAATAGTTTTTGAATATTCAGATGGCAAGTGGAGATAAAGTCACCAAGTCTTGTACCGCTCAGATAAAGGAAACCATTTATATGAAATCTGCTAATGTTTTTCCGGTCAAAAATAACCAAAGGCCATAAGAGGGATAAAGGTGTATACTCGGTTTTCAGCTGTTTTGCCAACTTCAAATACTTGTGCTGTGTTCCATTCAAAGTTGGATGTAGGATATTCCTACTTGATATCTCCATCTTTGACCATTAAGGCATTCTTTGGCTCAGTGATTGGAAAATGTGTATAATGAAATTAATCTGCTGCTTCCATTAGCTCAGTAGGTTTTCTACTGTCAACAGAAACATCTCCTAGTAACACAATTGTGGAGGATGAACAATGCTATTCAATGCAAGCATATGTTCTACAGGTTGACAATAATCAAAAAGAGCATATTTTACCATATTTCACACACACCTGTCTCTGCAAATATTGGCTAAACAAGTTTTATTGTCATTTAATATTGGAACGTTTACACATTGATGCTATTTATTTGCTTAAATGTTAATATTTATCATTTACTTTGTACAGTACATTTACCTGGGTGCCGAGCCATGCTTGTGTCATGTCAAGCAAAACTGGAACTGAGGATTTTAAAAGTCGCAAGTCTGACTTCAAGTGGTGTTCCATTGCACTTTTCCAAGTAGGAAGTTGGAATTTCTGACTTTTTGAGTTAAATGAAATGCACTGAATTAGACCACCCCATCTCTTCGACCACATGTCCTCTCTCCAAAACCCTGCCCTGCAAAGACATGTCAGCTATTCCAGAGCCATCTCAGAAATTGAGAGAGCATAATGTGATTGGCTAACTTTTCTGATTGCCAAAAAAAGTAAACTGCCTGGCCAAAAAAATATTTGCTGTTTGGATTTAAATAAGCAGATACTTAAGAGCCTATGACTGGATCATTATTGCAGTGATTAATAAGTTTCAGCTGGCAACAAATGTTTTAACTGTAACTGATGTGTAGCTTCTCATTTCTTAAACAACCATGTCAGAAGACATGTCAAAAGATATCCTGTGGTTGTGAAAAAGAAGTTAATGTGTTTCAGGAGGGACAAATTATTGGCAAAGAAAACAACTAAGGAGATTGCTGAAATCACTGGAATTGGGTTAAGAACTGCCCAACGCATTATTAAAACCTGGAAGGATAGTGGTGAACTGTTAGCTTCACAGAAGAAATGTGGTTGGAAAAAATAATGATCGGAGATCACTATAATGCTTGGTGAAGTCATATTGTAAAACAGTAGAAATTATGGCTATGTTTAATAGTGAAAACAAATAGCATTTCCACATGCACAATGCAACAAGATCTTACAGGATTGGGACTAAACAACTGTGTGGCCACAAGAAAGCCACTTGTAGTGAGGCTAATAAAAATAAAAACTTCAATTTGCTAGGGAGCATAAAAATTGGACTGTGGAGATTTGAAAAAAGGTCTTGTGGTCTGATGAGTCCTGATTTACCCTATTCCAAAGCGATGGGCACACCAGGGTAAGAAGGGAAGCACATGAAGCGATGCACTTGTCATGCATAGTGCCCACTGTACAAGCCTCTGGAGGCAATGTCATGATCTGGGGTTGTTTCAATTGGTCAGGTCTAGGCTCAGCAATGTTACGCAGCAATAAAACAAAGTTAGCTTACTACCTGAATGTACTGAATGACTAGGTTATCCCATCAATGGATTTTTTTCTTCCCTGATGGCAAGGGATATTCCAGGATGATAATGCCATGATTCATCTGGCTCAAATTGTGAAAGAGTGGTTCAGGGTGCATGAGGAATCATTTCCACACAAGAATTGGCCACCACAAAGTCCTGACCTTAACCCTATTGAAAGTCTTTGGAATGTGTTGAAGACTTTACGCAGAGGTTCGACTCTCCCATCATCAATACAAGATCTCGGCCAAAAACTAATGCAACTCTGGATGGAAATAAACATTGTGACATTGCATCAGGTCAACGATGCGAACAATGTCACGATGATTGGGTGCTGCAATCAAAGCTAAAGGTGGTCCAACAAAATATTAGAGTATGCAACTTTTTTTCTGGCTAGGCAGTGTATTTGAACTGTCTTGTAGGGAAATGGTTATGGTATTCCTTGGAATTTCAAAAATTATCTTACAGCACCTCTATGGTTTCTTCAATATAAATTGTAAAACTGTATATGATACATTGGTACTAATATCAGTTTGCCAGTATTTGTACTCTCATTTTAAACAGGGTTTACTGTTAGGACAATAAGGAGAATAATTTCAAATTGCTCTGAGCCAGCACAGCTATTAAGATGTAATAACCCTTAGAGTACATTTTTGTATTGTCTTTGGATAGTTTAACCAGCACAAGGATAGGAAGAAAAGAGAGACAGAGTGGGGATGTTTTCATAATGGGGCCTGTTTGGGTAAAAGTCATTACTGTACACATACCTTTGGAAGTATTGCTGTCTTCAACAGTGATACATTTGCAGGAACTTAAACTTGTTTTATTACTTGAACAGAGATAATGCTTTTATATGGCCATTTTGTTTTCTTGTCCTCCTGCATGTTTCCAGTCTTTAAATTCTACCACATAATTTAAATTGGGAGTTTACTGCATTTTAATCACAAGAAATCAAAAACTTTAGTCCACCATAAATGGTGTACTATACATTACAGGTGAAACTCGAAAAATTAGAATATCGTGCAAAAGTTCATTAATTTCAGTAATTCAACTTAAAAGGTGAAACTAATATATTATATAGACTCATTACAAGCAAAGTAAGATATTTCAAGCCTTTATTTGATATAATTTTGATGATTATGGCTTACAGCTTATGAAAACCCCAAATTCAGAATCTCAGAAAATTAGAATATTGTGAAAAGGTTCAGTATTGTAGGCTCAAAGTGTCACACTCTAATCAGCTAAACACCTGCAAAGGGTTCCTGAGCCTTTAAATGGTCTCTCAGTCTGGTTCAGTTGAATTCACAATCATGGGGAAGACTGCTGACCTGACAGTTGTGCAGAAAACCATCATTGACACCCTCCACAAGGAGGGAAAGCCTCAAAAGGTAATTGCAAAAGAAGTTGGATGTTCTCAAAGTGCTGTATCAAAGCACATTAATAGAAAGTTAAGTGGAAGGGAAAAGTGTGGAAGAAAAAGGTGCACAAGCAGCAGGGATGACCGTAGCCTGGAGAGGATTGTCAGGAAAAGGCCATTCAAATGTGTGGGGAGCTTCACAAGGAGTGGACTGAGGCTGGAGTTACTGCATCAAGAGCCACCACACACAGACGGGTCCTGGACATGGGCTTCAAATGTCAAACGTCTTACCTGGGCTAAAGAAAAAAAGAACTGGTCTGTTGCTCAGTGGTCCAAAGTCCTCTTTTCTGATGAGAGCAAATTTTGCATGTCATTTGGAAACCAAGGTCCCAGAGTCTGGAGGAAGAATGGAGAGGCACACAATCCAAGATGCTTGAAATCCAGTGTGAAGTTTCCACAGTCAGTGTTGGTTTGGGGAGCCATGTCATCGGCTGGTGTTGGTCCACTGTGCTTTATTAAGTCCAGAGTCAACTCAGCCGTCTACCGGAACATTTTAGAGCACTTCATGCTTCCTTCAGCAGACAAGCTTTATGGAGATGCTGACTTCATTTTCCAGCAGGACTTGGCACCTGCCCACACTGCCAAAAGTACCAAAACCTGGTTCAATGACCATGGTATTACTGTGCTTGATTGGCCAGCAAACTCGCCTGACCTGAACCCCATAGAGAATCTATGGGGCATTGCCAAGAGAAAGATGAGAGACATGAGACCAAACAATGCAGAAGAGCTGAAGGCCGCTATTGAAGCATCTTGGTCTTCCATAACACCTCAGCAGTGCCACAGGCTGATAGCATCCATGCCACGCCGCATTGAGGCAGTAATTAATGCAAAAGGGGCCCAAACCAAGTACTGAGTACATATGCATGATTATACTTTTCAGAGGGCCGACATTTCTGCATTTAAAATCCTTTTTTTTTATTGATTTCATGTAATATTCTAATTTTCTGAGATGCTGAATTTGGGGTTTTCATAAGCTGTAAGCCATAATCATCAAAATTAGATCAAATAAAGGTTTGAAATATCTTACTTTGCTTGTAATGAGTCTATATAATATATTAGTTTCACCTTTTAAGTTGAATTACTGAAATTAATGAACTTTTGCACGATATTCTAATTTTTCGAGTTTCACCTGTATTACTTCAACCATAATCTGTGTAAACATCAAATAAAACTGGAACTTGGTTTTAGACTGAACTAAAGAAACCCCAACCCAGGGAGGTGATTCAGTTCAGAAGCCCACTGGTGGATACATACATGCATTTAATCCAGCCGCTTTGCTCTAACACAGTTAAGGTTGGTCAGATCCAGTCAATGGAAAGGAAATAAAAGTATAATTGGTTAGCTCATGCCACAGAAGATAGAATAAAACCCAAACCAGAATGAGAATATTAAATTAATTGAATTAATTTGATCATAGTCCCTGCCTAAGCCTCACCGAACTTAATCAGAACTGAATTATTTTTATCCTCATGATGGTACTCAAGTATTGGTTTACATACATTTTAGCCCTTTTGCCGGTCAAACTGGAACCGGGTGTTAATATTTACTCAGCCTTAATTGATTTGTTGCAATTAATCTTTCTACTTTGTCATCCACATGTGCTGTGAAGTAAGAATAGCTAGCTCATTTTAACACTTGGCCATGTGACACTGCAAAAGCTGATGGTTCCTAAAGTTGCAAGTGAAATTTAGCCATGGTCATCGATTTTTTTTATGACATTCTAAATATACATATTGGCAGGTACAGTGTGTTCTTTTACCTAGTATTCATCTAGATATAATAAAAGATGTTTTTGATCCCTGACCTTGATTAATTATATTGCAATGTGTATACCAGATAAGCATCAAAAGCAGTGAATCATTCAAAGTTTCCTATCTGTCACTCACTCGACCCGGGGCTCCGTGCGCTGCTTACAGCCGTGCCCCGCCCCCGTACCTTTCTTCCCAGAAGTGCATGATGAGCTCACGCGATCGTGGTGGGCACCTTTTACTGCCCGGACCCGGTTTGCGGGCTCGTCTTCTCTTACTACCTTCGACGGTGGGTCTGCCAGGGATTGCTCGGCGACTCCGCAGGTTGGTAAGGCGATCGCGGTGCACTTGTGCCCGCAGAGCGCCGCCACCTGGCGGAGCCTTCCGAGTCTCCTGTCCAGGGCCCGTGGGTTTACGTCGTCACCCACGACAGAGCCTACAGTGCCGCTGGACAGGACCAACTTGGTCAAACCAGTTTGGCCCATTCGGCAGCACCGTAGAGGATTTCGCCCAGCAATCCTCAGTGGTTAAAAGGCAGACGGGGACCATTCAACACATCCTGACCCAGCGCGATGCAATGTCTCGCACCCCCGTCTGTTTGTCGCCAAGGGCGTCCCCCTGCGGCAGCAACACTGGCTCCACTACAGCCCGCCCCAGTAGGCTGGCCCCGGCATCGAGCCACCCGCAGAAAGCAGACGCCACCCGTCTCATGGCCAAGTTCGCCAGGCCCCCGCCCAGGTTCAACAGCGTCCGCTTCACTGTGGTGAAAGGCGAGAATGCCGCTGCCTTGCGTGCGGAGATCACCTCCCTTCTATGAAAGGATGCGATAGAGCCTGTCCCTCCAGCTGAGGTGAACAAGGGGTTTTACAGCCCCTACTTCATCGTACCTAAAAAAGGTGGCAGGGTGCAGCCAACCCTAGACCTGCGAGTTCTGAACGGGGATCTGCACAGACTCTCACAATGCAAGGTCAGGGAGGACGAGGAGCAGATCCTCTTAGTGGCCCCTAATTGCTCCTCATGACAGCCCCCCCTGGCGAAATCCCCTGTGAGAGGTCCTTCTTCCTCGGGGACGGGGCACCATCTGGCACCCACGACCTCTGGAATCTTCATGTCTGGCCCTTGGATGGGACACGGAAGACTTAAGTAGCCTACCACCCGCGGTGGTAGACACAATCACTCAGGCCAGGGCCCCCTCAACAAGGCGCCCTGATGGACTGAAGTGGCATCTGTTCGCTCAGTGATGTTCTTCCTGAGGTGAAGACCCCCAGAGATGCGCAGAAGAGTCAGTGCTTTCCTTTCTGCAGGAAAAGTTGGAGGGACGGCTGTCCCCCTCCACCTTGAAAGTGTATGTCGATGCAGTGGATGGTAAGTATTAGGGAAGCACGATTTGATCATCAGGTTCCAGAGAGGCATGAGGAGGTTAAACCCCCCCAGGCCGCGCCTCGTTCCCTCGTGGGACCTCTCCGTGGTTCTTCGAGGCCTTCGGGGAGCTCCCTTCGAGCCCCCAAGAGGTTAGGGGACCTGCAGGCGTTCTCTGTCAGCGAACTTTGCCTAGAGTTCGGTCCGGCTTACTCTCACGTCATCCTGGGACCTTTCAGGGATCAGGTGGTGAACCTACAAGCGCTGACCCGGGAGGAGGCAGATCCAGCCTTGGCGTTGCTGTGTCCTGTGCGTGCTCTTCGCATCTACTTGGATCGCACGCAGAGCTTTAGAAACTCCGAGCAGCTCTTTGTCTGCTTCGATGGACAGTGGAAGGGAAGCTCTGTCTCCAAACAGAGGATTTCCCACTGGGTCGTCGATGCCATCACTATGGCATACCACATCCAGTATGTGCCACCCCCTGCTGGCCTACGAGCCCATTCTACAAGAGGTGTTGTGGCTTCTTGGACATTGTCCCATGGCGCCTCTTTAGCAGACATATGTAGAGCCGCGGGCTGGGCAACACCTAACACCTTTGCAAGGTTCTATAACCTCAGGTTTGAGCCACTTTTGTCCCGTGTGTTATCAGGTGACACAAACAGGTAAGTTCGGGTCAGCTGGCTGGGTGTATCGCTTGTGCATAGCGCCTTTCCCCTCCCTTGAGGCGAAGACGTACACTTTTTCCCCAGTTGTGTTCGCAAGAAGTGTGAACCCTGGACGTTCTTCCTCCCTAGCATAGTGGCCATTGAGTCTTCGGAGAGTCGTCACCAGGCCCCCGTACTGAGGTAAGTGCTCCACACGTGCTGGTTGTCCCCCTAGGCAACCCCGTGTGATGTATATTCTGCAAAATGGTTTCCATGCCGGTAAACCACGTCTTCCTTGGGCAGAGGGCCCTCTGTCCTTGGTCGCTGTGTCTGTAGTGACTCCTCCCCCCTTGGGTAGGATCTACCATGACGCCGCTCTGCACGATGTGCTTCCGCTCCTAACCGGTAAAGATTGTGTGTTGTATTCAACCTAAAATGGTTGACAGATAGGGAACGACCCCAAGTGTCAACTCATCGACACAACGTCTTGTTCCCTCCATCAGGGAACGGAGGTTACGTCAGTAACCGAGATGTTCTCCATTTTTCTTTTTGCCATATCAGTCTTAAATTGCTTGAGCGAGTCTTGCTGGAAGATGTCCATCAGTAGGACAAACCCCACAGGTTTCTAGTCACAGACTGTTAGCACAGACATCTTTTAGGCAGAGTGACAGGACTTGGCAAGGAGGAGTTGACAATTGCATCACAATACCAGGAAATCAGCTGGAAGATGGCATGTCTGCTAGTGAATTTTAATTCAGATTAGTGCAAGGAAATAACATGCATCACATATAAATAATTTGGCCAAGAGCTAATCAATACAATCTAAACATTTCTGATTTATTGATGACTATTATCTCAGTTATGCACCTCAAAGAGAAAAATGCATTTGGCTTTCAATTTCTTTTAAAACCTGTTTATAGTGTTTTAGGCATGTGTTGTTGCCTTCATGTTGTTTTTAGATTTTGTTAGATTGAGTAAGGTCTCAAAGATGATCTTATCATTCAGTGAGTATCTTAGTTGTTTTGTCTGAAAGTTCCTTTGTTTTTCAGTCATCAGCTTATCTGTAGAAGTGAGAGGGAGAGATATGTTGATACTTGTATCAGCGTGTTTCTTAAGGATCTGTTTGAGTTTAACCGAGTGGAAAATCTCCAGTGGAAGATCTCTGATAGCAATACAGTGTTAATAGTGAAGAGCCGAAGCATGTTTCTACACATTCTTAGAAGTAGATATGGTGCTCTGCTCTGGTTGGTTATGGTTGACTTTCTTTGTTTAGGAGTTCCAAATTTCTTTGCTTTTGATCCAAAATTTTCTCATTCAAGCCTAGACAGACTTCATCCTCTACCACAAACTTGACGATCTGTAGATTTAAAGGTGCTTTCAGTATTTTTCTTATTAAAAATATACCCCTAAAGAACTGAATAATACTTTTGAAAATATGTTTAGAATCATTTACACTCTAATGAGATGATAATTCCTGTCATATGAGAAGTTGCCTAATAAAAGCTGTTTTATTTTATATTTGAGTTGAGTTATTTTTAAGACTTTATCTGTTTGATATGAGGTTGGGAAGTTTTTATTTTTATTTTAAACTCAATAGAGTTAAGAATCGATTTGGGATCAAATTGAACTTAGCCTCGTCTAGCTTCCATCAGGCGATGAAGCAACCTGATTACATTAATTTGGCTTTATGAGCGCATATGCTTTTCATGTGGGACACGTTTGTGCGCAGGGTCCTTGAAGCCAAATTGTGCACTGCTATCCGTGCGGCGTGCGTGCGCACGCGTCAACCGGGTTTCCCGCGAAATGCGAGCTCCATTGATAGGATCCGTGCGAGTGCTTCAACTTGCACTCCTTAAAATGTGAGCTCTTGTGACAAACGCAGTCGGCTTACATGCGCGATTAATTTGGGCTTCCATCTATATCGTTGTGCATTTGACCCATAATTTTACATGAGAATTTGCTATTTTAAAATGACGTGGAGCAGTTCAACCATCATGTGAAACGTATTGACAACGCCGACATCCTGCACAGCACTATCGAGAGAAAGAGAAACACCTGCTCAGCTCCAGCATCAGTTTTAAGACTTTACACATCAGCACCCTTACTAACATTTATCTCAGTTAACTGTAACATTCATTACAACTGTCGAATTTGTAGCCAAGAAAACCGCGGATAGATAGTTGGAAACAAGTCATGGGTAGCCTAAGTATTTTGAATTGGACTAAACTGAAAAATTAGCAGACTGATGATCACTTGTGTGAATTTATATTATTTATCAGTATATACTTTTTTAAACATTTGAAGAACCTTATTTTGTTGCGGATGTCCCAGCGTGTATACAGAGAGCTGAATAAAATTATCAAAATATATTTTGGTTGCAATTGAGGGCAAAAATTAACTTTTTACTGATTGTGTAAAATAGGCACATAATATCGATCGCAGGCCCCTGAATCGAATGGTATCGTGGCAGACTATTAAGTATCGGATCGCAGGTTAAGAGAATCGATTCAAGATCGTATCGTGATCCAATTTACACCCCAGCAGCCAAACACTATTAATTTGACATAATGCTGTATCAATGCCACTAATGGCACTTTTCCATTGCAGGTTACGGTTCGGCTTGACTCTACTCGCTTTACTTTTCTGAGCTTTCTTTTCCACTGCAGTTTAGTGCCACCTCAACATGGGTGGGATTAGGCTGATCGTCATAGTTGCGCTGCCTCTACTGCCGTGACATCATCTTAAACGTGACACAAACATTACTGACCATAAACAATAACACAACCGCTAGCTGTTAACTACTAGCTTATTGTGCTGCATGAAGCAGTTGTTGCATGGTGTATTTACACATGTGTAACAGTTAAATTGGCCTGGTTGTTTTAGATGCAAACTTTCCAGTAGCTGGTCAACTAAATTAAGTGAATCTTTCAAGCAGAATATAGAGTTAACATAACAAAACATACCATCCTCCATTGTGGACTCCAACAACGTTCAGGGCACTCTCCCTCCCATTGCTCATCTGTCTATTGCCATAGATAGCGTCCATTTAGTCAAACCACTTCCACTTTCTTCAGTTTGAACCACTCCGGCTGTTGTGGTCCTTGATGGTTCTGTATTCACATAAAAAAAAAAAATTCCTTACACTGTTGTTAGGTCCAGTGGTAGCCATGTGCTGCCAAAAGCTGAGACACTTCCTGATACACTTTTTCGTTTCACGTTGTTTCGTTTGACTCTAATGAGAGGAACGTCTGCTCCTCGTTTATTGACCATAGCGTGGTTTTGCGCACAGCCATTTCTTTTTACATTTCGAAAGTCACATGAACAAATGATACTGCTATCGCTGTTGCAAACTTTAAAAACGGCGGGTTGATGTCCCGTGTTGCAAATCCAGTGACGCTGGTAGTGACGATTCTCTCTGACCAATCAGTGATCTGCAGGTTTTTGACGTCACATTTAATATTAGTACTAAAAAAGTACCAGGTACTATCCACAGTGGAAAACCCCCAAAAAGCGAGCAGAGTCGAGCTGTACCATACAGTGGAAAAGCCCCATAAGTGTCAGTATAAGAAAACTGCCAGCACAACATAAAACATTACTGAGTGCACCTTTAATTGAATGTAATCTGTCTGTACTTATAATTTCACAATATCCCTTCACATAAGTTTTGTGCTTGTAAGTTTTAATGATATGGTTCTTAAGCTTTCACTGTAGCTTAGACTTCAGACAATTAGACCTATGTGGTAATAGAGGTCAGGGAATGTGAGGAAAAATCTGTAATTGGTCACAGACAGACCAATCCCTCCCTAATTAACCCTTGGTCTGGGACTGGTTGGGATCCCATAAAATAGCTAGACAAAAGGAGACTCCAATAGGTCTGGCACCAGAGTTACTCTGCCCTCTAGCAGCTGGCTATCTGTCCATATGCAGAAAGCTCCAGAGAGATATTAGGTGACTTTTCCCTTGTGCCTGCATGATGGAATTTTCCGGGAAAGAAAGAATCATTACTTCCCAAATAATGTGTTTGCAATGTTCTAGTCAGAAAATGGTGTTTTGAACTAAACTGAAGTGACAAGGCCAGGCCAGGCCAGGCCAGCAATGTCTGGGTGGAAATTAAATGGCTGGATTTTGGCATAACTGTTGAAAACAATATGAAAATTCCCCAGACAAAGTGTTTATACCATGTGGACTTAAACTTAACCTTAACCTTTTCAACTGTGTTAATTATATCATTCATAGGCTTAGGCTCTTTATTATTAATGTCTCACATAGAATACTTGTTATTCTACATCTTCATGTGGATTGCTCCAGGACATTTTGCATCTTTTTTTTTAATGTTGAGTGTGAATGAACAGAAATATGTGATTGCCAAGTTTCATAATCTCTGCTACCTTTGAGGGCCTTCATATGTGGAAAACGCAACAATGGCTTTGTTTTCTTTAATAACAGCTTCCCAGACGATCTTCCAAGCCAGAAGAAGATTCTGAATCTACAAAGAAAGATGGAGTAGAAAAATGTCAGTGTGGCTCCCCAGCACTGGAGTCTAACAGAGCAGACCACATGCACAACTCCAATGACAACTCGCCTTACACTCGCACAGTTCAGAACAGCAGGAACAACACCCCACTGCAAAGTGAAAATGGAGCATCATTTATAGGCCAAAAGTAGACATTCAGAGGTGGGATGCCCTAAGGCAATGTGGGAAGTTTTGAGAGCTTGGCAGGTCCTGACTCATGATTGCTAAAATGTTGACCGAAGGGTTGCTTAACACCTTCACATATATTAGATATTTTAACATATATAGAAACTCCAAAATGTGTTTTCCTTTGCATTTACTGTCTATTATAAAACAAGGTTGTTTTGTGGCACAATAATCACTCTGGAGGATTTAAGGGACAGTTCACCCAAAAATTGAAATTCTCTCATCATTTACTCACCCTTATGCCATCTCAGATATGTATGATTTTCTTTCTTCTGCTGAATACAAATGAAGATTTTTTTAAATAATGTCTCTGGTCCTTACAATGCAAGTGAATGGTGAAAAGGCCATTTGGTGTTCAAAAAAATCACATAAAGGAAACCTAAAAGTAATCCATAACGCTTCAGTGGTAAAATATATATCTTCAGAAGGGTTATGATATGTGTGGGTGAGAAACAGATCAATATTTAAGTCATTTTACTATAAATCTCCACTTTAACATTCTTTTACATTTTGGAAGTAAAAATGTAATTGAAGATTTTCATTAATGTATTAAACCACTGTCTTAAAATGTATTAATCCAAAGTCTCGTGATTACATTTATGTGGCTTAATGTGATTTTTGGAACTTCAAAGGTCTGGTTACCATTCACTTGCATTGTAAGGTCCAACAGAGCTGAGATATTCTTCTAAAAGTTTTTTTTTGTGTTCTGCAAAAGAAAGAAGCTCATACACAATTGGGATGGCATGAGGGTGAGTAAATGATGAGAGAATTTTCATTTTTGGGTGAACTATACCTTTAAAATAGTTTAAGAAAAGAAAGAAATTGTAGTGTGACTGAGCATTGCATATATAATTATATTAGTAATGATAGATGACGGGCAAAATGATGAGTGATAGCTTAAAGTAAAGAAGACTCTTGCATAATTTGTGACTGATTGTATAATTACTAACTGTAATTACAGAAATGGTGCAAATCTCATCAATGACTCTGGGCAAAGCCTTGGTTCTTTTTTAATTGTATTGATATTGTAACAACAGTCAGATCACAATTGTGGATTATTCATTTTAAATATAGGTGTTTTGATTTTGCTTCAGTAAGTCAGGACAGATCTTTTTCCATCTTACTAAAAATCCCTTGAAAAACCAGGATAAGGAGTATAATAAAGTGTTTTTCTCCATGAAATCAGTGTTCCACCAGTCTCACAAATTAAAAGAAATTGTTTCAAATAGGATTCGCTACTAATTGTGCATTTTTGTTCAATTAACAGCTTTCATTGTTTTCTTTCCAAGATGTTGATCCATATTGAGGAGTAGATAATCTATGTTTTTTACAAGTGATATGAGTAAAGCTTGCTGTTACATTATTAGGTGAAACTCGAAAAATTAGAATATCGTGCAAAAGTTCATTAATTTCAGTAATTCAACTTAAAAGGTGAAACTAATACATTATATAGACTCATTACAAGCAAAGTAAGATATTTCAAGCCTTTATTTGATATAATTTTGATGTTTATGGCTTACAGCTTATGAAAACCCCAAATTCAGAATCTCAGAAAATTAGTATATTGTGAAAAGGTTCAGTATTGTAGGCTCAAAGTGTCACACTCTAATCAGCTAATTAATCCAAAACACCTGCAAAGGGTTCCTGAGCCTTTAAATGGTCTCTCAGTCTGGTTCAGTTGAATTCACAATCATGGGGAAGACTGCTGACCTGACAGTTGTGCAGAAAACCATCATTGACACCCTCCACAAGGAGGGAAAGCCTCAAAAGGTAATTGCAAAAGAAGTTGGATGTTCTCAAAGTGCTGTATCAAAGCACATTAATAGAAAGTTAAGTGGAAGGGAAAAGTGTGAAAGAAAAAGGTGCACAAGCAGCAGGGATGACCGTAGCCTGGAGAGGATTGTCAGGAAAAGGCCATTCAAATGTGTGGGGAGCTTCACAAGGAGTGGACTGAGGCTGGAGTTACTGCATCAAGAGCCACCACACACAGACGGGTCCTGGACATGGGCTTCAAATGTCAAACGTCTTACCTGGGCTAAAGAAAAAAAGAACTGGTCTGTTGCTCAGTGGTCCAAAGTCCTCTTTTCTGATGAGAGCAAATTTTGCATGTCATTTGGAAACCAAGGTCCCAGAGTCTGGAGGAAGAATGGAGAGGCACACAATCCAAGATGCTTGAAGTCCAGTGTGAAGTTTCCACAGTCTGTGTTGGTTTGGGAAGCCATGTCATCGGCTGGTGTTGGTCCACTGTGCTTTATTAAGTCCAGAGTCAACGCAGCTGTCTACCGGGACATTTTAGAGCACTTCATGCTTCCTTCAGCAGACAAGCTTTATGGAGATGCTGACTTCATTTTCCAGCAGGACTTGGCACCTGCCCACACTGCCAAAAGTACCAAAACCTGGTTCAATGACCATGGTATTACTGTGCTTGATTGGCCAGCAAACTCGCCTGACCTGAACCCCATAGAGAATCTATGGGGCATTGCTAAGAGAAAGATGAGAGACATGAGACCAAACAATGCAGAAGAGCTGAAGGCCGCTATTGAAGCATCTTGGTCTTCCATAACACCTCAGCAGTGCCACAGGCTGATAGCATCCATGCCACGCCGCATTGAGGCAGTAATTAATGCAAAAGGGCCCAAACCAAGTACTGAGTACATATGCATGATTATACTTTTCAGAGGGCCGACATTTCTGTATTTAAAATCCTTTTTTTTTAATTGATTTCATGTAATATTCTAATTTTCTGAGATTCTGAATTTGGGGTTTTCATAAGCTGTAAGCCATAATCATCAAAATTATATCAAATAAAGGCTTGAAATATCTTACTTTGCTTGTAATGAGTCTATATAATATATTAGTTTCACCTTTTAAGTTGAATTACTGAAATTAATGAACTTTTGCACAATATTCTAATTTTTCGAGTTTCACCTGTACGTCCTGTTTATATTTGCACATGTATTTTGCTACGAGTAGGGCCTACTTTTAAAACTCCTGAGCCCAACTATTTTTATTATGTCTGGATTAATGCCTTGATAATATAGCACAGGCTACTGTAATACAAATACATGTGAAATTGTACAGTAAAAAAAAAATAAAAATGATGCACAGCCTAATATAAAAAATTATATATGTATATATATATATATAAATATTGCAATCATTTGTTATATTAACCTTAAGAACAATAACAATGCTAACTATGTCTAATAGTTGAATCTGCAATTAGGGAAAGTGCAGGGAGAGATCCCATTTGGAGATGAGCAGTAACAGTTGACTCGCATGGAGGACATGGAGATCCAGATTGTTCATACATGTATTTTTTTTCAGCAGGCAACGTTGTGTAGTTTTGTGTACCTGTATACAAACAAAATGTTCATAATTGTCTGAATAAATAAAACAGGCTACTAGTACTTAGAAAAATAATACAAATCAGAATATTTATGCATGACTCTTTTAATAATAAAAGCAACAATAGTATTAATAATAACAATAATAATAGCAGCAGCACAAACACTTTGTCATTACATCAAGAGTGACCCTTGACTTTGTATTGTTGACAGAATTTGGACTGTGGTGAAAACCACAATTGGGGAATTAATTAAATTTTTTATCTTACCACGTCACAGCCTTTAAAACTGTATGAGTGGACTCCTTAGGTGGTAAAGTCATATGTATATTTATTAAAGGAATAGTTCATCCAAAAATGAAAATTCTCTCATCATTTACTCACCCTCATGCCATTCCAGATGTTTATGATTCTTTTTTTTCTGCAGAGCAAAAATGAAGATTTTTAGAAGAATATCTCAGATAGAAAATGAATCCAATGGTTTAATCCAGGTCTTAAGAAATCAAATCGATTTTGAGTGAGAACAGACCAAAATAACCTTTTTCACTGTATATCTTGCCTCTAGACACAATCATGATTTCAACCTCGATTACACTTCCTAGTGCTTGACCACATGCACAGAGCACTAGATGGTGCTATAGGAAATGCAATCGAGCTTGAAAGCATGATCGCCAAAGGAGACTGCTGATTTCAAGGTTTCTAGTGAAAAAGGAGTTATAGTTTGGTCTGTTCTCGCCCTAAACTGATTAGATCACTTCAGAAGACATGGATTAAAACACTGGAGTCTAATGGATTACTTTTCTGCTGCCTTTATGTGCTTTTTGGTTCTTCAAAATTTTGGTAACCATTCTCATGCATTGTGACCTCCAGGGCTGAGATATTTATCTAAAAATCTTTGTTTGTGTTCTGCAGAAAGAAAGAAAGTAAAACGCATCTGTGATGGCGTGAGTAAATGATGAGAGAATTTTCACTTTTAGGTGAACTATTCCTTTAAGATATTAACAATGGGCACAGGAATCATTCATTTTTTTAAATTTCTCTTTAATCAATGAAAAAAAAATCTATAAAAAGCCATGCGTACTTGTGATATATGAATGTGATCTATTAATATACTGTACTATATAAAATTATGATTTTTTTTTTCATTCAGATTATCTTCATCAAGTTAACATGGGAAATAGTTTGACCACTAATTTTGATAGTGACAATATACTCCCAATTATTTAATCTTTTACAAATACAGCATATTCATTGACTGATGATGGTAACATTTTTCTGTAAAATGACACTCGTGGCAAAACCTTCTTTGGGGTTATTGGTTTTGTATTGACAATGTGTGGTCTAGAAATCAATACATGTGAGTATTTTTCATAAAGCACTGACACGGCCTCAAAAAGCCAGGGAAAATGCATACTTTGTTTTTTTCTGTGGATAAGAGAGTATGTAGGGGTGAAAGCACATCTTCAAATAGTCCATTGTTATTTAACTGCAAGATGGCCTTGAACGACAGCTCTTTGTATGATGATACCTCTAGTGTGGCAGACTAGCTGTATTTCATAAATGTAGCAGAAGACAATGTTACCTTGCATCTGCTTATATTTTTAGACCACCGCACATCAGAAGAGTAGCACTGACACGTGAAAAATTCCCACAGCATTTATCACCAGTGTTTACCAGCCTGTTGCCAACACCACTAAAGTTTATATGCAGAAGCATTGCTGCCTATTGTGCTTAAAGCAGGCAAAGGATTTTAACATATTTCCCACTTTACAGTGAAATATTCACTCCACTTTTGATAGATAAAATCTGGTCAGTGTTTTGCCACAATTATATCACTTCATTGACCATGCATGTTCTCAGAAAGAGGCCACCACCTTAGCAGACCCACTAGGTCTTCTGGAGTACTCTTCTGTTAGTATTCCACTCCAGCTGTAGTCATAGGAGATATCAGGGGCTCTTGTACAAGCCTCAGCAATTGGCCAAGCATGACATGTTCCTCTAAAATGGGTCATATCAGACCACTTAAAGCTTTATTTCCAGAGCTCCCACCAGCTTCACAGCGAATCCGTTCGCCTGCGGGTGAACACTGCAGACATGCTTTTCACAATGCCCTTGATGCCTGCTAATTTTTTCACAGACACCCTGGACTCCCTGATGCAGTTCACCAGTCCATGGAAAACCATCAGAACACTGTGGTAGTTCTCAGCAGCTGAGACCTCATAGAAGTGACAGTCTGCGGAGAGTGCAAGTAGCCTGCCCTCCTCACTAAGGACTGTACGGCGATGGTCCAGATCCCTCTTGTTTCCCACGATAACTATGGGCATCTTCTCAAATCCCAGAAATTCCTTGGAGGTTTTGATGGTATGAATGAGTCTGGTGACTGCGTTGAAACTGGCTCGGTCACAGATGCTGTAGACCAGCACAAAACCATCTGCCCACTGGACTCTTTTCTCACACATCAAGGATCCATAAGACATGTCCTGCTGAGAGAAGAAACTTTTCCTCAATACTTCTTTTCATAGGGTATTTTTATCAACATCTGAGATTGCATATCTGATATTTGTTGTGTCTATTCACTAAATCAACACCTCACAGAAATAAATCAATAACAACAATACTAGTGACTCTTTACAAAAAGCTTCTGAAATGTTGAATCACCTGTGACTGTGAATATGGTGCATCCCATATATTCAGAGTTTGCTCTCGTCTATCCACAACAACACTGTGACTGTAAAGGGACTCTGTAGAGGACAACAGTTCAAACTAAATGTAATTTTCAAAAATAATAAACGAAAATGATAACGCAGTCAAAATGAAGGGGTAACTTACCAATATCTCCATATTCACCGATGAATCTACGAGTCAGGAATCGGACAATGAGTGCTGCAAAACAAAAGTCGTTTATAGTCTAGTCATTGGCCAACAGTTCTGAAATTAAGGATGTTCAACAAAGTAACAAAGTAAAGTAGGCTACACCAAAGAAAATAAATGCATTTTTATGGATGCACAACACGTAGTTTCTTACCAGATTTTCCAACATTATCTGTGCCGAGTACCACGACGTTAGCTTCCATTCTCTGAGTGTTAAGTCCGGTCATGTCCTTTGAAGAGATGCTGCGAGAGATCAGGCGCGTGTCCTCCGCGGTTAACCAAGTTAAAGAGAAGAGGCGGGGCTTAGACGTGCTCGCTCCTGTGACGCTAATATGCTTGTGATGAGTCTCAATGAACCAGGAAACAAGATAAGTGCTGATACGTAATATGTTATGCTTATATATACCTGGTGACCTTCTTTCTTTTTCCTTTTCTAATGCAACAGTGTTTAATCTAAGTCTAAGTACACTTGAACTTCACTTCTTTCATGTATTTGAATGTAGTTGTTGTTAAAACCCTGGCAATAATGTGTCTTAAATGTTGCAGAAGAGAAGTATGTGGATAACTTGATTTAATTTCAGATTAATAATCCCATAATGAAATCTTTGGGGTTTTTTTTTACTTTTGAAAAAAGCGGGGGCTATACGTGATGTTGAGATACTTCTTCACGAGGGTAAATTCAATATATACGGTGTTTAAGCACATTGTTTTCATGTTGGAACATCCAGTGTGTGAAGGTGTTTATAGTGTTAGGTATGTGTGTGTCCAAACTTTAGAATTGTAATAATGAATTGGTATGGAGTGTGTATGACTTTTGCTATTCTGCAGAATACAAACAAAGATTTTTAAAAGAATATCTCATCTCTTTAGGTCCATACAATGCAAGTGAATGGTGACCCAAACTTTGAATCTCTAAAAAGCACATAAAGGCATTAGAAAAGTAATTCATATGACGCTAGTGATTTAGTCCATGTCTTCTGAAGCGATCCAATTGGTTTTGGTTGAGAACAGACAAAACTGTAACTCCTTTTTCACTATAAATCATGACATCTGCAGTCTCTTTGACGGTCATAATTTCAAGCTCTGCACATGCATGATTGATGATGTCAATCGAAAATATTTTGCTCTTGCACTGAGCACTTTTTTGGCCTCTTAATATATATCCTTGAAGATTGATTCTATGGGCACTGTGTGCAAGTCTTTTCTTTCCCTCGATGTACAGTGAAAAAGGTGTTACATTTTGGTCTGTTCTCGCCCCAAACGATTAGATCACTTTAGAAGATATGGATTTAACAACTGGATTCATATGGATTATTTTTATGATGCCTTTATTAGGTTTCTGTAGCTTCAAAGTTTTGGATCACCATTAATTTGCATTGCATGGACCTACAGAGCTGAAATATTCTTCTAAAAATATTTGTTTGTTTTCAACAGAAGAATGAAAGTCATACACATCTGGGATGGCACGATCATGAATTAATTATGAGATAAAATGTATTTGTGGGTGTACTATCACTTTAACGACGCTTAAAGCCACAAGGTGGTGCTAGTAGATTTATGAGAGTTTGAACATTTTACCTCAGCTCATGTGAAATTCGAGTCTGCTCGATTATTGCTTCTTTTTTCATATAAAATTACTTTTAACAACATTTTACTGCATGTTAATTTAGAGACGTCATTGAATATTTGTAGTATTAAATATTAATCTGCTTGAACCTTTGTGTAAACTGAAAAAAACTAAAGGATGATTAAAAAACTGAGAAATTGGTCAAAGAAATGGTGACCAGATACAGTACCTAATAAATATATATATATATATATATATATATATATATATATATATACAGGGATGGGAGGGTTACTTTTGAAATGTATTCCGCTACAGAATACATGGTGTAAAATGTAATTTGTAACATATTCCATTAGATTACTCAAGGTCAGTAATGTGTTCTAAATACTTTGGATTACTTCTTCAGCACTGATAGATTTTTTTTCATTGGTTTTACTTTAAAAACAGTAAGACAAAATACACATGTTAAAAATACATTTGCTGAAAAACCTAAATATCTTATGCAGTGTTGTTTCTAAAACAAAATAAATCAAATTGATCCTGTTTTAAGGATTTTTTGATATTTTACAGGAAAACAATATAAAATTATTATCAAGAACACTATTTTTTCCCTAATATCAAAGGTCCTACTAGGAAAAAAAAATTATGATCCAATGTGAATTTTCTTGATAAATAAATATAAATGTATCTGGTAACATGTGAATGTAAAATGGCTAGACATAGTATTTTAACTTAGTGTAAAGCTGACAATTTACACAAGGATTGTTTCTATTTCTTCTGCTCCAAACTTACTCTGTCTGCTCGTATGAATTTAACCCATCATAAGAATGTGTTTCACCGCTGTTCAAATGCACTTTGGATCGCATAATTTAGATGAATACATTTTTCCATCTGAAAGGACTAAATATTAAATGAAAATAATGACACTAAAATGCAAAGTAATCTCTTCAGTAATCAAAATACTTTTTGAATGTAACTGTATTCTAATTACCAATGATTTAAATTATAACTATAGTGGAATAGAGTTACTTATATTTTGTATTTTAAATACGTAATCCCGTTACATGCATTCTGTTACTCCCCAACAATGTATGTATTTATATTCCCCTGCACATATTTTCCTATGCTTATAAATTAATTAACCTCATGTTTAAAATTAATTACAGAGGGGTACTTAAATATATTTATATTGTTTATTGATACATAAAACAGCATTTTTAGAATAATTATTAAAACAGCAATGGCAAAAGCATTCACTGGAAAGGACACCCTTTCAAAATTAAGGGCTTTTTTCTTTCTTTCCACAAGGGGTCACTATAGTAACAATAATTTGGCTGTGTACATTGGACACATTGGATTTGTAGAAGTGCCATAGCACAACAGAAAATCTTTTATATTTATGTTTATATTTTGTCTGCAGTATTAAGATGATAATTTAAATCCCTTACAACAGGCACAATTTTGGATCCCCCCAATGTAAATACTCAGCTCAGGTTCATTTTGTGAGCAGTGTGTGGTCATCAGAAGACAAAAAAAGTAAATAGATAAACATTTTCAAATTCACCAATAAATATGTACCCAAATGATAACATCCTAAAAAAAAACACCAAAAAAAAACAAACAAGATCTCTAGAAATATTATAAAAAATCTGATCTGTGTAAATATAACAATATGCAAAAAAATATGTGTGCTATGTACACGGACAGATGAATGTGCTTACTGGGAGTCTGTTCAGGTTTTTGTGTTGCTGCTTCACTATATTTTGGTCATCATGCAGTGTGCTGGCCCCTGGCAGTGTACATACTAGATATGGGTGGCCTGGGGAAAGCAGCTCCATCTTAAGATTTATGGATAAGCCAAAGTCTATGGTAACAAGGCTGTGGCTGTTGTCTGGGTGAATGGGTTTTTCAATGATATTCCTGGCCTTTTTTGCCAGTAGCTGTCCTGCAGACTATATCCCCAGTCATGCACTCAGCTGACTGGCTGCACGATTTTACATCCTGAGTGGTGCTGCTCCTATACCAGGCAGTAATTCTACCTGACAAGATGCTTTAAATAGTGCTTATGCAGAATGCTCACAGTAGCTGGGGGTCACCCTAAACTTCCTCTGGCTTCTGAAGGGATCTGTGCCAAACTTATCGAGCTGTTGTGTTTGATCCATATCCATTTGTTCTGTTATTGCAGGTGTGTGAAATTGCTCACTCTCTCCACTAATTATAAGGCAGCTGTTGTTCTTCAATGTTCCCACTGGAAATCCACTATCAGATTCTTGATAGTCTTACAGATATTTAGAGAGAAGGTTTGGCCTGCCAGGTTCAACCCATCCAGGTAGTTCTTCTAATCAATGTCTATGATCAAGCCCACCCCGTTTATTTAATGAATAGACTTTACAATGGTACTAGAGACATTAAAGGCCATATTCATACAGTATGTGCACGGAGAGCACAGTCATGGCAAATATTATTATAATTTGTTTTAAATATATAATTAGACTCAATAAGTATTCAAGTTTAAAGACGGATACACTGATTTTAGAAAATAAAATACTGGATTGTCACTCACTCTGGTGTCTGACAAAAAAAACAGGAACAATACAATTCTGAAGTTGTTTGTTTTGTATTATTTCATGTATTATATGCTATATATGTATTTCAACTGGAAAAAAAATCACAGAAATTAGAATGTTGAACCTATGTTCACTCAAAATATTAACGACTGGTGACAATGGGTCTGACTCAAAATGTCAAGCTGTCTAACCTGTCTGGTGAATAAAACATTTCTTCACAGTAAAAAGGTCATGTCATATCATAATATACAGTTTGTTGATTATTCATTCACGTTATTAGATGTATAGTATTAATCTAACATAATTTATTTTGTGTTTTTTATCAGATATAATGTGTTTTCGGTTGCCTATTAACTTGAGAATAGATGTCAGAAATAAAACAAAAACTATTAGTAAGCTATTAATGGTGAATAGAAATAAAATATTTCTTGTAAGCATACTAAAAGAGTATTCATCTCAAATTGTCTTTACAAAGCCACCTCTTACCCACTTGGAGCCCATTGCAAATACCTTGGTTATTATTTCTATACTGCAAGTACTGTATGACCTCATAAAATGCCAGGTGCACAATCAGATTATTGTGTATGCAGTTAAATCAAACTAGTCACTCTTTGAATGGCAAAATAAAAAATTTAAACACTGTAAAAGCTGAACAGCAGAAAAAGGCTCTCCTGAACAGTGGGATGTTCCAGTCAATAAATTCAATCGTATTAGTGTGAATTGTTTACAAATGACCAATATATTGCTCACTCTCACCTGAAATGTTGAATGTTTCCATTTTTAGCTATCTATAAAATAAGAGAATGTGGAGAAGTCAAAGCCACGGCAATTACAAGAAATTGACTGAATACATTGTACACTAATACGTAGCTCATTACATGCTTGATAGATAGTGAAATGTAGTTGTATAGAAGTCAATGGAAAGGAGGAGGCGAGAACCGGCTTGATAAAATAAATAATATTTTTAATATAAAACTTAAACAAACACACACATGACAGATATGTCCGTAAACGATCTCTCTGATTAGCCTAATACGGGACCGGGTGTGTAGGATCACGACCCGGCCCTGCCCTCTGCCCTGCCACAGTAATATTCTGTAGTATTCTTGCTGCAGGGTTAAAATTGCACCAAATGTGAGGTCATTACGATTCTCTTAGGAAAACTTTTTAATACCCTGCAAAATGTATATATATAAGGGGGTGCTCACCCTACGGTCTGTGTGGGTCCTAATGCCCCAGTAGTGACGGGGACACTATACTTTAAAAAAGCACCGTCTTTCGGATGAGACGTTAAACTGGGGTCCTGACTCTCTGGTCATTAAAAATCCCAGGCACATCTATTAAAGAGTAGGGGTATAACCCCGGTGTCCTGTTATATATATATATATATATATATATATATATATATATATATATATATATATATATACTGTATATTGTATGCTGGTGACACCAGAGGGAATGTACGTAGATAATATTGTACGCACCCAGAGGCAAGCTTCTCCATTTCTGAGCTGTCAGAGGTTATATTTGTTCTAATTACCACACATATGTGTGAAATACTGCATGAGTGCCTCATATCCTGCAGGTTCACACATGTCATATTCAATTGTAGACTGAGCTTAGCATGATTAGCATATTTCATGATGAACTTTATTTGGTGAAGTCTAATTAATTTATTCTTAATGAGGTATTTAGCTATGTGGTTCATATTTAACTATATATTTAATTAAGAAAATAATGTATCTAATGTACTGTATATATATCCATTATTTTATCATATAATGGATATATATTTTAAAGCTATTTTTTCTGTAATTTTTATTTCTAAATGTTTATTTGCTTACGTTTCCTGAAGTAACCACATTTAGTTTTTCTCCATTGCCCTACGATGTATTAAAAATGATCAAATAAACCCAAATTTGACTTTGGAAATAAGTAGGCTACTGAATTTGCTCATGTTTTTGTCTAAATTGTCTAAATTCTAACTTATCATGTTTGAGGTTTAACTGTGGTTAGCTCAGAATTTTGGCTGCTGTGGTCTATTTTATCTTCCATAAAATTTATTTGGTGGTATTTGAGGGCATAGGATGAAATAAAATGTTAACTGAAAGCAAGTGTACATTTGAATATTGAATTATGATAGACACCATAATAATGGATTTTGCATGAACTTTAATATCTGCAGTAGTTAGAATACTTCTAAACCTCCACATATTGCAAAGCCAGTCCACAAAAATCAGCTGAGTCCTTTCGTGTACTTATGCAAATGAATCTCTTTATGGACTAAGCTAAACCCCCTTCCATGTTTGATAATTCCACACATGTGTGTATTATTTGGTGAGTAAAGGCAATGGATTTGACAGTTCTAGTAGAAAACCTGCCTAAAAATTGCACTGGATTAGCAATCCGCATACATATAAACCTCTATTTTCTGTCCGAAAAAGAAAGTGACTTTGATGTCTTACAACGTACTACATACTGTACATTATACATAGTTACATTCATTTTATTTAAAGTCACACCACTGAGAAATGCTTACACTATTTGGTGAAATTTGACAAGCACAAGTCTTGCTGCATGGAGCATGTAGCATGCTGCTTCTTCACTATTAGACATATGATCCTATGTAACAGATCTAGACTCTTGAAGCTGGGGAGGTGGAGGTTTTAAGAGAAAACCTTTCCTTCGCAGCGCACTGCAGTAAAACAGGATTATCTGCAAAACTGAGCAGTGTAAAGCTGAAGTGTGTAACTTTTTCAGTGTTAAAATACTTTCTCCTATCCTAGAATAATATGCAGAGCCAACTATAAGTAAGCCATTCATAGATTCATTATCTCGATAACTGAAATACCTGTGTCTCTGTGGCACTATAAAAATTCCTTTGTTTGTTTTGAGAGGCCCACTTAGACCCACCCCAACAGTGTTACTCAACCAGTGGAGTGAGTTAGGGGTGGGACTATCTGATTGTTTGAAGAACAAAAGATGAGGGGCGTATTCAGGAAGCTGTTTTGAAAACATTGTTTAGTTTTGCAATTATATTTGATGGCGTTAGTGTTGCAGAAATTGCACACTTCAGCTTTAAATGTTAGAAAATGAGAGAAAACTCAAGTTGACTGGCAAACAGATTACAAGGCTTACGCCGGGTTCACACATCCTCCGTGAGCAGGGCGTGAGCGGCACATTTTCGTTTCAGCGGCCATATTAAGAGATTACACCATTCCCATTGCTAGTGGGAGTTGTGAGGAGATGCGTCCCAGATGCGGCAATGAGTGGATAGTTTCAGCGTTGAGCCTATTTTTGCCGCATGGATCACGCAGAGCTCAGCGGCTCTGGGTGCAGTACAACACTAAAATAATCAGAAGATTATAGAAAAGACACAAAAGCAAATCAAAATTATTCAAACCGAACCTATAGTACACTACAATTTATATGTCTACATGCAAGTAAAATAAAATAAATAAAGAATTAATAAACTGCCGGACTCAAACAAGTGTGCTGATAAAGATTAAGTGTATGTGACTGCCAGCTGTTGCCCTTGAAGCAGCAATAACCTCAGTTTATTATAACCTTATTAAAGAAAAGTTTTTGCATAGGATCCCATAGATATCTTTATTTTCTGTCCAGAGAATGTGAACGTCCTTGTAAACATTTCAAGTTCCACAAATGGTTGCACCAGCACCTGATTTGGTAGGGTTTTTTAAAAACAAATAAAGGACAGGAACCAATAATAATAAAAGATATTATTATTGAATCGCAATTGCAGTTAACAATATTAATATTGCATTTTTTAGATTTTGAGTTGGGCAGCTGATGTGAATTTACTTATATTAACAGCAGAAAAATCTGTAAAAAGTTCATTAACACACAATTTATTTAAGGCTATGAATTTCAAACATTTCAAACATTCTGGCAGTAGGACTCCATAACTGATATTGTTTTCATTTTATTAGGCTCTTAATTATTGAATTAACTTTTCCCTTCAATTAAAGTTCATTAGATCTGAACATATTTACAGGGGAGAAAAAGTAATTGCTCCGCCTTTAATTAATTGGGTGCAGGTTTAAAGCTCTTTTATTAAATTCTCCTTAGTTGCCCTTATGAAAATGTGCCATAGTTCTTGCATAGTATCCAGAGTTTGACTGTGGTATTACTAGTAAGATCATGGTAATCACATGTAAAACCATGCTCCTCAATCCTATAGTTTCTAGAGTTAGTGTTCTTGCATTAACTGCAAGGTAAATTTCTATAAGAGTGCGTGGATTGAAAAGAGTGCAAATTATCGTTCCGCATGGCAAGCTGTTTTACTGTTTATCTTTTCACTGCTGTTTAGAACATCGGGGCTATTTGATATGGTTTCAACTATCTTTACTATGGAGCCTTTAAGATTCCAGGCATTTTTCCAGAATCGGGCGTGAGCCAGACCACCAAACCCTTCCCCTAACCAGAACCGTGAGTGGAAGTGACGCCCCTTTTGGAGTAACCACGACCCGTTCTGGAGTAACCCCGTCCTCTTTTGGAGATCCCGCCCCTATTAAGAGGTCTCCGGCCTGCAGCTATACCTACTTGTATCATCGGTGTGTAACAGATTATTCTGTCAAATTCAAATGGGTCACATGACCCTGCTTTGTTTACAGAGTGTCACGAGCACAGAGCAGGTTCGTAGGTGCTTTTTGGGTAAGACAGATCCCATTGGGCTCTCGCCCACTACTCGACCGACCGGTCCACTACCCAACCTATTGAAGTATTAAAATCACTGGCACATGCAGTCAGATATTGATATCTGCCCAATACCACATTTAATTTCATTTTGTTTCATTTAATGTTTTGGAAGTAATTACCCTCATGCTGAGGCAGAAGTCTTTGCTGCAGTGTGATCAGTGCATCCTCCTCTACAGCCCAGATGTGCTGTTGACTCCCAGAGGAGGCAGATGGAAGAGAGAGGTACTTAGATACTTTGACTTTGCATAATCATAGAGGTTTTTTATGCACTTCAATTATTCAGTTGGATGCATTTTCTAAAGGAGCCGTCAAATGAACTTTTATCTTTAACTGAGCAATGGAATTTAATGCTATAAGATACATTATACTAAATCACGCCTTTGTATCCCTTTCAGCACACAGGCCATTGAATCCCATCCCAGTCTCTTTTTTTCCTGTCCCAGTCTGCCCTTTCATAAGTTTATTCCAGATGATTTTAAAAAGAAATTGTATTTGCAATTATGTTTTATATTTGTGGACACCTAAATTGTGACATAATCCAAAAACATATTACCAACATCCAAAAATATATTATCCAAATTATCGTTTGCATTTTTGTTTACCCAAACATTCAATGTATGCCAAATATCAAATGGAAAAGCAAAGTCCAATTGCAATTGCATTTCCCATGTCTGAAATAGCAAAAGTAATAACCTCGTTTGCAATTTCGCTTCCCATATGGAGCCTGCCAAAATACAAATGGAATCGCAATTCCCTTTGCACTTGCATTTCCAATGCCTTACAGCAGTGGTTCTCAAAGTGTGTGGGGGGATGTATTGCAAGGGGGTTGCAGAATACTGACCCATCCTCAAATCTCGTTCACTTTTGCACATTCAACAAAGAAAGTGAAAATACACATAAAAACCGATCATACAATTTATTTTCCTCTGCCTTTTCTCTTACCTTGATTAAACTTTCGCCTGGCACCACAGGCTCATGTAATTGGACAACCACGAACACGATCCTCTCTGTCCTCAATCATGTGTTTCATGGATAAAAAAGAGTGAGTAAATGATAGTGGAAAGGTACGTTTTTATTTAAGTTTATCGGTATCATTATTTAGGTGCAAATTATTGTCCAGAGGTACTGACCGCTAGTGAAACAGCGTGTAGACTGTACTGTCATGTGATACTTGTTACTTTTTCAGCGCTGGCTAGGATGCGACAATCACAGTCATTTAATATTAATTAAAGTATAAAACTTTTTGGTAGTTAAATGAGGATGAATGGAGGATTCGGTTTTTTGAAGTGCCCTCTGGAGTGAAGTGTAACTTTTCATTCAGCTTTCATTGTATTTTTTAATTAAAAAAATTAACATGAAAGAATATGTAGTTTAATCTTTTAAAAGCATTTTTTCTTTTTCAGTAAAAATAAAATTATTTTCTATTAGATTATTTGGATAGAGGGTGGGGGCGTTCTTATTTCAAAGGGGGATGTGACCTGAATAAATGGAGAACCACTGCCTTACACAGACACCTGTCAATGAGTGTTGTTTTAAATGGGAACACGCCCCACAGTATAAACTCCCACCCTCAACACTGATTGACAGGTGTCTGTGTAAGGCATTGGAAATGCAAGTGCAAAGGGAATTGCGATTTCATTTTAATTTTAGCTGGCTCCATACGGGACGCAGATGAAGTGGAATAGCAAATGGGGTAATTGCTTTTGCTTTTTCGATATGACAGGGTCATAACTCGTAAGACATGGGAAATGCAATTGCAAATGGACTTTTCCATTTTAAATTTGGCAGACATGTTACGTTTGTGCAAATGGAAATGCTAATGGTAATATGCAATTTGCAATTGCATTTGGATTATGTCACAATTTATGCATCCACAAATAGAAAATGCAATTGCAAATACAAATAGTCCGGAATATACTTCCATACTTTCAGGTCTCCTAATATCATCTGTTGTGCTTTTTTTTTACCGGTGCTTCATGGTCTTCATCTATTACCTTAGTATCCTACCTGACAATTCAAGCTAATTGCTATTCTCTAGCCTTGAAGATGGATTATGACTGTTAAAAATTAAATGCAGTTAGATTTTCATACAGCATGATTTGCGATTGAAAAACCTGAACATTCTGTCTTTATTGACAGATTTTTAGCAAATGTATGTACATGTCATTTATTATGTGTGATATATGCTCACTGAGCACTTTATTAGGAACACCTGAACACATATTTATTCATGCAATTATCTAATCAGCTAATCATGTGGCAGCAGTGCAATGCATAATATCATGCAGATACAGGGTCAGGAGCTTCAGTTTATATTCACATCAACCATCAGAATAGGGAATAAATTTGATCTTAGTGATTTCCACCGAGGCATGTTTGTTGGTGCTAGATGGGCTGGTTTGAGTATTTCTGTAACTGCTGATCACTTGGGATTTTCACACACAACAGTCTCTACAGTTTACCTAGATTGGTGCCAAAAACAATCAGTGAGCGACAGTTCTGCGGTCGGAAATGCCTTGTTGATGATAGGGGTCAATGGAGAATGGCCAGACTGGTTTAAGCTGACAGAAAGGCTACGATAACTCAGATAACCACTCTGTACAATTGTAGTGAGCAGAATAGCATCTCAGAATGCACATCACATCAAACCTTGAGGTGGATGGGCTACAACAACAGAAGACCACATCAGTAGGACCATATTCCTAATAAAGTGCTCAGTGAGTACCGGTATTTATATCGGCATTATATCTGCGGCCATTATATATATCGGCCATCCTGCTCACTATATATGAGGATTGGCCATTAAAAAAATCCTTACTGGTCGATCATTTATAAGAAGATTTTTTGGCACATTGAGGAATGCATGAAGCAGTCATTGAACAAGCTAGCTTCCACCCCCTTCCCACCAAAATACATCTAGTGCCACTACAAGCAGCTGTTTGTGAATATCTGGGGTGGTGTGATTTTGCCTCCTTGCTGCACAGCTTGCGGCTTTACAACAAAGTAGCTCAAGCATTTCCTTCCTAAGGGGGATATGAAAAAGAAATGGTCTTATCTTTCCCTTTTGTAACGGTTCCTCCACAGATGTCTAATGAGCCAATACGCTCATCAGCTGCACTTAACAAAGAACAGTTGTTATCAATGTCTCAAGGCATCATATAAGACAGGCTTGTGCATTTTAGCCCCAAGCAAAAATAGATTATTGACTAGGTCAAAAGTCATATGTTATGTTGTCAAAACTATGTTTAAATTGAAATATTTTACAATAGAAAAACTTTAGTGGGCAAAAGCATTTGTCAGTGTTAAGTACAAGAGCAAAGACCAGAAACAACAGGATGTTTCATTTAATAAGATTGCAGCCTTTGTGGTTGAATACTCGCAAATTAATAGATATATTGCGTATTTTTGTACGTATTTTAATGTTTTGATTTCAAATCTGCATATTTGTGGACTGTACATGATATATGTTTTACTGTAGTACTATTTGCCTTTTTGTCATTAGAAAAGACAGTTGAAAGTTATAGGAATCTGTTGAGAAGATGGTACTTGTTTAAATGAAACTGTGTTGCATGCTAGTTTATTATTGTTGTAACACAAGGGCACATGACAACAAAACGAACTGTGATTGGTCGTTTACATGCCTCAGACAGATCCTTCACATGCAAATGAGTGATTCTCGGCCAAACTGGAAAATTTATCGCAATGCCAATAATTTAAAGATAAATGCGAAACTGTTCCCAGTTTAAACCTATCCTATTAATTTTTGTTGGTGACTTTTATTGTACAGTGAATTACATTAGTCTCCTGAGAGGGTAATTTATGCTTTTCATCTCTTGAATGGAAGACAGAACCTAGGGTTGCACATTTTATATCCTTATGAAGGGATTACAATAAAATTGACTTTTTAAAGGTGAACTTGTAAAAAGGAATTTATAATCTGACAGTTGAAAACGTGTCTGTGCAGGAGATTTTAAACAAAGAAAAAACTGTCATCACTGATATTGTAAAGCTCTGTGTTGGTACCCCTGAAATTATCACAACAAGCTAATAGGACATCAATAAAGGACAAATCGGGGTTCATGGTTTGACTGGTCATCTTCAGTGGTTGACCCCTTCTAGTAGATGCTGTATCTACACCATTATGCAGCTAAAAAATGTGTTTCTCTGTGGATATTCAAAGGTAGATTTGTATTCTAAAATAAGAAGTTTTGCAAGGCAACAAATAAATCACAAAACTTTTATTATATCATAATATTTTCACTGTTTTTGGAGGGGTTTTTAAAGTGGAAATATTATTCCATCAGAAAAATCCTTTCCATTGCATGGAGTTCTAAAATACTGTACAGTAAACAGTCACATGGTATTTATGGCTCAAAATAAATGTTTATGGAACTAACCCACACTTTGAAAAGTGGTAAACTGCAGTTGTTTCAGTACATTAAGGAGCTATTTCTAACTGATCTAACCCTTAAAATTAGGGTTGACTCAGTGATCAAAGTGGACAAATCAATCTGAAAATAATTACAATTATATTTTCATTTAATAAAATACTGTATATTTCTCCAGTCTTGGTGATTCAGTTCTTATAGAACAGTTTTTCCTCTTCGTGAGAGCTCACTGCACCAACGCAAACAAGGGCGTAAATTTGGCTTGAAAATTGGGGGATGGGAATTGCCTGTGAATAATTTACCCATGTTTCCATGGGTATATTGGTTGGGATATTTTAATTGATTGTTTTGATTACTGGGAGTGACCTAGAGACTATGGGGGAAAATTGTATACAGTATCATCTAGTAATTCTAGTAAGTCTGTTGAGAATATCAGCAAGGATTTTTATAGGTGTTACATTATTGCTTTTGGTGTTAAATGCTTCTGACTTTACAAGATCTGTCTACTCCTATTGTTTATATCAATTCCTCTATTCACAAAATTGTTCAGCTCGTTGTGGGAGAAGTCTCTAATAAAATATCCACATGATGTGGTGGAATGGTGTGGGCTCACAGGGTTGCTTTCATATGTTAGTTGCATTTGACTAATTTGAAAATGTGCATGCTTGAGGGAAAAGAAAAAAATGAATAATTCATCACATAAATATGGTAAGTGCTTCAAATGGTCCCTAAACAGTCACCAAAACTACTATAATAGTCCCCTCCCCTGTCTTTTATGCTCACTCGCGTATACTGTTCATGCATGATTGATTCACTTCAACACTGGCATTTACTTCATTATTAAACACTGTAAAATGGATAGCGTAAACCCCACTTATGATCAGAACATCTAGCTGAGGTCAGCTTTGAGACCTCACAAGCTTTGAGAGAATTCGCATACAAGCTTTGAAGAAAATTCTTGTTCAATACAAGAATAGCAAGCTCCTGGCACACTTAGTCATCTGTGGTAATCTTTGTTTGGTGGGGAGTGAGAAGCTTTTGTGTCTAAAAATGATGATGGGACTTCATATTGAACTTTGAGCATAGTTTGAGATTCTTAAAACTATTACCTTTATAGTCAGGATGAAATCAGAATTGACCCTGTTTATTGAATGTATGTTCCTAGCTTTGTTTTACACAGTTAATTTGTGCACATGTTTCCAAAGAAAATAGATGGATGTGTAAACATATATCAAAATGTAATGCATATTAAGAAAGAAAGACATATTAAAATTGGCTTTTCGGCATCACAATTGCCACATCCCCTACCCTCCCATCTTTGTGTGTGTGTGTGTGTGTGTGCGCATGTTTATTTGGTTTACGAGGAAAATTTTTTAGGTTACAAACTGGTAATTTGAAGAGTATTTTGCTATAAATGTGGTTTATGAGGATATTTCTAGTGTCCCCTGTAACGTAGTCAATGGAAAGGAGGAGGCGAGAACCAGCTTTTCAATATAAATAATTCCAACTCAAACAAAAGACAAACACACACGACGGACATGTCCATAAACTATCTCTCTCTCCCGCACAATCCTCCGCAGTCGACCTTTATCCCTCTCGGAGGCTTGATTAGCCTGATAAGGGACCGGGTGTGTATGATCACAACCCGGCCCCGCCCTCTGCCCTGCCACATTCCTCCCTCGTTCTCTCAGCCTGGGGAGGGGCGTGCCTTTTTGCCCCACTCATCCCAGTCTACCTGGACAACGGAGGGGACAAGGGGAGGGAAACAAATAATTAAGGGGGGGTACTTCCTGCAACAGTGTAGTACCCCCAAAAAAACATTGTAAAATTTAAATGAGAGGGAAAAGGAGTGGCAGAGAGAGAGAGAGATAAAAAAAAAACACTTTCTCGCCAGTTCTCCGATACGCCGCAGCTTGTTCCTCGGCCACTACTCCACCCTCTAACGGACGACAGCCGCGCCTCTCCGGGCGGATCGGAGGCAGACCTCCAGCCCCTGGCGGACGGAACACCCGCCAGGGGCAGAAGGGGGAACAGAAGGGGTCTCCTCCGCCCCTGGTAGCGGTTCTCCCGCTCCAGGCAGTCGGCAGCGAGCCCCTTCTCCCCTCGCCGTCATCCTCTTCCAGGCGGCAGGGTTCCTCGTCCCCCGGCAGATGGCCGCGGCTGCTCCATTGGGGTGGACAGTAGTGGCGAAAACTCTACTACGGCGTATCCCTCCTCCTTCCCGGATTTCAGCACCAGTGTAACGTAGTCAATGGAAAGGAGGAGGCGAGAACAGGCTTTTCAATATAAATAATAGTTTAATTTCCAACTCAAACAAAAGACAAACACACACATAATGGGCATGTCCGTAAACTATCTCTCTCTCCCGCACAATCCTCCGCAGTCGACCTTTATCCCTCTCGGAGGCTTGATTAGCCTGATAAGGGACCGGGTGTGTATGATCACGACCCGGCCCTGCCACATCCCCATAATTTAAATAGCTTAAAAATCATATTAAACAATGTTTTATTGAAATAGGAAAAATGCAGAAAGTTTTTTGTGGGGGTTAGGTTTAGGGGTTGTGTTAGGTTCAGGGGACATAATCTACAGTTTGTACAGTATAAAAATCATCATGTCTATGGAAAGTCCTCATAATGATAGGTAGACCAGATAGTGTGTGTGTGTGTGTGTGTGTGTGTGTGTGTGTGTGTGTGTGTGTGTGTGTGTGTGTGTGTGTGTGTGTGTGTGTGTGTGTGTGTGAGCGTGTATTTATCACTTTGTGAGGACCAAATGTCCCCATAAGGATAGTAAAACCCGAAATATTTGACCTTGTGGGGACATTTTGTCGGTCCCCATGAGGAAAACAGCTTATAAATCATACCAAATTATGTTTTTTGAAAATGTAAAAATGCAGAAAGTTTTCTGTGAGGGTTAGGTTTAGGGGTTGGGTTAGGTTTAGGGGATAGAATATAAAGTTTGTACAGTATAAAAACCATTATGTCTATGGAAAGTCCCCATAAAACATGGAAACACAACAAGTGTGTGTGTGTGTGTGTGTGTGTGTGTGTGTGTGTGTGTGTGGTGTGTGTGAATGGCGTTCTCACTTCTTTCTCTGCTCTATACATATACAAGTTTCATTCACTATCTTGTAAAGAGGAAAGGCTTTATGCCTTTGTATTTTCAATATTCCTCTCCAAAGACACATTTACCCTATTTGAATTTTATTGTCCCTGACTGGATCCACAGAGAGAACAGTTTAACATTTGTAAATATCTCTAAAATGTCACCCGTTGAATGAGAGCAGAGGTGGTTGCCATGACAAAAGGGCGAGTACATGCCTGGTTTGCATTGTTTTAAATGACAAATGAAATCAAGGAGCCTTTTCCTCCTTTAAAGCTGCACAGGTTGTGAGCAGACCAGGTGTGAGCAGTTTGGGAATGTAAAATGCCAAAATACAAACTTTTAGTTATTTAAAGGGGTCGTGCCATGACTTTTTTATTATTTTAGTATGTTCCTTGAGGTTCTCTCTTAATATTAGTAAAGTGTTTGCACACACAAAAAAAGAGTCATGTATTTGTAAAACATGATCATTTTCTACTGTCATTCTGACCCTCAGTTTTGGTGCTGCTTCTCTTTTAAGACTTGACAATAGACGGCCACTGTTATGATTGACTCTCTGCTCTTGACTGACCTGCTCTCCCTACTTTCCATCTCACTTCTCACCACTGCTGGGCAGGCTAAGGAGGTTATAAGGTAAAGTATGTGTTTATGTGTAGTTGTGGAAGTGGTCAGATGCAAATGTCTACCACAGTGTGACATCACAATGTGGAGGAATTAGAGAACAAGTCATTTTAGTAGCTTGGTTTCAACAAATGCTCTTTTTTCAGTGAGGAGGAAGTTTTGAGTTCTTAAACTTACAGTATGTTTTTATGGTAAAGTGACCTCTTACATGGAAAAAGATCAAGGAAAATGTTATTCTTTATATCATTATCCCTTTCAACTTTATATTTAAAAACAGAAACAGAAATTTATATTACAGTATCAGATCTAAATAACAGACAGCAGATGTTCTTCACAAATTATTATTAAATATTGTAAGTCCAATGAAAAACATTTGTTTGAACAATATATTTTTTGTTTGATTATTTGTTTACTAGATACTGTATGAAGCCATAGCAAAAATTAAATTTTATTTGGCCTGGTTGCTTTGAAATTCTTAAGATTAAAGAACTGATTAAAGACGTAAAAATTGTAGGGCTGTAAACTAAACAAAAACTATATGACTAAAATATTTACTATTTTACCATTAGTAATTGAGGCATTTCATTTATTTATTAATGTAATTAAATCAACATGGTTTCAAAGAATCATGTTGCTATAACTAGGCTAAATTAACCCTCCTAATGCGTTCGGGTCATTTTTAACCCTGGAGAGGTATGTAATAATCTTTAAATAACACTTAGGTTTTATTATGGAAACCAAACTTTGTGACTTTGTCAAGACTATCAAAATACATATACTAAAATAAATAATTAAAAAATGTTACAAAAATAACCATTTAAAAAAGTTTTTCACATCTTTTGTGTCCTTGAGTAAATTTTTTTGTATATCTATGAATTCGATTTTTTTTCTTATAACACTTTAATTGGAGGTGAGCTTCCCTCCCTCCAGGACATATATACAAGGCGGTGTGTGAAAAAAGCTCGGAGGATCATCAGAGACTCCAGCCACCCGAGTCATGGTCTGTTCTCACTGCTACCATCAGGCAGGCAGTATCGCAGCATCAGGACCCGCACCAGCCAACTACATGACAGCTTCTTCCACCAATCAATCAGACTTCTGAACACTTGATCTCTCATGATTGTGGCAGCGGGGGCGTGGTCAAGCGCCCGTCCGGGAGAGAGAGATCGTTAGCGGACATGTCCGTCATGTGTGTGTTTATGTCGTCTTTTAAGTTTATCATTAAAACTATTATTTATATTGAAAAGCCGGTTCTCGCCTCCTCCTTTCCATTGAATACGTTACAATGATCAATATACATCAGCACTGCACTTTATTAATCTTTTTATCTCACACTGGACTGTCAACATATTCTCCTCAATATACTACTTATATATATTTCATATACTCTTACTTATTGTATATTGTGTATTCTATATTGTGTGTATTGTATACCGTACATTGTATATAATTATTGTGTTGTGTAAGTATGTGTACATTTGATATGTAAATTGTGTTGTGTAAATATGTTGTTTACTGTAATTGGTATATGTCTCGTCACTGTCATGACTGCTATGTTGCTCGGAACTGCACACAAGAATTTCACCTACTGTTGCACTTGTGTACATGGTAGTGTGACAATAAAGTGATTTGATTTGATTTTGATTTGATTTGATTTGATTACATTTAGCATCTTTCCCATACTCTCTCACACACTTTTTTGTCTCTCACTGAGACTGTATCTTGTTTACAAACATGCACACACAAATTCCTGTACAAATCAGACATAACAGATGTAAAAAAACATAACAAATAAATTAAATCAAAGGTACTACGGCCTAAAGGGAGTGTGGCGAGAGCAAAAGTTCATGCACGCATTAGTCTAAATAGGGCTTGAAAGAGGAAACTGTCCACATTTCACTCTGCTGCATCTGACGCTGAACCAGCTTGCTGCAACATAGTAAATAAGTATTATTAATGTTGTATACTAGAGTTGTACAGTTGTTTAGATGGTGTTTATTTGAAAATATGTAAGTTGGTTTCATAACTTTTGTCCAGCAGTTTTATTGAGCTGTTATGAGTAATAGGAAATGCATTCAAATAACTAGTAATTCTCACGTTAGATGTTAATATAAATGTTATACTATGTTAAATTTAGATAAAAGTTCACAGAAATGTTGATAAAAAAGATGTCTTCACATGTATCACATTGGTTTTGCTGAATTTAATGTATGTTCTGAAATGTCAAAGAATTTCTACATTTTATTATTTCTAAAACAAAATGCCATATTAATTAATAACTTTTGTATTTGTCAGTTAATGCAAAGTATCAATATTTTACATGTAAAAGAACGTATTAATAACTTACAATATAGTTTTTAATTAAAGCCATTGGTTTAATGATTTATAAGCTTGAATTCCACCGGATCAAAATTGACCCGCGAATGCAAAAGGTGTATGCAGATTCTGAACACAATAGGAGGGTTAAATACAATAAATTTAACCTGACTACATTTAAGTTGTTGTTAATATAAAACATGTTTGTTTCAAGCAATACGTTTTAGGCATAATGTAGCATTTTAGCCTAAATGTTTGGTTATGGTTGTGCTAGTCAGGCCATGAGACTCACAGACCAAATAATGAACATGTAAGAGAGTTGACTTAAATTCATAAAACTGAATAAGTAATGTGGAAGGTAAGACACGACTCCTGTCATAACATTAATAAAAGCAGACCTTTATGTTGGCACTCCAAAACATTCTCATTTATCCACATACTTCCAAATAGGTTTGGAATGAATTGAGAGGTGGCATGCCACTCTGTCTCCAAACTGCAGTCACAGCCAAGCCTGTGAAAGCATAGTCAGCAGCTTTGAATTGCAAAACATGTCACTTTGTTCTCCAACATCGGCTATCCAATTGTAAATTCTCTCTCCTATGCCAGCAGAGAGAACAACACTCCTTTAGTGCCTTTTATCTGCTCTAAAATGGAGGTTATGGTGATACGTATGTCCCTCTCTTGCTATAAATTCCATCTCAGCTGTAAAGAGGACAGTGCAAGTAGTATTATACTCACTTAGTTAATTTTAGATACAATATTACACAAGGACAGATTATAGTCCAAGGTGCTAGCATCATTAGAGGGCCCCCTCTTGTATCAACTGCAATTTGTAATGTCTAAATAGCCAGAAAGTATTTTACAAGTATGAGATTTTGAGATGTAAAGTCACAAATACGTCAAATAAAGCTGCACAAAAGAGACAATAATGTACCATGACTTTAAAAGGTATGTTCTGTTATTTTCTGCAGTTTAAAACTGTACAATATCTAATCACAGCAATAAAGCTTTCAGTAATTTGGATCTACTGTATATCCCCTTATGAATTGCTAAGCGACCTATTGCTCACACTGTTGCACTTCTCCACTATGAACTCTTAATTACAGGTAGAAATAAATGGAGGCAGGATTTCTATCACTCCCATTGGCAAAAATAATTCCATGCTTAAAGATATCCAGACTTCTGCGTTTAGAACCTTGTTAGAAGATATTTGATTAGAAGTCTGTTTCTCTGTAGTTGCCAGCTCTAAAAAAGCACGGGTGGGAAGGTTTAATTAAAGGGATTATTTACCCACTGAAATTTAAAACTCGGGGCTGATCCAAGACTTACAGTATGGCAATGCTATTAGGCTGCAGAAGTGCCTTCGATAACAGCTCAACTCAAGTTTTTTTTTTTTTCAGCTTTTTATCTAACTGAAGTTTCATTACCGAAACCTTTTAATCATCAAATGCAAAATGATAAAAGATGACAGGGTTTGCTGTCAGTGCTCAGAAATCAAATCATATTTTTGAGAAAGTGCCCAGCTAATGATTGCTAATCCTGTGGCACTTCTGTGGTCATTATAGAGGCTTGTCACATAAATATCTGGACTAGAAAAATCTGTTTGAAAAGGAAGGGAGACAGCATAAGAACAAATTGAAGTTTAAAAGCCCTCATATATTAAAATTGAGTTTTACAGATTAAAATGCATCAAACCAAGAAAAGAGCTCCAATATATGGATGTTGTGATTGTAATTTAAAGTGGTCTCAAAGGGTTTTTGGACAATTTTGGACACTTAACTTACTCAAAAATGCGTGCACTTCATTGCATTAGATAACATATCAAAGCTTGTGGCATATTCATAACCAGAAAGTGTCTAAATACGTTTGTCTTAATTTATCATTTGAAACAAACTTCTTTTAGTGAAATGTTTTGCTTGAAAATTGTGCTTGCACTTTCTTTCAAATAAATACCACTCAGTTTGATATTTTGTATAAAATAAAAGGCATGCTTGCATTTTTAAGTGTTGACTACAGTACTCAAATGTCCAAATATTTGTTTTGTGCGCCACTATATGTGACTTTGTAATGAACTACATGAGCTTTATGGTAAGTGTCAGCAAAGAGGGAGGTCAAACATCTTGAGAAATTTTGAATTATATGTTTCATTAGTTTTACTGCAACTATTGCTAGTAATTTGTTGTGTTTTTCCTGTAACAATGGCTGCCAGAAATATTTTTTCTTGACCATGGCAGCAGCTTGCAGAATTAATGACTAGAACAGACCAATGTCATTCAGATTTGAAATCACAAAGACTAGTACCACATGTCCAGTAACTTCAGTTGTAGATTTTGCAGAAATGGGAGATTTGGGGGATTATGGGAATATGTGGCAGTATGACATGTCTCTCTGTGGACCTCAGATTTTATTGTATGTCAGCTTGAGTTCATAATGGTTGTACTATTTGTGTTGCTACTGCTTTTTCCTTGAATCACTTGCGGATGGCAAGTTCACATGGGTGTCTGGCTAAATGATTTTGTTATTACTTATACAATGGTTAAACTTGTCCAGCCCGTCTTGTGGCATAGAACTGCACCTGTTGAAGATTCCTTGTCAGTTCTTCATAACTTTGCTCTTTTGTTTTGTTTGCCTTTGCTGCCTGACTGAAGAATTCAATGGAATGGAGGAGGTGGGAACCAGAGGAAGCATCAAAAACTTAAACACAAAGACACACAAACATAAACGTAAATGCATACAGGGCAGCTGCCTGTAGCTTTCTCTCTCTCGAACTGCCGCACCTCGTTGAACTTATTCCTCTCCTCGGCTGATTAGACCGATTGGGTCCAGGCTTGCGTAGTCACGGCCTGGCCCAGCCCTCCTCCTTGTCATAGTGAGTAAATGATGAGAGAATTTTCATTTTTGGGTGAACTATCCATTTAAGCATTTTTTGTTTACTTGCACCAGTGTGTGGCTTTGTTTTTCCCATGACTAAAGGTTTAGATAGTTTCAGAGTCAACAATATGGTATGCATATTAGACCATTCTAGGAAAGCAGTTATAGAGCAGTTTGTTCCAGTTTATTGAACTCCTGAATACTTAATAACACCTAGACATACACACACTCTGATTGAGTACTTCATTATGGCAGTGGTTCTCAATCCTGGACCGTGAGTACCACAGAACTGCATAATTTTTATGTCCCCCATATTTAATACACCAGTTTCAACTTATCAGCTCATTAGTCATTAGTAGAGGTTCCAAGATCTGAACTGGGTGTGTCAAGATAAGGGAGACATCCAAAATGTGGACCGGGACTGAGAACCAAAACATGAACGATGAATGTGAATGGTTAAAATGTTCAAATTCTGTCATCTTTTACTCACCTTCATGTCATTCCGCACACATATGGTTTTCTTTCTTCCAAAGAACACAAAGGAATAATTTTGATAGATTTGTGTTAAAATCTGTTACTCACACAAAAGCTATTGTATGGCTTCAGAAGACTATGATTCCTTCTGAATATAGTGCTTTAGTTCTATGGGCCACTTTTATAATATTATTATATTTTTGCATCCTTTTAGAAGCTTGAAAGTTCCGGTCTGCATTCATGGAAAACAGCGACCTGTAAATTCTTCATAATTTCTCCTTTTATGTTGCACAGAAGAAAGAAAGCCATACAGGTTTGGAACGATATGAGAGTGAGGAAAAAATATAATATTTAGCATAACCCAAAAGTCTTTATTTACCCATCACTCTTGAGTGTGCTCTATTTTTGAAACAATCTCACTGCAGTTGAGAGAAGTTTAAAAGCACATGCCATCCTCTCTATTGATATCGGTGAAAAACAGATGGCACAGAGTTCTCAGTATGTGATGGTTTAAACACAGAACAGATACTGATGCTCTATTAATAGCGAGGCCAAAACTAAAAAAAGAACTTCACCTGACATTTAATTTCTAAGCTTTCAAATGGCCGTGTGGGATCTTTATAATCAGTATGTTTCCCAATGGGGCTGTTGTGATTTTTAGAAGTATTAACACCCCTGTTAGAGAGCACATTGGCCCCTAAGGTTAATAGCCAGATGTGTTCTTCTTGCCTCTTTCCTTTGTACATTATGTTTGATATTGTGCTGTCCTAAGGAAACAGAAATGCAGTGTATGTCTATGTTTCACCTCCTTTAAACCTGGCAGAAATATTCCCTTCCGACACCTGAAGAGATTAATAAATGGTGTTGAGTGGCATGAATATTGAGGAGCGAGAAGCAGAAGCTGAACAGCGTGAAATGCAGATTTTGTGGCTTCCATCCATGGTAATAAGGGATGTTAAATGTGCATTGGTTTCAGTGCAGTAGAGACACTATGAGGAAGTATGGCAGAAACTGTGGGGAACCTGCTGCATAGTAAATGCTGGCATTTGGAAAGATCACACACATGCTGTCTCCAGGTAAAACTCCAGCACGCTGGAGTGTAATTATGTTATGCCTGAGGCCAGACTTCCTCCGCACCTGACTGATGGTTTGAAGCACAAGTCAAGACTGCCTGTAGCAATGCAATGTGACAAAATCTAGGCCAGTTCTTTCTCTCTGTCTTCTCTTGTTCTTTCATGGTCTAAATCTGCATATATTGACACATAAGACTTAATATTTTACATAAATATAGATATTGTGAATAAAGTTAAGTAATTATAGCACATTAAAAAGCAAAACATGTTGACCAAAGTACTGTTCAATAAAATATGGCAGCCATAAGAGGACAGGGCAATTTTTCTGAAATAGTTTTGCGTGCCCTCACAATACGTTTTGAGTTCCCTCACAATAGTTTACATTCCTTATTTTACTACAGTAACCATATTTTAAATATGATATATGATATGATTATCCATATCTGGGCACAATTATTGATAATAAATTACATTTTAATGCCAACACGGATGCCATTTGTAAAAAGGTTCAGCAGCGTATGTTTTTCTTAAGAAAAATGAACTCTTTTAAAGTATGTTCAGTGTTAATGACACTGTTTTATAGGAGTTTTATTGAACCCGTAATTTCTTATTGTGACATTGTATGGTTTGATTGTATTAGCCTGTCAAATAGAAATAGAATGACTAAGCTGACTAAGACTGCTTCTAAAGTGATTGGAGTTCAACAGATATTGCCTCAGGACATTTTTAAAAAACGAGTTGTTAAAAAAGCTTTTCAATAATCAATTGTCCATCACATCCATTACATAAAGAGTTTGTTATTCTTCCATCTGGCCGCAGATATAGAGTAATGGGGGGGGAGAACTAGGAGGTTCAAGAACTCATTCATAACAACTGCTATTTTAATGATGAATAGTCTGTAACCATGTGTGTTCTTTTTGTTTCGTGAGAGTCTATGTGATGGAAGAGTGTTTTTTTTTTGTGATGTGGAGCACCTGTGCAAAACTAATTTCCTAAGGGATAAAATAAACTACTACTACTATGAAGTGAAAAATAGTGATAATACAGGAAAACAAAAACGGTTTTCTATAGTAATAAAAAATCATAATTTTGTGGTTATTATAGTTTTACTATACAAATACCATAGTTTAACTATGGTTTTACTCTAGTAATATTGTAGACTGTAGTAACTATAGTTTTTGGTTGAAATATTTTTTTTATAGTAATATTGTAGTAACAATGACATTTGTAGGTGAACCATGTTTTGTTTTTTGGCATAAACCATGGTTTTACTATAGTAATACTGTTCTAACTAGTTAAGTAACAATGTTTTTTTTGCGGGGCAGAAACCATGGTTTTAATATTGTATACTGTATCCATATAGTAACCATTTTACTGTAGATTAACCATGGTAATGCTTGTGTTTTTAGTAGTATAACCATAATAACGACTAAATTCTGATTTTTCTGTATTATTACTATGGTTTTACTACGAATATCATGGTTAAAATATGGTTACTATAGTAAAACTATGGTAGATTTATTGCAAGAGAACACAAAACTATTGCGAAGGCACAAAACTTATTGCGAGGGAACGCAAACTGTTGTGAGGGCCACACAAATATTATTGCGATAGAACATAAACTATTGCGTATAAAACTCAATGTTGGGTACGTTACTTTAAAAAGTAATCCACTACAAATTAATAACTACTTCTCTAAAAATTATAATAAGCTTAATTTACTGATTACTTCATTAAGAACTTTCTACTTACATTACATCACATTACTACTTACTTTACTTTCTAAAACACTACATTATTTTTAATTTTTGAGGGGAAAAACTAAAACTTTTAAGTAATTTTTATTTGTATATCGCCTTTCACAACACACATCGTTTCAAAGCAGCTTTATAGCGTTTTAACATAGCATGCAAAGAACAACATTGTATGCATGCAAAAGCATGAAAAATAAGGATGGCATTGCTGCACATATATGGTCTCATAGGCAAGAGAAAAAAGCTATATAACATCTTAGTTTGTAACATACAGTAGTATGTCATGTACCAGAACAGTGTTATTGCACTGAATCTATTCAGAAAATAGGGCTACTGTTCAATATGAGGCAAAATACTCTATTTAATTAAATGTAAATTGATTTTAGCTATGGGAGCCTGTGTTTCATTTGTGCTTACTATTATAACATAGGGCCACTGGTGTTGTCATAATATCATGTTGTTTGTGCACCATAAAGCACATTAGTGTAATGAGCAAGCTTTCATTGCACATGGAGAAGTCATTAGAGTGGATAGAGCCTGCTGACTGCCTTCTACATAATGTGTACTGTCACTAGATTGCCTAGATATACTGTAAACTAATGCATCTGGAGAACTTTAGATACAAAGTATCAAAGAACTTTAGATAGGTCGTTGTGCTCCATAATTTTATCACTAATATAGTTGTGTAGATATAACAATAAACATCACTTTATTCAAGAAATGAACAATACATTTATTTCCCTTTGTATCGCAGGAAATATTGCATATTCCAGACATGGACATTCCAGAGATCTGGTCACGGGTGCCAGTTGGTGCCCCGTCCCTGAGAGAATTCTCCAGGGAGGGGCTGTCGCGAGGAGTGTGAGGTCTGAGACCCAAGACTAGGTGGGCCAGTAGGGTGCTACTTGGATGACATGCTCCTCATCCTCCCTGACCTTGCACAGGGTCTGTGCAAGTAGGCTCACTGGGGGGAACTCATACCAGCGCGTCCCCTGGGGCCAGTTGTGTGCCAGTGCATCGTGGGGAGCCTCGGTCAGGACGTAGAAGAGCGGTCAGTGGGAGGATTCCGGAAGGCCAACAGATCTAGCTGCGATTGACCGAATGGACTCCAAACCAGCTGGACCAGCTGGACCACCTGGGGGTGGAGTCCCCACTCTCCCCTATGCGTGACCTGTCGTGACAGTGCGAATCCAGAGGGGGAGGCTGTGGGCGAGTTGCAACATGCGATGTGAGCGCAAGCCGCCTTGGTGGCTAATGTATGCTACTGTCCATCCGGACCAACATGTGCTTGCCCAGGATCAACAGCCGAAGCCTCCGCAGGGTGAGAAACACTGCCAGCAATTTGAGGCAGTTGATATGCCAACGCATTCGCGGCCCTGTGCAGGAGCCCGTGGCTGCGTGCTCATTGAACACAGCACCCCAGCCACACTCAGAGGCGGGGCCTTCACTCCATAGTTGAATTACTGACCGGGCCAATGGATCAAATGCCCATTGTCTGAAAAGTTTAAAATAGTTTTAACTGCATGAATTTAGAAATTGTTTACAGGTTTAACAGTAAGAAAGAAAGAAAGAAAACATCTTAAAACACCAACAATCATGCCATGCTCAAATTAACTGAGATCACATTTTTCCCCATTCTAATGGTTGATGGTTGGATGCAAAAAAAACATCCAGTGAGCAGCAGTTCTGTGGACGGAAATGCCTTGTTGATGAGAGAGGTCAACAGAGAATAGCTAGACTGGTTCGAACTGACAGTCTATAGTAACTCAGATAACCCCTCTGTACAACTGTGGTGAGAAGAATAGCATCTCAGAATGCTATTCTGAGATCCGGGTTGGTGCTGTTTTGGGGACACAAGCGGGTCCTACACAATATTAGACAGGTGGTTTTAATGCTATGCCTAATCAGTGTATCTCAGGACATTTATTTCATTAATATCTTTCAGGGAGTAGTAAAAATGTTTGCAAGCCTTTCCATGAAACAAATCACTTACAGCACCTTTAACCAGTATTCGCTGTAATAATATGAATAATATACAAGTATTATTTAAATGTACACACACAAAAATATTGACATTATCAGTTACCTCAACAACACTTACCTGCATGTTAAATCAATAGAAAGCTTAACAGCTACTGTAAACTTTTTGCCATGGTAACCAAGCCAGACGTGTTGCTGTGTGCAGCAGCAGTGTGTGTGCGTGTGTGTGTGTGTGTGTGTGTGTGTGTGTGTGGATAGCTTTCAGCCTATTCTCTGGCAAGAGGAAGGCCTCTCACAGCACCTAGCATGAGTCAGACCACAATTTCACACTCTTGTTCCTCAAAACTATATACTGAGAATGCTGCTGCCATTCTGCTGTATGAAAACTGTTGTGAGTCATGGAACAAGTAATCTCCAGATGGATCTCAAAGAGACAAATAAGCTTCCAGTATATTACAAAATATATCCATTTGTAAGGAATACAAAACCCTGCTGCAGTAAAATGCACCATATTATATGCACAAAGCTTTTTTTTTAAATTATGACACTTGCCGATTATTCATTTGAACCAAAGAGCATGTTCCACAAAACATCAGCTGTTAAGTAATTAGAGAAGCTGTTTAACTCGTTATGTCAACCTGGAATAAAATAAGTAAAGGAAAACACAAGTCAGCTCATCTTTAAATCCTAGTTCAGCACCAATAGTTCATGCCTCAGACTGAAGAAGAAGAAAAAAAAGGCTCATGAAATGGGAGTGAAAAGATGTAAAAAAGTGGGATTATAAAGGGGTGGGAAGGGGGTGGACGGGAGGCGGTAAAAGAGCTACAACTCCAAAATGCACTCACAACAGAGATGGCTGAACATCACATTATGAGTCGAGATGAAAACATAGTTTTGGGGCACTTTGCTGTATCCTTGGACAAAAGGGTAAATGAGGTAGACGCGGGTCCGCCGACAGTGATACCGTACCGTGGAAAATACATAACAGGAGATATTGGAATAATCAGAACCTGTGGAGCACCTGTTCCAGTACAGGCAAGTCGGTGCCTGCGGTGGGTCTGGCTGCAAACTTCCTCCGCTGAATTTGGAGCCAGAGGGCTAGGGAGGAAGGACAGCCAGGGTCTGTGACTTGTGGACTTGACTGAGGGAGTAGAGCGCAAGTCTTCACCTCAGGGGAGGAGAAAGGTGTTATGCGCAAGCGATACACCCGGCCAGCTGTACCGTATTATCGAATTCTATGTGTTTGGACCTGTCAAAACACGGGACAAGACCAGCTCAACAAGGAGATTGTAAGACATTGCGAAGGTATTGGGTGTTGCCCAGCCCGCCGCTCTGCAGATGTCTGCTAGAGAGGTCCCATTGGCCAATGCCCACGAGGATGCCACACTCCTTGTAGAGTGTGCTCGAACCCAGAAAGGGGCAGGCACGGCCTGGGTCTGGTGGCAACACAATGGCGTCCACGATCCCATGGGCAAGCCTCTGTTGGAGACAGTGTTCCCTTTCCGCTGTCCAACAAAGCAGACAAAGTGCTGCTCAGAGTGACTAAAGCTCTGCTTGCGATCCAAGTAGGTGTGCAAAACATGCACCGGACACAGCAACGATAAGGCTGGGTCTGCCTCCTCCAGGGGCAGCGTTTGCGGGTTCACTACCTGACCCCTGAAAAGGGGTCGTAGGAACCTTGGGCACATAGCCCGGTAGGGGTCTCAGGATGACTTGAAAGTCTGCCAGATCGGACTCCAGGCGATTGTCGCTGACCGAGAATGCTTGCAGTTCCCCTACCCTCTTGATGAAAGTGAGCGCGATCAGGAGGGCCATCTTCAAGGAAAAGGATTTGAGTTAAACTGAATCTAGCGGCTAAAATGGGGCTCCCCGAAGCCCCGAGAGGACAACGGAGAGATCCCATGAGGGGAACAGGCATGGCCTAGGAGGGTTCAGCCTCCAGGCACCTCTAAGGAACCTGATGATCAGGTCATGCTTCCCAAACGACTTGCTGTCCAATGATTCGTGGTGAGCTACTACGGCGGCTACTTAAACCTTCAAGGTGGAGGGGGACAGCCAACCCTCCAGCCTCTCCTGCAGGAAAGAGAGAACTGATCTGACTGCGCACCTCTCTGGGTTTTCAGATTGGGAAGAACACCAATTTGCGAATAAGCAGCACTTTAGGGCATAAATCCTGGTAGAGGAAGCTCTGGCTTGAGTGATCGTGTCTACGACAGCTGGTGGTAGACCGTTTAGATCTTCCGCATCCTGTCCAAGTGCCAGATGTGGAGGTTCCAGGAGTCTGGGCGTGGATGCCAGAGGGTACCCGTCCCTGAGAAAGAAGGTCCTTCCTCAGGGGAATTTGCCAGGGAGGTGCTGTCACAAGGAGTGTGAGATCCAAGAACCAAGTCTGAGTGGGCCAGTAGGGGGCCACGAGTATGACTTGTTCCTCGTCCTCCCTGACCTTGCACAGGACTTCTGGCAAGTAGGCTCACTGGGGGAAATGCGTACTTGCACAGCCCCCGGGTCCAGCTGTGTACCAGCACATCTGTGCCGAGGGGGGCTTCCATCAGAGAGTACCAGAATGGGCATGAGCATTACCTGTCATGATAGCACATCCGCTGTGGTGTTTACGTTTCCCGGGATATGAGTGACTTGCAGCAAATTCAGCCGCTGCTGATTCCAAAGGAGGAGATGGCGGGCGAGTTGCGACATGCAACGAGAGCGAACGCCGCCCTGCCGATTTATATACGCTACTGTCGCTGTGTTGTCTGAGCGACTCAACACGTGCATAAATCTGCACAGGGCAAGAAATACAGCCAGCCACTCTAGGCAGTTGATGTGCCAACCCAGCCAGGTCCCCATCCAGGAGCCAGCGGCTGTGTGCCCATTGCACACAGCGCCCCAGCCCAACTGGGAGGTATCCGTAGTAACCCTTTCTTGGGTACGATGAAGTAAGAGCTGTAGAAACCCTTCTCCATCTTGGCTGGAGGGAAAGGCTCTATCGCGTCCTTGCACAGAAGTGTTGTGATCTCCACATGCAGGACGGAGACATTTTCGCCTTGCACCGAGGTAAAGCAGATGCTGCTGAATCGGAGTGGTTGCCTGGTGAACTGAATCGTGTAGCCGAGTCGGATGGTCCTGGCCAGCCACCGTGACAGGTTGAAAAGCGTAAGCCACACGTCCAAGCTCCGGGCGAGGGGCACTAAGGGGACGATCACATGTGACATACCTGGAGGTGGGGCCTTGTGGCGGGGGTGAGCAGGCGACATCACATCGGGGAGCGTTGCTTTGTCCCGAGGTGGTTGTGCTGAGGAGAGGCTCGAAGCACTTACCTCCCTCCACATACCCGGCCTAGGGTGGGTAGCGACTGAGGAGGAGGTTCTGTAGTGACGACCTCTAGACTTATCACCACCTGCCGGCCTGAGGCGTGAGTGTGGTGTAGTTGGGCACGTGAAGGCGGAGGGTCCGCATTCATGGGACCTGACTGCAAGTGCTTGGTGTCTGATCGGCGTGAGAATGGCGGTTGTGGGACCCAGGGAGTGAGGAAACTGCTCTTTTTTTGACAATGTGGGTACCGCAGCCCATTGGGGGTGCGGCAAACAAAGAAAATGAACAAAAGATTCTCCACCCGGATAGAGTGGTCTGGACACGAGCTCCGTAGCAGACGTCTCTCCCTGGGTTGCCTGTCTCAGAAGCGCTTAGGAGCCTTGTGATTGGATGAAAGTGATCCTTATCGTGTATAATAAGGAGAAACAATCGAATGATGTGTAAGTGTCCTCTACTACAAACCTCAACTCAGAGTTTACACATATAACTCATACTTTGTGACTTTCTTCAGATTTCCTTTTAAACCGAGTGAATTATATTTCTCAATAAATAAAAAAAACAATAATTTCATCCAGACTGAAATGTATTAAAACTCTTAAATCCCCTTACTGTGCATGTGACAAATCGCTGTTCTATGTGTGGTCTTAAATGCAATTGTCCTCATGTTCCGTCACCGTACAGCAATTCTGAGTAAACTTCCTGTCACCTTTTAAGAATATGAAGGTTGTACAATGTAACGTTATTCTTTAAAGGTACAAAATGTAATATATTTACCATAGTAAAGCATAAAATTATCATTATATGTTAATTAATTATTAAATCAGAGATTTAGGAAACATGCTATTTTGAAATACTGGCTTCTCCAAAAACAATGTTACAGCCAGTATATTTTACTTTGAAATGTCCGTTCTGGGCCAAAATATCTGTTTATGTTTTGGCATGTGTGATCCCACCCACTGCCCATTTCCCAATAGTATTTCAACATCCCAGGTTGCCAGATTTGAAACAAGTTAGTGGGCAAACACAGTGCGCTGCAGCCATGGAAGCTAGCAATACATCTAGTTAACAGTGACAGAGTTATAAAAAATCCACAATGATAAAAACATTGCAAACGTATACATTACCGATCAACTTCCAGTGTAAGGCATGTCACTTGCCATTTTCAGTTTGCTCGTTCCTGTTGCGTGTCCTCAACCTGGCAACCAGTGTGAGCTTCAAGTCTGGGGAGGAGGTGGTGGGGGAGACATCTCTCTCCAGTATTTTGAATTTGGACTGCAATACACATTTTAAATGCTTGATGTTAATGTTACATATACAACGCTATCAAAGTGAATAACAGGTAAAACAATGCCACTACAACATTGGCTGCCATCTTGATTGTTTTGGGTTGAATGGATTACATGACTGCGTCACATAACAAATACAGAATCGTTTTCAGATATCTATGTTTTCCCTGTCCACACTACAATGCAAAGATGGCATTTTCATATGTATCCACTTGGGAAAGGGGTTTCACAGTCAAAAATTCCATCTCAATGTGGACGGAAGGCCAAAATGTGTTTTAAAAACTAAATGTATTAGTGTGGACCTCGGCCATTGCCTAATACTAATGAACTGCACTTAATTGCTGGGGCTACTTGTTCACATTGTTTTTGTTTTTATTATAGTAATAAATTACAGAAACATGTAGTATATGTAACATGGACTCTGAAATGTAAAGTGAACCTTATGGCTTTTGTACATAAGCAGAGTTTAAAGGATATTGAATTGTAGCATGGCATACAGTAGACATAGGTGAATTATGCACTGGGCGAATGGGGCCAGTGCCCAAGGGCCCTTGACTACTAGGCCCGGGGGGATCCTTGGCTGCAAGGTCTCACGGCCCATCAAATTTGAAAACAAATGTTTGTATATGCTTAAATATGTGGCCCCCACAGTTTATACAAGGGCTCCTCAACAGGGCCCTGTGATTATGAGGGCCCCCCTGCCCTCTTATGAGACCCTTTTGCCTTCCTGTTTCTAATTACATAAAAGACTAGCCCCAGGAACCTTGCTAGTCATAATCCACCCTTAACTGTAGACCTTGCTAAAATTTTCTCGGCATGGCATTCGTCATAAAACTTCGACAAAAATGGCAAAACTGCTTTTATTTTTTGTCGTTCTGCCTGCATTCTAAAATGTACCAAGTATTCAGCGCATGGTGCCTGCAGCGCCTCTACCGAGCCATGTGTCGTTTGACGTACAAGGAAACTGGTAGAAACGCTCTCACACACAAGTTATAATGACCGAGGCGGGGAATCAAGCCTGCGGACTCGAGAGATGGTGACGCTACGGCCGAGGTGAAGAAATACGATCAAACACTAAAGCGACGGGCGCTCGGACAGACTCCGAGTGAATAAAAGATGATGTTTGGGATACAAATCGGCGATATAGAACCTCTGATTCCGCAACAGAAAGCACTGGAAGAGAGTTTAGTTTGACCTCATTCATCGGCAGAGTTTCAATGAAAAGTATCAAACCTGTCACAGGGCTGAGTCAAAGAGTCTCACTGTAAACAATAGCAGTCATAGTTTTACAGCCACTGCGGCGGGGGTTCATGTGAACATACCGCGGCTGCATTTATTCTCCGTTTATCATAGACAGTCTATAGACAGGCTTCTAGGCTGTCGAAAGCGCACCAACTTGCTCAGGATGATGCAGGTGAAAAAACACAGGAGCTCCGAGGACTCTCAACAGGATGACATGAAGAAGAAGACTTCATGTTTTTCGAATATTAAGATATTTTTATTGGCGGAATGTGCTCTGATGTTGGCACAGGGCACAGTGGGGGCATACTTGGTAAGTAAAGCATCGTTATTCCTTTTAGTTTGGGTTCGTTTTGCACTTTTACAGGCTCTGGAAATAATGGCTGTATGTTCTTGGATACCCTTGGTATAATAACTTTTTGGCTTTTAAGGTAGCCTATATATATCCTTTGGCATAAGGTAGCCTAATCCTTTCTTTGCTCGTAACCTTCCTGTGCAATGCAACTTAGTTCATGCATGAAACGTGACACGGATGTGACATAATCATATAATGATCTTGATAACACTTTACAATAAGGTATTTGCTATCATTACTAAATGCATTAGGTATCATGAACTAACAATGAAAATATATATTTTTTGTTCATTTTAGTTCATAATACATATGCTAGTTTTAATATTAATCTAGCATATGTTGAAATTAGAATTAAATAGATCAATAAATGTTGTAAATGTATTGCTTATTGTTAATTCGTGCTACCTAATGTTGTTAATGTTAATGAATACAATCTTATTGTATAGTTATACCATAATCCTATTACCATCCTGCAAAGGTTTACCGCTTTGTAAATGTATCCTATCAAGCATGTCTTACCCCAAAATAAATAAATAAAATGTGGCACATAGCAGAGTGTTTATGTAGCTGCCTCAGCAGACATAAACAGAGATCATAACTCTTAGACTTTGGCACTGAGAAATAAGTTGCTTGGCAAGGAGTGGGGCCATTAATATAAACTTCAATTGATGTTATATGTTATTCTAGAGAGAGATATTAAAGTTATAAGATTTCAAAGTTCTTGTTAATAACAGATCTGTACAGGTAGAAGAATGCAATAAAGTCTTTATTTTGTCCTTTTTGTTTGGCAAATATACAAGTTAAAGCTTAAAAATGGTAAACACAAATGTCTACCGCTTTGTTTGTCATATCAGAAAACAAAAAGAAAATTCTCACATTGCTTGCTGTAATTTAGTTGGGGAACACTCTATATAGCATCTATGTTAAAGAAGAGTTTGTCCAGCCATGTCCTCCATACCCATGGGATTTGTGTCAGTGAGAGTTCGGACCATATTTGGTAAGGAAACAATCATTTGGTCGGTGCCAGAAAGCCACAATACATCATGGGAACAGTCTCAAAGGGGTACATTTGTTGTGGACTGGAATCGGTCTCAGCTTATGGAAATTCTGACGTTTGGGAACTAAAGCAACACAACTTAACTGTACATAAGTTCCAAAACTTTGTGGGCTTGGGAGACATGGAGATTGCCCAGATTTATTTTGACAGATTTATAGGCGTTGAGCTAAACTTATCCTCCTTGAGAATTTACACAGTAGTCAATGTTCCCTAGGAAAAAGAAAACAGCTATCAAAGTGCTTATAAATATTTCCCAAAAGATTCTTTTTGAAACACATTTTTGCAAAACGGTAGACTCTTTGTTTACTCTTACTCTAGCGTGCTTGTTTAGCCTCTAGGTCACTGGGTAATTTTTACATGAAAATGAAGAGCACAACAGCAGCTTGAGAAAGTTTTTTTAAATCCACCTATAGCTGTGTAAGTTTAAAAAATATAATTTATGAGCTGATCAGTTAGTAGCATTTCAAATATTCCATGTAATATCATGTGTTCATATTATCTCAGAAATGACTATACTTCCTGTCCATTTTGAGATGCTGCCTCCACCCTCTTCACTGACTGACTCAGTGGCTTTTTTTGAAGCGTTATTCTCATTCCTGGGCATTGTGTCAGTTTACTAAGTTTAGCCCCAGCACTGACCTTGACTATGGGCAGTCTGGACATCCCTCATGTGCTTAGAGAACTAATATCTTTTTACATTTCCTGTAAACACTCTCACAAGTATAAGTATAAGATAAATTGACTTGAAGTTGATAAAAAATACTGAATGAGCCAGCATTTTACTCAGTTTACTGCACCTCACTTTACATGATGCAAATGTCCCATGGCAGAGGTGCAAACAAATATATGTGATTACTCTAACCTCAACTCTTAAGCCTCCAATCTCTTATTCAGCATGTACTTTGTGCCTGCTCCACTTGCTTGTACTTGATTCTAGACATAAACATTTGGATGGCTGTGAAATGTATGTTCACCACACTTGCTCCTTTAAGAGGTGCTAATGTGTTGCAATAGGATAAAAACAATTAAGTAATGTTAGGCAGAGTTTTAAATGCAGCACTCTGTTTAATAGTGCTGTTAAACAAAATGATGCATTGCAAATCATATGTGTTCTATTTTATTTACATGGTGCAAATTAGAGTTTGTCTAAGGGGGTCTCAGACCCCTGAATGAAACTGGATACGCCCTGGAAAGCTAATTTGTGCATTTTTGGGGGGTCTCATTTAAAACCATGCCATTAATTAAATACAACTTTTAACTCAGTTCTTTTTTAATGCTGTAGTAATGTATATATTCAGTTTGACTTCAAGATGTGTTATTCTGTTCTGAGTGATTTTCTAAAATCTGATCAGAATCAGACCCTCTCTCACTTGCGGTACTGGTTTGATGATGATCATGCTGTCACGCATGGGGATTATAGGGCAAGGGGTGTAAATCAGGATGGAGTCAGCGGAGATTTGCCATCAGTGGACACTGCTGCCATTCTGAATGTGTATTGGCATAAACCTGGCAATCTCTAGTCTGTGCTCTATTGCTGTGGCTGTCCTTGAGCAGGCACTGATGTATGCAGAGAGGCCCAGGTATTCAATCAACAGGTTTCAGCAGCTTGGCACAGATTTTGAGGCAGAAAGTGGAGGCAGATGGGGGATGTGGCCTATCATGTCCTGCCCTGCCCTTTCGTCATGCTTCCAGAACTAGTAGGCTGGCACATATCTTTGGTCCTGGCAACTGAGCAGAACCAGTGCTAACACATGCATAGACACACACACACACACACATTCAGGAGGAACAATTTGCTTGACTAGAATTTGAAACTACTTTATTTTCCTTTTCAGTAAGAATTTGTTACCTGTCTGTCATTTTATGGTTAAATACTCGAGGCATTTGAATAGTTTCATTTAAGCAGTAAATTTAGGGCAACATATATGTGTCTGTTAGGTATCAAAGTATGGTTTGTGTGGTTACTGTGAAATAGGTTTCCCGAACTCTGGTGTGCATCAGCATCCAACTGAAAAGGGAACCTGGGAGGAGTTTATGTGCAGTTCAATAAATAGTAAAGCTTTAATATTTATCCATCTATGTATATGCCATTTTATAGGGCATTTAGGCTAAATCTGTCCAATGGCACATTGGAAAAGCTGTTGGTAGGTTATGGTCTCATAGCAGTTCTTAGATTTAAGTTTTCATATTTTATTAATGCACTTGATTATTAGCACAGACCGTGCAGATCAACACCCCCTTTAATATTTTTGATAGAAAGACATGCAATATGTAAAGCATTTTACATTATATTACTTTGATATGCAAGTCATGCCATCAGTATGTGTGCACACCCTCTGTTCTTTGCAGTTTATCTAAGTGGTATACCAGTCATATAAGAGGGAGTTAGACGTGTTTTGCATATTTTACATTACTAACTAGAACACTAGGCATCTTTAAGTCAGGTTTCATGTGGACTGCAAACAGCCATCCATTCTGCAAAAAACAGACTCATTTGTCAGACTCTCCAAGATAGCATCCAATTGAATTGTACCAGGTTAACTACAGGAAATTGTGATAGAGTGAATCCAGTCATCGGACAGTTATAACAACAGCATTTCTATACTTTATGTCAAGAAATGGCTGATGGTAATAATTAAACTAATTATTCATATCAGGCATTTTAAGTGTTTAGGAATATTGTGCTGTGCACAAAATGTTACAGTGTTAGCTATAGATGATACATTAACACAGTAGGATCTTTTCTGTGATGCACAATAATATCAATCCTTCAGAAATCACATTTAGAAGACAATTGTTATAATTCAGCTATGCTATTCAAAAGGTCAGTTTACTCTAGCCTAAATTCTGTGTTATTTAAAGAGAGGCCTATAATACAGGACAGATTGGTAAGGACTGTCATAAATGTTCAGTAGATGCTTTCCTGTTTGTACAAATGTTTTTGGATTTGTAGGGGTGGACGGTATGACCAAAATCTAATATCACCCATGTACATATTTCTACCATCGGTCAGACAGTATGCATACACTATAACATCTATTAGTTAACCTTATGTAAAAAAGCATGTAACGATTGCCATAAAACATTTTTAAAAACATTAAGTAAATTGCCGGTAAATGTACTTTGGCTCAAGTAAATTGAACTTGGAATAGTCCACTTTATTTGAGTAAAGTCAACTTACTCAAACTTACTGTATTATTGTACAGTGTACACTTGCATTACAAGCTGTCGGAGAGAGAGAAAGAAAGATTGAAAGAGTTGTCACAGAGAGAAACCATGCAAGTAACTATATTATCATTCCCATGAAATTGAAATATCTCTCCAGTCAAATTAATCTGTAGTGTAGCATTGGGAGATTTGCATGGAACAGTTCAAGAATTCGCATTGGCCCAGGAACCTGTCCCCGAACCATGTTGGTGGAAAAGGGCCGTGAGGGAGGGCCTGGAGCTGGCCTGATCTAAAGGAATAGGATTATAGTAAAGAGCATGCCCTCAATAACATGCTCTTTTCACAGCCAGCCATGTTTTTCTGTCCACTATTCTATGCCTCAAAAGCTGCTTCGTTTAGGTTGTGTGATTTCTCTTCAAAGCTGCCTGGTAACATTATTTCACCTCACCATCTCTGTTTCTGTCAAAAGTGCTGATAATTGCTGTGTTGTATGTAGGTAGTTTCACATATTGAAAGGATTTGTCAAAATGTTTGTTTTACAGTGGTTCGTTTGTTCTCTTCTTTGAAAATAATTTAGTTTCCTTGATTTTATTCCATCCTATTTGATATATGGTCAGTTATACACACATGGCTGTGTATGGTTTGATCTGGGACTTGTTTTAATCTGCAATGCCCTTTTCCATGTAGCACATTGTGGCCATCTCATTTTCTGATCTTGTGTAACTTGTAGTTATAGAGATTCCTTACTTTGCACTTCAGTACTGTCTCATACAAATACACGTTGGTTCATTGCTTGCACCCAAAATGGAGCTACTGGACTGTATTTTAAATGTCACACTGATGCCATATTAAACAAATTTCTGAGGATTTTAATACTACTTTGCCCAAAACAACATTTTGAAATTAAATGAATTGAAAGTTCTGTAATCATTTACTCATTGCTTTATCATTTATTTTTTATTTGTATTGCTTTGGGACACAAAGGGAGTTTTCCGAATGTCAGAGCTGTGCCTCAAAAAATGAGAAAAGTACCATAAAATGATAATGAAATGTGTGAAAAATAGATCTTTGTGTATTTATTTAATGATCAGCATACCCATCTGCCATAACACTCAGATCCCAACCAGCACTCATTTAACCCTTGTTTCTTGTTGAAATGTTTTAGCTAATTTGGTGTTCCTGGTCAAAAATGACCGGGCTATAAAAATAGCTTATAAATATCACGTTATGATATATTATCACAACATTTTGGATTAGATCTTAATGTCAAATTTTTTCTTTCAATTAGAACAGGTTTTTTTTTAGCTTTTTGATCATAGGCCTTATTCACCTCTGTTTTTGAGTGAAAAAAGCATTATTTGTGGATAATTTTGGCAATATTAAATAAAATGTGAAAACATTCTGTACTATTTATTACAGTAGTGTGTTTTAATGATGAACCAGGAAGTATGTTTTGAAATGCTTTTATTTTGTACAAAATGGCACAAAGTCCCACTTGTGATGTTCCAGGTAAAAAATTACCGGCCACTGAAAATTAATGGGTGAGATCAAAAATAAGAGGAAAATTTAGTGTTCATGAGCATGTTCCTCATGTTCATGTTCACATATGTGCATGTGTGCTTGCAAACATAAAGGCCTCGGACACACAAACACACATGCGCACATACACACATGCTCACGTGCATGCACAAACACTTTTGAGTATTAATTGCATTCTTTTTGCAGAGATGAACTTTATCCTACCCTGAACTGCGTCCAACATCCATTCATCCATCCAACATTACCACACACACACACACACACACACACACACACACACACACACACACAAGAACTGTCTTTGCCCCACAGTGACCCCTCTCCAATAGAATCTTTCTTTGATGATCTTTCTTTCATCAAGCATTGTGTGTTTCAAATGCAGAGTACACATTTGCAAGGCATATGCAAAAAGCTATTGTCAGTCATGTGCTGATGGACATGAAACCACCAGGTGTTCATTGATTTGGTTTGTTGTTGACTAGAAAATCTAACAGAAATATGAACAGTGTTGGTATTTTTGTTCCATTAAATTTTCTTTATATGTCAGTGTTCACGTGTAAATAGACTTGGGCCAGTTTTCTTTGTCATAATGGCCAGATTTGACAAGGAACGCAACAAGTGCTACTTTGTGCCCCTTTTCAGAAAATAAAACATGTCAAAATAAAAGTCCTGTTTTTTGTGATCTACCACATTCATATTTAATGGCCAGTCATCTTTGACCGGGAACACCACATCTCTATTGATTCTATTGGTGAGGGGTCACGGTGAGGCAAAAACAGTTCTTGTGTGTGTGTGTGTGTGTGTGTGTGTGTGTGTGTGGTAATAATGGATTGATGAATGGATGTTGGATGCAGTTTAGAAACATGTAAGAAAGCATGTAATACTCAAAGTGTTTGTGCATGTACGTGACGATGTGTGTGTTCATGTGTGTGTATGTGCACATGCACAGGTCCAAAGCCTTTATGTTTGTAAGCACATATGTGAACGTGAACATGATGAAAATGCTGCTGAACACAACATTTTTCTCTTATTTTTCATCTCTCCCATTCATTTTCAATGGCCGGTAATTTTTTACCGGGAACACCACAAATGTGACTTTGTGCCATTTTGTACAAAATACAAATTGATTGATTACAGCAGCAGCCAATTGCATGCTTAGCAATCAAAGTCCTACCGAGGCAGATCACTTTATTGGGCTTGGAAGCGGCACTCATGAAACTTCTCTTTTTTTTTTTTTAAACTGAAAGGGCATGTTGTTTATTCACTTCAGCATTGGCATTTGTGTCTACATTGTTCATCAAGTAGAAAAAGCAGCGGAAAAGCTATTAATGTGTAGAAGTGACTGATGTTTCTACTGATTAAGGGGCTTTCACATGACTCGCATCAGTACTGCAAAATACAATGAAGTCGATGGAGTGATGTGTCAGTGCAACCCCGCTTCCAACTTTACACCAAATGTTTTTACACAGGTTTTTGCCTTATAAATGATGTGTTTGAGAGTTCAAAGCAACAAGAAATATTTAAAAGCTGTCAAAATTTGTCAAGAGATATTGAATGTGTCATAATTTAATATTACCTTATAATTTCCGTGTATCCAGAGATCACAGTTATTGAACTACAGTTATTACATTCACCAAAAAAAAAGAAAACACAATAAAACGCCGCTCAGACCTTAATGTAAAAAAAGCCTCTTATTATTTTCTGGAATTTTTTTTCTGCCATTTCTTTCTCTTCTAAAATGTTTGTTTCAATGTAACCTGCTTTCTTGCATGGCAAACTCCTTTCTCCTTTGTGATGCTTTCTGCAACACTTGTCATATGGAGTGCAAAGCGGCTCTTGATGCTGGTGTTCAATGCTGGTGTTCAGCGGAGCGTGGATGCCTCGACGCAAGTCATGTGAAAGGCGATTTACAATGCCAAAAGCACATTATTGAAATTCATAATAATTATTATTAGGTTATCATTATTGTCTTTTCTGATAAAAGTCATGCTCAGCAGTTTAAATACGGTTGGGAAATGATAGATCTGCTATCTCAGATAGATTTCTGTCAAGAATGACTCCTAATGATTCAACGACTCACTCATAGCACACAAGGCGCTCATTCGTCATCACTTAGTGGTATCTCTATAAGTGGTCACTAATTAGTAAATTTAACTGTACAAATGTATGATACAGAAGCAAGCCACACTTAAATAATTGTGTAATAGCTGGAATTAGTGCTTTTAGATTACTCTTTAAAAATATATATACCCAGAAAACTTGTTCGTGGACCAGTGATTGTCTCACCTTTTTTTGGCCCTCATGAGTTTGCATCCCTGAAATTAACCTGCCAGTTACACGTTTAAAATTTTTTGTAAGTGGTTAGGTTTAAGGGTGGTTTGGGAAGGGGATATGAAATATCGATATGATAGAACAGTATAATGTTGTTAAACTAAACTATTTATAATTATAATTGAACATATTTTGGTTAAACACACAATAATTTGTTGATTGATGAGCTAATGACGGAATCGTCCAAACTGAGGTAAGAATGGAATGCCAAGACCTTTTTCATGATGCAGGCAAAAAGATGCTATTGTAGCATCTTCATCATGAGACTGCCCGGCACTTATATGTAGTTCAGTTAGGACAACTCTCTGAGATAAATTAAAGATTTGTATTGATTATTATGACGGTGAATTAAGCTTAGTCTTGGCGGACTAGATCTGGTTTACACATCCTGCTGCTGTTGGCACAAAAACATGATGATGCTGAGACAGAAGAGACATGCTTCTGCTGCTACTGTACCAATATCAAGATAACCCCCCCTGTAAAGTAGATCTAGACAAGTGGTGCTGGGGAGGTGGAGGGATAACTCTACACATACTGCGCTGTAGGGGTGTAACGGTATGACATTTTCATGGTATGATAACCTTCACAAAAATTACCACAGTATTACGGTTTCACAGTATTTAGGTGCAGTGATAATATTAAAAGCAGTTCAATTGATAATAGGAAAAGCTTCTGATTGATTGCATAGGATGTGGTGCACCTGTTCAACCTATCAGCTGCGCCATGTAGAGTTTCCTTACTGAACTTACTTGTCTTTACAGTAAAAACAAAAACAGAGCTCCTACAGTCATGGAAAACCTTGAAATATCAGGAAACCTTAAAATTGTGATTTCCAGGCCTGGAAAATTCATAGAAATTAATACAATTTAAATACAAGTTGTTGAAAAGTCATGGAAATTAATTGGTCAGAAGGCACCTCTGCTCTGATTTTGTCCGATTTTGCATAAAATTTTTTGATTAGCATTCTTGTCCTCTATTTATTTCTTAGGTGAGTGTGCTGACCACGTTGGAGCGGCGCTTCAATCTTCAGAGTGCTGATGTGGGTGTAATTGCCAGCAGCTTTGAGATCGGCAACCTGGCCCTTATTCTCTTCGTTAGTTATTTTGGTGCCAAAGCCCATCGTCCACGATTAATTGGCTGCGGAGGCATTGTCATGGCTCTGGGAGCCCTGCTCTCAGCATTACCTGAATTCCTCGCCAGTCAATATAAGATTACAGACTCCTGGAGCAAGGATCAGGGCCGGGATGTGTGCTCGAATTCCTCAAAAGTTGATGATCTGTGTGGGAATAGAGCCAATACCAACATGATGTACCTGCTTCTTATTGGAGCACAGGTTCTACTGGGTATAGGGGCCACGCCCGTCCAGCCCCTGGGTGTGTCCTACATAGATGATCATGTACGGAAGAAAGACTCCTCTCTGTATATAGGTAAGTGTCATTTATGTCCTGGGGTTGTTTACCTACACGCTCTGTTTTCCTGATTGTTTCCATGCTTGTAACAAGCATGTATCTCTATTCTTGCTCCTTTAGGGCCTAGTAAGTTTAAAGTCAATAATTATCAGGGTAATTTATTTTGTTTTCAGGCCTTCCAATGGAAAGCTAAAAGCCAATGATGTACTAAAGCGGAACAGCAAATAAGAAAAGGTTGGGCTGTTATGTGCTGAAAAGCAACATTTGTACAAAACCACAGGGTCAATAAGAATAATAGTGTGTGTGCATGGGTATGTGTGTTATATTTTAATTGTCTGTGAATGCAACCCGCAAACCTCAAATGTAATTAGCAGGTGAGCAGTGCTGGGAGGATTTTAAACATAATCACTTTCATTTTGAATGTGTGGGGAAGAAGGGTATGGAGAATGAGCTTTGAAACACAATGGAAGGTCTGCAGGAAAAGTAGATGGTTTTCTTAGGGTTTGGATGCTTTGACAGGTCAGCAGGTGTTTAAAACACATTTTATGGAATAAACATTAAAAATAGCTGATGACTGTTCATGAATGTGCTTTTTTCTCTGTTCTTAAAGCTTCACAGACTATTATAAAGGCGTTTGCCCATTTATTTGAAGGCCTTTGTGTAAATATTTAAGGACATGGAGTAGCTGTTTGCTTCTTACTATGGTAGTAATCAGTTATTAGTGGTTTGAATACCTTTGTTTTGAAACAATTAACTGTTAAAAGCATGTCAGTAATAACATGAAGTTAGCCAATCCTAATGAGTAATGTTTCAGGCTTTGTATTTCTAGGTTTGTTCTCAGGTAATCTACATAACCTGACTGATCACACTCAATTTGGCGACAGTAGGTCAAAAGTTCTGCTGCTGAAATCAATCTATGCTTAACAAAAGTTTGAACCACTGCCCCCAGTGGCCAAAGCTGGATGTATTGCTGAACGTATAGGCATGTTTGAGCTCCATTTTGCAGGTGAAATGTCCACAGAGTGGTGCAAAAAGCGAGTTGTATTTTTAGTTGTAATTTATGTTATATAGTAGACTTTCCACAATATCATAATTTTCACACCGGTACGGTGTTAACGTTCAAACCAACTAACACCGGTATTACCACTGAATGGACACTAACTGGTACTTTGGGGTAGTTTTCATTAAGCAATAGTTTACACATTAACTCAAGGCAGCTTGATTTCAAACTTTTAACTTTATTTTTTATTTATTTGAACTAAAAATTCAAATGAAACTGAAAATAAATTAAGTGCAATTAAAATGTGTGTTGTTCAACTTTTTGAAAGATGGCTTTTCAACAGTTTTGAAGGTCAGAATCTCTTTGGGAACAAACCTACTATATCCGTGCATTCTCTCCATCACGGGCTACCAGTCGGGTATTTCGTTGTCTGTGCAAATACATCACTTATTGTGGGTTGTTACAGTTTTAATGTTGGTGTTTTATTACCTTCAATCCCAGGACCCAGTTTAACTGCTTCGGAAGGGTAGTGACTTTGAATGTGTGTGAATATATTTGTTTTGTTCCCTCCTAGGGCTGGGTGATATGCAAGAAATATGTTTTCAATGTTTTTATAAAAAAAAAAAAACGAAACCACAATATCCAATTACATCATTAGCCCCTCGGCTGAGGGATTGGTGAATATTCTTACTTTAGTTGTTTTGCGTTGAAAATTAAATTCATTTCTTTAAATGAAAAACGAAAAACTTAAACCAAAGACATTTCTAAATTCAAATTGCACTTCAAATTAAATGAAAAAGCAATTAAAATAATTGCTGTGAAGTCGTCCAAAAAAACGAAAATCATATATAAGAACCTTTGTGTTTACTGTCACACAAGCATCCATTTATGACAAAAGGTGGGAAATTACTAATACAAATTAAGATCTTAAAACAATTATAAATGTAAACATAATAATTATAATGATTATAATTATCATTGAAATATAAATCATGGGTTTTTTATTGTTCTTTGATTTAATCACCGATGTATAGGCTCTATATAAATTGACCCTGCAGAATTGTGCTCACAACAAACTGCTCTGTGGAAATAAAGTGAACTGAAATCAAAGCACCTCCTGAGCTGAGATGTCTGAGGTCATTTGTAGCATTCTCATAGACAATACTATTCTTGCTAAAATAAATTTCAGAAGACTTAAACAGAAAAAGCGAGACCCATTTACATACGCGCGTTCCATGAGAAAAACGTCTGACATACGCATAAACGGCTTTTCTGTCATCTGGTCTTAAAAATATAATAAAGTGCCTTTCTTCAAACTTGTGTCTATGTGTCTAACAGCATTTCTTGTGTTGTTCCGAATCCAAGACATCTTACAGTTACCGACCATGCACATTATATTCACTACCTGCAATTAAATGTCTTATGTCAGTGCGCAAACTTTGCTGCCTGTGTAATTTGATATGTTGGTAAAGAACATCTGGCTTCCAATACGTTATTTAGGTTCATTTATCATGGGTTATTTGGCAACTATTCATTATTTAAGGCTATTCTATTCGTTAGTCTATTGTATTGATTTTGGAAGTTCCATTCATACTGTTTCCCCCTTTTACCTGGTATAAAATTTCACACCGGTGTTGTCCCTTGTCCCCTATACACCATGGCAACCCTATTATACAGTCTACAGGAATTTATAATTGTTTTTAGATCTTAATTTGTATTAGTAATTTTCTGCCTGTTGTCATAAACGGATGCTTGCGTGACGGTAAATAGAAAGGTGGTTACATAGCGAAACAACGCATTCCCGCATATGAACGGCCCCTAACAAGTTCTCAAATATTGCTCTGAAATCTAAAATATTTTGAACATTAGCTACCATGTAGGCCTATAAAATTATATAAACACCATCAACGCAAGTCGTGCAAACTTAGCAAAAGTAAAATTAACAAAAGCAAATTCAGAGCTGAATACTGTGTCTGTTTACTTTCGAAAAACCTTCTGAATAATTAGTCTATATAAACATGATGTACTTTCAGCAATGTCACATATAGCATATTAACAAACCTTAATTTCCAGTACAAACAGAGACAATTTTCATTGTTACATTTGGAGATTGATGGGGTGAAAGATTAAGTCTTTGCCAATAATAAATGCTTTTACGATACCAAACATGGCTCAAACCAGCACCAAATGAGCACAAACGATGGAGTGATTGACATGGGGTGTAGCCTGCGCATCTTCTCAGCTCCCAAAAGCTATCTTGTTCAATATAAAGAAAGATAAACATTATGATGTTTCTTTCAATGGCACAAACAAAAGACACTGGTTTGGAGTGATTTGGACAATGAGGTGGAGAGTGATGTCACCGCTCCCGAATACAAGCTGTTATTTCTAATGAGGGAAGATAGATACAATGTTTATTTTAATGGCACAAATCGAGCACAAACGAAAAAACGGTTCGGAGTGATTTGGACAACATGGGGTGGAGAGTGACGTCTCTGCTCTCAAAAAGTTTTCCTGTTATATCTAAGAGCAGGAAATAGTTACAGTGCTTCTTTTAATGGCACAAATGAACAGCACTGGTTTGGAGTGATTTGAACCACATGGGGTGGAAAGTGACATCACACAAATAAAAATAACTATGTCTAATATCTAAAATACCAAACCAACACAAACATCATTTTTTTTTTGCAGCACATATCAGCACAAATGAATGGGATAGTTTTGGTAATGATTTATTGGGGTGCCAACTTCATGGAGGTCAGAAACCTGTGTAAGCTCTGTGATTGGCCAAAATGGTCAGTTCAAGTTTTCTGAAACCGTTTACCATCCCCTGTGAAACCAGAAGCTTGACCTTTGGCCTACTCTCTGTAAGGTCTGAATTTCTGTGTTTTGAATGTTTGAATATTGTATTCTATATTGAATATTGTATTCTATATTGAATATTGTATTCTATATTGAATATTGTATCTCTTCTTCAGCTATAATTTTATAATCTGAATATTTACAGCTAACTTCAGAACACAAACTCTCCTGTTTAAAAATTCCAAACTATAAAATATGCCACAAAAACAATTCAATTTTGTTAAATGCCATGTCTAGAATTCAAATGTATGAAATTCAAATCTATAAAATATCCCTTGGAAAATAAAATTGTGTTAAATACCTCATATCTAAATTTCAAATGTACAAAAATCTAATCTTTTTTTTTATTTTTTTTTTTTTATTTCATTAATTTAGCTCTATATTAACCCCTTTGTACAAAAACTAACATCACAAGATGCTCATTGGAATTCTCAAATCATGCCAGGATAACATGGATCATCATTTATCTAAACTTGTGATTTCATCCATGCCAGCTTGACAGCATGCTGTCATTAAAGCATAAGGTAGACATACAAATTACTATGAAATCCTGAAATAACTTTTCAAACAAATAGTTTTGGTGACCGTATAATTTGTGATACATTTTTTTTTATTTGATTAGAAAAATTTTAAGTAGAAAAGTTTTACTTGCAGACTCTAGTGGACTGGACTTTTGAACCTCACTGTACATACAGTTGAGAACAAAGAGAACAGATTGAATTCATTTTCATACCTTTTACCATTTCCAGTAATGCTCTGCAATTAAATTGTTCCATTGTTTCGATCCATTTTGAGAATGGATTGTATTTTTAGAGACTGTGCCAGATCCTCTCCCTTTTCCTGCTCTGCACTGTTTCTTAATTCAGCTTCTTTTCAAAGTTCTTTGTGTAAATGCAGCAGTTACAAACCAGCATCACTAAAGGCTTTTTAGTCAGCGCATGATTGTTGACAGTGTGCAATAGGAAATGGACACACACTGATTTCAGTTTGCAAGCTCGAGGGTGATTTGTAGCTGTGCTCCTCTGATAAGATGCAGGGCTGAGTTTGAGGTCAAACAAGCAGTATTTCGTTTGAGAACAATGTTGTATTGAGTGGAGTCTGCGCTCAGCTGATTGACTAAATCCCGGTGCTGCAGGCGTGGCATGTGCTTGCGGCTGAATGAATGGGACAGATTGTTCAGACATCACTCTGGTAATACATTCTCAGTTTGCTCATAACATCACAAGAAACAAACATACACTGACTAAATGTGTGCTTCAATAATACAATATAAGCTAGTGCAGATTGTTAAAATGTACACAGAACAAAAATAAGAAAGGACATTGAAGCAGTCAGGGTTCCCACTTGAAATATTCAGGAAGTCATGGAAATTAATACAGTCTGACAGGGTCATGGGGATTTCTATAGTTAATATATATATATATATATATATATATATATATATATATATATATATATATATATATATATATATATATATATGCTTATTTCTAAAAGATTTAATCTGATTGAAATTGCTCTTTGTGTATGCAGTCTCTATAACATAAAAATAAAAACTTTGGTATACCATTGGTATAACTACTGTAATGGCACTATGTTTCTAGTCATAAATGGATTGAATAATAGCCTCTGTTACTTCTTACCCTTAATGACTGGAACAGACCACATCTTTGTGCCTGTTTATTCCCATCAGCATCACTGAATGTGGCTTCCAGGTCCGCCTGAACCCACAGGGTTGTTCTTGTCTGCGACCTGGATGTCACATGGCACGCATGTGTTTCTGTACGCCCATGCACTCTCCAAAGTGAAAAGCCTTCATTAGTGGAGAAGCAGTTGGATCTTTTTTTTTTTATAACTGTTCATCATTTAATTCAATATTTTAAAGTAAGATGCTCTCAAAGAAAGCAGGGAAGAAAATAACTTTCATGAATGATAAGTTACACGCTGTGATTCATAGCAATTCAATTTACTGCATATCTGTTATCACCCATTGAATTCTTTGTCATTTAAGTGTTAGCCTACATATTTTTCTACTGAAATCTGAAGAGAACACTAAATGAAGCTTTTATCCACTAAAAAGCTTTTAGAGATATATGTAAATGTTGAATGAGGTAATTAGCACCTGTTGGCCATATCAACAGATGAGACTTACTAAATTGAGATGCAAATTGATTTGATTAAAAAAAAAAAACTTGTATATGCAATGGGAGGCTTGCAGGTGTTTTCTAATGAGTTTAGACATTTAAAAATGTCTAAATATCATTGCATTATATAACAAATCAAAGCAAGTGGCATTTATTGTAAAGAAAGGCAGCACAAGAACACTTTTTGAGCAAAATATTCCAGAACAAAACACAAATATCAAAGCACACTTTTCAAGCATTGACACCTGCTATTGACACCCCTCCATATCCACTAAAAATGACCTTGACACAAGTTGGTTAAAAGTCATTGCAAAAAATGAATCATAACAGAAATTGTGCTAGCATCATTTGTTTGCACATGGCACTTTTTTTAATTGTGTTGTGCATTTATTTTCATAAAGTTTAAAGTGAATTTAACATGCAATGCACAAGAACAGTGCTTAACATGTGTCCGGCTTGTTCATATAACACGATTATATGACATGAGCCCTTTAAGAGTGAGCTTCTGGATGATCTCTGTAGGAGTGGAGACATAATTACAGAATGAGGCAGGAATGCCAACCAGCCAGCCATGAGGTGGGTCTGAAGTTACGGGCCCGGCAGCACATGCATACCACACAGCCCTATGAAAAACGACTCCCACAGGGGGAGCCTGGCCTTTTCTGTTTCCTTACAGTAAGCCTCCCACAAATTGCTGCACTGTGCCAAAGGCTTTTCATTAGCAAACACACAGATTTAAACTTTTAGATCACTATTAGCCTTGGTTCTATTTTTAGCTGATGAATTTATGAAGAGGATATGTGTATATATGGAATGTAGATTAGTTGTCTCTTTTAGTAAAAATTGTAGGTGAAAGTTCACATCTAGCATGTTTTTTGTGTGTTGAATATCTGAGCCTTTTTTAAGTAATCTGCAGAATGAAATTTAGGGTAGAAGAGTTTTGGTAGTCTTGTAATGCTTTATCATTTTTCAGTGTTAAAATACTTTAGATTACTTTTCCAAACAAAAGTGTAAACACTCTAGCTCTGTAGTTTTAAAAACATTGCTCTGCTTGTTTGAGCCTCACCAATCTCTTACAGTATAGCAACAACCAATAGTGCAAGGAAGAAGTGGGACTGGAAGATGGGGGAGTATGTTGGGAAACATGTTTGAAAACACTGTTTTTGCAATTCCTTTAGGTGATTCTACTGGTGCAGAAATTACACACTTTACCTTTAAAGCAGAGCTGCAAATAAACAAAGCATTTATATGATTATATTTTTGGGGAGTGTTTAGACTTTGGCCATTTGACTTAAACAAACAAATAGACTTTGGCAACAGGACTCAAAAGGGACACTGTTCCAAAAGCCCCTGTGACCTTTTATAGTCCATTTCTAATTTTGGGTCTTTCCACAGGGCCTCGACTGCAAAAATACACAGCATGTACGTACAATACAGGCATAAAGGGAAAAGGGTATTGCCACCAAACTGGCTCTCCATGCTTTACAAGGTTTTTACAGTGTCTGTAACATGATTCCCATAAGTTGAAACAAATTATTGAATTCATTTAGCGTAAAGACAGTGCAGGGACAGCAGCTGCAAAGAGAGCTTATTCAAACACATTAGCCTGCCCATGTTTGAATATGAGTTTGCTGATAAAATAACTAAATGGCTCATAGAGATTTCCAGACAAATCATCAACAGTGAAATGTGGGTTATTTGTTGCTTTGAGACTCCACTGATTTGTTGATAAGAATCAACAAAACATTAAAAGGATTCTGTCATCATCATCTACAGGTACAGTACTCATCACCATTTTAGTTTTTTGCTGAACTTTTCCTTTAAAAAAAAACACCTTCTTATTCATGCGATTATCAAATCAGCCAGTTGTGTGGCTGCATTGCATAAAGTCATTCAAATATGGGTCAGTAGCTTCAGTTAATGTTCACAAAAGCCATCAGAATAGGGAAGAAATGTGATTGCCGTGATTTCGACTGTGGCATGATTGGTGCCCGATGGGCTGAGTATTGTGAGGTTTGAGTATTTCTGTAACTGCTGATCTCCTGGGATTTTCATACACAACAATCTCTACAGTTTACTCAGAATGGTGCCAAAAACAAAAAAAGTGTGAGCTGCAATTTTGCAGATGGAAACGCCTTGTTGATGAGAGAGGTCAACGGAGAATGACCAGACTGGTTCGAGCTGACAGAAAGGCTACAGTAACTCAGATAAACACTCAATTGTACAATTGTAGTGAGCAGAATAGTATCTCAGAATGCGCAACACATCGAACCATAAGGTGGGTGGGCTACAACAGCAGAAGACCACATCTGGCACTTTATTAGGACCATAGTGTTCCTAATAAAGTGCTCAATGATTGTGTGTGTGTGTGTGTGTGTGTGTGTGTGTGTGTGTGTGTGTGTATGTGTGTGTGTGTGTATATATATATATATATATATATATATATATATATATATATATATATATATATATATATATATATATATACACACACACACACACATATTTATATATACTGTATATGCCTGACAAATCAGCATTCTCTATGAGCTCTAAATGGAGACTGTAGCTACAACAGTGACAGACTATGTTTGTGTCTCTAACTAAGGGGTTCTTGGAAGACTTAACCCAGACCTGCTCTGGGCCTCATCACACCACCCAGGCCAAAGAATATATGACAGATAAGTGGCTGACAGGGGAGACAAAGTTCCCTTTTTATTCTGCTGTAGGTTTAGATGCAGAAAAGCGCCAACTTCTGAAATGCACAAACTACAGTTGTGGTATTCACAACATGAACATTTATTGGCCTAATGCAATTTGTTGGAGCATGTCTTATTAAGTTACAGTATGTAAAAGCAGAATTTATGATCATTTTTAAACATCTTGTGCTTCTCTACAGTTTAAACCATAATTACCTTAAGGTGAATTGTGTATTTCAATGCCACTAGTGGCACCAAATGAAATGGCCAAAATAACATTTGTTTTCTAGCAGGTTTCCTGAACACTGCCTAATCTTCAATTGCTTGACCAAACAAATAGTCCCGCCTCAAACTCACACCATTGGTTGGGCTAGCGCTGCTGTTTCGGGCTGGTCAGGTTGCTCCAACCAATAGAGTAATGTTTTGATAGTGCCATATAGCCAAAATGTTTACACTTTTGGGAACTCGGCCTACAAATTGCTCACTTATAGTTGTCTCTACATATTAATCTAGGAGAGAAGATATTTTAACATAAAACAAATTACATAATCTTTCAACTTTATTAACCTAAATCAACAAAAGTGTTCCATCTAAGAATCTATGCTTCTCTCTGAAGTTGTCAAAGACACCTGTTCTAATAATAAACAATACTGGCAAATGCATTCAAATACAATCTTTTGAGCATTTAACTTTCTGCTTCAAGCTATTTTGCAGATGCCTTTGTGAATTTGCAGTGATTTTGCAGTTTATCTGAAGCCACTGAGAGATCTTAAATGCATTCTCAATAGACCCGTCTTCATCGCCGCTAAAATGTTTTGACTTCACTCCCTGCCGGCAGCCAGGCACGCTCATAAGCTACTTAAACTCTGCGCATGTAATGTCATCTTGAAGGATTAGATTCTAAATGGGTTTTTCCTATCTCGCCGATAAGCTCTGTGCCAAGACCGCGCCGGACCAACTTCTGTTTGTTTAATTTGAGAACAATGAAAGTTGTCATCTCTTGCTCTGCAGGGGTGCAATAATGTGCTGCACCAGTCTCGTCTCTCAAACAAACCTATTCTTTTTAATCTACTGTCAACCCCTGTGTTATTTTGCCAGTAAAATGTAACCAAATTTCTCTTGCAATCTGTCTCAAGTACTTTAGCACTTATTCACTAGTGATAACTTCCAAGTGACCTGCAGATAGATACTAGCAGGTGAAGATGTATACTAAGGATGTGTGCTACTTAGAAAGAGAAACTGATCACGTGGGCATAAAGCAGCACTAAGATGATTATGTTGAGGAGAGCGTGTCCAAGTCCAACCTTAGCAAAGCGAGAGATAAGGCACTGCCTTTGAACTTGAATGAAACTGTGTAATTTAAACTGAACAAAGGCAGTCTTCATAAAAATTAGCATGAAGACCACATTAAAATGAGGTTGAGTAATATCATATGAGTCATCTGGCATCACTCGCTTACTTAATCCTATAATTGATTAATCCTGCTCTGCAATCATACTAAACAAATCCTAGGTTATAGAAAAGAGCTACTTTCCCTCCCAAACAATATATAGCCAGCCACAGACCATCATTTGAGCCATGTAGGGTCTGAATACAGCATTTAAATTAGAAAGCAATCATGAACCATGCAATTTTTGTTCATTTCATTTCTTTATAATTATAATAACCACTCACTTAAAGGTGAAGTGTGTAATGTTTACACCCCTGGCTTCATGGAGTTTAAAAAATAATCACTCTTTTCAAACAGGTTTCCCAAACAGATCCCATCTGGCATTAGTCTTGTTTCAAGTCCTCCATTCCATCCTACTCTATAAGCATCAGAGAATACAATATCAAGTATTGTTACATGCATCTATTAGACAATACCTTGACCTCTGTGTTCTGTTTGGCAGCTCATAATTGAGCTTAACTGTTTACATGCTCTGCAATGCCTGTAGCATGTAAGTGTGTTTCTGAAAGATGTCTTAGGAGAAGTGATGACCTGCAGTGACCCCAAAAACTGTTTGAGCACTTCAGCTTCACTTAATAATGTATGAATGTCATTGCATTACATAACAAAATGTCAAATAGAGGCATCTGCAAACAAATTATGCTTGTCATTTTCTCATAACCTCACTTTTCTTGCAACACATTGACTTGACTGGTCTCAACGTTAATTTGAGTGCATGTGTGAATTCAGTTATAACACAGCTCACACAGGTGTAGTTCACCACATTAACTATGGATATGTTCCACTAATGTTTTACAAGTAGATAGTGTCCAAATTCTTGTTGTCTTAATTTTGATGTAAACTGTAAATGTAAACTTATCAAACTTTTTGAGAAAAAAAGGTTTGCTTGAAAAGTGTGAAAATTGATTTGATATGCATGTATTTTAAAGTGTAACTTAAGTTTCCAAATACTTTTTTTTAGACCAATGGATGTGCATTAAACATATTGAATTCTTTATATGAATGCAGCTGTACATTTCTAGCGAGTTCCAATGCCTCAGATGGTTTCCGCAGCAGGAGATGCCATTTTGGAAAGCCCATTTTGACCATTTTGGAATGCCCTTAAGTTGGTCATATTTTAAAAAGCATAGCTCTTAATATGACATAAGACCCAAAGAGCTCCAAAACATCCTCCAACTTTTAATGCCTCACTGTGTTGCTTCAAAAATTCAACAAAGATTGGTGTCTGTATGAAAGCTGGGACTGATGGTGTTCTCAAGCCACATCCTTTCACATTCGCCAATCCCCATGACCTTGATAACCCATCACTACTTGAATTTGGGTCACAAGTCTCTGTCTCGGCTGATTACAAATCAGATTTTTCTTCATTTTGGTGCTGGTGGAAAGTGTAGGGGGGAGGGGTGGCACCATAAAATACAACGCATCACGGCTTACAGTCAGAGCAATGTCTGATTGTGCAGTCTGGCCTTGCAACTATCATATTGAGATGCTCAGTCCCTCCCAAAGCACGGATTCTCTGTCCTGCTGCCTGTTGGGCAGATACCAATCAGTGATCAGATGTGAGGGCAGCAGCGTTGGCTTAATCTCACACTGTGGGCCAATATCACTGTTTTTCACTGATCCAGAAACATTGGCACTTATGTTCTACATAGCAAACATGGATAAAACAAAATTGTCCAACAAGATTATTAAGGTTAAAATATATGATAAGATTAAATATTGTTACTCAAGGTAACAGTTTCAATATACATTCTACTTTTTGTGAATTCTGTGCAATAGTATAATGTGCACACGTAATAATGTGCTATAGTTACCTTTTGTGCACATTTTTTTATTTTATTTTGTTGTGTAACTCTTGTCTATAATGTTATTCTTCCAATCTTGTCTATTTATTGTTATGTATACAGTGTAAATGGTGCATTTTGTTTATAATATTTATACAGTGTTGTCCATTTTGTACAGCATCAATCCATCCATCCATCCATCCATCCATCCATCCATCCATCCATCCATCCATCCATTCATTATGTGTGCTTTGTTAAAATAATCTGATTTTTGCTGGCCCTGGCATTACCTAGATTCATTAATAGAGTGGTTTGTAAGTAGTAGCTCTCTAAACTCCCTCCTGCGTATTCAGCACTTTGTATAAATGCTGATGTGATAAGATTGTTTAATTAAATGGGAGTGGATCAATAAGGTTTGACTATAATTATTACATGCAGTGTTCATGCAGATCATTAATTGTTAGGAAACAACATGCATTTTTCTCTGCTCCAAATATGCTGAGACACTGAATTGAAATAAAATATACTTTATTTTCACCAAAGGAAATTATAACTTGGACTTGTGGTGCTGTACACATACACATGTTACTCTCCTTTCAATAATTATAAAAATAAATAAGAGCTATAAATAGATAAATAAAATAAATAAGAGCTGTCTCACATTAAAATTACATTGTGAAACAGCATGAAACAAAAAAAATTAAACTCTCAGTTAACGCAAAGCTTAAGTGTCAAACGGCAGTCTACTATTTATCCACAGTGTCATGCTGATGGAGAATGTCCAAGTTCAGGCACTGGATACAATCAATAAGGATACTGAACAGAGCTAAATGACTCCCTGTGTCAGAGCATGTCATGGTATATTACATCTACTGTACAATTTATCCTCAACCCAATCCACCGCAGTTTGGTTTATTGTTGGGCTCTGTAAAGCAGATCACACAAACTGTCAGGAACTTCATGTCAGTGTTAAAACTTGGCAGATCTGGTCTATTTACCTCTTCCGGATGCAGCACAATTAGCGGCTAATTAAAATTATATAGCAGGCATGCTTTGCTCTTTATTCAGTGGCCTGGTTAATCTTCGAATGTAGCTTGCAAGTATCTGGAGACCCACTGTTGGTGCCATCATGCTGGTAATTAGGCCAAGGCACCTGCAGAAGAAGGGTGGACCAGCTGTAGTCAATACTGTAGCCCCCTTTTCCAGTGCAGCTGGTGCTTTTCACCTATAGGCCCATGGAGATCTTTGTGATTCTGGCACTGTGACCAAGGGAAACATATGACACAGCAGCCAAAGGACATCATGCTAATTGTGCCAGAGGCCAAGGCTGGCTTTCACACTCCGTCATGTTAATGTATCACTTTTTCTCTTATTTTTTAATTTCTCTCAACCTTGTGGTGCCACATAAGCAGTCAGGCGAACATGGCAGATCTGTTTGCAAACATGCCACCCTTGTTTTTACAATTATATTGTATGGAAAGTCTGTTTGCAGCTATGTGAGACTGCCACAAGCTACTATTACACATGCAAATGCTGTGTCTGAGTGAACTTTGCAAAGAAAATTCAATGATGGAGAGAAATTAATGAGCAGTTCCCTTCACTCAACTGAATGCTTTTTACACAGTAAAAAGGGTTTTGCCAGGTAACCTAAACAATGTACTTCATTTGGGAACATCTCAGGCCATGTCTTCACTAATATTCGAATATATGAAAACTCTTGTTTCCTGTTTCTGCTTAATTTAATTTCCATTGTATGTGGTACTAGAGAGTGTTCTCCAAAGTCCACATTTTCGGTGGAGGAAAATACAGTTCCAGTGTAGATGAGAGGCATAAAGGTATTGTAGCAAAATCAACATATTTTTGAAAGAAAATTTATTGAGGACGTGGCCTACATTAACTGGTGTTATTCAAGTCAGAAACATTCTATAGCTACTATGACTGAACAGCATGATCACACAAGAAATCAAGATTTTGCTACTGTATGTTCAGGTACACTGCAATTGACCCCAGTTTGCCGAATTACTGACAAGCGCCATCTTTCATCAGACAATTTTGCATCAATTTGCTACTGAACTGCCTCAGAGACACGGGTTCTGGTCTAATGGAAACCAGGAAGTAATCATGTTCACATAAACAATTCAGAGGTTGCGTTTTCCTTCTAAAATGACATTTTTACTCTGTTGTTGGTGTTTGGGCATACGGTTAATGAAATAAGCATTCCTGTTGACTATTTTACATAATTTACCCATAAAAATACACTTTTGGCATCCCTCTGTGGACATTTCACCCAGAAACTAGAGCTAACACGCCCTCAACCCATTTAATAACACTTTCAGCTTCAGCCACTGGGGCAGCGGTTTGAATTTTGGTAAATACAAACCGATTTAAAAACTTTGAACTATTGTACTATCGCCACTACATTAGGCTACACCAATGAAAGCATTTTTTTAAGAATCAGATCAAGTAGAAGTAGTACTTATATTTGACAGGCAAAGTACTTTCTTATTAATGTGTTAAACATGAAAGTAAGATTAAACCTTTTCTTAAAGGTGGGCTGGCTTATTTTATTTATCCAAGTCTGACTTTAAGCTTAACATTAGGCTGTGTTGTTGGTGCATCTTTGTTGGTGCAAGCTGCATCTTTTTAAAATGTTTGCATCTAAGCTATTTTTGATGAAGTCGTTGACTTTTTTGCAGATTTAGAATACTGAAAAGCCAGTATTGGCACACCAAGATTATTATGGCTAATTTGAAGCATAGTAGTATGCAAACTAGATCAAAAGAGACTATTTTGATTTCTGTTTTCTTATTGTGTTCTGGACCACTTAGAATTTAGATTATGTAGTAAAGGTAAAAAAGAAAAAAAAAGCTTCATAGTGTTTTTTAATAATGTTTCTACAGCAACTATTATTTTAGGTGATCCATCTTCACGGTATAATCACATTGGTTATATTTTGTTTCAAATGTACCCTGCTTGTATTTGCATTTAAAATACATCCCATGGATCACGGAAACTGGAGTATACTGTAATAAAGGAATCATTTTTGGAGCCTTTGTTAATATTAAAACAATATTTTCTATGGATTCACACAAATCATTTGTGGTCATAAATATATCTGCTGTCCTTGGAAGACCCCATTTTTCAAATTGCTATGATTATTATATGCTTGCCTGCAGCAAAATAGACTGTGTGATTATTTGTAAGGGTTTCACAGTTCTCGCTGTGTGTACTAGATATAGTACACACAGCGTACTATAGCGTACTACAGCTGAAAGAGGCTGGTAGATGTTTGTTACTCTCAGTGACAATGATGAATATAGCTACGACACCAAAGCTGCAGTGCATTCCCAACTAAGTGCATCCCAGAAAGTTTTGGGAATATATGTATGGTTATAAAAAATAAAACCTAAAAATAATGTCCCTAGAACGTTAGATCTGGGTTCCCAAAAAATAACCAAATGGGAACCATACGTTAATGTTAGGATAACATTCTGTTTTTGCTAAATAAGTGGTGTGCAGTTTCTTCACCTCTAGTGGCACCAAACAGAATTGCAAAAAGAATTATTGTTTTCAAACAAGTTTAAAAAAATCATATCTTATATTGTTCTTACAAACAGGTAGTCCTGCCCTAATTTCACTGCATTTGTTACGTCAGTGTTGTTATGTCCAGTCCAATCAGGCCGCTCAAACAAATTGCAATTACTTTTGGTGCCACTAGTGGCGCAGAAATTCACCTTTCATCTTTAAAGAGCCATCAGGATTGTTTCATCCCGAAGTCCTGTTTGAGGTCACAGCCTTACAAGGGGTTTATATCTTTAAAAAGTATTAATAAGCGTTAATCAAGATATGTTAAACTGCAAGAATATAGTTATATCCTGTGCTGGGATTATAAGGTTTCATAGTCATGACAGTGAAGTTGTAAAAGTTTGACTTTTAGAAATGCTTATTTTCTTATCAAAATGCATTTATTTCCTTTTCTAGGTAAGAAAATAAAAACATATGTAACAATATAATGCTTTATTAACATTTTCAAAACAAAGCCTTCCACAGTATAAAGATAGAAATTCACTAAAATAGCACCAATTCAAGTAACATTAACCGTTTCCCAAAATCTAAGTGGGAGGTTGACTAATTGAAATAATGAGTCCCAACATAGGTTACATATTCATTGCAATGGGAATTAAATCTCGAAATCTCGTAAAATCCTCCACAATATTAATCAGTCAGCTGGCTGTGACTTTTTGCTTTGCTACAGCTATCGTGCAGCCACGTTCATGACTTGCTTCAGGGCGTCAGTGCCAGCGTCAAGCGCTACTTTCATCTTCATGTGAAAAGCGGTGAAGACAACGTCTCATTATGTGATTTCGTAATAGTTAAGACTTGATCTGCTTTTGTGGTAATTAAATTGTGACTTACAGAGGCTGCAAAGTACTTGTTTTCTGTCACAAGTCTTGCTTTGTACAGAAACAAGGACTGAGTCCAAATTTATTTTTTGTCATAATAAACATTATGTAACAAAAGATATTGATGGAGCTTAATTTGTATTTAAACAGGAGCATTCCTTTAAGACATGTTGTGTCCCAAAACCATGCTATGAATTTGTAGGCAATTACGTTACAAACTATAGTTGTGTAATTATAAAATCATGATCATCATTATCCTCACAGGATGTGAATCCATGTTTTTATTTATAGATGACTGACTCATAAATCTTTGAGTATCAAACAGCCTGTGCAGTCTAAAATAGAAATCCATTTTCCAATAAAACCAGAATGTGTGTGTCAAGCAAGTTGTGAATTATATCATCTGTGAGAGCCAGGGAGATTTCTTATGCCTAAGCACTTTTTTTTGCCTCACGTTCCAGATGCCAGACAGAGAGAAGTTCGTAGAGGGGGAATTAGAGAAAATTCCTCCCACACCCTGAGAAAATCAAACAGTACTAAACCACTTGGACAGAAAGCTAAATCCTGCTGGCCTCTGAATGTCCCTGCCTAAACTTGCACAAGATGCCATAGGGAAAAATATTATTTACATTTGTTCCACCCAAGAGTCATTTGTTGGCTTTAGCAACTGGGTTGAAATTTGACTATTTAGAAATAGTGCTAAATGTATGTTGATTTTGGCACATGAAATTACATCATATTGTTAATGACATCTACATCTATCATGAAGTGTAATTCCAACTATATTACATTACATTCTTTTATTTTCTCCCTTAGCTCGCACAGTTATCTGGATCATTTTGCTAGGTTCACCAAATTATTTTAGATTTTTTTTGAGATAGAGGCTGACAAATACTTTTAAAAAGGGGTCAAGTAGTAAAACCTTTACTTTAATGCATATGTCCAAAATACATCGTCATCATCATCATCCAAGCTTAGATTCAAGCTGACAGCCCTCTGGCCAGTGGCTTGTAGTAGTCTCTGAGTGACAGACTGTTTTATGTACTTGAACAGCAGGGGAGAAATGAAGAAAAGGGACAGATACATTTCTTTCAGAACATAATAAAATAACTTAACACAACTGTAAAACTGTCTTAAAAACCAAAAATTAAAAGCAGTGGCATCACTTTGGATATTTGCTCACATGATCATTCTGCTTACATGAAAAATGTAATGACAACAAATCTTTACAGGAATAGTTTAAATTCTCTCATGATTTACCTGTATGATTTTCTGTTTTCCTTATAACACAAAAGGAGATGTTAGGCAGAATGTTAGCCTCAGTCACATTCACTTTCATTGCATGGAGAAAAGGTGACACGTCAGCCAATTCACTTTCTAGGCATTCTGTAACTGAACATGACCTCTGTGGAGGAACGTAAAATTAAAATCTGCTCATCCCTGTTAGATGTATTGAGACATCTGAAAACAAAGTGTTCATGTTGATTTGAGTCTGACAGCATGAATAAGGTCCTGACCTGTCTTTATATTTGCATAATTCTTTGCCTAAATGTCCAGACCCATTGCCTCAGTGTCACTGTGGATGTTTTTCTCTGTCAGTCTGTCAGTAAGCTCTAAAGGGCACATGTAAACATACTTGCAAGATAAGATGTACAGGAGCCCCCAATCTATCTCTCTCTCACACACTTTTTGACTACCCCTCAGACAGGCCGTATGAGGTCAGATGCTGAGAGACCTGAGGGTTATATTTCCAGACAACATTCTTAGCTGTGTCTCACCGCACAATGCTCCCACTGACTATTGTTTTAATCTGCCTTTGATTTATGTTACTTGTCATGATTGTACTTAGAGCCACATCTCCATATTCACATATGTTTTTGTTAATTGCAAACAAGTACTCATCTGAAATAACTTATTTTGTTACGTGTACCTACCTATGTACTGTATGTGAGCATGCTTACAAATGCACATGTGTATGCATTTGTTTTGAAAGCTCAGGTGGAATTATGTTTGCAGGTGGAGCTGCTTTCTGAGCTGCTCAGTATTACAGTAGTCTGATGTAGCAGGTTATAATGAGTTAAAAAACACTCAACTGAACCTGCAGTGTTTAACTTAAGGATTCATTTATGCTTGATCTAACCCTCTTATCTAACCATTTTATTATTGTAATTGTACTCGGGTCAATTTAGTCATGTCACAGTGCAATAGATCTTGGGTTAACAATTGGCCCTTCGCTAAGCCCCACCTCAAAAGCCCCACCTTTTTCATTTTTAAATAAATCTTGAGAAGAGCATTCTATGGACAGGGTTGGGAAGGTTACTTTTAAAATGTATTCCACAGAATACATGCTGTAAAAAGTAATTTGTAACGTATTCCATTAGATTACTCAAGCTCAGTAAAATAGTCTAAATACTCTGGACTATAAACAAGTAAAAATACACTTCACTGTAAAAATACATTCTCGAAAAAAAAGCCTAAATATCTTTTAAAAGTTTTAAGGATTTTCAGATATTTTTACAGGAAAGCAATATTTTCATTGCCCTAATAACAAATGTAAAATGTCAAAAGTTATGCTTAAAATTCAAGCATTAATTTTCTTCATAGACTTCATAAAATAATATTGTACCTGGTAACATATGCATATAAAGGCAAGAACTAGCATTTTAGCTTAGCATAAAGCTAAATGTTCAAATGACAATTTACACTATTTTTGGTGCTCCAAACTTCAAAACCCCACAGACTGTACACGTGACATCCTTTTCTGATTGTATGTGAATTCTGTTCATATAATTAGGAAGAAAACATAATATTTGTAGCTATCTATACAATGTTAAAGGCTACAATGTTTAGCATTTCTTGTCAAAAATACCCTAAAACACATTGACAAGGCATGTAATAGTGTATTTATTTGATTTATGTTTCATCTGTCAAAGCATTTCTAACAGTTTTTTGTTAAGCTGTATATTATGATGTAACTTCTCTATTAAGTTACCAAGGGAAAGTTCATCAATTATGTAATATCCATCATACAACAGTATAAACTTGTATGCACACACATTGTAAGAAATTGTTTCACTGCTGTTCAAACGCTCCTTGGATCTCATCATTTATATGGATAAATGTTTTCGACTGAATAGACTAAATATTAAATGAAACAAATAACATTAAAAGGCAAAGTAATCTCTTCAGTAATCAAAATACATTTGGAATATAACTGTATACTGATTACCAAAAATGTAATTGAAACTGTAGTGGAATACACTTTGTAATAATTAGTATTATAAATACGTAATCCCGTTACATGTATTCCGTTACTCCCCAAACCTGGCTATGGATTAAACTGTGTTGGCCTTCATTCCCAAATGAACATGTAGAACTTCAGCAAGGACACCTACATGCTCCAAGGTACAAAAATAAAAGATCCAAAGCTAATAACATAACATTAATTAATTCATGTATTTATTCAGGTCTTAGTAATGGTGATAGTAAATAAAGAGTTCAAAGCATTGTGTTATAAGATGTTATGAGCAGTTCTGTTTACTTACACTTATGTTATCAGGTGTTATTGTGTTAATCAATAATCGTTTGCCTTGATTCCGATTCACAGTCTCCACTGTTTTCAATCAAATTACTGTGTAATTTTACAATTTATTTTTCAAGAAACATCAGATAAATATTATTTTAAATGTCTCCCTTAATTTCATTCCACGTAAGTATAATATTAATTTAGTTTAAGAGAATATTTTGCCAAAAAACTTACCGTTCATGGCACTCTCCCATTCATTCCTATGGGAAGTTCTGCAAAGCTTGTCAGAGCAAGCAACAGTAACCAAGAGGGACAGAGCTTTGCAAAATGTCAATTGTTTCAAATAAACTAGGTTCAATTTAATTGTCAGAGTTCATGCTTTCCCTTTACTTTATTGTTTTCTTTGAACTTTATATATTTATAGTTCCCCTTCTGTCACTCACTCGACATTGTGTCGAATGAAGTGACACAAGGAGTCTTCCTGGGACGCCAAACGTACCTCTGAACCTGAGAAAAGGCCAATGTCAAGTTGGCAGACAGAATTTGCATGCCCTGACCCGGACATATGGGTATAAAGGGAAGCAGAGCAGCGAGTGCCAGTCAGAATTTTTCTTCGTAGCCGAACGGTTGTGCATCAGCAAAGCTGAGTTCACCACTGTTTCACTCACCTCTGTTGGCAAGGAGCACAGCTGTTGCATCTACGTTGCGTTTCCAGTAGGGTTGCAGTGGTATGCCGGTTTCACGGTATACAACGGTTGGAAAATTGACGGTTATCATACCATGTACATTTGCTTATCTACGGCCCGCAGGCTGGATCAGGCTCATTTATCGTAAAAGCGTTTTTATTTTTCATTTAATAATTCAGTTAACTTGCATTGGGATGTAACGCGTCTCCACAAGCATATAACATGCTCAGGGTTGCCAGATAAGAGACGAAACACCCCCAGTTTGAGATTTATACTTGCGCAAATTGGAAATATTCCGTCTAATGTTATACTTATTTTGTGCAATCTGGCAATGTCTCGCTTTCCCCTTTGAACAAACTTGGCGATCTGTAGTGCAATATTCTGCTCAAGTAAAAGTGTTATACGGCTACTCTGTGTCCATTCTTGAGGCTGCTTGTGATGTTTGGTGCTACTAATTTTGCAGGTAAACCTTCTCAGTTATTAAATTAAAGATAAAAGTAGATCTCGGCATCATTGACATGCGAGCAAAAGCAAGCCAGAGACGAATATATAAATACATTTTTTATTTGTGTAATTTAGAAACGTTGAAGTTTCTTCGTGCCTGTATGTTAATCTAACTAGCTAGTATTTATTTTTCATAAATACATTAATTTATTATTATTATTACTATTATTTAAGACTAGCACACTGACCTAACCATAGGTAATGAGGAGCCTTTCCTTATGTGTAATATGTGTATAAATATGTAATATTAGGTAACAAATGGGATAATAATGGGCTCATATAAGTAAGTATGCTCTTCAATTTTTAAAAGGGGGAGAGACAACTTCCTGTAGATTTTGTTGTTGACATCATCAACAAAAATAATGTCTAGGGCTTCAGGTCAACTGGGAAGCAAGCTCGTCCCGGTTCAGAGCATCTCTTTTCTCGGCACCGAATTAGACTCAGTCTCAATGACAGCGCGTCTCACCAACACCTAGCTCTCTTTGAGCCCAATAGAGCGGTTCCTCTAAGACAATTCCAGAGGCTCCTTGAGCGTATGGCATCCTCAGCCATGGCCGCACCACTCGGGTTGATGCATATGAGATCGCTTCAGCACTGGCTATAGACCCCCTATAGAGTCCCGAGATGGGCACGGCACCATGGCATATACCGTGTGACAATCAGGATCTTACACTCGTCGCGACAGCACCTCCCTGGAAAATTCACCTGAGGAAGGACCTTCTTTCTCAGGGACAGGGCACCCTCTGGTGAGAGAAAAGGACACGGCTGCCAGGCTTGCTCCCATGCTAGTCATGTAGCACCTGTTCCCCCCCTCAGGGGTGCGGGGAACCTAAGGTCTGTATGTGACATCTCTTTGGGGGCGTTGGGGAGGGCTACGTGCAGTTGCCTCTAGCACACGTGCCATTGCCTCTAGCACACAGTAGCCTGCTTCCACCTGTTTCGACAGTGCATGTAACGCAGTCAGTGCATGCCGTTTTTAGGGTGTTATGTGCAAGTGGAACACCCGGTAAGTCATTCCATATTCCAGAGTTCTACATGTTCGGACCTGAGAGAATACGGGACGAAACCGATTCAACCCTGAGATTGTAGAATCTTGTAAGGGTATTGGGTGTTGCCAAGCCAGCCGCTCTGCAGATGTCTGCTAGGGAGGTGCCGTTGGCCAATGCCCATGAGGGTGCGACACTTCTTGTCAAGTGTGCTCGAACCCGCTGGGGGAAATGCGTACTTGTGCAACCCCCGGGGCCAGCTGTGTGCCAGCGCATCTGTACCGAGGGGAGCCTCCGCTAGGGAGTACCAGAGTGGGTAGTGGGAGGTCTCTAGGGAAGCGAACAGGTCTACCTTTGCTTTGCCAAACCGCTCCCAAATTAGCTGGACCCGCTGTGGGTGGAGCCTCCACTCTCCTCTGAGCGTCCCCTGTCGTGACAGCGCGTCCGCTGCCATGTTGAGGTTACCCGGGATATGAGTGGCAGGCAGCGAACTGAGGAGGAGATGGCGGGCGAGTTGCTACATGTGACGAGAGCGCACTCCGCCTTGGCGATGTATGCTATCATGGTGGTGCTGTCTAAACGGATCAAGACGTGCTTGCCCCGAAGTAGCGGGAGAAACATCCACAGGGCTAGAATTACAGCCAGCAACTCTAGGCAGTTGTTGTCCCAACCCAGCCAGGGCCTCGTCCAGGAGCCGGCGGCTGCGTGCCCGGTGCACACGGCGTCCCAACCCCATTTGGAGGTGACTGTGGTGACCAGGACGCATCGGGACATCTGCTGTAGGGAGACTCCTCTCCACAGAAAACCGAGGTCTGCCAGGGGTTGAAAGTCTGGAGGCAGGAGGGGGTGATGAACACAAGGTATGTGCCGTGGTCCCATGCCCATCTCGGGACTTGAGTCTGAAGCCAGTGCTGAAGCAGTCACATATGCATCAACCCCAGCGGCGAGACCACCGCGGAGGATGCCATATGCCCCAGGAGCATCTGGAAATGTTTTAGAGGGACCGCCGTGCCTGGCCTGAACAAGGTGAGGCATTTCAGCACCGACTGTGCACACTCGTTGGTGAGGCACGCTGTCATTGAATCTAACTCCATGCCGAGAAAAGAGATGCTCTGAACCGAGGCGAGCTTGCTCTTTTCCCAGTTGACCTGAAAACCTAGACGGCTGAGGTGCCTGAGCACCTGGTCCCTGTGGGCGCACAGTAACTGTCGAGAGTGAGCTTGGATGAGCCAGTCGTCGAGGTAGTTGAATATGCGGATGCCCACTTCCCTTAGCTGGGCAAGGGCTGCCTCTGCAATCTTCGTATATGCGAGGGGAAAGGGACAGGCCGAAGGAGAGGACCTTGTACTGATACGCCTGGCCGTCGAACACGAACCTTAGGAAGGGTTGATTTCGAGGCAAGATAGAGACGTGGAAGTCCTGATGCCGGACTCATGTTAGAATGTGTTTCTGCGTGAGCATCTTGAACGGGAGTTTCTGCAAGGCCTGATTGAAAACTCGCAAGTCCAGAATCGGTCGCATGCCACCGGCTTTTTTGGGTACGATGAAGTAAGGGCTGTAGAAAACCTTCTCCGAGGGAGTAGTCAGACTGGCCGTGAGGCGAGCCGCTCAGTGCCTCAAGCCCGAACGAAAGTCAAAGAGCGTGCCGAGGGGCGGGTGGTTCGTGGGGATTATCCGGCGAAACCGAGCCATCTGCCATCTTCAAATCGCCTCCATCATCAGCTGGGTCATCCTTCTATATCTTGGCTGGTGGGACAGGCTCTATCACATCTTTGAGTAAAATGGTCGCAATCTCCGCATGTAGGGTGGACCCAAGGAACCAATCGTCTAGCCGTGAGGGCTGCGGGGAGGACAGAGGTTTCAAGTCCAACCCCACACTCACGGCGGCCTGGGCAAGCATGTCGGCCATCTGGGTGTCAGCCTCAGACTGGGCGGGCCGACCCGAAGGCGTCTTACGCGTCAGACGCCGGGACACTCTCTGATGCAGTGGCGAATTTCTCATCCAGCTCGGCGGATCCAAGGGAGTAGTCAGACTGGCCGTGAGGCGAGCCGCTCATGCCTCAAGCCCAAACGAAAGTCGCCGAGGGGCGGATGGTTTGTGGGGATTTAACCGGCGAAACAGAGCCATCTGCCGTCCCCAAATCGCCTCCATCACCAGTCGGGTTGTCCTCAATCCCGTGGGAAGAAGGAGAGACATGGGAGGAAGCTGGAGTGGCATTCCTTTTTAGGAAGGAAAGCCGTGACCGCCACGTTGCCATGGTTAAGTTCTCACGGTGAGAAAAAGAACCATCCTCAAACTCCGCCTCAGTGTGATCGTAGCTTAGACACACGAAGCAGCATCTATGACCATCGGGGCAGAGAGATATTGACCATTTCCAGGACCTACACAGAGGCAGAATGGCATCTTTAAAAAGACACATCCTGAAAAGCACTTTCAAAGCCTGCTGTGTGTGCACTTTTAGCTAAATAAATCTCTTTTAGGGAAAATAACTCTTTCAGAAGCGCTGTCGTAGTGCCCAGGGGCAAAGCTGCAAAGGTGTGCAGAGAAGGAGAAAGCCGCTGATACGTGCCAACAGAAAACGCTCTGCAGAGGTGAGTGGAACAGAAGTGATCTCAGCTCGCTGATCGCACAATCGCTCAGCTCCGAAGAAAAAATCTGAATGGACAGGCGCACGATTCCCTCCTTTTATACCCATATGGAGGGACATGCGAATTCTGTCTGCCAATTTCTCATTGTCAGAGAGGATTGGGAATTTCAGGATTGTCAAGTTCAGAGGTAACCGAGGCCTTCAAGAAAGACCCCTAGACCCTTAGATGGAGAACCAAAGCTAACAACCATTACAACATGTCAACAATGCTTTAAGGTACCAAAATTTGAATTTATTTTTTGAGCATATCTGTGTTCAAAATGATGGTTGTTTTTAGTGCTTGTCCTTTTGATTGACTTTCTTTTTACCATGGAAAACAAAATTAGATGTTAGGCAGAATGTTAGGAACAGACAGCCTCATTCGCCATTCTCTATTGACATTAAATGGTGACCAAGTCTGTCATTCTGTCAAAAACGTTTGGAACAACATGTCTGTGAATACATAATGTCAAAAAACTATTTTTTCGCCGAACAACCTTTTTAATGGTTCATGAAAGACGCTTCTGAATGATCGCTTCCCATAAGGTCAAAACTTGTAAAGGTTCATGGATCACACTGATTAAATGTCATTTTTCTTTCCTCTAAAAGAAACTCCAGGCAAAAGGCAATAAAAGGCTGCAGTATTATACCATTATATCTAGACTGTGCAATTGAAAGTGCTATACAGGATGTTAAAATGTGCCACTGGAATAAGCCATGTATAAATTAGTCTGTTTTTCCTTGGTACCCAAACAACACAGGAAGAAAGAACAATTTTAAAGGTATTTGAGTGAATCATGGACCTTATCCAGCATATTTTAATGCCGTATTTTTGCTTTAATGAAGATTTAAGTCATAAAGTTAAGAAAAGGGTAATCACAGAATTTGTACTGTGCAGTAAATTGGACTTAATTACCTGCATGCTGATAATTATAGAAAGGATGTAGGATGTAGCCCATTTCTCCAGTGACTAAAGGCCTATTTTTGTATTAGTTTATGTCAGGTTTTATATGTTACATGTACCTTTGAGAATGATAAGGAGAAGGACAGGCACAGTTTGGGAGAGAATTCAAAGAGACAGAAGTCAGAAGGATCAAGGGATGAACATATAAAAGATAGGGGTTGCACTTGTATTTAGAAAGGGATACAGTACCATAAAAGTATCATACAAAAGTGATCCATGAGCTATATTCCAAGACTTCTGAAGACTTATGATAGGTTTGTGTGAGGACCAGACCACAATTTAAGTCATAATTCATAGATCGTCTGAGCTGTTGAGTTAGAAAATTGAACATGAGCACCAGATCAGACCTAAGCTGTCATGATTAATTGTCAAACAAATAATTGCAATTATGACCATTAATTGTCAGTTTTAAGGCTTTCACGATTATGACGATTAATAGTCATAGTAATTGTCATACTTAAAGTGCATTGTAATGGGATCAATGGAAAGGAGGAGGCGAGAACCGGCTTGACAATATAAATAATATTTTTAATGAAGAACTTAAATTAAAAGACACAAACACACACATATGACGGACAACTGCCCGTAAACGCTGTCTCTCTGTCGCACCACCATCCGCAGTCAGCCTTTATCCCTCTCGGAGGCTTGATTAGCCTGATAAGGGGCCGGGTGTGTAGAATCATGACCCGGCCCCGCCCTCCGCCCTATCACATGTATGTTTGCTTCAAGTCAATTATTTTATTAACTTGGAATCATATAATAAAACAGGAATATATGATAACTTTTAAGTCTTTAAAATCTTGTGAATGACATAAATATAAAAATATTTCCAAAAAACGAAAATATGTCTCACTTTTTGATAAGCTTGGGATCGATGCCTTTTTAACACATCAATAATTGGAAGATTTTCCTGATGATTAACAATTTTTTCGACTAATAAAATCGGTTAAAAATGAACTGAGAGGTTAAATAAAGAAACAACAGAAAGGTACTTTGACGGTATAATCACTAAGGGCATGTTATGTAAACATGAGGGAGCTGTTAAAGGTGGGGTATGTGATTTGCAAAACGGCCGGCAGATTTTGAAAATACACAACTCATAAGGTCCTACCTTCTCTCCTCCAACGCTGGCCCTGACTCCACCCATTCGAAAAACATGGACGCGCAATCATGCACGAGCGAAAACTCAGATGCGCGAGAGCGAGCCAGGCTAGCATAGGTTGGAGTTTCTGCATGACGTCACCATGTACCTGCTAAGACCGTCAACATGGCACAACATTCAGCGGTAAATTGCACCAGATATTATTAACATTCAACAGTCACATAAATCATTAGTATTGTTAGAAAATTGATGTTTTTGAAATGTAAATATATATTGTATAAATATATATAAAATATATAAAAATATATTGGACGTCCTGGTTGTCACCGAAGTTTACGGCTAAATATAGGGCTGACCGATATAACGTTATCAGATGAGATTGTTATGCGCATCTCGTCAGTAAAGCACATAACATAAAGTGCATTCATTGATTAGTAAATCGCCATCAGCTGCTTTCAGATGGAGCGGCGTATACTACACAGAGCCGTAGTTCACTAACAAGCTGGGCCGTGATAATGAAGGGTAAATTGCCCAGCTTGTCAGTGATGAACTACAGCTCTGTGTAGTAAATGCCGCTCCATCTGAAAGCAGCTGATGACGAACGGGACATGCGCGCCAGGGTGGTGGGGGGAGGGGGGCGTGGTACGACCGTTTGATTGACACATTTTCTGTCCAATGATTCTAGATGGTCTTGAAAATGATCGGCTGGAGTTTTTCGAGTCCTGCCCGTTCCACAGATGATTAAATTGCTTAATTTTCATTTCAGTGCTTCTAATTTACAGCCAGTAAGTGGGTTAGGAATGGGATTTCAAGTTATTTTGAAAAAATGGTCAAAAAAGAAAATCACATACCCCACCTTTAACAAGTAAACCACTGTCTTCCTTACAGTCTGCACTGTGGGACCATTTAGTCTGTGAAGACAACATGTTCCGATGCAATTAGGAGTTTAGTAGTAGCAAAAGTACAATGCAGTACCATTTAAAAAACAAACCTTGACAAAAAAAGCCTCGACATCTCGGTGCATATGTTTATAGCCCTAGTTGCACAGGAGATGGGAGTGCGATGTGCAGCGGGACGTCAGTGCTTTCAGAGCGGGTTTCAGTTACCGTGCTTACAGTCAACCAGCAGCGCACCATACTTACCCTTGCCCATTTAAATATGAGTTCATTTTTCTAAACAAAAACGATCAGGATTGCCCAGCAGTATAATTTGTGGGTAGGCTGAGACTGGTTTTATTCTTCCATTATACTGTTAATGTTATGACCTCGTAGGTTAATTTGGCATGCAATTGTTCCATTGAAAATGGGTTTGTAATGAAATAATAGATGGAAATATAATGTTGTTCATTCAAATGTTGATGTAATAACTATTGCTAAATATAAACATCTGTCATGTGAGCCTGTTTTGTTTCAGCCAGAATAGAGTTTTGTCTTGCCTGTTTAGTCAATTTGGTTTGATTCATGGCTTATCAGTTAACCGGTTAAAACTCTTGGCTAGTCAGTTAAACAAATTTTAATCATTTGCATCCCTAGATGGTGTGTTCCTCACAAAAACTACTGTAATATAGTTCAATAAATCATTTTCAATATTTTGCGATTATTATTTGTATTATTTCATTTTTGAGCATGACAGCTCACAGTTCACATTCACTGTCATTATGAGGAAAAATTGGCCAGGATGTTCTTTAAAAATACACCTTTTTTGTTCCATGGAAAAAATGAAGTCAAACATCTTTGGAATACAGCTTTTGCCTGACTCACCCTCATGAATTTTCCTTTTTGGTTGAACTATTCATCTATGTATCACCCTAAGATGAAAGTGCCTTTTTGCAAAAGAAATCTAACTATTTTGGCAAAGGAGCTAGGAAGCAAATGACTCTTGCAAGTCAAGTGCGATCCTTCATTGCAAGAAGTTAATGAGGTGTAACATACAGAAAGAGAAACAGTGAACATTATTAGTCATTGAGCCAAAAATCCTCTCATTGGGACTTTTTGTTTCACTAATCCAAACTAAACTACCCTGTTCTGTAGTATTATGTTTGTTGCAAGGTAAGTTTGTCAATTGCTCAGCTTTAACTGTTATGTTTAATAGAGAAGGTCAAAACACTGCTGTCCTGGAAATAGCTGATGGAAAGTTTTATTTTCCTGTTCTCACTGTGGTTGGGTCCTCAGCCCAAGCTAACCTACCCAATCCTTTAAAGAGAATTGCAAGGTCTCTGCTGCCTTTTTGAGGTTTCCTGTAAGGCTAGTCAGTGTTGTAGCGTTGCTATGAGTAATCAACATACACAAACATGCAGTCTCTTAGGCAACACACTAAAACACTGCAATGCCTTCCACTGGGCTATGCAACAGTTGGGATGGAAATTACACAGCTGTTTCTTGTGAAGCCAGTGCCTTACTTGGTTTATTGGTGTTTCTATACTTACAGGTTGTTTTTTTCAATTACACTTAATTGTTCTGAAACATGCACACTTAACCTAACATTTTTTATTAAATTAAACTAGGATTGGTTAAGAGAGGTTTCTGGAATATGAATATACAGTAGAGCCATAAAGTATTTGGACACTCAAGGCCTACACTTCTATGTGACAATATATGAATGTCTTTGCATACAAAACAAAATGTTAAACCAAGTGGCATGTCACAAACAAGTTTCAAACTACGTCTCAACCACCTCTGTTCGTCAAACATAGTTAAGCATGTCCGTTAATCTGATGAAATACACCTGTGGTTACTGTGCTAGGATGCTTGGGGTGAACTGACTTCATCCATCCACTTAAAATCACAATGGATCCTGAAAGTCTAGCATCATATGTTTGCAGATGACTCTTGAATTTATTTTTGTTATATAATACAATGATGTTCATACATTTTTAAGTGTGACAGTAAGTGTCAGAATATGTTTTTGGGCTACTGCATTTCAAAACAGTTACCAGAAGCACCTTAAGCAGCCCACAATTTTATACACCGTCCATCAATGAACTGTAAGTAAGAAGTAAATTCTATTGAAAAAGGAGTCTTTTACAAGACTCTTTTACAAGAACCTGTTCCTATTTGATTTATAGAAAACATGAAGATGTTCTTCCGAGAACAGGTCATGTGTTGCGGTTTCAAATGGGACACACAATTTGGAATGCGTACGTGTTTAGGTGTAAGTACGCACCCTTAGGTGGTCGGAAGTTCAGGAAACCGATGTCTGATGTGATTGCGGGCACACACAATATAAATACATTGTGAGGCATTGTAATTTAGGGGCTGGTGAAAGTGACTCATTTTTTCCAGACAAGCTCATTAATTGGTTGCAGTAGGATGGTAAGCCACATCTGTTGTGCTTTATCCTTCTAAGTGGCTCGAGCGTCAGTCTGACTGGGTTTGGTGTGAGGACTCTATTTGCAGAGGTGGGGGACTCGAGTCACATGACTTGACTCGAGTCTGACTCGAGTCACAATTTTCAGGACTTGTGACTTGCTTGATTAAAGTACGAAAATGACTTGACTTGACTTTGACTTGAGAACAAGTTACTTGAGACTTGACTTGACTTGAAGTGGAAGACTCGACAATGACTTGAACTTATAATAAACAAACAGCAATACAATTAATTAAAAAATATATATATTGTGACGTCAGCATCACTATCGGCATCTGTGCCTTTAACGCTGCTCAATTCAAACCGCGCCAAACATGGCAGACAGTAGTCGAGCTCCACAAATTGTCTCGTTTGGCTATACAGACTTTGAACTGGACCGTACCTATAAAAAAGATTTGCCAGTTGCAAAATATGCAAGGCACGAATATCCGACACGACAACCACAACGACAAATTTCGTTCGACATATCAAGAAGAACCACAACGAAAGGTAAGAAAGTAATCTCTTTATAGTCCGTTTCACTAAGATCTACGTTATAACGATTACTATGAATTAATCTTTTCTGTTTGTCATAATTTGGCCTTGATGGCATATTATGTTTTTTTCTTATTAGAAATGTGACCATGGCATTATCATTATACTGTTATGTCTAAATAGATGTAACTTATTGGGGAATTTGATTATAACAGTGGCATAGCCTGAATTTTTTAATGTTGATTGGCATCTTAAAATGAGCGGGCAGCACAATATTACATGTAGGTTATAATGTATGTATTAAATGTGCGCATTTTCAAGTTTGTGGACTGCGTGTGGTGTGGAAACTATAAAGCATTGCGCATAACGTTACTGCATGACAGGCTAACGAGGCGCCGATGTGATCACTAGCACGCACCTAAACATTTCTAAGGGGCTGTTTAACTAGGGTTGCCAACCGTTCCGTATAATACGGAATCGTTCCTTATTTGACACATAAAAGTCTTGTTCCGTATTGAACTGATACGGAACGCACTTTGTTCCGTATTTTTGAGGATCAATTCAGTGCAAATCCATGACAGACACATAGCTTCTATTCTAATATATATGTCAGACAGACTATGAATGAACGAAGACCTGCTTTAATGCAAAATTCGGGGACTTGGCGCCCCCTTGGCGGGCTCTGACCCGCGCTCGCGCCATTGGCTGTGCAGTTGCCACAGCACAGCCTATGAGCGAGCCAGACGGCATAGATATATATATATATATATTTTTTATTTATTTTTATTTATGCATACAAACAATACAAAGATAACAATCATAATATACACTTCTGTAACAAAATTGTAATTAAAACTGTACAAATATAACAACAATATGTACAGTGTCATCTAAAACAAAGAAGAAAATAACAATAAATGAAAAATAGAAGATACAACAACAAAAAAAAAAAATAGTCAAGAGGGTGAGATATGTTATACATCACTTAGAGCAGGCCTAAATAAATTAAGGTCATTACAAATTAAAAATGTTTTTAACGCCTTCTTATTTACTGAGGACGAGATGGTGTTAAGGTACATTTCAAACTCTTTCAAAAAAACAATAAAGATTGGTTTGTTGTTGGTGAATTTACATTTATGGATAAAAAATTTGACAATAAAAAAAATTAAATTAGTTACAAAGCAGGTTTTTTTTTTAATGGGATCAGACTCAAAGTATCCAAAAATAATGTATTTAAAAGTTACTGATATATCTTGCTGAGTATTGTCTTTAATAAAAGTTTCAATATTCTCCCATAGTCGTTTAGTATAGAAACAGGACCAAAATAAATGATAAACAGTTTCAGTGTGAACTTGGCAAAATGAGCATCTTGTGTCAATATTACTTTTATATTTAATCATAAAATATTTAGCAGGGTAAAATTTATTTATTATTTTGAAGGATACTTCTTTTACTTTATTCAGTAAAAAAATATTTTTGTGGTAAGGACCAAATCTTTTCCCAATTACGGCATAGATATATGCAGCATAGATATATACACGGCTGTGCAGCTGCAAATGCGTTTTACATATAGGCTTCAGTAAATCGAGGAAAAGGAGTTTCCGAAGACATTTGTTGGCTATGATAAGAAAAACTACTAAATTAAAAAAATATATTTTTTGCACTTGAAAGAACATTCTAGAAGTCTAATTCTATTGAATAAGTTCAGCACAAGGCTACAGAAAACTGTTGTGGTTGGCAACCCTATGTTTAACGTTACACCTGGCCACTTCATGCGTTTTCTCAGATCGGATAGCTGATTCTGATTTATCAAAACGATTCCATTTACACTTGGTCACATAAAGGACCCGCACCAGCCGACTACATGACAGCTTCTTTCCCCAAGCAGTCAGACTGTTGAACACTTGATCTATCACGATCAATAATTAGCACTGCACTTTATTCATCTATAATCTCACACTGGACTGTCAACATATTCTCCTCAATATACTACTTCATATATATATATATATATATATATATATATATATATATATATTTCATATACTCCCACTTATTGTATATTGTGTATTGTATATTGTGTGTATTGTTTACTGTACATTGTATATTATTATAGTGTTGTGTAAGTATGTGTACATTTGATATGTAAATTGTGTTGTGTAAGTATGTTGTTTACTGTAATTGGTATATGTCTCATCACTGTCATGACTGCTATGTTGCTCGGAACTGCACACAAGAATTTCACCTACTGTTGCACTTGTGTACATGGTAGTGTGACAATAAAGTGATTTGATTTGATTTGATTGATAAATGTGGTTTTGCAAATTGATTTTCCTTAAATTACATTATTTTTAAAAATGTAAAGAATGTTTGTGCATACTGAAAATAAATTTGTTTTAATGTTTACAGGTAATGTTAATGTCTGAACGTTTTCTGTAAACAACACAATTTTATTTTATTTTCAGATATTAATGTAGCACAGATATGCATATGATTAATATGTAGCAAATGTATAATAAATAAGATACATAATATATGTATACAAGTTCATCTTTTCTGTGCAAAAATAAATATGTATCGAAAAAATATACCTCTATTTATTTTAGTAGTGTGACTTGACTTTACTTGAAACTTATCAGGACTTGACTTGACTTGCTTAGGGTGAACCCTTGACTTGACTTGACTTGCTTGATTTATCTGAACTGCGACTTGAGACTTGACTCGAGACTTGATGGTTAAGACTTGAGACTTGCTTGGACTTGACCATGTGTGACTTGTCCCCACCTCTGTCTATTTGTGTGCAGCCCTATTTCTTAGATCTGATGCATCTGTGTGTGTGTGTGTGTGTGTGTGTGTGTGTGTGAATGTGGGTTGGGTGTTTATACCTTTAAAATCACTTTGAAGTGCCTTGACGAGCACATTTCTGTTTGGTGTTTTGATGGGCAGGGTTAAAACTGACTAAAAAGTTTTGATAATTGGCTTAAAGGAATATTCAGAGTTCAAAACAAGTTAAGCTCAACAGACAGTATTTGTGGTATAATGTTGATTACCACGAAAAAAATTGTTTCGGGTCGTCCATCCTTTTCTTTAAAAAAAAAGCACAAATCGTGGTTACAGTGATGCACTTACTATGGAAGTGAATGGTGGCAATTTTTGGATGGTTTAAAGACAGAAATGTGAAGCTTATAATTTTTATAAAAAACTTGCATGAATTCTTCTGTTAAAAACTCATGTATTATTTGAGCTGTAAAGTTGTTTAAATCATAATTTTAGGGTTTGTTGACATTACATCATCATGGCAATGGAATATTAAAAAATGAAAAGTAAAATTGGCAATAACTTTACACAGAAAAGGTCAGTAAATTATTTGATCACACTAAAATCTTGTTAACACACATATTATTTATGTCTTCTGGCAATATTTTGAAATAGTGAGTGTTTTAACGTTTACCAATTGGCCACCATTCACTTCCAATGCCTCACTGGAACCCAGATTTTTCCTTTGTTTAAAGAAAATTAGGGGCAGGTCAAACAAATTTTTTGTGGTGATCAATATTATGCCACAATGCTATCGCTTGAGTCGAACTTGTATTGAACCCGGAATATTTCTTTAACTGCAGAGTAATTTCAGCTGAACAGCTAGTTATAACATTTTGATTAATGGTTACTAGGTACAAATGATTTATAATTAATCAAATATGCATGGAAGACTCATTCACAATAAGACCAGTAACATGCAGAATGCAAATAGGGTAAATTTTGATTTCATGTCGACTGAAAGCATACATATCCATTTGTATTTGAATGTGTGACAAAGCATGAAATGTTTTTTGATAGTGACACTGAGAATCGTCTCAGTACATGAAGAATTGCTGCTCATTCATGGTTGTATTATTGCAGCTTTTCATTTTTTTAATATAGACACCAAAGTGGCTGCAATTAATAAAAAGCAACTTTCTTATGTGTGTTTACAGTACAGTATACACAACTGAGCACATTATTAGGAACACTATGGTCCTAATAAAATGCCCGATATGATCTTCTGCTGTTGTAGCCCATCTGCATAAAGGTTCGATGTGTTGTGCACGTTTTTAAGTGATAATATTCTGCTCAATACAATAGTACAGAGTGGTTATCTGAGTTACTGTAGCCTTTCAGTCAGCTCTAACCAGTCTTGCCATTATTTGTTGACCTGTCTCATCAACAAGGTGTTTCTGTCCGCAGAACTGCCATTCACGGGATGTTTTTTAGTATATGGTACCATTCTGAGTAAACTCTAGAGACTGTTGTGTGTGAAAATCCCAGGAGATCAGTAGTTACAGAAATACTCAAACCAACCCGTCTGGCACCAAAAATCATGCTATGGTCGAAATCACTGAGATCACATTTTTCCCCATTCTGATGGTTGATGTGAACATTAACTGAAGCATTGAATGACTTTATGCTTAGCAGCCACACAATTGGCTGGTTAGATAATCACATGAATAAGAAGATGTACAGGTGTTTCTAATAAAGTGCTCAGTCAGTGTGTATACTGAGTCCAAATATCTAATACCACTGGTGAAAATGCTTATATTTTAACAAATGTAATGCATATTTTTCCATTGCAGATTATATTATAAGCATAACAGTTTAAGTGAAAAAGTTGTTCATGTTAAAATGAACATGGATTTCAAAATTTCTTAGTATTTGCTATGTTCCTCTTTTGATATAATGATGTGTGATTTTGATTTTAATGAGCCTCTTTTGTGTTTCATTAAAAAAATTTGACTTTTATTATTTATTTATTTTTACAATGAAGTTAACATTGTCATTGTAACAAATTGGCTTTTTTGATTAGTGACCTAGAAATAGTGCAGAATCTGAAATATTTCTTCATTTTACATCTTTTCTTTGTTTTGCAGTTTTAAAAATTGTAAAATATTGTTTATTATGGAAAAAAAATCCAGATTTTCAATGTGGACTCAGACTTTTGGCCCCCACTGTATGTACAGTACATGTAATAAACACGTTTTTACATTTCTATTTTTTTATTTGCAACTCTTCCGTAAAACAGATTAACATTTCTGCTTTGAATGCAGACAAAATTGACATCAAGTTTATCACAATCTCAGTCTCACATCTATCAGGACTCCCAGTAACAGGCTGGCCCTGCTAATTTGTGGTATTAAGCTCTCTGTCATTGTCTCTCTGTGTTAAATTACTGTTTTCTTTTCAGCCTGCTGTACCCCATTGACTCTGAGGTGTCATAAATTACAACTGAATTTGCCTGCCAGTCCTGGTTACGTGTCAGATCGTAGTTCTGCTTGTCCATAACACTCTGCAATCCACATTTTCCACATTCTTTGGAGCCTTTAATCTTTTTGCTTGCTGAATAATTATGATGGGAACGGTTATTAAAGGGGTAGTCTTTTATGTTGGTAAAGAAACAATATTGTGTGTGTGTGTTTTAATAAGGGAATGGCAGGGTAAGGGAAAGCTGATGAGAGTGCCTGGATAAAGGTCTTATAATCTCAGAAGCTGCATGTGACCCACAGGACAATTCCTGGGTCGCTGTCACACTTTTTGACAGCATATTAATAGGGATTTGTGCCCCAGATGACTGCTGCTTCTGATGTGCCAGCACAGCATCGTCTGTTCTTAGCTCTGCCACTCCATTCCTGTCCAAAGCAAATCCTTTTTTTTGTCCTTTGCTGTTGAGAACTGGTGACTTACTATGGCTATGTGAAATTTAGTTCTTATTCTTTGCTTGATATATTTGATCTAGTTGTTTGTGTTAATAGTTTGTTGAGAAAATTGTCATTTTGTTATTATTTTAGCCTTAAAGCGTTTTGTCACCCAAAAATAAAAATGCTGTCTTCATTTACTCACTCAGATGTCTTTCCAAACCCATATGACTTTCTTTCCTCTGTGAAATGCAAATGGAGATGTTAGGCAAAATTTTAGGGACTGACAGACTCAGTCACCGTTCACTTTCATTGTATGAAAGTATCAAGAAGATGCAAAGAAAGTGAATGGTGACTAACATTTTGCTAAAATGTTCCCTTTTTTGCTCCATGTAGAAAAGAAAGACACATGGGTTTGGAACAACACAAGGATGAGTAATATTACGACAGAATTTTCATTTTTTGTGAACTATCACTTTAATTATATGTTAATGTGATCCTGTAGTCATGAAATAATTACATAAGTTGTTTCATATTGTAATAGCATAAATAATAAATGTTTGCAAACATCCAGCTTTGATATGAAGGAATAACCTGGGTTCAATACAAGTTAAGCTCAATCAACAGCATTCAATCATGGCATAATATTGATTACCACAAACATGTATTTTGACTTGACACTCATTTTCTTAAAAAAAAAAAAAAAAAAAATGGGGACAATCCATAAACGTTAAAATACTCACTAATTTACAAATATATTAACCACAAGACATACTGTAAACAATATACATGTTAAGTTAAGTTAAAATAATTTTTGTGGTAGCCTATTCAACAGTATGCCACAAATGCTGTCAACTGAGCTTACACTTATATTAAACCTGGAATATTCTTTTAAAGACTTATTTCAGATATTCAGTGTGTAATTTTGGGACAAAGTGAGAAAGATGCGAAAAAATTTTCATACCGCATGTACAAGGCATTTCTCATACATTTAATTTCCTTCCCTTATTTCTGATGGCTATTCTTGCTTGATGGCTCTTCTGTCGTTGATGGTTTTTCGTTGAGTAGAATGTGCCACCTTGTGGACAAAAAATAAACATATGCCAGCCACATCTGTTATTCCTTATAAGTGCTCAATACATATTTATATTTGTTTTCTATTACATCAATTGAAAATTGTATTGCACAAATGTAATACAAATGTTGGAGTTATCTTGAACTTGCTATGTAACAATAATTATTGTATAATGAGTTTTGCTTTATGTTTTCTAATTAGGATTTCTGATCAGTTTTATTGTTGTTTCAGGTATACTATTTTCCACACTGGTATTTGGACCTGCTTGTGGTTTTATCCTGGGATCTGTCTGCACCAACTTTTATGTGGATGCTTTATTCATCGATACAAGTGAGTTTCATTTGATCTTCTGTTTATATACAAATACAGCTAGGGGCAGCCCAGGGCATAGGTGACATAGACGGTTGCTAAAAATCTCAAATCTGGCATACAGAGTCAGGGCCGGCCCTGAATACAACACAATTATTAAGTTTAGACCAATAGAAAACTGTGCCACAAGGCATTTTGTTTGCTACCATTAGGCTCTATTTTGCTTGTATTAATTATCAATAATTAGTGAGGAAACCAACTGAAAAATTTAAGTTCAGAGACAGAATTTTGCTTGTTTAGCCTAGCAAATATTTTATCTTACACTTTGCACTAAATAGGCTATACTTTCACACTTTGTATGCACATACCTACGTGCTTTTATTGTTAATATACTGTGGCCCCACATAGTTTTTGGACAATTAAACCAAACTTAAAAATGTATGAATGTCTTCGCATTATATATTATATATTGACACATACAGATCATAAATACAAAAGCCTGACACAAGCAGTATTGAAGCTTAACACACTCTCACATCTATCAGGACTCGCAGTAACAGGCTGGCCCTGCCAATTTGTGGTTTTAAGCTCTCTGTCATTGTCTCTCTGTGTTTAATTACTGTTTTCTCTTGGGCCTGCTGTACTCTGTCATACATTTCTGAAAATTGCTGAATTTGAACAAATCTCCTGGTACCCTGTCAGATCGTAGTTCTTCTTGTTCGTAACATTCTGCGAGCCACATTTGGCACATTGATTGGAGCCTTTCATTTTTTTTTTATTATGGATGGAAGTAGTGGTCCACTTTTTGTGAAAATATAAACACACATTTCTTATTAAAAGTAAAAAATATATATAATAAAAAGTTTTTAAAAGAATAATATATTTTAAAGGGAGGTAGCACTAACACACCAGCACGCAAAACATTTCACACCAAGGCTTTTGTTAGGTTAGAGTTAGACTAAAAATCACATTAAAACCGTCTGCTTTAATGTCACTGCAAAACATTTTCAAAAAAGTAGTTAGTGCTGATAAAATATCTAGCATAATTTGTTTCATTGGTTTAACATTTCAATCTAATGTTATGTATATTAGTCATTTTCAAGTGTACAAAAACATCCAAATCGTTGCTTTTTTGGACCACTGTATAAACTTCTTATACTGTAGGTATTATACATTTATTTCACTATCAGTGTAATTTTTTTTTTCTTTTTACATTTATGCCATTTTTATTTCTCAATTTACAGTAGGTTTTCCAAATGCTTTGCCTAAGTTCATATGAATTAATGTCTGATGTTTTTTTTTTATTTAGTGTGTTTGGTCTGCTATTGTAGGAGGTGATCCTATAATACTTATGCATATGTGAAATCTCTGCATGTGATATTTATGACATTATTATTTTACCCTCCTCAGCTAAGCTGGACATCACCCCTGATGACCCTCGATGGATCGGCGCATGGTGGGGCGGCTTTCTCCTCTGCGGTGTCTTACTATTCTTCTCCTCCCTCTTCATGTTTGGTTTCCCCCAGTCTCTGCCATGCCGGGAGGTGGAGGGAGGGGTTGAGAGTGAACAGGCCATGCTGCCCCCTTCTTTAGCTCAAGATAATGACAAATCCAAGTCCAGCAATGGAGTCCTGCGGAACTGCCAGCCCAACAACAACAGCCTGTCCTGCTGCCAACAGCTCAGAGGTACCCATTTCCAGTTACAATACACAATTACACAACTACTGAGAACTTCTCTTTCACTAAATCTTAGAGCCCCAAATTCACTATGTAAACTTTGATACTCTCGAATGCTGTAGTCAATAGCTGTGGCTGTCTCGTTTCGAAGGCTGCATGCTAGGTAGGATGCGTCCTTTGAAGGCAGCAGTGTACCGAGTGTCCACCTTTAAACAAGCCTTGTTTAAAAGAGAATGCCTTCGTACAAACGGAAACGGAATGTAACATGGTTGCTATGACAGCACGCCACTCTTTAACTAGCGCAAGCACTTCGAGTGAGAAGGTAACAAAGTCCCTCTGGAAAGGAATGCATGAGGTACATTTTAGGAGAGTTATAATGATGTAAAGAGAAAAGAAAATAGATTTTACAGGTGCACTTTTAGTCTAATACATTATTTTATGTATATATTAATATAATTATACATATTATATACTCTGCACCCATCTACTGAGGCACTTCAACTTGGGAATTAACATTACTTGTGTTTAAACATCACATTTACAGGCAAATTAGCATATTTTTTTAGACATTTCCATTGAATGACAGCTTGGGTCTCGTTTGGAAGGCTGCATCCTCTGGAGGTCACATTTGTTGGGCGCATACATCATCTAGGCTGTCTCGTTTCAAAAAAGCGAGTAGGACACCTCGAATGTGACCTTCTTTCATGGGAATTCGGAGTATGGATGAGGTGTATCCTTTGTGGGCACTCTCAACCCACAATTCTTTGCTTCAACGGAAATGTCATAAAAACCAATGATGCCAATTTGCCCGTAAATATGATGTTCAAACGCAAGTAATGTTATTTCCCAAGTTGAAGTACCACAGTAGATGCGTGATAAGAATGCAGTCTCTGTCATAATATTTTAGTGATATCAATCAAACATCTCAATCAAAATGACAGCTCCTCTGAATGTGTGTAGCTCTGCAGTAGGCTATGGAAGAAGCCAATCAGGAAATTGGGGGTGACTGCCAGCTTAGTTTTTGCATTCATATTCTAGAAACTAGCATTTCACCAACGGTCAGTCTTAAATTTATTTAGTCTTCCTTGAGCTTTTATGTATGATAGTGCACATTTACAAAATTCACATTTAGCAGATATGCACATTTAAAATATATAGCCTGTAAAAACCTCATGTTGCACGATACAGATTTTTGTCCAGTCAAATCATAGTGCATGGATTTGATGTACTGTATCCAGTGATGGGCAGTAGCTTCGCTGAAGCTATTAGCTTAACTACTTTTCTGAGTAGTGAGATGGTAGCTTCACTAGTTTTTAAATCAAGCCGTTTTTCTGTAGCGAAGCTATATTTATGACTAGGTAGCAGCGTATAGCTACATCATACCTTGTACCCGGTGTTTACTATCGCCAATTTTGAATTAAAATTAAGATGTCCGATCACAAATGAATCACTCACATGAGTCGGTTCTTTAAAATGAATGTGATAGGAAAGCAGTCTGAATCGGTTCACGGTCCAGTCTGAATGTCTCAGAAAGCTTGCGCGTGCGCTGCTGAATCATTTGCGCGCGCTCTCACTTGCCAATAAGCTCACGGAGTATATTATAACACGAAAAATAAAGATAACGGTGGTTGCATTGGATCTTCAATCAATGGAAACAAAACCTGCAAATGCATCCTATCTTTGCCAGTGATGAAGAAGGTATTTATAAAGTTCAACAAGTTCGCAAATTGTAAATGACTTCTGCAGGTAAATACATTTCCAACCAAAAGAGTATCATAATGTGTATTAGCACATAAAAAGTACCATGACATTACCATGTATTTTGCATATGTGCTATAACCTGGACGCACTATGTTACAGTGGCAGGCTATACGAATATGGTAATTATATCGCGAAGTACCATGGTATTTTTTTAATTACCTTGCAGCACCATGTAAATACAATAGTATATGAATATGGTAATAATAAATCAATTTACCATGGTAGTAACATGATATTCTTTGAAGTATTTGCACCATGCAAATGCAGAATGGTACATAAATATGGTAATTGTATATCAAAGTACCATGGTATAACCATCAGAATGTGTTTGTAGAGGTGGTAGTAGTAGTGTTTTTTTTCGTGCACTTACCAGTGCATATTGCGCGATACTGTATACTTGTATACTGTATTGCACTAAACTGTAATATACTGTACCAAAGCTTTGATAAACATCATGTGAATAAGTCTTTTAGATGCTTTGTCTAAGATGGTATGCTCCGTGCATCTGCGGTTTCAAAAAATATGAAGTAGCTTAAAATGTAGCAAGCTGCTTTTGGCATAGCTTGTAGTGTAACTTGATACATTCTCTGAAGTGTAGCTTTGAGCTTAGCTTAACTAATTTTTCTGTTGAGTTGTTTGTAGCTTAGCTAGCTACAGTTTTTGAGTAGCTTGCCCAGCAATGACAGTAACTAAAGTGTATTGGCTATTTTAAAAATGTGTTCCTTTAAAATGTCCTGCCCAAACCTCCTGTTTCAATAGTAAACATGTCAGCACAAGACAGAACTCTGCACTCATCAAATAATTTCATGGGGTCTTTAACTTTTAATGGATAAATTCTGTAGCCTAGGCTGTGATTACTCAGTCTTTGATTTGAATAAGCTGTCAGTATCACTCACTGAATTCTTTCTCTTTCTCCATCTCTCTCTCTTTCTTCTTTCTCTCCATTCATTATTTCCGGACCTTTTTTACTCAAGTTATTCCCAAGGTGACTAGGCATCTGCTGTCAAACCCAGTGTTTACATGTATCATCTTAGCTGCCTGTATGGAGATTGCTGTTGTTGCTGGTTTTGCTGCATTTTTGGGAAAATATCTGGAGCAACAGTTCAACCTCACCACCACTTCTGCCAACCAGCTGTTAGGTGTGTATATACATATACAGTATCTCACAAAAGTGAGTGCACCCCTTACATGTTTGTAAATATTTGATTATATATTTTCATGTTACAACACTGAAGAAATGACACTTTGCTACAATGTAAAGCAGTGAGTGTACAGCTTGTATAATAGTGTAAATTTGTTCTCCCCTCAAAATAACTCAACACTATGCTATTAATGTCTAAACCGCTGGCAACAAAAGTGAGTACACCCCTAAGTGAAACCCCATTACCTCTTGGAGGGGAGGGGGGAGAAGGGGTCTGATATTCAACTAATGTTTTGAGGCCTTATTTTGCCATTTTATTTAACATAAATGTAGAATTGTCTCTGAAAAGGTCAGATTCTAAGCTTTCAAATGATACCTCATATGCTTGACTTATGTATACGGTGACTTCATCGTATTAAGTGAAAACTTTTTTTGCAATACAGCAAAAACGTCTGCATTTATTTGAATTAAAATAGCAAAATAAGGCCTCAAAACATGCGTGTTGAAAATAAGTTTTGTTTATTAAATTTGTACCATGTATTCTCATGATGCTGCCCAGGTGTTGACCTGGAAAACTGGATGCAACAAAAGCAATTCATCTTAGGAAGAAAAAATAACTATAAAATTGCCCAGAAAAGAACAAAGATAAGGACACAAATGCATAGCAAAGATTTTTTTACATAACACATTTTATTCTGCCCAAATTCTCTCCATAAACAGGGATGACAGCCATTCCATGTGCCTGTCTGGGTATATTCTTGGGTGGTTTGCTGGTGAAGAAACTGAACCTGTCTGCTCTGGGAGCGATCCGTATGGCCATGCTGGTCAATTTGATCTCCACTGCCTGTTACGTGTCTTTCCTGTTCCTGGGCTGTGACACAGGACCTGTTGCTGGGGTGACCGTCGTCTATAGCAACGTGTACGGACAGCTTAGATGCTTTTTTCTCCTTGCAGACTTGTTATTTTTCTGGCATTTATACAGCCCTTGCAGAGAGGGTAGGGGATGACTAGTGAAACCCTACCCTGAATGATTTCAGTATGTATGTGTATCAGAAGAGGAATCAGGTTGAGCATTTTTCTAGATTACATCCCAATTATATCCCAATCTACAAAGTAAAAAATGGATATGTTCCCTTCATGAGCTATTTTTACCTGACCCTCAAAAATGTTTTTTTATGTAACAGTAACCTGATGTGATGTTGATTTAGTCATATTAAATAATATTTTTGACTTGACTAAAACCAGTTAATTTAGAAATTGTCATATGAAGTACATATTATTTTACATTAAATTTGTTTTTATAGTGTTATATCCAGGCTGTCATGCAATCTGCAGGTGCACAATTCTAGTTCTATATATTCCCATCCTGTTGCTTGTTTGTTTATTAAATATTAAGGTTAATTGATAATGCTGTCAATAAGAGTACAGAACTCAAAGCTCCATATTTAAATCCTTTCCACAGATTTTCTCCCTTAAAGTGGTGCAAAAATTTGATTCTGTCTGGGCCTGCTTATATTTCAGTCCATAACATACATAGAGGGGTGTAAATCCTCATGTTTATGATAAATCACACTAAATTCATCAAATGTACTATATAACTCAAACAGGTGAATGTTTGTGTGTGTATATAGGACACTTCAAGTAGGCCAGTGGCCGGAAGCCCCCTGCATGAGTCATTGTAACTGCTACACTTCATCTGTTAGCCCCGTTTGTGGCGCCAATGGTGTGACCTACTTGTCCTCCTGTTTCGCTGGCTGCAGAAATGCCATCAGCACTGGACTACCACCTCCTTTCTCACAGGTCATTAGCCATCTCATTTACACACCAACGTTTGTCTGGTTGTATCCATCTCTTTCTTTCTCTCTGTCCTATTCTCTCTGTCTGTTTTCCTCTCTCGCACCCTCTCATTTCCTGGACAGCACATGTCCAGTGTGGGTCATTAGATCTGAAGCCCACATCACTCATCAGGCATACAGTATGTTGGAAAGGACACTGTGTTCGGCCTGCCAGGCATCTTAATAGGTGCTGCAATGTGGGCCCCTGCACTCATTACCATACAAAGTGAATGGTTCAAACTGGGATAGATGAATCCAAGACAACAGTCACAAACATTAGCGTAATTGAGTGCTGGCTCCGGACATGAAAACTGGTGGGTTTAATGTCCATGTTCCTACCAGGGGTCCTGGGTGCATCAATCTTTGTAGATAGTACAGAGTCAGACTCTGGATTTTCATGTAGCAAGTCTAGACAGCTGTTAATGACTCAAACAGGAATAATTTGTTACACTTTCCATGAAGCCAATATTTTTACAATAGATTGTAAATTAATTGTAATTAGTTACTTAAAAAAGTAATCCACTACAAATGACTAGCTACTTTTCTAGAAATTATAATCAGATTACTCTAGTGAATACCTCATTGAAAAGTAATCACAATACTTATTACTTTTAATTTACTTTCTAAAATATTTGTCACAAAAAAAATCGTTTTTCCACTCAACAAATTCCAAATAATGTATTTTTTCTTTGTTTATTGTCGCAGACACTTCAGCTGTCACAGGATCTTAAACATACGTACATATGAACATGTGAATTCACATTTTAATTTATTACACATAAGTAATATTTTTTTGAAATATTTTTATCTTAAGTAATGTTCTTAAAAGTAATTGCTTTCATATAAAGTCAGTAACTGTAATCTGATTACAAGAATTTAAACTGTAATGTGTTACACTACTTTTTGTGCCTAAAAGTAATTATATTACAGGAAATAACTTTTTGTAATCCAATTACACCTAACACTGATTATAATGCATCTGTAATGTCTCATAATAAACTTTATAATATCTTATAACTTCTCATAAATATTTGTAGCCACAATTTTAATACATTATTATACTTACCTATTCATAGTTATACCTTAGTGTATAATGCATTATAAAATAAACATAACATTGTATCTCCATAAGTTGAAATGTATTATACATATTTGTATTATATACTATATTTGGAATGCTATAAGTAAAGTGACAAAAGAAATGTCTTGTAAGTGTCCATTTAGATATTTGAATTTTTATATTCTTTTAATTAATAAATATACATTTTCATAGGTCTATGGCCTATGTTCCACTTAAATTACACCCTGCTTGGAAACATGGGACATAATGTATAATAAATTTATTTTATTATGTGCAATTTTCTATCATTTATAGGCTTGATTTGTATTGTATGTTACAAGTTTATGTTATGGCTGTTTATAAGACATTGCTTTTGTAACTTCACCCAAAGCAGGCCAAGACCACTTGTAATGCTATATGATCAACTATGCGGCTTTTGCATGACAGCGTTTATACGATGCCTAACATATATTACATTAAGTCTGTGGATAAAATTGGATGTTGATTGTTTTAAAATGCATTATACTCCTCTTTAAGGTATAACTATGAATTGTTTAAGTGTTATAATGCTTATAAATGTAGTTACAATTATTTATGAGAAGTTGTAAAATATTATAAGGTGTATAAATTCATTATAAATATGGGTTTCATAGTAAGTGTTACCTAATACATTTCATAATCAGTATTTTCTTCTTGTTTTCCAGTACTTAAAAAGCAAATATGCATTAGATATTAAGATGTTTTTTTCTTGATTTTTTTCTAACTCTATTGCCATTTAGTTTTCATCTTGCTTTAAGATTTGTTTCATTAAAGTCTTAATATCTTCTATAGTTTTTACATAGCTTTTCAATGTACAGTATGTAGCACACTTGCACAGATGTTTAGAATTTCTACTGGTTAGCAAGACAAAACAAATTGAAATAAGATATATATTTTTCTTTCTAAATGCAAAATGATTGCGGCAACATTTAAAACTGCAGAATGAGGTTTTGATTTGGATAATTATTGAAATGTTAGCACAGATGAGAAGGTAAAACTCATACAGCCTAATATTTTCTAAATTGGCATAATTACTATTACTAAGTAGTTTAGGAGGATAATAAAGTTTACTTGTTTTGAACCTGTACATTGTTTTCTAGCTCTGTAGTAATTATCAATATGTATGTTTTTCCATCGTATTTACAGAACCTAACGGGGTGTGCGTGCATCTCTGGATACAGTGACAACGCCACAGCTGTGCCAGGCAAGTGTCCTCAACCCGGCTGCCGAGAGGCCTTCCTCACCTTCCTGTGTGTGATCTGTGCCTGCAGTATGATCGGAGCCATGGCCCAGACTCCCTCTGTCATCATTCTCATCAGGTGACTCAGCTCTCACCAGATGTACTCTCTCAATTGAGAGAATAAAACCAGAATGAAAGTGTCTGATGATAATTAGAGAACCTGTACGTTGCACATTCTATACGCAATAATTTTTGATTTTCATGCACAGTTGTTGTTAAATTCGTCTTGTTTCTAGTGCAGTGGTTCATCAAAATGGTTTTGCTTAAGAATCCAGATTTTACGTGGACATCAAGTCCAATACAGTACCAAATTTGTTTATCATACTAAAGTAAACAAAAATGCCCTTAAAATCAAACATTGATATTTATGATTTTTGGTTTATTAGATTTATTAAGCCAGTAATTCACAATATGAAACATCCTGTTTCAAATGAATCCACATTTATTGTAGTCTGGGTCATACTTTCTTTTACCTTGCATAGTTTTTGTTCATGTTTTTCAAGGATGGGTCATGTCTTGCAACCTGTCCATGTTCAATGCAATAAATGTGGGAATTGTTTTCAATTTCCTTCTAAAATTTCATGAGCCTATTTATTTTGCTATCCTAAATGTATGATTATTTAGTTAGTTATCGTTTTATTATTCACATTTTTATGGGGTTTTTTTTTCATGCTGTTCGCAATCAGAACAGATTTGGGACCCAATTTGGGGTTGTGAACCCCCCTTTTTTTTAATTGTTTGTTTTATTTTTTGGTGCTCTGTATGTTTACTTGAATTGTCTCTTGTTCCCTTAGAACTGTAAGCCCAGAGCTGAAGTCATATGCCCTTGGAGTACTTTTTCTGCTATTGCGGCTGTTAGGTGAGATATCGAGCACATCTCAACCTTGCAAGTGAAATTACATTTCACTCTTCATGGTTTCACAGTATATTGTGCAGGGTAATCTGTTTACCTCACTGAAACTGAAAGTGGGCTAAAAGAAGCATTTCTACTTAAGATTAAATTTACTTGCTTCACTGCTCATTCACAGTGCGGTGAGAGGAGGACAAGTTGAGGTTCATTTGCCACTTCTCTGGTTTTTCCCCCAAGGCGAAAAACAATTGTTTTCTACCAGTCGATTAAAGGCTGTTTATCATAATTAAAATGTTCTAAAATCTTAAAGCTCTAATAGTCAGAAAATGAAGATAGAGACTTTCTACTTTTCATCAGTTTATGCATGATATTTCTAAACGGTTCAAATGTATTGGTCTGCTGGTGAACAACACAGCTATGCTGCTCCACCAGCATAAATCAGCCTGAACTAAGGCTAAATTTGAAATTAAAATATGTGTCGAATTTAAGATAAAAATGCTCATTCAAATGCTAAAATGAGCATTCGAATTTTGGATGTGTGCCAAGCATTGACGACGACATATGTTGAGACCGATCTCATTCTTGGGTTAAAACAGACGCAGTTTAACGAATAAAACAGAATGCGAGTGTCTGGAGACACGTGTTAAAGCCTGAATGTTCTTTTAAATTGACACGGCAGCTTAAAATTTCATCGCTCCTGCATGAAACGCTGAAAGAACAGCAAAACATGGCGCAACAGTCTGAATTCTGTCTAGAGCATGCCTACATAGAGATGTACATGTATTTGGCAGTTGTGTCTTGACTATGACTTGCTCTTATGAGTGTCTTGCTGCATAGGCATACAATGTTTTTAATGAAAAACACTGTGGTATCGGCGGTATTATATATAGCTTGAGTCTGTGGCAGTACTATGGCACGGGTATGGCTACTGTTAACATAGAACCATCTATTTGAAGCATTTCTTTTCTCATTTTATTTTTACTTAAGATTTGAGAATATGAACTGGCTAAATCTTTTGACTTTATCATTTTACTCATATTTGTTAACAGGCAGATATGTTCTTTGCAATAAACACTTGCTATAACATGGCACTGATTGGTTTATATTGATCTATTGTGCCCTACTGTCTTTAAAATCTGATTATTATTTGAATATTGGTAATATTTCATTGAAAATTTCAAATTTAGTTTATCAGCCCTGTTGACAGCCCTACCCTGAACCATCTTGGAAATTTATGCTGGTGTAAGCTGTTCTTTCAATAAGGGTAATGTGTTAAAAAATGTGTAAGATTAAAGTGCGAAGTGAGGGGTAACTCCATCAAAACATAATTTAATACAGATCATGTTTAGTAGAAGACAGTTTGTCTTTTAAATGTATTATGTAAATTTCAAATGCAATTTAACAAAGCAATATAAATCATCTTTCAGGATTCATTCCCCCTCCTTTGATATTTGGTGCGGGAATTGACTCCACGTGCCTTTTTTGGAGCTCCGAGTGTGGGGAGAAAGGTGCCTGTATGTTGTATGACAACAGGACGTACCGACACCTGTATGTCAGCATGACCATAGTCCTCAAGATTGTCGCTTTCATCCTCTACACAACCACCTGGCTGTGCTTGCGCAGAAACTACAAGAAATACATTAAAAACTTTGAGGGGTATGTTACGCCCACTGAAATATTCTCATCTAGTGTGAATCTTGACAGTCTGGGAAAGGACAGCAGTCAAAGCCAAGTCAACAGGACTAAATTTATATACAACCTGGAAGATCATGAGTGGTGTGAAAACATGGAGTCCGTTTTATAGTGGGGTATGCCACCCACATGCTAATTCAAGCATAATTCTATTGAAGGATTGTCCTTATGTCTTTATTCTTTTTATAAAGAAATGTTTTTCTCTCACTCCAGGATGTACAGGCATGTTGCAGCACTTCACTCTTAATTCATGCAAACTGTTCTACTGGGTCCATTTGGTTTTTAGAAGTACTTTCCAATAAGGTATTTTTCCAGTGCCAGTAAACTGCTGTAGTTGTTCAAGGCATCTACTCTAATTCATGGACTGTGTTGTGGACAAATGCAATGGCAAAAATGACTTTCCCACTTTTTCTCCACATTTTATCAAAATGAACGAGCTTAACTCACCATCAATCATGAAGCTCTGATTTACCCTGGTGAAATAAGGTCCCTAAAGCTGCTGGTTGATGTTCTCAGTATCTCCAGCCAATCCGTTATTATCATGGGGATCGTGTCAGTACAAAACATCATGCCTAGACCAACTGGTACTTACATATAATTCAGTTGTATACATAATGCAGTTCTATACTACATATAAAAACAACATCAAATATATCTCAAAACTTACATTTGATTTGCATTCAAAGGGGTGTTTGAGAGATGTGTTTCCTTTTGAAGTGCTTTTGCAGCATTTGCATTCTGCTGTTAATTTTATATTCTTTACTTAGCCCTAAAATGTCTTAATTTGTAATGGCTATTGAAATAGATACTGTACATTGTTATCATATTTATACATTTGTGCAATAGTGGGAGAGTGTATTTGAAAAAAGCCAGAGAAGTTTTGTGTTTATAGATATATTTGTCATTAGATTTTAAGGGATGATGAAGACAAACTTATTTATCTTCTTTTTTCTTTTCTTTTTTTGAGGAATAGAGTATGATTATGAAGGGTTTTATTAATGAAAATAAGAATGCTTCTTTATCCAGATGACAGTAATGAAATGTAAGGGAGTAGACTATAGGAATATTGAGACTGAAAACAGAGGATTTGTATTGAAAACAAAGTGGAAAAATATCGTTGACATTTATGAGTAGTGCTTTCAATTTTTAACCCCTCGCTTTACAAATAACATTACATACTAATTCATGCTGGGCCTTGATAGTTTTGAATTGGAAAAAAAGTTGTAATGTTACATGTAAAATGTGTTTTACCTTTAAGAGCAATTTACTATTTGGATTGAGATTTAAATATTTTATTTCACTTATTGCAATAAGAAGTGGCACTTTTTTTAGTTTTTTAACTACATATTTTTCAATATTCTTTTTGAATCAGTCTTGTTTTACAGGCATAGGTGTTTCTGCAGATACATTTAAGCAGTCTCCTTTTCATGTAATTTTTGTATGGCAAAATAACTAATTATTTTATTCTGCAAATAAATTATTTTTCAGAAAAGCAATCTCATATTTGGTTCAATGGATCTTTTTTTTCCTTTTTTTATCTATCTATCTATCTATCTATCTATCTATCTATCTATCTATCTATCTATCTATCTATCTATATATATATATAATACATATAATGGCGGACATGTCATGTCTTTTTTATTTATATTATTATATATCTGTAAATTACAGTTAAACTGAAGCTCCTATACAGTTCACAACCACAGACTAAAGTATATTGTTTCTCAGTGTGTGTTGCAAATATGCACTGTTATTTTTCACAAAGGTAGCAAAAATCGTAGGCAACTAGGAGCCTCTAAGGGATGAATACGCAAGTATTTTCTGTCTCTGTCAGGCACATTGCAACACATTACTTCAGACATTAACTACAATTTCTGTACTATACTGAATCCACGCTCTAGAAGATTATGTTCTCTGGTTGGTTTTTGTTTTTGTTCGTTGCTTGCTTGTTTTATCTTTTTTCAATACTGTGATATGAATAAAATATTTTTATTCATATCACAACATAAATGGCAAAAGAAGATGTATTATACTCTGGATGTAAAAAGATCCATCTACTTAGGTTATTTATAAAATCTAGGGCAAGATTCTGGAGAGAAAATTATTAAACCCCATTGACTATTCATGTGTGGTTTCCACTCTATTGGGAAAAGAGATTTGATTCAGGATGTCCGTCCATATTGTTTTTCTGTCTTTGTTTGCTTGAAGCATAATGGTAATTGTTTTACATTCTTTTGAGCTACTACAACCAAGTAGCTTAACTAAGGAATTATTAAAAGGTATTCGAAAGGACTGCTATATTTGTAATGCTATGAATGTGAAAAGCACATCATGGTCCTTAAAAATTTAATTTAGGACCTTACCCAACTTCCCTAACAGAAGCTACAGCTATTGGTAACAGGTATTCTTTTAAAATCTGTTCTAAGATTTCATATCGTCTCTTTGCCAAAAATAATAATTTATGGGTATTTATATTTTATCCATTTTTAAACAGTGTCTCTTTAAGTGAGGTGACACATAACTGTGTGTCAATCTGCCCTGGTTTGTAAGAAGATTAAAGTCTTGATTTGATGTAGCTTAGATCTCTTTTTAAAGCCATGACTGATAAACTAAGAACTGATACAGGACGGAGAGCCAGACTTGAGATTTAACGAAAAGAAGTTAACTGAAACGAATTGGCTAAATATTCAAAATCTCAGAGGAAGAGCTGAAGAGTGATTTCATAATTTGCACATTGATGGCAGAGCACATTCTGTCCATTTTTGAGAAGAGGAATGTTTGGGAAAAGTACTGCTGTGGAGAAGTGGGATTTGCATTGGTTTCACCCCAAAACAACAAAATGAACAATGTGTGATACATTTCTGGGGTGAAAAACTATATCAACAAAGAAATATTCAATGAATAATGTAGTAAATATTTCTGAAATATTCACAGGTTTATTTATAGCAAGCTGTCCTATTCAACAGCACCTGCAGAAGACACAAAACCTCTGCCAAGGCTACAAAAGGTTTATTTTTGATAAAAATATCCCACACTGACATCTCAGATACGTCTTTTGTTTTATATACTACTCAGTTCTGACTTTCATACATCTTCCAAGTCCCAAAGGATCCAAACTCCATGTACTGCAGTTGAGGAGTTTTTTTTTTTCGTTTATAATTGCGAGCAAATAGAGAGCTATTTAATCTGATGCGGTAGAATGAAATTACCCACTTTTTCATGTGCCTTAATGGCTAATACATAACTTTTTACATAAACCCTAGCTGCTTTTATTAAATACATGCATGCACTTTATGTAACTCAGCATTTCATTGTTTAGAATTTTCTAATTAAACTAGAAATAAATCTTGAAAATGAGATGCCTTTGTGTTTCAGAGATACACAGTGTTTCAGAGACAACATTGGGAATGCAGGCCCTGTCTCTGGGAGAAAGATGAAGGAATATTAACAATATTTCTTCATAGACTTATTTCCCTAACCATTTGTAGATTGCATTTGTAGGGTTTTGCATTTATTGTGTCTATATTTATATGCATGTTGCATCTGTTTCGCTTTGTTTCATTGGATCCATCACCGCTATGGCTTTCCCATTAAACTGTGCGTAATTAATCTGGGGACTCATTACAGAGCCTCATTTCTCAAGAGAATGCTGTGTTTGGTGTGAGAATGCACAATCAGTGTTTTATGTAAACAAGTCATTCAAAAGAAACTTGACATTCTGCTACAGTGCTTTACCTCTAGGATGCCATCAAAAAGGCAACATTTGAGTAAAGTGCGGATTGGCTGTAGGCTCTTTACGTTTTACATGTTTTATGTCAGTTCAAAGCAGATGTTGAGTGAAGTATTAAAGCTCTCACTCTCATTCTTATTTATTTTGTGTTATTTAAATCTAATTGTGGCCATTTTACAAACACTATAATATAATGTATATGTAACTGCATGTAGTGCAATTGTGATGTAACTTACAGATGATGCAGTCAGGAAACAGAGAGGCTTAAAGATATTTTTCATGGAAGAAAAAATGGGACAGTGAAAGATTTTTAAGTTATTCCTTAAATTGTTTCAATACCATTATACTTTAAAATTCAATTACAAAAATGTGTTCATCCCCTCCAGCTGACTTGTGGGTAGTTGATGTGTAGTGGCAAAAGAAGATTATTTGAATGCGTCACAAAAACCTATTGCTTGCCTTCATTAAATCCTTAGAACCAGACTGGATATGGACCATGGTCAGTTTCCACTGGATAATTTGATACATATAGGGCTAAGATCAGTCTGGTGCAATGACACACTGAGCCAGCGAAAATAGGCAAACATTTTGCACTTTACTGTTTCACCAGATTAATTATATTGGCTCAAGACATTCAAGAAATGCTGTGTCTCACTGAAATGAAATGTTGCTCATTTATTTGTAGTCAGGTCCATTGACTTTTCCGACAGCTTCAGCAGCCTGGTCCAAACTGCTGAAAAAAATAAATAAAAAAGACACAAGGAAATATCTGAAGGTTACCTATCAAGCCATTTATGCTGCATTTGACTTATATCTAATTAATCTCTTGAAGGAAAACCAATGGTACACTTTTACTTTTACTACACTGGCATTTTTACTGACAGATAGTAGGTTTTTAAACAAACACACACAATACATTTTGTTTAAAGAGGCTTCTGAACCCATCATGCATATACTCTCATTAAAGCAATTGTGAGGACAAATTTAAAATATTGCAAAAAAGATGACCCCATTTTTCTTTCCTTACGCTTTTCTCCATGGACACCACAATTTCTAGGCCATCTCTTGCTGCGCATTGCACTCTGATCGTTTCACTGAGATTATTTTTGCTTCCTTTTGCTTTGCGAACAAACATTGTTTATGTGGACTTATTTGCATATCTTCAAAACTTATAATGACAAAATGGCAAATGTGAAAGGGATAGTTCACCCAAAAATTATAATACTCTCATCATTTACTCACCCTCATTTTGTCTCAAACTTGTATGACTTTCTTTCTTCTGCGGAAAACAGACAAAGATATTTTGAAGTAAGTCAAAGTGGTCCAATCCTTTCAAGCTCCAAAAAGGGCATAAAGGCAGTATAAAGGTTATCCATATGATGCAAGTGGTTTAATCCATGTCTTCTGAAGCGATACAATTGCTTATGGGTGAGAAACAGTTTAAAGTCTTTATTAACAATAAATCTTGACCTCCACAGTCTCATTGGCGTGTTAAAATGATCACTGGTTAGGTTTTTTTTTTTTTTGGGGGGGGGGGGGTGTACTGCGTTTACCAAAAAGTTGATCAACTCTATAAAATGAAAATTCAGTCTTATTGATGTATAATGATACTGGAAATTGAGTATCTGTCAACCGTGTGCATCGTCAACGCATCCGCTTCTTTAAGTCTCCACTGTGTTCCGATTGGATATCAAAATTTTGAGTGAAAATGGATTTAAATCTTGGTCTGTTTTTCACCAAAAGGGATAATATAAATTTAGAAGGCATGGATTAAACCACCCGAGTTATTTGGATTCCTTTTGTCCTGCTTAATTGTCCTTTTAGGGGCTTGACAATTTTGGACCCCATTGACTTAGTGTATGGACAAACACACATCATACATCCTTCAAAATATCTTTGTTTGTCTTCCGCAAAATTTTCATTTTTGGTTAAACAATCCCCGATAAATGGCATGACAGAAGAACTTGATTAAGGAAATTAATAAATGATCATGAAGATTTGAACTATTTGGATTAGCTTTTTTATTAACTAGTCTTGAAAAAACAAAAATTTCTCAGAAAACCAAATTCACCCTTCCTTTTATTAGTGTTCTGGCTCCAGTTAATGGTGATTGAGGTCTCCTCTATACATTATTGGTAGATAAATAGATAAATATTTAAGTCTTTTTTCACTCTAAATGTCAATTTTTACTTGCCTTTAAAATGTTAAATGTCTTTTACTTGCACTGTTTTTGATGATTCATATTCTCCATGAATATCACCAACATATTGGGCAAAGATGAGAACTCCAATTACAAAACTTAAAAATATTGATCTGTTTCTCACCCAAACCTATAATATCACTTCTGAATATATGGAATTAAACACAGGGGTCATATGGATTACTTTTATTCTGCCTTTATATGCTTTTTGGATCTTAAAATTCTGTCCATGTTTTACTTTTTTATGTTTTACTGTGATACAGATCTGAGATATCCTTTGTGTTCTGCAGAATAAAGAAAGTTATACACATCTGGGATGGCATCAGGGTGAGTCAATGATGACAGAAATTTCATTTTTGGGTAAACTAGCCCTTTAATACTGTTAAATTATTAATGCCTAATGCAAACTCACAGTTTTTTATAAACTGTGAGGGTCACAAACCTCTCAGGAAACTGATATAAACAGTCACAGTGGGATATAGCTGCTTCTTTATTTGTATGTTAAGAGTTAGTGAAAACTGTGAGCATAATTTTGGCAGATCTTTCTCCCAGCTACTACTCAATTTGAAGCCCTTTACAAAGAAAGCTAATTTTTAATACACTTCAATTTGTTCTGCCTGTTTAAACAATGTAATAACTAGTGTTAGGTTTCCTATTAAAGAATAGTAATCCCTAATTGTGTTGGGGTTGTTGTAGATCACTGAAAAATATACTGAATATATTTCATATTCAGTTTCATATCCACGCTTTCTGCCTCTTTTTACCAATCCCAATGTTTAATTGAATTCATAACGTCCATATGTGTCCTAATGCTGCCTTACCTCCAAAGTTTCAAGGGAACAGCAACCATTGAGTTGTCCAATGAGTCTCAGCTGGAGTAGAAACGAAGATTGGACGTTCGTGCTTTGCCTCATCTCTTTTACTTTCGCTAAGGTGGAAGAAACATAATCGTGAAATGTATACGTGTTAACAGTTCGTTTACCTGCATGGGCAGTGAGAATGATCCAGCTTTCCCGAAAAAAGGGCGGAAAATTACCTTTGTTGCCCGGCACGAGGAACCTGTGTGAGAGAAGAATAGATTTGTATTGCGCGTTATAGTTTAAACGTATTTCTGGAATCACTCAACCTGGATAAGCTCTCATCAAGTCATGTCTTTTGAATTCCGAATAATGATGTTTGGAATCGGGACCGTCCTGATTATATTTGTCATTATAGCCGAAATATCGGAAGTAGAAGAAGAAATCGCGTAAGTATATTATGGGCGCGCGGTTAACCTGCACACAAGTGCGGCGCGTGCACATTTGCTAGATTCATGTTTAATATTTCTAGTCTTTTATTTGAACACACGCACATTTGCTCTGTATGTTCAGCTCTTTCCCCCGTGCCTTGCTTCTCTCAAAAGAGACTTTGTAGAACGCTTTACTTCAAACAATGGAGAGTCAATTTAAGACTGTCAGCATCACGTTTGCTTGTATGAATGCCATGGAAATGTGTGCCAGAAGAAAGAACTCGTTTAATTTTGCTTGCGTATTTTGTGTGTTCTTGCCTTCAAGCACAGTTTAGTTTTTTTATTTGTGTTATTATTGCGTCTATAAGTCAAAGGGAAGAGGGTCAAATTAGATTCGAGGATGTGGAAGACGATGTGTCCTGAGGACCATTGTGTGTCCTGAGGACCATTGTTTGTAAAACCCCAGCATGGGGATTTGAGGCAATTGAATTTGAGGGAATGCCTCACACATCAGTTTGGTGTTGTTGATGGTAGTTCTGAAGGTTTCGTTGTGGGTTTGTGATTTTCAAAGTGGCAATAAAGAGACGTTTGATAGAACTATGTTATTCTATATAGACTCATATTACAGATGCTATTTTGCAAGCCAGTTCTCCAAAATGAGTCCTTCAGACTTTCCAAAGTGTGAAACCTTGAATCAGAGCCATCAGACAAACACGGCTGACCCTGGTGCTCTGTGACGGAAGGCAGTAAGACTGTGGTTTTGTTCTTCTCTTGACCAAGTGAAAAGACTGGGAGATCTGTGGTTTGTGACAGCTAGTGGATTCCTGTTTGAATTGTGACTTTACAACTGAAGCCTGGAGGCAAAAATGAACAGTTTGCCTTTTTTCAGATATAATTGCACACTGTGTGCTACACACTCTCGTGGCGAAATCGTAAGAATTCACACGACTTTTCTAAATTTGGCTAATTCGTATGATATCGGACGACTGCACTCATATGGATTCAAACGACTTTCACTACATTCAATGACGTCGCTGGACATCGTTTCCATCTAATACGCAACAATTACTTGTTACTGTCACACACAACAGCTTCCTGTCATGTTTACACACTCTACTGATCGGTTAGGTTTAGATAAGGGGTTTTGGTAAGGGCAGAATATCAATAAGCATGCCCTTAATGCCTTGTGCGTGAAACTCGCGCTCACTTCCACATTAGACATCAAGGGCATTTGCACATGATGAAATCGTACAAATTTATACGAACAAACTCATACGAAATAATACGAATAGTCAACTCGTAAAATATGTACGAATTTGAACTGGGTTGCTGTATCTGAATTCCTCAGGTTTGCTAATTTCAAATCCTGCTGTCTTGTGACATGCACTTTAATGCTTTTGAGATTAAGTATGTTTGGGCATGGATAGATGAATTGCAAGAATAATTGCACGAGGACAAACAACACTCTCCCGGGCTAATGCAAGTGTTTGCTGTCAAGATGCACACTTAGTGCTTAATCTTGTTAATTATTAAATGTATCATGCTTTAGGTTGGCACATTTGGTATTTTCTTAAAACATAATTTTTAAGCTTGTTTGCTCTGAACAGTGATATATATTTATTTTTTAATTTTCCTGCCACACTGATTAAGCATAGAAAGGAAATAATTCCTCTCTCGTATTTGCTAACTTACCCCGAAATATCCCAGAGACCAAATTTAATTGTACATTTCCAAATTGGGGTTTTCACACCTCATTAATTAGCTGTCAGACACATTAGAGGGCACTAATGATCTAATATTTCCTTTTACTATTGGTGAGAATTCTCATGGAATTAATAAAGTGCAAATTGTAATATCAAACGAAGTATCTAAGGCGAATATCTCAGAGCAGTTCTAAAAGCCTTGAAGCAACAACGTTATTAAATCTGCATCTGAAGCTGCTTTCCAGAATTTTAAGAGATGCTCTGTTTGTGTAGTAATGCACACAGCTACAATATTGGGGGGGGGGGAGGAGAAAACAGAACATTATTGAGAGTGGTAAACAAATTGGACCAATTTGTTCAAGGAGACAATGCTGAACAGTCAGTCCTAACAGTTGTGCTCATCAAAGCTACAGTTAGGCACTTACAATGGAAGTGAATGGGGCCAATTTAATGATGTCAGTAGTCAGTTTTCTTTACTGTTTTGTGTTAAGGTATTGTATTTTTCATTGTTTCAGAATCACAAAGAGTGCCATTGTTATTATAACATTCCACATCTCTCAAAGGGAGTTGTTTTAGATGAGTTTATAACAAACAGTATATTTGGATGAATATATCTGACCACCTTGAACTGTTTCTAGAAGTTCTGTTGTTGTAGTCCAGGAGTCTTCAATGTTTTTCAGGCCAAGGTCCCCATAGGAACTGATCAGGGACCTATCACATTGACTTCATAAGGAATTTATGACAAGCATTGCTAATGTCTCACCTAGTAGGTGGATGAAACAAGGGTTAAAACATAGCCATGACCTGAAACCCTTACAATCAACATTCATTGCTGAAAATGAGATAAGAGGTTAGAAATAGAAAAGTGCAAAGGCCCACATTAAAGTCCTAAATCAATATTATTATTGTAGTAAATTCATTTTTGCAGTCCTGCGTCTACCTAATTGCATCTATACCTGATTATATATTCACTGATGTGATTTCAGAGCTTTATTAATGGTGAAATTGCTGCATAATGATGATGAATCTTTTATGCCCCCTGCTCTTAGGAACATTGAGGATTCACAGAAATATCACTTTAAAAGCTTTGTCCTTCAGTCCAACAGGTTTGTAATCTGATTTGTCATATATTGTATGTTTTCAAAGGAAATGTTATTAAGATAAATATTATAAAATAAATATTTAACTCAGTTTTGTGGTTTAGCCCTGGGCTAAAGTGAGATATTTTACATTTAAATTGTACTGTTGTTGTGTAACTATTAGTGCTGTCAGTCAATTAAAAAATGTAATCGTGATTAATCATATATATTTCTTTGTAGTTAATCGTGTTTAATCACAGACTTTGAAAGTGCTGAATTTTTATATATACTTCATTTTCTGTCAAAATGCATTATTTCCATCTTAGGAAAGAAAACAAATCAATATGTAACAATATAATGCTTTATTAGCATATTCAAAGCAAAGCCTTACACAGTATAAAGATAGAAATGCACTAAAATAGCATCAATTCGAGTAACATTAAGACTTGTCCCAAAATCTAATTGGGAGGTTGACTAATGAAAGAACTTGTCTCCCCATAGGTTGCATATTCATTGGATATTCATTGCAATGGACATTAATTCTCTTAAACTCTCATCCTTTACAGTTTTAATCAGACTGTGGTTATCCACTTTACTACAGCAATCATGAGCCGCATTCATGATTCGTGTCAGGGTGTCAACGCCAGTGTGAAGCCCCGATTTGAACTCCATATGAAAAGCGCTCGCAAACAAAAACGGCTCATTCTGCATTTGGTGATAGTTAAGACTTAACATGCTTCTGTGATAATTCAAATGCACCTTACAGAGGCTATAAAATACTTGATTTCTATCACAAGTCCCATCTGGGCTTGTTTTGTACAATAATAGTATTAAGAGGTCCTTTCTCCATCATGTTATCACTAACACGGAAGCACTGTTATGTGTGTATTGTGATGTGTGCGTCAGTGTTATGACTCCAGGCGGACACATCACAAAGGTTCTACACTTCCAACAAGTGTTTATGCTGTTTTATGCACTGTATTAATAGTAAATACGTTAAGAAAAAATTACACATTAAACGTTTTAAATAAATTGCATACAGTATATTAACGTGTTAATTCTGACAACTGTAGTAATTATTGAGATAAATTGAGCAACAGGGAAAAATAATTTATAGATATATATATTTAATTCTTAAATGCATGGGAATTTATAAGAGAGAGTTACTAGAGGGTGTGGTCACAATTCCAAAAAATGTATTCGGTACAGGGGGTGGAATGAGGCCCCTTGTCACTTTAGACCTGAGGTATGTGTTTAAGCCAGGGGTTTATATTGTACATAAATAAGTTACTACTTTATCAAGGTTTTGAAAATGAATTGAATACAATTTACCAAAATATTGTACTTTCAAACTAACAGATGGACTTTTCTTTCTTCTCTTTAGAAATTCAATTTTGAATGCTGTCCCTACTTCCCTTGGCTACAGCAAAGGCATTGTCTCTTCCTCTCCATCTCCACTGTCACGCATAAAAAGCAAAACTACCAATGTATCCTCACCTGAATGGACTTTCAACAGAACCTTGTCTAACCTCATCAGGTACAACTTAATGTAAATGTTCACCCAAAATGAGATTCTGTCATAATTTACACACCATCACATTTTTAAAAAGTATGACTTTATTTCTTCTGTGGAGTGCAAAAGGAGGCAGAATGTTTGCCTCAGTCACCATTCACAGATATTGGGTAACATTCTGCCTAAAATAATCTTTTGTGTTCCACAAACTATCCATTTAAGGGTGTAGTTATTACATATGTGCAATATGGCATTTATGAAGAATGTAAAATGCAGTTGACTGTTAATGTTGTAGTTTTATTCCCTGCATTCACAAAGTATGTTGTGATTTTTCTTTTTTACTTTCCAGGAAAAACATTTTAAAGTTCCTGGATGCTGAGAGGGACATTTCCATTCTTAAGAGCACATTTAAACCAGGAGATGTCATACATTATATTTTTGACCATCAGAGCACCACGAATATTTCTGAGAACCTCTACCACCTCCTGCCCACAGTGTCCCCCATGAAGAACCAGCATCACAAACAATGTGCCATCATAGGGAATTCTGGGATATTACTGAATAGCAGCTGTGGTCGAGAGATTGATGCACATGACTTTGTCATAAGGTAAACATCTGTTCTTATTGGAGAGAGAATGTATTATTTTCTGTAATTTCATCCAATAGTCTGCCCTCTATTGACATAACTAGAACCTGATCTAATTTAGTCAGAGATGAATGCTTTGCAAGCATGGGAATAAATCTGTTTTCTGATATTCTGATTAATAATCCGTAAAGAATAGTTATAAAACAGCGCAGATCGTGTAGTAAAATACTCTCCAAAATAAATAATTGCACCTCCTTTTTCAACAAACACATACTGTAGCATTTAATTGCCTCTTCTTTAGATTACCATACTTTTTCTGATCCAACATATTTGTGATCTCAGTATGTAATGTGCTTATGTGATAACAACACTTGCACCCTATAATTACTATACAAACATATATTAATATACTTAATTTAATTTGTAATTTTATTGTTCTGGCACAGTTAATTAAAAAAACATTTAATTAAATGACAATTCTGGGTTCCAAGTTATGCTCATTCGACACTATTTGTGGCATATTGTTAATAACCAAAACAATTTCAACATGTCCCTCCTTTAAAAAAAAAAAAAAGGAAAATTCTGGGTTACAGTGAGGCACAAAGGGAGTGAATGGGGCCAGTCTCTAAATGTAAAAATACTGTTTCTATAGCCACAAGTCATAAACAATATGTGTGTTAACATGATTTTAGTGTGATAGCAACAATTTAAACAACTTTTCATCTCAAATAATACTCAAGTTTTAACAGAAGATTTAATATAAGTACTTTTATTTTAAGCTGCCTTTAAACCCTCCAAAAATTGGCCCCATTCACTTCCATTGTAAGTGCCTAACTGGCTTTTTTTTAAAAGAAAGGGAAGGACGAGTCAAAATATGTTTTTGTAGTTCTCAACATTAAGAGCTTAACTTGTTTTGGACTTGGTATATTTCTTTATTATACCAGGTTCTTTTATTTAATTATTTATCACTTGTGTTTTATTGCAGCACGTTTAATGCAGACTCAACATTTACATTTATTGACACTTTAAAAATGTCTGGTTGGATTTTTAAACAGCTAATAATCTGTATGTCACTCAGTTGCAGTTTTGAAATAAGTGTCATTACTGTTCCCTGGCTAACTCACTATTTCTGATGTCTAAAGGCTTTTAGAACTGAAGGACGATACATACTGCTATTAGGTACCAGCAAACCTGAGCAAGTGTGACATTTGTTTAAGTCATATTATAAGTCATAGCCCTGGAAACATAATGAGGCTGTCTCCTGAAAATGACTATGGTTAATTTGTCTACAAACTTTTGTGCCTACTGCCTGCAGACTACAATACCATCCCTGAAAGCCGATTGCTTGGAAAATGGTTTACAGCAATGTGCTTCATGTGATACTTTGTGTAACAATTTAAGTGAGATTCTTAACCTAAATGAGTTCCCATCTGGAACATTGATTTATAATTACCTGTAATTTGTAAGTAAATAAATTACCTATTAATTGTCAAGAGCAACGCATTATATTACAAACCCATAGTTTCAAAGCTGAGAGTGGGAGGCAGCTGTTGTTGCTCTTTCCTCTTTAATATGTTCCCCAGCACAGCTGTGACTCTCAGGCCTTTAATGTCATTCAGCCCTTATTCAAGGTACATGCAGAGCTTCAAAGATTAAGTAATGGAGGAACTTAAATCCCTCCTGTGTGTTTGGCATGGCTGCTCAGCAGGGCAAGGACAAGTTCTCTCTCTCTTTCTCTCTCTCTCTCTGTGTGTGTGTGTGTGTGTGTGTGTGTGTGTGTGTGTGTGTGTGTGTGTGTGTGTGTGTGTGTGTGTGTGTGTGTGTGTGTGTGTGTGTGTGTGTGTGTGTGTGTGTGTGTGTGTGAAAGGGAGTGTGACCGTGACAGCTAAGCCTCGGCAGTTGGCATGGTGCCAGTTTTGAGTTGAAAGGTTTTTCCAGGTATTATGTGGCTACTGGCAAGATGATAATGCCACCACTTTGATCTTAGTCTTTTGCTTTAATGTTGCCTCGGTCTGTTTTTCTGGAATCTGATGTAAACTGATAGGATGAGCACTAAAAGCTTGCTCAGAATATACTCAAGGTTTTTGTATGGGGATAATCTTATTCTTAAGAAAGTTGTGAGTGAAAGAAATATTCAGATTTATTTTTCACTCTTTTATGTCACATTGGTGACACTTTGTTGATTACTCCTGATGATCAGATCAACTGAATGTGAATAATTCCTTAGCAACATGTTGTCTCTTTTATGAAAGCAATAAACCTGTGTGCTATAGTGATTTTACCACGATTATATGGCTTTTAGAAAAAGGCATAATGTCGCTTAATGCTTTACTCTGTCATTGACACAAAGCTTGACACAAAAGTTTGAATCTCACTGCTGGTATAGTGTGTTTCAAGGTACAACACGCAGTATGGACAGTGTCCCAGCAGAGTTCCAGGTGACAGAGGCCTCTAAATTAACCCTGACTCTGAACTAACCCTTAAGATTAGTTTGTTGGTGTAACCTAATGTAATCAGTTTGATTCAGTAATGTTACATAATATTTTTGTCTGGAATAAAACCAGTTAATTTAGATATAAATTAGCACGTTTTGTCAGGTAACCTAAAAATGTGCATCACACTGTATAACATCAAATTTAATTATATTTTGCATAAAGAAATTAAGCCTACATTACAGTAGGACTATTAAGATTTTTTTCCTTATTATTTATTAATTATATGATTATTTTCAGGACACATTAGCAATTTTTACCCCTCAATTTTTATATGGACATATGTGTACAGGCACGTGCACACATAGACATAAAAGGGGGCTTGAGCACCAGCCCTTTTTCTTCCTTGTAAGAAAGTGCCCTTTTTTCTAAGTTGTTTTTTATTATTTAATTTTTTTGTAAGTGAATAATATATATATGTAAGTATATTCCTGTTTGCGCACAGCTTCCCTCTCAAACAAATATATTTATTGAATAAAAAATGTAAATATCAGGTCAAGAGATGAGACTTTGTCGAGTTCCGATGCCCTCCCTCTATTCCTCCCTACCTTCCCCTCGCTCCCTCCCTCTCGTTCCTTAGCCGACCGCAGGCTTCTGGCGGGAGTGTAGATCTGCATAAATTATTTTAGGTATGCTGGAGCAGACCCAGTGCTGTTTTGTATGCCAGCATCAGAGCCTTGAATTTAATACATGCATCAACCGACATCCAGTGGAGAGAGACAAAGAGTGGTGTAACATGCACTCTCTTTGGTTCATTAAAGACCAGACGTCCTGCTGCATTCTGGATCATTTGCAGAGGTCTAGTTGCACATGCAGGAAGGCCTGCAATGACAGAGCAAAAGTCTTATTTTCCTGACATTGTGTAAATCTACATGATCTTGCAGTCTTTGAGATGTGGTCTGTGAAATTTAGCTTGTTATCGATGGTTACCATAGATTTCTGACCGTTTTGGAAGGCGATACTGTAGTTGAACCCAGCTGCACGGTGATGTTGTGTTCAACAGCAGAGTTGGCTGGAAAGACAAGGAGTTCGGTCTTGGCTGGGTTGAGTTGCAGGTGGTGTTCCTTCATCCAGGCCGAGATGTCTGCCAGACAGGCAGCGATTCGAGCAGTCACTGTGGTGTCTTGACTTTACAGCTAATTAGCCAAAAGCTAAATATAGTTAACTTGTATCATTCTAACATGCAAGACTCATGAGCTATTAGCTAATGTAATAAGTTAGTTAAAGTTTAGCTAAGGCACATATCATGGCCATACAGGCTAATGTACTGTACTTAATGGAGACGCTACAGGTGAATACAGTAAAACTTGTGTCAAATAGCGTCATCACAATCGCTACATTGATATGCAAATCAAGCGTTAACTAATTAAAATGCACTAATTTGCATACATTGTGTTATGTATTCCAATAACACCAGCAGAATTAAAAAATGTATTGCCTTGTGCAAAATAAACAAATTATTTGTGAAACTATGTCCCTCTCCTTGGTGCAGTCATTTATTCTAAATATATACTAGAAACTAGTAGCATAGAAAACATGCACATGGTGGCATAGTTTACTTTGCTGTTGCCTGCTCTTGTGATAAACCTAGTGAATGCTAAAGAAGACCATGGTCTCTGTGTGAACTGATTATTTTGTAGAAATCTGTTGAGCATGAAACAATTGTATGAGTGTGAGGGAATTTAAATAAATTGGTAAGGAAGTCAGGGTTGTGTTAATATATCTAAAGTTTTGTTTAAATAAATAATTATGAGAAGTGCCCTTTTTTCCACTTGCCCCCCAAAATGTCTGTGCACTTCCTTGTATGTGTATGTTTATGTAACCGTATTTGAATGTGATTTTGAATATGTGTGCTTCCCAGGTGTAACCTTGCTCCAGTGGAGGAGTATGCCGCTGATGTGGGCTTGCGCACCAGCTTGGTGACCATGAACCCTTCTGTGGTGCAGCGTGCCTTCCAGGACTTGAACAGTCAGGAGTGGGTACATCGCTTCGTCCAAAGGCTGCAGAGCCTCAGTGGAAGTGTTCTGTGGATCCCTGCTTTCATGGCTAAAGGAGGAGAGGAGAGAGTGGAGTGGGCCATCCGCCTCATTCTACTACATACTGTCAACATCCACACCGCCTTCCCTTCCCTGCGCCTGCTTCATGCCGTCCGAGGGTATGTGCCAACGCATTTAAGGCTACTCAGCTCTAAAGCAGGTGTAACATGGCGCATCCTATTTATAGTGCTGCCAACAAGACAATTCAGCCCCTACATAATAACCACAGCTCAGCAAGGGAATGTTTGTGTAAATTGATTACGCCACACTCTAAGTGCACACCAACATCCATATATCTGTATTCTTAAAGAAGGTCTTTTTAAAATCAGTTTTCCCAATGATTTTTGGCCCCTCTGGGCCTTTTAAATAGCACAGCATTTGCCTCCTCCATTGACCACATTTCAAGACCACTATTTAGCCCTCCCTCATAGCAGAGTGCCTGGAATCCACAATCCTTACAATACACCTAGCTGAGAAGGCTTTTTACTTAGATCTATCTGTGTGATGTGGGTTAAAGGTCAAGCTAGAGACAGCTGTTCACTGGATGGTCAATGGAAAGAAATCTGCCAATACTGTACAATATATTGTAGCTTTTCAAATGATAAAAACTCGGTTCTTCCATAATGGTGTTTTTTAAAACATGTTAAAGGAATATTTCATCTTAAAATGAAAATTCTGTTATTATTTACTCACCATCATATCATTTCAGAACCCATTATGGTTTTGAACACAACATTTTGAAGAATTTTCACAAAGCTTTACATTCAATGACAGTTCCTAGTGACAATGGCTGTCAAGCTTCAAAAAGCACAATGCAAAAACACCATAAAAGCACCATAAAATGGCTTGAAAAGTGCCTTTTAAAGTCATACAATAGCTTTTTATGGCATGTTGACATGCCGTATCATTAACCCAAAACGCCATTGCTTCTCACATGATCATAGCCAAATGTCCTGTCCCATAATAAACATGAGAGCAGATTTAGTGTAATGAGAATGGAGATTTCAACCGCAAGTGGTGAGCAAGGTGTGGGAGAGATACGGGCACGCTGCCTTCTCTCTTTGTATAGCTTGAAAAATGCTCTCTCACTGTCAACCTGTGAATCCACTCGAGACACAGCATGTGCATGTTAGAGATTGAATGGCAGCCAGAGAAAATAATTGTTTTGAGATTTTGAACTTCAGAAAATTTAAATTCAGCATTCAATTTGTTTTATATCTGTATGTATAGTGTCTAATAATACATTGGCATTGTACAAATAAATAATTTATTTTTCCAATAAAGCTTGATATGAATTGAATCTGCCCATTTGATCCTTTTATTAAAAAAAGTCCACTGGAAAATGCCAGAAGATTTTGCCCAATTTTTAATAACGGCATGTCAACTGATTTTATGGCATGTAAACATATCCTTGTATCAAAGATTCAAACCTGTAAAAATGTGTCTTAATTAACTCTATCTGCAAAAAAACCCAGAAAATTTTAACATGTTTATATTCAAATAATTCAAATAATTGATGACTAACCAATTTCTTGTAAGTTATTTAAGACAAAGTATAAAGTCCATATATTTATGATTATACTTTAATGTTTGTTTTAATGTACCATGTACAATGATTGATTGCAATTCATCCCAGAAAACTGTGCGATGAATATGTTTTTTTAAAAAGTGTAATCGATTCACAGTCCGAAATAAAACACAATGTCATATAGACTATCTTTTATGGTGTTTTTATGGTGTTTTTTTTTTTGTAAATTTTTCAGCTCGGCAGCTGTGGTCACTGTAAAGATTTGTAAAAAAATAAATAAATCAGTTTTGTGTTCCACAGAAAAGATTTTGATAATGATTCTTTAAAGTTGTGTGTCCTTTTCATTAAAAAAAATAAATAAATAATAATAATAATAAAAATTGAAAAAGCCCCCACCACCTTTTAGTTTTTTTGCCTAAGCATTCCTGAATGAATGACACCTCACGGATACACAGAGGGAGCCCTATTGTGAGGGTTATTCAGGGATGAGTGGATTGCTAAAACTGGAGAGGGTTCAATGCATCTTAATGGACATTATTCAATTGTCTGATCTCTTCTTTTTAAATGTGGAAGAGATGTGCAGCCATCAGATGTTCATTTTGGCCAGTTTTGCATGAGCATATTTTATATGGGGGATTTAGCATTAATTCAACAGACTTCCTTTTTTAGAACCCTTAGCTGTTGATACACACAAAGGATTTTTATTATCAAAGGATTTTATTATTACATTTTAATGGATCTACAAATTACAAACAATATGGTTTATACTAATATTGAAATTGTAAATTGGCCCTATAAAGTATTTTGGACACTAAAGGCACACTTGGATAACAAAATATCAAAGCCAGTGGCATTTATTTTTATGAAAAATAACACAAGCATCGTTTTCAAAAAAAAAAAATGTCACAAAAATAAGTTTGTTAGATTTGAAGTTATAAATCAGTATACAGTATTTAGTGTTCAAAAGGAAGACAGAAACTATTTGGACACTTTCTGTGTATCAGATGTTAGTGGAACATGTCCATAGTTAATGTGATGAACTACACCTGTGGTTACTCTGCTTAGACACCCGAGTAAACGTTGAACCTGCTTATTAATAGGCATTACAAAAATGGCTCAAAAAAGTTAGTTCTGATAAATGTTCTAGCATTATTTGTTTGCAGATGCCACTATGTTTTATATTGTATTATCTAATGCAATGACATTCAGACATTTTAAGTGTGGCTTAAATGTCCAAATACTTTTGCATGTCATTGTACAAGAGTATGAGTTAGAGTTTAATCATCTATGAATTCGAATGACTGTATGGTGAGCCTTGTTAAGTTTGTAATCAATGACTTCATGCAGGTACTGGCTGACCAATCACATCCAAATCAAGCGACCTTCCACCGGACTCCTGATGTACACCATGGCTACGCGCTTTTGTGATGAGATTCATCTGTATGGCTTCTGGCCTTTTGCGAATGATCCTGGCGGCAAACCGGTCAAATATCACTATTATGACATGCTAACTTACCAATACACATCTAGTGCCAGTCCCCACACAATGCCTCTGGAATTTCGGACTTTAAGTGCTCTTCACAGACAGGGGGCGCTGCGACTGCACACAGGACCCTGTAAACCTCCAGTATGAGCTTTGCTTCTGCAGCCTTCTGAAGTGGTTAGCTGTGTAATATACTGGGAAGAAACAGAAGACTTGTGGAAGATAAATTATATAAAGAGAAAGAGTGACAGATGATGTGAAAAATTGTGTTTACCTGAATATGTCAGGGGAATTTCTGACTTATGACCAAATTTGAGAATGCAATACATTTTTAATTTTGTGTTTCTTTTATTTTTTTTATTTTTGCCCAAGGACGGCTATTTTATTTGAATATTTTCTTATCTGCCACTTATTCTTCATATTACAAAATATCCTAAAACAAATCTTTTTTTATGTGGGTACATTAAATGTCTTATTTGTTCAGTTTCTTTTGTGTCATCAATTTTCCACAAGATCTGTGACAGAGCAAAATAGGAGTTAGCCTTAGCCTTTTGGGACATTTTCAGTAAAAATCAGAGAGTCTGTATTAAGAATGTCATTTCTTTGTTGCCTTTGTATGTGTCTGTTATAACCATAGACAGCATGACTTAAAAGTCACATGATCTTGCATTTGTAGTTCAAGGTACAATTTAGACTTCTATTTTTTAGCATTAGCATAACATTTAAATGGTTTAAAAAGGGGTTTTCATCTCTACATACATTATTTTTGACAATAATTTAGTGCCTCGTGTCAGGGCCACTAAGGCCCATTATGTTTTAGCCTAGCCTATTTACTGGGACCCATAGAAATTTTGTCCTGGGCCCAAGTTGCCTTAGCAAGATATAGTGAGTTGTGCCGTGACCATTAGCAGGTGTCAAATTTACTGTGCTTGCACAGAACAAGTTGTCCTGTTTTCTGACACTCTGAAATGTGAATGTGCAGTAATACTTGTAGTGAAACATGTACTATAACCCTAAGAACACTTGTTAGCATTTGTTGTTGGGTTTAAGATGTTTGCACAGTAAGCCAGCTATCACAGTGAATGGAGCCACACACTGAATGCTAATAACTTGGGAGATATTGTATAGCCAATCCAGAACACACAGCTGTTCACACACACTCGTGTGTTTGGGTACATTGACTATGTAAACTTGAAAATGTGTTGCCACATAGTATCTGTTTTAAGATCACAAAAAGTGTTTTCTCTGTCTAAGGAGGCTTTTTGGGTGGGGGCAGGGGTGAAATGTTTTGGATTTCTTTTGTATGTGACATAATTGTTTAAATGAATGTATTTGTGATAAATTGTGAGTAAAAAAAAACATACTGCTGTACTCATCTGCCCAGTGTGCTAAAAAAAAAGAAATTAATTTAAGCATTTGGCAGACGCTTTTATGCAAAGCGACTTACAGTGCACTTGTTACGGGGACAATCCCCCCGGAGCAACCTGGAGTTAAGTGCCTTGCTCAAGGACACTATGGTGGTGGCTGTGGGCTTCGAACCAGCATCCTTCTGATTACCAGTTATGTGCTTAGACCACTACTCCACCACCATTCCATATTGTGCTCCAAATTCATGCCACAGGTTCTACCAATGAAAGCTGTGTTTAAAAAAAATCATGACATTTGCCCTGAGATCCAATATGGCTGACTTTTTCTTATAAGTTGGGCATGTTTGTTTCTGGAGGGAGTGGAGAAAAAAAGTTTTATCAAAATTAGTTCAACTGTTTGAAATATGTTTTTAGCATACACCACCCCAGTAAAGAGCCACTCATGTGCTTTGCAAAAAGTATTTTTAACATGAAGCCTCCACTACAAGGTGCTCTTATTATGTCTCCAGTTAAGTTAAAAATAGACAATCATCACACCACAGACATCAGCAGGTGATTCGGCATAATGAATGCATTTATCCGTAAAAGCACCCGAGTTTTTTAAAAATAGAAACGGTATGTAACCAATATGTCTAAACCTAATTACGGTGCAACTGACTGCGGGTCATAGCGATGAGGACATTCTGAAGGGATCATCATTTCCTGCTTTCAGGATGTGTCAATGATTATCAGAGTGTCTGTTTTGTTTTTTGGAAGAAAAAGGGGATCCTTTTGTTTCTGTTTTTATTGACTGACCTGCCTGCTTGAGGACATAATTAACTTCATACCCCAAAAAGCTCTGATGTAGGGCATTTGTGTTAAGATATCTGAGAGCTTCTTTGTGAAAAAGAGTTGTGTTAAATCCTTATTGTCCTGTCCCTGAGGTTTTAATGCATATTTTCAGTTGGGCACTGGATCTGTTATACAAGAACTTTATGAGCTAAGGCAATTCACAGAAAAGTGATATGGCTTATAGGAAGATTTGGGCTATAAAGAAAACTGGAGACAGGAAGTGGATGCTATGAAATTAATCCAGCCCAAAAAAGCTAAATAATGTATGATCTTTGAGTCACACAAGAGCATTTCTGCACATATTTTCTGAGAAAGATGTGCTGTGGTGTATTGTCAGGCTAATTGCTTGAAATTAGGTAGGGTTTACAGGCTTGTGGGTAACCGACACATGAGAAATATAGCTCAACCCATAGCATGATTTCAGCTTTACAATGTTTGTTTTTATAAACCTTTGGCACAGAGGAAAATTCTTTCAAAAAAGCCTTTTCAAGTTGGGCAAAAAAGGAATTCACCTGGTGCCTCACAAATTAGTTTTAATTTATAGAGGGGAGCGGACACAAAAGCTGCTTGGTTCATTAACAAAAAGTTCCACATAAATGTTCAAATTATTTTTTAAAGTCAGATTGTGTGTAAAACAAATGTGTCTGCCTTCTGCTTGTATTGAAGTGACATGGTGAACACATCCTTAGTTTCAGGAAAAGAGACAGTAAAAAAATCCATTCTACTAATATTAAAACGAAGACATTTGCTATTTGCATCTATTTTTAGTCCTTTTCTGTATTATTAGTCCAGATATTATATGATCCAGCTCAAGCTTTATATATTGACAAGCTGATTATCGCAAAAAAGGAAACCAAATAAATGTAAAAATGTTTGCATCATTGGTTGCTACTTAAGAACCGTTACAGGTTACTGATTAACAGTTACGGGATAGTTCTTAAATATGCCAACACACATGTCAGCTCAAACAGTTCTTAAATAACAGTCTGACAAATCACTTTGAGTGTAGTGTCAGAAAAGTACTATATAAATGTAACTTTCATTCATTCATTGAAATTTTCTAGGAATAATTCTGCTAGGTTCAGATATTATGTATTATTTTTTGTTAATCATGACCCATGAAAGGTACATTAACATTTTGTACTTGTTAGAAACAAAAGCTTTACAATTATATCAAACATAGACTAAGTAATCTTTGGAAAGAAAGTTGGTTGGCGATATGATAAAATATACTTTTTGTTTTCCAGTGTTTAGACTAACAAACATGTCAGACAAAACTAGAAGATTTTATCAATATATTTGAAACGTTTTTAAAAATGCCCAATTATTGCAGAACACAAAATCTTCAACAACAAAAAGAAAAAAAAAAACAAATTAACATCTTAGACAAAGAGCAAAAATACATTTTACAGCCACTTAAGGAGTAATTCACATTTAATACTTTTTTTTCCTTTACTTTGGAGCAGTGCAAAATTACACAGCTTGATTCCTGATTTGTATGAAGCATTTTGGGCAATTGGAAGAAAGAAAGAGTATAGATTTATTTTTCTGTCACATATCTTGCTTCTACTCAAACAAGAAATGCTAAACCATTAACTAACCAAATAAAAATTCTTATTGACCAGGGGCGTAACAGTGAGGGCAGCCGCTCTAGGGCCCAAGGTGAGAGGGGGCCCGCAACAGTCTACCAAAAGGATCCATAAAAATGACTGCGGGCCCGACGGGTGACGATAAATGACCCAGGCTCCCCAAGGAGTGGACCCGACAGGTTCTTTGCTCTGGCGCCCATATATCCAAGTTCTCCCACTGTTATTGACCCAGATATCTGACACAAGTTATTCACATTGACCTAGATCTTATAATGATAAGATTAAGTCACACTGGTGTTAATGGAAAGTCTTATTCAATATACTGTGGTCGGTTTAAGACATTTGAAAGCTACAGTTTCAAAACACAGTGTTAGTCTAAATCTGGTGCATCTGAGGAATATAATTTTATATATTAGATATAACAGCTGAATACTTGTTTAAACAACCTATGGCATGTGGCACTGCTGTTTTCCATTGTAAAGAAAGTTAATTAAAAGGGGTAAGGTGGGTAGTGCTTTGATGTGCTTTAGTATATGCAACACAATAAAACATCTTCAGCCTCAGAGAGCAGCAATATGGCAACAATATTCTCCCAACCCCACACATTTCCTCCCTCACACATACATTCAACTCTTATACAGTAAATATGCACTATTAGTGGTTAGTTAGTAGATGCATCATTTTTTCCAAATATAGGGCAGTTTGAAACATATTACTCTTATTAAATCAAAATGTTATTTTCTAAAAAAATAAACTCTTTCAGAGGAATATTTTGCATACAATATATACAGACAACTGTGTACTATATAGTCATGGAAATACAATTTTCAGTATTGGAACATAAATATACCATTTAACATCGTCAATAATCAAATAACACATTTGAAAACTTTTCTTTTGCCTATCCATAACATACATATCTTACGCTTTTCAACTGAAGCATCAGACAGCTAAATCACAAAGTAAAACAAAAAAGTGATTAACCTTAGCTAACATTTGAGCTCCATGCTTGGAAAATATAACTTAAAAATAGCTTTAATGTGGTAACAGAAATGTTTATATGTAAATTGTTTAAGCTGCCTGATACATTCACGAGAATTCTGCATATGTTTTTCTTCAAAACGCTGGAATGTTTTTGGGCAAAAGAAAAAAAACATATGAAAAAGTCCAATAATTAGAGCATTCATGGAATGGATACTCAGAGATGACCAACTTTAGTGTCTTGTGATATTGGAGAAAATTATTTAAAAAATATATATTATTTATAATGCTTTGTTCTTCACTTCAGTTTGAAAGTTAGGTTTGGAGTCTCAGGACGGATGAAAATACCTAGAAATATAAAAGTTTTATTTTGACAACTTGCTCAACTTGGGTTTCTAGGCTGGTAACAAAAAGAACCAAAAAACAAAAAAACAACAAAAAAAAAAGAAAAAAGGTGCAGGAAGCAAATTTTTTCCAGGACAAATGTGCTCACACAGGGGTATCCAGGTGTTGAAAGTGATCTTCAAGATTGAGTGCACAATGTAATTCACCTATAAGAAAGAGTAAGAAATTTAATGGGAGTAATTAAAAAGATTGTATATTATCAAGTTTCAAGTATGCAAAAAAGTGATCAAACTAGTTTGCCTCACTGTCAATAAAAAGCTCACAAACAGGAAGCCATGCCCAGCAAAATGGAAGCAGGCTCTTGTTAAAGAACAACTGAAAGGACGGAAGGGAGAAGTTGGCTCTTGAAGCTCAATGGTCCCTCCAAATAAAGCAACCATTTCCACTCAGACCCGTGAGGTCACTCACCAAGTACGTTGGTTACACAGTCAGTAAACAAATAATGAACATTAAAACACTGGCCTCAGTTAATGAAATGATAACAATGTATCGTGCGTATTAGTGCACAGCAACACACAATTAGACACATTAGCAGTTAAAAACATCACGAAAACATTTGCATGTCAAAAGTCTCTCAAAGGTAAAACGATGTTAAAACAATGGAGAAGTTTTAGGCTCAAACAGAAGTAAAGCAGAATGCTTGAGCCATGATCATTTATCGAAGGCTTAGTGAGGCATTTTTTCATTATCATATTTTCTAATGAGACAAAAACACTTAAAAATGCAATTTTAGCAACATAGTTGGAATTACAAACTAGGTGTTAAGAAGTTTCTTAGTGCACAAATGTCTGCTGTACTGTACTCTACTGTTTATGCTATAAAAAATAACAATTCCAAGTTCAAAACAGGTTAAGATAAATTAACAGCTTTTGTGGCATAACGTAGACTACCACAAAAATGTATTTAAACTTGAATATTTTTTATTTTTGAAAAAAGGACAGACGATTACAACATCAACATTAGCCCCTATCACACATACAGCCTTTTCAAGGAAATTTATTGCAATTTTCAGGTTAGAGGTCATGTGTAAACACGACCCTTTTAAAAACAATGGTAAATGTTGTTCTGGCAATTTCTCTTAAAGGGGTCATGACATGAGAAACCAAATTTGCCTTGATCTTTTGGTATATAAGAGGTCTTTGTATCATTAAAACGTCCTGCAAGTTTAATATTTTAAGACGTCCTCCCCATTCTAAACGAATCATTTATTTAATCAAGCTCAAAATACAGCTCGTTCTGGATTCATGGTTAGAAGTGACGTGACGGTTAGAAGTGACGTACCAGCGTTTGCATATGACCGCCTCCAGCACAAGATAACTACGCTTTAAGCGCAAGACAACTACGCTCATTTCGTATCGCCGTGCGCCTCACAAGTGTTCAGTCGATGGAGCTCTGACAGAGACTACTTGTGCACAGGAAAATTACGATGCCACACAGATGTGCTGTTCCTGGCTGTGGTCAAACAAAACCTCTGAATAAGCTGCCGAAAGATCCAGACGTCAGGGAAAAATGGATGCAGTTTATTTTTTGCGGACGTCCCAGTCACGGCAGTGTTAACTTAAGCGTTTGTTCTGTACATTTTAAGGATGACTGTTTTGAGAACAAATCTCAATATGATGCTGGCTTTGCCAGATAACTGTTGCTCAAAGATAAGTCCATGCCGACTATTCTGGGAACAACGACGACGCAAACTTTAAGTAATCTATTTTAAACTTTAAACTACTTTTTAAAGCGCAATTTCATTCATTATGAATAATCACAGTGTTTTTACTTAGTTTACTTGCATATTGTTCTGGCTGGGGGCGTCAATAATTGATACACAGGCACTGACGTTAGCCAATCATAACAGTGGGCGTTAACACTGAAGTCTTAAATGGAAAACGCCCCCAAAACAGGCTGTTTGAATCAGAGGATGAGAAACAGGGTGGGAAAAGGTCATAAATCACTAGATTTTAAAAGTTTTTCTTAAAAAAAAATATATTAATACTATAATTGCACCTAAGGGAACATAATAATACAATAAAAAAAAACCCATGTCATGACCCCTTTAAAGAGAAGTTGTATAATTACCTATACATTTCCATTTAGATAGCGAAACTACATTATAGCACTTAGTGAAACAGTAACGTACTGTTGCGTACGATAAAACCACCAACCTCCTTAGTGAACACGCAGACCTCTTTGTAGCGATATACTTAGGGCTGGGGCGGTATGGATTTTTTCTAACCGCGGTTGAAAAGCAAGATATTCCCGCGGTATAGCGGTAAACCGCATTAAATACATTACATTGGATCAGAGAAGTCCACCCCCATCCCCCCCCCCCCCGACAGACTCCCCCGACAGACTTTGGCGCACACATCAGAAGTCGCTTTTGATAGACAGACTTTAAATATTGTCACCTACATCCGAAGAAAAAAAACGAGCACAATTTTAAATAGTCAAATTTTCATCAAGCAGTAATTTGGCATGAACTAATCACTGTGTAGATTTCCTTATTTAAGATTATTCTCAGATACATTCAGCATTGAAGATGGGTCAGACATGATTTTGACCACTTTATTAAGTTTTGTTTTGTAGAAAGCCTTTCTTTAACTTAAAATTTCGTTTTGTATAAATTGTATCTTAATTTTAATCACTTTTTCATTAACTAATTGCCTGGAATTAATAAATAAGAAGCAAATATAGCAGACATATAATCAGCAGCAGGACGTGGAAGCGCCGATGCGATCTCTTGCTGCGTGAGCTCTCTCATAAATGAACCGAAACTCGCGGCTAGGCCTACTGCCTCACAGACATGAGAAATAAATAGAAATCTTAAAATGCATTTTAAACAAAATTCAAAACAAAATGATAAAATTTTAGGCTACAGTAGCCTAGTAGTCAGGTTTGCCGATGTAAGTTACTATTTATTTATTTATTTTTATCCCTGTGCGCCAATCGGAAACGGACTTCACTGCTGATATTCTGGGGATACAACATAGCCAATAGGCTATAGCCTACTAGGGACTTTAGCCTTTAAAATATCTTTGCTGCATTGAATCAGTCTCCTTTCTAGAACAGCCAAGAGCTTTCTAGCCTCGCGGCAGCAGCGCCTTACATCGCTCAGACCTTAAAACAGTCAGCGCCGCGGATGCGGTTTTGAAAATGTATCAAAACACGTTGGTGCGGACAGATGAGTTTTGTGATGCGGTTGCGGATTAAATAATAATAGCCCATCCGCGCATCTCTAATACAAATGGAATGTTATTATGTGTCATGGAACATTGCGCTCCCCAACTCGCGAAAGGTCGGATTTGCTCCATATTTTGATAAATTTTGTTTAGAAAACCTTGAATCCATGTAGGCTAATATAATTAGACATAATCCATATCATTAGAATCAATGAATCCATGTCATTAGACACAACGAATCCATGTCATTAGACACAACGAATCCATGTCATTAGACACAACGTGCACACATGTGCAGGCCAACGTTTTTTTTGTTTTTGTTTTTTTGCGGTGACGACGGTGACAAGCTCAGACCCGCGGTTGGAGTCACGTGACCGCGGTATTGCGGTAACCGTCCCAGCCCTAGATATACGTACACATAACTGTGCTTTTTTTCAGCCACAGATAGCATCTTCACCTTTGATGCTAGCAACAGCCTTTTGTTCTCTGTAGTTCATCACTCTTATTTGAAGTCATCGTATATGTGTCGTTGAGTCTCAAGCAACAACATGAATGTAAGATTTGGCCAAAAAAATGGAAAACATCACCGACAAAATACATTCAGAATTCAGTTAACCCGCCGTGTTTACAAACAAGAAGCCTACATTTCCGGCACAGCGGTTTAGATGTCATTTCCGGCAAATAACGTCACAGAGTTAAACAGCATTTGGTGCTGATGTGTGAATGGTACTAGCAAAACAGAAAAAAGCAGAAAGTCATTGCACGTGTGAATGGCACATTTACCAGTAAAGGCAACCCAACGATTTTCCTGTAATTTACCTGGCTGCATGTGCGAAAGGGTCTAGTATGCCACAGATGCTGTTGTTTGATCTTAACTGGTATTGAACCCGGAATATTCCTTTAAAGCACAATTAATATGACATTTATCTGGAGAGACAAGGACTTTGGGCTAATGAGTTAGATCTGTAACAGCAACACTAGACATAAAACATTTTAAATTTAGTGTTTACAGGAAAAAATATCTGTGTAGCTCCACTGCGCAGACAACATTTAATGCCAACCCAAATAAAAGAAAGAGAATCTTGGTTTCCTGTGAAGGTATTTTATTGGCAGACTTGCAAACGAATAAAATATTATCCAGACCCACATGCCACTTGTTAAACCATTGCCCCCCCCCCCCCATAAAGACACAAAATATATGCTTCAATTTGTTTTTTAACCAGTAAACAAAAGTGAGTGACCCACCATTCTAAAAACAAATGAAAAGATCCATGTATAAAAATAAAAGTGTTATATAAAGCATATTTAGGTACACTCACCTCACCTGTATTTGACATCGAACAGGGTCGAGTCGTCATCATCGTCATTTTCATAATTTAAAGGTGCCATCTCTACGCGTTCGGCGGGAGTTGTGATAATGTCATACTTTCGCGTTTTTCTGATCTTCTTTGCAGATCTTAATCAAAACAGAGATGGAGAGAACAACACATGAGAGGGGTTATATGTTTAAGAGAGTCACCTATTCAGTCAGGCGAGATATCGGCTCACTCGACATTTGGGGGCCGTTCACACTGAACTCCGTTGTTTTTCAATTGATTCTCTATATACAAAGATATAAAACGCTGGGTTTTTAAAAAACGTGTCTCAAAAAACCTGCGCTCTGTTCTATTCGTTGAGCTGCGCCTAGCTTAGCGAAAGAACGTGTTCGGTCTGAACGGCCCCTTATTGTGCGAGAGGATTAAGCAGTACTATTGTATTGATAAATACAAACCTCTATTTGATAATCTAGAATGTTCCCAATAATTGTGGCAAATACGAATCTTGAAAGGAATTGAATATATTTTTATTTCCCCCTCCCCAATTCTGGTTTAAAAGACAATGCAACAGACTACACACAAAAAAATTAGCAATATGACGCAAACGCTCAACTAAGAATATTATGTTACATTTTCTTAGGAACAACAAAAAAGTATTTGCACAAACACCCAGACTACCTTAACATTAAACCGTTTAAATATAGAGCCCAAACTCTACGTTACCTGTATATTTTTATGACAAGACACATGATAAGCAAGGTTGTTAGAACGCAGATGAAAGTCGAAATGTTTTTGATGGTAGGAAGATCCCTTAAAATGGTAGAAAACGTTGCATCTGTAGCATTATGTAATGAAAAGTCCTCATGAGGGGATAATGTTGAATTCATCTGCGACGCTGAGGATGGACGTGTAGGCCTACGTGGCTCTCCAATGACCCCCTGCGCAATAATAATAAAAATTATTTTAAAAAAGTATGGCCAAATTTTTTCCATATTCAGATCAGTTTTTATGTCCTGTTTATTCAGGAGTCCGTATGAAGGACTATCTATATCTCGAAGTGTGAACAACAGCTGAAAGACGAATGAAGTTGGAAAATCACAGACATAGCCTATGCATTTTCTCTGACGTCTCAAATGTCCATATTCGGTCTTCAAAAACCCCCAAAGTCGCTTTTATCTGGTCATAGTCTGTCTTTCGCCGCAAGTTTTGTGTGTTCTGTCACATTCGCTGCTTTCCGCTGACATGCAGCATGCACGGCGTGTTTTCCGCTATCCAGGATGTTTTCCTGTAATGTGTGTCGGCGGAGAAAATGTGGGTTATCCACACCCGGAAGAGCTCCGGGAGTGTCTAGATGAGGAACCAACGTGTGGTTATGGGGGAAACATCCCTACATGTTCAAAATGCTTCTTGAAAGGAGTGGGCTTGATTAGTTATAGCAGGCCTTTTACATGTAGGCTAATTAAAATTAGACAATACATTTTTTATTTTTTTATGTCTGTCTTCTAATCTGGCAGATATATGTATTGCTTTTACAGGTGTGCACATTGACAATGTTAATTTAAAATATAACATATACATTGTATTTTGTATATTAGCCTAATGTCCATGATGTCTGCAGTTAAAGGGATAAATCCTCTCATCATTTACTCACCCGGCCTTATGCCATCTCAGGATTGTGTATGATTTTCTGCTGCTGAACACAAACGAAGATGTTTAGAAGACTATCTCAGCTATGTAGGTCCTCACAATGCAAGTGAATGGGTACCAAAGTTTTACTCCAAAAGTACATAAAGGCAGAATAAAAGTAATCCAAAACACTCCAGTGGTTAAATCTATATATTTAGAAGCAGGGCTGGACTGGGAAGAGAAATCGCTGTCCTTTTCTGCATATCGCGGCGCCGTTTTGTGGTCCGTTCTGCATAATGCGGCGGCTCATTTTTGCTTATCGCGGCCTATTCGGCACGTTTTGCGGACGCACAACCGGCCCGCTCAGTTCTCCCGCTGGACAGTCCGCCCATGATCGGCCCCAAGGTGCGCCAGCCCACTGGGAAAATGCCCGGTATGCCAGATTGCCAGTCCAGCCCTGTTCAGAAGCGATAAATGAAACAGTTAAATATTTAAGTATTTTTCTACTATCAATCTCATCTTTCACTTTCACATTCTTATTTTGTTTTTGGCAATTCACATGCTTTGTGCAAATCGCCACTTACTGGGCAGGGAGGATAATTTATTGTAAAAAAGAAAAAAAGACTTAAATATTGATTTGTTCTCACCCACACCTATCATATCCATATACCACATTTTGGTACCCATTCACTTGCATTATGAGGACATCGCATTAATGCACAGGCTCATATGGGCTGAAGCCCAGAGGCTTACAACTCCCATGGGGCCCAGCTCGTTTCCATGGGTCCTATTTTCCCCTATGTTCACAGGAGGAGCGAACTCGTTTACACGCTTTCAGTGGTAGACGCAGTTCTTGACATGGTGACAGTGTGCAACCGTTAAAGATGTCAGTATAGTGCTTGTTTAATACACAGGAGTTTCACCCAATCAGTTTGAACATTTTCCACAACTCCTGTAGTCTGAATTTAGTGGAAAGATATTTTTTTCAATATTTTGTCAGTGTAACGATCCAAATCCACTGAACATTGAGGTGACTGAAGTCTCTCCCTCACACAGCCTTGTTGTCATCACAGTCAAAAATCAAAGATGGCATTGCAATGAATAAGGTGTATGGTATACCCTTTATGGCTGTCCGAATCCAGGAAAATGCTACCTCTGGAGGCTGTATACGGAGGTAGAAAGGACCAAGGCATGACCGAATCCAATGTACTCATCACATCCTGTCTACTGAGATCCCTTCATCTGATTGATTTTTGACGGCAGCATAGATTAATTCTTCGGTGCCTATCAAATCCCACAATCCTGTGCATGCAGATCCACAGCAGTTGAACTGAAGAAAGAAAATGGCGGCCAAAGATGCAGTTTGGAATGTAAAAACTTTCCCCCACTTTTTCCAACTTTTGATTCCGTTTTGCAGAGAAATTTGTATTGTAGTTATTAAATATACAATTTGTTATCAACAAAACTCTCTTGATATTGTTCTAGATTATAAGACCTATTTGGTTTGTTTAGATTGAATGAATGGTGGTGTTCTAGCAACGATGTGAGGTAGCGCTGCCTAGGAAGCCTGTACGAAACCAGTTCCCTCTCGAGAGGTCTCTCCTATTGCGTAAGTAGCTTACGCTATGGGAAAACTCTGTTTCTCGAGAAATATTGAAGTCTTTATGTAAAACGCATTGCAGCTGCACAGCATACAGCAATGAGCGAGGCAGCTCGGTCATTGGCTGTGCTGCGGCAACTTGCTCGAACCAATGACGGGGCGACTCTGAACGCGCGACCAATGGGTGCGCGCTTCGCGCTCGCACGCTCAGAGCCCGCAAAGATGGGCGTGGCTAGGGCTATATATTAGGCGCCCCGTCATGAGAGTTCTTTATCACTGATATCCTTTTTTAATTACAAGTGTTCGCCTCTGCAACGCTTTTGATTTAAGTAAAAGAGCAATTTTCGAGGCGTTGTTCCAAATGCCTTTAACCTGCGCCTAGTGCAGAGGCCCTCTTCCTAACGGGGACCGTCACGTTATCTGCACTCGCTGCCTGGGACCTGACCACGCAGAAGCTGCTCTCATTCAGGGCGGATGCCCGAATGTGACTCCCTGGGCCTCGCCGAGCTGGCGCTTCGCTTTGCCGCCGCCGCAAAGCGAGCCTGCTTCCACCGTGCTGCTGTCTCCTCCGTTCGAGCCGCGCAAGAAAAATGGCCGCTCACAGAGGCTGCCAGAGGACGCGAAATTCAGTGACGTCACGCCGGGCCAGTCCCCGCGTGCTTCACCACCACCCAAGATCTCCCCGCCGCCAGTCCATTTCACGCAGGCGGACCAGCACCCCTCCAACAGAGCGGTGGGTCTCGTCTCGTTCGGCGCGTCAGGGGACGACGGTGAAAAGGATGACAGCCTTTCTATTGATGCTGCATCCGATGACTGGCCGGGCTCGGCCTTCGACCCCGCGCCGTCGACATTAGCGGACACGAGCACGGGCACCAGCATGGACTCTGAGATCATCCACACCCTGTCCAAAGCCGTGGAAGACCTCGGGCTCGACTGGTCTTCTCCGGAAGAACCTGCCCGCAGCCGGCTGGACGAGTGGTTCCTGCAGGGGCGCAGGCAGGCCCCCTCAACAGAGACCCTCCCCTTTCTTCCCCGAAGTTCACGACGAACTCACAAAGTCGTGGAAAGCCCCGCACTCTGCTCGCCTGAAGCCTTCTTTCTCTTCCTCGCTCTCCTCGGTGGACGGCGTGAGAGAAAGAGGCTACGAGGGAACCCCGCCCCTCGAGGAGGCTGTGGCCAACCATCTGTACCCACCCTCCACCGCTGGATGGAAAGCCAAAGCTTCTCATCCCTCGAAGCCCTGCCGATCTACCTCAGCTCTCGCCGGCCGCGCATACGCCTCCGCCGGCCAAGCTGCGTCAGCGCTTCATTCCATGGCTGTTCTACAAGTTTATCAGGCCAAACTTCTCCGCACCATGGGCCAGTCGGGACCTGAACCTGAGGCTTTCAGGACCTGCGCGGCGCCACTGGCGTAGCCCTCGCGAGCCACAAAGGCCACCGCCCAATCCATCGGCCGGGCCATGGCTAACCTGACTGTCCTTGAGCGCCATCTGTGGCTGACGCTAACAGAGATGAAGGACGCGGATAAGGTGCCATTTCTTGACGTGCCTATCGCTCCAAGCAGCCTGTTCGGACCGGCGGTAAAAGAGTTTGCTGAACGCTTCACTGAAGCTCGGAAGGATTCGCAGGCTATGCGTCACTTCCTGCCCAAGCGCTCCAGCTCGTCTCAGAGCCGCCAGAGACCGCCTCAGCAGCAGCAGCGAGCCAGGGCGGCGCCTCCGTCTCCCAGCCAAAGAGCAGACCTGAAACGGATGCTCGACGCCGCTCGCATTCCGCTAACCGAAGGAAGCCGCCTGAGCAACGGGATCCTCGGCCCAAGATCGCGCTGAACCCGTAGCCTCGTAAGTCTTCCTAGCAATAGGAAGAAAAAGAGAGAGTGCGTATCTCACAAAAGCCGGACCACTCTCTCTAAAACGTGTGAAACATTACCCAGTCCCCTTACAGGCGGCTGGAAATGTCTGTACAGCAGTCAATGGGCCAGTCACAGAACTCGCTCACCTGCAATCAAACGCCGTTTTATCGGCAACACACAGAAATCACAAAAAGAGTCATTTTCTGCCTGTGTCACTAAGAGGTCACGTGTCCACACTAAAGTGCGCATTCCCACGTATCAATACTGTCCAAACAGTGCCGAATACTTCCCCAGCTCCAGCTGGACGCACCATATATGTAGATCGTGTGCCTATTGTCATGTATGCACCACTACACGCAAGCACTGTTCCCACAGTTATAAACACTTCCCCAGTAAAAGCGGAAAAAACTATAAAGGTAGCGCGCGTGCCTGCTGTCCTGCATGCACCCCTACACACAAACACTGTATGCATAGCCAAAAACCCCTCGCCATGGCCGGAGGCTTTATGAAAGTGGCGGCGTGCCTACTACGGTATATGCACCCCCACCCATAAGCACTGCCCATACAGTTTCAAACAGTTCTCTGTCTCATGCCGCAAGCATCACAGATGCGACGCGCGAGCAAGAAACTCCCTGCTAAGAGCGGGAAGCTTTATGAAAGTGGCGGCGTGCCTATTACAATGTATGCACCCCCACCCGTAAACACTGTCGATACAGTTTCAAACATTTCTCTGTCTCATGCCGCAAGCATCACGGATGCGACAGCGAGCTAAGAAACTCCCGCTATGAGCGGGAAGCTTTATGACAGTGGCGGCGTGCCTATTACGATGTATGCACCCCCACCCGAAAACACTGTCCATACAGTTTCAAACATTTCTCCAGCTCATGCTGCGAGCATTTCGGAGATAGCGCGCGTGCCTGTAATCTCACACGCACCCCTGCACTCGGCACTCAACAAGGCTGCTCAGCGCGTGTTAGCACAAGGCAATTTGCCGGTGGGGCCCATACGTCACTGCGACACGCCCCCAGCCAGCATTCAGCCCATATCTGTGCGAGCAAAAGCCTGGGAAAAAATCTCCGACATGCCGAAATGGGTTTTGAACATAATAAAACACGGTTACTCGCAGACCACCCCGCTTTTCAGCGGTGGTCGAGACGAAAGTGAGGAGAGATGTGTCACATGTTCTACGCACCAAGGTGCTCAAACTAATAGAGAAGGGCGCTATAGAAACTGTTCCTCCCTCTATGAGCGAGGCAGGTTTTTACAGCCGCTATTTTCTCATCCCGAAAAAGGACGGTGGCCTCCGCCCCATCCTAGATCTCAGACATCTGAACAAAGCTTTAATGATTCGCTCGTTCAGAATGTTAACGACCAAACATATCCTCGTGCAAGTTCAGCCCGGGATTGGTTTCTATCAGTGGATTTGAAAGACGCTTACTTTCACATTCGATAGCGCCTCATCACAGGCCTTTTCTGAGATTAAGCTTCGAGGGACAGTCATACCAGTACACAGTACTACCATTCGACCTATCATTGGCCCCCGTACATTCACGAAATGTATGGACGCAGCACTTTCCCCGCTGAGACAGCGGGGAGTGCGAATACTGAATTACCTTGACGATTGGCTAATCATAGCACAATCAGAGAGTCAGTTAATGACGCACAGATCTTGGATTATCAGCCATCTAGAATGCCTGGGTCTGAGAATCAATTTTGCAAAGAGCGTGCTATCCCCCAGCCAGAATATCTCCTTTCTGGGAATAGTGCTAGCCTCTCATCAGAGCGCGCGTTCTCTATTCGACGCCTTGCAACATCATTCAGACTGGGCGCGCGCCCCCGTCAAATGATTTCAAAGGATGCTCGGTCTCATGGCCTCGGCATCAGCTGTACTCCAGCTAGGATTGTTGCACATGCGTCCTCTCCAACGCTGGCTCAAGAGCAGTGTCCCCACTCACGCATGGCGCTCGGGCCACTTTTTAATCAGAGCAAATCACGGCTGTATAAAAGCCCTGACGCCCTGGAAAGCCGTCGACTGGTATCGAACCGGCATGAGTCTGGGCGTGGACACACGGAGAAAAATGATCACGACAGATGCCTCCAAAATAGGATGGGGGGCCCTTTACGAGGGCAGGCCTGTCTCCGGCTTTTGGTCAAACCCGGAAAAGCGCCTACATATAAACTGTCTGGAAATGAAAGCGGTCGCCTTGGCTCTCAAAGCCCTGCTTCCGTACCTGAAAAACGAACACGTCCTGGCCCGAACGGACAACATGACGGTAGTATCGTATATAAATCGCCAGGGTGGACTCAGGTCGAGCTCCCTGCACTTTATGGCCAGGGAGCTCATCTCATGGTCACAGCACCACTTGCGCTCGCTGAGAGCAGCGCATGTGCCAGGCGTCCTGAACCAGGGAGCGGACATGCTGTCCAGAGACAAGGTTCTCCCAGGAGAATGGTCTCTCCACCCCCTGATGGTTCAGTGGTTATGGCAAACATTTGGCAAGGCGGAGGTCGACCTCTTCGCCTCCAGTCAAAATGCGCACTGCCCCTTTTCTTCTCAAAGAGCACGGACGCTTCGCCCAAGTCTGGCCGAGCCGCCCCTTGTATGCTTTTCCCCGATTGCGATGCTACCTCAGGTCATCAGTTGGATCAGGGAAGTGAAATGTGCAGTGCTCCTGGTAGCCCCTCTCTGGAAAAACCAGACGTGGTTTCCAGAACTGATGCAGATGATGCAATCTGCCCCATGGCCGATTCCGCTGAGGCTAGACCTCCTCAGGCAGGCCAACGGGATGATTCTTCATCCCCGCCCGATCTGTGGGCCCTCCATGCATGGCCCCTCAGCGGGTTCCGAGAACCTCCCCAGTGGAGTTTTGAGAACCATCACGAGGCGCTGGCGCCCTCTACGAGCGCTTATATGCCCAAAAGTGGAAAGTGTTCAGTGACTGGTGTGATACCAAGAGCTTGAACCCCAAATCGTCGCGAGATACCAAGTGTACTCGCCTTTTTGCAAGAGCTGCTGGAGGCGGACCGCACACCCTCCACGCTCAAAGTCTATGTGGCTGCCATAGCGGCGTCACACAATCCTGATAACGGGCGTTCATTAGGGAAAAGCGACCTAATCATTACGTTTCCTAAGAGGCTAGGAGGATGAACCCCCTCGCCCCCTAGGCGCCGATCTGGGACCTGGCCACGGTCCTGGACGCACTCAAGAGTGCCCCGTTCGAACCTCTCCAAACCGTGCACCTTAAACAGCTCTCGCTCAAAACTGCGCTCTTGCTGGCGTCGCCTCAGTCAACAGAGTGGGCGACCTGCACGCTGTCATCAACGCTGCTTGCCTGGAATTTGGACCTAACGACTGCAGAGTTGTCCTTAGGCCAAAGCACGGGTATATTCCTAAAGTGCTCTCCACACCCTTCAGAGTACAGGTGATATCTCTGGCAGTGCTATCGTCCCCAGCGGATCTAAAGCAACGCTAATTTACTCTGCCCGGTCAGGGCGCTCAGAGTATATTTGGAGCGTTCTGCCCGTTCAGACAGATGGAACAATTATTCGTATGCTTTGGCGGCGCACTAAAGGTCTCGCAGTTTCAAAGCAAAGAATATCAGCCCTGGATAGTGGATGCTATAAGCTGGCTTATGAAGCCAAGGGCCTTCAATGCCCCTTAGGCGTCAGAGCTCACTCTACGAGGAGCATGGCCTCCTCGTGAGCGTGGTCGAGTGGGATACCCATTGAAGATATTTGTCGTGCGGCAGGCTGGGCCTCGCCTCGACATTTATCAGGTTTTATAACCTACAGGTCCCCTCATTGCATTCCATCATTCTATCAGCCTGACTGTAGAATGGACTGGAGTATGTATATGCTGAGCATTATCTCCTCCCTTATAGGTCCGTCTCTGACTGACTTAGAGGATTTTTTATGCATATCAATACATAGAAAAATCAGTACATAAGTTATGTGCTTGTGTTTTTACAATGAGCGCCCCAACATGGACCTCCTTGGGGCAAAGGCGCTCTGTATTTTCCCATTATATAGCTCGCCGTTGGCCGGCTTGTTGGATAATCACTTTGCTTTAAGGCTCAGGCATCCGCCTCTGGCTTTATAGAGCGAAGTCAGCACGCATGGCATTTTGCATGGTGTTCCCATAGCGTAAGCTACTTACACAATAGGAGAGACCTCTCGAGAGGGAACGACTCGGTTACTAACGTAACCTCGGTTCCCTGAGAGGAGGGAACGAGTATTGCGTAAGCTGCCATGCTTGTGCTTGGTCAGTTCGCTTGAGTCGATTGAACCTAAAGAACTCTCATGACGGGGCGCCTAATATATAGCCCTAGCCACGCCCATCTTGGCGGGCTCTGAGCGCGCGAGCGCGAAGTCGCCCTGTCATTGGTTCGAGCAAGTTGCCGCAGCACAGCCAATGACCGAGCTGCCTCGCTCATTGCTGTATGCTGTGCAGCTGCAATGCGTTTTACATAAAGACTTCAATATTTCTCGAGAAACAGAGTTTTCCCATAGCGTAAGCTACTTACGCAATACTCGTTCCCTCCTCTCAGGGAACCGAGGTTACGTTAGTAACCGAGTCGTTTCCAGAGGTACTTTCATAAGCAAACACTGTCTGTTAGGTCATTGACTGATAGGTAGTTATGGTTTCGGATGCAGCCTGTGTGTATGAAGCCCTGTCATACTTCATGTGAAATCGAAATACAAATGGGTGTGATGTAATTTAGAACAAAATCTTGCCAATAAGAACAAGTAGGTATAGCTGCAGGCCGGAGACCTCCAAATGGGGGTGGAATCTCTAAAGAGGTGCAAGGTTACTCCAGAAGGGAGTGTGGTTACTACAAAAGGGGGGTCACTTCCACTCAATGTTAAGGTTAGGGAAAGGGTTGGGTTCCCTATATATTTAATGGCAGTTTGGAGCTCTCGTACCTTTTTAGAGCAATGACTGCAGCTGTACCCTTCTCAGAAAGACGTTTTTGAGTTTGTTTCTGTGGTTTGTAACAGCTCGCCAGTGCAAACATTCAGGAAAACATCTTACCGGCTGCTAAACACCTTCTAACTGCCATTGGTCCTCGTCATTGGTAGGTAAAACCTGGAGCTCCACCAACTTTGAGGCCGACAACTAATTCCATTTACGTTCTTCATTCAGTCAAGATCAGTCAACATTGCAAACATATTTCTGGATCGTTCACGTAGATACATTTTCCGAGACCATGTCATGCTTTTTTTTGTTTGTTTATGTAGTCTACAAAAGGAATCAAACCTACTCTTAAAGAAATATCCTGGGTTCAATACAAGTTAAGCTCAAATGACAACATTTGTGGAATAATGTTGATAATAAAAAAATCCATTGCAAATTCCTCACTGGAACCCCGATTTTTGTTTTTTTAAAAGAAAGCGAGGGGCAAGTTAAAATAAATGTTTTTGGTAATTAATATTATGCCACAAATGCTGTTGATTGAGTTTAACTTGTACGGAACCTGATTCACTGATTCACGCTGTTGTTTGATGTGCTATTTCACTCATGTGCCATTTGCAGCAAAAGCCATTCACTTATCTGCCCATATGCCTTTAATTATTTCATTTGTCCATTAATACTCTTTTATACTCATCTTTGGAATAATATGAGTGTCATCATAAATTACAATAACAAAGTTTATCTGGTGCATATCATGACCGTGTGTTAGCGCATTAGCTCCATGAATTCAGAATGTAAACATGACAAATTACACATTATTAACTGCATATATATATATATATATATATATATATATATATATTCCTTTAAATAATCATCAAGTGGTTAAAACAGCTTCTTTTACTGATCTAATGTCAATTATACTCATAGAATGAGGCATGAAATCATTGATGAAACCACATTTTAATGTCATATTAGTTACTGTCACATTTTAATGTCACATTTCTGTGTAATCTGAGTTCATACAAATAAGGCTGGGAATAGGAATGTATTTCCTCTTCAACTTCAAACTCTTCAGGCATGTTTTGTAAGTTCTCTGGTTTAGATGTGATGTGCTCTTTTTGTGAATAAAACTGGGAGGGTAAGTAAATAATGATTGAATTTTCATTTTTGGGTGAACTATCCCTTTAAGCATGCACAGGGAGAATAGTTTATGTACAGTGTACTGTATCCCACACGATGGCAGTCTATGCCTTTCTATAACAATCTACAGTATTACAAAAGAAATCACAAAAAAATAAATATTAACAGCAACTATCCTGAACAGTATGTGCATATATATATTTACTGGTTAAAGATTTACAGTAGTTTTAATTTTTAAATGGTACATTTTATAGTTTTACTTCACTTCTGTATGGCTGAATGGTCATTTCCATACCATACGTTTAGAGTAGTAGTAGCCATATATTTAATATTGGAAGATGGAGCTGAAGGAATAGAGTGTCTATAAAAATGATAATTTACGAGACTTAATTTGATTAATTTGGTTGCTTTGGATATTAAAAGAATTCTAACTTTAGAAAGAGTTCTATGGCTAATGGTAGTTCACCACAAAATTTGTCATAATTTATTCACCGTCATGTTTATCTAAACCTGTATGGCTTTAATCATCTTTCACTTTCATTGTATAGAAAACAATGCAATGCGAGTAAATGATGACTAACACTCTAACTGAGGCACTCTGCCTAATATCTAATTTTGTTAAACACAAAATTGTGTTCTGCAAAATAAAGAAAGGCATGAGGGAGTGAATGAGACATAATTTTCTTTTTATGAGTTAATTATCCTTGAAAATGTATGATTATTGATTCTTGAGCTTCAACAGATTTAAAATTTCCATTTAGGTTATTTAAATTTTGACGTAAGTCACCTCTCAAACATAAAATGTAGTAATGAAAGAACCCATCCAGTAAAATGTGAGGCAAACAACACCATTGATTTTATAGAAAGGCCACAAGAGGGCTCCTATCCATTTCTTTGTCTCTATTTTTCACTCCAATCAAAATGGCCTTGATTTTTCAGCTTTGGTGTTTTCGACAATAGAATCAGTGATTCTAGATGTGTGTGCACATATAAATGCTCATACTACCTACAATACAGTATAATTTAGTACACATTAATAGAGGACAGGGAAAAAACACTGACACAATAGCATCTGGGCTTGGACATCTCTTTCTAATCAATTAATATTTGGTAGCTCTTTAAAAAGTCTTCCTTGTACAAAAATAGTAGTGTATGATTAGCTTGATTCCCTACCATGAAAGGCCACCTGGTACATTTGCCAGTGCCTGGCCTGTCCCAAATGGCACACTCCGGACTTGTGGACTTCCTCAGAGTCCACACTTCGGTGACGTCATGTAGTGCAGACTTATAGGGCCCCTCGCACAAGTCCACAAGGGCGCATTGAGAAGTATTTTTGGGACAGACTCGATCGTGAAGCGTGGTTATTGTTGGACAGGAGCTGCAGGTTCGGTTCGGGGAAATATGCTGCCTATTGTTGTTGTTTTTACTATTGTGTTTGCGAGATGGCTTGCCATGCAGAGAAATCACATTTATACGCTCCGACGTCGTAGAAGACAAGATTATTTTTCATGCATACAAATGCTGATGTTATGCACGGAGGAAAGGGTAAGCAAGTAAATGTTATTGACTTTGTAGATAAACATATAACTTGTCAAAAGTCGTTAATGCATTAAGTCATTATTATTTGATTTACTGTTTAATTTTCTTTTCTCTATATATATATATATATATATATATATATATATATATATATATATATATATTTTATATTTTTAAGTGTACCTTGTTTTTTTATGTCGTTTTTAATTTACAGGTTTAAATATCCATACTTCACTTACATATGACTCAGTAAAGCCCTGCCATTCGGTTCTATATAATGAATCGTTATGCGATCAGCCTATTATTCAGCGCGCTATTACTATGTTTGAGACATCAACCACTGGTCGATGACCATAATGTTTGTATAAACTGTAGGTAACAACTGGTAAAATGTACACAGTCATAAAAACCATAATGATACTTACACTTAAATATTTTCTTCTCAGCCATGTTATCAATTGTCTGTGTCCGTGAGCGAAAGCGCTCTTCACACCAGTTGTCTGATTGGCCTTTCGCAAGGACTCCTGGGTACTTGAAGTGCGTGAAGCCTGGATCTATGCAGGCTTCGCGGAAGACCGCTTCAAGGGTACAAAGGGGGCGCTGCTGAGCACACTTCAGAGCGTTAAAATTCTAAATGGGACGGCCTACGGACTCGTAGACTCAGCGAGCACGCGCAATTTAAGTCCACGAGACCGAAAGTCCGCATGAAGTGCGCCATGTGGGACAGGGCCGCGTGGCAGGACTTTCGAGAAGGAGGAGGGAGAACAGGGCTGATCCTATTACAGTTGCTACGTTACCAACTGTGGCATGCAGACTAGCGGTTGGAGATGGAAATTTGCACTTTGGACAGTTTATGCTACTGCCCATACCATACATGTGCAGTGCCTAAGTTGGAGGTTACTGCATCCAAACAGCCTATGCAAAGTTTTAGATCATTTTATTGTTCACATCATAAAATCGCATTCAATGATTTGTACAGTTTTAAAAATATAGATGTATTATTTGGACTCTTTGAATGTGTACCTAAAAAAAAAAATCCCTATTATTAAAGGAATAGTTCACCCAAAAATGAAAATTCTTTCATCATTTACTCACCATCTTGCCAGCCTAGATGTGTATGACTTAATTTCTTACCAGAACACAAATTAAGATTTTTAGAAGAATATCTTAGCTCTCTAGGTCAATAGAATGCAAGTAAATAGTGACCAAACTTTGAATCTCCAAGAATCCGAAGTCAGCGTAAAAGTAATCCACAAGACTCCACTGGTTTAATCCATATCTTCTGGAGTGATTTGATAGGTATGGTTGAGAAACATATAAATAGTCCTTTTTTACTATCAATCTCCACTTTTACATTCTTCTTCTTTTGTTTTTGGCAAATCACATTATTTGTGCATATCACCACCTACTGGTTAGGGCTGGTCAAAGGTGGCGATTTAAAGAAAAAATGTACTTATATTTACCTGTTTCTCACCCACACCTATCATAGCACTTCAGATAAAACAGATTACACCACTAGAGTTGTATGGATTACTTTTGTGTCTTTTATGTCATTTTTGGAATTGTAAAGTTCTGGCTACCATTCACTTGCATTGTATGGACCTACAGAGCTGAGACATTCTTCTATAAATCTTTGTTTGTATTCAGCAGAAGAAAGAAAGCTGTACACATCTGGGATGGTATGAGGGTGAGTAGGCCTATATGATGAGATAATTTTCATTTTTGGATAAACTATCCCTTTAATTCTTGTTGCGTTGGAAAAACTTTATTGAATGTACTGTGTTACTAGTCTGTACAACACTATATTCAGCTATATTAGTAAAGGGATGTGCAGCATAAAGAGCTAGTATATGAATGAATCAAGCTGGAGTAAAAAAAAATATAATAGTTTTTTTTATAAAACATTAAAATGTTGCTATGTTTCTGCATGACAGCAAAATACCTCAGCAAATTTGTCATTATATCCAAAATACAAATGTTTAATTGCTTTATAATGTTTAATATCAGTGTATTGTTGAAAGCAGGCTATCAAAAATGTCTGTTCATTATATGAACAGGAATTGTTTTTATCGTTAATTTACGATCCCTACAGTCATAATGTAGTTTACACAGCAATGGATGCTGTGTTTCTTCTACCCAGAATGCTGCAGTGAGAGGAAGTTGTATGTGCATACGCTGTAACACTCAGTATAACAGCACAGGCAGAGAAGACGACGAGCGCAGACTGGAGAGAAGAGACGGCAGTGACGGTTGAAGATGGTGATGCGGCGCGAGCTGACAGAGATGATCCCATTAAAACGAACAATATCTTCAAAAAGAATGGCTTCGACACGTTCAGTTGAAAGAACTGATCACAATGGTGGGATTAGGGTAAGATTTCGTTATAGATTTTAATTTATTAACGTGTTTGAGCTTGTGGTACAGACGCACCAATATGGTGGAAAACGAGAGGGTTCGACGAGGTGTTGTAAAATGGCCATGATGGGGCCATTGCCAAGGACTGAAAAATGGCATTCCGGCGATTAAATCGACGATTTCCGGATCAAAACATCGTGTATTTTTTTAGGAAAACTATACTTTGTTATGTTATAGGAAACGTGTGAAGATTTCATCTGACACCAGCGAAGAGAAACAGAGATTTAACTCACTACGCATTTTAAATTTGCTTTGTCCTTGACAGGACAAAATGTCCTTGTAACATTTGAAAGCCGAAAAAATATTAAAGTTGAAATATTGTTGTAAAAATGCAACTTTGAACGTACCATCTCCAGCACACAACATTTTGGTGATCTTCATGTTGACTTTAAATGCTTTAATGCCTTAAATAAAAATGTATTGAATATTTCAGTGCATCTATTGTGTGTTCATTTCTTACAAACATGATTATTTTTCTTCGGATGTTCATTGTTATTGAATTTATACCGAGCACATTTTGAGTGTCAACTTGCCATAGGAATTAATTTGTAATTTTGATGTTTTACTTTATTTTATGATTTTATTGTTTTCTGCATAACATGTAATATTTAAAGTTATTCATTTAATGTTTATTTTCCTTTAAAGAATGAACATAGGTAAATGTAAACTTGTATTTATGTTTCTAAAAATATTTATGGTTTATTTTTCGATGTTAAATAATAGGGTGTTGGCTTTTAACCCTTTGGGATCCACAAGAGGACATTTTATTCTTCAAAAAAATGCTGAAAATTATTTCACATTCTGTTTTTACATTGTGTTCAGAGATTTGTGTGAAGTACATTTACACATGATTAGTAACATTTAAATTACTGATTGACCTAAAAATTTACTAAACTGATTGATAAAAATATAATATTTAACATGATTGTTTTTATCCAAAGGTTGTTACCAGAATAGAATAATAGAAAAGCAATAGTATAACGTCACTATTTTATTTAGTCTTACTTAAAAGTATAAAACCTTAATTTTTAGTTAGCACGAGGTCTTGGCTGTAAATACAAGTAAAGAATAAACTTATTAATCTGCTGCTGTCCAGAAAATGTGTAACAATGTAATTTTATATGTAAGCGTAATTAAAAACAATCTTTCAGTGATTATTCCATGTCTTAGAGATTTTTGATTTGTGTATATTCTTTTGTGTATATGAAGTTCTTTCCCGTTACATTTTGATTATTTAGAAAAATTTTCAGTTCTGTGTTTACCTTGATGCTAGCTAAAGAAATGCATTTCATGCAGAAAATCTTCTTTTGAAGATTTTTAATGCGGAAACAAGTGTAAATGTTCAAAGTAATTTAGCTAAAATCAAACAAATTCTCAATTTCTTTTTCTCCGTATACAGGCATCAAATCAAATGGATGAAGGATGAAGGAGTTTGGTTGAATATCATTCATAGTTACCGTAAGTTGAATTAATGCACTACTATTTTATTTTTTTTTTTCTAAATTGTGATCTGTAGATAGTGTTGGCGCAATCCTGTGCGCTTTTGTTACTTTTTATATCATTGATCACCACTAGGTTGTGCTCTAAATATAATAGTAGTATTAAATCTAATATAAAATCCTTTGTTATTAAAGGTTCGTGACCCTCCTTATGTTGAAGATTGACAAGGAAAAGGATTTCCATAGTAAGTATTGCACATAAAAGAAACCTTTTAACAATGCATTACAGCAGTATACATTTCTTAGCTTTTCTTATACGCTTTAAAAAAAAAGGGTTTTAGCTACTTTAGTAATGTGCTATTTTTTCTAATGCTCCAAATCCATAAAAGCCTGAAGACAATTTTTTTTACACAACATGAGCGCAAAACAATCAAATCACCTATAATTTAGAGTAGGAGAGTGATCTCAATTTTCGTAAACGTTTCAAAATGTACACCGCGCCAAATGCTGGAACGCGTATTTCTGCTCAAGATGTTAGGTAAACTGTCAAAGGAAATCATGAATTTAAATTTGCTGCGCTAACATTATGTTTTTAGGTAACGTTAACATTTAGCTACTCCCTATTAATTTCTATGTTGAGGAAAATGAGATGAAATCTCAAATTTATACAAATCTTTTAAAATTTAATTTCAGCTATTAATAGAATAAAAAAAATAAACATGCCACTGTATTGTGCAATATTGTTAATTGGGTAGGTTATGAAAAACTTAATGCCCCATTGGACAGTGTACTTTATTGTGCCTACACATTTCCTATGTACATTACAAAAATGGATAACTTTTTCATGCATTAAGAACATTTTTGACAGTTTACCTTTATTAGTCTTACACAATACCTAACTACATAACAAAACAAGCCACTTTCAAATCAAGCATCTCGAGAATAATTTACTATTTATTGAGCTTCTCGAGAATTCTTTACTATTTTACCACTCTGGACAATATACTTTATTGGGCGTACATGTTACCTATGTACCTAACAAAGCTTTTTCTAATTTTCATTTCATAGCATGACATGCACTCCAAACCTGAAAGGTGTTATAAGTAATACAACTTAAGGGTAGTCATCCACTCTTTTCAGACTAATTAGGTGATCTATTATTAATATTTTAAAACATTTCAACAAAAGTCTTAAAATGATTAAAAGCTTTCACTCTCAAGAAAGCTCTTCGCATATTAACGCACAAATGCAAGCAAGATTATTTTTGCAGAACCATTAATAGAAGTCAAACTGGTGCAGTTACACGTTGGACTAAAATTGAAGAATATTAAACAGTTAATTTAAACTTGATTAATCTTATCTCATTTCACCTCTGACTAATTAATTTTTGGTTAGGTGTTGTTTTTACTAACCAATCAACTTCTTTCAATTCAGTCTTGTTGAGTTCAAGAAATGTGATATGAGTGCAGCATTATCTGCTCAAACTCTTTGGTTGAGGTCAAATCTGGAAATATTTATGGTAATTTCAGATAGGAAGTTAACCACTTCAGTGCAAACAGAGTAATAGAGTCTCCATAGTAATTCTTGCCAAGGCAAGCATCATCATTATTGCAGCTCATATTTTTTATTAGGGGTTTGTTCTAAACACCTTAAGCCAGTTGCAAGAAAACCGTACTAGACACCTACAGTTATTAATAGTGGTTTTCTTAAAGGTGCTGTAAGCGATTTTTATTTTTTTTCATGGAATTGTATGCAAAAAATGTTTACCTGTCCCTGAAAGATCTTAATGAAATTAGGAAAGTGTCCTGAGATATCTCACCGGTCTCTGTGACAGCTCTAGACTTTGTAAACGGCAAACAAAAACATGTTCACGGACAATGACGCTTTGCGCGAATTGAGGCTTACTGCCATTTCTATGCCATGTTGTTCATAACAGTTGTCAGTTGAGGGTGCTATTTTGCTGCTGTTGATTTTGGCAGCCGTTTCTGCTTTTGTCAGTCTCAGTAAAGCTCATTTGGTATCTTTTTGGGAAAGGGGGCATGGCTAATCCAACTGCTGATCCTGGGGAAATTCTAGAATAGTTAAAATCGCTTACAGCACCTTTAAGGGGTATCTTGCAACTGGGTCTTATCCTAAGTATTACATTTAGGTCTGTAAAAGCACAGGTATGCTTCGTTTTGTTTTGTGTATCGGGTTGCCTAGTCGACCAATTTGCCTTTCAAAGTATACTCTTTTCACCGTGATTGAAAATGAATGCGTTTTGTCATACTCTTTTTAGTACAGTCAATGGCAGGCACATGCACCAACGATAGTTACAGACACGGACTGTATCTGGGCTGGACATGGACAGTTCGCGCAGACTGTGCTGATAATGAAATTTGCATCACGCATACTGTGCACAGAGCGATCCGCAAACGTGGCCAACGATACTTTAGCTCAACTCAGCTGCACAGACATGAATAAACTGTACTATTTTCCGAGCAATCAGACTTTACCTAGCAGCACCTTAGCAATGACACAATACACCTTAGCAACTGCTTAGCAACATGCTAATAACCACTCAGAACACCTTAGCAACCACAGGGCAACCACCCAGAACACCTTGGCAATATGGTGGTGACGAATGCACCGCTAAGCACCACTCTTCGGAAAATGAAAAAATCTAATTGTTAGTACAGTTGGCACATGTTTGCAAAATTGGGATCTGACCAATGGTACATTAATGCATTTAATGCCTAATTAGGTCCACTGCCAAATGGATGACGACATGTTTTACTTGAATTATTCATGCTAACTGCGCCGTCTCATGCTACTCACAACATATGTCATACTGAGGAAAGAAGGAAAGTGTTTTTTGTTTTATGCCTCTGATCTCAGTGATTGTCTTTCTCTCTGCAGATCAAGTTTGCCTGAGGATAGTGAACCAAATGTCCAAGAAAGAGAAGACTACTCTGTAAGTCCTCACAGTGTTATATGTTTGTAAAAATGGCGTTACCCATATGTCTGTCATATTAGCTTAATTTAGACCCCTAGCAAAAGTTCATAATTTGGCCTTGGGTAGTTAGGATTATTGTACACTGCATTAAATATAAATTTTGTGACCATAATTAAGAGTTGCTGCAGTTCCTTCTAAAGTTTATGCAAAAAATTTAATCCAGAACCTTTCTGAAATGTAATCCAAAGCTTAAATAATTAATGCACTAAGGATGTGTATTGGGAAAGGGCTTCCTGTTACAGCTGTATGTTCCACTTTTTATTGATGAAGACACATTTACTTTTGTACCTGGGAACGCTTGGGTGCTCTCATCATTGGATCTTGTATTCAGTGGAAACCTTTGCTTAAGATCAGTGACTTTTGATCAGTGATCTTTTCTTGTGGAGCTTATTCAGCTTTTGTGTAACTTGTTTTACACATCTTTCTTGATTCTGTGCCACAATTGGCCTCCTTTTGTTTTCATTGGCTGTTGCATACCTTGTTGTGCATTACTTGTCCATTTCTTGTATGACATGGGTAGAGTCATGGCTCTCAAGTTCTGCTTTTGATTTTGGCTGGTTGGATTCCCTGAGAAACATTGAACTGCCGACACCAATCTTTGAATGAACAAAAACATGGGCTCTTACCATTGCACATGAAATAGTGGGCCTCCTAGTCTTTGGTACCATGTCCTTCACATAAAGTGACTGTTTAATTGGAGCTGCAAACTAATCATTCTAATGAAAATAATTGTGGGTTTGAATCACTTTTCACCAACCTTCAACAATTTAAATGGAAGTCAAGTCTTAAAGTCAGTATCAAAATTGTCTCCTATTTACCTTTTAAATGCACATTCCTGGTCTTATTGGTCATGATTCATGTCTGAAACTATGCGACTTTTTGGATACCATCACTATCCTTCTTACTTTTCAACCCCTCACGTCCAACCACCTGGCTCAGTTGTAGCATAGAACACCTACTTTTCATGATCCAATCAATTCCCAATGGATAAAATCAAACCTGTCCTTGTTGAATATCTTGTTTCACTCAAATATGCCAGAAGTGGTTGCAGGCTGCGTTGCGTTTAACTTTGGTTCATCACGCAACTCTTACGATACCTAGCGACGATTGGGCTGCTGACATTTTCATGCAGTGACCAAATGCAAAACGTTCTTTGTGAATTAAGCTGTGTCTTCAATCAAGCTTAACTCTTTTCACCTGGCAAATTTCAAAATGTTTCGCTTTTATAAAAATGTACTTAATGATTGCACCCCTTTTGACCCCTCATTTGGTTTTCATTATGGGCTGACATTTTTTGTAAGCCTCTCTTGAATTTCTATGTTTGGTGAACTGAACTCTGGTGGTCCGTGAGGATCTTTTTTTATATATTTTTTTTTTTTTTTTTTTTCCGTCAATTACGAAATACTTTTGTAAGCTGTCCCATTCCTGAGTGACAAAGGTTTTGGTGCAGTTTTACCATTTATTGATTTAAAATTGAAATATTGTTTAGATATTGTAATGATATTGTTATTAAACCGTAAGGACACATGTTCTTTCAACCCTTCATTTCATTGCTAATTCGATGCTATGCTATATATTGTAGCTTCGACTTTTTAGACTTTACTTTTTATCACTTGGATACAATATTCTTGTATCATCAACGATAATGGCCATTACTACATAAAAAGACAAGATACTGTTGAAAAACACAGTTATAGCTAGAAATGGCTAAACACAGAAATTACAGCTTAATGACAGACATATGTTAGAGCTGTCCACTGTTTCAAAATGGTTGATGTGGTGTTTTATATTCTTGTAATACATGTAGGATAATCTGAAATGCTGGCCTATCAAGCTTTTTTCAGAGTACCAATAAGTAAATTTAGACTAGTTCTTCTGGTAGTTGAAATTGTTTATGCAGTTTTGTTATAATGCTTAATTGCATAAAGAGCTTCTTAATAAAATCTCAAAAGTATAAGCGACAACATGCATGTGTGCTGTTGCTACTATTTTATCGTCAAACATTTATAAATGGAGAAAAAGGCTTTTTATAATTGAATATTGACTATTATAAGTTGACTAATGGAGTTGTGCTTGTCAGTCAGTCAATGTTCAAGTTGCCCTAATTGACGATATAAATCTACCTTGAGAGATGAGGCATTTGTCTTAAACTTTCTCGAGCTTTAAATACTAGCTTAAGATCTTTATTAAAGAGGATTCTATTATGTCTGATTTCAGAAATAATGTAGTCTTGGATTGTTTTGTGCGTAGCTAGCTATACCATAGCTTGGTCTATGCCTTACAATTTTTATGAAAAGCTATCATTGCATGTTGAAGAGTAAATTGGGGGTTTAAATGTTTTTCCTTCTCCTTTTTGATTTAATTAAGAACCAATTCTGGACAGTCAAGTGGAGACTACTGCTTAATGAGGAAGATGGCGGCTCAGATTTTGCTTTTGGATTTGAAAAGAACGAGATATTTAATTTGTTTGTGATTTGCTCTGATATTCTGATTGATTCGCTAATGTGCTCAATTGTACCTCAAATGTAAATGTATCTCAGCTCACTATCATATTTTGCTATATTTGTTTTTGTATTAATTACATTTTGTCTGTATCTCATTGTCAGTGTGCTTTTTTTTTAATAAAAAATTTGTGATTGAACAATTTCGACTTGCTGTTTTTGGATGGAGAAAAAAAAGTGGCGTTTCTCAAAATATTTCTTTTATTTTTGTGCTTAACATAAAGTATTTTTATTTTGACCTTAGTTGGTCTGTTGTGTTGCTTCGTTTCACAACTGGGAATTGAGGTTTATTGACAAGCTGGCATTAGTTGTCTGATGTATTATAAAAATGAAAAGGTTTTATGTTCGGTGTTTGACTGGCCTCTTTGTTATTTAAAATTTTTGGTCAGATAACCTTGTTCGTTGTGTCTCAACGCAAACCTCCTGACATTTCTGAAAATATTTTCGGCTTATTGATCCATACTCTCTTGCATTTTAAGGATACCATCACATTCTTTATTTTAATTAAAATAATTGCGCATTTGCTCGCAAGTGGCCGACTGCAAATTCTTTGTTGCATTCAACTGTCCCCTTTAAAATATCACGTTAACATAATATAATACAATTACATGCACAAAGCAGGTTCAAATGGTTAAAATTGTCTGAAATGGTGTCCAGTGTAGTCCAACACTGCAAAATGGCTCCTCTTGTCTCATTTCCTGTCTGTGCAGGAAGTGAAGGCTCACAGAAATAATATCAATATCATAAAGAAAAAGGATCAAACTGCTCTGGGTGCATACTAATCATGTGCTTCAATACTTTAACTGTTGTTTAGCATTAACTTTACCATTTAATATATCATTAAAACAACTAGTTTTTATTTTATATAAAAGGGGTGGGACTTTGGTTCATCACCTGAGCTCTGGGTAAATGGAGAGAACGTCAATCAAAGGCTAAAGCTCTCAGAGCTGGGAAGGAGCTTTAGATGGCGGATGAACCTTGGGAAGGGGAGAGCGTCGAGCCTCGCAGGGCTCTCTTTAGCACTTGTGTCTCAACTTTGGTGAACTTTGAGTCCAGCTCAGGAAGCCATAGTCACGCAAATTCGTTCATTTTTTTTAGTTTTGGAATCTAGAAATGTTAATGCGTACGTTTTGTGACTTTATTTCGTCGAAAAATGCTGTGCTGCGTGCGTAGAGTGGCCAGTCGTTGTTTTCCCTGCCTTGTACTGGCAGCCATGGCGGTCCTCCATTTTTAGTGCGCTCTGCTGGGCTCTCTCACACACTCTCTCTCTCCAGTGAAAAGCCATCCTTGGATTACTGCTACTATTTTTCTTTTCGAACATTATTCCGATTATTATTTTTATCAAAATCATGGAATATTTTTGATTTTAGATTTTTTTTTCTAATGGACAATGTAACAAATCGAATTTTTTGTCAGATGTGAAAGTACTGCTACAATCCTTCTCCTGTCAGTGGAATAGGTATGTTTACATTTGTTTCTTTTTTTTATTTTGTTTCATCGTGATATTTTAATCGTCCTTTGTGTGATGACGCAGTAAGAATTTATGCATGTGGCTATGTGAATCTATTGCCTTGAAATGCCTTCGACATGCGTTATTTCACATCGGATAGAGTCAAGCAGGTGTTCTTTCAATTCCGATGCTTTTTAACAAGAATTATTGTAAACATTTATATCCTCGGATTCCAAGTTACTTTTTTTTTTTCCATATGTCGCAAATGCAGGACTTTTTTTGCTGTCCTTTTTAAGCCGACTGACTCGATGGTTCATCCCACTTTAAACTTTTGACAGTTAATACCTGGACTAAAGATCATCATTAACAAAAACCCCAAGACAAAATCATGATGAAGAATAAGAATAAAAAGCAGGAAGACGAAGTCTCGACCCAAAGCAATGCTTCCAGGTACGATCTTTCATATTTTTCTCCTATTTTAACATATGTCTTGATTGTTTACCTTTACAAGCATGGTTGATCACCTGTGCATTTGTTTAAACCACAATGTCTGAAATATATGGGTTTCGGATCATTGACCTTGATGTAGATGTATAGCCACACCCTGATTTTGTTTGCATTTTTAAAACTGAATACAAGGCCTATGGGCCTCATTGATGGACTTTACCTAAATCTGTGCTTAAGATGCCCAGTGTTTTTATACAGATTTGAGTAGTATTCAGAATTGTAATGTTTGAAGTTCTAAAGTGACTGTATGAAATGACCTTGTCTGATTAGTATGTGCTGCATTGCACCACACTATGTTAGGTTAATTACATTTTAAACAGTTTTGCTTTCACATCACACATGTTGAGACAGTTCAGCAATTGATAACTTAAATTGATGTTGCAGTTCTTTTATACAGGACCTGTTCTGTATTATACAGAGACAATCATTTTGGGATTTACTTGACCATTTTAATCCACAACCCACAAATACAATGTTTAAAGTACATTTATTACATTTTAGATAAAGTTAAGTTTTATTACACATAGGACAATGTATATAATTTAAATTTTTATTAAATGTCGCACCGGAACTTATTTCTTTTGACTGTTTACTGTGCACTTGTCTTTTTTTAATTTTGCTGACTGGCCATTACATTTGCAGGAAATGTAATTACTTTTATGTGTCAAACGTGTTTTATTTAAAAAGATGATTGTGTCCCATCCTAAAGTGTTATTTGTTTGAGGCTCACACAGGGCCTGTGTAAATTAAAATCTTTATGTTCTATACTTTCAGGTTGTAAATGTTCATGTAGAATACCCTAATGACATGTGGTGTGTAACCTCATATTACCATATTGCATTACGTGCTGAACAATTAATTATTTATTCTAAAACCCCTTGAAATAATTTACTGTATACAGTAAGTAATGTGCTTAATATTTTAGCATTCAGTATTTAATTTTTTTTCTTAAAAGGTGTATTCATTATTAGCATTGTTGATTACCAAAATATGTAGTTTTGTCTTGTCAGAATGGTTTTCAACAACAATGCTACATTTGTGTTTGCACCTGAAAGACAACTGATACAATCTACGATACAAGTTATCTATTGTGAAAAACTATGTTCCCACATTTTCCCCTCACACACCCAAACAAAAGTAGAAGGGATGTCTTGTCCATATTGGAAAATGCATGGAAGCAGATTATTACGGTCACTGCTACCCTCACAATTATACTTATTTCCACAAGAAAGCAGGAACTGTTGAACTATTTGGGTTGTAAAGATTAACATTGGGATCATATTAACAAAAACTTCTGCACAGCTTGGCATTCATGGGTATTTCTTCTGGTGACATGCATTCTGCTATAAAAATATTTCATAAAAATGTAAATACATTTGAATTTGAATTTTTGCAAAGTACCCACCAGATGTCACATGACAATGAAAGAGTTCATTTGAAATGGTTTGTAAGTCTGACATAATGATGTATCCACACAGCCATAATAGTGACATGGAATGGTCATTTATCTTGAATAGTATTGTATACACCTGCACACAGCTTTTATAATTTGCTTTAATGTGCTAGTAGCAAATTAAAAGGTACCTGATGAGTGCATCCCTTACACTTATATCAAAAGTGAAAATCATATCTGTCTAAAAAAAAATATATCATTGAAGATATAAATATTTTGATGTACTGTGTTGTACTTATGATCTGTCCTATTAATAAGGTTGTGCCTGTCAATTGTTTTCCTATGAATGTTTATATTCTAAATGGGGAAACTACATTTTAACAACATAAACAACTCTCTCTACAAGCTTGAGTGTGTGCTATTCAGAATAAGATGCAGCAGTTTTATATAATAGTTAGTGTATAGATTATCTAGAATTGACATGTAGCCCTGGCTTCAAAATAACATGTATGCAGACATTGACAGGTTGAAAGTAAATCATTTCTTTAGTGTTAAAGATGCATATAAAAGCACTAATCAATTTGATACCCTTAGAAATGTAGCTTCACTGTTGTTTGGCTCAGGCAGCCATTTTCTAAACATTACTGTAAGAATAGAACTGAAAAAGATGTCACAGATGCTATATTTTTTAATGTTGAGGTCCGTGTGCTTTATTTTATGTCATCACATGGCTCAAATTTGCATAAAACACTGCTCTGTTTCATCCATGTTTGAAACTGGCTTCATTAAATGGCTGAATGTCCTCAAAGTCACAAAATGGCTCTTGCTTTGTGCTGCATAGCTTGTATTAGTTGCTGCATTGCATAAAAGGTGCTTAGAACTACAGGAAGTAGAAGCCAGAAGTATTTTGGAGATCATGTGACTTCATACTGAGTTTTGATTGGACCTTTCCATGTCTAGCAATAAGCAGCCAATGAAAAATCAGTTGAGTGGTAAGGTCCAGCCCATATGTGATGTCAGAAGCCATATAAGGACAGTCTGGCTGGTACAGCTGCTTCCTCAGGGGGAGGAGGTTTCTGTTCTCTGTCTCATGTTTAACTCTGCATTGTGTTACCATGAATGTGTCAAATTAAATATTTTTACTTGAGGCCTAAGGAAACATTTTGCAATATATGATGAAATACATTAAGCACAGTTTGGAGGAGTATTTAATATCATAGTTGCTTAGCTAATCTTTTAACCATGTAAGGAAGACATGAGCTTTCTATTTTAAGTTGCAGTTTTGTTTATAGTAGGAAGGGGGAGGGCCTTGTTTCACATTGCACTTCATTTTAGACTCAAAGGGACAGCAGATCAAGTAGTCTGACACAAGATGACGTAAGATTATTTTGTAAACCTTTAACTGCAGTCTATATGTTTATGTGGGACGATCACTATATATTTAGGGGTAAGGTTATAATAGGGTTGGATTAGCACATTTTAAAAATACCTTTGCCTAATCCACACATGAGTTGAATTATAACATGAATAACCATTATTGTATTTTAATGTCTCTTCACCATTGAGCAATGTAAATGCAGGAAAAAATATTCTTAAAACTGAATTAAATGAATGATTCCAATTGAAAAGGTGTTGTCAAATGTGTCCATGTTTAAGAAGCATTCATTTAAAAAAACAATTGATGTTAAATTCAGCTGAATGCAAGGAAGTTTCCCATGCCACATTTGTTTTTCCCCCACTCCCAGTTTAAATACTTGGAATGCTATTGTTTATTATGACAATAACACTGCATGGTTTGAGACTTTCCTTGCTTTTCATTGGTGGACCAAGATAAAAAGGTTTACTAAATGGGCAGGTCTGCCAGTCTACAATTGGTTCTTAACATGATCAATGATTGTATGTATTATGAACATGCAATGAATTTAGCAGCCAGTGAATTGCTCCATTTTACTAAATCAAATAATAAAGTGCTTTAAAGTAAAATGATGATTTAAAAACCACTTATTCATATTTACAAAGTGAATTATTGAGGTCCAAAATATGAATCTGGGTTTTTCTAGGAGATTATTAAAAGCCAAACTTTGTGCACTGAATATGTTTTTTTCATAACAGATTGTTTAGTTTGAATCTATAAACATAGTTCCTACAACATTAAACTAATATTCTGGGTTCAATACAAGTAAAGATCAATCTTGGTCCTCCTTTTCTTAATAAAAAAAAAAAAAGCAATGTGGGTTACAGTTAGACACATATAATGGAAGTGAATGGGGCCAATCTGTAAATGTTAAAAGACACACAGTTGTATAAAGTATAGCCACAATACATAAACAATATGTGTTTTTAATATGATTTTAGTGTGATAAAATCACCTACTAACCTCTTCTGTGTAAAGATATAGCCAATTTTACAGCTTTGTTGCCATGATGACATAGCGTAAACCCTAAAACAACTGTAATGATTATTTAATCAACTTTACAGCTCAAATAATGCACAAGTTTTAACAGAAGATTTAATGTAAGGGCTTTTATAATTGTGTAAGCTTTACATTTCCCAAATTGGCCCCATTCACTTCCATTGTAAGTGGTTCACTGTAACTTAGATTTTTTGGTTTAAGATAAGGATGGACAAGTCAAAATATATATATTTTTTGTGGTAATCAACATTATGCCACACAAATGCTGTCGATTGAGCTTAACTTGTATTGAACCTGGAATATTCCTTTAATGGAGGTCAGTCACACTGTTTAGGAACACCAACCACATGAAATGTTTGTACTCTTTCTGAACATACACATCTTTAATATTGTAGCAACTCAGCATCAGAGGAATCTAACCGCTCTGGATCGGAGTCTGGGAGTCAGTCGGAGAGTGAGCAAGGAAGTGATAGGGCCCGTTCCCGCCGTTCTGTGTCCAACAGCACCTCTGATTCTGAGAGTCACTCTGAGTCAGAGAATGAATCCACTGGGTCTAAGTCCTGTCAGACGTCAGAACATGTCAAAGACAAACCAGTCAGGAAGAAAGACAACCTGGCAGATGTGAAGAAGGTAACGGTACAAAAACAGGCCAGCTTGCTCATTTAATATTTATACCAATATATTCCCATTGGATTTAACCATGGAGGTAAAAATAAGTTGTTGACTGAATGGTTAATAATTTTAAATGAATTGTATCCCTAATGATCATAGATGTGGGAGGAACATCCAGATGTTTATGGTGTGAGAAGGTCCAGTCGCAGCAGACAAGAGCCTGCCCGTCTCAACATTGGAGCTGAGGTATGCTGGTCGTCCGGAGATTTCCCTGTCAACACTGAACCCTAGTGGTGGCTTTCATGCTACTTCAACAGTAGCTAACTCACTGAAATACTTGGTTGACATTTGCAGCAAGTTGACAAGATGTTCTGCTTCTCGGACTTAAGTAATTTCTAACATGGTTGTTTAATAAAGTGTAAACAAATTTATATTTGGCCCTAAACCCAGAACTGATCAAGCTTTTTCACATTAACATATATGAAACATGACATTTTCATGCCAATAAATCTGAGTACCATACATTCAAAATGGATTTTCATGGATTTTTAGGGCAGCAGTGATTCAGAGAGTGAGAGTCCCAAAAGAAAAGGTCCACGGCAGAAAAAGAAAGAGTAAGTGTATTGAATGCTTTAAAATTGGACCGGCCCATTGTTTTCCATATTTACTTGCTTGAAATGTGTGATGTATGTTTTGTTAACCAAGTTTCTTTCCATAAATCTCTCTGTATTTAACATTTCGATTTTTGTTTTCTTCATAAAGTTACCCACATCCTTCTGACCTTGTGTTATTTCTTTACACGTCAGGCCTTTTTCATGAAACACAAGCAGAACAAGTTTGTGTCTTGCATAAATTGTCCTATTGAATTAAACTTGCATAAGAATGATTTTACTAATGATTTATGCACTAATTTGCTCTGCTTGTGTTCCATGAGGCCTATAGTTTATATTCATATACAGTGGCTCCTACAAGTATTTGGACAGTTAAGATAAACACTTAAAATGGATGTATGCCACTACATTAACAGCATTTCAGACCAAGTGGCATATATTTTTTAAAATAAATATGAAAGCACAAGCATACTTTAAAAAAATTATAAATATTTCACAAGATGTTTGTTAGGTTAAATTATAATACATATTTCATAAAAACAAAATACTGTTCAAAATGAAGATGAGAAGTATTGAGACACTTGCTGGTTTTCAAACTTGGAATATGTCCAGTTATGTGATGTACCACACCTGTGGTGTGTTAAAGGAAAATTCTGGGTTCAATTTAGCTCAATTGACAGCATTTGTGGCATACAGTTGATTACAACAAAAAATAATTTTCAACTTTGGGGCCAATTTTTGGAGGGTTTAAAGGCAGAAATGTGAAGCTTATAATTTTACAAAAGCTCTAACATGAATTCTTCTCTTAAAACTCATGTGTTATATGAGCTCTTATGGTTGTTAAGGATTTTAGGGTTTACGGTTTTACATTGTCATGGCAATAAAGTTGTAAAATTGTCTATAACTTTACACAGGAAAGGTTAGTAGGAGATTTGATCACACTGAAATAATGTTAACACACATATTGTTTATGTGTTGTGGTTATACTTTTGAAACAGAGTATTTTAACGTTTACAGATTGGCCCCATTCACTTCCATTGTAAGTGCCTCACTGGAACCCAGTTTAAACATTTTTAAATTTTTTTTAAAGAAAATGAGGGATGGGTCTAAATAAATATTTGTGGTAATCAACATAACACCACAAATGCTGTCGATTGATCTTAACTTTTATTGAATCCGGAATGTTCCTTTAATTTGAGGGGAACTGACTACTTCCATTTGATTAAAATGACCTTGGGATCAGTTGGTTAAAAGCAATTGAAAAGTGGTTGCAAGTTAGTGCTGAGAAAAGGTCTAATATTGTGTGGTTGCAGATGCCACTTGGTTTTAAATGTTATGAATGCAATGACATTAATACACTTTTAATTGTGGCATTAAATAAAGTAACCAGTGTACCTAATAAGGATGTATACGGATATTTGACACATACGAATTTTGAGTTAAAATTAATTTGAATTTACCATTTCTTTTAAGTTTTTCACTATTGTAGTCACCTTTTTGCCTTCACTAATGCATTTAATTCGTCTTGTGGTGTGACATACACATTTTTAAAAGTGCCAGTATTCCATGAAGTCTCCATTAATATGATATCATTAAAGCTGCATGTATTAGAAAATAAATGGCAAAATGCTGTTTAAAATAGTTTTAGTACTGTATGTCACACTGCAAGACATTTCATGTTTTTTACTTCCCATGCTCACATTCTGTATAGAAATCAATGAATTGTAATAGAATACAGTATCTCACAGCATGTTAAACTGCCTGCGTGATGGGGAATAGGTGGAACTGACTGGCTTGCAGCATTACAGTAGGGTCGCAGTTGAAGTCATTAGAGGCCCAGTAGTTGAACCTGTGGTATTTCTGTGTTAAAAGAAATACCTGGAAAGATGATGACTCAAATGATGACGAGGATGATGATGAGGAAGAGGCCAGCAGTTCAGAGAGTGAGCAGGAAGAGAAAAAAGTTAGATCCAGACGACTTCCTGCTAGAAGGTAAGAGTGTAGCGAAGCCTGGCCTTCAGACAGCGCTAATGAATAATTGAGGATGTGTCTTAAATGCTGTTTTATTAAATTCAAATGATGATAGAGCTGTTGCAACTAATTAATGGGCTTGTCTATTAAATGCTATGCTTGCACTGCAACTGGTTGTGTGATTTTGCTCTATCATTAATTGTTAAAGCATGTTTCCTATTTCTGGCACAGTGGTTTACATTGTGCAAACTATACTTCAGATTAGAACTGGTTTAAATGTGTGAAAGCTGTCTCAAGGCCATTGGCTCATGAGTCAGGTTGATAGGCGTAAAAATGAATCGCGACACTAGCAAATAGATCAGGGACACAGGACGAAAGGCAAGAGCATGGTAAATGAGTGCATATAAATATACATGTGTGCTCTCCTGCCAGACCACAGACCAAATCCTCTGCAGGCAAGCAGCAGTCACAAAAGGGACGGAAACAGAGGAAGCATGAGTACTCTGATGAAGAAGATGACGACGACGATGATGATGAGGAAGATACCCCAAAAAGACAAACAAGACGCCGAACAGCTACTAAAGTTAGGTATGGATTGTTCTCATCCAGTCTGTGTGAATGGAAGACACCGTTCCGTTTACTACTTGTTGTGTCTGTCACAGTGCCCTTGTCAAGCAGCATGTTTTTTTAACATTATCTGCATAAAGTATAATGGCCCAGTGAAAAAGTTACGATGAAGTGCGTGTTTGCAGTTATAAGGAGGACCAGAATGATTTTGAGACAGACTCCGATGACCTTATCGAAATGGCAGAAGGAGCTGAGGAGCAACAGGACGATGACAGTGAGACTATCGAGCGGGTTCTTGAGACCAGGATTGGCAAGAAAGGAGGTAAAAGCACTCTTGTTAGTTTCTTCCCCACTTTATATTCAGTGATAGTTAAGTTTAAGGGATAGGTCACCAAAAATGAGAATTCCTTCATCATTTACTCACCATGGAACACAAAAGATGATGTTAGGAAGAATGGCGATCTAGTTACCAAGATAAGAAGATGCAAAGAAAGTGAAGAGTGACTGAAGCTGTCGTTCTGCCTAATGTCTTCATCATCCTTCATTTGCATCAAAACAAAGGCAACCTTGTATATTAATTTTAATCAGAGTTCTGTTCCTCCTTGTTAACAGCCACTGGAGCTTCCACAACCGTCTATGCTGTTGCTGAGAATGGGGACCCTGGAGCAGATTTTGACTCTGAGAAAGATGAAGGGGAAACTCAGTTCCTCATTAAGTGGAAAGGCTGGTCCTACATCCACAACACTTGGGAGAGTGTGGATTCCCTTACTCAGCAGAAAGTTAAAGGGATGAAGAAGTTGGAAAACTTCAAGAAGAAAAATGATGAGCTCAATGCTTGGTAAGTGAGATGCTGCGTTTCCATTTTATATATATGATCTATAAAAGTAGCAAATAAGCATCTGTTAGCTAATTGTGACCGTTAGTTAAAAACTAACAGCAAACTTGTGCAAATTACAATTATGTGTTTTTTATAGGATGAAGAGAGCATCACCTGAGGATTTAGAGTATTACAACTGCCAGCAAGAACTAACCAATGACTTGACCAAGCAATTCCACATAATAGAGAGAATCATTGGTATGTCTTATTTTCTGAAAAACATCACAGATGACTCACAAATTGTAATACATTGTGCACTGCAAAGAATAATTAAGTAGGGCTGTCACAATTATGACATTTGGCTTTTATTATTTTAGGACTTTCTCGATTATTGTCTTACAAATTGTCATGTTTTTATCTTGGGTGTATGTGTGGTTTATAAACCTTAAAAAGTTTTACATGTTTTCCTTTAAGGATTTAAAAACTTATGAATGACATTAAAAATGATCTTTTTAAATATCAAAATACTTAAAATATACTTAAAAGTCTCTTTATGGTCAGTTTTAGTCTTGGTCCATTTTGCATTTACACAGTTGTTGTTGGAACCCAGCCAACCTGAATAGCTATTATATTAAATGAAAGAGTGTAGTAGTAAAATATTTCTATCCAAAATGTGTCACTTTCACACGTTACTTTAAGGCTGTCCGATTAAACCCACAAGCCCTTATTTCACATGTTTCTTTATTCTATTGTCTCGGGCGGGACACAGAGCTCCTCTGTCTCATTGCTTGTCATTAACACTGTGTGTATGAACCCATAACGACAAATACAATTTGTCATTACACAATCAGTAAATGAAAGTGAAACTGGAGGGGTTTGCATTCACTAAAATCCGCATTTATATTTTTGCTTGAGTTTGGTGCAAACATTTGCTGACAGCCTGTGCTTCAAAGCGCTTCAAGCCTGCTTCAGAAGCAGATAATCTTCACATGCTCCTCAGGAGCTGCTCTCAGTATGGTCTGCATTGCAACTCATTGAGATGGTCTGAGTTCAATTGAATGGGACCTGCAAATGCGCCATTCATTCCCTTATCTGGACAGTAAAATTTGATTGGGATTTAAATTGCACAATAACCGCGACCAGAACATTATTTAATAATCACGACAGGCCTATTATTGTATTAATTTCCTACCCCATTGGTAATCTTTTTTTTTTTCCTTCACATTTTAAGCATAAACCTCAATACATATTGTTATGCTTAAAAAATAGAGAGAGAAAATACCACTGGGGTAAAGAAAATAAATAAACATAAGTGTTGTTATCTTAAACAAGTTTTCTTTTCAAGTAAATTTATCTTATATATGACTTGATATTGAGTTTTCTTTTTCTCTTGTTTAACAGCAACAAGAACAGGGAAATCACAAGTACCTTCAGATCTTCCCTGTACGTTCATCATAACTCATTGATTTTGTATTTCTACTAATTAAGCTCTACATGGTCAAAAGGTATGTTTACTATATTTTTACTAATAATTGTCTGTTGTTTTGCAACAGCCAATAAAACCACTTCCAATGATCCAGAGTATCTGTGCAAGTGGATGGGGCTGCCCTATGCTGAGTGCACCTGGGAGGATGGAGCATTAATTTCAAATAAATTAAAGAAATTTCAGCCCTGCGTTGATAGTTTCCTGAACAGGAATGTCTGTAAGACAGTCCCTTCCAAAGACTGTAAGGTGAGTAAGAGAGTCATATAGTTCAAGATTTAAAGTGTTACTAATGAAGCTTTGATTTATTCATGTTTTATTTTGAGAAAAGTTCAGCCCACATGGAATCTACAGATGTTTTTGCACTGAGCTTGACACAAAATCTGTGGAATTCTGTAGAAAGGATTCCAATTATGTATTAAACGGAGCTGAAAGTACCATATTCTTATTGATTACTGAAAGCATAACCAGATTGGCCAAAATATGCAATAAACAAACATGTAAGGGATTTTTAACATTATGAATGTCAGGAATTACAAATCTGCGTAACATTCTATAGAGTTCTGTGGATCTGTTAATGGGTGGTAAAGCATTAAACCAATGTTTTGTGAACCCTACTGTCTTTTTCTGTCCAAATGAAAGGTGTTGAAACAGAGGCCAAGATTTGTTCCCTTGAAGAAGCAGCCTTCTCATATTGGAGATGACAACCTTCAACTCAGAGATTACCAGTTAGATGGACTGAACTGGCTTGCACATTCCTGGTGCAGGTACGTAACATACAAATGGAGTTTTTAGTCAAGAATTTTTCACATTAATTACTTTGTACTATTATGCTGTCATATGGATTCCTTGTGATCTTGGAAGGATCCTTGACTCCAACTTTCTTTGTATAGATATTTTAATTCATCTTTGATTCCTGTTTTGTTCTGCAGGTGTAACAGTGTTATTTTGGCTGATGAAATGGGCCTGGGGAAAACCATTCAGACGATCTCCTTCCTGTCCTACCTTTTTCATCAGCACCAGCTTTATGGACCATTCCTGTTGGTGGTACCCCTGTCAACCCTCACCTCATGGCAGAGGGAGTTTGAAACCTGGGCCCCTGACATGAATGTAGTGATCTATCTGGGAGATGTCACAAGTAGAAAGACAGTAAGACAGTTCTCATATGCTGAGATCATCTAACCTCAAATCCAACAACAACTTTACAGTGCCATTTGGATGCTTAGTTTGATATTTAATTATCTGTTTTTGACCAGATCCGTGACTATGAATGGATCCACCAGCAGACAAAAAGAATCAAGTTTAATGCACTTTTGACCACATATGAAATTCTACTGAAAGACAAGGTATAAAAAATGTAATTGATTCAACCTAGTGTAACCACCATGTGTGTCATTGAAATGAATTATTCTGTCATAGCAAATTGTTAAGTAAAGGCCTGTCTGTGTGTGCAGGGAGTATTGGGGAATATAAATTGGGCCTTTCTTGGAGTTGATGAAGCTCACCGGCTTAAGAATGATGACTCGCTGCTGTACAAATCTCTGATCGACTTTAGATCCAACCACAGGCTGCTCATTACTGGGACCCCATTGCAGAACTCACTTAAAGAGCTGTGGTCCCTTCTGCACTTTCTTATGCCTGAAAAGTAAGTGCTCACATTTATACTTAGCATCAACCACTTGTTCGTATTTGAAGAGATCAAAGTTCAGATTGTGAAAATACAGGCTCATTTTTGTCGTTAGTTTGGTCCATTTGTAACCAGGGTTCCCACACATCCTGGAAAACCTGGAATTTTGCAATGCTGTTCTCCAGTCATGGAAATGTAGAAAATTTATACCTAAATGTCCTGGAAAATAATTTTTTGTCCTGGAAAATATTTAAGGATAATAAAACGGTTTGACTGTTGCTAGCAAGGTTTTAATGATCGGGACGAGTCAAATACACAAATTTGAGTCGTTTTGTCACTGCCGGCAGCTGCGCATTGTGAAACATCATCAACAGTTAAGGGGGCTTACACCCTCATGATTAATTATTGCAGCAGCCAATCATGTGCTTGGCAATCGTGGTCCAAACAAGGCAGATCACTTGATTGGTTACAGCTTGCTTGGCCACAGCAGCGCATGCATAGTTAGAAGCGGCACTCTTCTCATGCTTCTCATTCATAAACAAACTGAATGAACTGGTACATGTACTGACTAACTGACCATTTGAGTCTACCTTGTTCATCATGGAGAGGAAAGGGCTGAAGAGCTATTAATGTGTAAGTGACTGATGTTTATACATGTTGAGGGGCTTTCACATAACTCGTGTCAGTGCTGCCGAATACATTGAAGTCTATGAAGTGACGTGTCAGCGCAACCTCGACTCCAACTTCACACATGTTTTGCCTCTTTGAGAGTACAAAGCTACAATAAATATTTTAAAACTGTCCAAATTTATTAACGAGTTATAACCTTATCTTTTCCGAGTATCCAGGGACCCCAGTTATTTAACTACAGTAATTGCATTCACCAAAAAAAAAACAAAAAAATGCTAAGACAAACATAAATGAGCCCTATTTTTATTTTCTGCAATCAAAGCAATTGCCATTTTTCAGTGTTTATTGTGGACACCTCCCACTTTCTTGCCTGGCAAGCTCATAAATTCGCCCCTCCATGACGCTTTCTGCAACGCTTGTCATGTGGAAGGGCAAAGCGGCGCTTGACGCTGGCCTTAAACGGAGCATTGACGCCTCGACTCAACTCCTGTGAAATGCACTTTACAATGACGAAAGGACATTATTGAAACTCATTATTATTATTAGGCTATTATTGTTGTCACAATTATTTTTGTCTACACTTTTCTTGTTATGGCACAATTATTGTTGTCTACACTTAAGTTAATATGACGCCGGTGAGGTCGGCTGCCATCGCGATTGCTCCGTTGCCAGTCAAACTGTTGCTGCTACTCTACATCTGTTACAATGCACTATTTCATATCATATGCATACTTTGTACATATAGTTTATTCTCTTTCCCCTATTTTATTGTGTATTTCATTGTTTTTAAATTGTGGTTTTACTTCTATTTCTACTTCTTATCTATATACAGTATATATATATATATATATACACTCACCTAAAGGATTATTAGGAACACCTGTTCAATTTCTCATTAATGCAATTATCTAATCAACCAATCACATGGCAGTTTCTTCAATGCATTTAGGGGTGTGGTCCTGGTCAAGACAATCTCCTGAACTCCAAACTAAATGTCAGAATGGGAAAGAAAGGTGATTTAAGCAATTTTGAGCATGGCATGGTTGTTGGTGCCAGACGGGCCGGTCTGAGTATTTCACAATCTGCTCAGTTACTGGGATTTTCACGCACAACCATTTCTAGGGTTTACAAAGAATGGTGTGAAAAGGGAAAACTGCAAGATGCTATATACAGGTGAAACTCGAAAAATTAGAATATCGTGCAAAAGTTCATTAATTGCAGTAATTCAACTTAAAAGGTGAAACTAATATATTATATAGACTCATTACAAGCAAAGTAAGATATTTCAAGCCTTTATTTGATATTATTTTTATGATTATGGCTTACAGCTTATGAAAACCCCAAATTCAGAATCTCAGAAAATTAGAATATTGTGAAAAGGTTCAGTATTGTAGGCTCAAAGTGTCACACTCTAATCAGCTAATTAATCCAAAACACCTGCAAAGGGTTCCTGAGCCTTTAAATGGTCTCTCAGTCTGGTTCAGTTGAATTCACAATCATGGGGAAGACTGCTGACCTGACAGTTGTGCAGAAAACCATCAATGACACCCTCCACAAGGAGGGAAAGCCTCAAAAGGTAATTGCAAAAGAAGTTGGATGTTCTCAAAGTGCTGTATCAAAGCACATTAATAGAAAGTTAAGTGGAAGGGAAAAGTGTGGAAGAAAAAGGTGCACAAGCAGCAGGGATGACTGTAGCCTGGAGAGGATTGTCAGGAAAAGGCCATTCAAATGTGTGGGGAGCTTCACAAGGAGTGGACTGAGGCTTCAAATGTCATATTCCTCTTGTCAAGCCGCTCCTGAACAACAAACAACGTCAGAAGCGTCTTACCTGGGCTAAAGAAAAAAGAACTGGTCTGTTGCTCAGTGGTCCAAAGTCCTCTTTTCTGATGAGAGCAAATTTTGCATCTCATTTGGAAACCAAGGTCCCAGAGTCTGGAGGAAGAATGGAGAGGCACACAATCCAAGATGCTTGAAGTCCAGTGTGAAGTTTCCACAGTCTGTGTTGGTTTGGGGAGCCATGTCATCGGCTGGTGTTGGTCCACTGTGCTTTATTAAGTCCAGAGTCAACGCAGCCGTCTACCGGGACATTTTAGAGCACTTCATGCTTCCTTCAGCAGACAAGCTTTATGGAGATGCTGACTTCATTTTCCAGCAGGACTTGGCACCTGCCCACACTGCCAAAAGTACCAAAACCTGGTTCAATGACCATGGTATTACTATGCTTGATTGGCCAGCAAACTCGCCTGACCTGAACCCCATAGAGAATCTATGGGGCATTACTAAGAGAAAGAGGAGAGACATGAGACCAAACAATGCAGAAGAGCTGAAGGCCGCTATTGAAGCATCTTGGTCTTCCATAACACCTCAGCAGTGCCACAGGCTGATAGCATCCATGCCACGCTGCATTGAGGCAGTAATTAATGCAAAAGGGGCCCAAACCAAGTACTGAGTACATATGCATGATTATACTTTTCAGAGGGCCGACATTTCTGTATTTAAAATCCTTTTTTTATTGATTTCATGTAATATTCTAATTTTCTGAGATTCTGAATTTGGGGTTTTCATAAGCTGTAAGCCATAATCATCAAAATTATATCAAATAAAGGCTTGAAATATCTTACTTTGCTTGTAATGAGTCTATATAATATATTAGTTTCACCTTTTAAGTTGAATTACTGAAATTAATGAACTTTTGCACGATATTCTAATTTTTCGAGTTTCACCTGTATATACAGTATATATACAATATATGTGATATATGAGTACAACCCTCACATTTTTGTAAATATTTGATTATATCTTTTCATGTGAAAACACTGAAAAAATAACAAATTTAGTGAGTGTACAGCTTGTATAACGGTGTAAATTTGCTGTCCCCTCAAAATAGCTTAACACACAGCCATTAAATCTAAACCAAAGAGTACAAAAGAGTCAAAATGTTCCCTCCCTGGTGTCATGTGACTCGTTAGTGTTACAAGGTCTCTGGTGTGAATGGGGAGCAGGTGTGTTAAATTTGGTGTTATCACTCTCACACTCCCTCATACTGGTCACTGGAAGTTCAACATGGCTCCTCATGGCAAAGAACTTTCTGAGGATCTGAAAAAAAGAATTGTTGCTCTACATATAGATGGCCTAGGCTATAAGAAGATTGCCAAGACCCTGACACTGAGCTGCAGCACGGTGGCCAAGACCATACAGCGGTTTAACAGGACAGGTTCCACTCAGAATAGGCCTCGACCAAAGAAGTTGAGTGCACTTGCTCCGCGTTATATCCAGATGTTGTCTTTGGGAAATAGACGTATGAGTGCTGCCAGCATTGCTGCAGAGGTTGAAGGGGTGGGAGGTCAGCCTGTCAGTGCTCACACCATACACCGCACACTGCATCAAATTGGTCTGTCGTCCCAGAAGGAAGCCTCTTCTAAAGATGATGCTCAAGAAAGCCCGCAAACAATTTGCTGAAGACAAGCAGACTAAGGACATGGATTACTGGAACCATGTCCTGTGGTCTGATGAGACAAAAAATAAACTTATTTGGTTCAGATGGTGTCAAGCGTGTGTGGCGGCAACCAGGTGAGGAGTACAAAGACAAGTGTGTCTTGCCTAAAGTCAAGCATGGTGGTGGGAGTGTCATGGTCTGGGGCTGCATGAGTGCTGCCGGCACTGGGGAGCTACAGTTTATTGAGGGAACCTTAAATGCCAACATGTACTGTGACATACTGAAGCAGAGCATGATCCCCTCTCTTCTGACACTGGACCGCAGGGCAGTATTCCAGCATGATAACAACCCCAAACACAACTCTAAGATGACCACTGCCTTCATAAAGAAGCTGAGGGTGAAGGTGATGGACTGGCCAAGCATTTCAGACCTAAACCCTATTGAGCATCTGTGGGGCATCCTCAAATGGAAGGTGGAGGAGCACAAGGTCTCTAATACCCACCAGCTCCGTGATGTCATCATGGAGGACTGGAAGAGGACTCCAGTGGCAACCTGTGAAGCTCTGGTGAACTCCATGCCCAAGAGGGTTAAAGCAGTTCTGGAAAATAATGGTGGCCACACAAACAATTTGGACATTTTCACTTAGGGGTGTACTCTCTTTTGTTGCCAGCGGTTTAGACATTAATGGCTGTGTGTTGAGATATTTTTAGGGGACAGCAAATTTACACTGTTATACAAGCTGTACACTCACTACTTTACATTGTAGCAAAGTGTCATTTTTTTCAGTGTTGACACATGAAAAGGTATAATAAAATATTTACAAAAATCAGAGGGGTGTACTCACTTTTGTGAGATACTGTGTTTGTATATGTGTGTGTGTGTGTGTGTGTGTATCTATATATATGTTAATCGTAAACTGTGGGGAGAAAAGTCGTATCAAGAATTTGATGGGCCATCTGGGACATCACACATGTCGTACTGTGTATGGTTATGTATGTGACAAATAAAACTTGAAACTTTTTATAAAAAGTCATGCTCAGCAGTAAAAATACTGTAGGAAAATGATTCAGTAGATCTGCATTGTTCTTATAATGCTTAAACATTCTACTGAAATAAGTAGATTTGACATGCAAATGTTAAGAAATGAGAAGGTAAGGACGTTTTTAATATTATTATTATTATTATTATTATTATTATTATTATTATTAGACTATTGCTGTCTTTTTGGATGAAAAGCCATGCTCGGAAGTTCACAAACTGAATGGAAATTACAGATCTGCTTTGTTCTTATAATGATTAAATACTATAGGTCTCTATACTATATACTATAAGTCTCTTGGCAGATTTCGATGGTGAACCTCTTAAAATTATTCAACGACTCACTCATTGCACATAAGGCGCTCATTTGTCGCCACCTAGTGGCTTCTCCAGAAGTGGTCACTAAACAAGTAAATTATTGAAACCTAACAAATTTGGGAAAACAGAAACAAGCAATGCCAAAATACACTTTATTTTTTTTGCTGCTAATTCTGCACAATTGTGCAGATCATTTTCTATACTTGAATCCTTTAAATTTGTGCTTTTAGCATATTCTTTAAAAAAATAACTCTGGAACCATAAACATGTCCGTGGATCAGTGGTTGTCTCAAATTTTGATCCTCATGAGGTTGCATGACATGGATTAAAAAAAAAAGAAGAAATTATTTCACACTTGGTTGGTAGCATTGTGATTTGGCCTAAATACTTCAGAATGTGAATTGCATTGTCTGACTCTGGCACATAATTATTGATGCAGTAGCAATAAGCAATAAGTTCTTACATTATCAAGATCAGGATTGTGCTGCCTTCAAGTTCACACGTTAGCTCTGTTGATGAAAGAGCAGGTGATAATGCTTTTGACTCCCATCAGGTTTGAGTCCTGGGAGGATTTTGAGGATGAGCATGGTAAAGGCCGGGATAATGGTTATCAGAGCCTACACAAAGTTTTGGAGCCTTTCCTGCTGCGTCGTGTCAAGAAAGATGTGGAGAAATCCCTGCCTGCGAAAGTGGAGCAAATCCTTCGAGTCGACATGTCTGCCCAACAGAAACAGTTCTATAAGTAAGCACTGTTTCATCCAATTACATGGCACTGTACAAGCCTTTGTGCTTGGTTATTTGAGATGATAATGTAGCTCTCTAAATGAAGGGGTAATTCTTTGATTAAGCCAAATCTTGATAGCATGACTATATGCAATTGTAATACGAGTGTTTTGAGTACCTGCCAATCTTAATGTGATTTATTTTTTTAAGGTGGATCCTGACAAGAAACTTCAAAGCCCTGTCCAAAGGCAACAGAGGCAGCTCTTCTGGCTTTCTTAACATTGTGATGGAGCTGAAGAAGTGCTGTAACCATGGTTTCCTCATTAAACTGCCAGAGGAGGGTGAGAATGAAAAGCCTCAAGAGCACCTACAGGTATGACTGGCTTAGTTTATTGGAACAGAATAAGCTTGTTCCTTGGAGAACATCGTTTTAAGGATGTTTGTTGGTTTGATCAGGCCCTGGTGCGTGGCAGCGGCAAGTTGGTTCTCCTGGATAAGCTGCTCACACGACTGAGAGAGCGAGGCAATCGTGTACTCATCTTTTCCCAGATGGTCCGCATGTTGGACATACTTGCTGATTACCTGGCTATGAAACGATATCCATTCCAGGTATGATCCATACTGCACTGCAAACTGTTACAGTTAAATGGTTTTATCTGTACAGTTTCAGAAGTAAAGTCTTAATAGCTTAATGTGCAGTGACAACTATAAAGAAGCCATTTGTAGTAGGTTGATTTCCCAGAAAAGTGTCTCAGTTTGGTGCTGCTAGTGGTGCAATAATTACTCCTTTAAGTCCACATGCATACAGTGTGGATTAATAACTAATTACTGAGAAGAATAAAGATGTTCATATGCATCTGGTCATTTATAGGTTGCATCATCATCTGTTCTAAGCCTAGATATTTTTGTAATGGCTATGGAAAGTTTCAGAAGTGTAGTGTATATGAAACTGACTAGCACTTGGATAAGGTGATTTAAGGAGTCATGTGTCAGGGTTGCAGTATGTAAGCTCAGACAGCAAGTTCCCAGAGCCTATTTTTATCCACAAGTTATTTTTTGATCGCCACTGCTTTGAACATTAGCACAGCTTGTGTTTTGGTCTGGCAAAAAATCTTCAGTGTCATCTTAATATCTGACAAATTGATGACTTTTAAGATATAAGAAGGTTTAGGGATTTCGTTGGAGCTTTATCTAGCTGTGGTGCCCTAGTTTGGTCAAAGTGCCAGGCTTGACATTGCTTAACCGTACCTGTGTTTATTCTAATGTTCAGCGTTTGGACGGCTCAATCAAGGGAGAGCTCCGAAAACAAGCACTGGACCACTTTAATGCTGAAGGCTCTGAGGTAAGAACCAAAACAGTGTTGTGTGTTTTGTTTGTTTTTTTGTTTTGTGTTTTTTGGGCAGAGCTTCAATGTCCACAGATATTTGTCATGGTTGTGATGGTACATTCAAGAGTCTGGGAATGCTTGACGCATGGGAAATTCAGGCCTAGTGCAATTATCAAGAGATTGCAACAGCAAGAGGACATGTAACAAAAATCTAAATGATTGTTGTGTTTCACAAAATAAAACTATCAACCAACTCTTGATATACATTAATACAGTATATGTATAGTTCCATAAGGTAGATTTATCATTTATCGTGGAAAATCTTTATTCAACCATTAGGGTTCCCCTATGTTATGGTCACATATACCTTAGCACGGTGAAATTTATGTCAAATAATGATCTTAAATGTAGGCTTAATTTTCATAATGCAAAATATGTATTTTTTTTTAAATTCTTTTTGACCATGTTTTTATTTTTTTTGTGAGAATCACCCATTAGATGTCACTAAGCAGACACTTGACCCTTGTTCTCACTGTCCCTCTGTGTCTTCCTCAGGACTTTTGTTTCCTGCTGTCCACCCGTGCTGGAGGGCTTGGAATTAACCTTGCCTCTGCCGACACAGTGGTTATCTTTGACTCCGACTGGAATCCTCAGAATGATCTTCAGGCCCAGGCCAGAGCCCACAGGATTGGCCAGAAAAAGCAAGTAAGTAGACTTTGATCTTTTGACCTAATATGGATCCTGCTGGATGAACCTCACTCATAAGCTCATAAGTAACAGCACAGTATATTTATTAGAATTATGCATTCAAATATTCTTTTTTTGTTCTTTGCATAGGTGAATATCTATCGTCTGGTCACAAAAGGCACAGTTGAGGAAGACATTATTGAAAGGGCCAAAAAGAAGATGGTTCTAGACCATCTTGTCATTCAGAGAATGGACACCACTGGAAGAACCGTACTGGATAACAATTCAGGAAATTCAAAGTGAGCACCTTTTAAATCGAACCGAATAGGAAAATAAATAAAATAACTGGAAAAAGAAAAGCGTCATTTTCTGATCATTAATTGGTCTGATTTTGTACTGAAGCTACTGAGCATATAACAAAAAACATGTATACCCATGTGTTTGCTATTTCCAGTTCAAACCCTTTCAATAAGGAAGAACTTACTGCAATCTTAAAGTTTGGAGCAGAGGATCTGTTTAAGGAACCTGAGGGGGAGGAATCAGAACCACAGGTAATCATCCAAAACAGATAGTGGTTGATCTCTACATTTATCATAGACAGAGTTATAGTGTATATATGTCTCTCTCTCACAGGAAATGGACATTGATGAGATCTTGCGGCTTGCTGAAACAAGAGAGAGTGATCAGGGATCTAGTGCCACCGATGAGCTGCTGTCACAGTTTAAGGTACAAAAGTCTATGGGCAACAAACTCAGAAAAATCTGTAAAAAATAGCATTTGCAGTCAGTAAACTACCTGAATCAGTCAAAAGTTTGGAAACACTATTTTTCATATTTTAGAATATTAGAATAGTACAGTCATCAAAACTATGATAAACACAAATGAAAGTATGGGAATTATGAAGTGACCAAAAAATTTAAACAAATCAAAAGTATCTTGAATTTTAACTAATCAAAGTAGCCACCATTTTCCTTAACAGCTCTGCACACTTTGGGCATTCTCTTCACCAACTTACTAATGTTTCAGGATATGTTTTAAACAGTATTGAAGGTGTTATCAGACTCAGTATGCTGGGCACTTGTTGGCTGCTTTTTCTTCATTATCTGGACAAAATCATTTATACACTCATTGAGCACTTATTAGGAACACCTGTAAACCTTAATTTTCATCTAATTAGCCAATTAGCTTAATTATCTAATTAGCCAATCGTTTGGTAGTAGTGCAATGCAAAAAATCATGCAGTTAGGAGCTTCAGTTAATGTTCACATCAACCATCAGAATGGGGAAAAAGTTTTATCTCAGTGATTTAGACCGTGTTTTGATTATTGGTGCCTGGAGGGCTGGTTTGAGTATTTCTGTAACTGCTGGTCTCCTGGGTTTTTGAAGCATAGCAGTCTCTAAAGTTACTCAGAATGGTGCCAAAAACAAAAAACATCCAGTGAGTGCCAGTTCTGTGGACAGAAACCCCTTGTTGATGAGAAAGGTCAACAGAGAATGGCCAGACTGGTTTGTGCTGACAGAAAGGTTAGGGTAACTCGGCAGAATAGCATCTCAGAATGCACAACATGTCTAACCTTGAGGCGGATGGGCTACAACACCAGAAAGCCACGTTGTGCACTTTATTAGGTCCATAATGTTCTTAATAAAGTTTGTTATATGTAGGCACAATTATATTTGTCTACAAAACTAGTATTAAGCATTTAAACATTAGCACTTAAAATTAAACGATCATGATAAAAATAAATTCATTGTTTCTTAACTTTTGATTAGTAGTGTATTTGAACATTGATCTTAGTCCAGGATTGTTCCTAATGTGGGGGTTTCATAACCAGCTCTTAGATCATTGAATTCAGATGTGTAGCCAAATGATTAGTCTGAAGCATGAACTATGTGTGTTTCTGGCAGGTGGCTAACTTCACCATGGATGAAAGCATCCCAGAGCTTGAGGAGAAGCCTGTGAGAGACTGGGATGATATTATTCCAGAGGAACAGTGGCGCAAGATGGAGGAAGAGCAGAAACAGAAGGAGATGGAGGACATTTACATGCTGCCCAGAAGCAGAAGCTCCAACAAGAGGGTGAGAAAGTGCTTCTAGGTGTACTGTCTATGGTTGTGCTGACTCAAATTGGCTAATAAGGTGATAAACAAGAAAGCCATTTTATGGTTGTCACAGTAGTGCCGTATTGATACATAGTAACTATTGATTGGATGTTTATGGTATTACATTATTGCTCTTCAAACCATGACATTTCAGCACCAATAAAAGGCAATTATATGTAATTCCAAAAAAAAACAAAAACAAAACGTAATATGGCTGTCATAAGATAATGTTAGAAATGTAAACCTACATGTAAATCAGTTTTGCTGATTAATCAGCAAAGATAACAATTTCTGGAACTATCGTTATCGGCAAAAATCCACACCGTTAATTTTCCCCCGTGCTGGATCGGCTGGCAAGGGCACACTGTCATTATACAGTATGAGAGCAGCCTCTAGAGGCGAAATAAAAACTATCATTGATGCCTCGTGGTGGTTGTTTTGACACGTGAGACTGCACGTTGAATGCAGCGGAACACTGCACAGAGCTGAACAATGCAGATTTAAAACACAACAACTAAAAGGTATGTATACAGTACATGTTGTCATATCATTATAAAGTAATTCATTTCTTGAATAGATGCTGCATTAATAGAGAACAGCAGTATGTTTGCAGACCAGGCTGAGAGGAAGCTAACATTAAAGCTAACCTCAAGTGTTTTGAACAGTGTGACAAAAAACATGCAAGTCCTACCCAAATGTTTAAATAAAATGTATTACCATCTATTTGCATTAGTTTATATCCAGTCACATTTATGCTTTAGCCAGCTAAGTTGTATATTTAATGGTAGTGAGAGATTTGAGAAAAATATCAGTCAAGAGAAACATATAAACAAATCAGAAACAAATACATTTTTTATCCTTACAGTAATACATATTTTTGTAATTTTGATTTAGATAATCATCAACTGACCGTGTGTGTGACGAGTTTCTTGGAGAATGTAAATCAGCGCAAAATACAAACAAAAATATCACTGAATCTCATAGAAGCTTTAAAAAAAAGCATAAGACATTGCAATTCACTAGTTTGCCCTAGTTTCACATTAAAAGACCCCTCACCAGAAGTGAAGTGATCAGTCACTTAAAGATGTGCATTAGCTCTGTGAATCACAAAAAGCTGTGTTTAATAAGTAAATATATAAAATGCACACACAGCGCCAGCGTGTCTGCTCTGTTTGCAAACACACTCGCGGCTATTTTTAGCCTTCACGTGGTGCACAATATTTGAACGATACCCACGAACAGCATCTCTGATGTAGATGCTCAGCAGGTCGGTTCACTTATAACATGCATTTGGACAGCACTGGAGGTGCATTTGACCAGAATTTGAATAAGAAGCGAATTAAACTACTGTGAACTTGCCTACAAACAGAGACATACAGGACTTCCTGGAGAGTTTGGATGGAATGTCAAATTTAAAAGCGTGAGGGTTTAAAAAGTGCACGATTTAAATATATTACTGTTTAAAATAAAATTATTTATGTATTATTATTATTGTCATTTGCTTACAATTTATAACAATATTTAAATTGAATGGGTTCCAAAAAATAACTGTGTGAATGAAAAGTGGACTGATGTCTTACAACTAAATTGAACAAAAAAGAGATCTGAATCCTTTAAAGTCCAGATGTAAGTTGAAACATTTTTAAATAAAAAAAAATAAAATAAAAAAAAAAATAAAACACTGGTTTCTTTTCTACTGAAGACTGGGATTACTGTTAATTTGCTGCTACATTATCCAGTATAATAGTTAATAATAAAATGTTTCTTAATAAGCTATAAGTTTCTATTGAAATAATGTGTAGTTATAGGTTTGTGTTTCTTTACATATTAAACAGTACTCTCAATTAGTTCCACACAATAACGTAAGGATATTCTAAACTGATTATGTAACAAAAACAACAAAGGTATCGGATCGGGATCGGATCGGTATTAGCCGATACTGAGATTTCCGGTTTCCGAATGGGAAGAAAAAATGGTGTTATGTTACATCCCTACTTTAAATGCAGTTTTTTCATTCAATATCAATTTTAAAAACTATCGGCCGATTAATCGGTTATTGGCTTGTCTTCCCAACTTAGTTATCGGGTTCAGCAAAATCCTATATTGTTCGACCTCTAACTTAAAGAGCTATCTGTTACTGTTCTCATTCATCTTGATGAGAGCAATGAAAGTACTCAACCTGCATGCTGCCATTTTTGCAAATGTGCATCGCTTGATTTTGAATTAATCACCTGAACCGTAAATGCCACGTGACTGTGGAGCCGCTGGAAAATGCCGTACTCCTGACCCTATACACATACATGTAATGTGATTATCAATAGCACTGTCCGCAGAAAATGATCCACTTATCAGCATGCATAATACTGTAAATAATTGCATATCAGCATACATTAATATGTACTTTATAAATATATGTATGTAGCAGAGAAGTGCTCCCTGTGGCTTTTCAACGCTTTCATCCTCACCTGCATGCTGCATCTGTAATAACTTACGCAGAATTTAAAGACTCATTCGATTTTATAGCCACATGCTGCATTCCCTTGTGATAACAGCACATGTTCATGTATGTGGCATCATATCTTTTGGAAATGAGTCATTAACTTTTACAGCATGGCAGACTCCCCAGCGATATGGCAGTGTGTGTGAGTGTGTTTTGCAGCCACATGCTCATTACACTTGCTTTGAGCCACAGATGATTTAAACCAGAGCAGAACAGAGGCATTCATAAAATATTCAGTGAAACCACTATTTTTATATTCTTAGAGCTGCTTTTGAGAATGTCTGCATGCAGATGACATATAAAGAGCAAAATACATATTTTGATTGCAGAAGTTGTTAGGAAGTACAGTCTGCAAGGCTACATTACATCATTTGGAAAAGGTGTGTGTAAAAGTAGTATTATTATGATTCATCTTAGGCCCGGGCCAATGACAGCGATAGTGACGCGGGATCCAAACTAAAGCACAGATCCTCAGGCTCTGACAGCGAAACGGACGACACTGATGATGACAAACGGCCCAAGCGCAGAGGCCGCCCGAGAGCTCGCAAAAACAACGTGGAGGGATTTAATGATGCAGAGATCCGCCGGTAAAAACAGAATGTCAAGTCACTTTTTTAAGTTAGAAATTGCTTTTACCATTGTATTAAGTACATTTTTGATTCATTCTAGGTTCATAAAGGCATACAAGAAATTTGGAGCCCCACTTGAGAGGTAAGAAATGCAACACCTCTGTTCGTAAATTATCCAAAATGATAAAGAATCATGCCGTTTTTGATAGTGATTTAAGAGTAATTCGTAATAAGCTATATTATATTTATTTATTTGGTTTGCTTGCATATTTTGTCAAAATGTTGTTATGACCAAAATTAGGTCTTTTGGATTTTAATCTGTCCTGTGACAGACAGGTTTGTCTTGGTTCAGATTTTTCAGTTGTGCGCTTATTGCATTTAGCCTTTATTGGGTTGTATTGGTTTCACAATATATTGCCTTATTTTCACATTCTTCATCATTATGTAGTCCAGTTAAAGCTATACAGAACTGTTGCCATGTTTTCTACAGGTTAGAGGCAATTGCCCGTGACTCTGAGCTGGTAGATAAGTCTGTTGCAGACCTGACGCGACTGGGAGAACTGGTGCACAACAGCTGTGTGACTGCAGTACAGGAGCATGAGGAGCACATGAAGGAGAACCCTGTGGAAGGTTTGTGGATATTAAAGGAATAGTTCACCCAAAAATGAAAATTTGCTCACCATCAGGCCATCCAAGATGTTTTATTCTTAATCAAAACAGAATTGAAGACTTTTAGGATTTTATTTCAGGCCTCCTCCTCTAAACACTGCAAGTGAATGTACTCCATTTTTGTTGGTCAAAAATGCATAGTTAGGGTGCATCAAAATAATCCTCACGGCTCCAGTCGACAAATAAAGTTCTTCTGAATGCAAACGATAGATTATTTTGAGAAAAAAAAAAAACACATACTTTTTAACTACAAATATTCGATCTCCACGGCCACAACAATTGTGTCCTGAGGAAGGCACTTAACTCCAGGTTGCTCCAGGTGGATTGTCCCTGTAATAAGTGCACTGTAAGTAGCTTTGGATAAAAGCGTCTGACAAATGCATAAATGTAAAATGTTTGCTTCCGTACATCTAGGGAATGACGAGAGGGATGACTTAAGCTCATTGGTAAGGTCACGTGTCACGTGGAGGAAGCACGTCATTTTTATTGTCTGTTAATTTGTGTAATATCTTTGTTGCAGCTAAAGGCCCAGGGAAAAGACGAGGCATTAACATAAAGATCTCTGGAGTTCAGGTCAATGCCAAATCCATTATCCAGCATGAGGAGGAGTTTGAACCACTACATAAAGCTGTTCCTACAAATCCTGCTGAAAGGAACAAGTAAGTCCAAATTAAAGGCATTAAAGCTGTTACAGATTGATTCCTAATTAGTTTGGCTGCACTTGAGAGTATTACCTGACTCAGCACTGTGCTAAACTCATGATGTAAGCACACTATTATGTACTGCATTGCTCATTGTTGATGTTGAGTTCATCCCCACTGACATTGGATAACTTGTACAGTTTCAAAGTTTATCCGCATGAAAAATAAATATCCATTTGTGAGGCTGAAAAAGGTGAGTGATGTATTTTTCTTTCTTTGAACAGATTTCAGCTGACATGTAGGGTGAAGACCCCCCACTTTGATGTGGACTGGGATATTAATGATGACACACAGCTGTTACTGGGTATCTATGAGCACGGCTATGGCAACTGGGACCTGATCAAGGCCGATACAGACCTCAAACTGTCTGATAAGGTAAATTGAGTGCAATTAACTAAGGGTTCCAGACAATTAAAAGAGCGAAATCAGAGAAATACGCAAGTTGCATTGACTTCAAATGCCTTGTCCATCTATGTAGATTCTCCCAGATGACCCTAATAAGAAACCTCAGGCAAAGCAGTTACAGATGAGAGGAGACTACTTGCTCAAAATGCTGAAGAAAGAACAGGAAAGCCAAGAAGCTGGTAAAGCAGGAGATGAGGTGATCATTGGGTTTTCTGTTTTTTTCGTTTAGTTTTTTCATCTGAAATGTCTTGCGACTTATAGTCCAAAGTGACTTATTTACATCATTTAAACGTAATTGATATCGGCCAGTCAAACACACTGCACACCAAAACACATGCTTACAAACGGATAAAAACATCAGTCTTGGAGACAGTAGAAGCATTTTAAAGTAGCAAATTCATACAGTAGTAATTACCTTTACAAATTACTCTATGCAACGAGTTAAAAAATTCTGTCCATCACAAAATTATTCTTCTAACAAACTCTAGACCACTGCCAAACACATCAAATCCCCACAAAATGTTGTGCAAATATCAGATATTAGACAGTCGCTAACATTAATGAATGAATATAATACAACAGGCATTTTGTTTTACTCGCAGACTAAAAGCTGTGTATTTGTGTACAGCACAGAGTTACATATGTTATAAACAGATGTGGCTTATTTGTTGCATTTGTTTCATGAAAAATAAACAGAATATTAAAAACTGTTACACACGATTACTTAAAGCAGATGCACCCAATTAAAACAAGTTCTGTGAGATGAGCAAGTTCTGCGCAGAACCGATCAATGGTGATCAATGGCAGGTGCATGCTGGTTAGAAATATGTCTGAACTTGCTGTGATGTCATGGTGACTTATGTCAACAAGGCAGGTGGTGCAGTTTGTTTTCTCCCAGCTGTGCAGACTGCAAGCATGACTTGAAATGACTTGCTGATGACATAGTTGCTCATTGGCTTAAACAACTGTGATACTTTGTTCTCTTTAAAAAAAAAATATTTTTTTAACTATCATGTTTTTATGTCTGTAAATTATGTGTAAATATTCCTAACACCCTCACCGTGTTATCTTTGTATGGGATATGTGATTATGATCATATTTCTAAAATATCTAAAATGCTTGTCTTTATTAAACTTATTAAAAAAGTATGGGAATGACACAGCTTTTAGGGAGAATTAAATAACAGATACATTTGTATGAATTGTTCATCATATTAATTTTAGCAACAAAGCACATGAACATGAATCACGCAGTTTCTGCCTTCGATCTCATAGATGGCTGATCTATGAATAGAAGTGAGAACTGTCCAACATGACAGCACTTATTTCACTCCTCCCTTTATTGCATCCGCCTGCTCTAGTCTACTTTCAAGGTGAGGCATTTGGCATCTCAAACGAGCCTAAGGCCAATGACTGTCATACGATACACAGACCCTGAGGTAAACTTCATGGAACGCGTCGACATGCTACTGAGCAGCTCAAAGGATGTCAGTGGTTTGCTGCTGAACCGAATGCCTGCCGCAACCTCTGTCAGTATGACTTGTACAGAGATGCGTCTTATCTGTGTGTTTTTTTTTTTTCCGTCTCAACGCAAATTTGACCAGGTGCGATTCACTGAATATTAAGGTGCGACTTTATTTTCGGAAAATAGAGTATACACATTTCTGGCCTGAAGCTGATGGCAAATGGATATTTATATTTAAACATCATCAAAATTGAATGAGAACCAGATCAAACCAAGGTACACCAAAGGTTATCCAGATACAATGTATAAAACACTTCTTTATTTGTTTTGTTTATTTGTATTGTTTTGTGACTGATTTCAAGTCTCTCTCTGTCAACTTCCCAGCCCAAAGTCAAAAAGAGGAAACCTCGAATGAAAAACAAGACACCTAACAATGAGCTAGTGAATGATATTTCTTCTCGTCTCTCTGACAACCCTTCAGAAGAGGGAGAAGTGAAGGTATGTTACTTGTAATGCATCTCATCTTGTATATAACCAAACGTAAACAATTAGGGTTATACAAACACAGAATCCATAGCAACAACCAGTCAGGCTGCATTTTAACAATTCTCTTTTTTCCAGGATGATGGAGCTGAAAAATCTCCCACAAAGAAGAAACAGAAGAAGGATAACAAAGAGAACAAAGAAAAAATAGGAACTCCTAAAAAAGAGAAGGAGGGCGACAAAAACAAAAAGCGCTCCAAGTCCAAAAAAGAGAAGGTAATCTCAGTCTTCAGTATTATGTTTCATCATGAGACCTTTCCTTTAGAAACTTGAAGTACTATATTTAATTGTCATCCTATGCACAATGGTTGTTAGTTTTTTGGATCAACAGGTTGACACAAACCAATGATTCAGGGATAAATTATACTGGTATTAGAATTAAATGTACTATATTATGAATATAACTCCTTTTTAGAATTAATTTACACTTTTAATTTTTTTTTAATGCAGATTGGATCAACCCCAGTACTTGAATAAATGTGTAGTATATAAAGGACTATTACATGTGACTGTGTTTCTCATAAGCTCAAAGTATTCTTTCACATTTTCAGGCTAAACCAGGAGGCAAAGGGAAGAAAGCTCAGGGCCCAGTGCACATCACCGCAGGCAGTGACCCTATACCTATTGGAGATGAAGATGATGAGCTGGACCAGGAAACATTCAGCATTGTAAGCATTTAAATGTCAATGCTTCATGTCTCTTTTTTTGTCATACTTCAAGTTAAGCATTAGTATATTAAATACTTTGTTTTTAATTTTGTAAGTGTAAATATATTTTTGGATAGTTCAGAAATGACATAATACTGATAAACTGTGATTTTTATTTGATTGAAACATAATATTTTGTGTAATGTGTGTGCGCAGTGTAAGGAGAGGATGAGGCCGGTGAAAAAGGCTCTGAAGCAGTTGGATAAACCAGACGAGGGTCTGTCAGTGCAGGAACAGCTACAGCACACTCGTACCTGCCTGCTGAAGATTGGAGACCGCATCACTGAGTGCCTTAAATCTTACAATGACTCTGAGCATGTCAAGACCTGGCGCAGGTATCTCATATGCACGATAAACGTCTGAATTGATTGTCCATTCTTAAAGGGATAGTTCACGCAGAAATGATCATGTTGTTCCAAGCCCATATGACTTTCTTCAGTGGTAATCAAAAGGAAGATTTACATTTATGCATTTGGCAGACACTTTTATCCAAAGCGACTTACAGTGCACTTATTACAGGACCTACACCCCCCCGGAGCAACAAGGAGTTAAGTGCCTTGCTCAATGACACAATGGTGGTGGCTTTGGGGATCGAACCAGCAACCTTCTGATTAACAGTTATATGCTTTAGCCCACTACGCCGCCACCACTCAAGGAAGATGTTAGGCAGAGTGACACCTCACAATTTACTTTGATTGTATGAAGAAAAGATGCAATGAAAGTGAATGGCAACTGAGACTAACATACTACTGATGTTAAATTTGTGGGTGAACTATCCCTTTATATTCCCATGGCTTTTTATTATTGCAGCCTTTTTGAACTCTGAGACAAAATGTTACATTCAACCAATTTTTGTTTAATATTTCAGAAACCTCTGGATTTTTGTGTCCAAATTTACTGAGTTTGGAGCCCGGAAATTACATAAACTATATAAGATGGCTCAAAAGAAACGCTCACAGGAGGAAGAGGTAAGCTCAACTTAAAGCCTCAATTCTCAAAGACACTGGTCCTCATGTACCACTCAGTCACACCTCGTGTTACAGAAAGAGCAGAAGAAGAAGGATGATCCTGCCAAGAAGAAGCCCTTCAGACCTGAACCATCTGGGTCAAGCCGGGATTCAACAGGCACCCAGCCCTCAACCAAGTCCCACCCTCCTGCCAACCACCCGCCTGGACCTCCCCCTCATGGCCACCACAGAGATCAATACAACCAGCCCAATAAAAGGCACTTCCCTAATGATGGTTAGAGGAGAAATTATTAAGAGATTAATTGGATAAAATACTTGATGTTCAACAACCACAAATTAACTGAATTATAATTCCAATCCTTAGTTCTATAATCAGCCATTTGTGTGACATCTCATATGGCATTTGTACATCTTTTGGCAGATAGGGGAGATTGGCAAAGGGAACGTAAGTACAACTACCCAGGCAACAGCAATCAACCCTGGCAAGGGGATCGGCACCACCCCTATGACAGTCACAGGTACAAGGACCATCACTATGGTGACCGCCGGCCTCATGGTGATTACCGCAGCTCAGGAGGATACCGTAACAGCGGCTCACCTCGCAAACGACCTTATGACCAGTATGGTAATGATAGAGATCATCGGGGCCATAGAGACTATTATGACAGGTGAGCAGAGAGTATTTGAGCATCGAAACTCTTTAAAGCTGAAATATGTAACTTTTCAGTGTTAAAAATCTCTTTTGTCCCAGCTTAATATGCAGAGAGAACTACAAGTAAGCCATTCATAAGTAAATTTTCTCGAAAACTGAAAACACTGAGTGCATCTAAGTCAGCTCCCTAATTCAGTATTTAGGGCACTGGTCAGGGAGTGGGCCATTTCTAGAGGTGTCTCAATAGCTAAATCATTCAAGTGCACTGAAATGTTCACTCCCTAAAAAAAATCACAAAAACCATGGAGCATCATTGCTCACTATGTTCTCTTTACCGGAAACATTGTCTTGTTTTCTGAAGTCTCTCGTGTCAATAGATTGCGAGCACAAGTGTAAATAAATGATGTCAAAGCCTTATTTTCTCTTTAAAAGAGATGTTTGTAATGTCTTTCATCAATAATTTAAAAAGAAAAGTGAAACAATTGTTTAAATATTAGTTGGTTGGTTAAAAATACACTTTTATTTCTTAATTTAATGTCATTTATCTTTCATAATAACACTGTATCTTCAACGAAAATAAAAGATAGTATCATTTATACATAGGGATGTAACGATATCAAAATCTCACGGAACGATACAATTTCGATATTGACCTCACGGTACGATATTTATTGCGATATTGTGGAAAAGCTCACGGTATTGTTAAATAGCTCACGATAGTGTTTGTGATGATAATAGCGAAAAAATACTGACATTTATTCTGCTTTTGCCAGTCAACAGGCAATTTATTGTTGTATTTATGGATCATGACAACATAAAACGCTAATCACATAGTGCTTTTAAAGTGCAAGTTGTAGTCAGGAACATCAGTATTCTGTATAGTAATATTTGGTTGCATAACTGATTCTTCTGTGCAATGTTCAAGTTAAGAAGCAACTAGAACAATTGTAAACAATAGGGAATTCCCTTTAAGTGCAAACAAAGATCAAGTTAAGTCAGGTTTATGCACAAGGCAAATAAAAGCAGCCTTTTAAAACTGGTATTTAGGAACATAAACTTAAAATAGTCAGTCAAAAAGCCTTAAAAACACTGACCTATCATTTAGCTTATGTTCACGTTTTTCATCAGAAAGATCAAAATATCTACATTGCAAGGGAGAAGAAAAAAAAAAACATAAAAAAAAGAATCCTTAAACAGTCTGGCAAAAAGCCTTCTGAAAAACACTGAACTATCCTTTAGCTAATGTTCAAGGGTGTTTTGACCGGACAGGACTTGATTTGTGAGAGAATCTGCAAACTTTTCGGGATGATGGGTCGTCAGATGACTTCGCATGTTGCTTGTGTTTCCCGTGTTGTATCGCAGTTTACTGTGGCAGTGCTTGCACATAGTCCATTGTCTGTCCGCCACCTTCTCTCCTTTTGCGTTTTTTGACACGGCGAAACCAAAATGTTTCCAGACATCTGATTTAAAAGCTGCAGGGGCTGGCACAATCTCAACTTCGGGGTTGTTGTTTTCATCCTTACAAGTATCGCTGTCGGCCATGCTGGCTTGCTGTGAGCTTGTGTGGACAGCGTGCAATCCTATTGGCTTAACAACGGTTGTTGTGACGACGCAGCGCAAAGGATCATGGTCTATGTAGTTAACAATGATTTGTTCCGCGGGACTGTGTTTAATCCTCTTGTTTTTTGACGGACACCTGTCCTTTTAATATTGTAACCCAACCACGACGATATCGAGACACGTTTACCACCGCGATAGTGCGATAACGTCAATATCGTTACATCCCTATTTATACAGCGATAGTGCTGATTAATAACAGTTGTGCTTGAATGCGCTAGCTCGTTATCATGTTGCAGGTGATTAGTGTCCCAATGTTCAGTGTGTCAACACCTTTTCCAGTGCCCAAATTTGTGTTCACGATATACTGATTCATGACATTGGGAGCTAGGTAGCAGATTGAGACGCACCCAGTGTGTCTCTGTGGTGCTATACAAATTTCTGTGTTTATTTTGAGGGACCCACTTAGACTCCCCAACAACATTACTCAACCAATGGTGTTCATTGGGGGTGGGGCTGTATGTCCATTCAGTGTTGCAGAAATTACACACTTCAGCTTTAACTTCGGCCTTCAGACTTATTATGTGCAGAAAACATTTGACTTTTACCCCCAATGTTGTGTAGAGCACTAAGTTTTGGCTCTTGCTTTCAGACATCCGGACCCTAAGAGGAGGCGCTCGGATGAATACCGCTCCCCAAACTACCATCAAGGGGGAGGAGGACACCCTCAGGACTTCAGAAGAATGACGGATCATAGGGGACCCCTTGGAAACCATGGCCCTCCTGGACCAGATCACTACCGCCCCTTCCACCCAGACAAACCCCCACCCCTGATAGACCCCCGTTCCCCTCAGGCCCAGAAATCCCCCCTTGAGCCAATCTCACCTGCAGAAAGAACTGCAGAGCAGAAACCTGTGACAGACTTCAATTGGAACAACAGGAAGACATGAGATGAATAGGTAGTCAGAGCAGAGACAGTCCATACAGCCAAAGGACATGGCAAAGGAGGGGATGTAACCAGCCACCACCAAACTCCTCCTTGGACACTGGATACTGTGTCTGGTGTGTCCTCTGTTTTCTTGTAGGTCTGCCATTTTGGACTGAGGATATTGAACAGCAAGGCATGGTTAGTCCTATGGACAATGATGTGACTGAACTTGATAAAGTGTTGTAGTATGCCTGAAGTTAGAAAGTGCCTCATTTATTTGGTCTTTTTATTTGGAGTCATTAGCAGAAAGGGACTATCCCTGAAGCAAAATTTACTTTGATGTTCATGTCTTGTTTTGTGTTATTTTGATTTGTGTAAAAGATTATTTGAAAAGGAATTATTTTAATTGCACCTTCAGATGTGACTTCATTGTTCTGTTGAACTATTTGAAACTCTAAAATGTAGATTATGCTCTCCAAAATATCCAGACCCTCTTTTCCTGTAATCATCATTTAGAGGGAGAGTATGGTCAAACAAGTAATTACATAGATATTTTTGTCTCTGATCTTCTCAGTTATGTAAAAGTCACAAATATTTGTGGTGAGCATCAGCTGCAACAAAATTACCGTTTTTCTCAATTTCTTGAATTAGCTTAATGTGTCATTGCTCTTGCAGATCCTCTGTTTGTTGATAATGTAATGTTCAGACACCCTGTCATAGGACAGTAGCCTTATTTAAAAAAGAAGAAAAAAAGGCTGGACAGTATTCGGGGTCTATGTAGACCTTGTCAGAACACTAGATAATCATAACACGTAAGCTATCCTTGTCTTATTTTCTTTATGACTGTAACGCATGGCACCACTTAAGCCCACTTTATGGTAAGTGCTTGTATGATCGGTACTGTTGCATCTTTATATTGCACTAAAAAAAAGTCAGTACTCACAATTTGTTTTTGAGTGTGTAGTAATGGTAGACATTACCTGAATTTGATTTTATTTTTTGTTTAGTTATTTTCTCAGTATGAGTGTGCTGAAATGCTGATACCATTGACCTTTACGTTGAAATATGCGTACTGTATGAATGAACACAGTAGTGGGTGGGTGTTGCAAGCTATTTTTGGTGAACCAGATTTTGTGCCAAAAAAAAAATCACAGACTGGCATGCTGGTAAATACCATTCTTTGGTTGTTCATTTTATGTGTTTCTCCATCTGTGCCTTATTCTTGTGTAGATTCAAACACCGGTTTGGTATAACGTCTAGCTGTCTGAAACAATGCAGTATTACGCTGTACAATTTAAAACATTTGCCAGGATGGAGTTTTTACTAGATGCAAGTTAAGCCAGATCTGGAGAGTGGGGAACAATGTGTTATGCTGAATTCCAAAAGTTCATGGTGGCAGGAATCAAGAGTAAGAGAACTGGTGAGAAATGTGAAATACTGAAGATGCTTCTCCTCTTCCCACTCAAGCTCCTGATCACACTCCACAGACATGTTTAAGATTTGAGGGGGGTAACGATTTAAAATCATTTATATTTGTGAAAAGCCACTGTTCAGATTAACTGTACTGTACATATGTTTATAAACCTAAATGTATTAAACTTTCCTACATCATGGACAATGTCTGTCTTGTTCCACAGGGATGCATGGCAAATACTAATATTCTAGAACCCACAAAGTCGCATGCACTTCATGCAGAGCAAAATGGGTTTTCCCCAAACCAAAGTTTGTTTTAATGGGATATTTAAGACGAATTAAAAAAGGTTAATCTGATCGCTCACCGTACAAGTTTCAGAGAAGCACGTGCACACTTGCAAGAACGCTTGACCGAAATGGCGCGAATTTCTGAGGTGAGTTATTTTTGCTTCAGGACAGGTAATTATTACAAAAAAATACAAAAGTAAAACGTGACATTGAGGCGGATATTAGTAAAATACAACTGAGCGCTGCTAACGTTCCAGTTTTTGAGATTGAATAACATTCAGAATGGCGAATTAGTAACTAAAGTCGTATTTGATTAAATATTATGCTTTGTATTTAAAGGTTCTAGAAAAAAAAGTGTGAAACCATCTGTAACTGTCTCAGCCTACGTTCTGGCCCTGAAAATAAAAAATGATAATACTTTTTTACATTTCTGCAGTATTATACAGTAATCAACGTTATATAATGTAAAATGCTTAAAATATGTAGGAATTATGTTCTCTAGCTGTAGATACCCCTTGTTGTTTCCCAAAATTAAGCAAATTAATGGGTTTTTACAGATTGTGCCATCAGATGGCACTCTTCGCCAAACGTAGTTGATAACGTACACTTCTTTGTCTTGGTTTTACAATTGTGTAGCCTGAACACTTTTACGGAAACACACACACACACACGACTGAATACAAAGATACACACATAAAAACAAATCAACATGACACTTTATTTTTTCTTCAATAAATAATTTACAGTATATACAGGTGGTGTGTGGCACCGCTTTAGTCCTACATACAAAAACAGACTGTCTGGCATCTCCCATTTAATGTTAATACATAAAAATGATATCTTTCATTTTCATATCATTACGAGTCTGATAACATCTTTTAACATCAAGTTAAAACTAAATAAGAGCTAAGTTAAAGAGAACAGAAACATAAAGTGCTTTTATTACAACAACACAAACACTGCAATTCACAGGTTTCCTACGTATTATTTAGTTACATTTAAGGACAAGATATCTCCTTTTTACTCTTGTACCAAATTAAGTCATAATGAATCCCTTGTCCTATGTTGTTGTGGTGTTTGTGTACACAATATCACTTTAAATTTAAAGGCAAATTTCACCATGCCCTCCGCTGTACCAAACAAATTTCAGCACAACATATTAGGCTATTTGCTAAATCAACAACTCACACAAACTTATATACATGTCACATTACGCATTTAAATCCAAAAAGCACTGATGACACAACCACACCTAAACACAAATGTCACTACAATCATTTTTGTATGCTTTCAAATTTATCTTTAAAGCCATTGACTGCACCAAACACGAGCTTTCTTAGCAGTAGTAAGGCTCACAAAACTTTACAGTGTAAGAATAAATTACCATGAAGCAATTCTATCTCTCAAAGAATTACTTGAGTATTATTAATATCTAACCCATAATTTCATAGTTTAAGCTAGTTATTTAGAGAAAAAATAAACACTGTTAAGATACGAGTGTGACAGATGTTCTTAGAAACTGGACATGGAGGCCACATGCAGGTGTGATCTGGGCATCATTTACTTTAACTTCACCCTTGGTAACGTCATAGTTTTAGTAAAGTTTTAGTTAGAGTGTTGTTTCCAAATCAGCATTGTTTGAACATTACTGTTAATACACATCTGTTTAAAATATTAGAATTACATTTCATTGCATTTCAGTGCTTTATAATAGTATGTTATATCCGCTAATTCCACAATATCTGATGTTTAATAATATGAGAAATTACTCATGATGTGAAAAAAAGTCTAATTCCATCTTCAGTACCCCTGTCCCTCAAAATAGTGGTGCTATGTAAGCATGTGTTTAGAGTGCCAATACGGCTAATGCTATCTAAAATACTGAGTACCAATACACATGAGCTAGCTCACGGCTGAAGAGAAAATGTCCCCATTTCAAACTGTCACAAGAAATGCATGGCAGATGCCCTCAATAGCTCCCTGCACTGAAGTCCATGCACCACACTGTGGTTAGCAGCACCTTTGAATATTATACACAATCAGGACATCTGGTTTGAGCCCAAATACTAAGAGAACCACAATGGTCCCATGAGAAAGTGAGAGAGAGAGAGAGAGAATTCAGCTGTATGGGAGGGAAATTGTTGGCACCAGGACTTGCTCTTCGGCAAAAAGCCTCCGCCATAAATTCACAGATCTACCAAGTCATGAATTAAATGGGGCCTACAGCACAGCCACGTCGACACCCTTTTGAAATGGAGAATGAGGGTTACTCTTTAAGAAGCAGTAAGGATGACTGATCTGCCTACAGGGCTTGTGGATCCCATCTTAAATGCCAAGAGTTGTATTAGGAACATGGCTCTTTCCTGGATATAAGTTGATTGTAAGGCTACATACTGCAAACTGACATGATTATTTTTTTAATGTTCTACTTTTTTTTTTTTTTTTCAGAAGCAAGTGTTCTTTTCTCATATACAACTGTGTCTTTGACCACAACATCAAATGGCTTGAATTTGTTTTTTGACTGAACAATGACATTTACTTTGTAAACACAAAGTAAAGAGGGAAATTTTCTGTGATTAATACACAACCAATATGACAATGGAGAGAATACAATAAATATTTTCAAGATTATAACACCTAAGCAGTGTAGGTGCTGTTTGACATGATTGACTCACTGAAAACACTTTTTATATAAAATTAACGAAAGAGCTCTTGGCAGGCAGTAAAACTTCTTATTGACACATGAACCACCAAACCAGAGCTACATTAGAACCCTGGGGGCAATATACAGATATTAGGACACACACACACACACACACACACGTTGGTGCAGCTGATGGTTGGTGAAAATAATTTTTATACTGTACAAACTATAGATTCTATCCCCTAACCCTACCCCTAAACTTAACCCTCACAAAAAACATTCTGCATTTTTACATAAAAAAACAAAACAAAACATAGTTTAGTATGTTTTTTAAGTGATTTGAATTATCGCGACACTAGAAATGTCCTCATAAACCACATTTATATCATAATAGCCTTGCAATTTCCAGTCTGTAACCTAAAAGATTTCCTCATAAACCACCCAAACCCACCCACACACACATTCATACAATCACCTACGCAATAATACACAATTTGCTTACACACACACTTACAGACAAACTATACAACAGGCCTGGTGTTATGGCCTATTAATCTCCACTTTAGACAACATGTCAGACTTTCTAGTCTGACATGGCCTTGGCCAGGGGGTTTCCTCTTGAAAGCTAATGCTTTTCCAAAGATGGAGCTTCTTGAAATAGTGAACTCCTGCTGGCCTCCATCTTTAGGAGACATTAATAAAAGCTCGTGTCATGTCCTCCAGCCTTGCTCCGGGAGAAATACTTCACCACTCACTTGGCATAAAGTGAACTGAAGACCATCTCCAAACTATTCTTTCTGCAAAGGACCATCCCAATCTCACTCCTGTCAGTAGAGGAGAGTTTAATCTAAGCCGAGTCTCAGGACCTCTTCGCACTGCCATCTACTTTGCTGAGCAGTTATGATCACTGCAGTTATGGGTGGAGCTGCAGAAATGCTCCTTCTCTGGCCTGATGAACAAACATGCATGGTGATGACAAGATGAGTCCATGGCTGAGATGAGCATGACACAAGACACACAAGAGTGAAAGCCCTCGTCAGAAGCTTGGGTTTTAGCTGAGAAGCCCAGCCTCCGGTAGATGAAATGAAACATGGCGAGAGCAGCATTTCACATGCACACAGCTTCTTACAACCATCTATTAAAAAAGGATGTCCAATGGGAACTACAGATAAATGGAACACAAGTCCGTCCACAACTTTGCGGTAACAAGGCTGAAAAGGACAAAGAAGCTAATACCAATGTTTTTGGAGGCAGAATTGAATATTGTATCTCTTTCAAAGAGATGGTACTTGTCCTTGTTTGAATGTAGAATTTTAACATCCTCAAAGGCATAGTAGGCAGCCAGGGTAAAGTTGATGTCCCCAGAAGATATCAGGTCAAAAACACAAGATTGGAAATACAAATCCTCGACTGGAAGACGTTCTTTGCACTTGGCCATGGCTGACAGGTAGGTGAAGCCATGGGCAGGGCTGCCTGGCCGGCCCCTACCTAAGCCATGGCTCTCTGCAGCCCGCATTCTAAAAGTCCTGAAGTCAATTTGCTGGTTGGCAGGGCAACCATGCAGACACAGGTAAAGATCCTGGTTGTCTTGGTCTTCCACCGAATTCACCACCTCCTCTGGCATCCGCACTGCAAAGGTGAGGTAGCGGCCAACCTGCCGAACTACAATAGTGGTGCCAATGTATCGTGCCTGGATCTCCACATGTTGTCCAGGCACCTTTTCTACCACACGTAGGGTGTTGGCCCCATGGCGGTCACCTCCATTCTTTGAACCATCAGCAAAAGCAGCTGGAAGCTCATCGGTCTCTGCATGGTACATCTTCTGGTCTACACACTCCTGAAAGTTCTTGAAGATGATTGTTAGCTGTGGAAAAGAGGAAATAAAATTAAGTTAGAGCAAGCCATTTGTACGATTATTTCAGCAGTATAGAGCATAACAGTGCCAGTCCACTTTTTCAGCCATCTTGGTTCTAGAAGTGTTTTTCCATTAATTTTTTTCCATAGGGATTACATGAAATCCTTCATAAAAGAGTTCTAAACCATGAATTAATCTAACCAGCTCCAAGAGGAATAACAACATTACAAACTTTGATTTGAAGAAAAACTGTTGAAAATTGGACAAAAAGATATTTGACATCTTTATTGAAGGAATTAACTATAATCCCATGAAGCATTGCATGTAATTAATGTAATACAAATAAAAATGATAGAAAATATAAAACTATTGATTTATAATTGTTCATTATAAGTATAGAACCAATAAATGTAAAGTATATTGCAAAATATTCATATATATTCAAATATATATGTAGTTTAAGAGTGTAGGGAGAATGACTTGATAGCATCGTTCGGATCAAACCAGACTGCATCATCATGGGAGTCAACGCTGGACACTTTTGCCGCAGTTTGTTTGCCGGGATTTTCTTATTAGTGGATTCAGGATCATGTGTAGTATAGTTCTTCACCAGGAAATCCGCTATTAAACTATATTTTTATCAAATACATTTGAAATAATGCAGACTAATGGTTTTAGCAGAAGCATATACCATAGATTAACAACTTTGGAACTCATACTAGATCTGTATTCCAAGGTTTATAAATTATCATTCAAAATCATTTCCCATTTGGAAATATTTGAGATATTTACCTCCAAAAGCAGACCGTTGCTCTCTATTAAGAATAATTTTTATTTTGTCCATAAAATATTGAAAATATAATACAACAATATAATATAACACACAGACTGCAATAATTCAGGAACTGAAAAATGACCAAAATACACATTTAATTGTAGAAATGGGTCATATTAAACAACAGCATTTTGAAATGGCAATCTAGACAAATTTGTGTACAAAAATACATTTGAAAAGTTGTGTACAAAAATAAATAAAAGTGCACAACATTTTGACTTGATTAAAATGCCACATTTGTTTAATCAAAACAAGCCAACAAAGAAAAGTCAGAGATATCAAAACAATTTAAGCACCACTGCATAATGATTTTGGCTAATTACTGCATAACTGAGCCTTGTCTATATTAAACCAGAGGATTGTGTAGTGCAAACCCTCCAAGCCTAGCAGCTTTCATAATGTCACATTTCAGCAGCAGCTCAAGATACAGGGGGCCAATGTAAACGCACTCTGGAGAAAAACAGGTCCAGTCTATGTTACAGCAGGCCTCAGTATACAGACACAAAGACAATCCATTCATGCTGCTCAGAGCCTGCCTGTGAACCTCGGATTCAGCTCCAGGGAGTGGACTAGTGCCAGCTAGAGAGCACAGCCTGCACAGGGGCTAATTAGAGAAGGCTGATCCTACCTCTGACTCCTACAGCAAGCTGCCATTAGGAGGCCAATAGGCTGCTGACACATACGTGACCTCGGGATGTCCAGGCTGCTCTGATCTTAGTGAAGAGAGGGGAAAGATGTGTGCAAGTGTCTGTGTATGTTTGAGTTGTGAGGACAGTCAGTTTAACTAAATCACCCTATAATCACTAATGGTCAGTAATCTGCCCCATTATCCCCACCCACCCAAGGCTAGTTCTTCTCAGTACAGCAAGAGCTTGTTTAAAGCAAAGGGCTTAACAATAAATAAGGGACGACTTGTTTGCACAGGTGTCATCTGCCTACAATATTGTTTTCACTTTTGCCTTGCTAAAATAACCTCTGAGCCACTGTCATTTATTTAAAAACAGCCAACTTAACAAAAATATAATTATCCCTTTCCCTTAGAAAAAAATGTTAATGGTGAATCATTAGCGAAAATTGGTCTGTTTCTAAATGTGACTGAGTTAAAAGTTCTTGTGTTGTTTCTCCTATCCTCAGTGATGCTCAACGGGGGCCACAAGGAAAAATGTCAACCCCCGGTCAAACAATTAGAGCAGTCTAAAGGACATTAGATGAAATAAATTAGGATTCTACAATCAGACAAAAAAACTTGGTAGTCCTTTCACCTTAGGCTCCACAACTGGCCAGTTCTAAGGCAGCTCCCCAGTTTGTCCAATGTACCGTAAAGAAAAATAATGATAATTTATGAGGTATGAGGGCCAACTAATGCAGAGAAAATCCTGGCAGTTTCCTGTATGGACTGAGCACTTAGTTAAAACAACAAGGCTATTCAATCACATGCAAACAATGGCAAGGACTACCACAGATATAGTAGCATTAGTCTTGGCAGTCTGAAAAAAAGGAGCTGAAGCCTGATAACATTCTAAGTTATTACCTCTTTTACTGCTGGCATTCCCTTAAAAAAATTTTTTATCAGACTTTCATCAATTGTGTTGCTTATCACGTCTTCATCTGTTGTGGACCAGATCCAAATGTAGATCCAAAGTGCAGACAAGCGTCTGCACTCAAAATTCTGCGTTCTCTTCCCACTGGTGAAACCACACTTTCACCATTAACTAGTTCCTTGCTGAAACTTCTAACAACTCTTTTTGGTTGATTTATGGTAGAGGAGAAGCTTGTGAATTGTTACCACAGACTGATGCTGAAATTATATTTGTGTATGTAAGCGTTTTAGTTTTTTTACCTTGCTAGTAGCTGTAGCAGAAGACCCAGGCACAACAGGAGTGTTCGTAACCTGCACAGACAGGTACTTATTGTGAATCAGTGGCCAGGCTCCCTCAACTTTACAAGTCTGAAAGTCATCGTTGAATGTGCGAAGGTGTGGGTCTCCAAAAAAGCCACAATGAGTGTAATTTGGGGGTGCAGTGTCACGTGGTAGACTCCGCTCGTAGTGGCACACCTCTGGACCATCCGACGGTACGTGGATGTCTGGTTGGGGTGGTGGCTGGGCTGGGGGAGGGGGCGTCCGTGCACGAGGTTGGGTAGTGGGCCCTTCTTTGGAGCAGTTGTGTTGGCTCATTAGATCCTCTATACCATGTTGGGCTGAATGGTAGGCCAGGTCTCCCCGGCATGTACGGGCAGTGCGTCGGACACAGTTGTTGTATGCTCGCAGAGCTGTGCAGAACTCTTCTTCTGGGCCAGAGCTGGAGGTGGAGGCCCAGAACTCTGAGTTACACTTGAGGATCTTACACTGCAGAGTTGCTGTAAATAGAAAAGATAGATAGCATAAACATACTGGCGAGAGCAAACAAATCTTTTCGGTAAGCTGTAAGAAAATAAGCATCAACTAGAGTAGCTGACAAAACTGATTTAGCTTTTTAATTGAAAATTAACAGTTAAAATGAAATAAAAAGATGTTGGAGAAAAATGTCAGATTTCTTTAACTCTTTTAATCAAGAACAGTTAATATTCATTTACATCACATTTTATTACTTTTCATATACACTATAGGGATTGCATATCTACTGATTTTTAATAATTGACTAGTCGAGCCCATTACTCGAGTCAAATTAGACTAGTCATTACGTCATTCCACACCCAAACCACCGCAAAGGAGCAAACCGCATCCAGGTAAGCATAACACTGGTATTTTGGTTATATTTAAAGTCTAATTTGCATGTATTGCAGGTTACCATAGCATTTGTTTCATCTTTATCAAAGTAGCCTATGGAATGTTCTGAACATTATCAGTGTTGATACATTGCTCTGCACTTGTGCAATACAGATACAGAGAATGCATAATGTTATTGTTGATACATCGATACCTTGCGTTGTTGAGCAGAAGAACAAAGAAAACAAACACCATTTCTAAGGTGCATTCTGTGTGTGCGTCTTTGAGTCTGACAGAACATCACACCCTATATTTGAACCTTTTCAGTGCAGAGCCACCGGGTTAAACAACCGCTGTATTTCCTACTGACGCGTTTTATAAATCACGAGGTTAGTGACTAGTCTACTTCAGACTGACGTGTCGATTACGTTAGATGTAGTCGACTAGTCTGTGCAACCAAAAATACACATAGTCATAGACTTCAAATTATTTCAGTACTGAACTTTAAATAAAGGTCAGTTTATTATGTTCTGTTCATGAATGCCAGTTGTGCAGCAGGCCCTTCTAACAACACATAAATTCTCTCTACATCTGGACAAAGTGAGGCTTTAATTTCATCAGTAATAAAAAACAACATTCCAAACTAAGTTCCAAGTTTCTGTGTTTTGCCAACTTCCTTGAAGTATAAATGCTCTTAATGCAGTATAAAGAAAGGCTGTTGTTGTTTTGTTGTCTTTTCAAAAAGAAATGTAACAAAAACATGAAAATAAGCCAATTAACATTGTTGATTTTATGTGAAACTTACAAAAATTGTAATGGAATATTTGTATTGTCTATATAACAAGGGAGTAAAAACAACACGTAACATCTATTGTAATACAAAACCAAAAGCAATAAGCATCTAAATAGGCATCATTACAAAGTAATGAACTCTCGACAGGCTTATCTAACTTCATTACCTCATGATGAATGACATCACTTTGTAATAGCAAATGGATTGTGTGCTTTATCGAAAAATGCTTGACTGATTCCAAGATCTTGGTTGGATTATAGTAATTTCACACTGTATAAGGTGCAACTCAAATTAACAGTTTTAAGACAAATGGGAAGGAAACCTGTAAACTGACATTCACACAGACAAAAGTATATTAGTTAGAAGTGCTAATCATCTCATATCAAATTCACACACATTCACACCAAGTGCTCACTTTGCATTGCTAAACAGGTTCTGGGGTGCTTTTGAATAAAGCTCTGTGTGTGTCAGCCACCTTCTCTTAGGAGCAAGGGCAAATGCACATCTGAAAATAAAAATCACTTAAGGTTTTAACAGAAGGGGGTAGCTGTTTGTGTAAGTGTGTGTGCGTATGTGAGGGGTGTGCTCCTAGGACTCTGAATGAAGACAATGCAATTTGCCATTGAGAGGAAACCAGAACAGTCATAAATTAGCCCTGTGTAAAGGGATTAGGTAGAGTTTCATCAGCCATGCAGGGCAGGAGAGAAAGAGGCCTGAGGATTGCCTTAAAGAAACAGGATCTCTGGAAAGAAACTGGCTCTAGGACCAATGGGTGGAACATATAGTAGGTCTCACCATTCCACAGGTCAAACGGGATATGAGATCTGTCCAGAGCAAAAGGCAGTAATCAAAGGCAAAAGCTATTTTAATCACATTCCCCTTCCTCAGATTGCAAAAGCTGAAATGAAGGTGGAAAGCTTTTCAATCCTGTTTTTTATGATTTAAAGAAGACCTATTTCATTTGATAAAATTATGATTTGCAATATGTGGAGGCGAGGGAATGGTCGAGCCTTCATCTGGAAAGACAGTAAGCGGTAAGGGTTCTCACCTGAGATGAATAGCTAGAAATAGCTTGTTTCTGTGTTCGCAGTGAGAGACGGGGGAAATAAAAAGGGCCAGTCCTCAGAGTGTGGGGTGAGAGAGAGTGAGACAGACACCTGAAGCTGTGTGTGTTGATTGCCCGGCTCTTAACGATAGATTGAAGCTTCTCCGTTTTGCCTTATGCGAATGTGTTTATTGTTGTGTGTATTAATAAAAAGAGACTGTTGAACTGTTGAACTGTTACACAATAGATTCGCATAGACATGCCAAAACTAAAAATGTAACATGGCACTTTCCTCTAAAAACAAAGCCAAAACTTTACACAGTACAATTGTTAGATTTTATTAGAATGTTTTTAGTTGTTACCAAATTATTGTGTATATTTCTTTGTAGGCTTTGTCACACACCTTCCACTTACTAGCAACAAAGTGCATTTACCACTCGTCTGATAAGGGACAATAAGCTAATTTAAGAGGTCAATGACTAGCTCTTGCATGATTGCCTTTTTTTTTTTTATTTTATCCTCTTTTTATCCCAATTTGGAATGCCCAATTCCCACTAGTGGAGGACAAGTCTCACGTGGCTCACTGTGCTTGACACCGCAGAGATTCAGAGCACGTGGAGGCTCATGCTACTCACTGCGATCCACGCACAACTTACCACGCGCCTCATTGAGAGCGAGAACCCCTAATCCCCTGACCACGAGGCGGTTACCCCATGTGACTCTACCCTCCCTAGCAACCGGGCCAATTTGGTTGCATAGGAGACCTGGCTGAAGTCACTCAGCACGCCCTGGATTCAAACTCACGACTCCAGGGTTGGTAGTCAGTGTCAATACTCAATGAGCTACCCAGGCCCTCGGCAGGTGGTTTTAGTGTTGTGGCTGATCGGTGTATGCTAAAACACCCCATTATACAGGTGAAACTCGAAAAATTAGAATATCGTGCAAAAGTTCATTAATTTCAGTAATTCAACTTAAAAGGTGAAACTAATATATTATATAGACTCATTACAAGCAAAGTAAGATATTTCAAGCCTTTATTTAATATAATTTTTATGATTATGGCTTGCAGCTTATGAAAACCCCAAATTCAGAATCTCAGAAAATTCTAATATTACATGAAATCAATAAAAAAAAAGGATTTTAAATACAGAAATGTCGGCCCTCTGAAAAGTATAATCATGCATATGTACTCAGTACTTGGTTTGGGCCCCTTTTGCATTAATTACTGCCTCAATGCGGCGTGGCATGGATGCTATCAGCCTGTGGCACTGCTGAGGTGTTATGGAAGACCAAGATGCTTCAATAGCGGCCTTCAGCTCTTCTGCATTGTTTGGTCTCATGTCTCTCATCTTTCTCTTGGCAATGCCCCATAGATTCTCTATGGGGTTCAGGTCAGGCGAGTTTGCTGGCCAATCAAGCACAGTAATACCATGGTCATTGAACCAGGTTTTGGTACTTTTGGCAGTGTGGGCAGGTGCCAAGTCCTGCTGGAAAATGAAGTCAGCATCTCCATAAAGCTTGTCTGCTGAAGGAAGCATGAAGTGCTCTAAAATGTCCGGTAGACGGCTGCGTTGACTCTGGACTTAATAAAGCACAGTGGACCAACACCAGCCGATGACATGGCTCCCCAAACCAACACAGACTGTGGAAACTTCACACTGGACTTCAAGCATCTTGGATTGTGTGCCTCTCCATTCTTCCTCCAGACTCTGGGACCTTGGTTTCCAAATGAGATGCAAAATTTGCTCTCATCAGAAAAGAGGACTTTGGACCACTGAGCAACAGACCAGTTCTTTTTTCTTTAGCCCAGGTAAGACGCTTCTGACGTTGTTTGTTGTTCAGGAGCGGCTTGACAAGAGGAATATGACATTTGAAGCCTCAGTCCACTCCTTGTGAAGCTCCCCACACATTTGAATGGCCTTTTCCTGACAATCCTCTCCAGGCTACAGTCATCCCTGCTGCTTGTGCACCTTTTTCTTCCACACTTTTCCCTTCCACTTAACTTTCTATTAATGTGCTTTGATACAGCACTTTGAGAACATCCAACTTCTTTTGCAATTACCTTTTGAGGCTTTCCCTCCTTGTGGAGGGTGTCAATGATGGTTTTCTGCACAACTGTCAGGTCAGCAGTCTTCCCCATGATTGTGAATTCAACTGAACCAGACTGAGAGACCATTTAAAGGCTCAGGAACCCTTTGCAGGTGTTTTGGATTAATTAGCTGATTAGAGTGTGACACTTTGAGCCTACAATACTGAACCTTTTCACAATATTCTAATTTTCTGAGATTCTGAATTTGGGGTTTTCATAAGCTGTAAGCCATAAACATCAAAATTATATCAAATAAAGGCTTGAAATATCTTACTTTGCTTGTAATGAGTCTATATAATATATTAGTTTCACCTTTTAAGTTAAATTACTGAAATTAATGAACTTTTGCACGATATTCTAATTTTTCGAGTTTCACCTGTATGAGCATTGTGCGCTGTGCTTGTAGTAGTAGATGACAGAAAAGAGCAAACATTCACTGTGAAGTGTGCAGCGGCTGCAGACTATATACTTTATATATACTTTATATAATTAAATTGCAGCAGTTTTGCTCTTTCATAATCTCGCTGGGCAATATAACCACTGTCTAATCCAGAGGTGTGAAACTACTGTCAAAAACACAGAAAATGGAAAAGCCTTCACATCAAAATAAAAGCTTGATTCAAAATAAAATGTTGACTCATGAAATTGGAGGAATTGCGACAGAATTTTTTTTACTAAGGTTAATTATAATGTAATATATTTACTGTTATAATAATTACATTAAAACTATATCTAACAAACAACAGCACTATACATACTGAATAGAAGTTTTTATCAATGTTTTCATTTATAATGTGATGCTCTGTGCAGCACTTTATTTAACTAAAATAAGACCAGTGTTGTGTTTTAGATTATGCTGTGAGGATCTTTACTGAAGCACTTCATTTGATAAAAAATTGCAATGGTATGATGAAAAGTAATTGTTCTATTTTCAACACTTCAAGGAAACATGTAATTGATTTAATTTATTATTATTTACATTGATGCAGTTTACCTGGTTAAATAGCCTTAAGAAAAATGTTCAATACCATATTAACAATTTTTTTGTGGTATCGAAATATTGTACAGAATACAGAAATGTTGGTACTGTGAAATCCTAACTGAGATACAAATTATTTAATAATCACATTCTCAAAAACACGTGCGACCCATAATCATGTGAGAGTGCCTAATACACATCCAGCCCGCTTTTAATGACAAAATTACCATTCCCCTTTGGTAATTTTCTGGGAACTCCTAACATTTCAGGAATGTTCTTTTTAGATTATATTTTCATAACCATATGCTAACCTTTCCAGAATTTTTTGTAAGAACCTAATAAGAACCAGACACCACAGACTTTTAATTATATTAACATGCTAATTATAATTACTACACACTAAGGTTATCTCTAGGAGACATTTTTGGCATTTTTAGATTTTAAGACTATGCAAGATTATTTGGCCCATTTATGAACCATGTTTTGCTACTTTTAAAAGTTTGTTTAGAGAGGCTTTACTGTGTTTGAGTGAACAATGTTTGGAAATGTGTCCCTTTAATCAATTTACCAAGTATGGTAAAGGCATGTTATAGATGATGAGAAAATGCCAGTAATGCAGGATTGCCTCCCCTCCCCAAAACACAACAGCACGTCTCTGCCAGAACTGTGGGGAACACTGCAGTAGTGCATTAGACTCGAATCCAACTTTAGAATCCAACTTTAGAATCATTGGTACGTTTCATTCATGCAGTTTAAACAATTGCTTTATCAATACAACTCTGAGAATCAACACTCCAGCGTTGCACATGAAAAGGCAACATTTAGCAATTATTTTTTTGCATCTTCTTTTTTATTTTTAAACTAATTTAGATAAAAAGAATTGAACTAATTAGCGACATTTCAATACCATTTCAAATCACTATTTGTAGGAAACAGCTTGAAAGCTATTTTTAAAATAATAATATTAATAAATCACTATACTGTACACTGACGTAGGGCTGCAACAACTAATCGATAAAATTGATTATTATCGATAATGGAAATCATCGGCAACGAATTTCGTTATCGATTATTTGGATATATGCTGCAAGCACAGAGAAGCTCTGTCAGTGAAGTCACTTTAAGCTGCAGACAAGCTGGAGCAGAAAAAAAAACACAACCTAAGTTGTCCAGTGCATGAGAGCACTTTATAAACACTTTAAAGAAGATCATAATAAGCCTACAGTTTAATGTGGAGTGGTTGCTGCATCAGGTGTGTTGAAAGAGTGTTTGCTTAAGAGTTGTTTCTCTCCAGCACATGAAAAAATTAACATTTTACTGCTATTTTCTGTTTTATAATGTATACATGTTATTAACGACCTGGATCGGTATCGGCTCTGATACTGACATTTTAGATGGATCGGGTATTGTCCAACAAGTCCGATCCAAATCCTATACTGTGTGTTAGTCATGTTCGTTCCTGTCAAGCTCCAAAAATGACATAAAAGAAGCAGAAAAACACAACTGAAGTAGTTAAAATGACTCGTGCATTTTATTCAAAGCCACTTGAAGACCTGTGATAGCTCTATCAATCAAAAAAGGCTGTGTTAATAAGTAAATGTATAATAAGAACATGCCTACAAACAGACAAATACAGGACTTCCTGGTGAGTTCAGTATGTCAAAATAAAAGTCAGAGGGTTTTAAATTTAAAGGTGCATGATTGAAATATATTACTGTTGTGTTTAAAATTCTAAAAGTCAATAATAATAATAATAATGTATTATTATTATTATTATTTGTTTACAAATGATACAAATATTTATGTTTAATGGGTTAAAAAAAATAACTGTGAATGAAAAGTGAACTGATATCTTACAAATAAATTGAACAAAAAAAGAGAGATCCGAACCCTTTAAAGTCCAGATACAAGTTGAATATTTTTTGCAAAAAATTAAAAATAAACTGCCTTCTTTTCTCCTGAACACTTAGGCTGGAATTACTGTTAATTTTGCTGCTGCTTTGATTACTCGTGCAACATCATATCGCGCTTTCAGTTTCAATGTAATCAATTGTGCAGCTTTCATTGATGTCACGTTGATGTCTCACATTAAAGTGTGCGGTTTAAGGTGTTTTAGATGTAATACAAAGAGCACCGGGGTAAGACTTTTCAGCGCGAGAGTGAATCTACACTGTATTTACAGATGACTGTACTATATTAAACTGTACATAATGCTGAATATAATGTATAATAATGCTAAGGGTCCTGATATTTGTTAGTGCTCCAGATAATGCCAAATGTAATGTCTGATTCCACCAGTAAATTTATACCATCCACATATTTGTGAAAGAATATAAATATTTAAGAAACATGTAATCAGCAAAAATAGCATTTTAAAACATACAGTATTTTTTGAAAATATTTAAAATGTATATAATCTGTGACCGTGTAAAAGCATACTGTATGTATCTAACATAATTATGATTTTTTCAGCTGGACAGAATTATTAATATTTATATTCTGTTACTATTGCCCTCTGCTGGGCTGATTTTTTTGTTCCACTCCATCCCTGGTGGATCATTTTACTCTTTAAGGAAGAGTACTTTTTGTTCTACAAAGTTTTACAAGTAATGAAAGGAACTGTTTTGCACGTATACTGAAATAATAATAATAATAATAATAATAATAAATTCAAACTTAACATTTCATGATTCAGGCTTGGTTCAATGTTTTGTGAGAGTATAGAATCATGAATTCAGTAATCTAAATCATTCCAAATACTTATGGCCTTTATCATTTCTGTTTTTTTTTGTTTTTTTTTATAATATTTTGATAAAATACAAGAAATAAAATTTCCTTTTTTTATCAGATTAATCGATTAATTGAAGAAACAATCAAAGACTAATCGATTATCAAAATAACTGTTAATTGCAGCCCTACACTGATTCATTTTATATGTAACTTTTACAACACATAACTGGGTCATAATGACTAAACAAACTACACCCAACTGCATTTCATTTGCAACCAACAAATTGTGTTTGTCGTCCTTATTATACTGCTCTGAATGTTCGCTGTTTTTATTTCAGTGTAGCTAATATAGAAAACTTCATTACTTCGACTACTAAATACAAAGTTATATATACATACAGTATCCTCATTTTCCACTCCTAAAAAATGTATTCATTATATTCTTTATGACTAATCTTTTTCTTACCTGCTGGAAACAGACAGAGAAACACCACAAGGAACTTGCAGACTTCTAGCGCGGATGGTCCTGCTCCTTTCCCCATAACCATCCATCCAGCACGGGACAGCACTTCTCTCCTCTCCCTAGTCAAAACAACAAAGTGAAGGTAAGCGAATTAGACCAATGCTGCAATTTTACGCTTGATTATTAGTTGTTGAATAACATTCATAATAACTCCGAAAACATGCCGTCTTTCCTTCGCACCAATCTTGTAAAATTTGTCATAGGTGTTCTCTGTGTTCACACATTCCCCAACCCTCCCTAGAAACATGCCATCGATCTTTCAGTTTGCTAGTGCCAATAAGGTGCAGCCTTCTGTGAAGTGCACCAATAAGAAGTCGATTTTTTAACACCAACCCCACTAGTTTCAAATTACTCCTGAGGTTTGAAAAGTAGTTTGCCATGTAGGCTGAGAACCCATGCAATTGAGAATAATATTTGTTACTCTTTTACACATAGTAAAATAATCATAACTAAAGTCTGAATAATAGCCTACTTTACAGCATGGTGCATGCATGTTACTTTACAGCATGGTGCATGCATGTTAATTTCTGACAAACTATTGATTGTAGGCCATATGTTGATATATCAAGGTAAATGTATTAGCCTTCATCATTTTCACTGCTTAACAAATCAACAGTGCAATTGATACCATTCACTTGTCTCACAAAGTTTATTTCACCCATTAAAGGCACATGAATTCATGAAAAGCAAGAGAGGGCATGCTAAAATAAGTTATGTATCATGTTAAATGATTATTAACACTGACATATAAATTTAGTCTTCATTAGAATACTGACCAGAAAACTAAATCTTTTTGACTCCAAAGCCCTGCATTGTAGGCTACAAGACAATATTCGAAGGTCCCCCAGAAACAAGGGAGTGTTGATAGATTAAAATACTTAATTACAATTAATTTTGACATTTTAGCTGTTTTAACATTAGTTAGGTTGTAACAATATAACTCATTTTAAATAATATTAAGTCATCTTGTGGCCCCCTTGGGGGTTTACTGAGCTGGTTGAGATCCACTGCACAAGACCAACAACAAATTGATTTTAGGGAGTGCATGGGATGAGCGAGATGCTTCAATGTCTAATCCAAACCTATATTTCAAATCAGAAGTGGAAGTGAATGCCACTCCACATATAACTAAACTGCAACGCCATTATTCATGCCGACCTGTGACATGCATAGGTTATCTCTGTCAACATAAATCCCAACCTCCGAAGCCAACATATTTAACAGGAGTTTATTCTTCCAACAATATATTGTAGTATTGCAAAGATTGCGGGCTGTGGCCCATTCCAATCACTATAAGATAACCTACTATAAGTAATGTGCATTATACTGTATGTCTTATAGAAAATAGAAAATGTGCTGTAACACTAGTCAAGAAATATTTTCAGGTTTGTGTCAAAACACATTTCTTTCACTTACAGACTGCCTGACAAATCCATTTTCCTTTTTAATAAGTTGCATTACTAAAGTATGTGAAATGGGTATATAATACACATATTAATAGTAAAATGCATATAATACTGTCAAAACAAATGCTGCCCATCTAAAACCATAAAAGCTTTAAGCAATGTAAAGATACTATCCACCAAGAATACAATGTTCCAATAATGACATCATTTGATTTTAAAGTTCTTGTTGAAATATTAACAACTCGTGCATTATTTGAAAGGGCCTACAGATGAGGATAGAGTGTGGATATGTTATAGGCTATGGTTGTGTTTTGATGGATCAGCTGTTACAATCCAATAGATGGCGCTTGCACAGTGTTGGAGAATGAATGATATATCCAGAGATGCGTTCTCGTCCATAGTTTCATTTATGGTTCTCTCATTTATAACTGTGAAGTCTTCATTTTCTGTAAATGTTTGAGAAAATAACTTGGATGGAGGTAGCCTACTGCATTAAGCCAAAACTATATATGATATCCCATCTTTAATGAGGTAGACAGATCGTGTCAACTCAACACCAATATAAGCTAACAATATGGGAATTTGTTTGATTTCTAGATTAAACTGTTAAAACGCAGAGGTAAGCTACATAATGTAGCCTATATAGCAAATCATTGTAATGTTAATATGCATATAACCTAAAAGTATAATTGTCTCTCCTCTATTTTAACTAATTAACAAAACATCCTTAAAAATAGTAAATACAAGCCTTATTTTATTTATTTTATATTTTTTGTCTAATCTTGAAGCAAAACATTAGGGTCACTTGGAATGAGACGCAGACTTCAAAACTTACCGTGAATAACTGTAAAAATGGAAACCCGATGCAGTGAACATACATTTTGGCTATATCATTTGATAAGAGTGGTTGAAGATGACAAATCAAATTAAAGTACCGCTGCAGTGTGTTACGACTAATAATGCATTTTAGAAGAAGTTGTAAAGATACGACCGAGTACCCACCTTTTCGAATGCATGGAGCTCTTCAACTCTTTCGGGTTGAATTTCTTTGCGGAACCGGGATGAAGCTCGTGGGTCGAATCCGGTTTACAGCGTGTGCGAGCGTGTTTTGTATTAGTAATCCGAAATTCTATACATCGATGTTAAACTTGAGGTAAAACGCTGATGTTGTCCCTGCATGGTGTCCCCTATTCCGTACATGCAATATCAGATAATTTTGATGTCGAGATAGGTATTTATCTAATGACTGTTAATCTACTTGCGGTGTCTAATGTTATTTTCGTCTCGTAGTGAAACGACGACCTCCGTAGTACCCGTCAACCAGTTTAGCGACACATTCACGATAAAAAAGAAAACCTCGCAGATATTTTCGAATCAACAGTGTTCCTCATTTTTCCGCGCTATTCCCAAATTCCTCTCTGCTCTGTCTCTCAGGAGTGTAGTAGGAAGAGCCCTCGGGGCAGTACTGTTGATAGCGCTGGCTCGTTTCCTCGCCTCAGTGTTGTGAAATGACTAGTTTGAAAGTGTGAGACACAACGATCAGCGCTGCGTGACGCCGCTGCAGTCTCAAAACTCCCCTTACTGCCAGATAGTGAATGCACATCTCTATAAAATCAAGCCTTAAATATACATGATCATGATCAACACGTTTGATATCACCCAAACGACTATTTGAATTCTAAACTAGGCTTATACAATTATGAATTATAGCACACAGACACCTATAGGCTACTATATGTGTGTGTGTGTGTGTGTGTGTGTGTGTGTGTGTGTGTGTGTACTAACAATTCATTATAATTACAATAATTTTAAATGTAATTAATTACAATTAATTCATTATAATTAATTACAAGTGTTATTACACATTGTTTTGTTGGAGACACACACACACACACACACACACACACACACACACACACACACACACACACACACTTTTTAGCCACTTGTGAAAACTGTTGAATAGTGTGGATGTCTTCAAAAATAATGCCAAAAATTGTTTTCATATATCAATTACATTTTTTTTTTACATTTTTATGCATTTGAAAGACGCTTTTATCCAAAGCGACTTTCAGTGCACTTATTACAGGGACAATCCCCCCGGAGCAACCTGGAGTTAAGGGCCTTACTCAAGGGCCCAACAGTGGCATCTTGGTGGTGCTGGGGCTTGAACCCCCGACCTTCTGGTCAGTAACCCTGAGCCTCAACCACTGAGCCACCACTACCCCATTAGTGTCATACAAGGTGCAGTAAACATAAAACAAGCTGAATCAATATATTGTGTGACCACCTGTGCCTTCAAAACAGCACCAGTTCTCCTAGGTGCACCTGGACACAGTTTTTGGTTGTTGGCAGATAGGATGTTCCAAGCATCTTGGAGAATTAGCCACACATCTTCTATCTATAGGCTGTCTCAATTGCTTCTGTCTCTTCATGTAATCCCAGACTGACTCAATGTTCAGTGGGGGACTCCATTGGGTTCATGGCTTATGTTACAGGGTTCCCTGTTCTTCTTTTCTGTTCTTTTCTTTCTGCAAAAGTAATGGTTGGGAGTCTAAAACTGAAGATATAAATAACCATCAAGACAAATGTTTTTTGTTAAACATCTTATGTGCCTAACACTTTTGCACAGTACTGTGTGTGTGTTTATATATATATATATATATATATATATATATATATATATATATATATATATATATATATATATATATATATATATATATATATATACATATATATATATATATATATATATATACATACATACATATATATATATATATATATATATATATACATACATACATACATACATACATACATATATATATATATATATATATATATATATATATATATATATATATATATATATATATATATATATATATATATACATACGTAATTAATATATACATACATACATATTAATTGTTTACATTTACATTTACATTTATGCATTTGGCAGACATTTTTATCCAAAGAGACTTACAGAGCCCTTATTACAGGGACAATCTCCCCAGAGCAACCTGGAGTTAAGTGCCTTGCTCAAGGACACAATGGTGGTGGCTGTGGGGATCGACCAACAACCTTCTGATTAACAGTTTTGTGCTTTAGCCCACTACACTACCACCACTCAGCACATTGTTTTGTTATTCCTATTTTATTTAAGTTTGGTCTGTGTAATAGTATATAGTATGTGTGAAATGGGCACAGTGATTACATGATAACAAAACATGTCATACAAATGAATTGCATCAGCTAGATTTTGCTTATTGTTGGGTGTAATGATGCAACATCACTCTAAAAACAGTCAACACACTGTTATATAATTAGACAATTTAAATGTAAGTGGCACGGATCCAGAAAGTAACTCAACCTAGTAAGTGCTAAAACCAAAAACTGGCTGCTCTGAGTCATGTACTGGTATACCAAAAGAGCAAATTCACATTTTAGAACCTTGAACAACCTGGCTGTTGGCAATCATAAATAAAAAAAGCCTAATGCTTGACAACCTAAAATGCACCTTGACTTAATATAGTTACATGATTGTGTACACATTCTATTTTCAATGCTATGACAATGTCTTTATGAAAATTACAAATGCTTAAAGGGTATCACTTTTACATTGATCTGCTAGTTTTCAAAAGGATAGGCTTTCCACCCTGGTGTGAAGAGAATGGCTTTAAAACAGCCGGATGCTGGACATACACCTCAAACACAGCTGGTGTAGGACAAGAAAGAGTGGGGGTGCAAGGGCAAACAGAGAGTTTGCTAAAGCTATATGCTCAGTTGATATATATTTGGCTGACATCTGAGTGATAAACCCTGCATTTGTGAAAAATGTAACTTGCAATCCATTATAGGCATTAACAAAAATGTCAGAGGACGATATGCTCTGAAATAAATTGTATGAACTGTACAGCATTAATTCCATGATAAAATTGAATGTGTCTCAAATTAAAAAAAAGAATCATACCATAAACAATTAAACACTGAGGAAAAAAACACATTAAGTAGAAATGAGAATTGATAAAGAATGCAATACAAGTCTGACAGAGACAAAACAACATAAAAGATGACAAAAATATATCAAGGCCACACAGCTACAAGATGCCACACATGCACTGAATGAAAAGAATGTAATTTATTATAATTCTACCCAACACAAAGACTTTGACTTCAATATATTTTAGCAGTCACTCATTCAGATATGAAAACAGATGCAATCAGTTGTAGTTATTACCACAAGAAATGAAAAAATCAAAAATCAAAAAGGCCCCTCCTTTTTTGCTACCCCTCGATTTCCTTTCATTTGCTTCATGACTGAATACTGACAGGTCCAATCTCATTATGTTTCATGTAATTCATTATAGACACTGTCAGTTTTAGGCACCCACCAAAGGTGAGGATTGGATTTGCCAGAGAGTGAGCTATTACAGCCAGTAATTATGGGAAGAAAGCATGGGATCCTTATGTGGGTGAAAACCTTTAATTTTCCAATTTGTCTTGTGAAAAGGCGAAGGATTGGGCACAGTCTGGTAAAGCGCTCAAATCTGACCGATGTTTATGTTTGTGTAAGAGGCTGCTTTAAGGACGCTATGAGGCATGGTCACACATTTTAAAAGACCACTTAAAAGAATGGGTGGACTGACTTTTCCCTTTCGTTATGGTCTACTTCACTTTATCAGCAGATATGTGGGCTTGGGAATATCCACACTATCTCTCTAAACAGCAGTTTGAAGAATTAAACAGGGCTATCTATCTATCTATCTATGGTAAATGGTCTGCACTTATATAGCGCCTTTTTAAGCCTTAACGGTATTCAAAGCGCTTTACATTGAGTCTCATTCACCCATACACACACACACACACATACACCAATGGTGGCAGAGCTGCTATGTAAGGTATGCCATTGGGAGCAACTTGGGTGTCAGTGTCTTGCCCAAGCACACTTCGGCATGTGGAGTCGTGTGTGCCAGGATTCGAACCACCAACAACACTATTTTGGTTGAATAGTTTTCCGACAGAAATCTCACACTATTCTATTTGTAAATAGAAGTATACATGATAATACACACAATAGGTTGGCTTTATAAACATTGCTGTATTTCATCTGTGGAATCTTATTGCTTCTCATAAATTCAGGCTATGACAGAACTGATGAATTCCGGTTTGTTTACATTCTCAGTCAGCCCTGTTTTTGCTTGAGGAACATTCATTTTAGTTATGTGTTGTACAGGACCTATTTTGGCAAATAGATTTGTCTCACTCATCAACAATTTTAATCATATGACTCATAATAGCAGAGAACTATTATCATGACATGACCTCGATCAGGTATATTGCATTTAAACCAATAATGTAGGTTGTTCTGTACTGATATTGTTTTCATTGATCCTTTTTAAAGAATTCATCAATAAAGAGTTTAAAAACACATGCATTGAGGCAGTAAAGAGTAGTACCTATTTGTAAAGGCAATCACACATACCGTATGTTCACATTAACAAAAAAATATTTCCCCTTTTCCATTCTCAGCACAACAATTGCTTCTCACAGAATGAGAGTCTGATAATTCAAAATTACTCTCACCAATCTCAAGCAGATTGACTTGAACGCCAGACTGACCCTGTCGTCAGTCATTCCCTGCTGATAAGGTATAGTGATTCAGCAATAAGTAATAACAAATGAAGCCAAAGCATGTCGTAGACAAACTCCAAACAAATATGTCAAAACAGCCGACTAGGAACACCCCCATCTGGGACTGCTGTGCCAACTGAAATAACTACCTTCATTTATCTCTTTCTCCCACAGCGCAGATCAGGATAATCCCTCTCTTTTAGACTTCATGCATAATGCATCAAACTAATCCTCAAGAATGAGTGGCAGGTGATTATAATTACTTAGGTATGACCGCATCTAAAAAACTCAGGTTTCCAATTGTCTCATTATCTCAAATGATCATTATACATTCTGATTGTAATATATTCAAATTAAGTGAATAGCTATTAATTATGGACTTCCCATGGAAATCATGGATCATAGTTGTCTATGAGGAATGGAAAGATTATCTGTGTGAGTGGCAGCATGAGTTGGGAAAGAGTGAGAAATGTCTTTACCATCCATTGAAAAGAATCCCAGCTCAGCTTCATGCAATGGTCATTATTGAACTATAGGGATAAATTAGTCCTAAACTGACATCTCCATCTAGTTGTTTTTAGGGGCTTGGCTTAAAGGTAAATAAATGAGGAGGTGGAGTTTACAATACAAATACACAACAAACTGTTTGCACACATACCAAATCCCAGACTGATCTCACAGTGAATTCAGAAACAGTAGGTTGATATTTCTAAAGCAAAACTCAATCAGTGCTTAACTAAATTAGAAGCACTGCCTCCAGTGGCTGAGGCAAGAAGTATTTTTTGAGTGTATGGGCATGTGTGAGTTCCAGCCTGATCTCATGAAATTTATGTGTCAACAATTATGCAAACTAAAATGACATGCTTAATTTCAAGTTTTGCTGCAGTTTCCCAGTGACATGTCCAGCGGTGGGCACCAAAAGAGAGTGAAATGATGTTGTAATCAGACAAGGTTTTTAAGGTCAATATTAGATGGTTGTTATAATGAGTAAAAAATACCTCCCTAACCTAAAACTTTAGCCTAAATGATAATGAGAGGTGAACAAAACAGACTTCATTACACTAAACCAACAGCTAAATCTAACCGATAGTATTCAAAAAGATAAATGAGAGGTGAACAAAACAGACATACTTACCCTTAATGCCTAAGCCTAACCCAGAGCTGTAACCACAATATACTTTTGAGTATTTGCCCCCCCAATAATCAATATCCTTGTTGCTGTTCTGCTGAACCACTCATCAATGTCATATGCCAATCATATAAATTAAGGTGAGACTTAAATTTAAAAAGCTAAGCGGAAACCTTGTGGAGCACTGAGCATCAGCAAACAGTTCAGGTTAAGAGTGTTTGTGTCATGTGAGACGTGCATATCTAACTAAACATGCAATATTTGACCACTGTTTTATGATTGAAATGTTGTACCGACCAACATTAGTGACCCATCCAAGGGTGCAAATTATTCACCAATTGGCAAAATTCGCCTTTTTAAATGTAAAATATGTCATGTACAGTACGTGATGTTTATGTCATTCATAACTGTGAATGTAAAAACATTAACAGAACAGTTTTCAGCATGTCAATCTTAAAACAAAGAGCAAATGTGTGTATATTGTAAAGGAATTGAATAAATGTGGTAATCTGGTAGGCTTTTGAAGTAGCTTTATAGAAAATTTTCTTGACATCGTCTAAGAAAATTATCTTTATAAAAAAAACACAAAGTACAGCATTATTATCACCCTCAGATTAGAACAAGAACATGATAAGACCTGTGAATTGTGACTTCTATTGTGCTTTTAGGTTTTGGCAAGGACAGTGTCATATGTTCTTAATGCAAATATTATTAGATAATAATTTAAAATCAGTTTAAGATTTTCTAAATAATTTCATTGTCATAAATTAATTCTGAATTTTCAACTGCATCTCCTAAGTGTCTACTTTTATAATAGATTGTATTATTTTGTGTATGTTCTTGTCAGGTCTGTGCTTAAAAAATGAGCCACCAGTTAAAGGTGTAGTTCACCTAAAAATGGAAAATGTACTTTTACTCACTCATTTAATCACCCTTATGTTGTTCAAAACCTATATGCTGGGGTTTTTCTTGGAACATAAAAAGAGATACTTTAAACAGCTCTATTCCATAGAATAACAGTTTATAGTGTGCAAGAGCTGTCAAGCTTCAAAAAGGACAAACACTTTTACGTTCTATTAAAGGTTCAGTATAAAGATATCAAAACAGTAGTCCATATCACAAGTGCACTATATTCCAAGCTTTCTGGGGCTGTACAACAGCTTTGTGTAATATGGACTACTTTTATGGTATTTTTATAATGATTTGTTTTTCCTCTTTGGACCTTGACTGCAGTGGTCAGTATGAACTGTTTTTGTGTGGAAAAGAGCAGCGTTAGGATTCTTTAAGAAAATATCGTGTTAAGATACTACTGGGAGGAAAAAACAATGAGGGCAGTAAATTATTTTTCTATTATCTTTTTGCTAACCAGCTGATGTCATGTAAGTTTACAGATACATCAATGATGAAAAGAAACTCAAATTACATTCATCTTTTCTTTGAGGCAGCACAAAAAAGCAAGAAAAGATGTCTGAAACAGGCAAATTGCTAGCAATGCAGACACAGTTTTTGTCTTGTATTGTGTAAACTTTAAAAATGCATGCATCTTTTAAAACCAAAAATTATACACTTTTGGGCCTTTATCGCATTTCAAGCCAGTACCAAAGAAGACCATTATATTTGTGACCTCAACACCCGTGACACCCCACCCCAAAAATGGTTTGCCCGACCCCCAATGTTCAAGACATGGTTACGGACTTGGACTAACAGATAGTGTTTTAAAAGCAAATTCGACATGAAAACCACATTTACTGAAGCAAATCCCTCATTTCATGTCACTTTTAGGCACTTCCGCTTCACATTCGCTCCAAGCATCCTTGGGTTTAAGGCTGGGTCTCCGAGTCCAAAGCCCAACACTCTATCAGGTGAGCTAGAGCGGAAGCTTTATGTTGGAATATGTGTGTAAATATAGATGGGTCTGTAATACATGCGTTAAAATGTATATTTTATTTCAAATAATTCCTTATAGTAAAAGTGTTTCAATATCATAACATAGCAAGGTGTGAGTAATAGAGCGAAAAACAAGTGTAAACAGCCATAGTACCTGTGAATTTTGTGAAAGTGAATAAAAGGACAGTTCTTGTAGTGCCTCTAATATTCATTTCACCAGGAAACTACAGCAAAACTTAGAGATCAACATGCAAAACTCAGTTTGCAAAAATGCAGTTAGAATAACGTTCATTCTATGAGACTAGGTTGGTGAGTTACATTTTCCAGGTTAAATTTATACAGAGGGGCACCCAAAGCGAGTTGTACAGTTGTAAATGATGTAATACAATGCAGAGAAAAGCATATTCGATTAACTCTGCCCCTAAATCCAAACCCCAACCCTAAACCTAAACCTGACCATTAGTGGAGAACAAATGTATTCTTAGAGGGAAAATGTAAACTTCGAATTGCACTCATTACTGGTTGTGCAAACGCAATGACTTACTGGTTTTAACAGGGGGAAGAACCTAGTTCTCCGACGCTACTGACGCAGCATTCCATCGTTCGCACAACAGAAGAAGGAACACACAATTGAACTGATGCAAACATGTCTAATGGGAGAAGGAACTTTTTAGAAAATGGGCAAAATGTGGCAGATTGTTTTTATGTTATGCTCAACACAAAATTAACAAATACATTTTTAAACAATGGAACACAGTTTGACGTAGCATATTTCATTCAGGAGAAAAAGTTTGGATTTTTTCCATTGTATAAATTTGGCTTAACTGACCCTGAGAGCTAAGCTTTACATCTGTGCATCACAAAATGTAGAACTAATTGCATGTTAACACACCTTTATGTTTAATATGCCAGATGACCTGATAATGCTATTTGCTTTTCCCATAACCTCCAGTATATTCTGCACACAAATACACACAGGCACAGACAATACATAGTCCTCGTGTGCTGAAACCCCACTGATGACTGCCTATAGACATGAATTATGCATTAGGAACGTTTGCTGAATAAAAGAGGAAAGGAATCAGTGGTGTGCTGTGTCTCAGTGCACTTACATCACCCCGGCTTATTCTCCTAGGCGTACAATTTCCCCCTTGATGAAACACAAAATTAAATGTGTGGCCCTGAGAGCAAATGAAAAAGAAATAGATGAGAATTGATATAAAGGCAGACAAGTGCCACTTGCAGGGAGCTACCAACAACACAAAGAATAGTGCAAGACTTAAAAAGGTGATCTATCTATGTGTGCAACTGAGGGTTTGTCTAACCCTCTCGGAAACAAACCATGATGTGGAGTGCTACGAGGCATCATTGCATTCACTTTATCAGACTCAGACAGCATTGATATGTGTCCTAGTGGAGGACTATATAAGCAGACACCTTTTAGGTGGAAGAATGGGGCGGAATGCTCCAAGCCTCATTATGTAAACATATCGGTCCACCAAGAGATATACATGCTTTTAATCCCCACTTTGCACATAGAAGTCAGTATGGTCTGCAATTGTAATTATCCCAGAGGCAAATAGAGTTGATGAAAATGAAAACCATTACCATGTAGGCTAGTTGGTTGTAAGGTGAATAGCAATGTTTTGACTCCTGGAAATGAAAGCTCATAATGAATGCATAGACAGTTTCAAAAAGGTTCTAAAATTTAGGTCACCAGTTTTAAGTTGTCTTCTGTCTTTTCTTTTTCTCTTCTCATGTAGTCCTCTATAGAGCATACAATGCAAGCAATTAAAGTAATGAAATTGCTTTTTAGATACAGATCTTTTCATGGGGCAAATCATTCAGAGCCCAAAGAACAATATTTCTGCAGAGGTATTAAGCAAACCTATTTGGAACCTATCTGGTGTAAATTAGGGTTTATATCTCAGTGGCCTTGCAAAGCAGAAGATATTTGACTTTTTTTTTTTTGCTTTTCACTGGTGGAATGATATCTCTGGATTTTCAGAGACTCTGCTCATGGTAAAAAGGAGTCCTCAGAATGACTCTGTGGCTGCTGTCATCTTTGTTTCCATGGCAACTAACCACTAATGGCAAAAAATTAAAAATCTAAATTATATAGAGGACTAAATTTTAGTTCCCTTCCCATTATGAAGCCATAGGACAGTCTAATTGTCTTATTATTCACTAATCCAATTTAAGTGCTAGTTTGTCAATCTGTCGAGGTAGACTTAAAACATGTTCTCACAGAACGTTTTGTAGCATCTGTTTGCTATATTTTTTTGGTCTATGTACACATGCATCAGACAGTCTCACTGTGGTTGCATCACTTTTTATTTATTTTCAACGTCTCATGCTACAAATGCTGCATTTTTAGGCCTTTTTGCTCGTTTAAACGTAGCTTAATTTTGTTTGTGCTCCATCAAGCTGTATTTAAAAGCAAGAACACATCCTACAGTGTGAGGCATCTTTACTCATTTTGTGAGTGATTTATTATCTGTAAAGGTCGGAGTTGTGCTGACTGTACATGAAAATCGCTATGAAGTGTCCTGTATGCACGATCAGGGGGCATGATTAATTGCGGAAAAATTTTAACACATAATTTTTAATATAATATAATTAATGTGCTTGTTAAATCATCAGCCCTTGTAGATATCTTTACACAAGGGCGTAGATTGGCTTGAACATTGCATTTCCATGTTTCCATTGACCGTGGTATAAATAATGGGGTTGGTTATACTCGCTTGTTTTGATTATTTCCATCTGATTATTTTGATTATACCCCCCCCCCATCTATGACCCTGTTTTTACACCTTAAAAATTATATTTTACAAAAAAGCGGGCATCAGAGAGAACAATCAGAAAGCAACTAGGTGGTGATTCATTTCAGAAACATGCCAGGTTTCTAATGGGTGCGTTGTTAGATTGGAGGAGGGTCGTGCAGAGTGGTCTTGTATGCACAGCTGTAGCGGAAGTCCTTTTTTCCTTTTGTAATGTCCATTCACCAAGGCCAGAGATACAGAGCTAAAATTACTACAGCTGCAATCCAATTATCGACCCCTCACAATTCTTCACAGCTACTCGGTCTGGGAGATGGAAGATGGCAGCTGCTCTGAGAGCTGTGATGGACAAAACTGATGTATTTGACTCTAAACCCTTGGATAGTGTATGCAGGTTCTATAGTGGAATCTCATCCCACAGATGCACTTTAGAACATTCTACAGTGGCTCAGGTGTTTGGAGATATAAGTCTGGGGATGTGCAATTGTGAGGGATTTCAAAGCAATTGAACAAGTTGGCAGGACTCCACGTAAAACTGTTGGCTAAATCACTTTTAATTAGGCAAGAGAAAAGCATAAAATCCCCATTCTAGCATACAAGCTGCCCAAATATTAAATAATTTTGCCAGGAGTGGTTACATGGTTTTACCAATAGCTCTTTTTGAATGTATGCTTCATAGACTGATGTTTCGATTTGCTGCTTGATATGGATTAAGAGCTGTAACTCAATCAAATCAATCAATCAATCAAATGATCAATCAAATTAAACTCTGCTCAAGCTCTGAGACAAATCTTTGACAAACATATTCCGGGTTATTTTCAACCTAATATCTGGAACACACTCACTGTCAATTACCACAGAGAGTAATTTTGACTCTTCCCTCCAGAAGTTATACACATTTAAGACATTTGAGCCAAGTTAAGCTCAATCAACAGAAATTGTGGCATAATGTTGATTACCACAAAAATGTATTTCAACTTGTTCCTCCTTTTCTTAAAAAAAAAAAAAAACACAAATTGAAGTAAAAAAAATCTTCTAAAATCTTGTTAACACACATATTGTTTATGTCTTGTGGCTATACTTTTGAAATAGTGAGTATTTTAACATTTACAGATTGGCCACATTCACTTCCATTGTAAGTGCCATCACTGGAACCTGGATTGTTTTTTTTTTCTTTAAAGAAATGTAGAGACAAGTCAAAATAATTATTTGTGGTAATTAGTGTTTAACTTGTACCCTGAATATTCCTTTAAAGAAAAATATGCATCTCTGATAATAAAGTTGCATGATTATTGTAGATGAAAAAATACATCTAAAATGCTGTGTCAGAAATCACCATTTCCTAAAGTTTAACTACATTTGTTCATCTAATCAAGTCATACCTTCCACAAATAATTTGCTTAAATCTGAAAATGTTGTCATTTTCAACCCACCCTCATGTTGCTCGAAACTCCACTGAACACAAAAGGAGGTATTATCAAAAGTTAATGTTTTCCATACTACAAAAATGCTTGGTGATCACTAGCTGTCAAGTTCAGTTGCACCTTTGGCTTGCTTGCAACCAAATATATTATATACTGCATATAGTTTGGGATTGGTCCCTGTGTGGGCTAAGCTAATCCGGGTGGCAGAGAATGAATCTCAGTTGCCTCCACGTCTGAGACCATCAATCCCTGGATTGAGGTGAGGCACAATGCCATCCACAGACAACTCACCACGTACCCCACTGAGAGTGAGAACCACACACTATAGTGACCACTAGGAGGTTACCCCTTGTGACTTTACCCTCCCTAGCAACCGGGCCAATTTGGTTGCTTAGGAGACCTGGCTGGAGTCACTCCAGGGGTGGTAGTCAGCGTCAATACTCGCTGAGCTACCCAGGCCCCCTATAATAACAACTTTGATATTTTCCAATCTTTTCAAACAAAATTTTGGATAACCCTTCCTAAACGTAGTTTGGCAATTCAGATGAAACATGGTTGTAAAACCAACTGCCGGTCTAAAATATATCTTGCAGGTTCTACAGTGATCAATAAAAAGAAGTAAATTAATTTGTGACTCAATATTTAAAGAAGATACATTTGAACTACTGGTTTTCATTAGGTGTTGCTAAGAATAGTCTTTGTAAGAGTACATTTATCAAGCAGTTAATGTAAACAGTAACAAAATAACAATTCTATTTGCTGGGATTAAATGTCATTGTCATGTGTGCTCGGAAGAGTACGTGAGAGGTTAACAGGATTTTATTTGATGCACTCTCTCTCATTAATGAGTTGCTTAAATGTCACTGTGGAGGACTAGATTAATTAAAAACCACAGACAGCTGATTACCGGAAAATGACTTACAGATATCCCACCAGCCTTTGAGACTCAAAGCCAACGTTCTGATGAGCTAAATTACACTATTATTGATCGCTCGCAGTAAAATTAGACTGTGATTGCTTCAGCTTGCCTCCAGTGTAACAATTTAAGATGGCGCAAATCGTACAAACAACATAAAAAGTATTCTGGCACTAAATGACAAACATATGAAAGTAATTTGTGGGACACTTAGTTGTTCAGCGGGGTGGGGGGTTGTGCTCTTATAGGCACTTCCGCTTAAAGGGGTACCTTTACATTTGTGATTTGTGCACATCAATGATATGGAGTCCTGTTAACCCTTATTATCACATTTATTTCAGTATTCGCTGACAGATGTATGATGTTGAACCATATACATATATGATGTTGTAAGTCACAGTTTGCATTTAAGTAGCAGCTTTTTGTTGTTGATGTCCTTGCTATAATGAGAAGTGTCAGATGCAGTACAATTAGTTTGACAGATTGTGGTAATGTTTATAACCATACTCCAAATAATCTTCATGTGTGGTTTTCAGTATATAGTTGCACCAATAGTATGTTTCTCTTGTCTTGTGCCATCTGTATATTTATCAGGGTAGGGTACAGAAAGCCCTGAGAATTAGAAACTGGCTCTGGTCAAAAGTTGCTGAAACAGAAAAAGGCAGAAGCCCAACACAACTGTCATTGCCAATATAATACCAGTGACTCATAGTTGCCTTCAAGCCATGCTGCCATTCTCCTCCTGCTTCAACATGCAGTCTGGTCTTCTTGCCATGAACTTTAATTAAACACACTATATAGAGAGAATACAAAATTTTCACAACTTTGCTTTCTTGAAACACAGAAACTGAAGAAACTGAAAGTTGTGATATTCTTCAATATAATCTTTGATGCTTTAAGTACACTATACAATCTGGATACATGCAGTTGTTATTTCTAGTAAACACATGGGATGAAAACACTGCTCTATTTGCAAATATTCAGATTTCTTTGTGCAAAAATTAAGTTTGTGAACTGGATGGAAACATGACTAATTTTACCGTTTCGGGTGGTAGGGACGCTCAAACATACAGAGCAATATTTTTATAGTGCCTCAGAAGAACCATTTTTACAGTTTTCAGGTATATTAACTTACAAGTAATTGTCCCTGCATATTAAAATGGGACTGGAGAGAGTATTTTAAAATCAATACATTTTAACATTTCCACTTTAAATAATATTTCTGACTTAAATAAAACCTGTCAACTTAGATAATAGCTGTTAAAATGTTTTTAGTTACCTGATGAAAATATGTTACTCTTTATTCTGCCAAAAAACACATGTACTTCTTTTATCTAGTTGGAACAATAAAGTATGTGGTATATTTAAGGGTTAATCAGGACATCTCCAGTGAATCAGGGCTGGAGCGACTTCAGCAGATGTCTGCATGCTTTGGTTTCCCTCCCAGAGTGGGATGGGAGTCGATTTATATGTGCAATGTGGGAAAAGGAACGGCAAGCTGCAATCCATGATTCCTCCATTACATGAATAAAAAAATCTGTCAAGCTGAAACAATACCTGGCAAGTCCCTTGAAAATAGCTCTGTTGTCCAAACCAAGTAAAGTGTGGGTGCCTCGACCTCTCAGCCAATACAAATTCTCCTGTACTATAACAGGATTGGTATTCAAGCAACAAGCTGCAAGTTTTAAAACAAGTGTTTGGAAATTGTAGAGCCAAGACCGGCCATCAATTTTCTGAGTGAAGTTGGAACAGGATGCCAATTCAGACACGGTAGTGGAGCAGTAATATTCGCAGCAGTTTTAGTGCTTAGGTCTCGTAGAGCTGAGTAAAAGCAGAATGATAGTGTTATGTAACCACAGTCCGTTCCAGTCTGTTCGTATCAACCAAAACAGACAGAAGCAGCTTTGAAAGGAGCAAGCAGTCCAGAATGCTAAATTAGACTGGCACATCTTTGTAAACAGTTAAATGAATTCTTTGTTTGAGCATAAGGCAGGATGCACAGTACTTTCTACAACTTATCCAGATGGCAAACACATGTTCGGTCCTGCTGCTGTCACCCTCTCCCTTTTTTTCTATGGTAAGGTGATCTGCACCAGGAGTCCCATCTATATCTGCCTGTTTGGCAAGCTGTATCATTTCAGTAGTGCAGCGCCTTGATCTAAACTCCACCACTCGCAGTTAAGAACCACCTTTATTCCATTTGGCAAAGGCCTGTAAGCATATACACACACAACCACAAAAGAGGGAACGCTATAACACATCCCCAGATGGTGCAAAGTTTTGAAGAGGTAGTGGAGAATTGAAAATGTGTCTCAGGGTAATCCTGACAACTGCAAACCATTTCTGCTAAATTCACTATTGATTTGGACCTATTGATTTGTGCATGTATGTGTGTAAGCATGCACGTGTTTCTGTGTGTGTGTGTAAACAGCTGCTCTTGTGACACATTGGCATTCCTGCCAATATCTGTCAGTATGGAGCTCTGAAAATAAATCCTAGGCTTTCAGCTGTCTCAGCCCACACAGAGGAAATTTGGAATCACACAGCAGTTTTAGATAAGAAAGTCACACAGCTCAGTTCCTGCCTGATCAGCCAGCCAAATAACTGCCCTGGCTACAGATGCTGTCCATACTTGCCTCTTTGTTGCATCTATATCAATATTTAGAAAAGGTGTTGGCCGCTTTTTGTAATTTTAAGTATGAGAGATACTGAGTAAATGGCTGAAGAATGAAGCCTCTCTTCTCATTGTTGTACAGTAGGATAGAAAGAAAGCCCTCAACATAGTTCAATCAGCAGCATGTGTCAGGTTATCAACAGATGATGACTGCCAACTTTGTCCGAGTGTATGCTTGATGTGAAGTTTTGACCTCAGAAAGTTATGTAGATATAGACTATTTCTCACAATAAACTGGTAAATATTTGCAACAAAATCTGCTGTGACTTGCTTGTATGTTTTGGAATTCACTCTGACATTAAAGAGATAGAAAATTCTTTCATCATTTACTCACCCTCATTCCATCCCAGATGTGTAAGACTTTCTTTCTTCTGTAGAACACAAACAGAGATTTTTAGAAGAATTTCTCAGCTCTGTAGGTCCTTATGAAGAAAGTATGGTGACCAGACCTATAGATCCAAAAATCAAATAAAGGCAGCATAAAAGTAATCCATAATACTCCAGAGGTTAAACCATATCTTCAGAATTGATGTGAGAGGTGTGGGTCAGAAACAGATAAATATATATAATGTTTTACTATAAATCTCCACTTTCACTTTCACATCATTTTACATTGTGAAAGTGGAGATTTATGGTAAAAAAAAGAACTTAAATATTGCTAATAATCTGTTTCTCACCCACACCGCTCACATCGATTCTAAAGATACCCTTACGAAACAAAAATACATGTTTATGTATTATATTTGAAAATATAATGTGATATATGAAATAATACATTTTCATATATGGAATCTAGTGCTTATTCTGCAATATATGCATGAACCATGTATGGCTATATACTGGTACGTATTAAAAAAAAATATAGCAATAACCAGACAAAAACTGTACCACAGTTTTACATGTACTAGCTTTATTGAAACACTCAAATCATTTATCTTTCATTAGTTAACGCATGGGTTTACATACAGCATTAAATGTCTCAAAAATATATTCCCAATCAGCCTACAAAGGTCCCCAATTCTTTACAGATTCAGGAAAATGAAGACATAAATGTAAATTCAGTGAAGATTTGCTTTCCACATAGTATTTCAAACCGTTGGACAGAATCTACAACCATTTTGTTTTATTTTTTTTACATTTGTACACACACACACACGCACGCACGCACGCACGCACACACACACACACACTCAGAATTGTGCACATATATATCACAAACAAGTTCCTATATATATGTTAACATATAGTGCATATATGTTCAAATGTGTTTATACACAATATGTATATATTTACAAATATAGAATTACATAAATATTCACATATATGGATATATATTACAGTATATATTTCCCCAGAATTGTGTTACTCATACATATTCCCATATAAATGTGACTATATATACAACATATTTCTTTAAATATATTTAAGCACACTCTACCATTTTTCATCACATGCACATCTATATATTATGAAGTGTATTATTGAATATAAAATGACATGCATTACAATATATAAGGACATATATTGTCATATATTTCCCAACATATGAAAAGCTGCAATTCCTTATGTCTTTCTCAGTATATTGTAATATATTAACACAACATATTATTATATATAATTATGAATATACTGAAAATGATTTAATATATTGGACCTTAATATATAAGGTGTATGGGTATGGATTTAACATTTGGAGTCTTATAGATTACTTCTATGTGATTTTTGGAGCTTCTAAGGTCTGGCCACTATTCACTTGCATTGTAAGGACCAACAGAGCAGCAAAATAATTTTAAACATCTCTGTTTGTGCTCAGCACTTTTTTCTGCTTTGGAACACAAGACGAGAAATTATAAAGAATGTTGACCCTGCTCTTTTTTTACATGCAATTAAATTGAATGGTGACTGAGGCTGTCAGTAGCATGTAATATCTCCTTTTTATGTTCCACAAATGAAAGTCAAACAAGTTTGAAACATCATGAGGGTGAGTAAATGATGACAGAATTTACAGTTGTGAGTGAACTATGCACCATCCCTGTTACTTTATTTATAAAGGCGTCCTTTTGCACCTGCAAATCCTTTGACACAATGCAGCTGTATGACAGAGGTGAAGCCTTCAATCTCATTGAGGCAACTGACAACCATTGAAGCTCCCAAACAAAAAGAAGAAGAAAATAAGATTCTTTAAAGGTATCCAATGGAACGATAGGAGGAAACAGCTAAAAAAAAAAAAAAAGAAAGAAAAGAGCTGTGGACATAAAGTGTGTGTGTGAGTTAAGAGTGTGTGTATTTGAGAGAGAGAGAGACAGAAGAAACGAACATAGGCAAGCTTTGCCACTCAAAGCAGCTCATCCCTCTCTCTGTCTTGCCCTTTCACCAACCTTTGTCAAACAAAGAAATCGTGACTTCTGAAAGTTCATTTGAGCTGCAACAAAATTAATTAAAGTGACAGATTTGTGTGCAGTTAAGCTAACACTCCTCTTCATAACCTCTCAACTGTGGTTTCGCACCATGAAAAAACCAAACAGATTAAATCAGCCTCATGAACTGTTTGCTTTGTCAGGCCTAACTGACTTAGTTGTGGGGATGAATTTCAGGTGAAAAACGCAAAAATGAATATGATCAAAATTAGGAGAGGATTATTAAAAGTGGGTCATTCATGCTTCATAAAGAAAAAAATGGAGAAATTGTGGGATAGTTTATCCAAAAATGAATATTCTGTCTTAATTTACTCACCATTAATTTGTTCCAAACCTGTACACTGTAAAACATGCATATGGTCAAATTCAAAGAAATTACTTCACATCTTCATAAAAACACATGTTAGACCAACAATATTCCCTCAAATGTTGTCTGAACAAATAATATCATATTGATCAGTGTTGCTGACTTGCAAGTTCACTTTCTTTGTGGAACACTAAAGGATATGCTAGGCAGAATGCTAGTTAGGCACTGTCAGCCTTTGTCCCATCCATTGTAATTGTATTGGAAAGAGCAGCATCAACATTTAAAAATACATTTTTCGCAGACTGTGAGGATGTTTTTTTGCCTTATTTCCTTCTTGAAGTTTAAAATGTATTTTCATTATTTAGTGTCAATGTATTTATAACAATATTATTTGTGTTATGTTGCCATTAAAAATGCCAACAACTAATCGCCACTGCTGTAATGGGGTTCAAATAGCTCATACTATACCCCACCTCTTGCAAACAGTGCAAAGTGCTTTGTCAGACACCTGGGATATGACTCATATGGACTGGCCTTTCCCTGTCAATGAAAGCCAACAGAACCGACAGAATCTGCAAGCCCCAAAGCATTCAAACAGCGGTGAAACATTTTAAGATGTGTTATATTAATACGAACAGACAGAGAAGTAAGTTTGGAAAAGCAGAAACAGAAATAAACCTTGTGTAAAGTGTCATGCGAACATTTAGCATTATGCTAAACTTAAATACTATTTTGAGCCTTTTTGCATGCACTTGTTACCAGGCAGGATCATATTTGTTCTTTCAAGAAAATCCACATTAGATCATATGTTTGTTTTAGTAATTTCTCTAGTAAGACCTTTGATATAAGGGCAAAAATCTTATTCTTGATGATAATTTAAAAAAGTTAATTTTTTAAAAATATCTAAAATCCTTAAAACAACAAAACTAGGCTTTTTCAGAGAATGTACTTTTAATATAAGTGTATTTTGTCTTACTGTACTGGCAGGAAGCTGTTACATTCATGTAGACAGGAACATCGCCAGTACTTTGTAAAATTATTTCCAAATCAGGCCCAAAAACAGCATGAAAACATTTGTTATTTTTGAAGGAGCAATAACTGTTGGTGGTGGTGTAGTGGTCTAAGCACATAACTGGTAATCTGGTAATCAGAAGGACACTGGTTCAAACCCCACAGCCACCATCATTGTGTCCTTGAGCAAGGCACTTAACTCCAGGTTGCTCTGGGGGGATTGTCCCTGTAATAAAGGCTCTGTAAGTCGCTTTGGATAAAAGCGTCTGCCAAATGCATAAATGTAAATGTAACTGTTAATAAAAAAAATTATGACTCAAAACAGGTTTTTCAGTGGGTTCATCATGTCGAATGTTATGGAAACTACATTTTTGGAGTATACTGTATTTATTTAAATCCTTCTGGAGGTTTTAAAATTAAATTTTTTTTTTTTTTTTTCAACTACATAAACTCTATAAGGCATTCAGGGAGAGGCACATACATTTTTTTTTTCAAACAAATGAGACACATTATTCAAAAGAAACTAATACAACAAGTCAGTTGTTGCACATTATGTATTTTCTCAGCCCCACCCACGAACCCATGTATGTCATGTATAACATGATTTAGGGTCATTATCACTCATATGTATATATATATATACACTCACCTAAAGGATTATTAGGAACACCTGTTCAATTTCTCATTAATGCAATTATCTAGTCAACCAATCACATGGCAGTTGCTTCAATGCATTTAGGGGTGTGGTCCTGGTCAAGACAATCTCCTGAACTCCAAACTGAATGTCAGAATGGGAAAGAAAGGTGATTTAAGCAATTTTGAGCGTGGCATGGTTGTTGGTGCCAGACGGGCGGTCTGAGTATTTCACAATCTGCTCAGTTACTGGGATTTTCACGCACAACCATTTCTAGGGTTTACAAAGAATGGTGTGAAAAGGAAAAACATCCAGTATGCGGCAGTCCTGTGGGCTGAAAATGCCTTGTTGATGCTAGAGGTCAGAGGAGAATGGGCCGACTGATTCAAGCTGATAGAAGAGCAACTTTGCCTGAAATAACCACTCGTTATAACCGAGGTATGCAGCAAAGCATTTGTGAAACCACAACACACACAACCTTGAGGCGGATGGGCTACAACAGCAGAAGACCCCACCGGGTACCACTCATCTCCACTACAAATAGGAAAAAGAGGCTACAATTTGCAAGAGCTCACCAAAATTGGACAGTTGAAGACTGGAAAAATGTTGTCTGGTCTGATGAGTCTCGATTTCTGTTGAGACATTCAGATGGTAGAGTCAGAACTTGGCGTAAACAGAATGAGAACATGGATCCATCATGCCTTGTTACCACTGTGCAGGCTGGTGGTGGTGGTGTAATGGTGTGGGGGATGTTTTCTTGGCACACTTTAGGCCCTTAGTGCCAATTGGGCATCGTTTAAATGCCACGGCCTACCTGAGCATTGTTTCTGACCATGTCCATCCCTTTATGGCCACCATGTACCCATCCTCTGATGGCTACTTCCAGCAGGATAATGCACCATGTCACAAAGCTCGAATCACTTCAAATTGGTTTCTTGAACATGACAATGAGTTCACTGTACTAAAATGGCCCCCACAGTCACCAGATCTCAACCCAATAGAGCATCTTTGGGATGTGGTGGAACAGGAGCTTCGTGCCCTGGATGTGCATCCCACAAATCTCCATCAACTGCAAGATGCTATCCTATCAATATGGGCCAACATTTCTAAAGAATGCTTTCAGCACCTTGTTGAATCAATGCCACGCAGAATTAAGGCAGTTCTGAAGGCGAAAGGGGTCAAACACAGTATTAGTATGGTGTTCCTAATAATCCTTTAGGTGAGTGTATATATATATATATATATATATATATATATATATATATATATATATATATAGAACTTAATTGCTCATGACATCATAACAGTGAAGGCACTGCACTGCCATATTGCTATGCACAAACATTCCAATGTCCCTAGTGACTTTATAGGAAATCATCTAATTTCAGCGAGTAAACATTAGTCATTTAATCACTGATTTTATTTCTTAAATCTGCATGTACATCCTTATAACACAAATGTCCTTCACATGTAATTATCTATTTATTTAAGTCTGGAATGTTTCCTGTTTCTTGAAATCCTGAGCAAGTTATGCATATCTATATCAAACAGTATCCACCTCTCACAAACTTCATCAGCGAACAGATCAGCTGAATGTAAAGAAGTTCACTGAAACTGAGGACAGACATTTTCAGACTTATTTATTGTGATCATCAAAGTGTTTGTTCTGAGTTACTTGTTTTATGTTTTTATCAAAAAGTGCCTTTATTCACTTGAAAAAGAGCGAGCACGTTCTCTCCCTCCCTCTATCATACGTGCAGCGCCTGAGGGAGACACATAAAGCAAAGCTGGTTAAAATTAAACTGATGCACTAGGTTTAAATGGCAAATGAACACGTAATTTATGACATGTATCCAAGGATGACTACACCGAGCACTTCAATATGATAATAAGAAAATCTAGAAATCCAGGTCTGACTTTTTTAAAGTCCGTTTCATGGGTAAGGACGTGTTGTCACCATAAACAAGCAGATATTACAGCTTTTCCTACTTAAATTACAATAAACAGGTGAATGCTCTGTCATCGAGATCCGCTTATATCTTCTCCCTCGTAACAAATATTATCCAAGCAAGCAAATTAAGTATTAAACATCATTGTTACTAGCGGGCGAAATGCAACTGTCGTATCCGCAAGTCGGAGACGGTGAAATTAGGGTGATTTTGCCTGTCAGTCATTGATGCTCTATTAGAGTTTGGGCATTCTAAGATGGCCGATCGAATGCTTCCGGTGGCTTCACCTCCTGTTGGCAGTTTAACGTTGCATCAGCGATCCAGTTATAGATATTTATCAGTGATCAATATCCTTTTCACAACCCACTATGGTTGTCCATGGTGAGAAAATACTCCAGTCTGTCTATATAATTAGACAATATGTGACAGGGCAATAGCCTACCTGTAAATGGGGCGATGCGGGGCTTGCAGAACAAGCATTGGTATGTATTTTCTTTCTTCTTTTTTTTTCTTTGTTCAGCGGTAACACTGTGGCGGGTACGTAATCTTAGGTTACAGTTGGGATATGATCACACAGGAAATCGCCAGGTAGCTTCTGAAATATGATGTACCCTGAAATTGACCCCCATACAGCTGAATTACTGATAAGTGGCATATCCATACAGACATTTGTACATCATTTCAACCTCTAAGACACAGGTTCTGGTCCTGTGGGAACCAGGAAGTAATTGTGTTCACATAAACAATGGTTAGCATGATTTGAAGTTGTATTTTTGGTCTAAAATAAAAAAAAAATATTCCACTAAAGGTTAGGTTTAGGTTTGGGGTTAAAATTTAAATATTAAATAAAATATGAATTCCTTTTGTCTGAATTACTTCATTTACATCTAAAAATTCTACTCGTTTTTGAACCCAAAATTGAAGCAAATGCTCCTATACATTCAACAACACTTCCAGCTTTGGCCAATGGGGGCAGTGGTTGTAATTTCTGTAAGTTTGTTTTTAAACACAATATGGCCAGTAATTTTGACTGATTAATGAATAGTTCCCAAAAAGTCAAAGCAGGATAAACCATTGTTTGTTGCACAAATGTTGTGTAACTGACAGCCCATCTGAAATGGCAAAAACACAGACAAGCAGTGGGCACGTACCAGTTCTGTTATACAAAATATCAGCACTCTTGGTACACAACTTGTCCAGTCAAATTAGAACTAACTATTGTAATAAAAAATTATGCAGTGACTATAATTAAATATTTTCAAATATTCAGTGGTGCATTCAAAATGAAAAAGTTAGCTCAAATTGTCAGCAGTCCAGATGCGGATAAAGCGTGCTGAAAGAACAAAAGAGCCACAGGTGCAAGCTCACTTTACACCTTGACCTGGTTTGTCAGCTTTTCTGCTGAATTTGTGCCACTGCAAAGTGCAGTGTCAAAAGCAGCAAATCTGGGTTGACAGGAGGGGGATTAGGGGCAGCGGTTGCAGAACAAACACGAAACTCTTTGGAGAAGGAGGGAAATTTCCGACAGATAAATACGTTTTTCACACACTTAAGGTTTTCTTCAAAGTCACACCCATTGAAAGAGTGGATATTTGATTGGTTGTGTTTAAATTTCAATGTGCTTCAGGTGTGGAAGACTTGGGCCTAGATTGTAATTGGATATGTTAGGTATGTGTGCTTTGTCCTTGAGTGAGTTCACATGTATTTGTTTGTTGCTCTTTGGATCCATGAATTGAGCAAGGTGATACAGAAGGAGAAAAGCAGACACAGCTGTTAAAAGAAGGTATCACACTTTAGTCAAGTCTTTGTTTGTTTATTTTGTGTTTTCTTTGTGTGTGTGTGTGTGTAGAAATAAATGCACCTGGGGGTGTCCATGCTTGAAAACCCTCTGAAAACCTCAAAGCTGTGCTAGCTGAGACATAGAATACCTGCATCATTGTCACTTCAGCACCTTAGGCAGGCAGGAGGCAGTGGATGTGGAGAATAAGTCATGTTTCAGAGTGGGGCAAGTTGAAACTACAACCCCATTTGTTCCACTAGAGCAGGTTATGGATCCAGCTAATGAGAAGAGACAAGGTCTTGCACATTTTCAAGCACACACACATTCACATGCAAACATTGACTTAGCTGTACACACACACACACACACACGATACTTGCTGTAATGCAGTCACATGGAAAGAGAGCGGGAGAAAGAGTGAAGTTAAAGTGTCTAAGCTTTGTCATATGTCTACATTACACTGAATTGGTAGATGTGAACAGTCAACTGAGTGGGTGATGATATTTCGATGGCTTCATAATCAAAAGAGCAATTATTATTCATCTTTAAGTTTCCAGAAGTTATGATGTGTCAAGAGGCAAAACTTCCTCTTGACATCTTCTGACTCATAAAATAATTACAAAAAATATCCTAGACTGTAAACAATATTTAGTGAGTTATCTTAAAATATGCTTAATATAATATCTAAATGTACAGGTTTTTTAAATAATAAAAAAATATTAAATTATTATTTATTATAAAACATTTAGTCCCAGTCCTCCAATCAAATTGGACAAGCAGTGTTCCAATAGTATTAATATTTATTGTTACCAGATCATTTCAAATCTTATGTAAACGCAGGTTTCTTGCGTTGTCGTTTTTTTTTCAATAAGTGGATTACATAGTTCATACTTATCATATTTTTTGCTATGTATGTTAACATTGTTTGCTATTTTTTGCTATGTATGTTAACATTGTTGTGTGCTATGTGCTCATCATTAGCAGCCTGGAACATGGTCCTTCTTCACAGCCAATTTTGGCAGCTGTTCTCAAACCAGTCCTGTCACCTTTCAGTGCTATTTCTGTGACACGGACATGCCTGTCAGCCAAACCTCACTGCTGCACTTTAAAACACTTGTGACTGCACAAATGCTACATTGCATCTCCATATGTGGGATCTGGCAACACAAATTCCTCCCTAACAAAATACAGCCACCAAAAATAATTAGACACTTTTGGACACTTAAAGGGATAGCTCACCCAAAAATGAAACTTCTCACAGCATTTACTCACCCACCTCATGCCATTCCAAAATGTGTACGATTTTCTTTCTTCTGCTGAACACAAATAAAGAAGTTAACATTCTCACAATGCAAGTCAATGGGTATCAAGTTTTAAAAAGCATATAAAGGCAACATAAAGTAATCCATATGACTCCAGTGGTTAAAGCTATATCTTCAGAAGCAATATGATAGGTGTGGGTGAGAAACCCACCTAATATTTTAGTCCTTTTTTACTATAAATACTCTGCCCTGCCCAGTAGGTGGCGATATGTATGAAGAACGCAAATTGGCAAAAAAAAGAAGAATGTGAAAGTGAAAGTGTAGATTGACAGTAAAAAATGACTTTAATATTGATCTGTCAATGTGACTTCTGAAGACATGGATTTAACCACTGGAGTTATATAGATTACTTCTATGTTGCCTTTATATGTTTTTTGACATAGTAAAAGTTCTGGCTACCATTCACTTGCAATGTTTGGACCTACAGAGCTGAATTATTCTTCTACATATCTTTGTTTGTGTTCAGCAGAATAAAGAAAGTCATACACATCTGGGATGGCATGAGGGCGAGTAAAGGCTGAGAGTTTTTTCATTTATAGGTGATCTAACCTTTTATGAAATAACAAAATATTACATTTAAAAGTGGCATCTGCAAACAAATTATGCTAAACCTTTTCACAAAAACTATCCAAAACCATTTTTCAATTTCTTTTAAGCAACTGATCTCAAGGTGATTTCAGTAGTTGTATATAATCAGTTCCCCTCAAGTTCCAACTGGTGCCCTTGCAGAGTATCAACAGGTGTAATTAATCACATGTATTATGGACATGTTCCACTAACATTTAACAACTTAAAAAGTGTTGGCAACTAAAATTCATTTTGAACAATATATATATATATATATATATATATATATATATATATATATATATATATATATATATATATATATATATATACTGTATATATATATATATATATATATATATATATATATATATATATATATATATATATATACTGTATATTTGAAACCTAACAAATGATATTATTAATAATAAAATTGCTTCAAAAGTGTGAAAAATCTTTCTTTCTTTAAAATAATTTTTAAAATAGTTTAGTTTTTTTGTTTTTTTTTATTATATAATGCAAAGACATTCATAAATGAGTGTGGCTAAAGTGTCCAAATACTTTTTGGAGCAACATAATAAGCATAGGTGTTGCATTAAGAAATATTTTTAATATTACACACTCTATAAAGATATGGCCAAAGGCATGTACAATAAAAAGATAATTAGCCACCTAACATTTACATAATATACACCTACAATAAATGTCTACAGATAAAAGGCACTTCAGAGTAGTTTTTGGTCTGAAATTGTGGCAGTTAAAAGGCTAGAGCTTTAGTATCTGTCAGCCATGAAATGTTTAATGAAGAATCAAGAGTTATGCAGGAAGAAGTGGGACAGTGCATATGGGAGTTGCTTTTCCACATTTTCCGCAAGTCTGCCATCTGACTGGCATGTCTGAGCACATTCTGTAGAAAATAAAATGGGGGGGTGGGATAATACAGTACATTGTTGAGAGGATTACTGTCACATCCATTTTAATATATTTCTCCAAGATGTTAAATGCAGGCTACCCTCATTGGCTGCTTCGTTCACAAAACTGTCCTCATGAGAAAAAAAAGGATGTGTCCATCTTAAAAATGTATAATCAAAAGTACATAGACATGACTGGGGCATTGCTCAAGGATGAGTTGTCTGTAAGGGGAAAGAATGCTATACATCTCTCTGGCACTGTTTGGTAAACATCTAGAGCCATCTTAATGGAGCAAAGGATGAGATTGTGTTTTTCATTGTGCCTTGCACTTTTCAATCCAGCTAAACATCGCTGATTTTTACATTTTCTTGTTTGTGCAGTCATATGTTAGTTATAGGAAAGCGATTTTGTTAAAATAAATCTTAAAAATATGAATGAAAATAAAGAAATAATATACAAATTAAAGTACAATTATCAAAGTTAATTAAAAATGAATTATTTATAAGATTTTTTGGAATGACAGATTACTGTGCTTTATGATGTTCTACACATTGAGCTCAGACTACCCTCCAAAATAGTTTAAGGAGAGTGTCTCAGAGTCATTCATTTTATGAATGGACATGTCATAATCTTTATGTAAAACTGGCATGCCATTTTGTGCATATGGATGTTTATTTTTTTTACTTCATCCTTAAATTCACTTACTTTATGAGTACTTAATAAAACAATTCAGATGAATGGCAAGAAATCTTGGATTCAAATACATTTTTAAAAGGCATATAACTAATGGCATTAAAAGTGCATTTCAGGTTTTAGTTTGATTTAATAACAAAGACGTCAGAACCAAGCAAATAATACATGAATACATAATAATTTGTAAGGCATGTGCCTAAAACGCAACAACTGCTTTATTAAGCACAAAATAGACTGCTTGGAAAAAGCCAAAGCATTTAGTTCAAAACATGCTTTATGAATAACAGAACTGTAAATACATTTTACCGTTTTTCTTTTTCAAATTGGCTAGCAAGTCTAATAAAATAGACAGATGAGAGAATGGGTCAAAGAATACACCAAAGCAGTTTTGACACTCAAACTGCAATGTTTTTGTGGCAATCCAAAGGTGCCATGATCTAATTTGAAAGCTAAATTGGACTTTATTGTGGGTCACAGTGTTTTTTAGAGAAAGGGAGAAAAAACAACAACGGTCCTCATTATTATTTATGCTCATTTTCTATAATGGTATTCTAACAGGGTCTCACCCAGAAACTGCAATCTTTGATAGGCAATCCAAATGAGGGAAGAACCGAATAAGACTGCTGGGTCTCATTGTGTGCATCTCTCTTTTTCATTCCAAGAGTTCCGTAACTAAGCATTTTCCAAACTGCAAAGAAAACATCTGATCTGTGCCCTCTGTTTCATTTCCACGGCCAACTAGTTGCCCCTCCATCTCTGTCACTCAAACACACACACAAAACAATCACAAATATGTTATTCAAATCATGAAACAAGCACAGACATCTAATGTTGACAAAAGACCTCTAGTGACACCACAAAAGACAAGCAGCATTGGAGCAATGACGGTTTTGTATGGGCGACAGCTTGTTTTGTTAATGTTGACTGAGAACAAACTCAGTTGTGCTGGAAGGGTGTAAGAAAAGACCTCAGAGATGTCTGATTTTGGAATGACGGCACAACGATTCTATCCTGTCCATTCAGCATGGACGGAAGGATTTTCCCATCCCAGTAGTTCTCACGCTTAGTACTGGATCTCAAATAAACCTCCTATGGATTCCTAACTTCAGAGAAGAGGCCAAGGAAGGGTTAGTGGGAGTGGGGCATTGGGGTTGGGGGAGGGAATGGGTTATGCGTAAAAAGGCGTTTTATAGAGATGCTGATTTCTCATTCAGCACAGGCTGTGGGGAACAGAGGCCCAGGAAGGAATGCAAAGTTTGAGAAAAGAGAGTGAGAGAGAGAGAGAGAGAGAGAGAGAGAGAGAGAGAGAGAGAGAGAGAGAGAGAGAGAGAGAGAGAGAGAAAGAGATAGAGAATGATCCAAGCTCTCTATACTGCATGATATATTTTGGAGTTAAAAAATATCTCCCTGCTGGGAATGCAGTGCCCTTTGAACTCTGACCCCCCAAAAAACAAAACACAATCCTCTGCTAAAGCACTCAAAGTTCAAGGTGCCTTCTTCTCACCTGCAAAGAACAGATTGTGAGAGAGGGTGGGAGGCACACCTAAATCCAAGTGCTTATCTGAAGCCCTGTTCTTCTTTTGCAGCCAGGCGAATATATACATGTATACGTCCCGCTTGATTATGAAGAGATGTGGATTTGCCAGATTGTAATCCTGTTCATTCAGGAAGACCACTTACAAGGCACACAGGACTTTAGCAATACATATTCCTGTAGCACTTCCCTTTCTCCTTTTGTTGTGTGGCAGATCAAGTTGTAGACATTTCCATGCATGAAGATGAGCGTGACAGAGAGCTATCATCCATGATAACGATTGTAAACACAGTAGACATTCGTCAAACATCCATGAAACAGGTTACAACATATACAGTACAAACCTTTTATCCATGTTTAGCTTTGGGAACTTTTTAAATACTGTAGTCCTTAACTATGAGTGAACTACTTGTTTTGTGTTTACAATTATTTAATATCCATTAGTGGATAGATTTTTGTTAATATTTTGAATGAAAGATCAAAAGGAGAAACAATAATGACCGAATTTTTCACAGCCTTCTTTGCTCTGGAAAATGGTTAAAGAAGTCTATCTAGAGTTTGGGCGTTTTCCAATTAGCATTTTTGCATCCTTGAAGGGCACTGCTGAAAGGGGACGCCTCACGAATGGTTGTTCCAAACTAAAGTAAGAAAGTGATTTTTTTCACTAAGGGCCCTTCCACAAGAGTCTTAGAGAAGGGTGCATTTACACAATAATGCCACGCTCCCTTCAGTGTGCCCACATCAAGAGTTCTGTCCTTAGGAGTTAGAGTTAGTAGGTCATAGGGATGATCACTTTCGATTGGAGTTCACCCCTTGTTTACCTTGAAAAACAGTGCAGACTGACGCAAAAACGAGTTCAGTGTGAATGGCCCCTTACTACACTTAAAATTAAAAATGTTTTAATACAATGACCAAGAAGAAGAGAGAAAGGGAGAGAAAATGCTTAAAATGAAAATAGTGTATTTCTTCTTGGATAAGTGTCATTGTTTTGGCAGGAAATAGTGGTTATCACAAGGGAAATGTTAAAAAATCTAGTTAAGAGTTTTAAATCTACATTATGTTATTTTTGGCCCTATAGCGGTTAAAAAATAAAACTGCTTGCATCTTGCGGAAGAACATTGTTATGGTTGTGCTTTGGCTCTGCTCCTCTGCGTGCATGAATGTGGTTTGAGGAAATCAGAGCAAATGGACAAATAAATAACGAAAGAAATGAAAAGACGGATATCCAAAAACATGTTATCTGATCAGGTAAGTGCCATATGTTATGCTGTAGTTTTGATTTTTTGAAATAAATGACATTACAAAAGTTAGGCAACATTCGATAACATTAGACATAACGATTGCTAGTCTGATAAGGTCAAACTTTGTAAATTTTTTATAACTGAAGGATATTCAGGCCAAATAGACCACAATAGTAACTAATTTATAGATTGTCATTGATACCAACCAGTGGTCAACATCATTTCAAGACTCACATGTCCTTGGTAAGCCTAGGACTAAAGGAATTATTTATTTGCTGTTATAAAGAAAAATACACACGTGTGCTAGCAAGTGAAAAGTTTTGCACCGATTACAGTATAATTATTGTATTATACTACACACACATAGGCATGAGTGTGTGTGTGTTATTACACAACTATACATAATATTAATAAAATATCTTACCTGTTGAGTAAGAAAAAAGCCATCTCTGGGTTGCTTTAAACTCCTTTCAGATCTCGGAGTTGTCACCACATCTGAAAAGCCAAGCCGATGTTGTTTCGAGTTTTATTATAGACTCTGTTGCTCTCCCATTTTGCTTGAAGACTTTGCTGTGTTTGGGGTTTCTTTGTTTTTACAACCGACAATTCCCTGGAGGTTTGCCATTTTGAATGATCCATGGTCAGATTTTCTAATTCGTTGAGACAACAAACTTTCAGCTTCACGCTACTCCCACACCATACACAATCTACAGTAGCCGGAGCTTATTTTCTCTGTGTACGGATATGACATCAACAAGCATGGGCGAATGACGTATGTATGCAAATTCCCGCAAAATCCATCCCGACAGCTCTAAAATATAAATAATTATTATAGGTTTATCAAAGAGTATTTGGGTAAAGTAAAGACATGGTTTGGAAGATGGATTTTTGTTACACTCATTAATAACATTGTATTATTTTTTTAACAAAAAAAAGTTACATAGTGTAGCTTTAACTAAACCTGTACTACCAAACTGTTCTTTTGCATTAAAAGTGCTGCAGTTTTTCTCACCGTCACTTAGCTGAGTCTCTCTCTCTTCCAGAATGAACACAGAAATATGCAATGGAATGTAATGCCATGTCATGAGTAGGCGCATTTAAACTCACAATGAGGGGAAAGAGTGTTGGGTAACGTTACTTTTAAAAGTAACTCGTAATTTTGTGTTGCGTTAAAATAAACTTCCATCCATCCATCCATCTTCACCCGCTTATCCAAAGTTGGGTTGCGGGGGCAGCTGCTCCAGCAGGGGGCCCCAAACTTCCCTATCCCGAGCCACATTAACCAGCTCTGACTGGGGGACCCCGAGGCGTTCCCAGGCCAATGTGGAGATGTAATCTCTCCACCTAGTCCTGGGTCTTCCCCGAGGCCTCCTCCCAGCTGGATGTGCCTGAAACACCTCCCTAGGGAGGCGGCCAGGGGGCATCCTTACCAGATGCCCAAACCACCTCAACTGACTCCTTTCGACGCAAAGGAGCAGCGGCTCTACTCCGAGCTCCTCACGGATGACTGAGCTCCTCACCCTATCTCTAAGGGAGAAGCCCGCCACCCTTCTGAGGAAGCTGATTTCGGCCGCTTGTACTCGCGACCTAGTTCTTTCGGTCATGACCCAACCTTCATGACCATAGGTGAGGGTAGGAACAAAGATTGACCGGTAGATCGAGAGCTTTGCCTTTCGGCTAAGCTCTCTTTTCGTGACAACGGTGCGATAGAGCGAGTGCAATACCGCCCCCGCTGTCCCGATTCTCCGGCCAACCTCCCGCTCCATTGTCCCCTCACTCGTGAACAAGACCCCGAGGTACTTGAACTCCTTCACTTGGGGCAAACTTAAAGTTATTTTTTTATGGAAAGAAAAGCCTTACTATACTTTTGCATTACATTTGTGTTTTTATTCTGATAGAAATAAGCATACAAATAAGCCATAGATTCCATACAAGAGATATCACAGGTTTTGCTAACTACTGTACAACACTAATGTCAAAACAACATAGTAAACAAACAGATATTAGAAAGTAGGTCTTCACATCATGTTTATAATAAAGAATCAATAACATGAAAATGCATAATTTGTTTTTCCATCAACATGGCCGCTAATATGAATAATGAAGAATAACCACTGTCTTACCTAAAGCAGCAAAGTCCAACACTTGAACCTGCATCATATATGTCATCATGTGCTGTGCCCAATGCCAGAGTCAACTTTCAGTGGGGAATGCCAGTCTAACATGTTCATGGAATAAGTCTGATAAATAAATGAATATTTTGCACTTAAGTCATCTCAATGAATGCTTGATTTAAGTTGATCCACGGTGCATACAGACGCCACAACTTCAAAGGCGCATGTTGATGCAACTTGAATGGAATAGTTTTTAATGCTACCAAAATGTCATACAAACAGTTTGTTTCATGAATCAAACAACTTGTTTATTATCCACCTTTTTCTTGGGGGTCTTACTGGGATGTGGGAGGAACATCCGCCGGAAGTTGTTTAACAGCATTCCCTAGCTCTGGCTGCAATCATTTTAAGACCCTGTTTACAGCTGGTAATAAGACGTGTTTTGGATGATCTGACCGCAATGGTCTAAATGAAAACACAGTGCATAATGTTTTGTGATTGGATCACATAAAACACATACAGAGGTAGTCAAAAACCACATCACATTTGAGGTTTAAAATGAGGTTCTGATGTGTCCCGGACAGCAGCGAAGCACCACCTCTCACCAGTCAATCACCCGCCGAACAAATGTTTAAACTTATGTGCGGATTGAAAAGGACAAAACCATCCGATCAGAAAACTTGAAAAAGCGATTACATACCCAAGTATGAGAACTTAACAGCTCTTCCTCAGTGTGTCTGTCTGATTTGCTAGTCTGATAAGGTCAAACTTTGTAAATTTTTTATAACTGAAGGATATTCAGGCCAAATAGACCACAATAGTAACTAATTTATAGATTGTCATTGATACCAACCAGTGGTCAACATCATTTCAAGACTCACATGTCCTTGGTAAGCCTAGGACTAAAGGAATTATTTATTTGCTGTTATAAAGAAAAATACACACGTGTGCTAGCAAGTGAAAAGTTTTGCACCGATTACAGTATAATTATTAGTATTATACTACACACACATAGGCATGAGTGTGTGTGTGTTATTACACAACTATACATAATATTAATAAAATATCTTACCTGTTGAGTAAGAAAAAAGCCATCTCTGGGTTGCTTTAAACTCCTTTCAGATCTCGGAGTTGTCACCACATCTGAAAAGCCAAGCCGATGTTGTTTCGAGTTTTATTATAGACTCTGTTGCTCTCCCATTTTGCTTGAAGACTTTGCTGTGTTTGGGGTTTCTTTGTTTTTACAACCGACAATTCCCTGGAGGTTTGCCATTTTGAATGATCCATGGTCAGATTTTCTAATTCGTTGAGACAACAAACTTTCAGCTTCACGCTACTCCCACACCATACACAATCTACAGTAGCCGGAGCTTATTTTCTCTGTGTACGGATATGACATCAACAAGCATGGGCGAATGACGTATGTATGCAAATTCCCGCAAAATCCATCCCGACAGCTCTAAAATATAAATAATTATTATAGGTTTATCAAAGAGTATTTGGGTAAAGTAAAGACATGGTTTGGAAGATGGATTTTTGTTACACTCATTAATAACATTGTATTATTTTTTTAACAAAAAAAGTTACATAGTGTAGCTTTAACTAAACCTGTACTACCAAACTGTTCTTTTGCATTAAAAGTGCTGCAGTTTTTCTCACCGTCACTTAGCTGAGTCTCTCTCTCTTCCAGAATGAACACAGAAATATGCAATGGAATGTAATGCCATGTCATGAGTAGGCGCTTTAAACTCACAATGAGGGAAAGAGTGTTGGGTAACGTTACTTTTAAAAGTAACTCGTAATTTTGTGTTGCGTTAAAATAAACTTCCATCCATCCATCCATCTTCACCCGCTTATCCAAAGTTGGGTTGCGGGGGCAGCTGCTCCAGCAGGGGGCCCCAAACTTCCCTATCCCGAGCCACATTAACCAGCTCTGACTGGGGGACCCCGAGGCGTTCCCAGGCCAGTGTGGAGATGTAATCTCTCCACCTAGTCCTGGGTCTTCCCCGAGGCCTCCTCCCAGCTGGATGTGCCTGAAACACCTCCCTAGGGAGGTGGCCAGGGGCATCCTTACCAGATGCCCAAACCACCTCAACTGACTCCTTTCGACGCAAAGGAGCAGCGGCTCTACTCCGAGCTCCTCACGGATGACTGAGCTCCTCACCCTATCTCTAAGGGAGAAGCCCGCCACCCTTCTGAGGAAGCTGATTTCGGCCGCTTGTACTCGCTGACCTAGTTCTTTCGGTCATGACCCAACCTTCATGACCATAGGTGAGGGTAGGAACAAAGATTGACCGGTAGATCGAGAGCTTTGCCTTTCGGCTAAGCTCTCTTTTCGTGACTAACGGTGCGATAGAGCGAGTGCAATACCGCCCCGCTGTCCCGATTCTCCGGCCAACCTCCCGCTCCATTGTCCCCTCACTCGTGAACAAGACCCCGAGGTACTTGAACTCCTTCACTTGGGGCAAACTTAAAGTTATTTTTTTATGGAAAGAAAAGCCTTACTATACTTTTGCATTACATTTGTGTTTTTATTCTGATAGAAATAAGCATACAAATAAGCCATAGATTCCATACAAGAGATATCACAGGTTTTGCTAACTACTGTACAACACTAATGTCAAAACAACATAGTAAACAAACAGATATTAGAAAGTAGGTCTTCACATCATGTTTATAATAAAGAATCAATAACATGAAAATGCATAATTTGTTTTTCCATCAACATGGCCGCTAATATGAATAATGAAGAATAACCACTGTCTTACCTAAAGCAGCAAAGTCCAACACTTGAACCTGCATCATATATGTCATCATGTGCTGTGCCCAATGCCAGAGTCAACTTTCAGTGGGGAATGCCAGTCTAACATGTTCATGGAATAAGTCTGATAAATAAATGAATATTTTGCACTTAAGTCATCTCAATGAATGCTTGATTTAAGTTGATCCACGGTGCATACAGACGCCACAACTTCAAAGGCGCATGTTGATGCAACTTGAATGGAATAGTTTTTAATGCTACCAAAATGTCATACAAACAGTTTGTTTCATGAATCAAACAACTTGTTTATTATCCACCTTTTTCTTGGGGGTCTTACTGGGATGTGGGAGGAACATCCGCCGGAAGTTGTTTAACAGCATTCCCTAGCTCTGGCTGCAATCATTTTAAGACCCTGTTTACAGCTGGTAATAAGACGTGTTTTGGATGATCTGACCGCAATGGTCTAAATGAAAACACAGTGCATAATGTTTTGTGATTGGATCACATAAAACACATACAGAGGTAGTCAAAAACCACATCACATTTGAGGTTTAAAATGAGGTTCTGATGTGTCCCGGACAGCAGCGAAGCACCACCTCTCACCAGTCAATCACCCGCCGAACAAATGTTTAAACTTATGTGCGGATTGAAAAGGACAAAACCATCCGATCAGAAAACTTGAAAAAGCGATTACATACCCAAGTATGAGAACTTAACAGCTCTTCCTCAGTGTGTCTGTCTGATTTGAACATGCAGGGTGACAAGATGACAAGCACACACATCTGAAGCTGAACTAACAAAGGTACTCCACTAAAACAACCAATAATTTTGCTTGAAATGTTGCATTTTTGCTTAGATTAAATCTCAACGGCAGAGTGCCGGTATTGTTCACACTTTCTTTGTCTTTCTAACTTTTTTGCAGTTTATTAATGTCCAGTAACAACACACTGATATAGTGATTGATATATGTCCATATGAATTCATACACGCTCTCCTCAAAATCTCAAAATGCACATACCCTGCAACAACAGCATAACGCCCATATTTCTCACTAAGCATCACGGGACATAGGAAAATGGTGGATTAAACAAAAATGTAGAATCTTTTTAGAAACTAAGACATTTTCTCTGCATATACAATCGATGTAGAACGTTGCTTGAAGTCACTGATCCAGATACAGCTTTTCTCATTCCATTCTCCCAGTTACAGAGAGCTCTAACATGGAGCAGTTCGACTGCATAAGTAAGTGAATTGAGTGAGTATTTCATCCCATGTATCATGTCCTGGCCAGTGGAAGACTAGTTTTATAATACCTTTGCCTAAACGAGTTTACTGACTTTTAAATGCAGAGTGCATTAACACATGAATCAACTGCGTTTCACTCAACCGAATGTTGACCTCATTTTACACTAAAACATGAAATGTGCATGTGCGTTAGCGAGTTGATTTACAGGCGATGTCTGTATCTAAAAGGTGATTGGCTCTTTTACCTGCAAGGTGGGACTTCTTTTCTACATCCATTGACTGTTGGGTGATAGAGCTTCTTGGTTGGTAGTTCAAATTTCTCCCATTCTTTTAAAAATCTCTGGCCTCACACTCAATGCCAATCATGCATTACGTCTCCTCCCCAAAGTTTGCAGCCTTTCACTCCTGATTTCTTCCAATACAGGGACAGTAGAGGTGTACAAAAGCCTATGTTTTACTTTAAAAAGTGATTCTTTTGGTCTAAAATAATTTGCATTACTTAACTAGTTACTCAAAAAAGTAATCTGATTAAATAACACACGTTATTTTATCGTGTTACCCCCAACACTGGTGGGAAACATTTAACATGTTTCTCCTGCTTCTGATAAAAAACACAACAGGTAGCGCTGATTGTCACTGATCTTTTTCCCTGCTGCTTCTGTCAAGTGTAACATCCTTGTTAATAGCAACAGCCAATATCTCACAATAGTTTCAGGTCCATTTCTTTGCTAAAATACTGGACAAACGGCATCCCGCATGGATTTCATATGGAACACATTTTTTCCCCTTAAATATGGGACGATTCCTTATTATACAGGATGGTTGGCAACATATTTGCCTTTTATTAATTTTACCTGATACTCCTTCAGTGTGAGAGTGTCTCTCCACTCACTGCCATGAATTCCCTCAGTCGATGACTGTGGTGAGAGCGAATGGTTGAATTCATAACTGATAATGGAGCAATTACAACAAAGAATAGCCACTTTCACAAAACAGCATGGGTTAGAGTTAAAGAGAAGCTAACAGGACAATAGATTATGGACTTCTGAAGCAGCAAAACAAGTGGGTATATGCAAATATTGATCCTTAGAAGTCATTATACACAAACAGCCTAAGGAAAAGTTAGCATATGGCATATACGTGTGTATTGCCCTGACTACACCACTGTTCTATTCTCATATGGCAAGGTTTACATAAAACTTGAGCATGTTTATGGTACTGTGATGAGGAAGAGGGCATGGCCGGGTCATGAGGCTGTTTTATGTTGTTTCAAGTAAATTTTTATCATTAAAGTTTATGTTAACTATTCAGCCGGTTCCCGCCACCTCCTTACCCATCCTTATAATGTTACAGTGGTGCCGAAACCCAGGAGGGAGGAGGGATGCAGTGTCACAGAGTCCTCACTGCTGCCATCCGCCAGGGGAACAGCAGTGGTGTCTGCCTGGGGGTGGAGGGGTCGCTGCCAGCCACTGAGATCCGGATGAAGTTAACTAACTGTTTAGTTAGTCAGACCAGTAGCCTGGACTGAATCGGGTGGGGTAGGAGTGTGATGAGGAGGGGGGCATGGCCGGGCTGTGAGGCTGCATGGCCGGTACTGAATCAGCTGATCAGCGGGAAAGCGAGATAAAGGGGATCCAGAGTTTTGAGGCTGGCTCTGGGACGGATGAGGATTCAAGAACTGGCTCATGAACCAGTTGGCTTGTGGACTGTGTCAGGCATGGGCATTGGCTCACGGACCATGATGGGGAACGCTGGCTCATGGGCCATGACGGGGAACTCTGGCTCGGCTAAATTATTAAGGCGCAAAGGATGATCATGTTCCGAACGTTCCCATTGGTTTCAAGTCACTTTTGATGTTGCAAAGAATAAGCTGCGATGCGAGTAATGGTTACTCATTGTGAATTGGTTTCGTGCAACTTTGTAGCCTATTTGCTGGTACTAGTTGTTCATTCCTGTTAAACAATACCATTTGTAAATAAGAGTGATACAATATTCTGTCGGATATGTATTTAGTTCAGTCAAACAATAATGTCATGGGGCCATGACGGGGAACTCTGGCTCGGTGGCCATGACGATGAACTCTGGCTCGGCGGGCATGATTGGGAACTCTGGCTCGGCGGCCATGACGGGGAACTCTGGCTCAGCTGCCATGATGGGGAACGCTGGCTCGGTGGCCATGATGGGGAAGACTTCTGCGCTTTGGCCAGGAAGATGGATTTCATTGAGTTCGCCCTCAAAGACTTTTTCCGTTTTGGGCCGAAGTTACTATTTATCATTAAAGTTTATGTTGACTGTTCAGCCGGTTCCCCCCTCCTCCTTGCCAGTCCTTATACTTTTACAGGTACATGCAATTAAAAAGTTGGATTTCAGTAAGACTAAAACAATTCATCGTTATGTAAATGCTTTAGTATGCCTGAAATTGTGCCAGTACGATTCTTGAGAAGTCAGACTAACAGACCTAGATAATGCGACTGAAACACGGCTTCATCCAGCATGTTAATTGGACCACAATTGGCCTTGGCTTGGCATTGTGGGTATGTATACTCCGAAAGACAGATGATGTTGGATGTGTATTTAACCTACTGAATTTGTTGTCCTTCCTTCAAATATTTGATTATGCAGTGTGTCCTTTTTAACTTGACAGACAGATGAAGACTGAGCTTGACTAAACCTGCTGTTGCTCGACTATAACTGCACATGTAAATGTACTGACTGTTTGGGATTGACAACCTACATTTACTTACAGTTGTGACTCTCAATTTATCCTGTAGAGCGGATTGAATACTGTCTGTATGAACAATGAACTGAAGTCAAACACCTTTTCTATTCTCACGTTAGCCTTGAGGAACTCTTATAACCAAAGTACTCATGGTGTTCACAATTGACAACATTATTTAAAAAACACTGTTCAATATTTTACAAGTTTATATACCAAACCTTAATTAACCAGCAGTGACTTCAAATTATTTTAAGTTTAACCTGAGTTGAGAGTGCAGCATTTGGGTTGTGCCCTGACCATAATTGAATGTGGAACTAAAACCTTTGGATGACACATATTTTATATACAAATTCCAGAACCCCACATGAAAAAATCAAAAACATCAAAACACATAAGACAAGTGTGCACAGTGCAGAGTGACTATTGCTATTAATGACATGACAGAAAACTAGATGTTGCACTTAGAGGCTAACCGAACTCAGTCTCAAAATACAGGTATGAAATCTAAGGTAATTAGTTTGGAGAACAGAATGTGGTTGTCACTGCTGCTGTGTGAACATAGCCTCTGGTTTTCTTTGTCTTCTCTCTTTCCATCTCTCTCTCTCTTGTCTTCTTATTGCCAGTTTGCCCACACATATGGCCAGTTTCATACTCTTTCTAAATTTGCTAAAAGTCAGAATTATGCATGGACACTGGCAGACTTTGTTGGAATTACCGATAATTCACTTTTCAAGCTGACGTGACTGTTAAACAGATGTTGAAAATTTGGACAATAATCCCCAGTGGAGAGAGACCAAGAAAAACAATTGGTTTTCCACAATCCGAGAGGATGAACACATGGACATGAAATTGCACATGTGGGCGTATGTGAGTGTTTGCGCGTGTGTTTGCATGTGTTTACCTCAATGCATCTCTGTTTATTGGAGCATCCGTAATGTAACCTGAGGTTCTGCTCACATTGTGCTTAACAAAACACAAACCCCTTTTGAATACATCAAAGGATTTGACTGGATTGGTTGTTGATCGGATGTGTCTCTGTCTCTGGGGACTTTAACTATAATAGCATCTTATTGCACATAAAAATTATGTGGATCAATCATCTGACATATCATGAATAATTAACATTTGGAGGAAGTAACAGTTTTTTTAGTAAATCAATGTAGAAACGGTCTCTGCCATATTAAAGATGGAGTTCTTAGGCTGGCCAATAGCATACTCCAGAAATATTGTCATGGTAGAGACATGATATAAGGGAATGACTGACAGCCAATGGAAACATTTTGGTTTCCTTGGTTACAATAGATTCAGTCCAGGCTGTACATACAGCCTCACATTAATGATTCTCTTTATTCTCTCGCCTTTCATGTCGTGGCCACCCCCAAGCTATGTTCACCTCTTTTTTCACAGGGCTCACCATTAGACGGCTGCCTAAAAAAGGTTAAAATAGCTTTTCTTCCACCCTCTCATTTTAGAGATGACTGAGTGCATATGTTGCACTCTCACCAAAGATTACTAATTTTTAAAGCATTTTTGGAAAGACAGTGAACATTATATAAAGAAAACATTACAGAAATTGAGTGACAGAGAGAAATAAAGAACAGTCCAATTAGTCATCATATACCACAACTGAATAAAGCATAGGCACCTATCTGCCAAACGATTAAATTAATAAAAACTGTTTTGATATGTTTTTGTCACGATGATGTCTTGATGATACACAACAAATTTTGTGCGAATTAGAGAAACAACCCTGGACAAGTCCGAAAAAGTATGATTTTTCACAGAAATTCACAGTGCCATTTTTTGTCAAAAAATTAAATCCATATGACATATTGATTAATTAACACTAAAGGATTCAGAATAAAAAAATGAAATTTTAAGCTAGCAATTGTTGTTCCACAGTTATTACCATAAAGGTATATTAGCTTATAATACTGCCACCTTGTTGCCGATTCTCACAAGATTTGTTATATAGCCTAATTTTGGCAACCTGTAAGTGAATGCCAAATATCATAATGATCTGCTGTTTCAGTGTTCCACTTCTGTCACTCACTCGATGTTGTGTCGAAGCAGTGACACTTGAGGTTGATCTTGAGAGCCCCGATCGCCTCAGATCTTTGAGAATAGGCCAATGAAAATTGGCTAGTGGAATTGGCATGCCAATCCCCCGGACATACGGGTATAAAAGGGAGCTGGAATGGGGATTCATTCAGATTTTTTCTTCGGAGCCGAGCGGTTGTACTATCAGCGAGCTGAATACTACTGCTGTTCCATTCACCTCTACAGAAGCGTATGCTGTTGGATATACGGTGCATTCCAGCAGCTTTCTCTCCTTCTGCACCGCAACTGCAGATTTGCCCCTGGGTGCGTCGACAGCGCTACTAAAGAGTATGTTTTCTGCTTAAAGAATATATTTCTTAAAAGAGCACACGCATTAATGTTGAACGTCTTTTTAAAGATGCCTTTCTGTCCTTTTGTGATTCCTGGGTGCAATTGTTATCTCTCCACCTCCGACGGCCATGGGCGCTGCCACATGTGTCTGGGCAGCGATCACACTGAGGCACCGCTTGTGGATGGCTCATGTTCTCATTGCGAGAATATGACCATGGCAGCGTTGCGGTCACAGCTTTCCTTCTTCAAACGGGGGAAAGCCAATCTAGCCGCCCCCCGTATGCGCCTTCTACCCACAGGTATGAGGCCGGCCTGGCTAGTGCTGGAGGCGATTTGGGGAGTTCAATGGTTGAGGTTTCACAGGGTAATTCCCCGCGTGCCTCCCGTTCCCCAGCATGCTCGTTTGCCCCATCCAGATCCGAAATGAGACCAGCCCATCTCACGGCCAGCTTGATGTCTCTTTCGGGGCCCTCGAGCTGGATGAGTCTTCGATTGCTGTATCGGAGAGTGCACTGGCTATGTCCCAATGCGCCCATCTCTCAGATTGGACTTTTTGACAACACTGTTGCACCCCAGCACGCCTCAAGATCCTGCACCCTGTCTGCTCACAGAGGGCGTCCCCCTGCTGCGGCAAAAGCTCCGCCTCAGCCCGAGCCCAGTTCTCGTCCCCAGCATAGAGCCCCCCGCAGAAAACTAATGCCACCCGTCTCCCGGGCTGGCACGAGGACCTGGAAGGCTCCTAAGCACCCCTGAGATGGACGACCCACGGAGCGAGACGTCTGCTACGGAGCTGGTAACCAGACCACTCCATCCCCCTGTGGAGGGCACGGAGGTAAATCTTCGTGCAGGGCAAGAAAGCCGCCACTTTCGAATCAATGGTCTAGGAGAACTTTTGAAAAAATTAATTTTTATGAAAATTTTATAGACAAATGAAATCGGAGATGTAACAATTATTTTGTTTAGCTTGACTGAATATTTTGATTGTAGCCTATATGGTTGCAAAGATATTTGTGACATTTGCCATTTGATAAAATACAAAAAAAGTGTTACTATTGGGCACACAGATGGATTCTGAGATAACTCATTATAAAGGAAATTTCGTCTTTTGACAACGTTAATGAGCAGATGTGTCTCTTATTTACAATTTGGCAGGCAGAGGTGCGCACATAGTTTTGTGTCTAGTCCACTAATGCATGAGGGTAGATGCGCAGTCACACTCTCAGTGGGGCCATGGGGAGGCAAACAGCCGATTCGCTGACAGGAGAGCAGAACGGGCTGCTCAAGCCAAAATAAATCAGCCTGCCAATTAAGTTAAGGCTGATTTAGTTTTGATGTGCCATCCGTGCCTAAGAGCCCTCCGCACCACAGCACCTGTGACTAGAGAGTAACTGAGAGACTGTGGACTGAATCCAGCATCAATCATAGAATCGGCCTTATTATTCCCCGTCCGACCTTTCCATCTATTCAGAGACAAGTAAAAGGAATTAAAATTGCAAGGAGAAGAGAGGAAGCCAGGATGCCAGAAAGCTCCTAATGAGCTTGCTGAATACAGCAGCGCTAGGCAACTAGCAAGCCCAAAATACAAGAACGGAAGCAGGACTTGAGGCCAGGCTTGTGACAAAAGGCCTCTAATTGAGACCCCAATAGTGGTGGGCCAGGCTTATATGCAGCATTGTATACACATGACCAGCCGAGTGTGAGAAACTATATTACTCTAAGAGTCTTAGAGTTGGAGGGCTCTCTGGTCTTCTCTGTGGACATTTCTTCTTTGAGAATAAACAAATGGCCAAGAAGGATTAATTCCTTCATTCTTTCTTTCATTCCTTCATTATTTTCTGTGATTTTGTTTATAGGTAGTTGACGTGAAATACTTTTGGGAAGTTGACCTCTGCAATGTGACATGAAATATAACTTTTATAATTACAGCTCATAATATTTGAGAGACTACCATTTGCAGTTTTTAAAATGCATTTGTCACACCACAGGACCATATAAAACTAGTGAAAACAAAAAGGCAATTAAAATGATAAAAGAGAATTAGTGACCAGTCACAGCATCTAAAATATAAACTTTCCTTTACATTCATTTAAATTTTAACCTAAAATCTTTATCTAAAGTGTCTTAAATAATTGATATAGCAGAGGGGACAAAAGGACCAACAGATCTGAACACCTCACTCATTTGAATCCAAATGTGTGTGGAAGCTGTCTGGCACCATGCACTGATCATCCACAGATGTGTCTGTGCACCATGCTGGATCCATTTAGTCTTAAGTTATAAGTATTGTGGTCAGGTCTAGAGAAACAGTGACAGAGAAACAGATGGCATAGTGAGAGGGCTACATGTCAGCAGCTTATAGCACCAGTGTGGGGCCAGAAGAGGGTTATGAGCAGAGTGCACCTCCTGTTTTTTTCTGGGTAGTGTTAAAGTAGGGAGGTGTATGTTCAGGTCACAACAAACTTTGAATGATGTTTTGAAGTCTTTCGTGTGGCCAAAGTTTGGGATGGACAAAAGTGTGCTGAGCATAAAAGTTTTAAGTATGCCTTTAAAAGAAGCATTTTATTTATTGCATCATACCATTCAAATAAATGTATTGTCTGTATTGCCATGTTTGACATTTAAGACATTATCTAGGCTACATTTAAAAGACCTCAGTTGCTAACCTAAAAGTACAATTGTTCTCCGAAACCAACCACATGTGAACCTAAAGGAATCAAAATTCATTGTGACAATTTTTTTTATAAAGCTCATAATAATGTCAGCAATGCAAAAACAAAACCACTCTTATCACTGTTGCCACTTGTAGAACAAAACAGCCACCTGTCTGACTAAAATGTGGTATGTGGGAAAACTGTTGTCACATAAAACACATTGCATTTCGGAGTAGGGCAGGTGATGAGGCTTACTGTGTGGCAACTGCTTTAAAAAAACAATGGGACCAAATAAGCAAGGGCCATTAATGTCTGCCTGCCAGACAAATGTTCGACTAAAGAGAGCTTTAGTCTGTTGAATCACTTTTCTGTTAACTCTTATATAATGCAGAAAAGTCTGGTGACTGTGGCTTACTAACTAAGGGTTACTAACTTACTACATTAACTTTTACACATTACTACTAACATTTACTTCTCAGCTGAAGATCTTAATAAAAATTATGAAAAATGTAAACACATTTACAGCACAAAGAGGTAATTGTAAAACTTATCAATTAAAACACATTTACACGGCATGAAAGAGCTCTATGAAATAATGAATAATTATAAAACATTTCCACATTACTATAACATGATGACAATTTTAAATATTTACACAGCAAGAAGAAACATCGCTGCAGCCATAAGAGCTTGAGAGGACTGCTGGAAAATATTCTGAATGTGATAAAGATGTAAACATATCTGATGTATCAATGTCTAAGTGAATTCATAGGTCCACAACAAGAATGTGCAGGCTTATTCATTTTAAAAGCTTAAATCTTTATTCAAAATATAAAAAAAACATTATATTAATTTAAACTGATAGTTCACCCAAAAATGAAAATTCTCTCATCATTTACTCGCCCTCATGCAATCCCAGATGTACACTCACCTAAAGGATTATTAGGAACACCATACTAATACTGTGTTTGACCCCCTTTCGCCTTCAGAACTGCCTTAATTCTACGTGGCATTGATTCAACAAGGCGCTGAAAGCATTCTTTAGAAATGTTGGCCCATATTGATAGGATAGCATCTTGCAGTTGATGGAGATTTGTGGGATGCACATCCAGGGCACGAAGCTCCCGTTCCACCACATCCCAAAGATGCTCTATTGGGTTGAGATCTGGTGACTGTGGGGGCCATTTTAGTACAGTGAACTCATTGTCATGTTCAAGAAACCAATTTGAAATGATTCGAGCTTTGTGACATGGTGCATTATCCTGCTGGAAGTAGCCATCAGAGGATGGGTACATGGTGGCCATAAAGGGATGGACATGGTCAGAAACAATGCTCAGGTAGGCCGTGGCATTTGTGTGCCAAGAAAACATCCCCCACACCATTACACCACCACCACCACCAGCCTGATGGATCCATGTTCTCATTCTGTTTACGCCAAATTCTGACTCTACCATCTGAATGTCTCAAAAGAAATCGAGACTCATCAGACCAGGCAAAATTTTTCCAGTCTTCAACTGTCCAATTTTGGTGAGCTCTTGCAAATTGTAGCCTCTTTTTCCTATTTGTAGTGGAGATGAGTGGTACCCGGTGGGGTTTTCTGCTGTTGTAGCCCATCCGCCTCAAGGTTGTGTGTGTTGTGGCTTCACAAATGCTTTGCTGCATACCTCGGTTGTAACGAGTGGTTATTTCAGGCAAAGTTGCTCTTCTATCAGCTTGAATCAGTCGGCCCATTCTCCTCTGACCTCTAGCATCAACAAGGCATTTTCGCCCACAGGACTGCCGCATACTGGATGTTTTTCCCTTTTCACACCATTCTTTGTAAACCCTAGAAATGGTTGTGCGTGAAAATCCCAGTAACTGAGCAGATTGTGAAATACTCAGACCGGCCCGTCTGGCACCAACAACCATGCCACGCTCAAAATTGCTTAAATCACCTTTCTTTCCCATTCTGACATTCAGTTTGGAGTTCAGGAGATTGTCTTGACCAGGACCACACCCCTAAATGCATTGAAGCAACTGCCATGTGATTGGTTGATTAGATAATTGCATTAATGTGAAATTGAACAGGTGTTCCTAATAATCCTTTAGGTGAGTGTATATGACGTTCTATCTTCTGCTGAACACAAACAAAGACTTTTAGAATAATATCTCAGTTCTGTTAGTCCTAGTGAATGGTGACCAGACCTTTGAAGCTCTAAAAATTACATAAAGGCCACATAAAAGTAATCTATATGACTCCAGTGGTTAAATCTATTTCTTCAGAAGCAATATGATAAAAGTGGGGTGAGAAACAAATCCAATTTTAAGTCTTTTTTTTTTTTTTATAAATCTCCACTTTAACTTTCTTCAAAATGTGAAATAAGAGATTAATATATTTATAAGATGACTTGGAATATGGTGTTCATTAATAAGACCTTTTATTCTTTCTTTCTAGCAATAAAGACACATTTGGTGTACCAGTGTGCTTTTATTGAACTTCAAGTTACAGTCAGGTCCATAAATATTGGGACATCTACACAATTCTAATCTTTTTGGCTCTATACACCACCACACTGGATTTGAAATTAAACGAACAAGATGTGCTTTAACTGCAGAATTTCAGCTTTAATTTGAGGGTATTTACATCCAAATCAGGTGAACGGTGTAGGAATTACAACAGTTTGTATATGTGCCTCCCACTTTTTAAGGGACCAAAAGTAATGGGACAATTGGCTGCTCAGCTGTTCCATGGCCAGGTTTTTCTTCTTCCCTCATTATCCCATTTACAAGGAGCAGATAAAAGGTCCAGAGTTCATTTCAAGTGTGCTATTTGCATTTGGAATCTGTTGCTGTCAACTCTCAATATGAGATCCAAAGAGCTGTCACTATCAGTGAAGCAAGCCATCATTAGGCTGAAAAATCAAAACAAACCCATCAGAGAGATAGAAAAAACATTAGGTGTGGCCAAATCAACTGTTTGGAACATTCTTAAAAAGAAAGAATGCACCGGTGAGCTCAGCAACACCAAAAGACCCGGAAGACCACGGAAAACAACTGTGGTGGATGACCGAAGAATTCTTTCCCAGGTGAAGAAAACACCCTTCACAACAGTTGGCCAGATCAAGAACACTCTCCAGGAGGTAGGTGTATGTGTGTCAAAGTCAACAATCAAGAGAAGACTTCACCAGAGTGAATACAGAGGGTTCACCACAAGATGGAAACCATTGGTGAGCCTCAAAAACAGGAAGGCCAGATTAGAGTTTGCCAAACAACATCTAAAAAAGCCTTCACAGTTCTGGAACAACATCCTATGGACAGGTGAGACAAAGATCAACTTGTACCAGAGTGATGGGAAGAGAAGAGTATGGAGAAGGAAAGGAACTGCTCATGATCCAAAGCATACCACCTCATCAGTGAAGCATGGTGGTGGTAGTGTCATGGCGTGGGCATGTATGGCTGCCAATGGAACTGGTTCTCTTGTATTTATTGATGATGTGACTGCTGACAAAAGCAGCAGGATGAATTCTGAAGTGTTTCGGGCAATATTATCTGCTCATATTCAGCCAAATGCTTCAGAACTCATTGAACGGCGCTTCACAGTACAGATGGACAATGACCCGAAGCATACTGCAAAAGCAACCAAAGACTTTTTTAAGGGAAAGAAGTGGAATGTTATGCAATGGCCAAGTCAATCACCTGACCTGAATCCGATTGAGTAGGCATTTCACTTTCTGAAGACAAAACTGAAGGGAGAATGCCCCAAGAACAAGCAGGAACTGAAGACAGTTGGAGCAGAGGCCTGGCAGAGCATCACCAGGGATGAAACCCAGCGTCTGGTGATGTCTATGCGTTCCAGACTTCAGGCTGTAAAAGGATTTGCAACCAAGTATTAAAAAGTGAAAGTTTGATTTATGATTGATAATCTGTCCCATTACTTTTGGTCCCTTAAAACGTGGGAGGCACATATACAAACTGTTGTAATTCCTACACCGTTCACCTGATTTGGATGTAAATACCCTTAAATTAAAGCTGAAAGTCTGCAGTTAAAGCACATCTTGTTCGTTTCATTTCAAATCCATTGTGGTGGTGTATAGAGCCAAAAAGATTAGAATTGTGTCGATGTCCCAATATTTATGGACCTGACTGTAAATGTACTGTATATATATATATATATTTGTGTTATTTATATATAAATATACTGTATATATTGCAGTGATTACAATCAATCATTATTGACAGACAGTGTATTAATCCATCTTACTTTCTATTTCATTGATTTGTTTAAGGTTTATTTTTCCATATACATTTTATGTCAAGAGTGGGTAAATGATTCGGGAAGCAATTAAAGTGTCTTTAAATAAAAAAGTGTCTTTTTTTCTTGTGAATAAGTAATTGTCATGAAAAGACAATTTTGTGGATTTCTGAAATTGTTTCTTTGAAGTGTGCTTTAAATTAGTGCAAGAGGGGAAGTACCTTGCATCAGAATTACGCTTATGTTCATGACATATTTTCTGAAAATTAGCAGTAATAATATCTAATATCCCATTTTTGCTTCTCAGGTTTATGTAATTATTTAGTTTAAATTATGTTAAAATATTTTTAAATGAAAAAAAAAACAACAACAATAGTGATTAAGAATATATATATATATATATATATATATATATATATATATATATATATATATATATATATTTTGCAGTGCATGTGAGAGCTGTTCTTATATGTTCACCATATAGCCACTGGGTGTAATCTGAGATTAAAACCACAAACAGTAACTGAAAATGTAAGACTGACTTTTTTTTTATTCCTTTAAACTTTAAGTGAACCGTGTATTCCTTTCCAGATGACAATGTCAGAGAAGCTTTCACAAATTTCCACAACTATTTTCAAGTGTTTGTGCTCCCATATGCATAAGGGGACTTTATGCGTCTAGGGGGCTGTAGAATGAGACAGTTGTTGAGGTGTGAGGACTGTGTGGAAGTGTGAACAGGTGTCTGGGTTCACTGGAGTGTAGGAATGGAAGCTCCTCCAGGTGCACAGCTGCAGGGAGGGGTACTGTTGAGACACCGACACACACACATATATTTATATCCTTGGGGGGGAGTGTGTTTATGCAAGCATGTAGCTGTGTGTGTGAGTGTGTGTTTAAGTACGTGTGGGTGGGTGGGCAGGTGAGTGTACATGCGTGTGTGAGCACTGGGAGAAAGACAGTGAAAGAGGCAGTTGTATAACTTGTCACTGCTGTCAATAGTCAACCTTTTCCTGGTACTTTTTCAATCACTACATAACTATACTGCAAGTGATTTGCAAACTAACCGTTTATCTGTTCTATTGAAAAAGCAAATGTCAAGCATTATTGTTTTTTCCTCATAGACACTGGCCTCATCCATCACAATTGCGATGGGTTAGCATTAAACACACTCTCTCACTGATAAACACTCATGACCTTCCTGTCACTGTAAAGGTCAGATCTGCGCTCACATTCAGAGAATCAGCAACTACTTGGCAATATTATAGCTCTAACTATTTAGTGTATTGTAATTCAAAACTGTGATATATTGCGACTTTTAACTAGATTGTTTCTCGTTCATTTAAATTGGACTTTGGTGTTTTGCGCAAAGGTGCTGACCACCTAAAGCTTAGGCCTACAGCAGATTCAGTGCTATACTTCATTGTATAGCATTAAAAGTGGCATAGAGCATTGCCATTATGGTGTCAGTAAAAAAAATGTGAGGGAATAGTGTACCTTGGTACAGATATCATTACTTGAAAACCCTTGCAGTCTAGATGCATGGATGCTCTGTATGAACATCTTTGCAAACGAAACGTTTTAAAAATGATACATGTTTATTCTTAGCGTGTTCTGTGTTTGTATAGTGCTCTTTGACATAATATGGTATGTTTCATCATCAGTAACACTTTACAATAAGGTTCCATTTGTTAACAACTTTAGTTAACATGAATAACAATGAACATTACCTTTACAGCATTTATTAATCTTGGTTAATGTTAATTTCAATGTATAGTAATAGATTTTAAAAATCGAAAGTTGTATGTATATGTTAACACTAGTTAATGCACTATGAACTAACAATGAAAATTTTTATTTTTACTAACTAACATAAAAAGATGAATACATGCTGCTGTATTGTCCATTGTTTTTTCAAGATACCTAATGCATTAAGTAATGTTAAGGAATGGAAACTTATTGTTTTACCATTTCGTCTTCACACACACACTTGCTCTAAATTGTGCTCAATCTTTTTTATTTTTCAGATAAATCACAAAACATTTGAACTAAGAATAGGAATTTTTGTCATTAGAATATTTCTGAGGTAAAATATCTCAATACGCTTTATATTATTGTCTTAATTATTTTCTAATCTCTATGGACATCCTTTAAAATTGAGGAATTTATATATTCTGAGCTCATTCTTTGAATGTTGGTTGAATAGAAATGTCATAGAAGTGTTTGTTGACCTTTTTAAAAAAAAATATGAATGTGAAAAATGTTACTGAAAATATCGATGCTCTGTGTCAGATACAGTATTGTGAGGTAAAATATCACAATACTTTGAAATATCACCCCCCACACACCTCTAATTCGTTGGTCAACCTATCATTATGAGGACTTTCCATAGATATAATGATTTTTATACTGTACAAACTATAGATTATATCCCCTAAACCTAACAAAAACCCTAAACCTAACCCTCACAAAACACTTTCTGCATTTTTACATTTTCAATAAAACATAATTGAATATGTTTTTTAAGCTATTTAAATTATGGGGACACTAGAAATGTCATCATAAACCACATTTATAGCATAATTCCCTTGTAATTACCAGTTTGTAACCTAAAAAATTGTCCTCGTAAACCACATAAACATGCCCACACACATAGTTCCCAACATTACAAATAATCTTTGAAGATAATGGTCCTGTGACAGAGGATAGAAAATGTGTCTGCCCTGATCCGATGCTCTTCCTCTGCCACTCTCCTTCCCTGATGTCAGTGTAAACTTTAGGCACTGTGTTAGACACTCCCTCACCTCTGGCTGTCCTTGGGACACCAAGAGCTGTGAAGTGCGTTCATCATTCGACGCCTTCTTTCATCCAATGAATTTTAAAAATTTTTATTATTTTCTTTCTATTTCCATCCCCCCAGCCCTGTGGTCTCTTGCTATGTTCTGACGCTGCTGGATTTATTTCTTGCGATTATCTTTCAGAACTCCAATTACTGTATGTCCTGTGGAGAAATAAAGCTTCAACTCACCGGCAGAAGAGCTGAATACTACAATGCTTGGCAATATCATCTGGATTGCTCAGAGCACACAGGCAGCTCAGGGAAATTAGTTCTCAGACAAATGAGAGTGAGACAGCCAGGCTTCAGGGCTGCCTCAGGCTCAGACAGAAAGGAGGCACAATACCTTTCAAAAGACTCTTAAAGTGTCTGCGTGACACCAGCGGAAATGTTATTCATTTGCAGTCATTTCCATAGATGACAAAGGCAAAGTAAAAAAAAAAAACAATTACATATACAATTACAGCCTTGCACGGTTTCAAAGCCTAGTGAGCAACCTCACTGCCCTGTTGAAAAGACCAGCTTTGCTGGGCACCATCATATGTTGTGTTTTGGATGCTGGTGTCCCCACCAGGTTCCTTAACTAGCTTAACCAACAAGACTTCATTGGTCATCCAGCTTCACCCCACTCAAATTGAAGCCATTACCTTTACTTAATTGAATTGTATAATTTTTTTTTTACAAGTAGTTTAATGCCATTCATTCAGATTAAGTCAATTTCATTGAGCCAATATAATTTAGTTGAACTAGGTCAAACTAATGTACTATTACACAGGCAGCATCCTATTGAATGGAACCTTACAAGTGACCAATATAGAATGCTCAACATAGGCAGCATCTCTGCATCATATAAATAGTGTTCCTCACATGAAGCACACTTTAGAGTTTTTTTTTTATTCCATCAGAATTTGGTGTTAGCATGTTGCTAAGCTAACAATGGAATTATAGACACTACATACACAATGATTCTATAAATATTACAGTTTCATTTTGTGTTAAAGCATGATTTTCTGTAAAGCTGCTTTGAAACTATGATTGCTGTGAAAATTGCTATACAAATAAAAATCACTTGACTTGCATAGGATGAGACAGATCACTGGTAAATTTAAGAATGGGAGAAATTGCAACGTTGATTATGGCAGCTCTAGTATTGGAAGTCCCACATTAAAGATAAAAGAGACAATAACCTTTTTGATACAGACGTCAGTTTTTCATTGAGGAAACACAGCCAAAAAAATTCACAATTTATGATACCATTGTTGCCAGATTATATTGCTGATTTGAAATATGTTATTTGCTCGTAATCTTGACCAACCGTTTTGGAGATTTCGGTCTTTCCCATTTTAAGTAGAGCTTGAAATAGCTTCCTGAAGGCTGCCCAGAGACGTAAGAAACATGGCTGCCATGTGACTTACAGTAACTTATCTTAAAGAGACTTGGGCAATTACACTAATAAGCATAAAATACACAAGCAAACTAACTAAATACTGGGTAAATAGTCATATTATTTTATATTGAGCTATACTTGTCTGTATTGCCATCGTGGATGAATATTTCTTTCACTGAAGTCATCACAGTGCATTCTGGGATTGTCTTCTCCACAAAACATAATTTTGGCCAAAAGAAGATATCTTAGAAGGCAGCACATTCATGTTTCCTACCTTTTGGAAATGCCATTGTGTCTGGATCATGTTAATGATACTTAAAAAGGTTAACTACTTAGGCAGCTCACTAGGTTTTGGAACAGCTCATGTGCTTGTAACCAGACAAAAAAGATATGGAGACAGGTGAAACTGACACCGCATATTACAGCTCTGAGGAAATTGAAGTAACAGAGCTAAGAAGCGACCGCCCACTCCCAAGAAGCATTGACGATGACAAAATCGAATCAGTTACCCTACAACCTTAAACCACGTATATATTTGTATACAGTATATATATTATTATTAATATATTAATTAATATATGAATATATATAAAAAACATTTTTATATAGACACTGTTTTTATAATTATTGTAGATATAGTTTTGTATTGTACCGTAGTTTTTTATTTAATTTTGTCATTTGCAATACTTCACAAAATTTGTAATGTTCTATTTCATGTTTGTAAGGTTTGGTTAAATTCTTATAACTCTTTATTAAAAATGTGTTTAATCTCTAAGGGGAAAATAAATGCAAAAAATACTTTCATAACCAAGGCTTGAAAAAGTGGGCAGTCACTGTTCGTGCTCTAGAATAAATAAAACAAAAAATAACAGACTGTGAATCACATGGAACCACAATTTACAATCAGCACATGCCACCACACTGTCTGACCTGTTGACAATTCATCATAATCACTCTTTAATAGAATGCAACAATCAGGGCCAGTGTTATTACCAGCACTAGAAAGTAAAAGAGCGCTGGACAGGCCAATGGACAAATTAAAATAAAATAATTCTATTAGCTAAGGTCAAAAGAGTGACCAGTCTCAGAATTAAATGTTGCAGTCCAATCAGCATTCATGTAGAGAGATAATATGATGGCCTACACAGCACAATTCAGGAATGTCTGTCAGAATCTATTTGAAGCTGGAAACTAATTACCATCGACTATGGGGTTGATTAAAACAAATCACTAAGCAGCAGCATACCATATTATGCTAATGATCGCTCATTTAGAAGTGTTATGTTCTGTAGCTCATAAAAGGATTTGGCCAAGTCTGTGCTCCAGTTTAACATCATGTGAGTTCTATTTGGATGGCATGTCATTAGATAAATATTTTCAAGACGATCAGTGTATAGTGTTGTTGATCTTCTCGGACACAATGGTATGAAGTAACGTCGATGACATTTCACATGGTGTAAAAAACATGGCCCAACTTAGTTGGTGAGTGTTTTATATTCAGATTACATTTGCAATATTCATGTTTTGATATGAAGGCAATAAATCATCCTTATAATAATCAAAACAACAATTGATGATTTTTATCATACTATACTTGCTTATTTTACCGGATCATGCATCAAAACAAGTACCAACAATTCTGTTGGAAAGGATCTTTAATTTTTGTGGAAACATTCTGACATGATCTAAGAGGATGAACTCCCACAGAATATGTCTCATTAAGGAAGCTAAATTAGCCTTGAAATATTCCAACACGAATAAGTCCATCACCTGCTACTTTGACACTTACACAATAAGAAAGACAGAAAGAAATCAGCTCCATTCAAGTTTAGCCCAAAGGCATTACGAATCACACAAAAGGGAAAGTTATACTGCTCAGTTTACAGTACGTTCCAGTTTTAATACAGTAGTGCATGTGTATAAGTAATGCATTCATTGCTATATAATAGTATATGGTGTGCATTCAGTTATTCCAGCCACATCATCCATGATTAACTTATTATGTCTGAAATGACACACTAAAGGCACAGTGCTGAATGTTGTCCCCTACTCTACACTCACTCATTTATCTTTTCAAGATGTGAAAAGTCTAACAAATGTTAGAGTATTAGAAAAACTCATGTGGGTTGTTGACATAAAACAGGTCTATTATATTATTTTTCAATGAACATCAAGATTTTAGGTTAAAATAAGATTTTTATTTTTTTTTACCATTTTAATGGTCTACTTGCATTCACTGGTTTATTTTAATTGGTCCTGCAGAATGCCAAAGATGTAGTCCTTCAATAACAGTTGCATGCATAAAAATGATAAAATAATTGGCAAAATACTGTCTAAAATATTTTTTAGATGCAGTAATTCATGTCATACTGCTGAACATGTCAACTTATACAGTCTTTGTTTACAGTAAAAAAAGTATTAAAATATACTTTATCTCTTTTCTTTCTCATCAACAGTTCAGGACAAACATTAATATTAAACGAGTAAAATAAATTTACAAATAGGCCAGCACTTAATAAAATAGGAATATACACTCACTTTGCACTTTATTAGGAACACCTGTAGACCTACTTATACATTAATTTCTCTAATCAGCCAATTGTGTGGCAGCAGTGCAGTGCATAAAATCAAGCAGATATGGGTCAGGAGCTTCAGTTAATGCTCACATCAACCATCAGAATGGAGAAAAAAATGTGATCTCAGTGATTTCGAATGTTGCATGATTTTTGGTGTCAGACGGGCTGGTTTCAGTATTTCTGTAACTGCTGATCTCCAGGGATTTTCATGCACGATAGTCTCTAGAGTTTACTCAGAATGGTGCCAAAAAAAAAAAAACATCCAGTGAGCGACAGTTGTGGACAGAAAGACCTTGTTGATGAGAGAGGTCAACAGAGAATGGCCAGACTGGTTCGTGCTGACACAAAGGCTATGGTAACTCAGATAACCACTCTGTACAATTGTGGTGAGCAGAATAGCATCTCAGAATGCACAACACATCGAACCTTGAGGCAGATGGTCTAAAACAGAAGAGGACCAAGTCGGGCACTTTTTAGGACCATAATGTTCCTAATAAAGTGCACATGAGTGTATAATGCATACTCACCGAAGAACTGGGTGTGATTCTGTCAGAGCCCAGGAGGAAATAAACAGAGTTCAAGTGAGAGGAATTCATAGCACGAGCTAAAGGCCCCACACACGGATACAATCAGTTAGCTATCAGCAATCCGGAACACACATTGTGTGCACTTCACACCCATTCTGTTTACTCTGGTTAGTCAATAACGAATGAAAAATAGCAAAGCTTTTCCCTTTGTTTGACAATGCAAATAAATACTGGCAAAGATATTCCATTTCCATATGAGAACATAAGCACACAGTCACATGCCATGAACACACAAACATTTATACTGCATGTATAGGGCTCATTCAAAAACAGGGACTTGAAGCAGATAAAACAGAAATAGTATCTGTGTATTTCAACCACATATTTTGATACTCACTTCCAATGTATGGAGCTAGTGTTTTGTCCACACTGACACCAGAACAGGGGACTCTGTTTTGGATTTTCAACCCTGTAGGGGTTAATCCACTGACTGAAAAGAATCACTTACCACTCTGCTTGCTTCCTTGCCCTTTCAGGATGCCCTTCTGTAATCCCATAATACCCATGCCTTTCATCACAAGTCTTGTACTGTGTGCTATCTCAAAGAAAGGGATGAGAGAGGGGAAGAGAAAGCAAAACATATCTTGAAGAGGTAGCACTGGGCAATTTGACATGCATACCCCTGTTTTATTTGCTCATTCCACAAGACTAGAGCAATTTCCTTCCCAGTGACTCAACCTATCTGGACTCATATAATGCAACAAAGAGAGAAAATGAGGAGTGGATTTTTCAGACATAGGTCAATTTTGAGGGAGTTAGACTCTATGCACAAGGATGACAAATTATTACTCTCAGATACTAACATAAAGCATTATATCACTCAATTTGACAATCCATCATCTTTGTAGATGAAACGCAGAGAGTGGCATCTCATTTCAATGGCATTCAATCATTTCATCACCCTCTATGAAAATCTAAAGTCTTCAAGGAATAGTTAACCCAAAAATGAAAATTCTCTCATTATGTACACTGTAAAAATCCTGTTGTTTTTACAAAAGAAATCTGGCAGCTGTGGTTGCCAGAATAATTATGTAAAAAATAAAGTTAAAATGAAAACCACTTTAAAGTACAACCTGTACATTTTACAGTTTAAAATGATTGTAATTTACATGCTGGCACTGTAAAATCATAAACATGCTTTCTGAAACTGTAAAAATCTGTTGTTTACTTTATAAGATATTTGTTAAAACCGTAGCAACTACAGAAGGGCACATGATGATATGAAGTTCATCAATAGTGGCTCTTCCAGGAGTAATGACCAATAAACATATCAAGACAGTGCTCAGTATTACTTACACAAACAATAAACACCATCATGGTACCACATGTGAGATTTAAATAATGCAGTAAACATGAACTAAACTACATCAAATATAACACAGAACACACCAGTGTATGTAACTGATATTAAAAATATCGTTTATATTCATCCTTTCAAAAAAGATGAAACATAACTATTCCCATAAAATATAATGAAATGTAATGGGTCATGCAGGGAATTCTGGGAATGAATGATTACTGTTTTTTACTGTAATTTTAACAATAATTTACTGTAAAAAAGTACATGTACTCTCTTGTTCTTTTTTGCATTAATTATACAGGAAAATCTTACTTTTTACATTTAAATAATTACAATTTTACATAATTTTATTAGAAAAACTACTGTATTGTCTTTTAAAATATATTAAAACATTTTACTGTATATTTTACAGTTAATATTTGTTAATCAATTAACATTTTATTTCTGTAGCATTTTTACAGTATTTTACTGTTAAAATTGCTGACATTTTTTTACAGTGTACAGTACTCACCCTCATGCCATCCCAGATGTGACTGTATTTCTTCAGCAGAACATAAACAAAGATTTTTAGAAGAATATCTCAGCTCTGTAGGTCCATAAAATGCAAGTGAATGGGTGCCACATTTTTGAAGGTCCAAAAATCACATAAAGGTATCATTATGACTCCAGTGGATATATGTATGTTTTTTTATGTGAAAAGCTAGGGGTGTTTGTAAGAAATAGATCAATATTTAAAGTTTTTGTTTTTGGTTTGTGTTCTGCTGAAGAAAGAAAGTCATAAACATCTTGGATGGCATGAGGGTGAGTAAAGGATGACAATGTTTGGTGAACTATTCCTTTAATGAGTCATACCTAAAGTCAATGGTGCCTGCTTTTATCAATTTTTCACATTGCTAAAAATAACTTTAATATTTTTGCCCACCCCCAAATAAAATATCTAAAATTACTATATTTTAAAGTGTTATTTTCTTACACAATTTTGCTTCTGAAGTAAATTAATTGTGTTTAAGGATGATTAGATATTTTTAAAGGAAAACAAGTCAAAAATAATGATTAAACATATACTGATATGTTTACTGATTAAAAAAATGCTTTTTTCTTTTTTTTTGGAGTGTGGTGCGTTTTTTGCATTGTGTGTTGCCCAAAATGTGGAAAGTAAGAGGGCATTAAAGGGACTGTCTTTAGTCAGCTCCCACATCTGTGTGGCCCCTCAGAATCCAGGAGATCCCCTTCATCTGTTTGTGTGCCCTAAAGGCAGGGCAAGCAAAGTAGCAAGCAGCCCCAGCTGCAGACATGGCTGTCCTGAAGGCCCTTGTGAAGGCCAGTATTGTCTATTCATAGGGTTCATTGAATGAGAGGTCAAAACAGAGGGAGAGGGGGCAAAGAGAGTAGGAAATGGAGGTGGTTTGGCCCTGTGGGCCTTTAAAGACTGCTTTTAACAGAATAAACAGGCAAAAATTGGTTCACAACATTGTCTGCTTTTTGCCTGGTAAATATTCCCACACTGTGGCTGTGTGTGGGGGTGAGACAGAGAAAGTTAGATTTATATGTGTATGTCATATGGTCATATCCTCAGTACCCACCTACACTCTCAGTCTGCCCCTGTTCTGTGCTTCCCACCGTCTATGTGAGCGCAGTTAAGATACATGACGTGGTAGGGGCTATAGAAAGCACTTCACAGATGTGGAGATAAATCTTCATTTTTCAGCCAGTTAAGCAGTAGAGGCTTCCGCCAACATTCTGGATCTGGCCAAAGGCACCTTGCAGGAGCCAGACATCCTGCAGAACAAATTGGGGAACAAACAGGCACACAGGGTCACTTTCACTGTCCTTTATCTCTTAAGTTAAGGAGCCCTGGTGGTAGGGCGCCACGACCAACAATGGTCAATAACAGCCATGTTATGATAGTACCCCAGTGGGGCTATTACTCAAAACTGTCTGTTAAAAACAGAGGCGTTAGAGAGTTTAAAATCACATGATCAAAGTTGTCTGGCTGAGTTTAATGTTTTAAAACATAAATTTTCCAATAATACTTAAAATGGGTGGAATTTGAAAAAATATCAATCTAAATCTCAAAGTTCGTAAATACAGACTTTTTTTGAGTAGATGGTTGATGTAAAAGATTCAGTTGTCAAGAAAGAATAAAGCAGTTTTAGAAAGAAAGAAAAAGAAAGAAAGAAAGAAAGAAAGAAAGAAAGAAAGAATTTGAGGTCGACCAAAATTTTTTATTTTTAAATGATCGGCCGATTGGTTTCTTAAGCCGCCGCAGTGGCGCCAAGAATCGCATGCTTGCACATAAGTCGTCTGAGACATGTAAATGACCAATCACAGTTAGTTTTGTTGTTACATGCCATCGTTTTACAACAATAATAAACCAATGTGCAACACAGTCTCATTTAAACTGTCCTGCATATCAGCACTTCTCCTGTAGATCGCTCATAAATATTACTCTTTAGCGCTTTTTATAACAGAGTGGATCAAAACGGAGTCTCTCTGACTCACAAATGTTGCATGATTGTCAGTCCAGGATACTGCAAAATATCAGCCAAGAAAGCTGGAAATGGCTCTTCTGCTTGCTGGATCTGTACGAGAGTGCTAAAGCAACTTCAAGTTAAAGAGTTAGTTCACCCAAAAATGAAAATTCTCTCATCATTTACTCAACCACATGCCATCCAAGATGTGTATGACTTTATCTTAATGAACACAAACAAAGATTTTTAGAAGAATATTTCAACTCTGTAGGTACAATACAAAATAGTAAATAGGCACTAAAATGTTGAAGCAGCATAAAAGTAATCTATAAGACTCCAGTTGTTTAAACTATGTCTTCTGAAGTGATATGATAGTGGGCGAGAAACAGATACATTTTTGAAGTCCTTTTTTTACTAACAATCTGATATAGATTTAACCACTGGAGTCTTATGGATTACTTTTATGAGTTCGGGTCACCATTCACTTGCATCGTAAGGACCAACAGAGCTGAAATATTCTTCTAACCATCTTTGTGTTTAGAAAAAGAAAGTCAGTCATACACATCTGGGATGGCATGAGAGTGAGTAAATGATGAGAGAATAACATTTTTGGGTGAACTATCCCTAAAATATCATGTTCACTGTGCACCGTATGAGAATTCTTTTTGAAGAATATAAGCTTTTTGACTATTATGCATAGTTTTACTGTCATGACACATTACATGGGATATAATTATCAAAGAGTGAACACACACTGGCACTTTTTTCCACAGAAAATTCTTCTAAGCTTTGAAGAGTCTCAAAGGTTCACCGCTTGTGAGGTCCATTGGGCTAAACAAATACTGAAAGTTGTTCTAATCTTGAATCAACCTGCAGTGTGTTGTTCCATTAAATCCTACTTTGCCTTGTTGAAAAAAGAAAGCATTTTAAATAATAATAATAATAATAATAAAAACCTTTCAGGAAAGACCTCAGATAGGAAAGGCTATTCAATAGTCTGGCCACAAAACATCAGGGTAATTTGTTTCTTTGACAAGACAATTTCAGAAGCATTTGTGAAGCTTTGAGCCTAATAACCCAGTCAGCTGCTGCTGGCAGATCATGTCTTGTCTAGACATGGCTGAATACAGTAATGTTATTCAGACTAGAGGTTACATTAATACTTTGCAAACTGTGTTGGTTTCTATTTACAATCATGTTCACCTCTTTTCTTCAAACATAGTTGTAATGCTGAGCCTCTAATGAGATTTAAAATTAAGGCCGTGTGTTCAACAAAGTTTCAACAATAATGGTGGGAACTCCACTTAAGAATGATTGCAAATGCCCAGGTCTGTGGACATAATACACCTAATTACTTCTTCGTAAGCGGCCTCTTTTCACAGGCAAACAAAAGCCTAACAAAAAGGGAGCAAAATACTATGTTGGGCCCAGAGAATGTCAGGGATGGGGGATTTTTTCAAAGCACTTAAAGCTTAACAAGATCCAATAGAAAGAAAAGAAAGAAAGAAAGAAAGAATGAAAGAAAGAAACCAGGTTAAAACTAGGCAGATAGAAGATAAACCATATGTAAAGAAGAGGGGGACAATGACAGAGAAAAAATTTTATTGGGCTATAGTGGAGGATTGTAGAAGGGGTGCATACATGCTGCTGACCAACCGACGACTCATTCAATAATAAATCAGGGCAATTATCAAGCCTCTTGAGCATGGTTGTTCTAGCCCCTCAGTCAAAGAGACTTAAATAATGCTAATTATCACCCTCACAGGCACTACAAAGCATGGCACAAAACAGTGTGATGCCACACCAGTTGCAGGATGGGAACAGACCAGAAATGCATAAACATTTTTAGTCAAAGAGGTTTTGAGTGTTAATCTAACTTAATGAAGACTATAAACATGTAAAGCATTTTATGGAGAACATATAAAGATTTTGAAGGTTCATCCACATGACTAATGCATATTTAATGACAAACTGTTCAAATTCAGTATTATTTTGAGCATAGAAAAACATGTATTCCATATGCTCCTGGTTTCAAATAGCAAAACTGTCACAGTTTTGCTCAGGATCTGCAGGGTCTAATTACTGACCAATAGCCCTCCTATCATCAATAGAGGGTGGGCTTTAAAGGTGCACTCAGTAATATTTTATGTCATCTTGGATTTACACTGACACTTATGCAGCATCATTCAAACGCAATATTATTTCAGTTACTGATGCCATTGTAGAAATTAACTATTCACAGTCAGCCATGACTAATTTAATTAATGACTGAAATTATCCAATAACAGGTTGGTTACTAATATTAAGCCTGTAGTATTTGGCTGGTCATGTGATCCTAACATGGCAGCCACCATGAGAGGACCCTCTCCATGTAGACTACTGAAATGTTACTGATAGTAACATAACTAAACTGATAGTACTGATAGTTACTGATATGACTGGAGTTTTCATCTCATGTGAGTGTTCATGATTTTATACATATGTTTCAAAATTAATACAGATTTCTTTAGAAGTAAAACTTTTTAAATGAGGAAAAATTACTGAGTGCACCTTTACACTTCATTGTAAGGAAGAGAAGAGCTTGGTTAATGAGAGCCACACAATAGTGCACACAAATTAAATATACAGTCATGCAATACAGTCATTTTGTGATATAAGTAATAGACAAGAAATATTTATTAAGATCTAGAATGAAGCATCAAAAGTTAGATCATACTGCCGGTCAAAGAAATGCTTTTGAATTTGAGAATATCACAGCAGTTACAAGTGCCTTTGGCAGACACTTTTATCCAAGCACTCAAAGTACATTTTTCACCCTGGGAATCGAAGCCATAACTTTGCAGTTGCTCGCACCACACTCTCAGTGGAGCTACATGAACACAGCAGAAACAAAACTTTGGTTATGTCGGTGAAAAATGTACATATCATCATAGTAAAATAATCACACCGAAATTCAGTGTTGTGTGTAAGGCATTACTAAGCAATTGATTACTATAAAATTACTTAATTTAAAGTAAAAATTTAAGTAAAATTAATTTACTTTTTCAATGAAAAGAGTAAAGTAAGGGATTACTCTTAATTTTTAAATAATTTAATTACAGTTACTTTTGCTGTATATTTGTTAAATTCTGTATAGACTATAGAACAATTCTATATAAAACAATAGCGAATTTAAAATCGAAATTCAACATCGAATTTAAAAATATTTTCTCTAATTTAATACTGCTTGCTTAGATTCTTTGGCTAGTTCATGAATTATTTATTTGTCCTTTATTTGAATTAAAAGAACAATTTCAGACGTTGATAAGGGTTTTAAAATGTAATTAGTAATAAGTAATGCAATTACTTTTCAGACAGAGTAATTAGTACAGTCATTGAATTACACTGTAGAAGATGTAATTAGTAGTCAGTAATTCATTACTTAACTTAAAAGAGTAACTTACCCAACACTGCCGAAATTCTATTGAAAAGTACTGTTCTGCTCCATTGCTCGAAATGTCAAAGGGGCTCACAAAAAAGTAAAGCAGAGCAAATCACAAGCTGCTGCCATCATTTCACACTGGATCTCCAGGTGCCAGAGAGCTGTGCACCATCACAACACAGAGTGCATACAGGGAGAGAGCACTGGCAGCCACAAGGCTGATTTGTTGACATGGCTTGCAAGAAGGAGAGAAAATCACATCAGCTATTTTCACATCTCCTCGCAAATACACACAGCCCTTAGTGTCACTATACTTGTTTTATTCTTCAGGGGAAAAGCCCTGCAATTAAATAGGATAGTCTACGGTAAAAGCAGTCTTATCAGCTGTCAGACAATATTACTGTCACAGCACAAGGCATCTAACCTGCCAATATTCGGTTTTCACATGTCTTTGTAAAGGGATTACACAGCTGCATGTAATTGACCTAGATAATTATGATTAGTTGGACAAAATATAATTTCACCACACAGAATCCCCAAAGGTGACCTACAGTTCTCAACACAGCAATGTTTTGCTGAACTTGTTTTTTAATTTTATGCAAATGAATGAGTGAAGAACTATACAAATTAATGAATAATACCAGTATCATTACTTTAGTGCTATGTCTAACATTTATTCATATTTAGGTTGACTGAAGCACACTATCAGGCAAACGCAAAGGAAGTGTGCGACGTGAACATAAGGAACTAAGGGGCCGTTCACACCAAACTTGTTTTTGCATCTGTCTGTGCTGTTTTTCAATAGTTATTCGACAGTATGCAAACATGCATTAGACGGACGTATTTCTTTAGGTTCCCAGCTTCCCTGAGGGGGGGAGGGGGAGGGGGGGTGGGCAATCGACATGCCAAGGGAGCAGGGAGCAGACCACGCCTTATTTCTCTCTATGTTTCTCGCATAGAGTTAAGGGGGCTGGGGACATTTAACGCTAAAGCACGCATCGGGAAGGCATTCTTTTCCAACTCCTATTCTTTCATGGGGAAAATACCCTGTGGAGACCACATCCTGCCCAGGCTGGAGGGAGATTAAATGTAGTGAATACGTCACATGGGTTTTCAGGCCACATGTGGAAGTGGCGTGGTGGTAGATCCTAGTGAGGGAGGAGTTGCTACAACCTGGTTCACTAACTCTGAGGGAGTTGTAGGAACCTTGGGCATGTATCCCGGTCGAGGTCTTAGGATGACGTGAGCATTTGCCAGACCGGACTCCAGGCAATTGTCACTGACAGAGAACGCTCGCAGGTCCCCAACCCTCTTGATGGAAGCGAGCGCAATCAGGAGTGCCGTCTTCAAGGAGAGGGCTCTAAGCTCGACTGACTCTAGCGGCTCGAAGGGGGGTCTCTGAGGACCTGAAAGGACCACAGAGAGAACCCATGAGGGAACAGGCATGGCATGGGAGGGTTCAGCCTCCTGGCACCTCTAAGGAACCTGATGATCAGTTCATGCTTCCCTAAGGACTTGCCGTCCACTGCAATGTGGTGAGCCAACATGGCGGCTACATAGACATTCAAGGTGGAGGGGGACAGCCTCCCCTCCAGCCTCTCCTGCAGACATGAGAGCACTGACCCAACTGTGCATCTCTGCGGGTCTTCAGATTGGGAAGAACACCAATTCACGAACAAGCGCCACTTCAGGGCGTAAAGCTGCCTAGTAGAGGGAGCTCTGGCTTGGTTGATTGTGTCTACGACAGCAGGTGATAGGCCACTTGAATCTTCCGCAGCTCATCCGAGGGCCAGACATGGAGGTTCCAGAGGTCATGGTGCAGATGCCAGAGGGAGCCCCATCCCTGAGAAAGTTGGTCCCTTCTCAGGGGAATCTAACTGGGAGGTGCTGTCAAGAGGAGCGTAAGATCCGAGAACCAAGTCCGAGTGGGCCAATAGGGGGCCACTAGGGTGAATTGTTCCTTGTCCTCCCTGGCCTTCCACAGCACCTGTGCAAGAAGTCTCACTGGGGGAAATGCACATTTGCACAGCCCCCGGAGCCAGCTGTGTGCCAGCGCATCTGTCCCGAGGGAAGCCTCCATTAGGGAGTACCAGAGCGGGCAGTGGGAGGTCTCTTGGGAAGCAAACAGGTCCACCTGTGCCTTGCCGAACCGCTCCCAAATCAGCTGGACCACCTGGGGGTGGAGCCTCCACTCTCCGCTGAGCATGCCCTGTCGCGACAGCGCATCCGCTGCCATGTTGAGGCTGCCTGGGATATCAGTGGCGTGCCGTGATCGGAGTCGCTGCTGACTCCAAAGGAGGAGATGGCGAGTGAGTTGTGACATGTAACGAGAGCGTACACCACCTTGCCATTTTATGTACGCCACCGTCATGGTGTGTCTGAACGGATCAAGACGTGCTTGCCCTGGATCAGCAGGAGAGACCTCCGCAGGGCAAGAAGTACAGTCAACGACTTTAGGCAGTTGACGTGCCAATGTAGGCGCAGTCCTGTCCAGGATCCAGCGGCTGTGTACCCATTGCACACGGTGTCCCAACCCAGTTTGGAGGCATCTGTGGTGACCACGATGCATCTAGACACCTGATGTAGGGGGACTCCTGTCCGCAGAAAACAGAAGTCTGTCTAAGGGTTGAATGCCTGGTGGCAGAAAGAGGTGATGAACACATGGTATGTGCCACGGCGCCATGCCCATCTCGGGACTCAAGTCTGAAGCCAATGCTGAAGAGGTCTCATACGCATCAACCCGAGCGGTGCGGCCACCGCTGAGGATGTCATATGCCCCAGAAGCCTCTGGAACTGCCGCATTAGAACCTCTGTGCCTTGTCCGAGCGAACTTAGGCTGTTCAGCACCGGCTGCGTGCGCTCGCTTGTGAGGCGCGCTGTTGTTAAGACTAAGTCTAACTCCATGTCGAGAAAAGAGATGCTCTGAACCAGGAAGAGCTTGCTCTTTTCCCAGTTGACCTGAAGCCCTAGCTAAGGTGCCTGAACACCTGGTCCCTGTGGGCACACAGAGACTCTCGAGAAATCGAGTATGCGGATGCCCACCTCCCTTAGCGCGGCCTCTGTGACCTTCCTGAAGACGCAAAGGGACGAACCGAAGGGGAGGACCTGATACTGGTACGTTGGGCCGTCGGAGGTGAGCTGTAGGAAGGGTCTGTGTCGAGGCAAAAGTAACGCGTGAAAATACGCGTCCTTCAGGTCTACTGCTGTGAACCAATCTATATGCTAGACACACATGTTAGAATAAGTTTTTGCATGAGCACCTTTGAACGGGAGTCTTTACGTATGAACAATGAAGGACAGGTATACAATAATTACACATATTATTTAAAATATAAAGTCTGATTCTGTTTAAACACATTGAAAAGTGGTGGTCAGTCCCAATAATCATGCTCAGGCATGTTGTATAATGAGGAAGATCATTAAATCAAACATTACTATACATAAAACATGGTTGAGAAGAGAGCATACACTTTCATACACGAAAAAACATGTTGATGTTAACCCCCAAAAATAAGGTAAAATTTATAAAAATATTTTTCTGGGGAGCACTCCCCCACCACAACCACTCTCCTAACCGGAACCAGTTCGCTACACAGCACCAGCCAATGTGTGGAGAGTGCAGCTTAAATATATTTAAAGGGTCATACACTAAATTAAGTAAAGCAAGTGGAAGCACCTATCTGATCCTATTACACAATACAAAATTAAATGGCCATAGAAATAAATACAGTAAATTTAAATAAGAGATTATTTAAATAAACATTATTATGTCCTCCTGCTTTTCACAGTGTTGGCTGGATTTCCAAAGCACTAAGAAGAAAGTTATCAGCATTTAAGTAGTACTTAATCTATATGGTGCATTCAGGGTTGGGGAGTAGTGGAATACATGTCATTACGTATTACGTGGGATTATGTATTTAGATTACAAAATATAAGTAACTGTATTCCAACCCATTTCAGTTCACCATAATCATATCAAACTTTTTATTTGAAATAACTATATTTATAACAGGAATATGATGATTATTTTGCAGGTGAGGTATTTTGCCTGCGACAAAATGCAGTTTCTTTTTATTTACAAAATGTTCTTATATTACTCAGTTTTGATTGGGTGGACCAGCCGTTAATCTTGGTGGACTAGTTCCACTATGTAATATATTCCAAAATATAATTTTTAAGAAAATATATTTGAATTTGTCAGTTGCCTGAAAAAACACTTCTGGTGTTAGGGTTTCCTTGATTTAACACATGCATATAAACTACCTTTAAAGTTAAACAGGGTGGCATGACTTAATTTGAGTAATGGTAAAGATGACACTGCATTTTCTTCTCTGTTGTCTCACTTTGTAGACAGCTGTACTTGCAAAACTCCATAGACACCTCGAGCAGTTTGCACTCTCTTGCAATGAGAGAGAAGCGAGGCATCAAGGTCAGACATATGGCATGCGGGACATTTGTGTGTGGGCAGGTTGGCTAGGTGAGTATTATGTGCTAGACAAACATGTTGCAAAAGTGACCTTGATTATGGTGAACTCTGCAGTTTTTTCTCTAAATTCATCTCTGCCTTGCTGAATGGAACATTAGTGAAAGACCTTGTGATCTTCTGTAAACCATGAAACAGGGCATCTATTTGAACCGCCTGATTGAAATCCAGCACAGTCTTGTCATGAGAGCCTTCCTTAATCAAATTAAAGTTCTCATAGATCTATAGAGAAAGTTTCTGGTGTCAAGAAAAACGGCTCTCTTTTAACTATTTCTCAAGGGCAATTACCAGTACAGGATGGCTCCATCTCATTAAATTAAAACTAATGCCAACATAATGCATTACAACACCATTTATTTAGTGCACCATTGATTTTAGCAGCTCTGTTAAGGATTCATTAGGCTTGTGTTCGACTGAAATCCACCTCTACAGAAGCCTGTTAGTACCACCTGGCTCCTAGAACAGTCCTTGGCACTTCAACAACTGAAACCTAATGCTGGCAGGATTTCAGTGTGAATAGGCTTTCAGCTCCGTGGTTCTGTTTCCTCTTCGTCTTCATGGAACTAAGCAAATAGAAAAAGTGTGTCAAAAACAGGTAAAGGGCCATGTGTCTTTCTGTGCTTCAAAATTCATTTAAGTTAATTTGAATATGTTTTTATGCTCAGTTACTCTGTTTAAATGTTGCTTTGTATTAAGCAGAAAGCAAAACTTACCATATTCATGACATTTATTATCATTATATCTAAATAATTATTTCTTAACAAGATCATCAAACAGACTTTCTGATCTTCCTGAAAGTAGTATAACACAGAATTATTTTACATGAAAGAAAGCCTAAATGAATAATAGATTAATAACAGAAAGACATCCACAGAGAGCTCTCTAATGAGATGCAATCAGTTCTGGCATGAATCTGAATCTGTCACAGAAACCTCAGGTCCACCTCACACCCACCTGTCCCTGCCAAACATGTCTGCCACTGACAGCTTTCTGACCTGCACACTAGATATGAGATCTGTATGTACATCCAGTGAGAATAATAAATAAATTATAAAGCTAAAACAATATTGTCTATTATAATTTTCTAGTAATACGTTATTAATATAAATTTTCAAAAGCATCTCTGTCTGGATGGGAAATTGTTGTAATTTTAAGAAGAGATGAATACAGAGGTACATTTTGCTAGGGCTGCACGATTATGACATAAATAATATTTGTCAGTTATTGCCCTTGATATTGTAATCACAATTGTTAATTGATTAATAGATGAAATGACTGTCATGTCACTAAGCAGGCAACCATGCTTGCAGGTTCTTCAGAACATCAGGTGGTTATGGGCTGCAGTTTATTTTAAGCATTAAATATTGGAAAAAATGGTGTTAATGCTACTAAAGGTTATTCTAAAGGTATATCTATGGTTTACAGTGAAAAATCAAATTTTTTCATAGAACTTATATAGGTTCTTTCTGAACTTTTGACAAAACCAGTTTTAAAGTCAATATGCCTGTGTGTCATGTAACAGGTTGATGTATACAACTCACACATTTAACACACTTCCAAAGCCTGAAAAATGTGGCATAATAATCAAAAACATGCAATATGTGTCTTTACTGCTTAAATTATTGGCCCACATACAGTAAATAATATTTGACATATTCAATAGTCAAACTGAATAGCCGATTTAGATTGAAATTTAGATTGTAAAAAAGTTTGCATAAGATAATCGTTAAATTATATTTGGCATCAAAACAGCAGTTGCACTTTGGAAGGTAATATCAGCTTGTTTGCGATTTTGTGTGATTCGTTAAAATGTAAAACTATCAACAACAGTTGTGGGCATTTATCCTAATCTATGACAATGACGATGGTCTGTGAAATTTTAAGTTCAACACTTTTTCTTTGTCCAAAACATCCAAAACAAGCTGACTTCAAAACAAGATACTTAAACTACTTGCTTGTTTAATACATCAATACCAATTCTTCTTTTTTTTTTTTTTAAGTTGTACACAAAAATCAAGCAACCGAACAATATTCAAACTCTCCTGTTTTGCGCTCACAAATTTTCTCATAATAAATTTAGCTGTTTAAACAACACAATAAATCACTTATTTAGACCATGACTGTACCTTGATTATAACGGTCAGGGATCGTTTTAGTTTTGTCAGATTGCTCGTTTGCAGGTTGTTTAACTATGATAATTAAAATGGGGTGACATTTAAAGGTGCAGTACGTAACATTTTCATGTAATATTCTTCTTTTTGTTTGCCAACGTGTGATCGTCTTGAAACGCAACTTAAAAAATTAGCCCTTCCCAGACTTCCTAGGTTGCATATTAAAGCCTGTAGACTGATTTCCATGCAAAGGGAACGGGTTGGTTTTGCTGGGAAAATCCAAAGGATGTGATGTTAATGTCTCTTCCGCTATTCAACAGCGACAACAAACTACAACACTAGGTAACGTTATCTTAGAGGTGGAATCCAGCAAGCGTCCAACTCCCAGCACAACACAGACTCCTACACAAACTCAGAGTAAGCCAAAAAACATTTATCTACTGAATCCCACCTGGCTAAGCGGGAACGTGATCGTGGTCAAGTGAAAACTAGAGTGAACATCGGCAGGGCATCGGCAGATTCCTGGAGGGACCTTCGATCGGTTTTGGGGATCAAAACCGACCCTGAATTGGGTCGGTTTTGGGATATCAGTGGCGTGCCGTGGCGAGCGAGTGCCAATGTATCCTGCTGATCCAAATTTCACTCGCAGACTTGAGTGAAATTTAAGATGACATTTATTTGATGAATATAAAACAGAAATGTAATGTCTTTCTTTGGCATAAGCCTCTTCTGGCGGTCCGAAGAAGTTTTACTCGGAACCATCATATCCTGCCGGAGATAGGAGGCAGGTGCGAGGAGCCTTCCCCTCGTGCAGGACGGGACTCAACTCATGGTGGTGGAGGTTGCTGTACTAGCACACTGAAACAGCAATGTGATAGATTGTGAGCAGACTTATAAAACATTGGCTTACATGTGATTGGCTAGGAATTACCCAGCTAATGGTGCGATGATGTATAACTGCTAGTCTTCCCGCTAGAGCTACGCTGTGCTTACAGTTCTTGTTATTGGACAGGTAAGCTTACATAAATGCAAAGCATGTTAAATATAGTGCCATAAGGATTGATCTGTGCAATTTTAGCTAACTTGATCTTGCCTGCAAACACTGACGAATTGCAAGCTATCTCACTTTGTAACTTTCAAATAATTTCAACAATCTTCTCTTTATACTAATTGTCAGGCATACAGGATAAATTTAAGCAAATACACTGGTTTCTTGATCGTAGTACAACATATAACGTACCAAACATACAATAGTGCAACATAACAGTGCAGTGCAACAGTAAACTGTCTAGTATATTTCGGTAGCATGTAGCTGTATGTGTATCTGTGTGCTATGTTAGCTGATAAGTAGTTTTAGTTTAGTCTCAAAGTTTGAAGGAAAACAATCATAACTGTGTAATTTTAACTATACCACTTCATCTTTCAGCATGATTCCAGTGAATCACGTTCAGTCTCTTTGTACGTTACGTCATTGTTTTGGCCGATGCTTGCTCGCTTGCATCCCTATGGAGTGTGTGCGCGAGCACAAGCAAAGGGTAGCTGGCTGCAGTTCACTTAACTGCCATGGTGTCATTAATAATAGGGGTTTCTGAATCTTACACACTGCACCTTTTAAAGAATTGAAAATAATTCAAAATTGATCACCTTTATTCTACAGCTTCTTTTCAAGTCTCAGGTGGCGTTTCTTTAACACTAATTTTCACATGCCATCGCAAACCAAGATTAAATATACTGTAAAGCAAGGACCTGGACGTCAGACTATTCAAAACTTGAGCATACGGATTGGTTCTCATTACTGATAGGAGTGTACTGTAGACTCACTGCAACTCTGATTGGCCAAATTAAGTTTGATTTGAGATGTTTGGCTGACACCTAACATTCTGAATAACAATAAGCTCTGTTTATTTTAAAAACAATCATCCCGAGAACCACCAGACAAGAGAAAATTGGTACAGATGATTCCAACTACATACATTATGCATTAGATGGAAATAAGATGTTATTCCAGCTTTTTAAAAGACAAGACTAAGATCTAATAATGTCCTGTCAAATTACACTTTAAAGATGAGCTTCCTAAAGATCAGTGGTGAAGATAAAAATAAAATTAAGTTTTGTATATTGTGCTATTTTCTTATTTAGGCAGTTTAATTGTTTAATAGTTTTAAACAACTAAATTTTTTTTTTTTATTTGACGGCACTCAAACATCGTACTTTAAATTTTTGGCGAGCTTTGTTTCTACCTGATTTATTTGATCTAACAGGTTAGTCCTTACTAGGCTAATTACTGCTTTACACAGTGTAAGATTTTATGCTGCCATTGAAATGTTTTTTTCTTTGTGCCAACATTTCTTATCGTTCTGCCACTGGAAGGTTTTGGCTTGTGTCATGTGATAGCAGAAATAGATGAAAAATGTGAGATAAATAAATACTGTACATGAATGTACTAAAATAACACATTAATTCAAATAAATCAAAATCAATGGATTAATGCAATCAAAACAAGTCTTGAGTGGTGAATATTAGTCAGGTGTAGAAAGCTAAAAAGAGAGTTGTATTTTATTTTTAAGTACAATATGGTTCGTAATGTTCCAAAGAGCATCTTGGGTGTTAATGGTATCAAGGTAATCAAGGTCTGAGCTTTTGTACAAAGGATTTTGCACAACCAATGTCACAAATTTGCTTATTTAAATAGTGACCTAGAATTAGTGCACAATCTCAAATATTTCTTACTCATTTTATAACATTTGTTTTTAATTTCTTAAAAAAGTTATTTATTTTAAATTAGATATTGAATCCCAGTATTTCAAAATTGATTTTTGAACCCCACTGTATATCCACATTATAACAATAATATCTTCCACCACAGCTGGGGTTGAACAAAAGCTGGGGTCATCTGGTGCAATGGCTAGCTGGAGCAAAAGGAATTGTGTGTGGGATCTGTGAATCTGGAGAGTCAGTGATGATGTGTCTGTTTGTTTGATATATCCATTTATCTTCTTTATTTTAGAACCTGATATATCTGGAAAAGTCCCAGTTCTTCAAACTGCAATTTAAGTGCTTCATTGGTCCAGTTTGCATGTATAGATCTTTATGTGTTGTAGCATATTGGCCCACCACAATGCATCTTGTTAAACCAATACAGATTGTTGCTGTTGGTCTTGTCTCTATTCATTACCTGAATCCAGACTCCCAGAGGCCTACCTCCTCTGCAACCTTCTTTTTACAGGTCACTACTGCTGTCCACTTTGTTCATATTTAAAGGGATAGTTCACCAAAAAATTAAATTCTGTCATCATTTACTCACCATTATGTGTTCCAAAACCCAATGACTTTCTTTTTTCCGTGGAAGGAGATGTTAGGCAGAATGTTCGCCTCAGCCACCATTTACATTCATTGCATTATTTCCATATAATGAAGGGTAATTGTGGATGACAATATTTTTTGTGTTGTGAGTAAATGATGACAGAAATTTTTTTTTTTGGGGTAAAGACAAGTGCTATAATGACTGTTTTACTAATATGATGGCATCCATTTCCACTTGATTTCCAATGAGTTTTCTGCCATTTCTAACATAGGCATAATTGAAAGCTGCTCATGCAAGTCTTTGGAAACTGTTTTAAGACAATTACTAAATGATTCCATCCTATTTTAATGTCTGGTAATTGAAACATCGGATTATCAGACTCCAAATATTTCTGACACTTAGAAATTATATGTGTTGTTGTTGTTTTTTAAAACTTCAACACGAGGCTATGGAAAAACTATTTCTCATTACTTTCTTTCTGATCTAATTGCACATAAATAGCTTGTGTTCTCCTGTTGCAACATGTCTTCACACTATACCTTAAAAGAGCATACTACTGTATGATTGTAGCTCACTCACCAAAACATAATTAAGCCATAAAAACTACTCCATTAAAAAGTTAAAATTAAAATCAGCCAGCAGTCACATATTAATTCTTTGTTAATATGACAGGGTCATATCTATGTATGTACAGATCCATTGGGTATTCTACAGTGGTGGGGTATTGAAGATATTGAATTTAATAAGCCTTATTAAAAAATGTAATTCTCAACCCAACCCTCGTAAGCCTAATTCCTTACCTTTGAAGTCTAGAGTGGAAGAATATGAAGAGCTAGTGGAAACTGAAAAGATTCATTTATTATATCTTCTTACAACTTTTTAATGTCAGAAAACTAAAAACCCAAAAAACTGTCCTACTGTAAGTGCATTCGCACATGCAAAATAAAGGGTATATTTTGCACTTAATGCACTTAAAGTAGGACAGTTTTTTGGAAGTATTAAAAAACAGTCTCAACAAACAATCCTGTTATGTGACTCTATTTAATTTGAATTAATTGAAAATACAATATCAGCCAATTTTCTGGTGTGTATTAAACCCATTCTTTCAATTTGTCTTCACTTTGTAGTCTAAGATGAATATGAAATATTGATGGGCTAAGCATCATCGAAGTGCTCTGGAGTGGTGGAGAAAGGTCTAGCCCTTTCATCGCCATAGCACAAAGGGAGCTATCATTTAGTGAAGTCTTTGTTGCTCCGCACCAAATCAATATTCGCTGACATTTTTAGTAAGGGATGGGCCTATAGGGGGTGTAGAGCCTAGTGGTGCTGTAACAAAGGCAGTGCTTTTGAAACTATGACAGGCATTGCATGGCCATTAGCTTCTCTCTGAATCCTGCAGAGAGGTGTAGGAAGAGGGGGTGGCCGCAATAGAGAGGCTGTCATTTGGGGTCGGTCTGTTTCATCCATATTCAAACATAGTGACACCTACTGGGAGTTGGGATTCACCTCGGTTTGCAGAATAGGTGCAAATAATTAAACAAAGAATTAAACTGCCAATCACTTTGTGCTCTTATATTGCTGGTATAGACATATACCAGAAATATATGGTTATATTTACTGCTCGTAAAATTTTGCAGGACCCTATAAATTTGTCTCGTCCCTCCAGGAGCCTGAAATTGTATCCATGGTCTCATGCTGTATGCTCTGATTATTATGTTTGCAATTAATATGCAGTGATTCATATACGCCATTCTAATGTAGAGTGCTGAGAATAGGAAAATACACCAACTCTCTGTTGTCGTTATAACACAATTATGAGTCACGAAAATGGAATTATGATTACTAGTCATAAGAGTATTAATTTTTCCAATTAAATAATTTATAGTCTTTCGGTCGGTGATGAATAAAAGGTTATTTAATAACGAAATGTCTCAGACAGTGTACGATTACCTACTGTATGCTAAAATTTTTGACTCCAGATTTTTGGAAGAACACATTTGCCTTTTATGTCTAGTGGCAGTTTTTTGCTGTCTGCATTGGAAGAGAGAAATAGGGAGATGTAATAGTGAATGTGACTGTGGATAACAAATATCGATTGGTGCCTGAGCAAGAAAGTTTATCTTTATCTTGCAGAGAGTGTCCCAAGCAGCGAGTTTGAAGTCTGCTATAGGAGTCTGCAACCAGGATCCCTTGAGCCTTCCTCGACTGTAACAGGTATAAAATAATGAGGGGAGCAAATTAATGATTGAAAAGCTCTTCCTGTCAAAGCCCTGGCTGGTTCAGTGGAACTTTACAGGGGTTTTTATTAGTATGTTATGCTGGTAGTGTCAGAAACTGTCTGCTGCACTGACTGTACAAGCTAGTTGTGGGCTACTCATGTGTGAGACTGCTGCATTTCTCAGTTATTGACTTTCACACCAAGTTGACAATCCACTCTCAGCAAGGACAAGAAAGTGCCTCAGGCCCTTCCTTGTGCCAGACAGAGAAAAACATACATGAACCAGACATGTTTTATCTTCATTGGATTTTGAGCAGTTTAACTGTGCATTCAGTGACACCCACATCTCTCCCTCCCAAGCAAATACAACATCCTGCATAAGAGAATATTCTTATCTTTAAAGTAGTATGGGGTGAAAATGCACCAACAGATTGTTATGTACATTTATTTTATATTCTTCAATGGAGGTAGAATTGTCATGGACATTCAATTTTGAGCCAGGTTGATTTTGAGTGGAAAAATTGTATATTTGATAAATAAGTTATTGCACATTTTTACATGTATAAAATGGTGTGGCAGAAATGTATGTCCAGATTTAGTTCAATCAAGTTGTTCCAGCCCGGCCCCAGCCCGGCCCAGGGGTTCCTCGGGAACCCCTGGCATGACGTACATCTCCCCCCCTCTCCGTTGGGGGTGGCAGGAGGGTAAAAACAACAACAAAACAATATAGGCAAGGGATAAAGGCCAACACCGAGCAACCGAGAGAGAGAGAAAGAGGAGAGAGAGAGAGAAAAAAACTCACTCACCGGATCTCTGATGCACCGTCACGTTGTCCCCGATCACTCCTTCACTCTCTCAGGCAGACGGCAGACGCTCCTCCCGGGCGGACTGGAGTCAGACTGACCCCCAGTGGACAGAACGCCCCTCCATGTTCTCGGCGACCCGTGGGGACTCTTCTCCGCCCCTGGCAGCGACCCTACCGCTCCAGGCGGTCGGGGAGTCGTTTCCCTCCTTCCCTTGCGGACGGCTGTCCTCTCGACCCCTCGAGCATTGCTGGGGGACGGTAGGGCACTCCTCCACCCCTGGCAGCGGCTCCATCGCTCCAGCCGGTCAGGAAGTCCAGTCCCCACTCACCCGCGTCTGGGCGGTCGGGCTACTCCGTCTCCCGGCAGATGGCAGCAGCGCTCCCCTGGGTGGATGGCAGTGTAGAGGACTCCGCAACGGGCATCCCTTCTCCCTCCAGGGTTTGGGCACCAATGTAATGCGAGTATAAGGGAAAGGAGGAGGCGAGAACCGGCTTGGCAATATAAATAATAGTTTAATGATAAACTGAACGGAAAACACACAAACGTAAAAACAGGGCAACTGCATGTCATTCTCTCTCGAACCGTCGTCACCGGCCGCCTTTATCCCTCGCGCACACCCATCAGGCTGATTGGGGACAGGGCTTGCTTCGTTCCAGCACGGCCCCACCCTCCTCCGCTCTACAAACACAAACGGAGTTCTTAAAATGTCAAATTCCACTGTGATTACTGACTTTCAAGTTGAGTTACATTTTTGCTTGGTTTATATGAAGAAAAAAAATACTATATACATTATATGTACAGCTGAAGTCAGAAGTTACATACACTTAGGTTGAAGTCATTAAACCTCATTTTTAAACCATTCCACAGATTTCATATTAGCAAACTATACTTTGTGCATGACACGAGTAATTTTTCCAAACATTGTTTACAGACAGATTGTTTCACTTTTATTTGACTGTATCCAGTGGGTCAGAAGTTTACATAAGTTAACTGTGCTATTAAACACCTTGAAAAATTCCAGAAAATGATGCGAAGCCTTTAGGCAATTAACCAATTAGCTTCTTATTGGCTAATTGGCTTATTGGAGTCATTGGAGGTGTACCTGTGGATGTATTACTACTACTATCAAACTCGGTGCCTCTTTCCTTGACATCATGGGAAAATCCAAAAACCTTCCAAAATTGTGGACCTCCACAAGTCTGATTCATCCTTGGGAGAAATTTCCAAACACCTGGATGTACCACATTCATCTGTACAAACAATAGTATTCAAGTATAAACACCATGGGACCGTGCAGCATTCATACCACTCAGGAAGGAGATGCATTCTGTCTTCTAGAGATGAACATAGTTTGGTGCAAAAAATTAAAATCAATCCCAGCACAACAGCAAAGAACCTGGTGAATATGCTGGATGAAACAAGTAGACAAGTATCTATATCCACAGTAAAATGAGTCCAATATCGACATAACCTGAAAGGCTGCTCAGCAAGGAAGAAGCCACTGCTCCAAAACGACCATAAAAAAACATGGCCACAGTTTGCAAGTGCACATGGGGACAAATATCTTACTTTACGGAGAACTGTCCTCTGGTCTGACGAAAACAAAAATGTTACTGTTTGGCCATAATGATCATCATGTTTTGAGGAAAAAGGGGGAGGCTTGCATGCCGAAGAACAGCATCCCAACCATGAAGCATGTGGCTGGCAGCATCATGTTGTGGGGATGATTTGCTGCAGGAGGGACTGGTGCACTTCACAAAATAAATGGAAAATTATGTGGATGTATTGAAGCAACACCTCAAGACATCAGCCAGGAAGTTAAAGCTCGGTCACAAATGGGTCTTCCAAATTGACAATGACCCCAAGCATACCTCCAAAGCTGTGGCAAAATGGCTTAAGGACAACATAGTCAAGGTATTGGAGTGGCCATCACAAAGCCCTGACCTCAATCCGATAGAACATTTGTGGGCAGAACTGAAAAAGCTGTGTGTGCAAGGATGCCTACAAACCTGGCTCAGTTACATCAGTTCTGTCAGCAACTTATTTTGAGAAGCTTGTGGAAGGCTACCCAAAATGTTTGACACAAGTTAAACAATTTAAAGGCAATGCTACCAAATACTAACAAATTGTATGAAAACTTCTGACCCTCTGGGAATGTGTTGAAAGAAATTGGTCGCTGTCCTTTTCTGCATATCGCTGCCCTCTTCGGCATATCACGCCACCATTTTGTGGCATGTACTGCATAACGCAGTGTCCACATCATACAATGTTTTGCGATTTTGCCATGAGTTATCATGAGACAAATAGGAGTTGTTAAGAAAGTGTTTTTCCCCTTTTTGGCCATATATTTTGTGAGCCAGAATTGACAATGGTGCCCCCACAACAAGAAAACAATGCCCCCCACATATAAGCATCCAAAAACTGATATTTAATCCCATCTGGTGTCCCTTGGCAAGTGCATATACCTATTAATTTACAGAGGTGAGAATATTATTTGTGTGCATGGCAGTTGAGGGCTCCAATATTTCACCCGTGCCAGTGAAACCTGGGAGATAATCAATATGACATACCAAACAATAGAACACAATGATTGGAGTTTAATACCCTAAACTCGAGAACCGCTAATGTTCCTGTTGTAGAAAATCGATCCTTGTAACACCACAGCAATTCAAACTTAAATGCACACTGCTTGAGTATTAGAGTCCCATCAATAAGATCCTCAATAAAAACAAAAATAAATAAGATAGATATATAATATTCTTCTTATAAAATAATCTTTTAGGTTTCCCAACATAAACTGTGGTATTTCCATCCTGTGAAAACAAATGTTCAACTCCTGTTTATCAGGAGACTGTGAAACATCCAGAGGGTATTAAGATATGTGCCTGAGGGATTGATACAGAGATAGACGGATGAGATGTCATTTTAAGAGTGGATACTGTAATAGAATCTATGTACCTATTTCTTGATACTTATCTAATGATAAGCTCTTATAAATAATAATAATACGTCTGACTAATAATAAGTCTGTTACTCTTACCGCACAATCCTTGAAGCTAAAGATGATGTGTTCAGGCTTGTCTTTGGGAGTAAGGGAAGCTTTTAAACAGGGGCCCATTCTGATGGGCTTACAGATAATTAATTAAATGCAAACAGGGGAAGCTAATGACAGCCATATTGCTCTTCTTCTATAATAGGGTGCTGAGTTCCCTTCCCCTGAGTTTGCTACCTCTAACAACCTTTTTCCAATATCAGGGACATGATAAATATTCAATGACACAGAGACTTATGGGCAGCAATTTGATCATTTATCTGTGTTTGAAGGAGAATGAGGTTGTGAGTGGAGTGACATAATGCACTGTTTCTCTGTGAAAACTAAATTCAATACCTTTATCAACTCCCCCTGGGATCCTTGCTCTGATCTCCAAACCCAAAGATGCCAGTAATCAATGCCCAGATGTCAGTAACTAATCCCCAAAACTGACTTCACAAGTAGGTGTTACAAACACATATAGTAGTATTGATAGTCTTGCCACAGAGAATAATTATCATTATACGATATAACACTGCAAAAAATTATAAGTGACTGTCTTTTTCTTGTTTTTCAGTCAAACAAAAAAAATATATACATCCTCAAAAGAAATCACATGAAAAGCAAAATGATGTAAGATATGAAATCCTGTTTACTTAACCCAGAAAGTATAATGAATATCAAAGGTGTAGATTTAGGTAGGGATGATGGGGACATGTCCCTATCAACTTTCAGAAGATAGGAATTGTCCCGACCAACATTTGTGTTGGTCAACCACCAAGGCAAAATTATTTTCCTACCTCCTGCCTCTTCTGAAGTAGCACATAAACGGTGTTGTCACATGACATCTGTTACTTTTCTCAGTGCCATTCTGGATGCACCAATCACAGTTGTTTGTAAGATAAAAAAAAATAATAATTCTGGAGATTACATGGGCGGATTTCCATTGGTATTTTATGACCTATCCTTGAAATTAATAGATTTAAACAAGCATAATTTCCATGTTCAAATGTTTTCACGTCTAGGTCAAAAATTTTTTTTAAGGATGCAGCCCAATGGAGGATTCTGCTTTTTTGGCCATTAAGCACCCTCTTGAGGAATTTTAGATTTAAATGGTTGTGACAGAGGGGCAGAATTGAAGATGCCAGTATATCTCACAATAAAAAAAAATTTGTGAACTTTTCAAAAAAGTAATTAGCTGTTTAAGAGGCCTAACTTTTCAGATAAAAATGCAAGTACATAAAAATAATAAATATTACAAAATATTATGTGGGATTGAAGGGTGTTGGAAAGCAGAAAGTGCGGGAAAACATCAGTGCTCTATTCTCCACAATTTGTTAATTTTGATGTCATTTTGCACATGCAGTTAGTTAATTTGCCCTTCATTTTATAGATTTCCATTTGTTCAATGCTGTAAAATACATTTTACAGAATGTAACTTCATGTCCCTTGGATATAATTTTCTCAAGGTTAATCTTCTTAATTTGATTTTGACCCATATCACATTTTAACTTCTAACCTTGAAGCCATAGTGGTTATTAATTTGTTTGTTCTTTTTAAATAAAAAAAATAAAAAAGAATCAATCAAACAAACAAAGGCCAATATTTCATATTGCAGGGAGGGAAATAAGAAATTAATTTAATTGAAGAAATTAGAATTGTTATATGAGGTAATAATGTTAATTTTGCCTATAATATCAGACTGACTTTCTCGCATTTTCTTAATACCAAAATCTTTGAATATTATCCTTGCTATATGTCCATACCAACTTTCAAACCAAACTGACACCCTCGATCAGGGGCAGACTGGCCATCGGGAGAACCTGGACTTTTCCCAGTGGTCCGGCCACGATAAGCTGAAATGGGCCACTGCGTTATGCAGAACGAGCCACAAAATGGTGGCGCCGAAGGGGCAGTGATATTCAGAAAAGGACAGTGACCCCCCCCACACTCAACTACTTTTAGACCAGACCCCCTCCCCCCCAACAACTTATGGACCACTTTCTATTTAAAATCACAGGCAGATTTATCTTCCCAGTACGCCCCTGCCCTTAATGAATGTTAATGTATTTTGCACTTTTTCCACTGGCAGATTTTTTCAGTAGTTTTTTCACTTGGTCTGAATTTAGGGAGTTTTATGCTCAAACCAACTGACCCAAATCTGCCAATGGAATAAGACAGTACACAAATAGACAAAACTATCTTGAAACAAGTCTTAATGTCTTTATTCAGTGTTAAATTGTTTTAAGGATTTTTAGATATTTTACCAGAACACAAGACAAAGACGGTGACTAAAAGGGATACTTCGCCCAAATATGAAATCATGTTGTGCCAAACTCATGACTTACTTTCTTCTGTTGAAAACAAACAGAGATGTTAGGCTGTATGTCTCAGTAACCATTCACTCTCATTGTCTCTTTTTTCTATACTGTGAATGGTGACAATGGTAACAATATTTTCATTTTGGGCTGAACTATTTCTTTAAGTATGGTAGTATACTGTATAAATATTAATTTATGGAGGTTCCATAACTCTGGAAAAGTCACTTACTGTCACAACAATGGGTTAATAAATGTGTGTCAAGCCTTTTGCTAAATGAAGTCATTGGCTGACAGACTGATCAATAGAACAGATTACTTCCCACTGTCAGCTATCACCTTTCCCTTGGTGTAGGGTATTTGAGATTGGACTAGTGGTTTTGGGACGCAATGGTAAGTGAAGAGGGGTTTGAAGAGAGAAACAGAGATAGAAAGAGAGTTAGAAACATTATGAGTGAGAAAGTGTAATTGAAGAAAATGCTAATTTGAGGATATATTGTAAAATTTTCCCAGATAGCACTTAAATAGACTATAAAAGTGTAAATTAGGAGAATGTAATTTATTTTGGACATCAATATTCCTGCTTCTTTTTGTTTTAAGTTAACTACAATAATCATGTAGCAGAATTATAAGAAAAAAGAAGAGAAGAATGAAAGACTTACTAAAAAAATTAAACAACAAGAATTAGAATAAAAACTGATTTAGTTTTCAAACCTTATTTGAGTGAAAATGAAAAAAAAAAGCATATCTTCCGTTGTCACATGAACAAAGACAGAATATGAAATGCTGATAGCAGACGTCCTAGACTGCTATTGTCTAACTGCCAGTGTCCTAGACTCTGACCCTAATTAAGTCATCAGACACAGTCACTTGACCAGGGGCCACCCTCTCCACTGCATTCTGGATCCATGCAGCTTGAATGCAAAAAACATCAGAAAGCAGCTCTGATAACCTGCTCCTCTAATCATTGGCTCTAGTCTTGCCCAATTACAATAATCTTTATGTTGGCTGAGTGTATTACTTTGAAGCTTTGAGTTTTAATGAAATATTTTCATACATACTGTGAATGAAAAAGTAGCTTTTATTAGCACTCCTCTTGACAAGGTTCTGACTCTTTCATTGAGTTCAGTGTCAACCAATTGATCAAATATGATACGTTCCGTTTCCATTTGTCCTATGAAGGCTGTCTCATTTAAACGGGGCTTGTTTAAAGGAGGACACTTGCTATAGCCTTCAAAGGACGCGTCCTACCTAGCACGCAGTCTTCGAAACGAGACACAGCTTACGACTGCTTTGTGATACACTTAGTACAGTCAATGACAGGCGCATGCGCCGATGATGCGTACAGACGAGGACTGTACTGATAACGACTTTGTTCATGTATAATCTGCGTGTTCCGATCACCAACACGGACAACCAAAGTATAGGCCTTTGGCCTTAAGTAGTTCTACCCTTAAGAGTATTTTAGGAACAAAAAACAAATTTTTTTTTTTAGATAAAACCCTGAAAGATGCCTCGAGGTGTACAATCTGTGGTATAATTGGGATAATTGACTCCAGCCCATTGAATAAAAAAAATATAATGCGCAGCCGAGGTGTAAAGGCTCGGGTATACTTTGTTGTTCAGTGTTTTCGCACAGGGCTGAGCACTCAGCCTTTCAAAGTTTACTCTTTTGGCCACGAGCGAATACAAACGGATTTGAAACGCTCTATGACTGCTATGTAATGCTCTTTTAATCCAATCAAAGGCAGGTTACACCGACAATGCGCACAGACGAGGACTGGCTGCGTGTCGAGAAAATCTGTATTTGTTGTCATGTGACGCAGTCATGTGATCTATCCAACCAAAACAATCAAGATGGCGACCCGTGTTATAGCGCCGCTGTTGTGCTTGATATTCATTTTGATTGCGTTGTTAAAAAATAAATGTTACTTTGTACAACCATCACATTGCGTTCCTTCAAAGGCAAAGGGAAGTTTACTCGGAATTGGTGTCCAGCGATGGAACACGAGGACAATTGCGTTTCAGACTGTACGTGCAACAGGGATTTTCCGCATGCGCAGTAACATTATTTAAGCATTTTCATACATTTCAGTGTGGACAAGCAACTTTTGGAAAATGCTTGAAAACGCTAGTGTGGACGGAGAGCATTTTGAAAAGAAAACACTGTACTCAAATGTATCCGGATTAATGTAGGCGTAGCCATAGACACTTTTAGCAGTGATAGCAGGCATAAATATGAACTTGCTTATGTCACTTCAAACATAACTTAATTACGTAAAAACAGACTGAGATAATTTTGTTTTCATATTACCATAACATTTTATTTATTAAACCCATGCCAAATAGGTTAGTCTTGATATTGCTCAGAAGCAGTTTTATCCATTTATTTTTTGTCGATCTTGAGAGTGAATGGCTGTAGGGGTGAAAACCAGCAGGTTCTTTGCACACACTGTAATCCTATTAACATAGATCGCTTACACATTGTAAAACAGAGAGTCAATGGGAACAAGGACATGTGTAATCACATTGCTTGAGAAAAAGAGAGATTGCCCTGAAGATACTTAAAGTGGTGTTTATTTCATCCTATTGATGCTATGGGTGGAGGCTTTGTACACACATTAGGCAGTGTCAAGGAGCTGTATGGCTGCAACTGTCGAACATTTAATCACATCTACTTCACAGCAATTGACAATATTTAGACTGTCAACTTGTACTTCACAAAGAAACACTGTAATTACTATACACCTGCACCATTATTTGTCACTCTAGACTGTAACTCTTCACAGACTGACATTGGTTTAGTGTAATTATATATTAGCCAAAATTCTAAACGACTAAATCCTTGGTATTATTAATTTGCAATCATTTGTTGTCACTCATTATGTTTAGAAAATGTAAATTTGATTTATCTTTAAACAACATCAGCCCCTTGACCTTTGTCATATCGATCGCTTTTTACTTGTGGCTTCTGTTTCCATAGTACTGTGCTAACCCCTGGGAATTACCTTTTTACTGACAGGCACTATTAGGCTGTAGTTTTTGGTTTGTAGGACAAACGCACACACAGACCAGCTGAGGTGTCAAAATAAGGAATGCATTTAATTACTGACCTATTCAGCTCCACCATTCAGACTGAAATGCAGCTATTCAGCAGTGGCTACTCTTTGCCAGTGACTAATGACACTATCAGCCTATAATCCATGACCCAGGCATCTGCATATAATATGACAAACAGATTATGGTTTCAGCAGGACAGGTCAGCAGTATGACCCCTAATGATTGTCTTATTGATTCATTAAGAACACAGAGCAGGATACAATCTATAGGCCTCATCTCACCCAAATAATACAGTTGCAGGAAAAAGAATGTGAACCTTTTGGATGTGAACCTTGGAAGTTGGTCATATAGTTTAATCTGATCTTCAACTGAGTCAAAATACTTTCTGCTAAAACAAATAACACACAAACAATTTTTCAGTCTTTATTAAACACAATGTAAACATTTACAGTGCAAACCCTTGGATTAAGGATATGCCATTAACACAAACTCATGTTGTTCAAACACAAATGGAGATGTTAGAATGTTATCATCAGTCACCATTTGCTTTAATTGCATCTTTTTTTCCATACAATGAAAGTGAATGGTGACTGAGGCAAAAATTTTCCTTATATTTCCTTCTTTAATCCATGTAAGTTATATGGTTGGAACAAGATGAAGGTGAGGAAATGATGATGGAATTTTCATGTTTGGGTGAAAATAACTGGCTAACTCTCTTTTGGCTGCAATAACTTATACAAAATGCTTGTGTATAACAGTCATGAGGAATTTTGCACCATTCCTCTTTACAAAACTATTTAATTTCAGTAATATTCTTGTGTCGTATTTGCTGCAAATGTATTTCCTTGAAATGTATGTTAAGCTTGACTTAAAATGAATTTTATGAGACTAATTTGTGGATTACCTGATGTTTTTGAAAGGGATTATTGTGTACCGCAATGTACCACATAATTTCCATGACAGCTAGTAGATTAGCAAATGGCTTTCCTGGATTCAAGTACGGAGAATGGAGTCTTCAAATGACTGTCAGAGCAAAGCCAAGACTCCTGCTGCTTTATGAAAGAACACCTGAGAGTAATGTACCGCAAACCACTGGAACAGTCAGGAGACTGGAATGAGACACAGCCTGCAGCTGTGCCTGCTGTTTATAAGAGAGGGATAAAAAAAGGAGAAAGAGAGTCAAATAATTCATCTGTCTGTCTTGCCTTGCCTTGCTGTTGCAGGTGACTAGAGTGTACATCAGACTCTCTCGTAAGATGGGAAATCACAAGGACATTTGTAACTGGAAAATATACTAAACAGCAACAACAAAAAAACATGCACTGTAGCAGATGTCCTGCATTACTGTACTTTTTACTTCCAATAACGGCTTTAAAATCATTAAAGGAATAGTTTGTGCAAAATTAAAATTCTGTCCTTATTTACTCTCATGTTGTTCCAACCCTGTGTGCTGTGTGTTTTCTTTCATGAAACACAAGAGTAACACTTGCCACACAGCGACAGTTCATAGTGACTACGTCTATCAAGCTCCAAAACAGACAAAAAAAAGCATTATAAAAGCATCTGCGCTGCATTCAAAGACATACAATACATTTGTGGGAGGAATAGACCAGAATATGTAAGCCTTTATTCACAGACAATCTTGCTATCCCTTAAAGCTGACTTATTGTCTATGCTAGTCATCTAATTCAAATTTAGATAGGCCATTTTGTGTCAATTAATTATTATAATTTATTTTAATTTGTTTTAATCTGGATGAGGATACGGGCTAGATTGAAGTGGCAGAGGTGAAGATTATCACTGAATAACAGCATACAGGTTTGAAACGAATAAGGGCGATACAATAATGACACAATGTTAATTTTTTGGTGAATTATTATTTAAAAAATGGCAATAAAATCAAAGATTTTAGGAAATACATTGTGTGTTATCATCCCAATCCCCGTTAATTTGGTTCAAAATGGATAGTGTGATTTAAACTGAAAGTCATGCTACAGAAATACATTTGTACATTTGAGCCAACTATCACTATTTTGGTGCTTATTTATGATAATTTGCTAATATATCAAATATGAGCTAAGGGACTCTGATTCATCCACCATTTGGGCAACTCTGCCCATCTGTAATTTCTAACATGCACTAAATAATTTAATGTTTTTAAACTGTGAGTGTTGGTCTACAAATACAGGGTTTGCATTAATTCTATACTGTCCAGTTTGGCATGGAAAGTCTGAGTGAAGACTTTAATTAATTTGGTTTTAGGTCTTTCTTTGCCATGGCTTTGAGTGTATGTGCAGTTCTTTCATTATTGTGCTCAATGGTGTCTAGCCTCACATAATGAACTCCTTGTTGGTGCTAATGGCTACTATTATAAGGAACTGTCAAAAGTTCCACTTATAACAGCCATCTATGACGTTTACATCACAAATGTCTGGGAAATTGGCCACACTGGATTATGCTGTACAATGTTTTAAGGGGCTTTGTGTCATATATTTAGTACCTAGTTGTCTACTATATGAGGATGTGCCTTAACAATATTTCTACAGCAGCTTCATGATGCTTGAGTCTCAGCTGCACAAGTCTGCATGTTTTTATAATCTGACTGCTCAAAAGAGGCTGTTTTATAGTAAAATATTCATAGTTTGATTTGCTTGAGTGCTGAATCCTATTTAAATTCTGTAATTCAGTGGCCTCTTCAGATGGCCAGAAATGCAAATAGGCCTAAGTACGGGTGTGCTTTCCATTGTTTGTTTGAGCAATAGAGAAAATGCAAATGTTCCACTTACATAGGCGAGAGCCCCTCACAATCCCAGTTTTTTATCCTATGTGTCCTTGTGCATCCAAACACCATTTCGGATTTGATGACAATTTCAAATACATTCCTCCAAATTAGTCTGGCACCCAGACACTTTACTCAGCAGGGAAGACTGGAGCACAAATATCAGCATCACAGTTTTGCTATGCTAGTATAAGTGGATTATCTTAAGAGCTTTTAATCTTCCACAGAAATGAGTAAACATTCATTCTCGGATCACTTCCTCATGCAATTAATTTCAATCCTGTGAGAAAGAGAATCTTAATTGATTATTGACAAATGGGGCTGCATGTTGCTTTTATAGTTCTGCTTATCTATGGAAGACCCTTTTACAAAAGAGTATTTTGTTTGCCATCGGGGCATGTCCCTCTAAATATCATTATAAATAATTGTGTCTTTCTGTTATTATGGAGCGATTAACAAAAAAGGCTTAGTTTTGGTAACTATTGATATACAATATTATATTATAGTATTAAAACGTGTTGTGAGGAGGACCATAAACAATGGCTAGTTTTTGTGGTGCTGTTCACCACATTGTAAAAGTATCTGTCTAGCACACAGAAAGCACTAATAAAATGCATTTCCTACAGAGAGTATTGTTCTCACGAAGATACACAGTGTAATCACATAGAAAGTCTGGGATTTTTATTTTCACTGAGTCCTGGAATAAATGGAAAGTTTATGATTTTTTAAAATTGAAAACAAAAGCAAATTTACAGTGTAAATTTAAAGATTCTGCACCATTGATAACATGAATCATCAGACAACATGATCACACAGGAAGTTGACATATTGTTTCCAAATGTTCCGGTATGCTGGCATTTTCCTCATTATGCCAAGTTACTGTCAAGCTACTGTTTATCTTCACCTGTGGCATGTGTGTTGGCAGATCCAGGTTCTCGTCCCACACTTGAAACTGGAAGTAATCACGTTTGCATAATCAGTGACCAGTGTGATTCAGTGGGTCCATTTTTCCTCTAAGATCACATTTTTCCTCCACTGACGGTTATGTTTAGGGCTGGTGGTTTGGGGTAAAGTTAATAAAATATGAATGTTTCTTTACTGTAAAACAGGGGTGCCCAATATGTCGATCGCGATCTGCAGTCGATCGCAAAGGCAATGCTGTAAAGTATGTTTAAATGTACTTTCGATAAATTGTAATAAAAATAAGTATAATGTCTTTCGTTCTTTTAGTTTCTGTCTGACTTGCACTTGACGAGTAAATATTGACCAGGCGAGGTTTTGTTTATTCAGTTACCATGACAACTAGGTTTGCGCATACGCTCCTTCCAAGGACTTCTGAGAACAGAGCACGAAATTGCGATGCTACTGCCCGGATTAGGCAAAACTGTCTGATTCCATTCAGTGCAAGTCATCAGAATAAGGTAAATGCCCTGGCTATTATAATCTATTGTGCTGTAGGTTTTTGGGTTTAATTTTAAAACTGAACGATATCAACATTGAACATTATTATATCTTTTTTTATTAAATAGAAGATGAATTCCATGTAGGGATACATGCAGTAGTCCCAACAAGCATTTTCTTATTTTAAATGAAACTGTTTTTTTTAGTTGGTAGATCTTATTGATAAGTAGATCATCACACAAAAAAGTGTGGGCACCCCTGCTGTAAAACAACTCACTTTACAGCTTGCTTTTGGCACCCCTCTGTGGGCATACGTGCCCTCACATTCAAAAACACTTCTCACTTCGGAAGTGCGTTGAATTTTGGTAAGCACAAAGCCAGTTTAGCTCAAGAAAATTCAACCATCTGACTACGCTTCAGAAAGTGGCTAGTTGCAAGAAAGCAGCATTGCAGTTTACATGCACTGTATAAACAGCGTACTCTTTACTCCCATATACATGCGGTTCGGTTTATAAGCAGCTTTCTCCACAGCAATGTAATTTCCCCACGACGCTTGTGTAAATGACAAACATGGGATTTGAGGAAGATTTCACCATTTTATTGCCCGTTGCTTTGCTTTATTTATTTCCAGATATTCCAGAGTTGTTGCTGTGTTTGTTTCCTTAACTTTCTATAGCGGAATTGCTCTACAATGTATAAGCACATATATGCAAAGGTAAGGGACAGTCAAAATTGTTCATTGGTGTGGTTAGTTTTAGGGCTTGTGGTTTGGGGTAAAGTTGATAAAATATGAATTATTACATCATTTACAGCTAATACAACTCGCTTTACAACTTGTTTTTGGCGCCCCTCTGTGGGCTTAACATTCAAAAAAGCTTCTCACTTTGGCAGTGATGCATCTGTTTCCGAGGTCAGTCTGCATCAGGTTTTGCACAAACTTGTGAAGTTCATGCCAGTTTGACTACACACTGTCATTGAAGCAAAAGTGTGGCACACTAAAAAGTTTTTTTTAATTTTTCAATTGAACTTTTTACTCCAATTATTATGTAATTAATCAAATATAAAAGTAAAATAGAATTATTTTTACTAGTGGTCTCAGATTTTTGGACCCCAATGCATATTTTAATGATTCTTAATATTTGAATTTGACTGAGATAAAATAAAGAAACAGCTAAATGGTATCAACTTCAAGTAGGTGGAAATGTACCATGAATGTGTTAGAAATAGCGGGTGTGACTGCACTCGTGAGCTGAGCTCCATCTCAGAAGGGAAATTTGTGTCCTTGGTTAAGCTTAGCACACACATGAACATGTATGCACATGAACATACATTCACGTACAAACACCCATCCATTCCTGCTTCACACTCTCACACCTGCCCCATCTGAAAAAGCTGATTTGGCATAGCAGTCCCCTGCCCTCTGAGCACCTGCAGTCTATACTGCAAGGTCATTGACAGCATGGAAAAGGCCTGGCGGACGTTTGCCACCAGCTAGACAAATGAGAGGAAAGCATTTTTTGTTTCAATCCTGTTCTCAAGCAGAGGTGAAAATGGCTAACAGCGTGCTAGCCTGTTTGACAAAAGAGAGACAATACCTAAAAAACAGTTTCAACCTTTGGAAGTTTCCAAAAGCAACCATGTTTCAAAGAGAATGTGATTGCCTGAGGATCTGTTATCTATGGAGCCTTTTGTCTATACAGTGTTAAAACAGTGTTTTATTTTATCAGTTTACACAGTGTTTGCCAAAATGAGATGTAATAGATAATTGCATTTTACTAAAGAAATTTGTGCATAACAAATGTTGGCAGTCATTAGTTTGCAATCACATTGCATATTTGTAAGTGGTAGTAATATGATTGTCAAGTACAGTAATTGCAAACAGGTGCACAAGATAATTGCAAATAGAAAATGTCATCTTCCTAAGAGCAACAACTAATATTAGAATCTCAGTACTGCCATTGAGAAAGCAACTGCCATTGAGATGAACAGAAATGCTAATGGATAGCTCTCTCTAGGTACTATAGACCTCCTTAGATGCCATTTGCAAAATTAAGCCAGATTATTTCATTTGTAAATAATGAGGTCATGTGACAGATGTAATAATGTCATGTGACTACAATGTAGCATCCTGATGTTTGAAGTGCTAAGAGTTGCATAATGCACTTTGTCTCCCATACTATTCAAGAAAATAGAAGGCAGTATATTTAGTGTATGATTTTGCAGCAAGTGGTAAAATAGTATTCCATTCCGAAAATAGAAATAGTCTTTTTTATGACTGTGCTTAACCAATTAGTATCAAATGTGCTGTGATTCAGAGTGCGTAAGACACACTGTTTATCATTCCCATGTGACTTAAGAACGATACACTTAGGATTTCAATTTTATAACTCTGACTGAAGGAATATTTTTAAGGAATTATATGCTGAGCCTCTTGAAAGACTCTGCAGAGGGCACTTGCGCATTACAATGAAAGCACAGCCCTGATGGACCAATCAAAAAGAGCCATTTTTGAGAATGAAAAAACATTGTAGTCTGTTTCTACATATGGTTACATTTCAGAATATGCTCAGTGTCTTAATTAGCTGAATCAGAGGACTTTTGTCTGATTAACTTTGAAACCAAAAGGTTTCAAAGTTAATCAGATGTTTCTTGTCTGGACATGATCTATTTTTTATTGATTTGAGTGACTGTCTGTCAAAAATACCATATTATGATCTTTGACAGCTGTCAATTTTTATTGTTAGATCTTTTGGAAAATTATCATACCATCATTTACAGATTTATCTTTGATTTGTCGAAGTAACCCAAAAAAATCAAACCTTTTACTTTTTCGGACACTAAAATAGACTTAATTTATAAACACAAAGGGAAGTTTGACTTACTCAAAAGTGTTCTGTGGGCAGACTAGTAGTAATGATTCAATTAAGTGAAAGAACACTTCATCGAAAGTCAAATCCATTTTGCAGAAGAAGCTGTAAAAAAGAGCTCAATGGTACTTAGGTGAAGATATAGCTGTTAACTAAAAATGAATTTCTGCAGATCATGTGCAAAAAGCCATTTACTGCTATTGTAGCCCATCTCTTAAAAGGCCACACCCAGCCAGTACTCCCTTCTCTTGTGTCCCAGTATGACTGATGAATATAACCGTTGATTGATTGTTCCCTTCAGGCAGGCTGACCCAAGCAACAAAAGATCCAAATCTTCACAAAGAGAATAGAGTTGCGCTGCTTAAAGCTTTAAAGTGAATGCATGGAAGCTTATCTTGAGGTAATATACTGATGAAGCATATATAACAGTAATATTTTCACTTGTGCAATGACTTAAATATAAAAATAATACAATTTACATTTTTAACATTACATAACAATTTAAACTTTTCGGCAGAGGATCTAATATACAGTATAAACAAAAAAATTCTATGTTTTACAAATTGATTTCTAAAGGCTTCATATATGCAAATACATAGAAATATTAGTTAACACTTTAAATATATCTTATAAAATGTATATTTTCTCTTTTTTTGAAAACTTGGATCATGTTGTTTGGTAGCTGGATGCTCCCTGGATGCCTGGAATTAACAGGCATTAAAGTGTTTAGATTTCAAAAAAAGTAACCACAAATGGACGCATGAACTGCTGCAGTGAAGCAGTTTTCAGAGTAGCTGGAGTAGTATGAAGCTAACGCAAGAGAAAGAGCCACACAAGGAAAGTATTTTTTATTTTTTTATAATTAAAAAGAAACCCCTTACCTTGTCTGCATGTCTCGTGCTTGCAGCGTTAACAGCTACATTGATTATAACAGAAGCAGTCCAATATCCCTGACTCCCGACCTTTCCGCTGAATAAATAATTGTGAGCATCTAATCTACGATAACCTTTCATCGCCTCTCTCTTAGACGTGCTCAGTATCAACAACACGTCTGGATAGGCCACTTCAGGTAATGTTTGATGTTCTTTGAGAAAATGTGTTGACTCAGAGTCTTATTTAAAGGATTCTGTAATGACACCTTATTTTTGATTTTCAGTTTTTGCAAATATCTCATTTGTCCTGTTTTAGACTCTAAAGGTACATGCTAATCATATTATTTTGACAGTTCTGGGTTATAAGAATGCCGCTAGTACCAGAAATGTTTCAGGTCCAGACATGCGCATTAGCCTTCTAATGCCTTTGTTATTGTTTACGTCATTTGAAATGGGCTGTACTTTTTTGTTGTCGATGATTTATTAATGTTATTAAAGTTATTATACAAGTGTTATCAGTTTTATATTAGGCTCCCGGGGTTGGAAAAATTTACATCCCCTGATCTAGGGTACAGAAATGCATTTTGGGAACATTCCACAAGTACTATAAATGTATGAAACTTCCACTGTTTATTTAATTAATCAAGCATTTTGAACAGCCTTTAATCTTTATTTTCAAATAAATTCTTTATAGCTATATACACACTTTTTTAAAGAGTTATTAAATGTTTTTTCCCCCTCATTTCTTTATGTAACTAGTGTATTCTATAGCTGTATATTCAACAGCATGTGATCACAGGTCTGGCTCTGATGCTTTTTTACTAATCCTGACAAAACAAGCTGAATGTTAATCATGTAATTATGCATCTGTGGATACATTTACTTGTGATGGTATTTTTACTCATGAATGGATTTTCTCGACCAACTGATAAAAAGGTCTTTCCTTATTAATCTAAAAGTAGTAATGGGGCATGAATGGTCTTGTCCCTGCAGGTTTGACATATTAGAAAGGAAAAAGGTATTAAAGGGTGGGTGAAGGGTTGGAGTAGTCGATGTGGGATTACTTTTTGTTTCATAGCAGACTCTGTTAACAGCTATCATTCATCATAGTTGTGATCTAAAAGAGGACTAGTAACCTTGTACAACAAGATCATTGTTTTGATGATAATATTGAGACTAGTGCAGACTTAAATATTAAAAAAGACCATTTGTTCTGCAGTAAATACTGCTTTATACTCACATTTATATGGTATAAGACTGCAATTTGAAAGTAATTATTGTAATTATTTTTGATCTACAATAAACACATTGTCATAAAATACTGTAATGTCTGGAGCTTTCTATTCAAATTCAGAATACGATTTACCCCCCAAAAAAGTTATATTATCAAATGAAACCAGCCATCCCTATTTTCATATAAATTCGCCTGACCTTGTGTGTTGAGTCAGCATCTGGTGCCCTGAAAACATATTTGCATAGTTAAAATAAAAATAACCACGCTGGTGGCAATAAGTGGGGTTATTATTATTTTGACAATTCATTGTTACAAATAGTGAAACTCTAATGACGCTTATTTGAAAAAGACTTTAGAAATATTTACACAAGGCCTGCAGATGCAATAACTCCTGAAATTGCTTGCTTTCTAATGTCCATTGTTACTTGTACAGAACATTAGATGTTTTGGCCAGCAAAGCATTTCTCGTAGGCTATTTAGCAGCAATGCAACTGAACCAAATAGGAGTGTTAGAAACAAATGTATATTTCTAAAATGTTGGACCAATCTCATATAATTGCTCTAATTCATGTGCTGATTTGCTTGTTCGTCTGTTCATTTCTATGCACAGCCAAATGGAAATCAACTTGAGCCAAATACTAGAATACCAGCTGTACTTCATTTAAAGCGATAGTTCAACCAAAAATGTTATTATATTTCTCTCTTCATTTTCTCAGCCTCATGCCATCCCAGATGTGAATGACTTTTTCTTCTGCTGAACACAAACAAAGATTTTTAGAAAATTATCTGAGCTCTGTAGGTCCATACAATGCAAGTGAATGGTGACCAAAACATTAAAGGTTTAAAAATCACATAAAGGCAGTGTAAAATTAATCCATATTAATAGAGGTTAAATCCATATCTTCAGAAGTGATATGTTAGGTCTTGGTGAGAAACAGATCAATATTTAAGTCGTTATTGAATATAAATCTCCACTTTCACATTCACTTCCAGATTTAGATTTTGGCATATCGTGCAAATCGCTAGCTACTGGGAAATTATAGCAAAACAATTTTTTATTGAATATTGATCTGTTTCTTACCCACTACTATCATCACTTCTGAAGATATGGATGTAATCACTTGAATCTTATGGATGACTTTTATGGCCTTAATATGCTTTTTGGAACTTTAAAGATTTGGTCACCATTCACTTGCATTGTATGGACCTACAGAGAAGAAATATTCTTCCAAAAAATCTTAATTCATATCAACATAAGAAAGAAAGTCATACAAATCTATGATGGCATAAGGGTGAGTAAATGATGAGAGGATTTTCATTTTTGGGTGAACTATCCCTTTAGCATGGAGAGTAAACGTCTCGGGTTACATGTGTAACCCTTGTTCCCAGAAAAAAGCGGAACGTGATGCTGCGCTTTGCTAAGAGCTTTTGGGAACAATCCTGCATTGTGACCAGCTGTGAAAATGTGTGTAACACGTCAATGAACATTGACCGGAATTTATAGCCTCGGCTGGTGAGATCATTAGATGCACCTGTGGCCAGGCTATAAATAGATGCGTCACCAGCGTGTCATCAGATATCTTTTTCTGAACAGCAGTTCTGGGACGTCCCAGTGCGGCAAAGAAGCACAGCATCTCGTTCCGCTTTTTTCAGGGAACAAGGGTTACACATGTAACCCGAGACGTTCCCTTTACAAAAAGCTTCACTATGATGCTGCGCTTTGCTAAGCGCTTTTGGGAATGCAATACCCACTCCACCGCACTGGGGCTGTCCGGACCCCTACGGTTGTGAAGTGTGCTCATAAGAACGCGAGAGGTCTCAGACATGAGCTTGAGATGTTGTAGAGTATGAACGGAAAATCATGAACTCCTTAATTCTGAATGCAATGCACACATTTGTGCGAAGGATCCTAAAACCCCCACACCCTGTGACTCCCCATCTAAATCACGAGGTAGTGCCAGCAAGTCTGGGAGTTAGAATGCTTCTTGAAGTTTTTACAACCCAAAGAGCCTCTCCAGAGACACTCGTGATATCGCCATCTACACACTGAAAATCTATACACTCATACCATTTAAAACCACGAAATGGTTTATTTTTAAGGAAATATGTTTTATTCCCGTATGCTTGGGTATTTCTGCTGTTATATCAAACTAGTTAAGATTGTTTAGTTGTGTAGTTAAACTCTGAGGTCTTATATAAATAATCTTAAAATATATATTCACTTTTAAGTGTACCAAATACAAGTTTCTTGGTATCAAATTAAACCTTACGACTCGCCCTAGCTGAATATATATATAAGGTTACATTAAAATGTATTCTGCTATGTTTTACCATCTTTTGAGTGATTCAAACCACATCCAGGACCCTGTCATAAATTAGGCAAATGATCAGCCTTGACAAGACAGAGGGAACCTTCTCGTGCCAAAACTGAGGCGCCTCATTGGGTCATTCCTCCCAAAGGAGGCGTGACCTCCCTACCTTAAAGTCAGGATCTGGTGTGAAATCACTCTCTCTTTTGTGCTCTCTTTGTCCTCTCTTGCTTTCTCTTCTGAACCTCTTCAAGTCTTCTTCAACTTCTCTTCAAACTCTCGTCAGACATGTCTTTTGTTTTATTTGGCGTTTATCTCAGTCTTTTTCTTGTCTTCGGACAAAGCTCAACACTCTACGTTTTTGGAGCAGTCCGATATCCTCCGGGTGAAAGGACTCTCTCTCAGTTTCAACCATTACTCCTAAGATGCTTTGAACTTCCCGCGAGCGATCCACGCTCTGGAAGCACCAACAGATATCCTCCAGCTCACGGACGCAACGAGGACATTCACGCACACACGCAGTCTTGTTCAGCGACACAAAGGTCCATTTTGCAAGTATTATTCCATCTAAATTCAAATGCGTTAAAGTGTGTAATTCCCTTGCTGGCTCTTAAGGTTTAACTGTTGTAACAAGTTTGCTATCATTTTCCTTACTGTTTTACTTTGTTTGTTCTATGTTAAATGTTTGTTGTTAAATGTGTTCTATGTTTGTTTAAGTGTAGTGATATATCCTAGTTCCTTGTATTAAACCCAATTATACCCTTGATTGTCTGTGTTTGTTGGTCATAAAACAAAGCCTCTTTAATGTGCGATCTAAAGCTACGAGCTGATATTATCAAAGTAAGTTAACGTGCTTTGATTAAGTAGGCTTATACTAAGAATAAACCTTCTGGAGAATTGATCAAGAGTACCAAGCAAAGTGGTTTGCTGGACGAACTGGTTGGTTGCGGTACGGGTTCATTCCATTAAGGTGTTCTGAAAATTAATACAGCCTGTCTGCATAGGATGTATATTCCTAATTAATTATAATTTGTTGTGTTTAATTATCTATATATATCTGAAGCAGAATTTTGGGCTATATAACCCTGTTTTGGGGCAATTTAGAATGTATTGGAATCTGGTTCAAACCGTATGGTTAATCATTGATTAAAATCATTAATATTAATTGTAAATTCCCCAAACCTGAACCAAGAAACCATAAACATCTAGTAGCATAAACATCTAAACCATAAAATTTGACGAATGTGTGCAGAGAGGACCAGCCTGCCGCATCACAAACTTGTTTAGACGTGAGCTTGAGATTTCGACTCAAGGACGTAAGAGTCCAGAGTAGCAAAAACATCTAACCCATAAAGTTCGATGAACATGTGAGGTGAGGACCATTTCTGCCACATCACGAACTTGTTAAGGCATGAGTCTGCCATAAAAACTGATGAATGTGTGCGGAGAGGACCAGCCTGCCGCATCACAAACTTGTTCAGGCATGAGCTTGAGATGTCGACTCAAGGACGTAAGAGCCTGGAGTAGCATGGACATCCAAACTATAAAATCTGATGAATGTGTGCAGAGAAGACCATCCTGCTGCATCAAAAACCTGCTGCAGAGGGACCCCTCTAGCCAAGGCTTTAGAGGAGGCGACCCCTCTGGTGGAGTGAGCCCTCCAGGACTATTGCTAAGTCCCATGAAGGAGTTCTGGTCCTAACAGGAGGCCTCAGTCGCAAGGCTCCACAAATGAAGCGAGCGAGTAGAGGATGCCTCCACAAAGGCACCCCGTCCATCAAGGCGTGGCAAGCCGAAATGGTGGCCACATAAACCCTGAGAGTAGAGGGGCATATACCTGCTGACAGTTTTTCCTGCAGAAAGTCCAGAACTGAAACAATTTGGCAGTTAACTGGATCTGCACCATGTGAACTGCACCACTTTTGGAAGACACCCCATTTATTGGTGTAGATTCTTCTGGTAGAGGGAGCCCTAGCACTAAGAATGGTCTCGATAACCTCAGGTGACAGCCCTGTGTCCCTCAGATGGTACCCTTCAGGGGCCAAACATGAAGTTTCCACAATTCGGGCCGGGGATGAAATATCGTCCCCTGCGCCTGAGACAGAAGGTCCCTCCTGTCCGGAATCGCCCAAGGCGAGCCGTCAAGGTGAGTTATTAGCTCCGAGAACCATACCCTGTTCGGCCAGCGCGGCGCTATCAGTAAGAGGCAAGACCCTTGCTGGCGAACTCTGGCCAAGACTCCCGGGAGCAGAGAAACCGGGGAAAAACGTATACAGACGCATTCAGGGCCATGTATGCGCCATAACGTCCAGACCCAGGGGGGCTGGGTGACTCAGGGAGAAGTAGAGGAGAGCGCTGTTCATAGAGGCGAAGAGGTCCTCTTCTACCCTGTAAAATCTCACCCAGATTTGTTCCACTACCTAGGGGTGGAGTTTCCACTCACTCGTCGGTATTTTCTGTCTGGACAGTAAATCTGCTCCCACATACGGGCATCCAGGGATATAAACTGCCCTGAGTGACAGGGCCCTGCCCTGGGACCCAAGGAGAATCCGATGTGCCAGAAATTTAGCTGACGTGAACGTGGACCTCCTTGATGGTTTATGTAAGAGACTACCGCTGTATTGCCCACCCGCACCAAGACATGGTAGCCTCTGGAGGAAGTATTTCAGGGCCAGAAATACCGCCATCAACTCGAGACAGTTACTGTGACAACTGAGCTGACGACCCTCCCATCCCCTTGAGCTGGACGACCACTTAAGACCGCTACCCAGCCCATCAGGTAGGTGTCTGTCATTAGCAGCCTGCGATGACGAGACACACCTAGAGTGGGACTCAAGGTAAGAAACCGGGGTCTGAACCACATAGCAAGGGAACGAAGCACACGGCGCGTAACCCTTATTAGCCCTAGTGGACTGGCCCTTGGATGAAATCCCCTGGCTTTTAGCCACAGCTGAAATGGTCTCATATGGAGCCGGCCCAAAGGGATCACCATGGACGCAGACGCCATGAGACCTAGTATTTGTTGATACTGGTGAACAGTGCAACCTTGACCTAGCCTGAGTTTGCTCAGGGTGTTCTGAATGGACGTGATACGAGCGGGAGACAACTGTGCCCACATCGTGATCGAATTCCATATAACCCCCAGATAGGTGATTCCCCAGGTGGGAGAGAGAACGCTCTTTGACGTTGAGTCTCAGACCCGGAGAAACCAGAGGAGCTAAGACAATATCCCTGTGCTGAACTGCCAGTTCTTGGAGCTGCGCTAAGATCATGTAATTCAGAATGCGGATGCCCCGGAGTCACGAAGGAGCCAGTGCTGCATCCATGCATTTCGTAAATGTGCGGGGTGATGAATGGAAGAACCCGATACTGGATGGCTTCGTCCCCGAAAGCGAACCTCAGGAACTTCCTGTGCTGTGGCATATTTCAATATATTCCAATATGGAAAGATCGATTGTGATCAGCCAATCGTAATGTTGGATCTGAGACATGATCGTCTTGACAGTTAGCATCTTGAACCCTGACCGAGTGGTTCAAGCCTCAAAGATCTAAAATCGGACGCAATCCCCCCCCCCCCCTTCTTGGGGACCAGGCAGTATCTGCTGTAATAGCCTGACTCTTTCTTTGGAAGGGGAACACGCTCATGGCCCCTTTGACCAAGAGATTTTGCAGCTCTTTCCACAGTAGACATGGCTGTTCCGGTTTCACGGTAGTGGGAACCACGGCGTTGAAACGCGGAGGACGGCGAGCGAATTGAATTCTGTAGCCTCTGTCTACTGTGTTCAGAACCCACATACAAATGCCTGGCAGAAGTTTCCACGCTGCCAGGTTCTCTCTGATGGCTATCAATTTCGACACTTCCTGTTGAGGGGATGTCGAGTGTTCCGCGTCCTGGATAAAGGCAGGAAGCAACAGTACAACTCTTTGTTGGAAGCCTCTGTCACCTGAAACACCAAAGAGTGAAGAGGTTTCGTGAGGGTATCGGGAGGGCCGAAGTGGATGGTACACGCATCCCGTCCCGAGAGGAACCACCCCCACAAGGCTGGGGACAAGACCATAAGGGTTTCTTTCTTTTAGAAATCACGACCCTGAGGTCCTGCTTCGGGGGCTGCTGAGGGCGACGAGCCTGTCCCCAGTCTTTACGAGGGGGAGCACGACTCGCCACGCTCTGCCTAGCCCCTCAAAGTGCGGCGAAGAAAAAACTGCCCGAAGGCTTCCTCGTGGCTTTTCGCCTCCTGGAATCTGGAGATAACCGTATTCATGGCGTCCACGAAGAGACTGGAAGGCGAAACCGGGGCATCGAGTGGGAAAACTCTGTCCTTATCCTTGATGCCCGAAAGGTTAAGCTATAAATGCCTCTCCATGCTGACTACAGCGAACATAGACCAACCAATGGCATGGACCAATGGCATGGGCCATAGTCGCATGGAGAGATAAATCTGTGGCCCGACAAAGTTCAGAAAAGGCTTCTTCGTCGAGTGTTGCACCCGCATTCAGGTCTTTCAGTAGGTCAGCCTGGTACGCCTGTAACACGGCCATGTGTGCAGCGCAGCACCAGCCTGACCTGCCGCTTGATAAGCCCTCCCCACTAGCATGGAGGTAGGTAGTCCTTCATGGCTTAGTGGGGAGAGTAAGCGAGGCGAGCGTGAAGCCCTGCCCCAACGCGAGAGCAGCATGCTCTTCTCCCAAACAAACAAAACAAAATTGATGCGTGTCTCTGACAGTCATAGAACGTTGACATATATATATATATAGAAAGAGGGAAAGGAGAAAAGGTTCACTGCGCACTGCCTAACAAATTCTAAATCCTAGCAGAGGAAAGAAAGTTTCTGACAGGCTCGTGAGACACACAGCCCAGTTTTCTCAAAAGAAAACGGATCTGACGACACGCTGGTGACGCGTCTATTTATAGCCTGGCCACAGGTGCATCTAATGATCTCACCAGCCGAGGCTATAAATTCCGGTCACTATTCATTGACGTGTTACACACATATTCACAGCTGGTCACAATGCAGGATTGTTCCCAAAAGCACTTAGCATAGCGCAGCATCGTAGTGAAGCTTTTTGTAAAGGGAAAATTGTTTTGCATTTGTATGGATATACACTTTGACACTACTTTACTATGTAGTTGTCTCTAATCTTGAACAAAGTGCATGATGGAGACTCAAAAGTCAGATGAACCATTTTCCATATGCCTGTTAACAGTACTAAATTACATTGTAATATACTGTACCACTAATTAAGTTGTTCAAAGTTTTCAGAAACAGTTTAACAATACTAGTATTGCATAACTAGAGAATGTCTCTGTTAGCCCAAAATACAGTGATTGTTTTTCTGTTGCACACATAATTATATGGTCTTTTCCAACCAGTAAGGCATATTGGACATTTGACATTTCCAGAAATGCAGTTTTGCAGTCTGACCTGCCTCTGATGGGGTTATACACCTCAATGTAATCCCCTTTCATAGGGTCCTCTTTCCAATGAGAGGTCTTGGATTAGTTTCACATTGGCCTTTATAAAGGGCAAATGTTCAATATAAGACATGGTCAGCAAGAGAAGATGGTATATGAAACAGATATAAAAGGGAATTACAGGTTCATTATTTCCAGAAATGATTTCAGAAATTAATTAATCAGATAGAATACACTACACTTAATAAGAGCAACCTGTGAAAGAAGGAAAGAAAGAATCACTAATCAGTTTTATGTTTGATGATTAAAATATAAAGATACAATTACAGTCAGTCTTCACAGAGATACGTAGATAAACACATTGGTAGATCCTATCCTATTCAAGGCACACTCATTGGCTTTAGATTAGTTAATTGGCCTTTAGCACATTAAAAGTTACTAATTTCTGCACATTTCATAAATATATGCACATTACATGTGCATTTTTTAAGCCACTAGAACTGTTTAAAGAAAATGTATACTGTGTTTCTACAATATACAATGTGCATTATGTATTTAATATGGATATAGTGTATTATGTGTATACCGTGCATAGTGAGTATATTGTGTTTGTCTGTCACTACATGATAATGATGTCGGTGGACCATACACAGATTTTAATTAACCAATACACTTTGTAATGACAATAAACTGATTAATTTATCTTGATTTGACAGGGAGCAAGATAAGATAATTTTACTGCTAAACAGTTCTTCACCATTTTCACTGATGCTCATGTTGTGCAGAAATTCTTTACAGGAAAGGGATACAATTTTGAACTTTTTCTCAGGTCCACGGCAAGACTTTGTGGTGAAGAACAAACTAAAAAGTTACTTTTCTGAAGATGAAGATTGGTGTGCTGATTTCACCTTTTTACACCGCATATCTGTTGACATCAATGGCAAGTTTTTCATACTATTCCATTAAAATGTTGATGTTTATTTGAGGCAATGAGTTCTGCAGCAAGTGGAAAATGCATTGTTTCTGATTTCTGCGGCATAAAGACAATTCCAGGAGGCATTATGATGTGGGTAGTAAAATTTATTCACCAACAATAACACAACCCTGCCTGTGAGTGGGATATTAATTTAGGAGGTGCAATATCTTGCACAGTCCCATAGGACTAACCAGGACCTGCCAGTTTAACGGATAGAAATGCACATTTTAATAAGAGTGGGATGGTTTTCTTTCAACTTTTGATCGTAAAAGTCAGTTCATTTAAAAATAAATAGTATGTTGACAGAATCTTTATCTCATGCTAAAGAAATGGCATTCTATGTTCCAGATTATCCAAAGTCAAAAACTTGACAGGATGTTTTACAGCAGTGATGTTTGTATATACAGTAATATATAATAAAGCCCAATCCATCATTCAAGACCTCAACAACTACTGTGGCCACAAGCCCCTTACCTTTTGACAAGCATTACCACATATATACACTCACCTAAAGGATTATTAGGAACACCTGTTCAATTTCTCATTAATGCAATTATCTAATCAACCAATCACATGGCAGTTGCTTCAATGCATTTAGGGGTGTGGTCCTGGTCAAGACAATCTCCTGAACTCCAAACTGAATGTCAGAATGGGAAAGAAAGGTGATTTAAGCAATTTTGAGCGTGGCATGGTTGTTGGTGCCAGACGGGCCGGTCTGAGTATTTCACAATCTACTCAGTTACTGGGATTTTCACGCACAACCATTTCTAGGGTTTACAAAGAATGGTGTGAAAAGGAAAAACATCCAGTATGCAGCAGTCCTGTGGGCTGAAAATGCCTTGTTGATGCTAGAGGTCAGAGGAGAATGGGCCGACTGATTCAAGCTGATAGAAGAGCAACTTTGCCTGAAATAACCACTCGTTACAACCGAGGTATGCAGCAAAGCATTTGTGAAGCCACAACACGCACAACCTTGAGGCAGATGGGCTACAACAGCAGAAGACCCCACCGGGTACCACTCATCTCCACTACAAATAGGAAAAAGAGGCTACAATTTGCAAGAGCTCACCAAAATTGGACAGTTGAAGACTGGAAAAATGTTGTCTGGTCTGATGAGTCTCGATTTCTGTTGAGACATTCAGATGGTAGAGTCAGAATTTGGCGTAAACAGAATGAGAACATGGATCCATCATGCCTTGTTACCACTGTGCAGGCTGGTGGTGGTGGTGTAATGGTGTGGGGGATGTTTTCTTGGCACACTTTAGGCCCCTTAGTGCCAATTGGGCATCGTTTAAATGCCACGGCCTACCTGAGCATTGTTTCTGACCATGTCCATCCCTTTATGCCCACCATGTACCCATCCTCTGATGGCTACTTCCAGCAGGATAATGCACCATGTCACAAAGCTCGAATCATTTCAAATTGGTTTCTTGAACATGACAATGAGTTCACTGTACTAAAATGGCCCCCACAGTCACCAGATCTCAACCCAATAGAGCATCTTTGGGATGTGGTGGAACGGGAGCTTCGTGCCCTGGATGTGCATCCCACAAATCTCCATCAACTGCAAGATGCTATCCTATCAATATGGGCCAACATTTCTAAAGAATGCTTTCAGCACCTTGTTGAATCAATGCCACGTAGAATTAAGGCAGTTCTGAAGGCGAAAGGGGGTCAAACACAGTATTAGTATGGTGTTCCTAATAATCCTTTAGGTGAGTGTATATGTATATACAGTATATTGTATCTGTACCCCAAAAAAGTTCTGCTGATTTCTGCAGAATGATTGTCCATTGTTTTCAAAGTACATCCCTTGCATCTTGTATTGACATTTTTATTTTTTGGATGTGTATTTCAACAAAATTAAAATAATTTCTTTAATGGGCAATCAGATGCAAAACCATTGTTTATTTTTTGTAGTTACATGTACGAATCAATCGTTTGGCTTTTGTGAATATGTAAAAAAAAGGCAAATTAAACACTTACAATATATGCAATCCTTCGGTTCATTCTGCACTGTGTACATGCTAGACGTTGATATGTTCAGTCAGAAATTTTATTTTAGCAGAAATAAATGCCGCCCTGTAATGAACAAATGCTCTTGATTAGTTTCTGACTTGTTTTCAGGAAAAATGGGCAGTCATGTCTGGACAAACTGTTGCCACAGTAACGAAAACAAATCTGAACTTTTGATTGGACAAGTCTCTGGTAAAATCCTACGTGTGCCTAGCAACTATGAACTTTTGTTTAGTTAGCACCCAACAAAAACAGAACCGTCACCTGTCGACACAAAAATGTGTTACACAGAGGTGTGGCCAAAGCTGAGGTTTTACTTGTACTGCTTGAGTAAGTCACAATGAACAAAGGTGCAGATAAAAATGTCAAATGATTGGGTAGATTTGAATATGTAATATAAATGAGGTAAAGCTGTCATAGCTCTCATTCTTTAATTTGTTGTCTCTTAAAATACAGTTTATTTTAAATAGATTTGCATGGTTAGGTGGTAGTCACTACCCTGATCTTCATAATGTATGACGTTTTAGACTTCTCCTAATTTCATGATAGTCCCCCATATTGTAATGATTTGAATTTGACTCTTTTGCAGCAAAATCATTTTTGTTAGATTCTAAAGGACAAAATCAGTCATTAAATTTCAGCACAGAAGATTATGAAATTAGACCTCCATGTGTGCTATGTTCTCTTCAGAAGTGAGTCTTGCAGTGGAGTGCAAAACAGTGTACTGTGTGCAGTGGAGAGGTCCTGAAGTCATTTATTTATTAACAGGGTTGACTGGAGGAAATCCTCAGGGGCACAAGGCTCACTTTCAGCAGGAGAGGAGAAACACTTAACACTGAAATAGACATCCACGCTCGGCATACATCCCGAAGGGTGTGTGCTTCAGTGTGGGTTGGGTAACTGTTGGAGTCATTTGTGTGTGTGTGTATGTGTGTTTGTGTCTCCAAGTTAGAAAGCAGGGCTTTTCAATTACAAAACTATTTTATATATCAAGCAATGGGGCAGTGTTTACACTCGCTACAATATAAAATACATTTCGGACAGTTTTTCAGTTGCATGTCCCACATTTTCTGTTTGCTGTTTAAAATAAGAACTTCCCAAGTTTCTAAATGAATCACTCTTTTGAGTCAGTTCTCAACCAGTCTGTGTGATTCAGTCTGAATCATTCAGACAGCTCACTCATGCATTGAAACATCTGATATGGTTCTTACTCAGTAAAACAGGAATGGAACACCTGATGAAAGATTTTCTTATCTTGTAGTGTAACTAGCTACTTTCTCCAAAGGGTTGCTTTCAGCTTAGTTCAGCTTATTTTTCAAGAATAGGCAGCTTTACTAGATACATTCTTGTAGCTTGTAGTGTAACTAGCTACTTTCTCTAAAGAGTTGCTTTCAGCTTAGTTTAGCTAGTTTTTATGTAGAGTAATCGGTAGCTTAGCTAGCATCATTGTTGTAGCATCTAATGTAACTGGCTTGTAACTTTCTTTAAAAAGGATCTTTCAGCTTAGTTAAGCTATCTTTTCTGTAGAGTAGTTAGTAGCTTAGCTAGATACATTTTAGTAGCTTGTAGCATAACTAGCTACTTTCTACTTTTCTTTAAAAAGCACAGTTTATAGATTAGTTTAGCTAATTTTTCTGTGGAATAGTTGGTAGCTAGCTCAGCTAGCCATTTTTTTGGGAGTAGCTTCAATACTGCTGGTTTATAATCACAACAATAATTTCTGACTTCCCTGAATATTTTCACAAGCTCAAAATAATTTTTTTTTAATCTAAATTATGCTGTAATTGGTAAATCTCAAGGTGATAGGATTAGGCCAATCTATTTTGGAATGCAAGTTAGGCTAAATGTGTTATAGGGAAAACAACTCTACATGGTTTACATATTTTCAACACACAAGAAAGAATTTTCCTTAATGCAAAACCGTCATAGGAGTTCATATTTAGCATGGTGGGACTGGGTGGCATAGAGACCCAAATGTGTGGTATGTTACTGACACATGCCTCAGCTGCCAGTTCAATGTTTAATGGTCAGAACAGCATGTCCAGATGTGACATAAATGCAAACCGTACTGGAAGCAAACAACATATTTTAAGTTCCCATAAATTTTTTCCTTCTACAAACCCTCAGTTAATTCTCTTTCCCTATTTTTCTTTTTTCTTTTGTGAGAATGAGGTATTATTAGATTTAGAAAAAAATTGTTGCCATGTGCTTATTGCTAAAAAGCTGCATCTATCAGCTTGCACTCCTATCTTGACTTTGAGTAGGCCTACATTTATTATTACACTCTTTTGGATGCTATTACAATCTCCGCTCCACAGTAACCAAATAAATTATGTGCACAAGAGAAGTGGAATGCGTCACACTTTTATTAAAAATGCCTTCCGTTAGAGTGACAAGGCCCATCTGTTTAAAGAGCTATCTTCTGTCCAGCACAGCAGCCGCAGCACAGTGTTCATAGTATCATGGTGACAAATAACTTTTCATAAAGCTTTATATCAAGCCTGTCTGCTATCTGGGGATACTGTTAGTGTCCCTGGAGAGTAATCCATCGTTTATCCTTCCTCTACAACACGATGTAACCTCACTTATTGTATAGCAATACATTAAAGGGGTGTTTGTACACATGGACTCTCCTATAATGGATGTGCAAAACCATACATTTTCAAAATCAAAGCAAGAAGTTTTGTTTCAAGGTTGCACTGTAGTATAATGAGGCTGGTTTCGGGTTCCAGGAGGGTTTTACTGTGCAAATTTTCAATTAGCTGAAGCATACCACGTTGTTGACATGTTAATGTAGCACCACTGCTAAAACAATTTAGATAAGTGAGTCAATCTGACTGGTGGACTAGTTGACCATTGTGACTGATATACTATGTTTATGTGATTCACCACACCATGAAAAATACGAGTTAAAACCACAAATCTTAGATGTACAACTCACAATCTACAAGCTTGTCAGTGTCTTGACAGTCATTATGCAAATACTGTAGAAGGATATCACAGTGAAGCCATAATGGCGAAGAGAATAATTTTTGGACAAGCTGTTATTTCCTCTCCATGTCATTTCCTGTTCAGAAAATATAATGTGTAGGTGGAAAGCCTGTTTCGTGTACAGTTTGGAGAGATTGAGAGAGAGAGAGGGAGAAGTCCATATCTTAACATTATAGTAACAGTCTTTGTATTGTCTTTATTGCTGTCTGCAAATACAAATTTCTCTCCTCTACAGACTTGTGCCATTATCACATGAAAATGATGAACATACATGAGCTCAAAAACATGACTTACTTCCAATAAATCTCTGAGCATGAACATTTCAAAACAGCTAATTTAACAAACGGCTCCAACAAAAGCACATGCAAATAATTGCATTTCAATCAAACATTAAAGTGAGAAAAGTACTTGCAGATGTTTGATCATTTAATCAGCGAGCCTGATGTCTCTCATGTGCGATTGTATTACTTTATTATATTATAATTTGTTGGAGAAAAAAAAAACATTCAATTGGCAAACAAGACAACTTTGGCAGAGTTGCAACTGAATTCATATACTTTACATGTCATTCTAGACACGGTGAACGGTCTTCCTAAAACATGTAGATATAAACCTGCTGCTAAATACCTCTGATTGACTCTCTAAAAAATATATTTCATAGAAGCTGACAGCATATGGCATCAATGTATGAAATAAAACTTGTACAGACAACTTGAACAGTGAATGTTTTTGAAAATTGTTTGCTCAAAAACAACAATCTATGTATGAAATGCAAGGCTAAGACATAATTAAAATTATAAAGTAAACACTAAATCTACTTAAACATATTTTAGATTTTTGTTGTTTATTCATATTATATACACATTTTTGAATTCATTCTTGTTTAACAGAAATAAAGCGATTGGCTAAGCTGGCTATGAATCATTGGCCACCCCAAAAACATTTTTCTTGCAGTGTGTTAGCTTATTGTTATGCTGCACAAAGGCATCCTGCATGATGCTGTTTTATGAGCTTTTGGGCTGTTTGAAGTGTCTGTGTAAACAGAATGTTTCTCTAAATGTCAAATGTAATTCAGAACAGAAAAGTGATTCTGGTCCAGTCTCACTTGAATGTACCAAATCCATAAACTACCCTTGCAATTCTTGCTTGACAAATGAACCGTTATGCATTAGATATAGACATTTGTTCCACAATGGGCTTTTTTAGTCTGATACAGGTTAATCTTTGTCTCCTTTGCCTGTAAGACTTTGTTTCCAAGCTGTACACTGGCTTTTAGTCATTTTTAGCAAGATATAATCTTCGATCTTGTTGTATGCCCTCAAGGATTTTGCTGGTGTGCTTTTTCATGGTCTTGGTCTTTTACTTTTATCTCTGTACAGAAAGTGTTCCTGGTCGGCAAAGCTATTCCTAAGGATTTAAAGGGGTCATATCATGGAAAATCTGATTTTCCTTTCTCTTTTGAAAGGGAATTTTTTTATAATATGTTGACATACTTTAATGTTCACAAGGTTGTCTATAATATTGTAGTATATCCAGTGTATGCAATATCAGTTCAGCTGGAGCATAACTTTTTGGAAGTCTGTAATTTGAATTTTGTCGTCTTTAATCCTGGGCACTTCCAAGTACACTTTCTTTTCTCAGATCGTGTGAGTGATTATGTGATCACTCTGGAGCCACAGGAAAGGTCCTAACATGCTGACAATGCTGATTGGCTGATGGCATCACTAGAATGCCCACAGCTACAAGTACATGGAAACTCTAATTTCTAAACAACAGAAGGAGATGATATCATTATTTCAGTTGGTATTACGATTTAGGTATTTACATTAGGGTTGTCACGGTACCACATTTTCAGTACATTTACATTACATTTACATTTATACAGAGTCTTTATTACAGGGACAATCCCCCCGGAGCTTCTGAATGTACTTTTTTCTTTTTTTTATAATTCCCTAATACTTTGGGGTCTACATAAGAAGAAGCTGTGAAAGTTTAGAGTGCATCTGGACTGTGATCCGTGTAATTACTCCTCTCCTCCGTTAGGCGTGAACTGCAGTGCTGCTCTCGCACGTCATTAGTTTAATATGATTTCATTTTACGTTAAATGAGATCAAACGACTATTCGACAATTACAATTTTTCTCGTAATTTTTTTATTTTCAGATAATGTCAACTAATGGTTTCAGCCCTAATGCAAATGATAATATGCTTTAAACTAACCTGCTTTGGTTGCTTGAATTAATCCGGGTGTCTGTCTTTCATGTGCTTTATTACGTTTGATGTGTTTCCTCCTTTCGTCAGAAAATTGTGAAAGCAGCGTTTACAAAGAGGTTTGTGCTGATCTATGATGTTTCCCTTTTCATCAGCCTCAAATACAAAGAATTTCCAAACCTGGCTTTTTCCACTTTTCTTTTCGACAAGATTCAGTTGAGACTCCTCAGCATTGTTCCTGTGGTGAAGCACATACTCTTTGCACAGCCTTCCAAATTATCCCAATGTTAGGAAAGATTGGGATCTGGGTTTATTTGTATGAAGGTCCATGACAGCTTTACATTTCTGCTTTTAACCCCTCCCAAAATTGTCCACATTCACTTCCATTGTAAGTGCACAATTGTAAACTTTTTTCAAGAAGAAGAGGGACGAGTTGAAATTAATTTTGTGGTAATCAACATTTTTCCACAACTGCTGTCAATTGAGCTTAACTTGTATTGAACTCAGAATATTCTTTAAATCTTGTCTTTTCCAATAGAGACCTGCACCATCCGTGATATTTATTTCCCTACTTTAACCTGCTGCAACGTTATAAAAACATATTAGTTTTTCATTTCCTTTCATAGTGCTGAATTTTATCCAGTTACTGTACCTGCAACCTGGCCAAAGTGTCTGGAAAATATTCTCATTGCTCTCTCATTCCTGCAGTCACATAATCAGAAATTTTCACAAGCAATAAAGAGACAGCGAGATAAAATGTCTTTGTATCCTTGTTCACAAAAACCACAGCTTGCATGTCATTCAAAAACATAATCAGACTAATGAAAGACACATACAACAATTAACTACTTTGTTCCCCCAGGAGATCCCCCATTTTATTTCTGCAGAATATGTTGAATTTACAATGATTAAAAAATAAAAGTTTCTCTGTTTCTGACCGAAGTATTTCAACTGAATTTTTAAAGTTGCGTCCATGCAGAATAAGGGGATGTTTTATGAGTTTCCTTCAGTTTGGGGTCTTGTTGGGGTGAATGAATTGCACTGGATAGCTAATCACGCTCACTTATAAGTTAATTGGATGAAAGGTGCACCCAGTACATTTTCCTCATTAAATCGTCTAACCCCTACAGAAATGAACAGCATTAAAAAAAATATCATGTACACTATCATGAATAAGGACTTTTGTTATAATTCTGGTCTGAATTTTGGTCGGTTTCTCACCCAAAGAAAGCTTCAAAATATCTTATTTTGTGATCAGTAGGATATAGAAAATCATAAGAGTTTGAGACGGCATAAGGGTAAGTAAATGATCATTTCTGAATGAACTTTCCATTTAAGTTAAAGAAAATGTAATATGTTTTAATATGAGATTAATTTTAGTTTTAATATGAGATTAATTTTAGAGATTAAACAGATTAATTCCTCAGTGTGTTGTGAAATCAGTCAGGTAATAAAGCATTGTACATATATGAAATTAATGGACCTCTAAAGGACATTTGTGTTCAGTGTATTTGGATGTTCTCACAGTGACAGTGTGAGTATGGAGATGTGCTGCTGACAGCTGTCTTGCATTGACAGTATTACCGGCACATAACTGCAGCCTCTCTATGGCTGGATCAGGTGTCTGCTGCTCAGGATGTGGTGAGACAATTCGTCCTCAGATTGATTCACTTCCTATTGAATTGCTCTCCAAACCTGAAGTGTAATTTAAGCTGTCCTTGTGAGTCATACTGCTTTGCTTCACTTGAAAAAATTAGGTTAGTTTTCATGTTGTCTTTTTCCACAACATGGGAAGCATAAACTGAAAATAAATAAATAGTGGTATTGGGTACGTTACTAAAAAAAAAAGTAATTAATTACTAACTAATAATTACATCTTCTACAGTGTAATTAGATTACTGTACTAATTACTCTGTTTGAAAAGTAATTGAATTACTTATTACTAATTACTTTCTAAAACCCTTATCAACCTTGACCAGGTAACAAATACAAGGATAGACCTGAAACTGTTCTTTTAATTCTTTCATATGAATCATATAAAATCAAATAAATTATTCATGAACTGGCCAAAGAATTTTAGGGGGCAGCATTAAATTAGAAAACACATATTTTTACATTAGACGTTAAATTTCTATTTTAAATTCACTATTGTTTTATATAGAATTGTTCTATAGTCTATACAATATTTAGCACAATTACATCAGAAGTAAATGTAATTAAATAAGCTAAATGTAACCCGCACACACACACACACAAGACGAGACAGTCACAATGTGAGTAAACACTGCTTTTATTAAAGAGCAGGCGAAGGTACAGTGGGGAAAATCCAGAGGGAGAATCGTCGAGGAAGCGTGAGGGTCAAAAGCCGGGAATCAAAGTAGAGAAAAGGGGCAAATCCGGGAGAGAGTGGTCAACGAGAGCGGGAGGTCGAGCCGGAATCAGACACAACTAGATGGGACTAGTGGGAGCAAAAGACAGGGGAACAAGGGGAGCTGGCAAGCTAAGGGGTAAACTAGAGGAGTACAAAACTAGACGAGACTAGCGGGGGGCAAAGATACGGGAAACTAAACACAATAACCAACAAGCGGGAGACGAATGTGCTGTGATATTTATAGAGACGAGTGCAGGTGTAAACAATGACAGGTGATAGGGACGAGTGCAGGTGTATACAATGAACATATTGTTCTGGCGATAGAAGTGGGCATGTGAGCCCGAGGGGGGGAGATAGTGTACGAGCATGTGAGCTCGTAGGAGCGAGCAAAACGAGCGTAGAAGCTCGAGGGGGCGGAGCGAGGGAGCGGGAAGCGAGCGAGTACGCTCGCGGAGTGCGTGTGTGTGCTCGGTGAAGCCGAGCGTGCGCGTGAGCTGGACAAATGGGAGCGCGTGTGCGTGCTCGAGGAAGCGGGGATGGGGCAGAGGAGCGGGGTTCGTGACACTAAACAACAAAATCGATACAACATGTGCAAAATAAAACATGTGCATTTAATATTAAAGATTGTCAGTAATGGCATTTGAGGGAGAATTACAATAAGGATTGCTGAAGTAAACAATTGTAGCAGAACAAAAAATTATCAGCACAGCATGTTCTCCGCTTAATGGCCTGACTATATTCATGTATTAATCAGAAAGGTATGGCAAGTGTTTTATCAGAACAGTCCTGTACTCCTGTCATCTGTCATAATTTTTCCCATATATTGTAAACTAGCCTTTGATATTTGGGTCAATAATAAATAATGTTGTCCAAGATGATAAAAATGAGAAAACTTAAAAAAAATCTAGTTTGAGCACCACAGTCACCACCATTGTGTCCTTGAGAACTTGACTCTAGGTTGCTCCAGGGGGATTGTCCCTGTAATAAGGGCAATGTAAGTCGCTTTGGATAAAAGTGTCTGCCAAATGCATAAATGCAAATGTCAAATGTAGTTTAAAACCCATTTCTCCAATTTGGTTTCATACATTTTGGAAAAAATATTTATGGCATTTTCTGCAATGAAACTAAAAGAAACAGTGAATCAATATAATATATATATTTTATATTTATACATATTAATACAATTTTAAAACAATTGTTTCACTGTTTTAAAAAAAAAAACATTATTAAAGATTATTCTTCTCTACTCCTTTCTTTTTTCAAAAAAAGTTTTTAATGAGACTTTAATGAGAAATACTCAGAATTTTTACACCACATGACATTTTTTACTTAAGGCCCCATAAAAAAACATCAAAATGATGGTGAACTCAGAAACTATGCGCATCATAGAAGAGGTATGTTCATGTAACTTTTTTGTGTGAATCACATTTTTATGTATTTTTTAATTATTCTATCTGGACAAAAAATACAGTAGTTTGAGGCGAGTCACTGTGCCAACATGAGGACTTAGAGCACATTGGGAATTGGGCATACCAAATTGAGGAGAAAAGGGGAGAAAATCAAAAAGAATTTTTTTTTTTTTTAACACAGGCAACGATGCCCTACAAAGGTTTGCTATTGCTACTGATTCCTGAATAATATGATAATGATATTTTGGCCAGTCGACATGTTGCTACCGAATGTTCCAGTACCCTGACACTGACCCCATTCTGCTGAGTTATTCTGCCATCTTCCACACACATTTTTGTATCAATTCCAGTGTTTTTACCTTTTCCTGTGGCACTTCTGATAGTACATTGTACAAAAAGCTTTAGAAACATAGGTTCTGTCCCATGGAAACCGATTAGCATGATTCAGATATTGCATTTTCCCTCTAATACAAAATGTTTACTCCAATGAAGGTTAGATTTAGTTGGGTAAGAGCATATTGTTAATAAAATAAACATTCCTGTTGACTGTATAACATTAACAATAAACAACTCTCATTACAACTCGCTTTTGGTGCAACTCTGTGGAAATTTCACTCGGAAACAGGAGCTCACACATGCCCATACGTACGGAAATGAAAAATAACACTTTGCAGGTTTAGCCACTGGGGACAGGGGTTCGAATTTCAGTAAGCATAGACCGATGTCAGGTTTTAAAATTAATCACTAGGATCAAGCACCCAGGATCACATAATTATAAACAACAAAATTTCTTCCTCAAAGTAGCTATAATATGTACCCTTCACTAATCGCATTGCAGGAGGGTCTTTCGTGAAAGCATCCTTCCCCTTCTGTCGCACTCTCCACGTTGTGTCGGAGAAGCGACACTAGGGGTCTCTCTTGAGCGCCGATATTCACCTCTGACCTATTGAAAAGGGCCAATGAGAGTTGGCAGTCAGTATTTGCATACCCCGCCCGATGGTCTGTTTGCAGTCTGCTGCGAGAATACACACCCTGAACGTTCCTGTATCTCTGACGATCTGCTTGCTGTTGGATTTGACGGCGCACAACAGCGGCTTTCTCTGTACTTTGCACGGCGTGCATTGTTGCCCCTGAGCGCTTCGACAGCGCAGATACACACACACACACTGTGTATTAAAAGAGTGATTTCCTTTAAAAGAGCAAATTTCTCTAAAAGAGCAAACACAGCGGCGTTGAACGTCCTTTTAAGGACGCCGTCTTTTCAAGATGCCTTTCCGCCTCTGTGTCGTTCCTGGATGCGGTAGAAGTCTCTCCGCTTCAGACGGCCACAGGCGCTGTCTCGTGTGTTTGGGCCGCGATCACACCGAGGCGGCGTTTGTGGATGGTTCATGTTCTCACTGCGAGAACATGACCATGACCACGTTGCGGTCGCGGCTTGCTTTCAATAGAAAGCAAGCCACCCCAGCCGCACCCCGCATTGCTCTTTCTTCCCACGGGATTGAGGACGATACGGTTGGCCCCCCGCGAACCTCCCGTTCCCCGACACGCCTGGCCGTCTATCCTCCCGAGTCCGAAGCAGATGAGCTCACCGCTGCATCGGAGAGTGCGGTGTCTGATGTCAAGGACTCCTCTGGACTGCCGCCTTCGGGCCAGCAGGCCCAGGCTGAGGCCGACGCTCAGATGTCCGACATGCTTTCCTGGGCCGCCGTGAGCGTGGGGTTGGATTGGAACCCTCCGTCCTCCCCACAGCCTTCACGGTTGGATGATTGGTTCCTGGGGGCAGCGCGCCATTCGCGGCCTCGCATCCCCCCGGTCCCGTTTTTCCCGGAGGTGCATGATGAGCTGACGTCTACGTGGAGAGCCCCGCTCTCTGCTCGTCTAGGTGCCACCCGCTCCACTCTCTCCACCCTCGATGGTGGAGAGCGCCACGGATACGAGGCGATTACCCAGGTCGATAGGGCAGTTGCGCACCATCTATGCCCTGGTAGCTCTACCTCCTGGTGCGGTCGCCCCGTACTCCCATCCAAGCCCTGTAGGACAACATCCTCGCTCAACGCGAGAGCCTACAGTGCGGCTGGACGCGCTGCCTCCGCCCTGCATGCGATGGCCCTCCTGCAAGTCCACCAGGCCAAAGCTCTCAGAAGCATGCACGGGGGTGGACCTGATCCTGATGTGCTGCAGGAACTGCGCTCAGCGACCGACCTCGCCCTGAGAGCAACGAAGGCCACAGCGCAGGCACTCGGACAGACGATGGCCACCCTAGTGGTCCAGGAACGCCATCTTTGGCTCAATCTGGTCGAGATGCGTGAGGCCGACAAGAACCGCTTCCTGGACGCACCTGTCTCCCAGATTGGCCTTTTCGGCGACACCGTCGAGGACTTCGCCCAACAGTTCTCCACGGTGAAGAAGCAGATGGAGGCCATCTCCCATATCATGCCCCGCCGCAGACCTGCCGCCACGGGCCCTGCCCTGCCTGCCTGCCGAGGGCGCCCCCTGCGAAGAAACCAGCTCCTGCTCCGCCTCAACCCGGGCCCAGCTCTCAGCCCCAGCGTCGAAGCACCCCGCAGGCGGCAGACGCCCCTGTCTCACGAACCCCTCTAGGACCCGGAAGGCTCCCAAGTGTTCCTGAGACAGCCGACCCAGAGCCCAAGACGTTAGCTCCGGAGGTGGTAAGACCGCTCCGTCCCCCGGTGGAGGGCCGGGAGGAGAATCCTTTGTTTTTTCATTTGCCACACCCCCTGACGGGGGCTGTGGTACACACATTCTCAATAAAAGAGCTATTTCCTTTGCCTCTGGGTCACCTGGCCCGCAAATGCCGTTCTCACGGCAATCTGCTTCCAGATTACGACAGTCCCGGTACACCGGACGCAGCGATCCCGCCTTCCGCCTGCCTACGACTGCCCCCCGGCCGGCCGGTTCAGACGAGTCCAGAGGACGCCAGCAGACGTCCTCCTCAGTCACTGAACCCGCCCCTGCCGGGTGCGCTGGAGCAAGGTAAGTGCTTTGAGTCTATTCTCAGCACCCCAGCCTCAGGCCGCAACGAAGCCGCCCGACGCTGCATTACCTGTTCCACCCTGTTGCGAGGCCCCGCCGGGTACGTCCAAAATACTCGTCCCTTTGGTGCCCCTAGCGCAGAGCTGGGAAGCGTGGTTTTCGCTTCCCAATGCATCACGCTGGCTGCACCGGACCATTCGACTCGGTTAAGCAATTCAGTTTGCCCGCTCCCGCCCCTTCAGGGGCATCCGCTTCCGCAGTACACGGCGAGCATGCCAGTTCCCTGCGCACGGAAATCGCGACTCTCTTAGCCAAGGGCGCTGTAGAGCCCGTCCCTCCAACCGAAATGAGGAAGGGTTTCTACAGCCCTTACTTCATTGTACCCAAGAAAGGCGGCGGCTTACGACCAATCCTGGACCTGCGAGTTTTCAATCGGGCCTTGTTAAAGCTCCCTTTCAAAATGCTCACGCAGAGAAATATTCTGGCTGGCGTTCAGCATCTAGATTGGTTCGCAGCGGTAGACCTGAAGGACGCGTACTTCCACGTCTCAATTCTGCCACGACACCGACCCTTCTTACGGTTCGCGTTCGATGGCCAGGCGTTTCAGTACAAAGTCCTCCCCTTCGGCCTGTCTCAGTCCCCTCGCATCTTCACGAAGGTCGCAGAGGCGGCTCTTGCCCCGCTACGAGTAGCCGGCATCCGTATTCTCAACTACTTCGACGACTGGCTTATCTTAGCACACTCTCGAGAGTTACTCTGCACACACAGAGACCAGGTGCTCTGGCACCTCAGCCGCTTGGGGTTTCAGGTCAACTGGGAAAAGAGCAAGCTCACTCCGGTTCAGAGCATCTCTTTTCTCGGGTTAGACTCAGTCTCAATGACAGCACGTCTCACAAGCGAGCGTGCTCAGTCGGTGCTGGATTGCCTCGCTTCCTTCAAGCCAGGCACAGTCTAAAACTTTTCCAGAGGCTCCTGGGGCATATGGCGTCCTCCGCGGCGGTCGTGCCGCTGGGGTTGATGCATATGGGACCACTCCAGCACTGGCTCCAGACTCGAGTCCCGAGACAAGCATGGCACCACGGCACACATCGGGTAAGGATCACCCCCGCCTACCTCAAAACACTCCGACCCTGGACAGACCTCTGCTTTTTACGGGCAGGAGTGCCCCTGCAGAAGGTGTCCCGACGCTTTCTGGTCACAACCGACGCCTCCCGGTCCGGGTGGGGTGACGTGTGCAGCGGGCACGCAGCAGCGGGCCGTTGGAAAGGGGCACCGCTGCGTTGGCACATCAACTGCCTGGAGTTGCTGACAATCCTTCTCGCCCTCAGGAAGTTCCTCCCGTTAGTTCGGGACAAACACGTCCTCGTGAGATCGGACAGCACCACGGTGGTGGCGTACATAAATCGCCAAGGCGGCGTACGCTCCCGCCACGTCACAACTCGCCCGCCGTCTCCTCCTATGGAGCCAGCAGTGAGTCAGGTCGCTGCGTGCCACTCACATCCCCGGCAAGCTCAACGTCGTAGCGGACGCGCTATCACGACAACGCCTGCCCGGTGGGGAGTGGAGGCTTCACCCCCAGTCGGTCCAGCTGATTTGGGAACTGTTTGGCAAGGCCCAGGTAGACCTGTTTGCCTCCCAGGAAACCTCCCACTGCCCGCTCTGGTACGCCCTAACAGAGGCTCCCCTTGGGACAGACGCGCTGGCACACAGCTGGCCCTCGGGCCGCGCAAGCACGCATTTCCCCAGTGAGCCTTCTTGCACCGGTGCTGTGCAAGGTCAGGGAGGACGAGGAGCGAGTCACGTTAGTGGCCCCCTACTGGCCCACTCGGACTTGGTTCTCGGAACTCAGACTTCTCGCAGCAGCTCCTCCCTGGCGAATTCCCCTGAGAAAGGACCTCCTCTCTCAGGGACGGGGCACGCTCTGGCACCCGCGCCCAGACCTCTGGAACCTCCATGTCTGGTCCCTGGACGGGATGCGGAAGAGCTAGCTGGCTTACCGGCAACCGTTGTGAATACAATTAACCAAGCCAGAGCCCCCTCTACCAGGCACCTTTATGCCCTAAAGTGGCGCTTGTTCGCAGATTGGTGTTCTTCCCGAACTGAAGACCCGCAGAGATGCACGATTAGATCAGTGCTCCTGTTCCTACAGCAGAGGCTGGACAGGAGGCTGTCCCCGTCCACCCTCAAGGTGTATGTTGCCGCCATTGCCGCCCACCACGATCCTGTAGACGGCAATTCTTTGGGTAAGCACGACCTGATCCTCAGGTTCCTGAGAGGCGCCCGGAGGTTTAATCCCTCCCGGCCAGGCCTAGTTCCCTCCTGGGATCTCTCGGTAGTCTTGGCAGGACTCCAGAGACCCCCCCTTCGAGCCGCTTGAATCAATTGGACTCAGGGCCCTCTCTCTCTTAAGACGGCCCTGCTGATCGCGCTCGCCTCTATCAAGAGGGTCGGGGACCTGCAAGCTTTCTCTGTCAGTGACACTTGCCTGGAGTTCGGTCCGGCAGATACGTCTGTGATCCTAAGACCGCAACCGGGCTATATGCCCAAGGTTCCTACCACACCATTCCGAGATCAGGTAGTGAACCTGCAAGCGCTGCCCCGGGAGGAGGCAGACCCAGCCCTCGTTGCTATGTCCAGTGCGCGCCCTGCGCATTTACCTGGACCGCACACAGAGCACCAGACGCTCTGAGCAGCTCTTTGTCTAATTTGGGGGACGGCAGAAAGGGAATGCCATCTCCAAACAGAGGCTCGCCCACTGGGTTGTCGACGCCATCACACTGGCTTATCACACCCAGGCCGTGCCCCTACCCTTGCGGGTCCGAGCTCACTCAACAAGGGGTGTTGCGTCCTCGTGGGCACTGGCCAAGGGCACCTCCCTAGCAGACATCTGTAGAGCCGCGGGTTGGGCAACACCCAACACCTTCGCGAGGTTTTACAACCTCCGCGTTGAGTCGGTTGTGTCTCGTGTTTTGTCAGGTCCGAGCCCGTAGAACTCGGTAACACGTAGACCGACCGGCCGGGTGGATCGCTTGCGCCCAGTGCCCTTTTCCTGACGTCAAGGTTAAGTAGTGCACCTTTTTTCCCAGGGCGCCCCACTCCGAGTCGGGACCCTGGTCGATTCCTCCCCAGCCCTCCGTGTCCGCGGTTCAGCGGAGGAACTCGCCGACCCTGATGGCTACCCTGTACTGGTATAGGTGATCCACAGGTAAGGCCTCCTGCTCTGACTCCCCCTGTGTGTATTTCCACGGTTCTGTCCCCCTACGAGCGGACCCCCGTGTCTCCCTTAGGCAGTTACAGCTGCCCCGGTCGCCGTGCTGTAGCAACTCCCCCCTTTCGAGGCTGGATCTACCACCGCACCATACTTTCCACACGAGCCCTAAGACGGCCGTGTGACGTGTCTACCACTTTTCCTCCCCAAGAAAAAGGGCAGGTGTGGTCTCCGCAGGGTCTGGGTAAGACCCCCTTCCCTATATGCGTGTAAGGGCCCCGGCCGTGATTGCTCTATGCGAGAAACATAGAGAGAAAAGAGGCCCAACCAGGCTGGCCCGTTCCCATGTTGGCAAACATCGCCTTGTTCCCCTCTCAGGGTAACTACAAGGATCCCGATGTTCGTATGGGGCATTGGGGAAGGGTACGTGCAGCCGGGTACAGATGATGTGTGGCACTGGATGAATCCCTGCCCGCCTCTGTATCGGCAGTTCACGTACACGGTTCAGCACATGGCAAGATTGGAATGGGTCCCCTAGTGTCGCTTCTCCGACACAATATGGAGAGAGCGACAGAAGGGGAACGTTTGGTTACATATGTAACCTCTGTTCCCCGAGGGAGGGAACGACATGTTGTGTCTTTCCTCCGCCATGTCGCTGAACCGAGCCACTGTTGTGGCTGGACCATTTCCGGCTCCTCAGAAAAATCCTGACTAAACTTCCGTATTTGCCCCGCTTAAATACCCGTATGCGGGGGCGGGGTATGCAAATACTGACTGCCAACTCTCATTGGCCCTTTTCAATAGGTCAGAGGTGAACATCGGCACTCAAGAGAGACCCCTAGTGTCGCTTCTCCGACACAACGTGTCGTTCCCTCCCTCGGGGAACGGAGGTTACATACGTAACCAAACGATTTGCTCACTTTCATTTGGAAATGGCCTTGCAAGTAGGAACCCCTCCCCGCTGTGCCCTTTAAAGACACAAAAATGGCATTCGGATTTTGCTCATTGAATGCTAGCTACATTTATTTCAGGTAGTTTGCTCCTTTCTGAAATACATTTAATTTAAAATGCAATTATTTGTTAGTACTTCATAAAAGTGATATGGCCAAATTACAAACAAAAATAAAATGGACTGCTTTTCACTGCTTGTCAAGGATAGTGGGAATTGATGAGTTAGATTTAAGTGTTCCACTATTTTAGATCAGGTTCCTTTATGTTTTCTTAACTGCACAGTGAATGTTCTCTTGAAATGAGCAATCAAATGAGAAAACTGGTGCAGGGGATTTAATTACAGCAAAGAACTTAGTGGATAATTATGAAACAACAAGTCAATCAGAGAAAAACAAACATGCCTCAAGGTTTGTTCAAAGGAGCAAGAGCAGGGCTTTTTGGGGTTGCAGTCCTCCAGAGATGAAATGTAATTAAACAGACTTTTGTGGTGATGGTTGGGGGTGTATGTTAAAGGTTGCTGGATAGCAGGGGGAGTTATCCACAAACACAAGGAGCAGCAGGCAGATTTTGCAGGGGATGGATGGGGAAGAACATTGCCTTCTGTGGCAGTGGGAAATGGTGGATCATGCCAACACTTGTGTGCACAATTTGCAGCAATTTCCTGCTGATGTTTGTACAAAGCTTGAGGCTGTGTTTAAAGGGATGGAAAAGCAATCCTGACTCCCACCTGGGCACTCTCGTTGTGTGCCCACACCAACCCTCACATTTTAATGGAGGAATATCACTAACAATGTAGATGTCAGTTACTCCAGTAAACCATCACTATCAGGGCCGGAGTGGGATTCATATTCAGCCCGGGATGTCATGTCCAAGTCAGCCAAAACCCAAAAGGGGGCTTGGAGGGGAAGATGATAACAATAAAACAAGATCACAGGAAAAATATGCAATATATGCTATTACTTGAAAATGATTTAAGCTCTCCATGTCGTTATACCACATATGGCATTCACTAAGATTTTCACTTTGTCATAAGACTTCATTGTATGTGTTGTAAAAACAAGTGAATGTTAAAGGGATATTTGATAATTTTGTCATCCTGATGCCATCCCAGATGTGTATGACTTTCTTCTGCAGAACATGAATGAAGATGTTTAGAAGAATATCTCAGCTCTGTTGGTCCATTCAATGCAAGTAAATGAGAACCAGTGAGAAACAGATCAATAATTAAATCATTTTTAACTATAAGTATCTACTTTTGCTTTCATAAGTGCTCTTCTCTCTTTAGAGTTCTTCTTCTGTTTTTGGTGATTTACATAAGCATATCGCCCCCCTACAGGGCAGGGAGGAGAATTGATAGTAAAAAAAAAGAATTCAATATTGATCTGTTTCTCACCCACACCTATATTAAACCACTGGATTGTAGTGATGTATGGCTTATTTCTATGCTGCATTTATGTGATTTTTGTACCTTCTGAGTTCTGATCACCATTCACTTAAATTGAAAGAACCAACAGAACTGAGAATTTCTTCCAAAAAAGCTTAATTTGTGTTCAGCAGAAGAAAGAAAGGTATACACATTTGGGATGGCATTAGGGGTGGCATGAGAGTGAGTAACTGATGAGAGAAATTTCATTTTTGTGTAAACTGTTTATTTTAAAGACGATCTAGGCACATAATAACACTGTAGAACTGTAAATGTTTATAACTCTTTCAAGATGTACAAGCTCACACTTTAAATGGTCAGTGCTTTGTATTTTAGATCATTAAAATAGCAACTGATCCAGTGAAACAATGAAGGTTGAGTGATTGTTTTATTTATTTTTTTACATGCCATTCAAAAACGTGCCATTTTACAGCGATAAGAGTGAAATAAAAGAATAGAAATTACACATTTGTACTTTTCTTTTACTTTGAATGTAAATGGTAAGGACAAAGCAAAATGGTTATTGTCTCTTTAAGAGGGTTTTATCGCATGATACAACATTAAAGGCACTCTTTGCAGTTTGTTTCATTGAGTTTAATCTTTTGAGGGCTGTAAAGCCCCATTATTTTGGTACCGTCTTGTGCTGTATTCATTTACTTTTAAGTATGCTGTTATTTTGTGACAAAAAATTGTTTTGCTATTATCATTCTGCACTGCTAGGGAAGAGGATTTCAGAGATTAATTGATTGAGACTGTGAGTCTGCAGTCAGTATTAAACTTGTGATGATCTTGTAACTGAATCACATTTATCCATTCAGTTATTAGTAGCCTATCTGTTCTCGATGGATCTTCCATGATCCTTCCCGCACAGTGATGAAGCGGTGCAACATCAGCAATGGCGACTCTCTCATTTGGGTGTGAGATGATAAAATACAGACTGTATCCACTATAATACGGAACGCAATTCTGATCCTTTAAATACCAGATGTTACGGACTGTTGGCAATTGTTAAGTGACATATTATGAAAGTTTGTCAATCAACATGTGGATCTAACCGGCCCAATTTTTTACCGGCCCAGCGGGAATTCTCCCAATCTTCCCGATTGCCACTCCGGCCCTGATCACTATACTAGTGATTCCCAACAAGAAGTACACATAATTAAGTAGTTCCGAGGGAAAATCAGACCTGCCAACCTGTACGCATTTTGTGTAGCAAGTACACATTTTAACATCAAAGTACGCTGTTACGATCTGTCACTCTAAACTACACAAAAAGCTGGTGACTCCTTTTTGTTCAATTATGCATGTGCAGTACTCAAGTCTAACAGCAAGAGGCAGCAGCATCTAGCCTGCCGAAAAGCAATAGAAGAAGAAGAAGAGGTCGACCAATCATAGTGCTGGGTTCATTCCTCCAACTATCAAGCGGGGATTATTGACAAATGCATAATGTCAATCATTTCAAGAGATTGCAAATCGATAGCGACACAAAATAGGTTTTATCCCTATCATTCTTTCACTATCTGGCTGGTTTCTCAAGTGAGGACGGTGCTTTTAACTCCTTTGCAAAGGTAAACGGGCTGGGGTGGATGTGGAAAGTTGAAATTGTGAGTTAACTTAATGCAGACCTGCCAAACTTGGGAAAATATATAGCGTTAATAACGTTAGCCTAACATTGCATCATTTGCAAGCTAGCTTGCTTGTTCACCAGGCATTTAATTTGGCAATGTTACGTTAAGTTATATGGTCCATGTGTCATAGATTGTTAAACCTGATTTTCCATAGTACCGTATTCATAATTATTATAGCCAAATCCGTCACCGTAATGACAGGAGCAGATCGTGTCAGGATGAAAAAAACAAGCGCATGTGCCGCATAATTAACATTACCTAGAACAGGGGTTCTCAACCTTTTGCAAGCTGGGCCCCCACAAAGCTGGTTCATTGCAGTTGGGGCCCCAGTGCCTCCCGTATTATAATTGGCAGTAGCACCAGACTTCTAATGTGAGCTTGCAGGCATTATTATTATTATTATGAGTAGTAGTAGGCCTATTATCATTACTAGGCTATTGCTATATAATTATATGAGGTTACATGCTTTATTGTTGTTATTATTATTATTATTATTATTATCATCATCAGTAGGCCTATTATCATTACTAGGCTATTGCTATAATTGGGAATTGGCACCAGACCTCTGATATTAATTTATGCTTTATTATTGTTATTATTACTAGGCCTAATAGTAGGCATCATCTGCATTTTTTACAGAAGCTTGCTGGTAGGTGATGTTAATGTGAGACCTGAGCCTGCTTTGCCTTGCAAAGATCCTCAATTCTTGGCTCAATGTTTGATAAACATAGCCTCAAATCATCCTCGATTTGTGCACGATTGCGGTATTTCGTTTTTTGAGAATCCTGCCTCACACAAATATGTCGACGCGAAAGGAAGGAGAATCTTCAAGGCGACGTCACAGAGTTCAGGGTATTCCCGCATCAATGCTGCCCAGAATGACGAAAGAGGGCAGGAGCTAAAGAGTTCCTTCAGTCTACTGTCACTCTTCAGCTCAATAAGCTGTTCCTGCATATCAATTGATAGCTCGTTTGCTGTGCACACAAACGGATCTCGAACCCACGCAAAAGAGCGATAATCCTCTTTAAAGTACGTCGCAAATTGTTTTCTCATTGCTGACAGGTGCTCAGACGCTGATTGAAATAGGGAGGAGAAATCGTGTGACGTGCCTGCATCAGTGATAAAGTCTGCAAGGCTGGGGAACATGTCGCAGTTCCCTCGACTGATGCGGCCATGCCAGAGGTCTAGTTTTTATAAGTAAGGCGTGCACTTTGTCTGCAAGGAGCAAAATATGAGTTTCGCGGCCTTGCAAAGACAGGTTGAAATCAATGAGCGCCGTTTTCTAAAGTCTATGAGCGCAGCACACACAAATAAACTAAATTGACATACTGCAGTTAAATTTCAAAATGTGGTGTTTTTATATTTATAACATTTGAATACAGTTCAGCAACATACATCACATGACCTGACGACCAAGAGAGCTGACAACTGACCATCACTTAATTTACCATCACCTCACGATTGAAAATGTGACACTGATTTCATATGACAGTTCAACAAACAAGTTAATAATATTAAGTCACTTACATTTTAGACGAAATAATGACTGTTTTGGTCTATTTTAGCAGCGAAAATAGATCCGATGAATCCAAACAAAGATCACAGCATAGCCATAGCGCATCTCACAGCAATACTCAATCGTGTTTTGAATGATTCAGTGTTGTGAACGAATCGGTTGAGTCAAAGATTCAATGACCCATTCACAAACATCTGTCTCATTCTTGATGAATCGGCCGTTTGAACGAATCGTTTGAATGAACGACTCAATGACTCGCTTAATGAAACCGCTTATCACCTGCATTTGCGCTCACTATCGACAAACCAATCAAATTTGTTCAAAACTTTTTTTTTAAATCAGTCCAAACACATTTAAATTTTTATTCAGGAGTTATGTATATACAAAACTATAACTTTTTATGACAGTAGTTTAGTGATAAAAAAATGTGACCAAAAATTTTTTTTCCCAGTTTTTTTTCCCTTCCATCGTAGCCTACTCGCGCCCCCCCGAGAACCACTGACCTAGAAAGTTACCAGGAGGTGTGTGTGTGCCCCTTGCAGTTAAAATAATTATGATGTCAGATGAGGAGGACACTGACAGGGAGAGAGAGAGCAACAGACCTAAAAAGAAGTGAAAGTTCCTCATAAGTTCCTCACAAAGAATCAGGAGCAATGGCCGTGCATCTGCCCCCTCAAAACTGCCAAATCATACATTTTGCACATTGTGCAATTACGATTTTGACGTCCAAGGAGCTTCAGGTAATATTGTGGCTAAACCTCTAGTTACAAAGTCCTCCATTCCTAGATATTTTTTTTAACTGAATAGGCTTCATATTTTTCCATTAGGCCTATAATATCTGTGCCTATATAAACTGATTAAATTATTTAATTATTAAATACAATGGAAATCCTGAACAGAAACTTGGGTTTTATTCATAATTGACAGTGTTTACAGTTATTTTTTTTTTACATTACAACACAAGTTTCTGTAAATAGTTTAAAATGAAAACTTATATTACAATATAAAAAATACATTATTTCCATTTGTATTAAATAATTAATGCAATTATGGTTATCAGTTTGTATAAGCACACATATCATACAACTAAATATTAATCATGAAAATATAGCCCAGTGCAGTGCAAGTTTGTAAAATATTAAAAGAGTTCTTCTCAAGAATATATGATTGTATTGTTTTCTTCATAGCCGAATTATATGTTGAATAACTTGATGATATGGTGGTGAGTAGGGAAATGCGCGTGTGCAAAGCAAAGTGGTGCAAAAGCATGTGAACTTAGTGTTACACTATTGTGGTACTGGGTAAAGATCTTGATTTTGCTTGGTTAAACTTATAAAACAGAAAAAATACTAAATTAAAATAACTAATTGTGATTAATCTTATGATTTTTAAGGTCCTTTTGAAAGGAAACGAAACAATATGTCTAATGTGTGCAAGTTTTGTAAATGTTTGTTGATGACATTCGATGGAGAATATACACTAACTGAGCCAACTACATAGTCATGTGATTATCTAATCAGCTAGTCTTGAGGCAGCAGTGCAATGCATAAAATCAAGGTCAGGAGCTTCAGTTAATGTTCACATCAACCATCAGAATTGGGAACAAAATTTGATCTCAGTGATTTTGACCATGGCATGATTGTTGGTGCCAGACTGGCTGGTTTGAGTATTTCTGTAACTGCTGATCTCCTGGGATTTTCATGCACAAGAGTTTATTTAGATTGGTGCAAAAAACAAAAAACATCCAGTGAGCCGCAGTTCTGCAAATGGAAATACCTTGTTATTGAGAGAGGTCAACAGAGAATCACCAGACTTGTTCGAGATGACAGAAAGGCTATGATAACTCAGATAACCACTCTGCACAATTGTAGTGAGCAGAATAGCATCTCAGAATGCACAACCCGTCAAACTTTGAGGCGGATGGGCTACAACAGCAGAAGGCCACGTTGGGAACTTTATTAGGAACAGTGTTCCCAATAAAGTGCTAAGTGAGTGTATGTGCTCTATTTTTCTCATACAGTATTGATGTACTTTTGTGCTTAATTATACCTTCTACATTGAGTTAGAAGGAATGTGTTACTGGTTTGTTGCTGATGTATGCATAAAGGGATAGTTCACCCAAACATGAAAATTCTCTCATCATTTACTCAACATGCCAGATGTGTAGGACTTTTTGTCTTAAGCAGAACACAAAGAGTGTGTGGATCGTGATCAGCATTTTAAGGCTCCAGAAAGCACAGACAATGGTAATAAAAGTAATCCATATGACACCAGTGGTTAAAATAATGTTTAGAAAATAATACAATCATTTTGGGTGAGAAAAGTATCAATATTTTAAGTCATTTTCACTATAATTATTTGATCACCACCCACTTGCATTGTATAGACCAGGGTTTCTCAACCTTTTGCCTACTGCGACCCACTTTTTTTTCGTATGCCAGTCATACGACCCACTAAGGCTGGAAATAATTCAATAACTGAAATGCCTCTTAGATATATAGGCTACTACTCCGTAGGCCTATGTTTATTATAATTAATTTCACAAAAACACAGAAAAATTTTCAATAGACAGACTATGAGGCAAACTGATTTTTTTTACTCATGTTAATGTGACACTTGAGACTGCCGCTCTGAAATAATCATATCCAGACGCGGTGGAATTTGGGAAATTGCGACTCGTAGTGTCGCACACAAACTAGCTGTTGTCAGCCTATTCCTGCTTTTTGTTTTCGTTGCAGTCACTGTTGAAAATCCTGACTCGCAAAGATAGGTAGTGCTAAATGGCAAGAGAAACTTCGTTGCACGTTCTGCAAGTTCAGGATATTCGTGTCTGGTTTGAATCCAGAATGAGCTCAGGTCTGTTTTGCGAAAAGCAAGCTGCAGGCTGCCGTCAGATGCAAGTTCCACTAACTGTGTTTGCAAATTAATGGGGAGTACAACATCCACATCACTTGGATCTACTGAAAAAGGATCGCAAATCCACGCATTCCCAACACTTCGGTCATTGGGGAAATAATCAGAGAATTTCTGTGTTAATCTGGTCAGGTGTTCCCGGACAATTCTCTGTATGTCGGTGCTAATGTGAGGGAATTCCTGCAGAACATCAGTGAGGTTAGGAAACATGTCAAAAATGTTCTCCTGCACTCTCTTCTCCCACAATACCAACTTCCGTTTGAATGCTTCAATTTTGTCAGCCATCAAGAAAACACTGTTGTTTCTCCCCTGAAAGGATAGGTTTAGCTGGTTTAGCTGGTCAAAGATATCGGACATGTATGCCAGTTTCCCGAGAAATTCAGGCTCCGTATAATGCTTTGCCAGGGGAGACCGTTTCTCCTCCAGAAATGTGTGCACCTGCTTGCGCATTTCGAAAAGACGATTAAGAGCTTTTCCTCGCGAGAGCCACCTAATTTCACTATGATATAACAACTGGCGGTGGTCTAATTCCAGCTGGTCCCACAAAATTGAAAACAAGCGGGAACTGAGAGCACTGTTCTTCACTAAATTAATTGTTTTGACAGCAATGTCCATTACCTCATTTAAGGGCACTGACATTTCTTTGGCTGCAAGGCTTTCACGGTGTAAAAAGCAGTGAACCCACGTCGCCTCAGGTGCTCTGTCCAAAATTTTTCTCACAACACCACTGTGTTTGCCAGTCATTGCTAGCAGCACTTTCCCCTAGTACCTCACGGCACATGTCAACTGCACATGGGATAACTAGCTCTTCACCAATATTAAACGATTTCTTAGCACGGGCGATATGGCCAGCTGCCAGATAACTTGCCTTCAGGATGCTTTTTGAAGCTATTGTGAGCGACACAATACTACTTTGCTGTCTTTTAAGTAGGTCTCGCTTTCGTACAAAGTAATCCACAGGTTTACCCACACATGTTGGATGTTTAGTCTGTAGGTGACGTTCAAGTTTGGATGGCTTCATGGACTCATTTGCCAAGACCTCACCACACTCGACACACTGTGGGTTTTCATCCGAAGAAGTAAATCCATATTTAATATAGTCCGGGTTGTACTTGCGTAGTTTACATTTTGCTGCCTTTGAAGTTGAAGGAGTTTCCGAATCTTCTGCTTTTTTTCTTTTAAAAAACGGATGCATTTTGTCAAGCTAACAGGCCGTGGCTGCGTATAATTTAATAATAAGGTCTGACATAGCAGGTAGGGCTAGTGTGTGTAACATTATGTAAATAGAGTAGGACCTTGTCCAAAAAGAGCCTTTCGCGGCAATAATAAATTATATTATAGTTGAAATACAGCGTTAGAAGCCATGGCAATAATGAAGTAAGACATTCGAAAATCAGATTCGTTGGAGGACTGGCAATGTTTACATGCACAACTTTTGTTTTAATCTGTGCGCGTTTATATGATTAGGTGTTAACGCTTTTTAGTCTGATTGAGCCGCCAATGCCTTTACTAACGGATTATTTTGTTGCACTTGCACGTATTGCAATGAGCCTATTGTGAAGCCCACTGATTGGCTGTGCTAGTGAACACTGAAGTCTTGCTACCCCTACAGAATTATCAACGACCCACTTGTGGGTCGCGACCCACCGGTTGAGAAACCCTGGTATAGACCAGGGTCGAAAATGTCATCAAAATGTTGGCGGGGACAATAAACATAACAATTCTCAAGAGCAATTTTTGAAGGGGACACCAAGTTTTTTTTTGTTGTTGCCCTGTTTGCATTTGTATTATTTTATTTCTTAAACAATTATTTTAAGAATATATCATTATATTATTTACAATACACATATTTTAATGATATTTTAGGGGGGGACAACCCTCAGATGGGGGGTGTCCTGACCCCCGACCCCTCAGCGATTTCGCCTATGGTATAGACCCATAGAGCTAAGAAATTCTTCTAAGAATCTTTGTGTTCGGCAGAAGAAAGAAACTCATACACATCTAGGATGGCACGAGGGTGAGTAAATGATAAGAGAATATTCATTTTTGGGCGAACTAACATTTTAAGCTTTATTGAAAACAAAAAAGGTGGTGAACTACTGCTCAAGAATTTTCTTTTCGTGTAACATCAGTACAATTGCAATTTATAATTTTCATAAGGACAAGGCAATTGATTAAGCTAATTTATGAAAATAAGGCGCAAAAAAATAAAACTAATTTAAATGCTAAATCCTTCAAACTCTAAGTGAAACAAACTACCAATTGAATTACATTTCAATGATTAAATATCACCCAACCACCCAGTGACCTACTTGATAAGCTTCCCATATTGATAAAGACAAGTGTAGTATTGTAGCACTGAAAGATGGAACTGATTTGTGAACACATCACACAGAAACCACTCGAATCAATAATGAGGTTATGACAGTGATGGACTGCCGGAATCTCCAGAGTAACAGGAGACAAAAGTGTTCACTGCTTACAATGCTGTGCTGCCCTTGCACCAAGGTCTTCTACTTTTTCATGTGACTAGAAATGAACGTCTGGATAAGAAATTTTTTATTACAGTGTTTTCTAAGAAATCTTGACCTAACATTGATAGTGCTGTGGACATGTTGCTACAATATACAGTATATGAAAGACGTTTGTCTTTATGTATCTTGTTAAGAATGTATTCTGTTATTTGTCTTGTTTAAACGTAAACAAAATTAAGTAAGAAGTTTTCATAAAAGTAGACCCAGGTAAATTGTTACAAACCACCCAAACGAACTCAAAAACACCTATTTGGCCAGATTTTGTTCTAAATGACGTCTGACGTCTGTGTGTTCTTCGATTATGTGTGAAGTATATCGGGGCCTTAAAGAGGATGCTGTGAATTGGTAAATTTGGGCAGTTACGTTACCAATATATTGTGAAATTTCCAAAGTTTCCAAAAAACAAATTATGTAACCGGCCCATTCTAGGTTAGCTGAAAATATTAATAGAATGTAAAAACAATGTTATGAATTTGTAAGTCTGGAATTGCAAGAATTGTAGGAAATGGCATTGATATTTTAGGCTTGTGAAAATTATTTAAGCCATGAAATTACAAAACTGGTCTGTCCTATTTTAGCAGGGTTGTCAGTATATTAGAACTGTTTTTTTTGTCCCATCCCCAGGATTAATTTAAAGTCTTTTAAACAGGGGCCACATTATGGAATAAATATATTGCATGAGTTTGACACTTGACCCCAAATGACAACAATATAAAGAAATTTCACTCACCAATTGAAATCACTATATTTCATAAAGGCTGTAGCACTGAAATTTATTTCATTTTATTGGCCATAAAAATAAATTGGCTCCTTATCTATTATTTTTGTGAATTTAACAACCAGTAAAACTCTCTTCCCTGCTTCAACTGGGATACAGCTATTTGTATACTTTTAAACCCCTTTCAGAATTCAAATTGTCTTTAAAATAGCTGAATCTTTGATTTTGTGCACACCAGAGTGCAAGATGTATTAAATGTAATCTCAAAATATGTCACAGAGAATTGAGAGAATTTGTTCCCTAGATAAGCGTTATCTTTTTAACTCATCTTGAAACATGTATTTAATCTCAAATTACTCTTAAAGAGACCTGAACATAAAAAAATCATCAAAAAGTGTGATCACCTTGAAAATATGTAGGCTAATGCTGAAAAGACACACAATGTTCCACTATGGCATAAAGCCAAATTGAAGTGATTCAAATCCTGTTCATTTTGGTTATTGGTTCATTTTTAAGTCTTTGGGAAAACATGACATTGGACTTCTAATGTTAGCAGTATCCCAGCTGCATAACAATGTGGTGAATAAGTAATAAGACATACAGTACATCACAAACAGATACAAAAACGTGGTTGTTTATTCAAAAACTCTCCTGTAACATCAAAACCCCCAAGGACTTGTTTTTTAGTATCTTTCTCACAAGAGACTATTACAATTACTAAATAGAAATTGCCACCACATTTGCATTACCACACATAATTCACAAAGCACTGTAATTTTGGACAACAATTACCTTAATGGTTGCTGTGAATTTGACTGTTTCATCGTTAGTGTGCAAAGCTCATTTGTATTCTGAGCCATGGATGATTTTAGAATGTTTCCCTTAAATTGTTAACATATGCTTCAAATGCTCATGACTCTAGACATGATACATTATTCTGCCAAACCTCTTGGTATAGTTCTCATTGCATGGAGAAGGGCACAGCTAATAACCTAAACTGTTTTTTAACAAGCCCTCCATTTCCAGCTGTGTTTCCTCAGCATGAATCCCTTAGAAAATGCTTAAAGCTCTAGCTTAAAAAAGCGCTATAATGTTTTCACTGTTGTACTAAAAAAATTATATAAAAAAGTCTTGTTTTATTTTGAAAGTGCTGTATGTATTTTCTGTGCAGTGTTATTTGTCATCTCTACCCCACCAGATTGAAAATCTTAACACAGATCATGCAAATGTATTAAAGACATTCTTTCAGACTGACGGATTGTTTCACATACATTATTGTGTTTTGTAGCTTGGCTGGAAAGCTGTATTGACCAATCAGCATCTAGGACCAAGAAACACATAAACTGGCAGCTGTGAACACAAACAAGCGGAATTATACAAACAGTGAAGTGTTCCAGTGCTGTTATACAGAAAATCAGCACTCTTGAAATTCTACTTGTCCAAACAGATTAGAAGGACTGGAACTAAATTGTATTAAACTGGAGAATGTTAAAATGATAAATTCAGATAAAATGGCATGCATGGCTTAGGCATTTATAGGTGATTAAAAAATGAGACTGGGAGAATACTATAAAACGTGGCAAAAAACATGTCAAATATTGTAAAGCTTGAATAAATATAACCCACTATTTAGAGCTGAACACATTTAGTAATCTTCAGAAGTGGAGCCCAACACTTCTAATAGCGATGTTCCCTCAAACTGATCTTTATGGCTTTGATTGTTACCCTCTTATGAGCCAAGAAAGTGGGAGTCAAGTTTAGCATATGCCTGTTCCATACCCATCACCCTCACCTCACCAGATTATGAATCCTAAACCAATGAGCCTCATCAGAGAGCAGAGGTGGCCACACACAGAGGTCGCACCCACAATCCTTCCATCACACAGTTTTTTATTAAAGCTATATTTCATAAAGGAGGACATGGTGAACGTACGTACAGCTCCAAAAATACACACTCTGGCAAGCAGATCCAGATTAACGGAGACACCGTAAAGGGAATACTGAGCCATCCTTGGACAAACTTGAAAACAATCTCTGTCAGAGAGCTAAATAATGCACAGCAGAAAATAAAAACTCTCAAGGCTGTCTAGCCTGCAAGGAGTCGTAAATACAACACACATGGTGCAAAGCCTTGATAAAATATGCATTCACTACAATTTGCAGACAGCAGGAATTTTCACCAAAGCCCAAAGCTACAACATGGGTGACAAAGGACATTATGTTCAAAAACGTCTGTTGGCTTGATGTGTGTTCAGCCTAGCAAGCATGCACACTCATGTTCTCCAAGATTTTTATAGAGGTTGGTCATAAGTAAAATACAGTATTACTTTCCAATAGGCTACATTTCAAATCGCTGTTATAGTCAAGGAAAAAAGAGAGAGACATTTGAGAGGAGAGGATAGCAAGTGAGGTTTATTAGGTATAACGCTGTCTGTACCTCACTCTAATCTTCTGGATCCATAGACCTACACTCTTAGAAGAAAAGGTATCACTCTCTTCATATTTGGAACCCCTAAAAGGTTCTATATAGACCCTAAGACCCTTTGAGCCAGGTGAAAAGGTTCTGTTTAGAACCTTTTAGGGGTTCCCAACATGCAACTGTAAAAAAAATTACCAGAAGAATGTTTAATGTATATATGAATTGAATGGTTAGTATACTATATCACAAAGAAAGTGAAATAACCATATAAAATATATTAAAGTATCATTAATTAAAGCATTTTTAACTGTTACAACAACACTAGCAATAATTAGCACAATTCATAATGCAATAGTTATGAGAATTGACTTAATAAATCCACATGTTTGTAATAATAAGGTAAAAGTTAATTATTATTATTATTATTATTATTATTAGTAGTAGTAGTAGTATTTATATAATAATCATAAACATTAAATAATTTAACATTAACTATAAGATAACATTATAACAATAATTAAGATTATCAAACAAGTAAAAAACGAAGTAAAAATAAAGAAAAACAAAATGACTAATGAAGAGCTGTTAAACAATTTTTAGCACTGGGGCAAATACAGAATTATTTTGTTGCCACTGGTCTGACAAACTGAGTGAGGTCTTGTGGATACAACAAATTAAACTTCACTTCACTTCAGCCACCTCCGAACATCAGTTTGATGCCACTCTCTTCACTCTCTGAGGGGTTTTGTCACCATATGAAAGATCATGTTGAGGACGGATGTGCTGATCCCTGAAAGTATGTGAATCATTTAATAGACCTGGTGTCAGTATGCAGAATAATTAAATTACAATTCCATCCATAATATATAATCGCTCTAAATTATATATTAAAACACATGAATAGGAGTGTTGCGTTTTATGAAGATGGTCTAACTAGTAATGCTGCACTCCAGAGCCACTGCAAACAGAAATTAACCACTATTTAGTTTGATAAAAACCTTGATGCAATGCAAAATAATGAGAAATAATAGAACATTTTTTACCTTTTATGATATTTTTTATGCCATTGTTTTGAAGTCAAATGTCCCCTTTGACATTCACTTGTCATTTCTCTGATGATGTTGATGGCCAGAACTTCAGAAGTGCTCAGAGTTAGGTGAAGGTCTTTGCTAAAAACACATGTTCAATTAATATGTTCAGTTCAATAAAACAAATACATAATTATCATATTTTTGTCCATGACAATAAACAACAAATACTCACAAGCTGAGAAATAGATTTTTTTTAATCATAATTCACTTTGACTTTGGACATTTGACATATTCACACTCTTGTGAGAAAAGAGCTTGTTTAATTTCTTAATATCAGTGCAGTTGGCTTAATTCAATGCTCTGATGTACTCCTGAAATCTTGTTTAGTTTTCCCCATGTTTTCTAGTTGCAAAGAAAATTGTATTATTACATACCCTCAGGATTACTAGTCAATCCACAACTGAGATTTTAGTGATTCATGTTTCAAATGATTTACCTCCTGGCTGAGAATATTACAGGTCTGAATTAAACCGTTTTGTTGATATTTATTATTTGTGTTTGCTGAAATAAAAGTGTAAGTCATAAATAACAAGGAGTTAGGTCAAAATAAATACAAATAATATAAATTGAATCAATAAATTAATGTATTTTTCTTACTTACTATGGTAACGTCACCCTCAAGCTTTCATCTCAACTGACTTTCTGTTACCGTTAAAATTTGAAATAGGATCCTCACACATTTTGATCACTAACTTTAAATGTGCCTTTGCACTATGTAGATAGAAGGAGAAAAAATGTGCTACATGCTCAAGTTGTTTGAAAATGCAAATGTAAAACTAATGTAGTTTAGTGTTCAAAACTATTATGAACAAAACTATCATACATATACATACATACTTACATTAAGCAATTTTCAACCCAATGAACACTTTTGTGCAAAAGGGTTATTTTTTCTGTAAATATTTGTAAATAGAACCTTTTTGGCATAAAGGGATCTTTGGAGCTGAGTAAAGAAATCTAGGGTTCTAAATAGAACCCCAAAGAACCTTTTTTTAAGAATGCAGATTATCCAGAGAATTTGAACCTTGTCCAGAGAATTACACAGTCTTAAAACCAAACTAATACAGCTGTTTTTCTCTGGGCGTCAAAATTGTCTAGTTACAAGAAAAGTTTCACACTGGAAAATAATAATAATTATACAAATTGTCAGTGTTTTTCAATATTTTCTGAATAATTTCATGACAACTCATAATAAATAAATAATAATAAATAAATAAACAATGTTTAAAAAAGCTTTCTGAAAACTGTCCTCATCTACTGTTGTTCAATTAGTCAGATAGTCCCTCCCCCAACTCACGCCATTGGTTATGTTATTGGGCTAGTTCATGCAGGTCATTCAAAACAAATAGGAGATGTTCAAAGTGCTTTTGAGACACAGTGTTTAAATAATTTTTAAGAAAATTTAACTATGACTTGCTTACTTATAGTTGTCTCTGCATATAAAGCTGGGATAGTATTTTAACACTTAAAAAGTTGCATACTTCAGCTTTAAGTTTACCCTTACGCAAATTCGCCACTGATAATTTTCACATGCAAAACTTACGACAAATTGTCCATTGTTGCCAAAGGTTTGCCAGAGGCTCACCACTACCGGCGAAGAGCCGCAAACTTCTGGCAAACTTTTGCGATGAACAGTTTTGGGAGTAAACTTGTTACAAATTAACATATTACTGTAATCTAATTACATTTCTCAGTAACACAGCAATGTAATGGCATTACTTCTTAAATTTCAGTTATCTGATTACAGTTACAAACATTAATACATTTTGTTACTTTTTCATTACACATTTATTGCTGAAACAATATTAATTATGTAGAATTAATAAAAAAATAATAATTCCCAAGTAGTTCTGTTTTGCTGCATCAACTACGTGGCTCTGTTAATAGTTAATAGTTCCGCAAATTCGCATTTTCACATGCAACATTTACGGCAAATTGTCTATTGTTGCCAAAGGTTTGCCGGAGGTTCCCCACAACCAGTGCAGTGCTGCAAACTTCTGTATGTGATGAACAGTGTTGGGAGTAAACGTGTTACAGTGTTGGGAGTAAACGTGTTACAGTGTTGGGAGTAAACGTGTTACATTTCTCAGTAACTCAGCAATGTAATGAATTACTTCTTAAATTTCAGTAATCTTATTACAGTTACTGCCTTTTTCGTTACATATTTATTGAAACAATATTAATTATGTAGAATTAATAATAAAATAAACGTTTCATTCCCAAGTAGTTTTGCTGCATCAGCTACATGGCTCATCTAATGAGCATGTGCTAACGAGCCACCAGAGAACACATGTAAAGAGTGGAAATATAGGCGATATATTACTTTGATTTCATTGAACGTATAAAGACAAATCTTACTGTTATGTGCAAACTGTGCCCAGGTTCAAAATAATTTTCTACCACTCATAACTTGACCAGTAATTTGTCGAAGCACCTAATCAGACAGCATTCTATGTCAAAACTCACCACCAAAGATTTCAACACACAAGATCCAACATCACCTAACCAGACAACATTTCTTTCCCAAATCGGGAGGGAAGGTAACCCCAGAGCAGATGAAAAGAGTTATAGCAACATATGTGTTGGAGGAAATGCTGCCACTGTCGCCATCATTTAGAGACATTTTGTGACAGACATATGTAGGCCTCTGACGGACCGAAAGACATTTGCAAGTTATTTAGATAAATGCTACGCTGTCATGGGGTCTGAGCTTAAAAAGACATTTGAGTGTTTAGAGTACGTTTCCACAACCACAGACATTTGTAACAGTCACAATAAAAGCTTCCTTGGGATGACAGCCCATTGTGATTTTTAGCTGTGAAAAAACTGCCCTAGCCTGTAAAAAAATTAAGGGAAGGCATACATATGATGTGATTGCAAGTGAAATAGAGCAGGTGCATTCAGCATATGGACTGTCACATAATGTCACAGCGACAAATACAGACAATGGATTGAACTTCCTAAGAGACTTCAGAATGTATAAACCTGCTCAAAATACAGAAACAGATTCAGATAATGAGTCTGATGATGAAGTCACATTTGCAGATGTCAGCCAGGCTCTTTCCTCCGATTCAGATGGACAGTTTACTTTTCCTCTGCATTTGAGCTGTGCTTCCCACACACTTAATTTGGTGTCACGTAATGATTTGGAGAAATGGCGCACATCCAACAGTGAATCCAAAACAGTATACAGAAGTGCCATCGGGAAGTGCTCAGGTCTGTGGATCAAAGCCAGATGGTCAACACTGGCCTCCGAGCTAGTTGAGGATGTAACCAAAAGAAAACGCATTGTCCCCACTGCAATGAGATGTAACTCTTTCCATGACGCACTGTCATGCATCACAGAGATCTCACTTACAGGTTTGAACACACTTTGCAATCGAATGGGGATAAAATGCATCACAGAAAAATAATATAACTTCCTGAGGGAAAACTGCATTTTACTGAAGCCCCTTGCTGTCGCCTTGGACATCTTACAAGGTGAAGATCATTGTTATTATGGTGCCATCCTACCAACACTAGAGGTTCTCATATCCAAAACCGTGGCACTACAAGATGGGCTTTCTGGGATGACAGCTGGTATTCTAGATGTAATTGTACAAGCCTTTACACTTCTGTAAATCTGGATACATGAGGCTATTTTAATTATTTTGACTTAATATTACTTTTATAAACACTTTTGTTGATATAACCAAATGTACTCAGCTTTATTCAGTTATTAAAATATTTTTACTTGAATAAAATGTATTTAGATGTTAGCACATGAAGCAAATTTTTGAAGTTACTTGACAAAAATAAATTCAATGCAATTGTGATGCACATATTTCTGTTTATCATGTTGATAAATTCCTTGGACTGATAGAAGCTATTTTGTTCAGCTCTGTTTTGGAGAGTAAGGATGCTCTGTTGGTGTCTGCCACTTTACCCTGGTTCAAGCTATGCTGGATAAGATGAGGAGAGGAGAAAAATAGTGAAATCACTGCTGATTGCAGAGTGTCATGCCCGGTCCCCTGAGGACCACACTATAAAGCTAGCAGATCAGGAACCTTATACCCCCAATGACAATTATTTATTTGCATTTAAAGAGGAGGATGTATCTTATTCTGCAGAGACAGAAGTCATGGAGTACTTGAAGTCTCTTGGATTAGAGACGTTCTTAACACGTTTCCAGGAATAAAAGACATTTCATTGAACACCCTCAAGTGCTCCTGTAGAAAGGGAGTCTTGTACTGACCCCAAGGAGAAACAGATTTTGTTAATGATATTTCACCACTTTTTTTAAAAAAAGCAAAAATAAAGCTCACACACACATACACACACAAACACTGTAATAATGTACACATACAGACACAAAAACAGAAATGCAAACATGCACTTGCAAACATGTACATGCAGACTGAGAAGAAAATGCAAGCATTCAACATACAGAAAGTTTTTTCTTATCAAAGCTGCCTACAAATGGTTCTGGCTCTTATAGTTATATATATAGTATCTGTTTTTTACATGAACACAAACACAACAAGTACATCAATGTCACACACAGCAAATAAGGTTGTAGATACAGCAGAAGACACATACACATATGCAGATATTACATCCACTCTTCATTGTTAGCCATGTTTGAGATAAGAATGTTACAGTAAGTTGAATTTTCAGAAATGCATTAGCATTTCTTTAGTCATGTTGCTGACTTTGCCATTTTGTTGTAGTTTGTTGTTTTCAGTCTATATTATAGTCCGGAAAGAACTGTTACTGTTTCTGTACATCCACTGGGTTTTACAAAGTAACTTAAAAGGAAAGTAATCAGCAAATTACTTTTCATTTAAAGGAATCAATGAAGTAATGTGATTAAAAATAATGAGAAGTATTAGTAATCAGTAGTGGATACATTTTTATTTAGTAAATTACCCAACTCTGGCAGCGAATCAGAAGCTCGTTTGCATGTGAAAAAAAGAGAGGGAAATTTGCAGCAAGTTTGCAGCTAGTTTCGAAGGGTTATCTTTTGTAAGCCAGTGGCATTTTTTTATTATTTATTATAATTATTTTGTGGCTTGGTTTAGGATAAGCTTCGCAAACATTTGTTTTATATCTACATAAAGCAAGACATTTTTTTATCCCAATTGGTTAATTTATTTCAATATGTATTCTCTGAAAACCTTAAAAGTCTTTGCTTTTAAGCAAATTTTTTTACTATATATTTGCTTTTAAGCAAATATTTTTACTATAAAATAACATAAAAAAATACTAATTAATAATACAATTATTTTTGCAGTGCACCCAAGCCATATACAACGATAAGTCATCCTGTTCAAGCATGTGTGTGAGAGAATGAAAAACAGCTTCAAAGCACAAAAGTACTCCAAAAATAAATTCTGCATTCTCCCTCATACTAGGGGAGGCCAAACCTTTGCCAAGAGAAAATTAAAAGGACATAAATCTCATCGATAAGGGTTATGTAATTAAACACTAACAGATTTTTCTCAGAGTGTCTTGTGAAACGAAGGCACAAATTTGTGTTTCGAAAATTGAAGAGAATGCAAAAGACAGAGGTATGAAAAGGAAAGAAAATGTGATAGAGAAAGAGTCTGTATCTGAAAAAGTAGTCATGCATTTGAAAGGCAAGGGAATAATTTAACCAGAAATTAAAATTCTGTCATCATTTACTCACCCTCATATTGTTCAAAACTTGTACAAGTTTTTATCTTATGTGGGACACAAAAATAGATGTTTAGCATAAAGTTCGAGCTCTTCTATTGCATACAATGGAAATGGTTAGAACGCAGGGACTGTGAACCTGCAAAAAGAAAAAAAAGCATAATAAAAGTAGTCCATATGACCTGTGCACACTGAGAAGTGGGGTGTATTCTGTCTTCTTAAGCCATAAGATAGTTTGGTTAAGGAACAATTGTTAGATATATAAATTAGCCTCAGTCACTGAGCTTAACATTCTGCTTAACATGTCCCTTTGTGCCCTTTTTCTTGTGCCATTACTGATGGTTAAAATAGATCCAATATGCTTTAATTTTTCAGGATTATGTTCATGTTTGTGTCATGCCTGGCAAATCCACTCTTTTTTCCCCCCACTAAACAGTGTGTGACAGGGCAGTTGTGCTATCAATCCCTTATTAGACTGTGACAAGGGCATGGATCTAAATAAACCACATGACTTTTCGATCCTGCCATTCCAAATATATCAAAGAGTCATGACATTCATATGATCTAATTACAGATCCTTTCAGAGAAGCTTTGGGGCTTACTGTCAGGCATTGTTTTTGTCCATCTGAGGGTCTTTACAACTTTAGTCTATGCATGTGCAAATCTTGAAAATAAATGCAAACCGCAGTTTCATCCCTGACCAGTGAACTCTGAATGCTTGAGCCTGTGTGTCTGGGCTCTGGGTTTGTGATGAGTTACAGAGGTATAAATCCCTGGGTATTTGGCACTCAGGGTGGGCTGCTCCATTGGAGGGCTTGTCCCTGCAACTGCACCCTAAGCCAGCATGTGTGCATTCTTGGAAGGATTGAAATCCCTGTGGCATGTGGTTCTGGTGCATCATCCAGAGCTCCGCCACCAGCTGAGCAGATTTAACTTGACAATTTGCCTTAGTATGACTTTGATTCTCAAACAGACAATTCAAGACCAAACTGTAATTTATGTGGACAGATTGTGATTCTTTGGCATAAAATGATATAAGGGAATTTAAACACTATGTGAGTGATTTTTTGCCTGCCATGCATTAACTACCTCTCAAATCTCACCATACCAGCATGAAAGATGTGAGATTGCTGCATTGTTTTATACACCTAATGTCTAGCCTTATTTTTTTTAAACCATTTGTTGTAAGAATATTTAGATAAAATCTACATTGCGAATGAGGGGGTAACAACTTGATCAGACAATTTCGTATTATAGGCTTTCTTTATTATGTTGTTTATGTCTACTAACATGTCACAACTGAGTGTAAATATGTTGCATTCATATGTAATATTTATTAGTTTCTGCTTGTCAATTCCGATGGATCTAAAAATATAATATGGAAGTCAGTTATTTGCATCTGTTCTGAAATAAACACAGACACATTTTTGGAAAACCTACAGATTTAAATGAATAGTTATTATTTGATCATTTACTCACCTTCAAGTCATTCCAAACTCTGTCTATCAAGCTCCAAAATGAAAGAAAAAACACCATATTAGAAAAAGATCATAACATTAGTCCATAAGACTAAGCATAACATATACAGCTACTGTATATCCCAAGTCTTCTGAAGACATATGACAACATTGTCATTGGTGCCATATTTGTTTTGAGAGCTACTACAAAGTGAAAGATTACATAAGGACTTAAATTTCAGTCAATTCCTTACATAAAGCTATTATGGGTTCAAAATGCCTTATACTGTATACAGAGGCACTTTCCTAAGCAAAATTCATAAGCACTACTTATGATATGTTTATTAGAGGTGTGAATCTTCGATGGCTTCATGACTCGATTCTATTACGGTAACGATTCGATTACAAAATGATTCTCGATGCATCTTGTCCTCCAATGTTATTTTCATCAATACACACACGCAGTGTTAATTAGCATTAAATTATTCATTTAGAATGAATCAATCCCTAGCCTATAACTATAGCCACAACTTTTGGCTGCTGGTTCAGGATGGCTACATGAGATATCTGCTTCTGTGAGAGTGCAGATGTCAGCTTCTACTTTCAAAATCATGGCATTTGATGGGATTTGATTTGTGATGCAATGAACAAAATAAATAAACAAAAATAACAAAACAGAAATAAATGGACACTGTCTGCAAGCAGTTGTAACATCCCCTGATGTCAGAGACATATCCAGAGTTTATTTTATTGACTCAGTCAAGCGATAAGCTTGAATGTTACTATGGGGACTGTTGTATAACATTGATTACCGAGGTGGCTGGCACGATGAACACATAGAGAAAGGTATGTAGCCAATGTACTAGAAACTACAAGGCAGTTTCACACGGCACGGAAGCTGACGACTGATAAAATCGCACATGGCATTTGTGCTCCCAAGACAGTGCTCGCATCGCAGTTTCTTCGTTGTTAAGAACTTCATTAATTCACCCACATAATGTCTCTCACAGTTTACCAACACAACATTTTGGCCAATTTGTGAACATTAAAATACTCACTTTAAAGTTAAGGTTAACTTTTATGTTTTAAGAAAAGTTATATCAAGTTTGAGAACTTCTTTGCCATGATGATGTAATGACAACGAGCCCTAAAACCCTAAAACAACTGTAAAAATTAAAATGAGATCAACAGTAGGTCACTTAATAATACTAGAATAATAATCAGATTTCTTATCGTATTCCTTGAGAACAAGACATGAGTCCTATGCAATAATTCGTTAGACTTATGAATTATACTTTTGCATTCTTTTGAAGCTTGAAGAAGTGGTCTCCATAAACCGTAATTGTGTGATATCAATGAGCACAATATAACTTTTTTCTCACAATTTCTCCCTTTGTGTTAAGATATGGAGTTATAACAACACAGGGGTGCGTGAACAATGACAGAGTTTTCATTTTTGGGTGAACTAATCCTTTTAGAACCAAGGGAATGTAACTTTATAACAGTATAATTTGTTTACATTCAGTTACTATTTTTGACATGTGGAATATATGAGAGTATCTGTTGTCAAATAGCTTCTTCAAGGTAGTACTAAATACATTTTTATTATTTATAATATTTTATTACTCTTATTTTATTTAAATGATAACAAACGGACGCATCAGGGTTTTAGGTGCACAAGCAGTGCACAAACAATGCTTAGAACAGCCCCATGTTTTCCTGCTAATTAACAATCATATCCGTGTTAAATGGCCCTAATATTAGCAGTGGGCTTTACCATTGTTTTCGGATGTAGCATTTGCAGTCAAGTCATGAGATGTAACTTCTCAGCGAGTGCTAATTACTAGTGTCGACTTGTGTCCCATACCAGTCGGCAGATAGAGACAAAAAAGAAATCTCAGTATATATTACTTCTTTAGATAGGGATCATTTTAGATAAAACTAAACTAAATTGAAAGGACAAATTAAACAAATAATTGACAAATAATTGAAATGTCAACAGAACACAGTAAGAAGTGTGCTGAAGGACAGTTTCATCTTCATACACCTAAAGCGTATGCTTTCATTCTGAAACCACTTTGAAGTCTGTTCAGCAGGAAACTAATCATAAAATATAGAGGTGTTTTTGTTACATTTATATTGCCAGTTGTGTTTTCTTAGTTGTGAAATAAAAAAAGCTTAAAATATTGATGTTGATTTTAAGGTTACAATTTCAATTCAGATTCATGAACAGATTAATTCGGACTCGACTCGGACTCAGCCTGTTATGGACTCGGTCGTGAGTCTGTTTGGACTTAGAATCGACTCTGACTCGATTGTTTAAAGACTCAGACTTGACTCGGACTTGACCATGGTGGACTCAAACCCAACACTACTAATCAGTGCAATACAGGTGTGACCTTATGAAACTTTGACCAAATCTAGGCTTAAAGATTCTTGACTACGCCACCTGGTGCCTCTCACACCAAGATATACTTTCCACATGAACTGCTAAATACCTAATCTAAGGCAAGCAGGTTCATAGAAATACACCCAAGACAGACTAGACAGAGACGTGCTTCCAAAAAATAACAATAGTTTATTAATCAAATATTATAATTAAAAGAGCCACACCGTCATGATAGAGGCACGGTAGGTACAAACAAAAAGGCTTGGCCTAAAGGGAGCAACGAAGACTGGTATTGGCTGCTACCAGAGACAATATAATTAACCATATAACAAGGCAATACTGACTCAGTGTCAAGGTAGGCTACCGGTCCGGGATAAGCGTGAAGTTCACCAACCGTGCTCTGAACTCTGGTGCCTACATTCAAATACATATACACACCCACCACGCACACACATAGGCACCGCCACTACAAGCAAGTGATTCAATCAATATTGTGAGGTGCAGTTTACCACTACAATACGCGGTGCAGTGCGCGAAGACGGACCCAGGAACCTCTCCTGTGAGCAGCTACCCTAGTACTCTAGAGGAGGGAGACAGGGACGAAGAGGTTGTTATCTCTAGCAGGGTGGATAGAATATACAGCTGGGCAAAATCTTAACAGGACTATGTAAAATACTGGAACAGCCAATACCATTTCAGTCGGATGGGGCACTAGGCGAAGGCCACAGCAACATAACTATCCATCCATCCATCCATCGTCAACCGCTTATCCTGTGTACAGGGTCGCGGGGGGCTGGAGCCTATCCCAGCTAACATTGGGCGAAAGGCGGGGGACACCCTGGACAGGTCGCCAGTCCATCGCAGGGCAACATAACTAAACAACAGAAAATATAAAAGAAAGGCAAAACTATCAATACACTTAATTTAGGCAAGGCAAAGCAGCAGGAGCAATCTGCCTTTTAGATGTTGCGTCTTAATTGCGGTACAGCTACCCGGCGGGTGCCTTGCCCAAGACCTTCGGTAGTACACAGCACGACTACCCGGAAGCGTCTTGTTTCTAGCACTCTCTCTCTCTCTGGTGCACACATAAGCGCCACTATGCTGCCAAGGTTTAAATTGAATCACTGTATAAAGAATCGCTATGCATCGGATAATATATTTTTTTCTCCCACCCCTAATGTTTATGGTGTTTTTATAAATGTATTATTATTATGGAGCTTTACTGCCCCTGTCCACTTTCACTGTCATTACACGGACAAGAGCGACCAGGGTATTCTTTAAAATGTCTCCTTTTGTCTTCCACTGAAGATACAAAGTTATTCAGGTGTGAAACGACATGAAGGTGATTAAATGAAGACATCATTTTCAACTATCCCTTAAATTCCCTCATGTAATAAATTAGCATGATGTTTAGAAGCTTATAGTGTATTTTAAAAAATGTGAATATCTTTCAAGCAACTACAGTTCAAATGAAATGCAAATTATTTGTATTGCCTGCAGTGTCAGTAGTGTTGTTACCTCCCCCACACACACACGATTGCTCATCTATCTAAATGGGCACATACCATAGACTTCTGTTGTCTTTATATAAAACATTTTGCATTTTTAGAATAATAAAAAAAAACACATTATTTAATTAATGTATGGATCGTTTTTACAAATGAGGACATCCCAAAATGTCCCAAAGGGAGGTTTTGTTTGATTTTTCTCACTTTTCAACACACACACACACACACACACACACACACACACACACACACACACACACACACACACACACACACACACACAAAAATCGATCTTTGACTCAGAGATAATCTGTGCCTTAGGTCATTCAATATGGTCTGATGTATTACCTATCAAAGGCCATCCAGCCGTTCCTACAGGAGCAGTATTAAATACAAACCCAAACCTCATTGATCTCCTCTCACGAGGCCCATGAAAACAATGAGTGTGAGGAGTAATGTTTCACAGAGGAAATGTTTGGAGCAGATATCCCTGAAAAGGTGGCAATGTAACTTTTAAATAAAAACATGGTTCACATCTGTTAGCCCTGTAAAGATCTCATTGTTCCTACTGCAGATCTGTAGATTATTTAGCTCTAAGGCCCAATGCTATGCATGACCTGGTTTTCCCACTTCATTCTTCCCCATTGTCATCTCTACTGCTGCTAAATTTTCAACAGATAAAAGTGTTCAATGAACAATGCAGTAGGCCTACATAATGTATAATTTGTAATGTTTACATCATTGATTCATGGCACGAATGCTAGCCTAGCATGCTAACCTTGGCCATAGTATGCACCTGTTACACTCTTTTATTGTATTATAACAGAATGTATGAAAACAGTCCACATAAGATCATGAAAACGAGTTTTATACTTGTTTTATTGAAGCAAGACATTTGCTACTGCAAAGATGGATGTTGGGTGATTTACATGAATGATATGAGTGTTACTATGGTAGACAGGAGAATTAGTCAATGGACTAATGAATATTAAATTGAGGCACATCAATGTGTCACAGGTGTGAAAGGTTTATAGACTGCTGTTCCCTTTACAAAAGGCTTCACTACAATGTTGCGCTGCTAAGCGCTATGGGGAACAATCTTGCATTGTGAGCAGCTGTGAATTTGTGTGAAACACGTCAATGAACACTGACCTGAATTTATAGCCTCGGCTGGTGAAGATCATTAGATGCACCTGTGGCCAGGCTATAAAATAGAGGCGTCACCAGCGTGTCGACAGATATTTTTCATTCAGAGCATACTATGCTGTGTGTCTCACAACCTGCTAGAAAACCTTCTTCCCTCTTTGTTAGGAGTTAGAAATTGTTAGGCAGTGCACAGAACTTTCTTTCTTTCTCTCTCTGCTCTGAAAGAGTATATATATTTATATAAAAAAGAAAGAGAAAAAAGAGAGAATGACGGAGAAACAGAGCAAGCGATGCGTGTTTCCTTGTCAACGTCTCATGACGGACAGGGACACGCATGAGTTTTGCTTTGTTTGTTTGGGGGAAGAGCACGCTGCTCTCGCTGGGGCGGGCGGGTGCACGATTGTGACCTTCTTTCAGTCGGATGCTTCGCGCCGCTCGCTTACTTCCGAGAGCCAGCACCGCGACTTCATTCGTGGGGCTCTCGTGATGGATCTGGCTGAGGAGCGAGAGAAGAGTGCGTCCCTTTTGCTCGCTTCTCCCCAGATCCGGCTGGTCCTTCTCGTGTTCTTGAAGCGCCCGGCCTCTTCAGTTCAGGAGGGGGACCTCGATTCCCTTGGGTCTATAGATTTCGAGTTACCCACATCAGAGCACTCAAAGCAGGATACAAAATCCTCTGAGGAGTTACTCGATGTGGTGACTCGTGCTGTGGCCAGACTTCAATTAGACTGGCCACGTGACCAAGAAACCCCCAAACGCTCCAAATTAGAGGATAGATTTCTGTCTGATGGCCAAGGGAAGGGAACACCTCATCAGTCCCTTCCCTTTTGATGACCTCCACGATGAGCTTGCTCGCTCGCGGAGGAACCCTTATACCTCGCTGCTCACGCGCCCTCGACGTCGCTATATTCGACTATCGTGGGTGCTGAGGTGCGAGGGTATTCGAGGATGCTGCCGGTCGAAGAGACACTTGCGGGTTATCTCTGCCGGGTTCGGCATCGCCCTTGAAAACCTGCTCTCCCTCTAAGCCATGCAGGACTACCTCCATGCTAGTGGGGAGGGCTTATCAGCGGCAGGTCAGGCTGGTGCTGCGCTGCACACCATGGCTGTGTTACAGGCGTACCAGGCTGACCTGCTAAAAAATCTGAGTGCGGGTAAAACTCTCGACGAAGAGGCCTTTTCAGAGCTTCGTCGAGCTACGGATTTGTCTCTCCGCACGACCAAGCAGTCAGCCCGTGCCATTGGCCGGTCTATGTCCGCTTTGGTCAGTACGGAGAGGCATTTATGGCTTAACCTGTCAGGCATCCGAGATAGGGACAGAGTTTTCCTAATCGATGCCCCGGTTTCGCCTTCTGGTCTCTTCGGAGACGCCATGAATACGGTTATCTCCAGGTTCCAGGAGGCGAAAAGCCATGAGGAAGCCTTTGGGCAGTTTCTTCCTCGCCGCACTCAGGGGGCGGGGCCATCGGCCACCCAGTCTCGCCCCGCCTCTGCTAGAAGAGAGGCTCAAAAACAGAGCGTGGCGAGTCGTGCTCCCTCTCGTAGGGACTGGGGACAGGCTCGTCACCCTCAGCAGCCGCCCAAGAAGGACCTCAGGGCTGTGATCTCTAAAAGAAAGAAGCCCTGACGTTCTTGTACCCAACCTTGTGAGGGTAGTTCCCTTCGGGACGGGCGCGTGTATCATCCACTTCGGCCCTCCCGATACCCTCACGAAACCTCTTCACTCCCACGCCTTTGGTGTTTCGGGTGATAGAGGCTTCCAACAAAGAGTTGGGTGTACCGCTGCTTCCTGCCTTAGTCCAGGACACGGAACACTCAACACCCCTCAACAGGAAGTGTTGAAATTAGTACCCATCTCAGAGAACCTGGCAGCATGGAAACTTCTGCCAGGTATTTCTATGTCGGTTCTAAAGACAGTAGAAAAAGGCTACAGATTTCAACTCGCCACGCCTCTGCGTTTCAAAGGCGTGGTTCCCACTACCGTAAGACCGAGCAGGCATGTCTACTGTGGAAGGAACTGCAAAATCTCTTGGCAAAAGGGGCCATAGAACATGTTCCCCTCCAGAGAAAGAGTCCGGCTATTACAGCAGATACTTCCTGGTTCCCAAGAAGGGTGGGGGTTGCGTCCGATTCTAGATCTTCGAGGCTTGAACCGCTCAGTCAGGGTGTTCAAGTTCAAGATGCTAACTGTCAAGTCGGTCGTGTCTCAGATCCAACATCACGATTGGCTGGTCACGATCGATCTCATGGACGCATATTTCCATATTGGAATTCTGCCACAGCACAGGAAGTTCCTGAGGTTCGCTTTCCGGGACGAAGCCTTCCAGTACCGGGTTCTTCCATTCGGCCTAGCCCTATCACCCCGCACATTCACGAAATGCATGGATGCAGCACTGGCTCCAGGGCATCCGCATTCTGAATTATTTAGACGACTGGCTTATACTAGCACAATCTCAAGAACTGGCAGCTCAGCACAGGGATATCATCTTGGCTCATCTAGGTTCTCTGGGTCTGAGACTCAACGTCCAGAAGAGCGTTCTTGCTCCAACCCAGGAAATTACCTATCTAGGGATTATATGGAACTCGTTCACGATGCGGGCACAGTTGTCTCCCGCTCATGTCAGCTCCATCCAGATCTCCCTGAGCAATCTCAGGCTAGGTCAAAGTTGCACTGTTCATCAGTATCAACGAATACTAGGTCTCATGGCGTCTGCGTCCACGGTAATTCCTTTGGGCCTTCTCCATATGAGACCGTTTCAGCTGTGGCTAAAAGCCAGGGATTTCATCCAAGGGCCAGTCCCTTAAGGCAAATAAGGGTTACGCGCCGAGCGCTTCGTTCCCTTTCTATGTGGCTCAGACCCCGGTTCCTTACCTTGGGTCCCACTCTCGGTGCGTCATGTCATCGCAGGATGCTAACGACAGTCGTCCAGCCCAAGGGGAATGGGAGGGTCATCAGCTCGATTGGCACATCAACTGCCTCGAGCTGATGGCGGTATTTCTGGCCCTAAAATACTTCCTCCAACATCTGAGAGGCTGCCATGTCCTTGTGCGGGTGGACAACACAGCAGCAGTCTCCTACATAAACCGGCCAAGGAGGTCTCACGCCTCACCACCTGAATTTGCTGGCACGCCGGATTCTCCTTTGGGCCCAGGGCAAGCTCCTGTCACTCAGGGCAATTTACATCCCTGGACGCCTAAATGTGGGAGCAGATTTGCTGTCCAGACAGAACATACCGAGGGGCGAGCGGAAACTCCACCCCGAGGTAGTACAACAAATTTGGGAGAGATTTTACAGAGCAGAAGTGGACCTCTTCGCCTCTCAAGAGACTGCGCAATGTCCCCTCTACTTCTCTCTGAGTCACCCAGCCCCCCTGGGTCTGGACGCGATGGCGCATACATGGCCCTGAATGTGTCTGTATGCTTTTCCCCGGTTTCTCTGCTCCCGGAGTCTTAGCCAGAGTTCGCCAGCAAGGGTCTTGCCTCTTACTGATAGCGTCTCACTGGCCGAACAGAATTTGGTTCTCAGAAATTATATCTCTCCTCGACAGCTCGCCTTGGGTGATTCCGGACAGGAGGGACCTTCTGTCTCAGGCACAGGGGACGATATTTTATCCCCGGCCCGAATTGTGGAAACTTCATGTTTGGCCCCTGAAGGGTACCAACTGAGGAACACAGGGCTGTCGCCTGAAGTTATCGAGACCATTCTTAGTGCTAGGGCTCCCTCCACCAGAAGAATCTACACCAATAAATGGGGTGTCTTCGAAAGGTGGTGCAGTTTACATGGTGCAGATAACTGCCAAATTGTTTCAGTTCTGGACTTTCTGCAGGAAAAACTGTCAGCAGGCATATGCCCCGCTACTCTCAGGGTTTATGTGGCCGCCATTTCGGCTTGCCACGCCTTGATGGACGGGGCGCCTTTGGGGAGGCACCCTCTACTCGCTCGCTTCATTCGTGGAGCCAGGCGACTGAGGCCTCCTGTTAGGACCAGAACTCCCTCATGGGACTTATCAATAGTCCTGGAGGGTCTGGCCGAAACCCCCTTTGAACCTGTAGAGTCAGCGTCTGATAGACTTCTGACTCTCAAGCTGGTTTTTCTTGTGGCGATTACCTCTCTTAAGAGAATCGGGGATCTACAGGCTCTGTCTGTTTTGCCGGCCTGTTTAGAGTTTGCCCCAGGTATGGCCAAAGCTATCCTGCATCCTCATCCTGACTACCTTCCTAAGGTGCCTTTTTCGACACTACACCCTGTCACTCACCTCTGTCGCGAGTACAAGCGGCCGAAATGGGCTTCCTTAGAAGGGTGACGGGCTTCTCCCTTAGAGATAGGGTGAGGAGCTCAGTCATCCGTGAGGAGCTCGGAGTAGAGCCGCTGCTCCTTTGCGTTGAAAGGAGTCAGTTGAGGTGGTTTGGGCATCTGGTAAGGATGCCCCCTGGCCGCCTCCCTAGGGAGGTGTTTCAGGCACGTCCAGCTGGGAGGAGGCCTCGGGGAAGACCCAGGACTAGGTGGAGAGATTACATCTCCACACTGGCCTGGGAACGCCTCGGGGTCCCCCAGTCAGAGTTGGTTAATGTGGCTCGGGATAGGGAAGTTTGGGGCCCCCTGCTGGAGCAGCTGCCCCCGCGACCCGACTTCGGATAAGCGGTTGAAGATGGATGGATGGATGGACCCTGTCACTCTGGAAGCCTTCTGCTCCCCGCCATTTTTAATGACGGAGCAGGAAAGTCTTCACGGACTCTGCCCAGTCCGTGCCCTTCAAACTTATGTCCACTGCACTAGCCAGTGGCGTAAGTCTGGGCAATTGTTTGTCTGCTTTGGGGGCCGCAACAAGGGGGCAGCCGCTACCAAGCAGACTATGTCACATTGGGTGAGGGATGCTATTGCCCTGGCCTATGAGGCGCGTGGTCAAGCTTCGCCAGTAGGTGTCAGGGCTCACTCCACCAGAGGGGTCGCCGCCTCTAAAGCCTTGGCTAGAGGGGTCCCTCTGCAGCAGGTTTGTGATGCGGCAGGCTGGTCCTCTCCGCACACATTCATCAGATTTTATAGTTTGGATGTTCATGCTACTCCGGGCTCTTACGTCCTTGAGTCGACATCCCAAGTTCATGCCTGAACAGGTTTGTGACGCGGCAGGCTGGTCCTCTCCGCGCACATTCTTCAGTTTTTTATGGCAGGCTGGTCCTTTCCGCACACGTTCATCAATCTTCATGGGTTAGATGTTTCTGCTACTCTGGATTCTAACGTCCTTGAGTCGACATCCCAAACTCATGCCTGAACAAGTTTGTGACGCGGCAGGCTGGTCCTCTCCGCGCACATTCTTCAGTTTTTATGACAGGCTCATGCCTGAACAAGTTTGTGATGCGGCAGGCTGGTCCTCTCCGCACACATTCATCAGATTTTATAGTTGGATGTTCATGCTACTCCGGGCTCCTATGCCCTTGAGTCGACATCTCAGCTCATGACTGAACAAGTTTGTGATGCGGCAGGCTGGTCCTCTCCGCTCACATTCATCAGTTTTTATGACAAGTTTGTGTTGCGATAGGGTTCTCTTCGCACACATTCATCGAACTTTATGGGTTAGATGCTTTGCTACTCCGGACTCTTATGTCCTTGAGTCGACATCTCAGCTCATGCCTGAACAAGTTTGTGATGCGGCAGGCTGGTCCTCTCCGCACACATTCATCGAACTTTATGGGTTAGATGCTTTGCTACTCCGGACTCTTATGTCCTTGAGTCAACATCTCAGCTCATGCCTGAACAAGTTTGTGATGCGGCAGGCTGGTCCTCTCCGCTCACATTCATTAATTTTTATGACAAGTTTGTGTTGCGATAGGGTTCTCTTCGCACACATTCATCGAACTTTATGGGTTAGATGCTTTGCTACTTCGGGCTCTTATGCCCTTGAGTCGACATCTCAAGCTCATGTCTGAGACCTCTCGCGTTTTTGTGAGTACACTGCACAACCGTAGGGGTCCGGACAGCCCCAAGTGCGGCGGCGTGGGTATTGCGTTCCCCGTAGCGCTTAGCAGCGCAACATTGTAGTGAAGCCTTTTGTAAAGGGAACGTCTCGGGTTACATGTGTAACCCTTGTTCCCTGAAAAAGGCGGAACGAGATGTTGCGCTGCTTTGCCGCACTGGGACGTCCCAGGACTGCTCTTCAGAAAAAGGTATCTGTCGACACGCTGGTGACGCCTCTATTTTATAGCCTGGCCACAGGTGCATCTAATGATCTTCACCAGCCGAGGCTATAAATTCAGGTCAATGTTCATTGACGTGTTTCACACAAATTCACAGCTGCTCACAATGCAAGATTGTTCCCCGTAGCGCTTAGCAGCGCAACATCTCGTTCCGCCTTTTTCAGGGAACAAGGGTTACACATGTAACCCGAGACGATTTCCATGCATCCCTGCATTACAAACAAGATAAATCAGTCATGAAGGGCACTTCAAGGGGAAAACAATCATAATAGCCATTCTGTAAGTTTGTTTCAAATTGAATTTCCAATAAAACTGAATTACAAGTTTACATCTTTTAGCCCTCCAAAGCGCTCACAGTTGATTGTAAAGACTTTGAAGGGAATAGGGCATAGGGATGATCACTTCTGAAAGAAACACACCGTGTGTTGTTGTTGCTCTTCTTCTTTTTGATTTGTGTTGCATTCCACTTCTGGGTTAAATATATTATGAGCAGCACCTCTTTTTCTGTCTCTATGCGCATAACGGTGAGGACAATTGCGGTACAATTGTTGCATTTAAACGTTGGGCAAATTCGATCTACTATCGCATTATCTAGGTCTGTTAGTTTGTTTTTCCAAACGGACTGCTACGATTTTGGTCAGACTAACACGTATACAGTACATTACATTTTAAAAAGACTAATTATTGCTTAATTTCTATTGAAATCAGACTTTTAAAGATCATGTAAATGCACTCATTGTCTAGGTGTGTCTTGTTAGGCATTGGTTGTTGTTTATTAGTCTTGTTGCATTGTTTGACCCTATGTGTTTATATAACGCTCGCATTTACCTTGTCATGTGTAGTGGTAGAGATTTTGATTCATTCCACTGACTCAAGTCTTTTAAATCTTTCACCAAAATGATGCATTCAGAATTGATACTTGTTCACAATTTCTGCAATTACATATTTTTTATGCCAGAAGGTGCCGACAAATGAGTGTGTTATGAGTGACTCATTGATTCAGCCAAATTTGTAAAATTGGTCTCGCCTTCTCTCCCCAATGCTGCTGCTGCTTCATCTCAACTTTCTGCCCCGCATCAAACCTACAGGCGTAAATGATCAGCACACCTGGATCTTCATCAATATCTCTGTCACATAGGAGACCTCCCTCAGTCAGGAGTGCGCTCCTAGCCAAGTCTGTCAAAATCATCGCCTCATGTTAGCAGCTGTTTCCCATCAGAAATAAGCTAAGTTCTCATTCATATCCATCAAATGCATTTAGAGGATAGTTTATGAGTCTAGGCTTTCTGTGCCAATGTTGTCTGTTCATCATAACCCTCATCTGCATCAACATCAAAACCAAGAGCCAATATTTCATTTCAATAGAGCACTCGGCTCTATTGTTTGTCATAAGTGGAAACTCAGTTATGGTTCACAATGCATATTCATTCACCATGTTGCATGCCCGACTGTACCCCTTTTGCGGAATCAAGATCTATTATTCATATATGTCATGATGTACAGTGCTCATTGAATGGAGTCTCATCACTCCATTCAGATAAGGAAGCACCACTATTAATTTCATACAGATAATTTCAGTATTAGAGTAATGCATTTTGCTGCCATATTTGATTAAGGCATACAGGGGCGTGATTCCTATTTGACAGCATATTTACGCTTTATTACTCATTCAGGCATCGTTACAGTGCAGACATTTGTATTATATGTCTCTGTGTAAATAATGTATTCTTTTATCATGTTCGGACCATGTCTCAATCAATGTGGACTTTCAAGCATTGGGGCTTTATCAATGTTCCAAATTTCAAAGCTCATCACAAGTTTAAAAACTATGTCAGCCTAACTACATTACATTTTAATTTAAGTATCAATGCATTTCATTTTTTTCTCCGTTCACTTTTAATTTGCTCGTGGTTGGAGCTGTTACATTTAGTAGCAGGTAAGAAAGGTTTTGTTTAATCATTGGATAAAACCTGTGCCGGATATTTTTCACAGTGTTCGAAATTTCGAAATTTACCAATGTTTTTGCCTTTCGCTCTGTTCACTGTAAATATATTTGCGGTCAGGGCAGCTAACATTTAGCAGCAGGTGAGTAAGATTAATTCACTCTTGGATAAAACCATGTCCGATTAGCATTCTTGTGAAACAAATACTGAATATTCAATCAACTGAAACTTTACATGTCATGGACCATGCATTGTGCTGCTGGTTGTACGGGCTTTATCAGAAGCTTAGGCTTCAATCGTCACATCTTTCACATTTACATACTTCATCCCCATTCAAGGCTGGGTAAGGCGCCCTCCTCTCTAAATCTCTCAGCTCCACCTGGATGTTTAAATTTTTTTTCTCACAATCTGGGCATACCCTCTCCAGAGGAAAAACCATAGCCCTTCTACGTTTCTCAAATTCCGGCATCGTTCTCTTTTTCCCACAGATGCAAGCTTTCCCACCTCTCTATTAATTAGAGAGATCATTAGTTTACATTCCCTCCCTTCCGCACAGTTTCAGTTTCTATATTCAGTCTCTTGTCCCTTTGGGTCACCTCATTTTGCCATGTGCATCATTCATCAAGGCCGCTCCATCTTTCACCTCATACTAGCCAATAGTCGATAACACTCTGACAACGTATCTATTGACGACCACTGCCGATCGGACCTCAAATATGGTCCCCTACCGCTAATCACTGGAACTGATTTTCCCTTTTCCATAAAACCTCAGACAGCATATCCTTTTTCATGGACACCTGCCCTCTGAAGGTCTTGAGGCTACTGTACAGGAACATGATTCACAGGGAAATGGCCAGACTAATTTTTCACTCATGCCAGCTCCCCTTCATCTGCATCTTCAAAATTCACCCCATCATCTTTCCAGCTTATTATGGGGTCCCCCCTGGGCATGCAAACATATCGTAATTTTTTGCAACACCACCACCGCCGTCATGATCATCAAAGGCAGGTCCTGCTGGCTCTTTAGCCCCTTCTGAGACATTTGACATGGAAGAGCACCAACTGAATCCCATTCTTTAAAACGAGCACAATCAACTCTCCATCAGCATTACATCTTCATACCTATCTGGAGGCGGTCGGGGGCTCTCACTGTTCATCCACATTTTTCCCACATTATTATCAAATTGAAGTACATTTATTGTCCTGCAAGGACACCACAGAACCATATCCACCCTCTTTACCAGGACTTCCACAATCCCAAGCATGGTTTTCCTTTGCATAGGTACTGCACAAGCCTAGCTTGCCCTCGTCAGAGGGCTCATAATCAACATGGGATATCTTTCATGTTATTGCATGACAACGTCGCCATTATTGAATGGCTTTATGCAAGTTGTTCACCTTTTGGAAAAACAACCATCAAACAATGACCACCCTCATTTGAGAGCTCCAGCCCGATGGGATATCTTTCAACAAAGGGTATTGCAAGCACCGCTGCCATTATCGTATGGCTCTACACTACGTTTTTCATATTTCGGCAAAGATATTCCAAACAATGCTGCCCTCGTTGGAAGGTTCATATTCAAATGTTGTTTATCATTCAACAAAGAAACTGCACAACAACGCTGGCCTACCATAGGGCCTAATATCATGTTCCTCTTTGGCAAAGATTCTGCACAACCACTGGCTCCTGGACGGAGGGCCCAAAATCGAACTCAAGGACAAGGAAAAAATCTAACTCAACAAGGAAAAACAGAAAAATGCCCCCTCTATCATAAAAGTCATAAGTCAATGAAACACAGCTTATTCTATCACAAAGGTATTGAACAACCATGCCAGGGATCTTGTGTATTTCATGCAAGTGTCAATTCTAGGTGTTCACATTTCCTTTTTTCTCTTCTCCAGAATGAACTCCAAACACGAGACCTATTTTCTCTCTTTTTGAGGTAGGCTCCTATCTCTGGCAGGATATAAAAGTTCTGAATACTACAATTTTGGACCTCCAGATGGGGCTTGCGCCAAAGACAGACAATAAATAAATTTTTTTTATATTCATTAAATAAACATCTTAATTTTCTCCCCCTTTTCTCCACAATTTGGAATGCCCAATTCCCAATGTGCTCTAAGTCCTCGTGGTGGCGTAGTGACTCACCTCAATCTGAGTGGCAGAGGACGAATCTCAGTAAGCTTTCGCATGTTATCACATGGCTTGTTGAGCGCGTAACTGCAGAGACATAGCACATGTGGAGGCTTCACGCTATTCCCAGCGGCATCCACGCACAACTCACCACATGCCCCACTGAGAGCGAACCATCTTAAAATTTACTCACGTTTTTGAGTCTTCCTAAAATAAATTTTGGGACGGTTTGCAACCCTACTTGCAACAGGGGTTGAAAAGATTACTGAAATAATAGATAACAACAATAATCAGTTGAAGTAAGCTAGCTATCTTCACATGACAATGAAGTCATCTAACCTGTGCGTCTGTGTGGAAAAAGATACACTTCCAGACTAACAAGGCAGCTGATATCCCTTTATGCTCCGTTTGATGCCTCCCACTTTCAGCTAGACTTTTTACACCTACCTGTCATGTCAGACACTCTCCTGAATATAATGTACACTCTGTGTAAGAAATAAAACTCAAACTGCCATAGCACCGCCAATAAATTTCAACTCCTCTTCGTCAGGCCGTGCAGCTCACGGCAGAGATAAATTTGTGGCTGGCTGACTGTTAACACAGCAGGCAGATAGACTTCCCCTGAGTTACTGCCTTCAGCCTGCTCACTTCCAGAACACTATGAAAGTTGATGATGCTGAGCAATTTCAGCTCTGACAAAGTTACTGTGGAAATGTTGCCAGCAGAAAGCCAATACATTAAGCAGCATGCATTACAGGTGCATTTTCGTTTGAGAGGCACTTACTCTGCAGTAAAACAGCTTTCTCACAAAGACAGCCCCACCACTGGAGGGCTGGTGATTTGTAGGGACAAACTACTTGGCAGGAAGCATGGATCTGATGCAATGTAAGTTATTTAAACCATTGTTAAAAAAGGTAAATATGTAAGCAAATTTCTGCACCCTGTCCCATTTGAACAAGGATTTAGGCATGTCTTTTACTCTTACAATTCAAACGTGTTATTGCGTGCATGGAATGTGCTAGTAAAAGCAAATAGGGTTAACATCAAACTCTTGAGACTCTACAAAGCAATCTTTGACTAATTACTTCTATTGGATGAAAGGGCAGAATATTAGTTTTTTGTCTGCATTCTTTTGCAGAAGAAAGATAAGAAAGTCAAATTGGGTATAAATAGTCCTGAAAAGGTGCAAACTAACACTTTAAGAGAGGAATGTTTCTTGCTACAGGCTAAACTCAAATTTCAACAGGTGTATTAAAGTTACCACCCACAAGCCACACTCTGGTTTGTCGGAGGTATTTCACACTTCAAGTTCTTCACTTAATCCTAAAGAGTGCCCATCTGATAGGACTGATCACGAATATGCCAAAACCACATATCTATATTGCTATCTCAAGGCAACCAGTTGAGCGTAAACCAATCTTACACATGGCCCTTGTGATTGAAATCTGTAATTTCTATTACCTCTCTGTAAACAGATGGCAGATAAGGAATTCCAGAAGCTTTGAAAATGCCTCTTCCTGGTACCTTCTAGTAGAATGAAATATGGAACATGGTTCTCTGTTTTGGTATGGGACTGATTACCCCAATCTGTCTCACTACTGCAAACTTTCCCCATGGGCTGCCATGACAGCTTGGCTCAGAGTCTAAAATGAAAAATTTTCACGAGGCAAATTGCAAGCTTGGTGAGATGCTGGCTTATGCTAATTGACAGATGACGTGTTTCCATAGTTATTAATGAAAGCTAATTGAAATGCAAGCATGATTATGAACCTTTCACCTTGAAGCATGCTCCATAATGAAGCAAGCACAGCTATACAACATGGATTCCTTCTAATTAGAACACACACAATGCAGGAAGGCTTTGTCAACCATACTTGGATTAAAAAAAAAAAATGCAGTAATGTATGTACCTAAAATCAATTTCCACTCATTGTTCTCTCATTCTTGAAGGGTTTTTATTAATTCTCTACATGGTTGCTGCTGATTACTGCAAGACATGTCATTTGCAAGGTAGACATTTCATAAATCATTTAATTATGATTCCATTAGTGAAATAATCTGCCAGCTGCATGCCGTGATAAGACAGTTCACTAGAGAGTGTCCAGAGAATTTACTCAGTCTGCTCTATGTCTGTCTATATCTGAAATGGCCTGTCTGATACAGTGCTACGGGCTTTAAAAGGCTGTTTTAGAAAATGACTTCGCTTATGAATGTTCACCTTACGTCGCAATGACAGCGGGCAGATTGCTCTTCTTCGCATGCTGCCAAAACTGTGTGACTAAAATGCACATCACAATACTCACTTCTCTAGAAACTGGAAAGGAATGAATTCAAGGTCATGGGAAGATCAAAGCTTTGTTTACATACAGCTTCTTCAATTCTGCCATTTAGGGGTGAAAAAGTGACTAAAAATCAATGGTTTGCATTTTGTTATCTGTTCTAAGATTGACTGGCTAGATTGTAGTAGAGAAAGATTATACAAACCTCTGCAGATAAAGCTACTGTAGTGTGCAAGTGACAAATTCCACAGAACACTGTTCACACAAATAAAGACAAAATCTATAGTACCAAGTGCAAGAGTATCTTCAAAATTAATCCTATTATTGTCAACAAATGGAGTGGTCATACATTCTACAATTTCAGAAACTATTTAGCTTGAGATGGGGCACTGATATTAAAATGAATGGAAGAAATTGGAATGCCCATTGTAGATGTATTGCCGGATGTAGAAAATTAAGTCTCGACCTTATTGGTAAAAGAGCCAATCACCTTTTAGATTCAGACATTGGCTGTCAGTCAACTTGAGAATGCACATGCTTAGTAGTTGGACCAGCCTTAAAATCTAGTTCTTTTTTTTTGGCGTGATCTAAGCTGTCCATTGTTGTCAGATTTAACTGCTGATTTGAAATATGTTATTTGATCGTAATCTTGACCAGCCATTTTGAAGATTTCGGTCTTTTCCCATTCAGTTAGATATGAGTTGTACTTTTTTGGCAACTTGTATCAATAGAAAATAGCTGCACGGGAGCGTTACAAAGATGGGCGCCAAATGGACTGTCATGCTTTGAAATGGACTTTGGTTCATATCCTCCTTGTCTTTCATTATAAAGCCTAAGATGAGTTACCACTGTATGCTTGCACTTAATTGTGGTTATGATGCTGTAGCATATAGCCAGAACATAGCCCGCCACTTACACACAGTCAAACTCGATGTAGTTTTGCAGTGTGCACTGTGATTGGTTCACCTTAAGCTTTGATTAAGTGGAATCCCCCAGTATCAAGAGAAAGTCTGAGTGGTTGTAATGTTTGTTTATTTGATATCAATTTAAATCTGAATTCAGAAAACACACGACTTTTATGCATGCCATTTCAACAAAACAAAATCAAATAAAAAAATCAATTGGAAACCAGAAGGTAATCGCATTCACACAAACAATGCTAAACATGATTTGCAGGTTTTAATTTTGATCCAAAATTATATTTCTACTTCACTGACGGTTAAGTTTAAGTTAGGGGTTGGGTACAATGGGGCGAAAGGCCCCGTGGGTTAAGGTTTGTTTTTATTTTCTCCCAAACACTGAATAGCAACACAAACTTCCACAGTACTTTCCTTAACACCTGTTTGTCACTATACACTGCAAAATGTATTGTTATATAAAGGTTGATTTTGAGGCAATCTGATCTAATATTTAATATTTTTTAAATGTTGCAAATGTATGTAGCTAATGAGACTACATGAAATTAACAAATTTATTTGGAGACAAACTACTTATTTATCATTTTCAGTTTTGTCCAAGGTCATTAAATATTTTGTTTTTGTAACTTTCACTTATACCAAAGAATGGTATTTGGGGTAAAAAGCCCCCCTGTTGTGGGTGCTAAATACCCTATAAAACACCTTGTTTTTTTAAGTGGGGGAATAGATTTGATATGAAAAATTTTCAAACTCACATTGACTGATCCAATTTCAATGGAGATGAATTTGTTTATAGAATATTTGAAATTTATGAAATGCCAAATGTGTTTGAAATTAACAGGAAATTGTGCACCATTTTCTAAAGTAGTTATTTTGAGAAAGCATTATCTTAATTTGTTACTAAAAAAAGCATCTTGCTGTCTCAAAATTATTTGCATTAGTTGACAACTTTTGCACTATAACTATTGCTTCTATAGCTACACAATATCAGTATAGGCCCCCTAGGGGCCTTTTACCCCAAGTGTGTGGCTCCCCTTTACCTCTTTTTAAAAATGTAACATTTATCAAAGCAAGCTTCTGTTATTATTTATTTTCCTCCATTGATATTCAATAAAAGGAAATATATATATTTTTTTTATCTTGAAACATTTGTTATCAGAAAAATGCTAATTTTCATTTAGGTGTACCTTTAGCCCTATTATTGTTATTGCAATATGCATTCCTGTTGACTGTATTACATCATTTACAACTAAAAATACATTATGCTTTTGGCACCACTCTGTGGACATTTCACCCAGGAACAGGAACAGGAACTCACACGTATCCATACGTTCAAAACACTTCCAAATTCGGCCACTGGGGACAGTGGTTATAAATTCGGTAAATTCAGATTGATTTCAGCTGCAGATATTTCGACTTACTGTCGCTAAATTTACAGTGTGATCAGTCTGATCATTTGAACAAATTGTGTACATTTTATGTTAAACATGGCAGCAGTTATTCATTGAACAATAATCAAATGATGGAAGACAGCAATATATCCAGACATATGCTGTATAGTTAATCAAAATGTCATAATGTTTCAGATCTGATTCAGGTGCCTGGATCACACTAGTTGGAAAAAAAAGTTTGATGGTTTGCTAAAGTCTGCTGCGTCCTCCACAACTTAACACTCATAACAAACCCACAAGATTTGGAATTGCAATAGAAAATTTCAAACAGCATTATCTTACTTGCATAATTCCTTTAGTGAATCAGATACTAAAACAAAGCAGACATTGAGTGCAACTAAACCACATTCTTCATTTTCAGTGAAATGCACCGGATATGTCTGAATTAATCTACATGATCTACTTTTAACTTTTTTGTTGATAAACTTTTATCAGATGAGGGTCTTTTCATGAGGGTGTAGAAAAAACAATAAAAAAACACAAGCAATGCAGCCCAGAGGCTACAAAGTGAACATACACTGGCAGCCAAATGTTTGGAATAATGTACAGATTTTGCAGTTTCGGAAGGAAATTGGTACTTTTATTCACCAAAAGTGGCATTCAACTGATCACAATGTATAGTCACAAAAAAAAAGTCAGTTTTGATCAAACCTTGACCGGCCCCATTTCCAACAGCCATCAATCCAACACCTTATCCTTGAGTAATAAAGATAAATTGCTAATTTGTTACTTGAAAATTACTTGCCATTATATCAAACACAGATGAAAGCTATTTGGTTCATTAAATGAAGCTTACATTGTCTTTGTGTTTGTTTTTGAGTTGCCAAAATATCCAACAGATATTGGATATTTAAGGTTAATATTAGGCCAAAAATGGCAAAAAAGAAACAGCTTTCTCTCATCTCAACTCATCAGTCAATCATTGTTCTATGCAATGCTTGAAATTGTCATACAACTGAAGATTTCATACAAAGGTGTACACTACAGTCTTTAAAGACAAAGGACAAGTGGCTCTAACAAGGACAGAAAGAGATTTGAAAGGCCAGATGTACAACTAAACAAGAGGATAAGTACATCAGACTCTCTAGTTTGAGAAAAAGACACCTCACATGTCCTCAGCTGACAGCTTTATTGAATTCTACCCGCTCAACACCAGTTACCCTTCTGTCGCTCACTTCGACGTTGTGTTGAAGAAGCGACAGTAGGGGTCTCTCTTGAGTGCCGAATATACCTCTGATCTACGAAAAAAGGCCAGTGAGAAGTTGGCAGACAGAATTTGCATGTCTCGCCCCCGGACATACGGGTATAAAGGCGGGGAAATGCATCTGTTTCATTCAGGATTTTTCTGAGGAGCCGGAAATGGTCCAGCCACAACAGTAGCTCGGCTCAGCGACGTGGCCGGGAGGACACAACGTCTCGATCCCTCCATCAGGGAACGGAGGTTTCATCCATAACCTAGATGTTCCCCGTCTGTCGCTCACTTCGACATTGTGTCGAAGAAGCGACACTAGGGGTCCAATTTAAATCACGCCATGCGCTGAGCCGTGTACGTGTACTGCTGACACAGGAGCGGGCAGGTACTTATGAGAAGAATTGCAAAAAAAAACAAGAAAAATAAATAAAAGCCAATTTTGAAACAGAAAAAAACAAAAAGAAAAGGTTAGAGTGTGCAAAGAAACACAGACATTGGACAACAGATAGTTGGAGAACAGTGTTATGGACCTTAACCCCATTGAGCTTTTGTGGGATCAGCTAGACTGTAAGGTGCGTGAGAAGTGCATGACAAGACAGCCACATCTATGGCAAATGCTACAGGAAGCGTGGGGTAAAATATCACCTGTGTATCTGGACAAACTGACAGTTAGAATGTCAAGGATCTGCAAAGCTGTCATTGCTGCACATGGAGGATTTTTTTATAAGAACTCTTATAGTAGTTGTCAAATGTAGTAATTGTTCACATTATTAATGTCCTGATTTTACATTGTGATGAGTTGAATGCCACTTTGGTGAATAAAAGTACCTATTTCTTTCCATAAGAGCAAAATCTGTACATTATTCCAAACTTTTGGCCGCCAGTATACATGAAGCCAGTCAAGGTTTTTATTGTATTCAGCCTTTATGTGTATGACATGGACAATTATCACACTAGTCCCGAAACCTCATCTCTAACCATTCCAATGTTTGAGGGGTAGAACTGCCAAAGGCAGGCCTGGTCATAGAGTCGTAAACAGATAATAACTTAATGGCAGACCAATTTGGAAGCAGCTGGAAGCAGGTCTTTAGAAGCAGCTGTTTTAGCTCAGATATACACACATGGACACATATGTATGGACTGGCACACTCACAAACCACCAAAACAACCACAAGACGTCTGATACCTGCTGCATGGGTTATTATGTTTACATTTTGTACATGATTAGTAAATATGCTGGCTTGTAGACACACATGCTCATACACATTGGTCATAATAATATTTTGCCCTGGTGCATCCATTGCAACACTGCACACACAACAACAAGCATACAGTACAAACAGTGACATGCACACACAGATACATAGATATCATTTTTTTAATTTGCAATTAACTGTTCCCTCAGATAGTTAATGCTTCAAAAGGGAAATTAAAACTGATTTTACTAAGATTTTCTACTTCTTTCAAGAACCACTTTGAATAAACAAGGTAGGATTACAGAATTTCAGAGTAATATATTCCTAGTGGATTAATTAAAAGGGAGCCAGTCTTGACTGGAATATGAAATATTTTTTTGTATTGACAATTTCAATCAAAACAGGATATTTACCTATATTTAGGTTCCTAAAATAATCTTCAAACAAAAATGTAATTAAACTATTCAAAACATCACTCATTAACTAAATTAAAATGTAAAGTCACTTCCTTTCATGTTCCACACCTGTAAGGGTTAAAAAACAAATTTGCAAGTCTTGCTTAGATTACAGATTCAGAGTTTAGAGAGCTATAAAACTATATTCCTGCCATATCATTGGGGTGGAACTGTTTTCATAACCCCCCCGGTCTGGACTCAGAGAGTCCCATTCCTCATTAGTTCAGCCTAAATTCATGTGAATAAGACATAAAAAGAAAAAAGAAAAAAATAAGATAACACCCATCCACTTTGCTGTCTAGAATTTTTTTGTCTAGTCTTTAAACGTTTATGCATATGGTCTTGTTCAATAACCTGGACACATTACCATTCTTAATACAGCATATGAATCAATATGTTTAATATGTGCTAAATACAAAAAAGCAATACATTAACAGTGCACTAGATTCAAATGCTGTTTTATGCTTTATTCATATATAATGGACATGGGGACAGTTTTGGTCCCTTTAGCCACAGATGGCTTTAAAACACATATTGCCCTCTGCTGGTTGCTGTTGCCTGCGGCGAGTATGATGTTAAGACAACATAGTCTTCATTAGAAAACCATTGCACACACTCCTGCAGCCACAAGCTAAGATACTGCAATTCTGTGGCTTGGACCGCTTCACTCTCTCACAGGAGTTCTCCGCTCTGCTTACTGATTTACTGTACTGATCTCATAATCACAACTCAAGCTGTTCATATTACAGCTGTCCACCCCAAGCACAATGCATAAAACAAACCCACACTTGCAATATTATTATTTTCAGGAATAGGAATGCTGGGAGTTTTGAAATGAAATAGAGAAAGCCAGAGGATAAGTATATTATCAATGCAGAATTTAGCTGTAAACTTATATTCTATGACTTGAACAGCAGCATTCTGGGTAACAATTGAATCTTGTGGGTAATGGCTTTTGTCAAAACATAAAGAAGCAACCATTTGTTTGAGTTTAACTAAGCAATATATCTAAACACAGCCTCTTTACTGACATGCACACATCCAAAGTTACACACACATCCCTAACACCTATTTAATGACCAGAGTGCCTGGAACCACTCAAAAAGAGGAAAATCAGCCTTGCCAAAACAATGTAGATAGAGATTTGTAGTTTCATTTATGTTACCTGTCACAAGCAGTAGGTTTTGCTGCTAAAAGATACTGCCCAATAAGGCAACTTTTTCCAAATATCTCACAATAGCAACTTCATCATAACTCAGTAAATACAGTCCCAGACAGCATACCATGACCAGTTGTGAGAAAGAGGCATTTTTCAGTAGGGCAGTTATTCATGCAAAAGTGCCAATCTTATATTGTTAAAGTCCACATGAACTAGCTTGAAGACTCCAGTGCACCTTTGTTCCCTTTGCTGATGCATTTCCCATTGAAACAGGAAGTTGAGGAGGGACATATCGAAGGACTTGTCCCAGCGTGACTTGTCCCAATGTGCCTTCCCACCTTTTCAGTGTTGGTTTCAGAAGTATTTTTCCCATAATTATTTTCCCAAAGGGATTTAATCAAATCTTAAAAAAAAAAGAGTACTAAGAATTTAACCAAGCCAACCAGCTCCGAGGTGAATCACAACATAGCAAACTTTCATTAGAAGCAAAAAAAAAAAGTATTTGGATGTCAGACAAAAAGACAATGGTACAATACTCACATATAACATTTTATAACATACAAATTATGGAAAAATATCAAACTATTGATTTATAGTTGTGATAACAATGTATAACAATGTAATTTAATTTTATTGCAAAATATTCGGATATTTTCAAATATATAAGAAGTTTGAGAGTGTAGGGAGACTGACTCGATTGGGTCATTTACAGTGCATTGTGGAAGTGTACGGTCACTGCTGGGCTCTTTTGCCATGGTCTGTTTGCCGTGATTCACTGATTAGTGGATTGTTTCTGCACTGGATAATTAATAGTGTAGTTCTTTAACAGGAATTTTTCTTTTTAAACAATATATTTATTTTTTTTATAAAATAATTTTTAATTAATAAAAGAAGTTGAAATAATGTGTACTGATGGCTTCAACAGAGGAATATACTATTGATTAACATAATTTGAGCTCACAGTAAGTCTTTAAAGCTGCTGTATGTAATTTCTGCGCCACTAGTGCCACCAAACAGAATTGCAAAAATAAACAATGTTTTCAAAACAGCTTTCCCATCTGCCATTGGTCAAAGAAACTGATAGTACCACCCCCAACTCACACCAATGTTGGAGTCAATGTAATTGTTTCTCTTGAGATGGGTCGCTCAAAACAAACAGAGGAATTTTCATAGTGCCTTAGAGATGGTGTTTACAGTTTTCAAGAAAATTATAACCTGTCATTATAAAATGACTTATAGTTGTCTGCATATTAAGCTGTGTTGTACAAAAAATATTTTGACAATGTAAAAGTTAAATACTTCAGCTTTAAAGGTTTATATGTTTTGATTAAAAATCAATTTTAGGGACAGCAGATGTAAACTAGCTATTAGCTAATTCTGGCGCAATTACTTTTAATTGTGCATTGTCCCTGTAAAAATAAACAATAAATGAAATGAATGAATTCACCAATGGAGAAAATTAATGGAATTTTTTTTTATGGAACACTACTGTTGCGCGCTACTGTATATCCTTAAGTTTATGTCGCAGACATGAACATGGTTTGCTCATTACTATTGCTAGTCAGATGTAGGTAGTATTGGGGGAGGGACATACCTATTCTAGAGAACATTTTATTAGACAAAATAAGTGCAATGTAAGTTATGAAGTGTAAGATTGTGGTTGCATTGGTGTCTGATATTGGAGATTACTGAAACATTAACAACACTTATCAGACTAAATTAATTTATTAATGTTTTTAATATCATGATTGATATTTTGATTGTCATAACAGTCAATGGCCAAAATAGTTTGGCTCCTCTGTGTCAAGTTTGGGAAACTCTCTAAATATGAAACTACATGGTTTCTCTTACCACTGCTACACTGATGACGCTCAACTCTACTTGTCTTTCCAGTGCAACAACACCACAGTGACTGCTCGAATCACTGCCTTCCTGGCAGACATCTCGGCCTGGATGAAGGAACACCACCTGCAACTCAACCCAGCCAAGACCGAACTCCCTGTCTTTCGAGCCAACCCTACAATTGAACACAACATCACTGTTCAGCTGGGTACAACTACAGTATCGCTTTCCAAAATTGTCAGAAATCTAGGGGTAATCATCGATAACAAGCTAAATTTCACAGACCACATCTCAAAGACCGAAGATCTTGTAGTTTTATACTCTACAATATCAGGAAGATAAGACCCTTCCTCTCTGAACATGCCACACAACTGTTTGTTCAGACACTTGTCATAACTAGATTGACTACTGTAACTCTCTCATTGCAGGCCTCCCTGCATGTGCAATTAGACCTCTGCAAATTATCTAGAATGCAGCAGCACGTCTGGTGTTTAATGAACCAAAGAGAGCAAATGTTACACCACTCTCTCTCCACTGGCTGCTGGTTGATGCACGTATCAAATTCAAGGCTCTGATGCTGGCTTACAAAACAATCACTTGGTCTGCTCCAGCATACCTAAAATAATTTCTGCAGAGCTAGACACCCACTAGAAGCCTGCAGTCGGCTAAGGAACATCGGCGTGTTGTACCAACACAAAGTGGCACCAAAACACTTTCCCGGACTTTCAATTTCATCATTCCACATTGGTGGAATGACCTTCCCAACTCCATATGTGAAGATGACTCAATCACTGTCTTCAAAAAAACTACTTAAAACACATATTTTCCATTAGCACTTAACCAGTCACTTAAAGTGCTTGTGTTGCACTTTAAAATGTTCCCTATCTGTCACTCACTCAAAGTTGTGTCGATGTAGTGACACTAGGGGTCACTCTTGAGAGCCCGAGACACCTCTAATCTTTGATAAAAGGACAATGGGAATTGGCGAGTGGTATTTGATGCCCCTCCTCAGGACATATGGGTATAAAAGGAGGGGGAGTCCATACCGCTCATTAGATTTTCTCTTCAGAGCCGAACGGTCGATGGTTCAAGCTGAGTTAAGAGATTTCCATCCCTCACCTCTGCTGGATCCTTACGGCACATTACAGTGGCTTGTCCCTTCTCTGCATGGGTGCACTGCAGTAGATCACTTAGAGTATATTCTAAAAGAGTATTTTCCCTCCTAAAAGAGTATATTCTAAAAGAGCGGCACACATCGAAATGTCTTTTTCAAGACACGTCTTTTGAAAGATGTCTTTCCGATTGTGTGTTATTCCTGGTTGCAGTCCATACCTCCCGCCCTCTGTCGGCCACGATCGCTGTCTCTCGTGCCTGGGCGTCGCCCACCCCGAGACAGCTTTTGTGGATGGGTCATGCCCTAATTGCGAGGACATGATCATGGAAACGTTGTGCACTTGGGGGCGATTTGGGGACCACAATGGGACCACCTCCGCCGGTTAAGTCCCCGCGGCCCACCTGGCGCGGGCGCCCGAAGCTCCCGTCCAAGGCCTGTTGGCTCATGTCTTCCCTGACGGCTAGAGCCTATGGTGCTGCCGGAAAAGCCGCCTCCGCCCTGCATGCCATGGCTCTCCTGCAATTCCACCAAGCCAAGGCCCTGAAAGAACTGCATGGACAGGACGGGCCCGTGGCTACGTTGGCACATCAACTGTCTCGAGTTGTTGGCAGTACTGCTCACCCTGCGGAGGTTCTGGCCATTGATCCAGGGCAAGCACGTGTTGGTTCGAACAGACAACATGGCGACGGTGGCATATATCAACCGGCAAGGCGGGTTACGCTCCCCTCACATGTCACAACTCGCCTCCTATGGAGTCAGCAGCACTTCAAATTACTGCGAGCCACTCACATCCCAGGTTACCTCAACACCACGGCGGACGCACTGCCATGATAGGTCACCCACAAGGGAGAGTGGAGACTCCACCCTTAGGTGGTTAAGCTAATTTGTAGTCGATACAGGCAGGCAAAAGTAGAACTGTTAGCCTCCATGGAATCCTCCCATTGTCCACTCTGCTACGCCCTGACCGAGGCCCCCCTCGGCATAGACGTGCTGGCATACAGCTGGCCACCCTGACTGCGCAAGTATGCGTTCCCCACAGTGAGCCTACTTGCACAGACCCTGTGCAAGGTCAGGGAGGACAAGGAGCAGGTCACCCTAGTGGCTCCCTACTTGCCACCCCAGACTTGGTTCTCTGACCTCATGCTCCTTGCGGCAGCCCCTCCCTGGCAAATTCCCCTGAGGAAGGACCTTCTTTCTTAGGGACGGGGCACCATCTGGCACCCACAACCTCCACGTCTGGCCCTTGGATGGAATGCAGAAGACCTCAGTGGCCTACCACCTGCCGTGTTATACACCATCACTCAGGGTAGGGCCCCCTCAATGAGGCACCTGTATGCCTTGAAATGACGTCTGTTTGCTAAGTGGTGTTCTTCCTGACACGAAGAACCCCAGAGATGCGTAGTCAGCTCAGTGCTTTCCTTCCTGCAGGAGAGGTTGGAGGGACAGCTGTCCCCCTCCACCTTGAGGGTCTTCGTAGCGGCCATAGCTGCGTACCATGGCACAGTGGACGGCAAGTCCTTAGGAAAGCATGACCTGATTATCAGGTTCTTGAGAGACACTAGGAGGTTGAATCTCTCCAGACCTTGACTCGTTCCCTCATGGGGCCTCTCCATAGTCCTGAAGCAAGGCCTGCGTGGGGCTCACTTCGAGCCCTTAGAGTCAGTAGAGCTTAAGTCACTCTCCTTGAAGACTGCCCTCCTGAACGGTACTCACCTCCATCAAGAGGGTAGGGGATCTGTAAGCGTTCTCTGTCAGCAAAACGTGCCTGGAGTTCGGTCCGGGCTACTCTCACGTGGGCTATGTGCTCAAGGTTCCCATGACCCCTTTCAGGGACCATGTGATGAACCTGCAAGCGCTGCCCCAGGAGGAGGCAGACCCAGCCTTAGCGTTGCTGTGTCTGGTGCATGCTTAACGCATCTATTTGGATCACACGCAGGGCTTTAGGATCTCTGAGCAGCTCTTTGTCTGCTTTGGTGGACAGCGGAATGGAAGCGCTGTCTCCAAACAGAGGATCCCCCACTGGATCATCGATACCATAGCTGTTGCCTACCAGGCTCAGCACGTGTCGCCTCCTAAAGGGCTATGAGCCCATTCCACCAGGAGTGTGGCTGCCTCCTGGGCTCTGTCCAGTGGCGCCTCTCTAGCTGATATTTGCAGAGCAGCAGGCTGGGCCATTCTCGTCCTGTGTCTTAGCAGGAACAAATGGGTAAGTTTGGGTCGACTGGCCGGGTATACCGCTTGCGCCTAGTAACTTTCACTTCCCTTGAGCTGAAGATGTGCGTTGTTGATTTCCAGCAGTGTTCACAAATGTGTTCCCTGGTTGATTTCCTCCTAGCCCTGTGGCAGATGAGTTTGTGGAGAAAACCCATGCGCTGGTTCCCCATAGGCAACCCCTTGCGATGTATTTTCTGCTGAAAATACTACCATAGGACTTCTCTACATGACTTCCGACTAGACTCAGCAAGACCATTTTACAAATTTCCACTTAATATCCCCCCCTCTCTCTGGGTGGGGTGTGGTCTCCGCGGTGTCTTCCTCTTGGGAGTGACACCCCCCCCCCCACACACACACATTTCTAGGGAGAAAAAGAAAAAAGAGGGAAAAGAGGCACAACTAGGACAAGCCTGTCCCTATCCTTTTGGGTAGTCGAATCGTCCCCAAAAGGGCTGTTCTTCACACACATTAGTGTCAGGGGAGGTTACGGGCCGGCCCGGTGCGCTGGCAATGCGGCACACAGCTGTCTGCCCGTCTCACACCACCAATCCACGTAACCCAGTTCAGCTATTTGTGGCATTTTGTAGGGGACCCCTAGTGTCACTACATAGGCACAATGTCGAGTGAGTGACAGATAGGGAATGTCATGGTTACATACATGTCCCTCCTGCCACAACGCTGAACTACCCGCTGAAATGGCCAGGACCTTATTCTCGGCTCCTCAGCACAAAACCTAATGAATGGTATGCACATCCCCTCCTTTTATACCCGTATGTCCTGTGGAGGGACATGCAAATACCAGTCGCCAATTCCCATTGGCCTTTTATCAAAGATCAGAGATGTCTCAGGCTCTCAAGAGTGACCCCTAGTGTCACTACATCGACACAACGTCTCGTTCCCTCCATCAGGGAGCGGAGGTTACGAAAGTAACCAGGACGTTTTGAATACTATTCTGATGCTAGTGAAACTTTGTGGTATGGCACTTTTCGTACCACTGTCTCCTTAAGATGATTCGCTAATGTTTTCCTCTTTTGTAAGTCGCTTTGGAAAAAGCGTCTGCCAAATGAATAAATGTAAATAATAGGAAACCATCTCCTTGCCTTGTGAATGTTCATTCTGCTGCTGGAATGCTCAAAACTTGCTCCAGTGGGATTTCAAATCAAATCATCATTGTTGAAAGGTTTCAGTATGAATGCCAAAGCCAAAAGCTTTGCATGGTGACATGATAACTTTTGTTTTCCTGCAACCACATGGAACTGCCTCAGTCCAGCACTGCCATATATTTTGGACTTGGCAATTTGTTTGCTCTAACACTATATACTGTACTGTATGTCAATTTTTTAAAAGCGTGATAGCCTTATCTCTATATGCAGAAAGAATAACTTTATGTCATGAAGTCACTGACTATGTTGTTTCAATTGCCAGAACTTGAGAAAAAGAGGGGGTGTCATAATGGAATAAACCTGCAGTTAATTATGATTATGGATGGTATAATCTTACACGACTCCAGTTATAAATCATAATTTTTGTTTACCACAGAAACTCAACCTAAAATGCTCTCAGTAAAAGTTTAGTGTAAGACCTCTTTCTAACAGCCAAAGAGGCAAGGAAAGGCATAAACAAACAACAACTTCTACATCAGCACCCATGGTGTATGAAGATAACACACTAAATTATTGAAAGGCTCAGTTGATTAGACTGATGTGCCACATGCTTTGTGCTATTTTCATCCTATGTTCAGGTCAAACACACCAGCTCCAGTTCTCTCTCTCTCTCTCTCTCTCTCTCTCTCTCTCTCTCTCTCACTCACTCACTCACTCACTCACTCACTCACTCACTCACTCACTCACTCACACACACACACACACACACACACACACACACACACACACACACACACTAGACCCCGAAGCCGCCATTTGCGCCATTTAGAATTTCAGCTGCCGCCAGCCAATAATTTCGTAAGCCAAATTGAGCCGCCATCTGATAAAGTTTGGCTGAGCCGGCTAGAATTACTTGCATCAAATAATAATTCTATCACATAGAGACATACACACACGACATATATAAACAATACACGAGATCTATTTTCCCACTGGATTCCTAACAGCACAGTCTTGTGCTCTTTGCTACGATACACAGACTCACAGTGAATTGACGACCAATTAAAATTGCTCGTTTACCGTACAGAAGAAGCAATGCATTTTTTTCTCGCACTGAGGTGAAATGGCGGAAAGAAGCAAGCAAGGTAATTTTGATCTCACTTCTCACATACTTTCCTAATTCCTACTTACTTTTTTTTTTAACTTAGGCCTACCCAGACTTTTGTTAAATCTTCAGGGCACGGTTGCACAAACACCTGAATCAAAGATTGATGTTATGAACCAAATATTCTGGAACGGAGAGATTTATAGCACTGAACGTGATATTACTGCAGTAACAAACCACCGTTTCCACATTGCTAATTCACGACGCATGCTTCAGTGTACATTGAAGTGAAATGTGCAAAACTTTGTCCAAAATAATACTGATAACAGTGTGTGTTTATATTAAGGCAAGACAACAGGCAAAAACATTGTTTTTTTTTTTACTGGTCAATTTTGAGATTTTTGGATATTTGTCTTCAATAACATGTCTTCTTTCAGACTTGTGGTGAAAAAAAGTCTGAAATACACATTTAGGTCTTTATTTTACTACACTTCGTCTGTTTGCATCTGTAGATTTCTCATAAATTCAACAAAAGTTTGCGTTCTTAATCAACATACCTCTCCGTGATCTCTGCCATCACGCAGGTAGTGTGCCGGTGGACTGCATGTTTAGTTCCACTGGCCTACTGCTCAATGGCAAATGATCATCACTTGCTCCTTCAAGGTGAAATATGATAAGCTTCATCCATGATAATGCCAAGTTATTGTATACAACTTAGCCTACATACATTTAGCCTAAACACAACACATTGTAGGCTATTTGAAAATGTTTAGTAGCATACAGACTACAAAATAAATATGTACATACGTCGTGAAAGTAAAACATGGTGTTTTCTTTATTACATTGTATTGCATTTTGTAGAAATATAGTGTAAGCCATGCATTGCTTGGAAATATTGAGATCTAGTAAATCAGTATAACATAGACATCTGTAGACATGAAGTGGCAGCTTCAGCCATTTGCAGCTATGAAAAGTTTGGCGGCTGCAGCAGCCATTTAGGTTTTGGCTGAGCCGGCTAGCAAGCCAATAACTTCATCAGCCAGCCATTATTCTCAAAACAAATGGCTTCGGGCTCTAACACACACCACATGTAAAAACTCAGAGATGTCTGCAGCACTTCCGTGGACTTCCATGCACTTGTCTCAGTATGCAACTTTTTTAAAATCTCTATTTTGATCTGACAACTTTAAACAAAGCTATTTCAGTCACAGCTGCACCTGCCATGTCCACAGTCATCTTTGGCACTGTCTAGTGGGAAGACAATCATTTGTCTAATTATATGGCTGAAATGAGCTCAAGATCTTTCTTGCTGTGTTTTTGTATAGAAATTGGGGTAAAAAAATAGGTTCTTGCACAGATGTTGAAAGGAGGTCCACAAAAAAACAGTCCACACCATAATCAAGCAATTATGTTCAGTTTCAAGAACAGTTCAAATGCTTCAAAAGCAGTATGAAGACATATAGTATAGTAGTGTACAAATTATTTAACTGAATTACCAGAAACACAAAGTCTGAAAATAAAAAGAAAAACACTCTCTATCCAATCAAATATTGAAAATGAAATGTGTTAGACTCAGTAACACTTTAAACAGTCAACATAAAGTTTAATGTAAAACTCAGCATAAAACAAAAATAAACAAATACACACACACTTTCAGCGAGGCCACTGTGTCTCTCTCTCTGTTGAACTGGTGTCACCGGCCCCCCTTATTCTCGCTCTCCCACTGATCAACTAATTCAGCGCTGGTGCATGGCCCGGCCACGCCCTCCTCCTCGTCACATGTTCCATTTGGGATGACAGTATATACACAACATGGCTGAGTGCATAGTGTATTTTGTAAGTGTATAGTGTATAGCTTATCTATAGTTAATGCATTAGATATCAAAAACTAACAGTTTTTGAAAGAATGTATTAATCTTGGTTCATTTTAATTTATAAATATTCAATTTGTCATTGTTAGCTCTTAATGCATTAATTCATATTAATGTATACAACGTGCAATGCTAAAAATGTAGTAGTATTTTTAGAATTTAACATCAATCAAGATGAATAAATGCTGTAAATGTATTAATCATTGTTTATTCTTGTTAACTATTGTTTTAACAAATGTTAACATATCGTTATATGTCACTAATATATCTATACCTAAAGCATAGATACTGTTATGCACATTGCAATTCTGAGAGGTCACTGCATGCATCAATTTTCTTCATGAATATGGATGTATCTCTGCTTATTATTCAAAAGGACACCCAATATCACTAAGAGATTATCGCTTAGAGTTTGACCGTTGAATGGTTTGAAGCTTTATTGAACTCCTCACATGGCTGTGTAGGTAATGTTATACTGTTCAGAAAAAGCAAGATTTGAATGATGGCTGTTGAATAAACTGCTGGAAGAGAAGCTTGTGGGCCTTTTTTGCTTTCTTTATACTAAACGCACTGAAGATTAGTATAATAGTAATTAGTATAAAATTATTTCAAAAGTAACCTTTAAATTCTTTTAATTCTTGTAAAGTTTCCCTGACCAAAGCTCAATAAGAAGATATTATTAAAGATTTATTCCAGTTTTACCACAAAGTAGGCAAACCCTTTTCAAAACACACAGGAATAGATAAATATACTTATTATAACTCAAAATGGTAGTTGAGGATGTTTAACAATCAAACAATACATACTCAAGGGTGTAATATGCATTTATATCTAATTTTGTATATTTATGATTACATTTGGTTAATTTTGGCATTGTAAATGTGATATGGTCAATCTCCAGACTCAGTTTGTTACCTTTCATGAATGCCAATTAAAGCAGACTAACATGGGTTTTAGCTTTGTAGGGGTTAATCCGTTTTGTCTCTCGATTTGAAAAGATCCATTATTATGATTTTTAAAAAGCGGATCGCCTTTCCCTTCTCAGTTCCATCTCTGGGCCTAATGGCCCTGTTGCTAGGCAATAGTGGCTATCTCTGAGGTGACGTGATCTCCCTTGGGCCTGGTTCTCACTCATCACCTTCCACATAAAGACATGCACGCACATACACACATTGACACTGATAGGCGAAGACATACACATGTTCACAGAGAAAGAGAAAGAAAGCACGCAAAAATAAAAAGGTGAAAATAGAGAGAGAGAGAGAGAGAGTGAGTGAGTTAAACACGTTCACACTATCATATTGCTTCCTCTAGCCTTAGTGTCCTTATCTCTAGGTGCCTGTTCTCACTCAGTCATTGCATTGCTGAGAGGAACTTCCACAGATAGGCTTGGCCGAAGTGACTGCAGCAGCCCTGACATGCCACAGGCCCAGGAGGACAGGCAGATGGCTGTAATGAGGAAGCCGTTGGAGCAAGGGCACACATCTGGCTATCTACCCCTCTACTCTCCTCTTTTTCCCTTTCCAGAGCTGTGAACAGAGTACTCTAGGCTTTCGTCAGCCAGAAATGAGCCGAGACATGATGTGAGGAAAATTTATCACAGATAGTTTGGAGCAGCAGGGACTTCACACACGTTTCAGACCTAAAATTTCAATGACATTTTTTAGAACTCAGCAGAGATAATGAGACTATTTGTATTGGGGAACAGACTGGTAGTGCCAGGGAGTAACTAACTAAAAGTAGAAATGCTACTAATTTAAGCATGACAGTAGCTCTGATGTTTTCAAAACACTGTAGCATTTCCAGTAACAAGCTATGTTTTTCAAAAAGTTTAAATGGAAACATTTAAATGCTTCATGCTGCAACCCATTAAAATCACCTTTGATATTGTAAGTTATGTCTTTGAATAGTTTTATATTTAAAAATATATCACCCCCTTAATTAGCTGCAGTTTGCTACATTTTCTGGTTACTTGTAGTTTAGCGAGCTACTTTTTCAAAAGGATAACTTGACTGCAGTTTAACTACTTTAAATTATGTGTAACTTGGAAAGCTAAAAAAGTAGCTTCCCCAACACTTTAGGTTTGTTACTGCTGAGGTAGGCTAACAGAAACCTTAGCATGTGTCTCTTTAAATTGGTCCTGGATTAGAGTATTTTTTTTTGGATATGCAATATCATTAATAAACACTGACTAGAAGACAAATGTCATTTCACAGAGATGTTATTTTAGTCAAATTCAAGTGCGTACTGTATGCCAATGTTCTAAGAGGAATGTTTAAGACAAATAACAGTGAATGATAGTTTCAGGGCCTAAGCCAGTTCAACTTCTGCCATAGTGCCAACAAAGATTGAGTGCATGTACAAACTATACGAAACAGAGCCCCCATTCACTGTTTAGCAGGACATGACAGGCTGTGTCTGCTGAACATGGCTGTGCAAACACACACGCTCACACCAGAAAATGTCAATTTGGTTTTCAGCAAAGCCAGTAAAGTCCCCATCAGCAGCCTGTTTATCTGATCTTGGTTTAGAGGCCCCACACAGCCCTTATAGTGGAGCTTCTCCCTACTGATGATGAGAAACATGTGCCTGGATCCTGTGTCCATCCTTAGAGTAGGCTAATCCATCTATCATGTCCACAGCTGATAACCTCCTTTGTTTCGCCTCTCATGTCACCGCTGCTTTGTACATTTATCTGAACCATACCTTTGGGTTGTGTGGGATCAGAGAGTGTTAAGTATAGCTGGCAATAGGGCATGAACTGTGTTGTGTCAAAGACTGTTTAGCCCAAAACTGAGTTCTTATATTTAAATTAATTTGAGAAATTGGAATGCCCAATATAGATACCATATAGATTCATACATCGCCTGTCTGTCAACTTGAAATCAAATCAAATCCTTCTTCACAACGGCCTCAGTGTGGATGGACCATATGAGTTTCTCAGTGATGTTGACATCGAGGAACTTGAAGCTCCTGACTCTCTCCACAGGTGCTCAATTAATGGTGAGAATACACACTAGCTGGACCAGATGGATGAATTAGCATGATCTGACCTAAGATGTACAATTTATGATGACATTTTTTGTCAGATTCTTTGATTGTAATCCTGACCAACTGTTTTGGAGATTTCAGTCTTTCCTCATTCAAGTAGATAAGAGCTGCTTTTTATGCCGCTTGTAACCTGGAAAATAGCTGCCCGAGTGGACTGACTTGCCTTGAAAGGGATTTTAGTTGTGCTGCACAGTGGCCCCCAAAACAATTTGGAACTTAAAGCTAAAGTGTGTAATTGTTTTCAAACAGATTTCAGAAAACTCTCCTGTCTTCCATTAGTTGTACAAACAGATAGTCCTTCCCTTAACTCAAGCCATTTAAACTTTAGCCAGTGTTGCTACAGTGGGTTGTACAGGCCACAGAGCCACTAGGTTACACTTTTGGGTGAATCATCTGAGATCTTAACAATGTCTCAAATGGTGCTCAGATTGACAAGATACCAAAGTCTGCAATTAATTGTCTGATATTTTTTATAAAAAAATGGTCAAAATTCTTCATGACCAAAATATCTGAGCTATAGTGCCCAAATCAATTATTATAGCTTGATGCTCTTATTGTGTGTCAATAATATTTTGTTCTAAGAAAATATCTAACATAATTAGATGATAGAAGGGGGGGCTGACAGAAGCCTGGTCCCCCATGTAATTGTTTTGGAAGGGTTAAACTGTATTGGTGCAACTGTCCTGATGTCAAATGCAAAGAGCACCGTGGGAAAAGTGTTACACCAACTTCTCTAGGAGTGGGAATGTTCCATGTTTGTGTGTTCCATGTGTGACAATGTTTCATCTAAACAGAAAAAGACAGAGAAAAGAGGGTGAGAAAGAGAAATTAGTGTATATGTCAGCTCTTGTTGACCACCCTGATTAAGATTGAGAATGTTGTGATTAGAACAGATCACACTTTTGGTGCAGATGGCTTTTTTGCCTTTTACATCATGGCCACCAAGCCAGAGGCTTAGTAGCTAAACACAACCTTCTACATGCAACATGATACGCAAATATGCACTACGTTCACAAACTGTATCTAACACAAACATATTATAAACAATGCACATATTTTAGTCAGATGCATAGGCAGTCAAACGATTTAATTTCTTTTCCATAAGACAACAAGCTTCGGGTAACATTTGCTTCACAGCTGTATGGGCACATCTGGGATGGCAGGAAATTCAGCGGCTGTCAGTGTGACGCGCAACGAATGTTTTCCGAGCACTTCAGATGATGAGCTAACCCCCCACCCCATCGCCTCTCTTGCACCCCACCAAAATTTATGTCCAGCAACAAGTGGTTCTCATTAACCATGTCATCTTCCTAACAAATTGCTGCATTGGTCTCTCGCAGCTGGGGCTGAGCTTATGGGGACTTATTATGTTATTAACCCCCTGTTGTGCTCATGTTTGGCTTAATTAGAATAGAATAATTAGAATTTCTAAGGTTTTTTCCCTTCTACTTTATTGTTTGGTTGCTGTTCTGTGCTATGAGAACTGGCATATTTTTATATAATGTGTGCCAACCTATAGTGGTGTCTAAAAGTCTGAGACCACATTGAAAATCTGGCTTTATTTTCATTTAAACCTGGAAATAAACAGAAAGTTTTAAGATTTTAAAGAATTTAAAACAAAGAAAAGTGATGTAAAATGAAGGAAAAATATTTATTTATATTTAAGTTACTAACAGGAAGTAAGCAAATTTGTAACATCGACAATGTTGTCTCGTAACAAAAACAAAATGTAAGTTTACTTACAGTATTAAAGCAAAAAAGATTTACATCAATAATAAAGTTTTACACAAACTTGCATGATCTATGGTAGCTGGAGTTCATGCTGTCAATAAAGCAAAAGGGGGACTTTTGGACTCCACTGTACATTTTAATTATCTTTAAAAGTTAAAATAAACTTAAAATAAAATAAAAACAAATGTTAAAAGTTGGGACAGAAGAATTCAAGAGTGCATAGTTTGCTTCTCCAGTAATTAACTTGTGATTGAACTTCTAAATTGAAGATGAGCTGTTGAAAATAATTATTATGAAAATAATAATTCCACACATTTCTGTCTGTATATGGAATTTTATATTATTTCCTCTACTTGCCTTTTAAAAGCAAATATGAGTCATTATTTTGCATTCTTCAAGTGAAATGTTGAAAATATCAAAAGATAAGTTAAATATACCTTATAGTTGAGGTCTGACACAAAGCATCTGTCCGACTGAGGGTCCAGTGAGCCTTACAACGGAAAAAAAAATGAAAGAGAGAGAGAGATAGAGAGAGAGAGAGGAGTGGGTGGGGTGGGGTGGGGGGCAGAAATCCACACCTTTATGGAGAGGCATTTTTGTTTTCAAAGCTACCCTGCATTAACGGCTTTCATCTGGTTTTCCTTGGCAGCCAAGAACTAAGACTTATCCAGCAGGAATTAGAGTATAAATTGTTCCTCAAACAGAAGAAATTAACTGACGGCACCTGGCCTGACACAGCTGTTTTGCACATAGCACATGAAGATCAATAGATACCCAATTGTTCATCAACCTGAAACTCTTGTAAGTTCATCAAAGACTCTTAAGAGCAAACAGAACATGCAACTCTGATAGAATGAAGGAATGGCCCTGTCAGCAATAAGGTGAAAAATAGAATATGGTCCTCCCCAGCAAGGTTTTTTGCAAAAGTTTTATAAAAATGACCCACAGTCAGAGATGACTGGCCATAGAGAAGCAGGACTTTTTTCCAATTTATTTGCAGTATAAATATAAAAATATTGAAATAAAGATTTTTTGTTTTTACCTTTGTCAGGCGGATCAGTTTAAGACTTCCAATCCCACTTCTGCTGCTGTCTGTATCAAATACGAATAAAATTATATACAATAAGATATATTCACTCACTGAGCACTTTATTAGAGATGTGGCCTTCTACTGTTGTAGCACATCCTCCTGAAGGTTCGACATGTTGTGCATTCTGAGATGCTGTTCTGCTCACTACAACTGTACAGAGTGGTTATCTGAGTTACCATAGCCTTTTTGTCAGCTTGAACCAGTCTGGTCATTCTCCGTTGACCTCTCACATCAACAAGGCATTTCTGTCCGCAGAACTGCTGCTCACTGGATGTTTTTTGTTTTAGGCACCATTTTTGTAAATGCTATAGAAATACTCAAACCAACCCGGCTGACACCAACGATCATGCTTTGGTTGAAATCACTGAGATTGCATTTTTTCCCCATTCTGTTGACTACAAGTCCTGCTAAAAGACAAACACACTATCATGGAGATAGAATCGGACTGATATGAGTTTTACAACTTGTGGGGCGGCTGTGGCTCAGTTGGTAGAGCAGGTCAGCTGCCAATCACAGGGTTGGTGGTTCGATTACTGGCACATGTGACTACACATGCTGAAGTGTCCTTGGGCAAGACACTGAACCCTGAGTTGCTCCCATTGGCAGGCTAGCACCTTGCATGGCAGCTCTGCCGCCATTGGTGCATGAGTGTGTGTGTGAATGGGTGTGTAAAGTGCTTTGGTAACCTCTAAGGTTAAAAAAAAGTGCTATATAAGTGCAGACCATTTACAACAGAGATTCTCCTTCTAAAACATGACATTTACTTTCTTACATCATACATAACATACTCTTTCTGCTTCAAATAATGCTTTAAGACTCTACTCTATGGTTATGTTTAGATATGGGATTTGGGTGAGGGCATACAATTATGAAGTACAGTATGCACACAACATCTGACTTTCACTTATTCTGCATTACACATCCAGGAATTTGCATGTCTACAATTTGTATGAATTCATACAAATGAACTCATAGGATTTCATACAAATTAGTCATCTCATACGAATTCCCACGACATCTCATCCTGTTGTAAAAGACATTAACAGAATAGTTCACCCAAAAAAATAAAAAATACAATCAACCCCCTGATGTCTTTCCAAACCTGAATTACTTTTTTATTATGCAGAATACAAAAAAAGACATGTTTTCATGAAGATTCCCTGCATCTTTGCAATACAAAGCTTCAAAAGTATCATACAAGTAGCCCATATGACTCGTGTCATTTTCCAAATCATAAGAATGAAGGCATAAAGGAGGGGGTCCTTCATAAATTCACAGTATGCCCACCTCTTCAGACACTACAACACCACTGCTGAATGGGTCTTCGTACCTAAAACAGATAAGCAAGGCTTTGGACTCACCACAATTTGTTTGGATGAGACTACCACACAAAGTTACGGTCATCTTTTTACCATTAATCAAACACAGACTTCGGCAAACAATGTAAAGTTAGGCAGTGCCCTTGGCTAGGATTTGGAAGCAAGCTGAGACCATTTAAATCTAAGCCTGCAGACAAAATAGATAAAGACTTCTCCTGTTTAAATCCACTTGTTACAGTGGTATTGTTTGATGTCCCTTCTCTACACCTGTGGATTAGCTCTGTGAGCATGTCACCTCAACTGAAATAGCTTCAACGGCATCTAATATCAACTGAATATAACAAAGAACCCTCATGTTTCGTTTCATGAGGTGTCCTATGTCATCAACAGAGCATGAAGTAAAAAAAAATGCTGTGGGTGGTGGAGAAAAGTATTCTCCGTCTATATTGTATACACGGCTAAATGTCCAATATACATGGCATGGCAGATATGCAAATTATGCAAAATATGGATTGGTGACCTTACAGAGGTATACAGATAAATAGAGGTAGTAGTGGGAATTCAAATGTGTTTATATTTAATTCATTTACATTGAGCAGATGGTTTTATGCAAAGCGACTTACAAATGTGAAACATATCAAGCAATTTGTCATACAAAAGTAAACAATATCTGCATTATTGCAATGCCAAGTTCTAAGAGTAGCTGGAGTAGTATAGAAGCTAGTGCAGAAGAAAGTGACAGACAATAATTTTTTTAAATTTGTATTATTAAATAGTAAGTGCAATAAGTGTGGATTGGTTATGTACCTATGGAATAGGTGTGTTTTCAGCTGGTTCTTGAATAATGAGATGCTATCAGCAGATCGTGTGGTGAAGGTTGGAAACACATTCCACCACAGAGGAACAGAGAAAGTGATTTAATTCAGCTTAATTCAGGTTTATTTTATTATTTTTACATTGCATATTGTTCCAAAGCAGCTTTACAGAAAATATTTATTAGTGTCTAAAGAAAATGGAGAATGCAATTATAGATATACACTCACCTAAAGGATTATTAGGAACACCTGTTCAGTTTCTCATTAATACAATTATCTAATCAACCAATCACATGGCAGTTGCTTCAATGCATTTAGGGGTGTGGTCCTGGTCAAGACAATCTCCTGAACTCCAAACTGAATGTCAGAATGGGAAAGAAAGGTGATTTAAGCAATTTTTTCGTGGCATGGTTGTTGGTGCCAGAAGGGCCGGTCTGAGTATTTCACAATCTGCTCAGTTACTGGGATTTTCACGCACAACCATTTCTAGGGTTTACAAAGAATGGTGTGAAAAGGGAAAAACATCCAGTATGCGGCAGTCCTGTGGGCGAAAATGCCTTGTTGATGCTAGAGGTCAGAGGAGAATGGGCCGACTGATTCAAGCTGATAGAAGAGCAACTTTGCCTGAAATAACCACTCGTTACAATCGAGGTATGCAGCAAAGCATTTGTGAAGCCACAACACGCACAACCTTGAGGCGGATGGGGTACAACAGCAGAAGACCCCACCGGGTACCACTCATCTCCACTACAAATAGGAAAAAGAGGCTACAATTTGCAAGAGCTCACCAAAATTGGACAGTTGAAGACTGGAAAAATGTTGCCTGGTCTGATGAGTCTGGATTTCTGTTGAGACATTCAGATGGTAGAGTCAGAATTTGGCGTAAACAGAATGAGAACATGGATCCATCATGCCTTGTTATCACTGTGCAGGCTGGTGGTGGTGGTGTAATGATGTGGGGGATGTTTTCTTGGCACACTTTAGGCCCCTTAGTGCCAATTAGGCATCGTTTAAATGTCACGGCCTACCTGAGCATTGTTTCTGACCATGTCCATCCCTTTATGGCCACCATGTACCCATCCTCTGATGGCTACTTCCAGCAGGATAATGCACCATGTCACAAAGCTCGAATCATTTCAAATTGGTTTCTTGAACATGACAATGAGTTCACTGTACTAAAATGGCCCCCACAGTCACCAGATCTCAACCCAATAGAACATCTTTGGGATGTGGTGGAACGGGAGCTTCGTGCCCTGGATGTGCATCCCACAAATCTCCATCAACTGCAAGATGCTATCCTGTCAATATGGGCCAACATTTCTGAAGAATGCTTTCAGCACCTTGTTGAATAAATGCCACGTAGAATTAAGGCAGTTCTGAAGGCGAAAGGGAGTCAAACACAGTATTAGTATGGTGTTCCTAATAATCCTTTAGGTGAGTGTATTTAAATGAGCAGTATAGAACAGAAATTGCCTTTTGAAAGCAAAACATACACATGAAACCAGAGTGTTTTTATGCATTAGTGTACTAGTTAGGTGCCCAGAAAGCAAGATTAGTAGGGATGTCATAAAATGTTGATATATCGATTATTGATCAGCATGTTATTTTATCGTAAAATTTTTAAGGCATCGATATATTAACATCAGCTGATATTTAAATTAGAAGCCTTCAATTCACTGTCAGTTACCTTCCATTCAATGTAGTCTGATGTAATATCTTGGAGACCACATTTACCTGCCGCAACATGAACAAGGGAGATATCACACACACTTTATGAGCTGATGGCAGCCCAACATTAAGGTTTTGCAATTCTTCAACAATTAACAAAGTGCCTTTTATGAGTTTGCAGGTCAGTGTATGAAACTGTGTAAATGTGAAAATTTAACGATTAGAAATGTTGATATTTATTATACAATGTCTCTGTATGTAGCATTGAATAGGTCTTTTATTCAAGCTGTCAAACCACAAAAAGACATACTTCTAACTGAAAATACATTATGTAGGCTCTATGAAAGATACTTATACACAATATATCATCCAGTAATGACTAAAGAAAATAATCTGTGGCCTTTGATAATGATATGGGTCAAAAACTATGCGAGTTGAGCTCCATGGTGCAACAGAATTATTAACAGCCTCCGGAGCCGGCGAGCCCATGGTGTATGTGTACGTACCACACCATGTTATCCACCAGACGCGTCCATTGCTCAACCCAGTTTAATTAACCCTGCTGCTAACACTTTAACAAAGTTGTGTTCAGAAATATGTTTGCAGAGACAAAGACATTTGTACAATGAGCAGCCCAATTTATCTCTGAAAAAAATCCAGATATATATTGATAATCATCTGGAAAATCTTCAGATTATCTATACATGGAAATAACCTCAATCCAAAGCCTAATGCTTAGTAAAACTTCAATTAAGTTTTTCAGCAAGAACAAAAAGTCAATTAATTGTAAAGTCATGTAATGAAATTTACTTTCATATGTTTAGAATCATCTGGTTTATTAAAATTAATAGGCAGCACTTTACAATAAGGTTGCATTATTATTGTTAACATTAGTTAACTTCATTTGTTAACATCATCCAACAATGAACAATAATTTTATTACAAAGTATTTATTAAACATGAACATGAACTAACAACGAACAAATGTATTTTCATAAATCAACATTAACCATGATTAATAAATGCTGTAAAACAATATGATTCATTGTTAGTTCATGATACCTAATGCATTTGCTAATGTTAATAGAACCTTATTGTAAAGTGTTTCAAATTAAAGCAACTACTATTTGTTAGAAACCAGAGCATTGTCTACATTTGCGCAGTAGACATCACTGCATAGAAATCACATTTTGACTGCTTTATTCCATATGCCATGCCTGGGCGGCTTTTGCTGGATTCAGCCCCAGCTTTCCAGAGCCCAAGGCCTCGCAGTGGAATGTAAAACAGGTGCCATGCCATTGGTTCCCCCCCACAGTGGGGGAGTAAGAAAAACTCCCGCCTACGCAGAAGCCGAGACATGACTGACAGCACATCACATTCTTTGGCCAGCTGTGTCTTCTGCTGATTTTCCTTTAAAAAATTCCCAAGACACAGTGAGAAGGAGATACTCACCAACACAGCCAAAATCATCCACAAGAGTAACACATGTATTTGACCACACACACGCGACTTTGAGCTTCGCAGTGGTTTTCTTCCCTTAACACCTTACTTATTGCATTTTACGCTTATTCAGGTATTTTCTTTGGATATATTGCAATGCCCCATCCAATTGCTGACAGTTAGAAATGAAAAAGATAAATGCAATGTAAACTGTAGTCACTAAAGAAATCAAACATCCCTATTTCTCCTAATGTTCTGTGTGTGTTTCCTCACAGTGCTCTTTCCTCTGGTATGACCTAAGCCATGTAGGAGACTTTTGGCAGGGGATTTAAAGAGTTGAATTGTAGTTTGAATCAGCACCAACCAGCCTAAAGACAATGCACGCTATTGTGTCTGATGTATGTCCTTCGGACTGCCTCACACATTGATGCTCAAGTCTATATATTAATGCATTTCAGTTACTTAAACAAAGCACCACAACAAAGTGTGTGTTTTGGATACTTAACCACTATAGACATTGAGGGGACATGGGACAAGACCAGGGCTGGACTGGGAAGAGAAATCGGCCTGGGATTTTACATAGCAACTGGCCCAAAAGTTGAGCTGGGGTGGTGTTTGCTGTCCTTTTCTGCATATCACAGCACCGTTTTGTAGTCCCTTCTGCAAAACGCGGCGGCTCATTTTAGCTTATCGCGGCCTGTTTTGTGGGGTCTCACGATGGCCAGTCCGCCCCTGATTGGCCCCAAAGCGCCCCTGATTGCCCCCCCCCCCACACACATATTCATAATAGTGGTCTAATGATAAGGGCTTTTTCCATGGTTGATTATTAAATTATCATTTATTCAATTTTCAATTTCAAAGATAGGAGACCAGTCTCAAAGGATCACCCTCTTGTTTTGGTGCATCTTACCCTGTCACCATTCCTGCCATTAAAACGTTCTTGATCTCCAAGCCCGTCACCTCCACCGACCCAACCTGCTGCTGTGCAACAATGCTCATATTCACAGCCTTCAGACAGCAAATCGCTTCTCTCATTCCCCACCACGCCCTTTGCGCTCAGCCACCTGCAAAATGAACCCTGCTGGAAATTTCACTACAAATTACCGTGTCTGGTCAATCCCCTCAGGAGCAGAAAAAAACCCCACATTCTCTCCAGCTCCCACAGTAACATTTCTTATCAAACACATATTTACAAGCATAGTAAGTTACAATAAATAAGCACATGGAATGAAGTTACAATATATTTATGCATAGCTTTGGGTGCTAAACATAATACAAAGTACTTTATGTATGTATTTAGCTGATACTCGGTATGTATGCAACCCAAGATTAAAATTCCTCTGTGCAAAAAAGTTTTAAGAGGCAAATCTAAGGAAGACATACTAAGCAGTATATAACAATCAACTACATGACATTCTTTAATTTTATCTGCACTTTTTGGTTAAGGCTGCCCCCTGGTGTATATTTCACACAATAGTGTGAACTGAGAGATAAGAATGCACAATAAAGAGTTTGAGGCAAAACTGCCAGTAAGATGAGTGTTGAAAGCTCCTTGGAAAAAGGATTAGGGCTGTTTTTGTGGCAACGTGGCATTTTGTCAGCTGCACAAGTGAGCAAGTCTTAAAGCCACGGTGCTTGAAACTGTTTTGTAACTGTTTTGTACCACAAGTACACAAAATTGACCCTAAGAAAACAAAGAACACATGGCTATACTTCCATCATTGGACTCTTCAAAATGGAGATTAGACTACACTCATACTGACTTGTAATGAGAGAACATTCTGTATATGGGCTTAACTGATTTCTAGGTTATTTTTGTTATTGGAGAATTATTATTTTATTTTTAACAAAACACTCAGATTAAAGACCTAGGTATACTTCCGTTTTGACATTCAGCGTCTGTATACTGTCGAACGCTAGCCTGTCAAAGTATTCTCCATATAACTGTGCGCATATACACAGGTGGTTAGTGCTTTCACACTACGACTGCTATATGAGACACCTAACTATTTCTCTCCAGGAGTTTAGACTCATAAAGTTGTCTGTATATTTCTTCAGAATACAAATGCAGGTATTTCCAGACCTTCTCACACACACACTTTTGACTTGCAGATCCACTATTGTTGTTTTACCTTCATCTCCAGATGTTAAGTGCTCCTTCTTGATGGTAACAGCTCAGATGTGAGTGTTGCCACCTTTTGGACACACTAATTAGAGCAAATAACTCATGCTCCATTCTGCATGTTCAAAGAAGTGTGGTTAGAACAAACAAGTTAAACAAATATTCATATTCACCAATATTCAGTGCTCGAGCACTCTGCGGGTGACGAGATATGCGTCACACGTCCTGTAGGCTGAGACAATTTCTGCCAAACATCTCCTTTTGTGTTCCACAGAAGAAAGAAAGTCATACAGGTTTGATACAACTTGAAGGTGAGTAAATGATGACAGAATTTTCATTGTTGAGTGAACTATCCCTTTAACAATAAACAAAATATTGGGCAATATTCTTCAGTCTTGGATCATGCAGTAATCTAAAAACTCTTTTGAACAAATCACATCAGGTCTTGCTCTGGCAGCATTGAGGTTTGCTTAATAACTGTGGTTGGGGTTTGCAGGCAAAGAAGGGGTGGTCCTCTAGCCCCCAGTCTGTGCTGCAGCAGTGGAGATGCCGACAGAGTGATGGCAAAGGGCCAAAGCTGTGGGGCCTGGATCAGGATCACAGCAGCAGCGCCTGTTTTTGTGAGCGGTGCCTGTGAGATGAAGCTCACAGGTTGTGAGATCACATGAGTCTCAGTCTAACAGCTGTTGAGCAAATGCTTACAGTTCTTCTGTGAAGTTCTTTTGACTTTACAGGAAAATTGACTCTATTCACTATGGGCATTTCATTATATTAGCACATTTGAACAAATAAAAATATGAATTGGATTTTAAATAGATATATTACATTTGATATTATTGTAATTTTTATTAAAAAAGCTGGGTATTTATTGTGGTTATTCTTTGTTTAGTCAATAACTATAACCCCAGGGTACATAATGTGTTTGAAAAAAAAAACAGCGAATGAAAATTTCGATATTGAACACACAAAAAATGGAAACACGTGGTGTGGGATGGTAAATTGCTGCAAATAGTCTAATTGTGGGCAGAGGATATTTATTTTGTGCCCTCTTCTTTTCATTGAGCAATGGCCATAGGCAAATGACTTAGGCTTGGATTCCTGAAGCACTAAAAAGAACATAAGTAGCATGTGTTCATTAAATTGTAGACATACTTATTTTCTTTGACACCGATGATCCAAGATGGCGGTGCGGTAGCACGCAGCGGCCACTCCGAATCCAAAATGGTGCTATTTTTGTCACTTAACCCAAGTTTTACGGCACATGGACATCGGAGCAACCAGTGTTCGTGTCTACCATCGCCAGACACTGTTAAAATATAAGATTCATGCAACAACCAAGCTGCATGATGATCTGCAGGAGTTGCTACGCGAACTCGGCTTGCTGCGGACCAGGCCTCCAGTCCTCGGCGTAGTCTAATTCCGGTGCCCAGTGGAGGGGACATCATAAGCGGTGTGCGAGGAAGCGAAAGCGCGGCAAGAGGGCGGGGGTCCATGCTAGGTTAAAAGTAAACCCTAGCCGGCTAGCTCTCCCGTCTATCCTGCTCTCAAATGTTTGCTCCCTGGACAATAAACTGGACTACATCCGACTCCAGCAGACTATGCAACGTGAGCTTAGAGACTGCTGCGTCTTTGTTTTCATGACAAAGACGTGGCTCAACGACAGAGTTCCGGATGCCGCCATTCAGCTTGACGGGCTCGCCTCGTTTCGTGCCGACAGAAATGCAGCTCTGTGCGGTAGGACGCGGTGGTGGCTTGTGTGTTTACATCAACACAGAATGGTGCAATAACTCTGCTCATCGCTGGTGGAGCTTGTGACTGTTAGATGCAGACCTTTTTATTTACCACGGGAATTCACCACTGTTATTATAACCAGAGTCTACATTCCCCCCAGCGCTAACGCGAAGGAAGCGCTCTGTGAACTGACTGTTTATTGTCGCCGGAGATTTCAACCTTGCAAATCTCAAAACTGTGCTCCCTAAGTTCCATCAGTATGTGGACTTTGCAACGAGAGGGGTGAACACGCTTGATCTTGTCCCAGGACATCCCAGGCGTGTACCGGGCAGAGCCCCGCCCCCACCTTGGCTACTCAGACCACATCTCTGTTATGCTAATTCCAGCATACAGACCATTTGTTAGACGAACAAAACCGCTCCAGAAGCAGGTGAAAAACTGGCCAGCAGGAGCCATGGACTGTTTTGAGTGTACTGACTGGCACATGTACAGGGAGGCTGCAACATATGGCGACTCTACCAACTTGGAGGAATACACAGCATCGGTGACCAGCTACATCAGCAAGTGCATTGAAGATGTCACCTTCTCCAAGTCCATCACCACACGCTCCAACCAGAAGCCGTGGATGACTGCGGAGGTGCGTGCGCTGCTGAGGACCCAAGACTCCGCCTTCAGAGCAGGCGTCAAGGCTGCCCTAAGAACAGCGAGGGCAAAACTGTCCCGGGCCATCAGAGAGGCAAAGCACGCACACGCCCAGAGAATCCACAGTCACTTCCAGGACAGTGGCGACAGGTGGCGCATGTGGCAGTGCATCCAGGCCATCACCAACTACATGACAACATTAGTTGCCTGTGACAAAGATGCCTCCCTTCCAGATGCGCTGAACGACTTCTATGCTAGGAGCTATGGTTGCGAGGAAGACCACCCCTCCTCCCAACGACCAGGTGCTCTGTCTTACCACGGCTGATGTGAGGAAAACGCTACATAGAGTCAACCCACGGAAGGTTACTGGACCAGACAACATTCCTGGCAGAGTGCTCAGAGGATGTGCAGACCAGCTGGCAGATGTTTTTCCGACATCTTCAACATCTCTCTGAGCAACATCCGCCATCGTTCCAACATGCTTCAAGGCCACCACCATTGTCCCCCATGCCAAAGTAGTCTTCAGTGTCCTGCCTCAATGAATACTGTCCCATCGCACTCACACCCATCATCATGACGTGCTTCGAGAGGCTCGTCATGAGGCACATTAAGACCCAGCTTCCCCCCCTCACTAGACCCACTGCAGTTCGCGTATCGTCCAAACCATTCAACAGACGATGCCATCACCACCACCCTCCATCTGGCCCTCATACTCTCGAATGCTGTTCATAGACTTCAGCTCAGCATTCAACACAATAATTCCTCAGCACCTGATTGGAAAGCTGAACTTGCTGGGCCTTGACACCTCCCTCTGCAACTGGATCCTGGACTTCCTGACTGGGAGACCTCAGTCAGTCTGGATCGGTCAGTCTGGATCTCAGTCAGTCTCGAATGCTGTTCATAGACTTCAGCTCAGCATTCAACACAATAATTCCTCAGCACCTGATTGGAAAGCTGAACTTGCTGGGCCTTGACACCTCCCTCTGCAACTGGATCCTGGACTTCCTGACTGGGAGACCTCAGTCAGTCTGGATCGGGAACAGCATCTCCACCACCACCACACTGAGCACTGGGGCCCCCCAGGGCTGTGTGCTCAGTCCACTGCTGTTCACTCTGCTGACTCATAACTGTGCAGCAATGCACAGCTCGAACCACATCATTAAGTTCGCCGATGACACGACCATGGTGGGTCTCATCAGCAAGAATGACGAGTCAGCATATAGAGAGGAGGTGCAGCAGCTAACAGACTGGTGTAGAGCCAACAACCTGTCTCTGAATGTGGACAAAACAAAAGACATGGTTGTTGACTTTAGGAGAGCACAAAGTGACCGCTCTCCGCTGAACATCGACGGCTCCTCTGTGGAGATCGTCAAGAGCACCAAATTCCTTGGTGTTCACCTGGGGGAGAAACTCACCTTGTCCCTCAACACCAGCTCTATTACCAAGAAAGCCCAGCAGCGTCTCTACCCCCATCCTCACTACATTCTATAGTGGGACAATTGAGAGCATCCTGAGCAGCAGCATCACTGCCTGGTTTGGGACTTCCACCGTTTCTGACCGCAAAGCCCTGCAGAGGATAGTGAGGACAGCTGAGTAGATCATTGGGGTCTCTCTTCCCTCCATCAAAAAAATTTACAAAAAACACTGCATCCGCAAAGCAACCAGCATTGTGGATGACCCCACACACCACTCACACAAACTCTTCTCTTTCCTGCCATCTGGCAAGAGGTACCGAAGGATTCGGGCCCTCACGGCCAGATTGTGTAACAGCTTCTTCCCCCCAGCCATCAGACTCCTCAATACTCAGAGACTGGACTGACACACACACACGTTTCCTGAGTTGTACTTTAATTATTGTCACTTTATACCTGCCTGCTACCTCAATAACTGCTACGTGCATAGAACACTATCTCATAGTATGTTATGTTTACATTTGGCATTTTTAGAAACTGTCATCTTTTTGCACTACTGTGTACTGGTCGGCGCTGCACTGTCTCTCACTGTGCCTATTGTCCTGTTCATTTTTCTTAATTTATTGTACTGTCCCGTACTTTTTGCACACGTTTGCAAGTGCACTTTATATAGGTATGTTATTTAGTCTGTGTAGTCTCATGTGGTTCTGTGTTTGTCCTATGTTGTTTTATGTAGCACCATGGTCGTGGATGAACATTGTCTCGTTTCACTTTGTACTGTACTAACTGTATATGGTTGAACGACAATAAAAACCACTTGACTTGACTTGACATTTCCCAAAAGCCTCGATATCTAAGAAGTATGTAAAACATTCACATAGTAGAGATCAGACCATGCCATTATTTTCAACTTTGTTCCTGAGGATACTGTATAAAAAAGACACAAAATAAATAATATAAATGCATTGAGAGGGTACTGCAAAGCCATTATAGGTTACACTTTGTACAGGAATAGAATGATATTTCTCAGTCTATGTATTCCATGAAATAGCCCTGAATGTAGACAGTACATGACAGACAAGTTCATACTATTATGGCAGCAGTCGAGGCATGATATGTTATTAATAATGATATTAAGAAATGTGTGTCCTGCAATAATCCCCACACTTCAATAAATAAATAATGTTACTGAAGCAAAAGAGATTTTAAATTCCATCTCATTCTCTGTTCTTGCTTATTAGTTTGCCACTTCGACCCATTGGTCAAACCTTTTGCTATTATTTTAGGGAAGTGTTATGCTTTCATTGCATTAAGATTTACTTATCTTATTATTAAGATACATTACTTCAAAATAGTAATTATTTTTTACGTTGTGCTACAGTCCTTAGCAGGTAGAACGAGGTGCCGATAACAGCAAGGTAATGTGTTTGATATCCAAAGAACATTGATAGGCTACTGATATATATTGTACATGATCAGCCATAACATTAAAACCACCTGACTAATATTATGTAGGTCCCCCTCGTGCCGCCAAAACAGCGCCAACCCATATCTCAGAATAGCATTCTGAGATGCTATTCTTCTCACCACTATTGTATAGAGTGGTTATCTGTGTTACCGTTGACTTTGTCAGTTTGAAACAATATGGCCATTCTCTGCTGACCTCTCTCATCAACAAGGTATTTCCATCCACAGATCTGCCGCTCACTGGATGTTTTTTGTTTTTAGCACCATTCGGAGTAAATCCTAGAGACTTTTATGTGTGAAAATCGCAGGAGATCAGCAGTTACAGAAATACTCAAATCAGTTTGTCTGGCACCAACATTCATCCATGCGATTATCTAATCAGCCAATCGTGTGGCAGCATTACAGTGCATTAAATCATGTAGATACGGTTCAGGAGCTTCAGTTAATGTTCACATCAACCATCAGAATGGGGAAAAAAATTTGATCTCAGTAATTTGGACCGTGGCATGATTGTTGGTGCCAGACGGGCTGGTTTGAGTATTTCTGTAACTACTGATCTCCTGGGATTTTCATGCACAACAGTTTCTAGAATTTACTCATCCAGTGTGGGGCAGTTCTGTGGATGGAAATGACTTGTTGATGAAAGACTTTTTGTTTTTAGCACCATTCGGAGTAAATCCTAGAGACTTTTATGTGTGAAAATCGCAGGAGATCAGCAGTTACAGAAATACTCAAATCAGTTTGTCTGGCACCAACATTCATCCATGCGATTATCTAATCAGCCAATCGTGTGGCAGCATTACAGTGCATTAAATCATGTAGATACGGTTCAGGAGCTTCAGTTAATGTTCACATCAACCATCAGAATGGGGAAAAAAAAATTGATCTCAGTAATTTGGACCGTGGCATGATTGTTGGTGCCAGACAGGCTGGTTTGAGTATTTCTGTAACTACTAGTAACCATAGGTAATTACAGCAGTGCTGATGTAGGGCCATATAGCATGATTGCGAGTGTGATATTGCTTATATACAACAGTTCAATGAACAAGTACATTTGAAAAAATTTGGAAAAACTGAGTACGGTCATAAAAGTGCATTTGTGCATGGAACTACTTTATTAGGTGACCGATCAGAATCTGCCATTTCTGGTTCAAAACAAATGATGCTTCCAAGCCTCAGTTAGTAATTCAAAATGTTCACTTCAGAAATAGTATCACGGCTTGTGCTGTTTCTAACAAGTCATTGGATAAATAAGGACAGATGGATGGATGTGTGTGCTTGTCTGTGTGTGTGTGTGTGTGTGTGTGTGTGTAGAGAGAGAGAGAGAGAGAGAGAGAGAGAGAAAGAGATGGAGCGTGTTCGATCATCACCCGTTGCAACACCCAATCAGAGACGCTTACAGCTTTCTGAAGGTCAGCTTTCTCAGTGGAATATAGACGTCCAAGCAGGGTATTCCTCTCTATTTTGGGGTAGCCAGTGCACAAATGTCATTCACTATAGAAACAGCGATGTCGTCCGCCATTTTAAACTGTATGTATCCAATGTGAAAACTCACAGAGTGCTGTTCTATGTAAACAATGACTAACGGATTCACTTTACGTCACTAACTGGCTCATATTACACACAACAATTATCTTTTTCCACCACCTGCTGGCTAACATATGTAATTAAAAAAATAAAGACAGTAACTCCTAACACATATGCACTATGCTTACATTTTAGTTTAGAACAGCACGAACACAAGCGGAGTGATACACACAGTAAAGGATCTGAGTGCTGATGCTGTCAGACCATCAGTGCTCATGGAACGTCTCTCGTCCAATCAGATTCGAGGACCGGAACTAACTGTGGTATATATATATATATATATATATATTGCTTTAGTATAAGTTGCTCGGAATAAAAGTTTCTTCCAAATATATGTTAAATATATATATGAGTTTCCAGCATATTTGTTAGAAGCATGAATCTGAAGGAATTCCATTTGTCAGTGGTTAGCATGTTCCAGTTATCCTCTGCTGTTAAATACACTATCTGGCTGCAAAAAGCATTTTTCTCTATTTACTTTTTTTTAACTTTGTACGTGGCTTGTTTTTGTGCGACTTTCGCAGATGACCAGGTGAAGGAACGGTGATGATCTGGGGTGCTTCAGCAAGGCTGGAATCGGGCAGGACACATGAGTGAAGCCACATACAAGGTTATCCTGGAAGAAAACTTGCTTCCTTCTCACAAAGTTCCCCAACTCTGAGAATTGGTTTTTCCAGCAGGACAATGCTCCATGCCACACATCCAGGCCAATCAAGGTGTGAATGGAGGACCACCGGATTAAGACCCTGTCATGGCCAGCCCAATCTCCAGACCTGAACCCCTTTGAAAACCTCTGGAATGTGATCAAGAGGAAGATGGATGGCCTCAAGCCATCGAACATTGCCGAGCTGCTTGAATTTTTGCACCATGAGTGGTATAAAGTCACCCAACAATATGAAAGACTGGTAGAGAGCATGCCAAGACACATGAAAGCTGTGATTGAAAATCACAGTTATTGCACCAAATAAGTTAAAACATTGGAATTGTGTTGTTTAAAAATGAATATGAATTTTTTTGCATTATTCAATGTCTAAAAACACTACATCATTTTTGTTATTTTGACCAGTTGTCATTTTGTGCAAATAAATGCTCTAAATGAAAATATTTTTATTTTGAGTTTTGGCGAAATTTTGTCAGTACTTTATAAAATAAAACACATAAACTCAAACACATACCTATAAATAGTAAATCCAGAGGAAACCATTAATTTCTCTTAATTTTTTACAGAGCTGAATATACAGTGAGGAAAATAAGTATTTGAACACCCTGCTATTTTGCAAGTTCTCCCACTTAGAAATCATGGAGGGGTCTAAAATTGTCATCGTAGGTGCATGTCCACTGTGAGAGACATAATCTAAAAAAACAAATCCAGAAATCACAATGTATGATTTTTTAACTATTTATTTGTATGATACAGCTGCAAATAAGTATTTGAACACCTGTCTATCAGCTAGAATTCTGACCCTCAAAGACCTGTTAGTCTGCCTTTAAAATGTCCACCTCCACTCCATTTATTATCCTAAATTAGATGCACCTATTTGAGGTCATTAGGTGCATAAAGACACCTGTCCACCCCATACAATCAGTAAGAATCCAACTACTAACATGGCCAAGACCAAAGAGCTGTCCAAAGACACTAGAGACAAAATTGTACACCTCCACAAGGCTGGAAAGGGCTACGGGAAATTGCCAAGGAGCTTGGTGAAAAAAGGTCCACTGTTGGAGCAATCATTAGAAAATGGAAGAAGCTAAACATGACTGTCAATCTCCCTCGGACTGGGGCTCCATGCAAGATCTCACCTCGTGTGGTCTCAATGATCCTAAGAAAGGTGAGAAATCAGCCCAGAACTACAGGGGAGGAGCTGGTCAATGACCTGAAAAGAGCTGGGACCACCGTTTCCAAGGTTACTGTTGGTAATACACTAAGACGTCATGGTTTGAAATCATGCATGGCACGGAAGTTTCCCCTGCTTAAACCAGCACATGTCAAGGCCCGTCTTAAGTTTGCCAATGACCATTTGGATGATCCAGAGGAGTCATGGGAGAAAGTCATGTGGTCAGATGAGACCAAAATATAACATTTTGGTCATAATTCCACTAACCGTGTTTGGAGGAAGAAGAATGATGAGTACCATCCCAAGAACACCATCCCTACTGTGAAGCATGGGGGTGGTAGCATCATGCTTTGGGGGTGTTTTTTCTGCACATGGGACAGGGCTGACTGCACTGTATTAAGGAGAGGATGACCGGGGCCATGTATTGCGAGATTTTGGGGAACAACCTCCTTCCCTCAGTTAGAGCATTGAAGATGGGTCGAGGCTGGGTCTTCCAACATGACAATGACCCGAAGCACACAGCCAGGATAACCAAGGAGTGGCTCTGTAAGAAGCATATCAAGGTTCTGGCGTGGCCTAGCCAGTCTCCAGACCTAAACCCAATAGAGAATCTTTGGAGGGAGCTCAAACTCCGTGTTTCTCAGCGACAGCCCAGAAACCTGACTGATCTAGAGAAGATCTGTGTGGAGGAGTGGGCCAAAATCCCTCCTGCAGTGTGTGCAAACCTGGTGAAAAACTACAGGAAACGTTTGACCTCTGTAATTGCAAACAAAGGCTACTGTACCAAATATTAACACTGATCTTCTCAGGTGTTCAAATACTTATTTGCAGCTGTATCATACAAATAAATAGTTAAAAAATCATACATTGTGATTTCTGGATTTTTTTTTTAGATTATGTCTCTCACAGTGGACATGCACCTACGATGACAATTTCAGACCCCTCCATGATTTCTAAGTGGGAGAACTTGCAAAATAGCAGGGTGTTCAAATACTTATTTTCCTCACTGTATATACAGTGTATATACACTCACCTAAAGGATTATTAGGAACACCTGTTCAATTTCTCATTAATGCAATTATCTAATCAACCAATCACATGGCAGTTGCTTCAATGCATTTAGGGGTGTGGTCCTGGTCAAGACAGTCTCCTGAACTCCAAACCGAATGTCAGAATGGGAAAGAAAGGTGATTTAAGCAATTTTGAGCGTGGCATGGTTGTTGGTGCCAGACGGGCCGGTCTGAGTATTTCACAATCTGCTCAGTTACTGGGATTTTCACGCACAACCATTTCTAGGGTTTACAAAGAATGGTGTGAAAAGGAAAAACATCCAGTATCGCGGCAGTCCTGTGGGCTGAAAATGCCTTGTTGATGCTAGAGGTCAGAGGAGAATGGGCCGACTGATTCAAGCTGATAGAAGAGCAACTTTGCCTGAAATAACCACTCGTTACAACCGAGGTATGCAGCAAAGCATTTGTGAAGCCACAACACGCACAACCTTGAGGCGGATGGGCTACAACAGCAGAAGACCCCACCGGGTACCACTCATCTCCACTACAAATAGGAAAAAGAGGCTACAATTTGCAAGAGCTCACCAAAATTGGACAGTTGAAGACTGGAAAAATGTTGCCTGGTCTGATGAGTCTCGATTTCTGTTGAGACATTCAGATGGTAGAGTCAGAACTTGGCGTAAACAGAATGAGAACATGGATCCATCATGCCTTGTTACCACTGTGCAGGCTGGTGGTGGTGGTGTAATGGTGTGGGGGATGTTTTCTTGGCACACTTTAGGCCCCTTAGTGCCAATTGGGCATCGTTTAAATGCCACGGCCTACCTGAGCATTGTTTCTGACCATGTCCATCCCTTTATGGCCACCATGTTCCCATCCTCTGATGGCTACTTCCAGCAGGATAATGCACCATGTCACAAAGCTCGAATCATTTCAAATTGGTTTCTTGATCATGACAATGAGTTCACTGTACTAAAATGGCCCCCACAGTCACCAGATCTCAACCCAATAGAGCATCTTTGGGATGTGGTGGAACGGGAGCTTCGTGCCCTGGATATGCATCCCACAAATCTCCATCAACTGCAAGATGCTATCCTATCAATATGGGCCAACATTTCTAAATAATGCTTTCAGCACATTGTTGAATCAATGCCACGTAGAATTAAGGCAGTTCTGAAGGCTGAAAGGGGGTCAAACACAGTATTAGTATGGTGTTCCTAATAATCCTTTAGGTGAGTGTATATATATATATATATATATATATATATATATATATATATATATATATATATATATATATATATGGATAATTATTACAAATGCTGTCTGACATTTGACAAATTCAGATTTCGAAAGGAGGCTGTGTGATTTCATGACTGCATACATCAATCATAATGACATTGTGTTCCTGCCAGTACTGAATGATAATAAAGTGCACAAAATGAACAAGATTAAAAAAGAATTGCACAACATTCACAATTTCTGATGTGCAACCATGGCGTTTAGAACACATGACATGAAACAGGAAATAAACTTTCAAAATAAAAAACATGACAAACATGTATCAACAAAATACACATGACATATTCCCCCCACTAAAGGTCGGCTCCCGACGCCCCAACACATGAAAAAATCATAAAATATGACATAATATTCCAAAGTTCTGTAGGGAGCTGGGTGGGGCAATGATTGTGACAATGCGTGCTTGTCTGTGTCACGGTGATACAAATTCATTTTCAGCGTGATTCTGTAACCATGGGCTCTTATGACCTCAGTTTCTAAGTTTGCATTGTTATGTACACTCACCTAAAGGATTAGTAGGAACACCTGTTCAATTTCTCATTAATGCAATTATCTAATCAACCAATCACATGGCAGTTGCTTCAATGCATTTAGGGGTGTGGTCAAGACAATCTCCTGAACTCCAAACTGAATGTCAGAATGGGAAAGAAAGGTGATTTAAGCAATTTTGAGAGTGGCATGGTTGTTGGTGCCAGACGGGCCGGTCTGAGTATTTCACAATCTGCTCAGTTACTGGGATTTTCACGCACAACCATTTCTAGGGTTTACAAAGAATGGTGTGAAAAGGAAAAACATCCAGTATGCGGCAGTCCTGTGGGCTTAAAATGCCTTGTTGATGCTAGAGGTCAGAGGAGAATGGGCCGACTGATTCAAGCTGATAGAAGAGCAACTTTGCCTGAAATAACCACTCGCTACAATCGAGGTATGCAGCAAAGCATTTGTGAAGCCACAACACGCACAACCTTGAGGCGGATGGGCTACAACAGCAGAAGACCCCACCGGTACCACTCATCTCCACTACAAATAGGAAAAAAAGGCTACAATTTGCAAGAGCTCACCAAAATTGGACAGTTGAAGACTGGAAAAATGTTGCCTGGTCTGATGAGTCTCGATTTCTGTTGAGACATTCAGATGGTAGAGTCAGAATTTGGCGTAAACAGAATGAGAACATGGATCCATCATGCCTTGTTACCACTGTGCAGGCTGGTGGTGGTGGTGTAATGATGTGGGGGATGTTTTCTTGGCACACTTTAGGCCCCTTAGTGCCAATTGGGCATCGTTTAAATGCCACGGCCTACCTGAGCATTGTTTCTGACCATGTCCATCCCTTTATGGCCACCATGTACCCATCCTCTGATGGCTACTTCCAGCAGGATAATGCACCATGTCACAAAGCTCGAATCATTTCAAATTGGTTTCTTGAACATGACAATGAGTTAGTTCACTGTACTAAAATGGCCCCCACAGTCACCAGATCTCAACCCAATAGAGCATCTTTGGGATGTGGTGGAACGGGAGCTTGGTGCCCTGGATGTGCATCCCACAAATCTCCATCAACTGCAAGATGCTATCCTAACAATATGGGCCAACATTTCTAAAGAATGCTTTCAGCACCTTGTTGAATCAATGCCACGTAGAATTAAGGCAGTTCTGAATGCGAAAGGGGGTCAAACACAGTATTAGTATGGTGTTCCTAATAATCCTTTAGGTGAGTGTATATCATCACTCCAACATATCAGTGCCTACTGTAAATCCATGTAAACATCAGTGTTAAGTGCAAATGCTTTGCCCTGCCTATCGCGATGGTGAGTATTTCTGCACGTGCAAGGCTGGTGCGTGACCAGTGTTTGACAGATGCGGGTGGCTATGTTTTATGGAAAATAAGCTTCAAAACAAAGAGATAAGGTGCAATTTACCCTTAGAGTACAGAACTATTTATCTAAATTCTTTCGACACTGACAGTGCTGGACTGTCACTGAACTAAATTCACGCAGGATGTAAAAAGCTGTGAAATAATGACAGAAGGCATGAATAAAGCATTCAGGTTTCCAAACTTCTAATTGACAGATTCGTCCAAATCTGAGAAGCATCCTTAAAGTGATAGTTCTGTAATTAATTAATATTATATATTGAACACAAAGATATTTAGAAGAATATCTCAGCTCTATTAGTTTAGAATAGAATGCAAGTTAATGAGTACCAAAACTTTGAAGCTCAGAAAGCACATAAAGGCAGCATTAAAGGAATTCAAATGACACTGGTTCAATCTATCTTCAGAAGGGATATGATAAGTGTGGGTGAGAAACAGATCAATATTTCATTCCTTTTTTACTAATTTTTTTTACTAATTATCAACTTTCACTCTCTTCTTTTTGGTGATTAAATTATTTGTGCATATCGCCACCTACTGGGCATGGAGGAGAATTAATAGTAAAAAAAGGACTTATAAAGAAGTTAAATATAATTATCTGTTTCCCATCCACACCAATAATATTGCTACTGAAAATCACTGGAGTCGTATGAATTACTTTAATGCTGCCTCTATGTTTTTTTGGAGCTTCAAAGTTCTGGTCACTATTCACTTGCATTGTATGAACCAACAGAGCTGAGATATTCTTCAAAAAATCTTAATTTGGGTTCTGCAGAAGAAAAAGTCATTCACATCTGGGATGGCATTAAGGCGAGAAAATGAGAGCATTTTAAATGTTTTGGTGTACTAACTCTTTGCATGGATGCATGGAAGAAAGAAGTCATACGGGTTAGGAACAACATGGTAGTGAATGATGACAATTTCCATTGTTTACAATAATATTCATAGTATTAATATTATAATAATAATTCTGTAATGCATGTTAAATGTGCATCTTGTACTGGAATATAGGAGAGTAAACATAAATGATGTTATATGTGAAAGTAACTAGTTAATCTCTACTTGATTATATTTTGTTGGATACTTTCTTACTCTTACTCAAGTAATTTTTTTAACATTATTACTTTTACTTCTACTTAAGTAATTTTTTTAAAGTAACTGAAATTTTACTTGAGTAAAGTTTTTGGTTACTCTACCCACCTCTGGTCATGTGACTTTGAATATTGTTGATAAGTTGCAAAAAAACAAACAGCCACTAAGTTTGAAGTTTAGTGTGAATTTTAAATGGTTAACATTAGACTAGACAAAACTATCATATGCATTTAAATAAGCTGTTTAAAGATTTTTCGATTCTTACTATAATGGGGACAATGTAATATCACAGCTCCAGGTGTCTGAATGTGTGTGTGTATGTGTGTGTGTTTTTCCACTTTTCTCCCCAATTTGGAATGCCCAGTTCCCAATGCGCTCTAAGTCTTCATGTTGGCGTAGTGACTCGCATCAATCTGGGTGGTGGAGGATGAATCTCAGTTGCCTCCACGTCTGAGACCATCAATCTGCGTATCTTATCATGTGGCTTGATGAGGACTGTGGAGACGTAGCGCATGTGGAGGCTTCACGCTATTCTCCGTGCCATCCACACACAAACCACTTGCCACACCGAGAGCGAGAACCAGACATTATAGTGAACATGATGAGGTTACCCCATGTGACTCTACCCTCCTTAGCAACCAGGCCACTTTGGTTGCTTAGGAGACATGGCTGGAGTCACTCAGCATGATTCGAACTCGCGAATCCAGGGGTGATAGTCAGCATCAATACTTGCTGAGCTACCCAGGCCCCAACTGTGTGTTTTTAAACTGTTCTGTCATATAAAACTGGTAGACCTATTTACTATACAGTATATACCATACAACTCAATATACAATATGTAACATAATTTGTTGCTTCTTTTCTATAAGTTCAGAATAGAAGTGGTTTAATAAAGCGATATGATAGATGTAGGTGAGAAACAGATCAATATTTAGATTTACAATAAAAAAATTACTTAAATATTTATCTGTTTCTAGGAATATTGTCAGAAAAAATTGAAGATTTTATAATTATTGGCTTACAGCAGTGTTTCCCAAACTGGGGTGTGTACCACCAGTGGTACATGCGGTGACAATGGGGGTAACATTCTGAGATTTACCATTGTTTCAATTTCATCACAGTCTAAAATAACATTCAAACCCAGTTCATGTATTTCTCACTGGCAAAAATTATTTTGTTTGCCCTCTAGTGTAGAAACAGCAAAATGGTTGTGACAGAAAGGTCAGAAAAATATGCTATTAAGTAATCCTATTTTTTGCGGTTAAAAAAATACATCTACTCATGCGTCGTGTCACACAAGTATCTTTTTTTTTTTTTTTTTTACCAGCCTAGCACACTGCTAAGTGACATAGCTTAGTGATCAAGTAAAATACTTGCTGTTTTACCAGACTCCCACATGTTAGTCGTCCACAATTTTTGTTTGTTTTGTTTTTTTTGCAGTTTAATATATAATTTGTATTTAAGGTTAGATGCATAGGGAGTTTTGACAGGTGTCAGACATTCAGCAGCACCAAATAATTTTCCATATTCACTCTCAGTAAGTTTCAATCACATTTGCTCACACGGTAGAGACCTGTTTTTACATTGTTGCATGATGTTTTTCAGCAAATGAGCTCAACCTTGCTAACAGTGTCAAAAAAAAAAGCACCTTGAGCTGACCGCGCAATTTGGCCGGCAGTGCTGTACCTGCAATGATGTGCAATTCCAGGCACAGAACCGAATTCTATTCTTGCATACCTCAACATGATAAGGGGGGAGTTTTCAAGTTATGCAGTTATATCATATCTAGCATTCCCATCTCAATCAGTAAGCCATTTATTCAGTATGTGTATGATTTATATAACATGTACAAAACATGTAAAAATATAACATGTTTAATATAAGGGAGTTGTTTTACAAAGATAATTGTGTTAAACATACATATTTTCAAATGACCTTTTGTGAATTTTATCTACGCGTTAGAGAGGGGGTACGCGAAAGCATGTTGAATGTTTGAAGGGGTCCGTCACTGTACAAATTTGGAGAACCACTGGCTTACACAAAAGTGAGTAATACATGTCAACTGCGAATTACAAATTTTGTTTTCCAACTATTCTGCCTTATAATTATAATAATGCATCTGACTCCATATATTATTAAATCAATTAAAGTTCTGCTTTAAATTGAAGAAATTACATTACAATATTTTCAGTTCTAAGGGTGTCTATGCACTTACCATCAATTGCTACGTTCTTATAGAATTCTCAAAAAAGTCTGAAACTGTTAATTACAAAAAAATACATATTCTCTCATGGGAAGTGATGGTTAGCTTGATATTTTTTATAATCTTATATTTGGCATAGAGTGAAACCATAAATGTTAAACCATAAATCATAAAAAAAAAAAAAAAAAAATCCAATTCATATATTCCTTATTATTCAGGACAAAGTGATGTCAAATATAACTAATTATTTTCTTTCCAGTACATTTACTCCAATTACTATTAATAAAAATAAAAAACATAAACAGTTTTTCTAGAGTCGAAACAGCAAAGTGTCAGAAGTTATAGAATTACCTATGCCTTATCTTGAAGGTGGATAAGATAACCATCCAATCAGAATGCGTCATCAAGCTGTTGACATATAGACAACTTTTGCCCAATCATTTGAAGTCTAATTATATCAATATTGGGAGTTGACAGAATACTGGTGGGGGAAAGAAAATAACATGTGCAGGACATGCTGACTTTCTGATAATTCATTATATATTAACACACACACACACACACACACACACACACACACACACACACGCACACACACACACGATCCCAGATAGCAAGAAGTTAGCTGTCACATCTGGCTTGGCTAACACATGTGGGCCAAACCTTCACCATATATGTTTTGGCAAATCTTTAGAACTGGATGGAATGTTCTCTTGGGTCACTGGCATTGAGGGTATATGGCCCAGATGACAACACATAGCTGAAAGCAATGTGTGGCTTGGCTTTGGCAAGTCATGAAAAATGTTAACTTGTGGTTAGCATTTGGTTTATACTTGGAAAAGCACATGTAGTCAGGTGTGGCAATCCACATCTCAGCCTGTTCAACAATGTCATTGGTTGTTCTTGTTGTTGAAGCATCTTCTTTCAATTCATATTGGCGGATACACAGGACTGTGGCCATTTTTCCTCACAACTGCTGTATCCTGACACACACTTAAATAGCTTCAAGTAAGTGAAGTTTTGGCATATTAAAATCCTATTACTGATATATTAAGAAAATTATCTAAAATAACATTTAGTCTAGGATCAATGGTGTTATGTGTAGATGAAGTGTGTAGTGATTTTCAGGTTATAAAAAGTGTCTGATATGTGACTAATTCTATTAATTCTATCTAAGTCTATTTTCTTCCTAACAGGTTGTGAAAAAGATATTGGCCATGGGTGAGAATTTTCAAATATGACAACACACGTCACAGTTTTTCTTAATTGCTAAAACACTAAACCCCATTCTCTGAACCAAATGCTCAGTGGCCTAAACCCATTTGTCGTAGCACTCTCTCTTTTGACAAAACCTTAAACAAGTTCAGGTAGTTTTTGCAAATCTCGTCCACACTTTTTGCAAAACTCTAAACACATTCTTGCTCACTAAAACTCATTTTACACTGTGATGCACTTGTGTTGCAAAACGGTAAACTAGGTTGGCAAAAGTTAAACACAGTTGTCATCGTTTACACAAATTGACACAAAAATGTTCACACTTCAAATGATGTGATCAAACGAACTGTACAAAACATACGCCATTTCAAAGTGCACAGGCTTGTTGAATGTTGAGACCAACAATGGATGGTAACAATCTTAGAGGCAGAGGAGGTAGAGTATGTGCAAGAGGTTGTGGACGAGGAGGAAGAGTATGAGGATGAGTAAGAGCAAGATCAAGAACAGTAATTTCATCTGAAATGAGGGAAGCAGGACAAAGTGTGCAACCCAATTTGAGCAGATTACCTGTGGCCACCATAATCAGGACATTCATAGAATTGTAATTGTTTCTTTTTACTGTATTTTGGTCATTGAATGTTGACTGTATGCATTTGAATCAGTACATAACTTTGTCAATAGAAAGGGGACTGGATAAAATGTTTTAATGTGTCTTACCATAAAACATTTTACGTAAAGAAGAAATGTCATTACTATTTTTAATGTATGTATGTTTGTAACCCACATACCAGAAAAAATCTCTTACAGTCAATGGAACTGACAGGTATGGAGTATTGTCAAGGCTGGATCCAGCAAGTCAAGTAAAGTCAAGTCAATTTTATTTGCATAGCGCCTTTTACAACACACACACCATTTCAAAGCAGCTTTACAGAAGATGAGGCATTAACAGAAGATAAAACTATAATGTTTATAATGTCTATGAGTCATTATTGTGTAATTTGATAAAATATGATTGTGAATTGTGTTTAAAAATAAGTAATTAAATAATAATTGTATTTATAACCCCAGTGAGCAAGCTGATGGCGACTGTGGCAAGGAACACAAAACTCCATAAGATGTTGGTTAATGGGATAACCTTGGAAGAAACCCACTGTGGGGGCCAGTTCCCCTCTGGCTAACATCATGAATATAATGCCAATATTACTTATGTTTAGTGCAAGTCATGGTTTAAAATTATTAAACTAAGTAAGTCTTAAGGGGCAGTATTTAAACATAGATTTTAAGATTAATGAACAATGTCTTTGAAGCCCATCCTGTATTAACTTCAGAAGTTCATATAGATGAAATTGTCCTTGTTAATTGGCTGATGAAGGCTTTTGTTGGCAATTAATAGTCTATGTATTCCATTTCAAGAGTGTAGTCCATCAATAGGTGGTGCATGTAGAGATCAGTGAGGTGCATCGCAGTTCAACCTGGCCGGTCATTTCAGTGAGATTCGATGTGGTCCATCCTAAGTCCAAGGTTCAGACAATGGCATATGAAGTATTCCATGTCTTATGGTTGGCATCAGTTAATCCTCTGAAGTCATCATTATAGACTGAAGTGATGTTTGGATGGTACCGGTTGCATTTAGTCATCATCACACAGCGACATATAGAGGTGGAGTACAACACAAAGCAGGAATGGAGCTGGATCCAGCCGGTTCTGGTGACCTCAGGATAGGAGTCCTGAGGTTGAGACAGGGAAACAAATCAAATAATATTTACATAGATGACATTCAATTTACTGCAGAGTTATATAGATCATGATCAATGTTTCTGGTTCCGGCAGACCTAACTAAAGCAGCATCATTGTGGGTTGAAGGATAAATTAGGTGTATGCCTGGCTAAATAGATGAGTCTTTAGTTTAGACTTAAACTGTGTTAGGGAGACTATTCCATAGTTTAGGAGCCAAATATGAAAAGGATCTACCTCATTTGTGGATTTTGATATCCTAGGAACTATTAACAGGCCAGAATGTTGTGATTGTAATGAATGTGATGGAATATAGCGAGGTAGAAGGTCACTTAATTACTGCGGAGCTAGACCATTCAAAGCTTTGTACGCAGTTAACAGAATTTTCAAATTAAAACAAAATATAACAGGTAGCCAATGTAACAATGATAAAATGGGGCTTATATGATTATATTTTTTGGTTCTCATTAGCACTCTGGCTGCTGCATTTTTAACCAATTGAAGTTTATTTATTGATCTAGCTGGACATCCTCCTAGTAATGCATTACAATAATCTAGTCTTGAGGTCATGAATGCATTCATTCATTTTTCGGCATCAGCAACATAGAGCCTGTGCCATAATTTAGCAATATTTCTTAGGTGGAAGAATGCTGTTCTACAAACATTGGTAATTTGATTTTCAAAGGACAGATTGGTATCAAATATAACACCTAAGTTCTTCAGTGTTGAAGATGATGTAACAGTACATCCATCTAGAGTCAAATTATATTTTAGTGGCTTATTTTTAGAGGTTTTTGGTCCAATAATTAGTACCTCTGTTTTGTCGGAATTGAGAAAAAGGACATTTCTGGCCATCCAATAATTTATTTCATTGATACACTCTGCTAATTTGGAGAATTGTGAAATCTCATAGGTTTTGAAGAAATATAAAGTTGGGTATCGCCGGCATAGAAATGGAAACTTATTCCACGATTCCACTGATAATATCTCCCAGGGGAAGCATATACAAGGAGAAAAACAGAGGCCCTAAATCTGATCCCTGTGGCACTCCATACTTTACTTTTGTTTGGTTTGACTATTACTCATTTACATAGACAAAGTGATAGCGATCTGCTAAATAGGACCTAAACCATGCTAATACAATTCCACAAATGTCAACATAATTCTCTAGCCTATTCAAGAGAATGTCGTGATTATCATCTAGCACTAAGATCTGAAAGCACTAGAAGTGAAATGCAGCCACGATCAGATGATAAGAGCAAGTCATTTGCAATTCTGATAAGTGCAGTTTCTGTACTGTGATTAGGCCTAAATCCTGACTCACATTGTTCTTATATACTATTTCTCTGTAGAAATCAACATATTTGGGAGGATACTACCTTTTCTAGTATTTTCGACATAAACGGGAAATTTTAAATCAGTCTATAATTAGCCAGTTCTCCAGGATCATGTTGTGGCTTTTTAATAAGCGGTTGGATAACTGCCATTTAAAGTTTCTTGGGTAATGTCCTAAAGAGAGCGAGGAGTTAATAATATTAAAAACAGGTTCTGATATTACAGGAGATACCTCTTTTAAGAGCTTAGTTGTTATTGGATCTAACAAACATGTTGTGGCTTTTGATGTTTTGATAAGTTTGTTAGCTCTTCATGACCTATGACAGCGAAGGATTGAAGTTGCACGTGAGGAAAAATATGAGACACTGTTTTCTGAGGTGCTATGACAGATGATTGCATAATTCCAACTTTATTTCTGATTATTTTAGATTAAGTTTACCTGTAAAAAAAAATTAATGAAGTTACTCTTGTGCTGCAACATAATATCTGGTTCTTTATTTCTAACCAATTTAGCCACAGTACTGAAAAAACACCTAGGATTGTTGTGGTTATTTTCTATGAATTTACTAAAATATGCTGACCTGGCAGCTATTAGTGCCTGTCTATTGTTACAGACACTATCTTTCCATGCTCCATGAAATACTTCTAATTTTGTATTCTTCCACATGCACTCCATTTTCCACAGTTTTTTTTATTTATATCTGACGGTGTCACATTAAGCATTATTAGTTCAAAAGACTTACATTTATATCCTGTCCACTAAGTAACCGTCTCTTTTTAGCAGGTCAAGTCTACCCCAAAAACTCTTTCAATTGTCTATAAATCCTATTCTATTCTCCAGACACCACTAAGACATCCAGCCGTTCAGTGACACTAATCTACTATAAACCTTGTCACCACGACGAGCAGGGAGGGGGCCAGAGCATATTACAGTGTCTGACATTGTTTTTGCAAATTCACACACCTCTTTAACATTATCTTTACTGATCTCTGACTGGCGAAGCCAGACATCGTTAGTGCTGACATGAATAACAATTTTAGAAAATCTACGTTTAGCATTAGTCAGCACTTGTAAATTTGATTTTGTTGTCAGATGCTTTGGCACACGAAATGCAATTAACAATAGTGGCTGGAGTCTCTATTTCCACATTACTTACAATATAATCACCAATACCAAGGGCTCTTTCAACATGATGACACACCAGAGGGGTTTCCCCCTAATGCCTGGCAAGGACAATGTTGCCAGTGATGTGGACGAAGTCCTCTGTCTGGACCCAGCACAGAGACGTGATGCTGAGGCAGAATTAATCTCTCACTGATTTTGCAGTTGCACAACATTTTTGAGTGTAATGCAATGTGCTTTTCAGTTAGAGTGTTCTTTGTTCTTTTGCTGTTGGACTACTGTATTTTTACAGTATGCAAGTGCTGAATATATAGACATTCAATACTGTATTACTTGCAGTATACAATATATTCACTGTACTAAATTGTGATTATCCTTTTTTTCTTTCAAAAAGCGTTTACTATATACAATACATTAAAAAAAATAATCTGGACCCTGTGTTCTCCATTTTTTTATGAAGTGTCTAATGAATGCTCTGTAGTGTTTATTTATTGACTGGATGTGTGTATGATCTGAAAGCATTGTTTGATTTTGAGCACAGATGTAATGGTTTTGAGGCAATTGTTTGATTTTGCCAGAAGAGTCAGATGTTTTATGAAATGTAGTTTGAAGATTTGGTTTTGTGTTTAAAATTGTGAGAAAATGGGTAAAAGTTTTAAGAAATATATCTTAGCAATTGTGAAAACCTTTAATAAAATTTTTATTTTATGTTAAACATTATCTTAAATGAAACATAAAATTATTGTAAGTACACTAACATCATGCATTAGACAATTCTTTCAACTTCCAATGTTACTACCAACATCCAACACACTTCTTCATGTATAACATGACATTTTTACTTCAAATAAATAAGATTGTGATTTAATGGTTTATGTATGATTTATTGTGCAGTAAATTAAAGCATTGAGCAGGCTTGGTGTTCTTCTGGTTAAATTCTGGGAGAATACTGGCATGTCTATAAGCCACATAAGGGCAGTCAGGCCTCAACAGAACTCAGCCAAACAAGACTTACATATAAGGCCCTTGTATATATATATATATATATATATATATATATATATATATATATATATATATAAATACACACACACTACCAGTCAAAAGTTTTGAAACACTTAATTCTTTATTATAATTATTTTTAAATAATTATTTATAAAATTTTAAAATAATAGTAGTCATCAAAACTATGGAGAAACATACATGGAACTATGGGAATTATGTTGTGACTCACATTCCAAAATAAATCAAAACTGTGCTTTATTTTAGCATTTTCAAAGTAGTCACCTGTTGCCTAGATTTTGCAGAAATGTACTCTTGACATTTTCTCAACCAACTTCTTGAGGTATCACCCTAGCATGCTATTTAAACAGTATTGAAGGAGTTCCCATCTATGTTGTGCACTTAGTAGCTGCTTTTCTTTATTATTCGGTAGTCACCCATTTAAAAAAAAAAAAAAAAACTTAATTTTTTTTGTTTTATAATGAAATAACTATGGTGGCACAATTATGTTTTTGTATACAAAACTAATTTCAAACATTTAAGCATATATATATATATATATATATATATATATATATATATATATATATATATATATATATTTTTTTTGATTCTGCATGGTGTAACCAGGAAGCATAGCTTTCTATGTCCTGCCAACAAACATTTTTAAATTTAAAAAAGGCAGACAGCAACAAATATCTGAAACAAAGTTATAACTGTTTAAACATATAGGGTATTATTGGTTTGTACAGTTTCCCATCAAAACTACTGTTGTCTTTATCTCATAAATATAAAACAAATCTACCAAGCTACTTTCAAGGACACTAACACAATCCTAGTCATACGGCTATTTCATAGTATGCAGTAGACATTTAAAATCAACTAACTGACACCCAGGTTTCCATTGTGTCCAGAACTCCACCGCATTCCCATGCAGAACAGCTCTGTAAATAAAACCAGTACCAGGTTTTAAAAGGTATATTTTAATATAACAATTCATTGGTCAGGACATTTCAACCTGCCTATTGTTAACTTTAATACATTATCTTTCAGCATGCATTCTAATGTTTAGTTCTCTCAGATATTTAAATTTACTTCAGATATGACTTTATTGCACTTCAAACAACTGAACAAACAGTGATTTAATACACGTCCATTATTTGGCACTGATGACACCAGTGTCATTCCACATTTAAAAAAAAATAAAACTATTTGGCATTAGGGTTTTGCTAAATCAAGAAAAAAGAAATTGATTCAAATTTGAGAGCACAAAATACCCTTCAGTCAAACAATATTATTATCCATGAATACATTGTGATCAGTGAACTTTTTCAAGCAGTGAGATACAAAGACATTTATATGATAAATTCTATGGAAAAGTAAACCGATGATAAAATGTGTTTTACAGTATAATGACTTTTAAAAGTTTTTGTTTTTCCCACAGTACAATTGAGAAATACTCTGTGATTCCATAACTATTTTCAATAAATGAAATCTAGCACCAATGACCTATTAAATGGTTTCAACCTTCAGATTGGGGTGTGAGTATGCAAATTCATAATCTCATTGGGTAAACTGTCTCTTTAACTATGATATCACTAAGCAGATGAAATTAAGTAAATGTATTATTATAATTTAGGCTTAACAGGCTTGTGGGCTTTGTCAAGTGTATATGCAAAGTACCAAGGAAAATTCAATGCATCAAACAAATTTAAAAGGCCACACACCATAGGCACACATTAATTTTATAAAGCTATACCTGCTTTTCCTTAATGTGGTTGCCGATTATATTTCTATGGTTCACTGTAATGTTTGAGGTAGGCAGAGAGATGTTGACCACTCTATTATCCACTACAGCTTCCCCACTATCTTGAGTTTTAAAATATACCACATAGAATATTGGTAGGACAATACCAATTAGTAACATGGCGACCACAGCATTCCACCATTGGATACCCCAGTCTGCACCGTAGCTGCGTAAGGGTTGGTTTCTCCATCCCCATCGCCTGGATGCCCCGATGCTGCTAGAAAATCCCTCTTCTGGAGAGTCTGTGCTTTGGATTAGACGTTCAATGTCATTGTCCACCGCTTTAAGAAAGTCAGTATACTCCTGCTCCTGAGGTCTGCCTGAGATGCTTGTTTCAACACTGTCTGGCTGCTGATTGGTTGGTGGTACTGCATCAGAAGAGGGTTTTTGCTGGGGGTTCCTGAGCTCAGAGTTTGCCTCTGTTAGAAGGCCATGCTTCTTTACAGGGATTTTGATGGACTTCAGTGCATACATGTCCTGCTCTTGAAAAAGGTTGTTCACTCTCTTTATGTCAGCCACCTGGAAACAGTAAAGTAGGATTACATTTAAGTTTAAGTGTGTAATTTCCTTGCCATTAGCAGCACCAAACGGAATTGCAAAAATAATTAACTATTTTCAAACACGTTTCCAGAGCACTCCCCTCATAAACCATTTTGGCGGAGAAAGTGATAGTCCCAAACTCATGGCCAATGGTTGCCAATATTGCTGTGTTGTGCTGATCGTGACACTCAAACAAACAAAAAAGTGTTTTGATAGCGCCCCAGAGCCACATTAGTTGTGTCTCGTTTGGAAGGCTGTGTGCTCCAGATGTCGCATTTGTCAGCCACAGGTCGCATACATCACAGAGGCTGTCTTGTTTCAGAAAAGCAAGTAGGACACTCCGAATGCAGCTTTCTTTCACAGGAATTCAGAAGATGCAATAGGTATATACTTTATTGGCGACAACACACAATTATTTGCTTCAATAAAAATTTACATAATTTATCTGGAAAAAATAATGCTAATTTACCCAAAAATATGATATTTAAATGCAAGCAATGATGGGAATAAAATACATAAAATGTTACATTTTAACAATTTATAATGTAAAATAAAGTATTATAAAGTATATAAAAATTATGGCAGCAAAATTAATTTTCTCTTCTTTCTACATAGTTATCTGCTGTTGCTGTCATAACAACCATGACACGTTAATTTTCCTTTTATGAGTGCCATCTCGTTTAAATGAAGAGATTTTATTTGAGTATGCTCAGTAGACCACTGCCTTCATAGGACTCATATCCTGAGTAGCACATATCCTTTGAAACAAGACACAGCCAGTGTTTACACTTTTCAGAAGAACTGACCAATGAATGGATTACTTATAGTTATCTCTGCATATTAATGTTTTTGAACTTATAAGTAAAATAATGTCTGCTGTAAACACTGTTTGACGAAACTTGGATGTTTTGTTCTACAACATAAATGACACACAGGTCGACCAATAGTGGATTTTACCGATACTGATAAGGAAGTTGGGTAGTAACTGCCGATAATCAACCGATTTTTAAAATGTATACTGAATGAAAAATAGTGCTGAACTTTATAAAAAAAAATAAAATAAACAGTACTGACTGAACCATGTAAATGAATTGCACTTTTTTAAATGAAATAAATATATAAATATTAATATACTGTATTTGAAGTCTGATTTTTAAATTAAGAGAGCGCAATAAATACATAAACCATTCAGCACAGTAATATTATTGTATAGAACATTGCTAACCTGTATGTAAAATAAAAGAGTATTTCATTTTCAACTAATGTGCATAAAATAAATAAATAAAATGCTTTAGTGGGTCCATATTCTCAAATGTTACTTCAAAAGTAAAATGAGTGGGGGGACGCTTCAATAGACAGTTCAGATTGAGTTACACTTGCACTGATTCCAACAACTCCAGACTCAAGCTTCATAATAATAGCAAAATACCACATTGTTTTTTTATTCAGTACAGTTGAATGTAGAGTAGCAATATTCACAAACTACGTTTCCAACCAAGGAATTTTTGTGAAAAGTTTTAGCGCATCAAAATAAAAGATGACGGAAATGCACATTATCGCTAAAATGTCACAAATGTTGACATCATATTTTTCAGCTTAATGCAAGCGCATAAACTATGTCGATACATCAAATGTTGCGAAAAAATGGTTTGGAAACACTTTTTGATGCTAAAATTGGCATTAACCCAAAAATGTTGTGCCACATGATAGAGTTTGTCCCAATAGTTAGCCTATGTTATCATGTCAATTTATTATACATGATTATGGATTTATCTTCTATATGGCATACAGAGCTGATCTGAAAACCCAGGAGTGTCAACACAAATATCTTGTGCACGTTGAACAAATGAATGGCCACTGTTTGCGATTAATTTAAATCGCAGTATCCATCTGTGCATTTATTAATGTTGCTTTTCCACACCATTCAAAATAGACTGCAGTCTTTAAATTAAAAAAATAAATGACCAAACAAAAACATATATATCTTTTTAGACATATGCCTTTTCTTTTCTCACACTTAAATTAGCTTTACCCTGTTCTGTAGATGCATAAAGTTGGCTGAATGAAGTTTTCAGAATGTTCTGCACTTTTTTCAAGACTATAAACTATCACTTTAACACTTTACCTCAGATCGCATTTAAGGTTTCTTCAGAAAATATACATTTTCATTTTGAAGCTAAAATAAATTTTAGATGATTAAGTTCAGTTGGTCATTAAAAGTTGCTGGAGAAATACGCAGGACATAAAGCAGTTGTGATTGCGATGCTTTTGATTAGATGATTGTTCAAAATATTAAATATCAGGAATGTTTCATAAACTCTGATATTACACTGCATATTTTTTCTTTCTTTATTAGCTGTGCACACCGCATATACACATCGATTGATGGTCCTTATACTGAGACAGAAGGTTTCCACCACTACTTGGTGCAGGTTGCCAGCTTGAACAGGGCCATGACGATCCGCTTTCGGGTTGGCAACCTGCAATAGGGTCAACATCAGGACCAATATTACAGTCCTATCAGAAGGGCAATTTTCATTGCAATTCCTCCTCCTTCTATTTGTGAAATTAAAATGATAGTAAACTGGTTAATTTGAATGAATTGTCTCAATACCAGTTCGGAGGCGAATTAGCGATAAACACATTTCTGAATGGAAACAGCTTCAAGGCAGATTTCTTTTGCGCTAAACAAAAACACATGCGGCAATGACGTCATCACGCACACCCTTTTTAAGGCCATTTGAATGGAAACGGGCAGAAGGTGGCAAATGTCGCAATTTTATTTTTCGCATTTTCACTTTGTCAATAACAAAATAGCGCGAAAGATGGATGGAAACTAGGCTACAGATAGCAGTGGTATTCGGCTGAACGCAGTGGTGAAGCGGCTCAGACTACGAGCTCGGGTCAGAGGCTGTCCAAACAGGATCTTGAGACATTTCCAAGTTGAACATCTTTCCCGACAAAGCATTTAAGCAACTTATTGCTTAATCTGAGAAATGCTTATAATTCACACGGAACGCTTTTGCAACCATCCATTTGTTTTTCTATGTAAACACGCTAGAAAGTCTTTGTTTCCCTCTGTTTTTGTTTATTTAGCGTCTCGTGGAGCACTGTTTTTTAGATGATGTGTCTAATTAAAAAGAACTATAAAAGCATATTGAGACGCCTACGTTCTGTTAAACTGTATTTGTTTCTCTGTGTCTAGAATTGTTTAGCACAAAAATGTGATCGATCTGAAGTCATCTTATTACTGTGAGGATTTTTTTTTTATTGAAATCAGATGTTTCTGACTTGTTTATACGTTTCTCTCGGCTGCATGAAGCTATTAATTTGCTTTCTCACATCACTAGCTTTAAATATGCAATGTAGCTGGCTAATGAATGCATAAACTTGACCAGTTGGATATAAAAAAAACAAATAAATGGTAAAGATTATGACATTTAAACATTTGTGTAGGACTTGCGTGCCTTTTTGCCACATTGTTCTAACCACTTGAGGATAGCTTTAATTCTAGCGTCCTCTCAGCCTTGTTGGCAAACATACTGCTGTTCTCTACTAATGCGGCATCTAGTCAACAAATTAATTACATTATAATGATATGACAACGTGTACTTTAGTGTACTGTATACATACCTTTTCGTTGTTGATGTCTAAATCCACATCTAAAGTATTCCTCTCCATTCAGAGTGTCAAAACAAACATCACACGGCATCAGTAGCCTAGTTTCCATCCACTTTTTGTGCTATTTTGTTATCGACAAAGTGAAAATGCGTAAAAAATATTTGGCAATACTTGGGTCTTCTGCCTGTTTCCATTCAATTAGACTTTTATTGATAAAAATGGTGTGCACTTTGGTTTATCGCAAAATAAATCTGCCCTTAAGTCATTTCCATAAGAGAAATGTGTGTTTATCGCTAATTCGCCTCCCATATGTCAATCATTTTTTTTTCCTCCTAAATTTTGGTAAAATGGGGAGAGTATTGAGAAAATTCATTAAAATTAGCCATCTTACTGTCATTTTAATTTCACAAATAAATGCAATCATAAGATGAGGAATTGCAATCAAAAGGGAGCTGTTGCCCTTCTGATAGGACTGTAATATTGGTCCTGATGTTGTGCCTATCACAGGTTGTCACAGGTTCTGACCCAAAAGCAAATCGTCATGGCCCTGTTCAAGGTGGCAACCTGCACCAAGTACTGGGAGAAACTTTCGGTCTTAGTATAAGGACCATCCATCTGCTGTGTGCACAGCTATTAAAGAAAAATATATGCAATGTAATATCAGGGTTTACATGATACATTTCTGATATTCAATAGGCTATTTTGAACAATCAACTAATCTAAAGCATCGCCATCACAACTGCATTATGTCCCGAATATTTGTCAAGCAACTTTTAATAACCAACTGAACTTGATTGCCATCTAAAAATAAATTGAAATGCAATTTACATTTTCTGAAGAAGCTCAGCAAATGTGATACCGAGGTAAAATTTTTAAATGTTCAAAAGCTTGTTTACTGAAAGTGAACTCACTGGACAAATAGTTCAAAGTCGCTGGCGCGTCCTGCTGGATTTTTTCATCATTACAGCGGAAACAAATACATTTAAATGTATAAAATACATTTTGGGGCATACAGATAAGTGTAAGACATCATTAGAGACTATTAACGGTCTACTTTTATTTGTGTACCCTCACAACAACAAAGAAAAATAACATTTTTGTAAAATAAAGAAAATAAAAAGGGTGAGCTTACAGCAGTCTCTATATTCATGAGCAAATTTCTGAAATGAGTCACAAAATTGAACTGAAACTCCGCAAATACTTATCACACAAACATGAAACATATGTCTAAAGAAAGTTTAAAATGTCTACTTTTAAATCAAATTTAAAACAAATATTCTCCTGCAATGTAATCTGTATGAAACAAAGCGATGTACAGTTTCTCATGGCTCAGCTAATTATCCCTAATATGATCACACCCACGGGCAGATGGCGCCATTCATACGGAAATGACAGCGGACCCTTCTCAGACACTCCAGCACCGGATGCAATGGTGAAAACTATTGGTGTGGATTTTTGCCATTAACCGATAGTTCCAGAAATCTGTTAACGGTGCCGTTTAATCTGCAAAACCGATATATCGGTCGATCTCTAACACACGGTCATACCTTAAAAATTTATTTTTAAGCTGCCGTTATACTTTTAAAAATATGATCTGTTCTATCTAGGGCCGCAACGACGCGTAGACGTCATCGATTACGTCGACTATGAAAATACGTCGACACGAATGAAATGCGTCGACGCGTCACATTCATTATTTACGTTTAAATATCGAGTAATGGCGGCTTCTGATCCAGCTCATGGTGAAAATGACAATCTGGCTTTATCACATAAAGCCAGACCACGATCATCCAAAGTATGGGAATACTTTAAACTACAGCCGAACAGAAAGGTGCTTTGTTCACTATGCAAAGCGGAAATGTCATACTATGGCAGCACAACTGCTATGAACGAGCAACTTAAAAGGAAACATCCTGTGACTCTCGCGAACTCAAAACGACGAGCCAGCTGGGTAAGTAGTAGGCTTTATTACAGTGAGTTTTTGGAGTTGTTGTTGCGGTCATACCTTCTTTTTCAGCTATTACAGTTTGTGTGCTAGTTAATAGTGTTAATTGCTAACGGTGCAGATGTAATTTATTGGCCCATTCGGCGACAATAAAATGGACTTTCATTTATAACTTCAACTTAAATCTGTCAACGAAGCCTTCAGTGCATTTAAATTGCCCGCTTTTAAAAGTTGTGTATGCACATGTAGACTAGAGACATGCACTCCCGCGGGACCCAACACAACAGAGTGCGGCGCGGGATCTGATGGCCGAGTGCGGGCGCGGGCGGTAATGCACTCGTGTGTGTGCTGGTTGCGGGAGAATAAAACGATTCGCGGGACTACCGCAAAATAGAAATCTATAAATTGAACATCTCAAAACAAATAAATTGTCATTCATCTGTTGCACAAAAGCAACAAGAACAACTAAAACAAAATAGATAGACCCTGGCCTGTAAATCGTTTCTATGTATAACATGTTTGCAGCGTTTAACAATGTAGCCAATCACAGACATATGTGTTGATTTCTTGAACGCAATGGCCAATCAGAAGCATTTAATATGGAATCTCCTCACCGCTCAAAATGGACTTTTTGTTCAGTGCTGAATTCTGCATACTGGCAAATCGATATAATGAAAGATTCATTGTGCAGTCAGTTTCATTGATAATAACAGAGATGTCCGCTTTTTAGGAATTATTAAGAGAGAAATCCGTCCCGCGCATGTCTCTAATGTAGACTTTAAAAACAAACAATAACGTTATATTTACATATTAACAGTAGCCTAGGCTGTAATCTAGTGTATTTATTTATTTATTTATTGTTTATTTGAATAGGGACAGATACAAAAAAAAATTTCAGAAAATGAATTAATAAAAGTTTGAAATACTAATGTAGAAGTTGTACTTATTATTTATTGGAAAGTTTGCCAATGGATAAATCGGCTAATCCCAAAAATATGCATTAGATTAATCGGAAAAATAATCGTTAGATTAGTCGACTAATCGAAGAAATAATCGATAGATTAACCAACAACAAAAATAATCGTTAGATGCAGCCCTAGTTCTATCCCATTTAGTTGTACTTCATCTTTATGTTTTTTTTAAACAGCATAAAGCATCTTGTGTGTATGTCAACTAATCCTCACCATACAGTGTTAGCATTGTTGCTGCCGTGGACAGAAAGTCATTGTCTACAATGTTGATTCAAATTAACTGTAACGCCCTTGCAAAATGCCACTGTAACTTTATCAAAAATAATGCATGAGGCATCATTTTGACACATTTACAAATAATTGCTACTGGACTTCAATCAATGTAATACATTTTGACTTATTAGTGTATTCGGGTATTCTGTATAAACAACTTTAAACAATGTAACGTTAATGTTATGTTATTACTTAAAGGGATAGTTCACCCAATAATTACTCACACTCATGTTGTTCCAAACCTGAATTACTTTTCTTCCTTGGATCTCATGGAAAATGAGATAATAGGCATGTTTTCCTCAAGTCACCATCCACTTGCATTGCATTAAAAAAAAAAAAAGCAATGCAATTAAATGGTGACTATGCCTTCACCATTCCATGGGAAAAACAAGTGGACAAATAAATCATGACATAATATTCATTTTTGGGTGAACTAACACTTCAACATTACACAGAATACCTTGCATCCATATTGTAGGGCCAGTTTGTTGAGATTGTCCTCATGGGAGATGTCTCTTTCCAGCAAAAGCATTCCTCCCACTCTTTCTCTCTCCTGTGACTCCTGTGATGATGACTCTCTGCTCCGTGGCCAAAGCTCCATGACATTAAGTTCCTCATCCTCAGATGATACATCTAGTTCTTCTGGTCTTTGTCTGAACATGTAAACTTGACCATCTGCACTGGCATGTACATCCACAGGAGCCTGAAAGGCCCGTGGAAGAGGTTCTCCACGCCTCATCACTGCAACTAGACAATAAACATGGACTTACAGTTAACATAATAAAAGAGAAAAAATAAATGACCATTGAAGAGAAAAAGAATAGACTTATCTGTAGTTCAAGCAGAATATATTTGTAATAAAAAGTTGTGAAAAACATAATGTGGAAAGGAAACAACACGAAATAACGAATCATAGTGTTTATGACATTGTGGTGACACGGTGGTACTTCTTGTAGCAAACAAAAATCAGAACTGATTGTTTGACTCCGAATAAACAGCGGATCAGGCCAAAGCATCGTTACACGAACTGACATTGACAAAAACCAACAAAACTTACCTTACATATGTATAACATGTAGTGTGTTTACTGTAAACAAAAGTCGGTTAATTATAAAGTTCCATTTAAAGTATCAGCTACAGAGTTAAAACTTCGTTTTTTTAATAATATGCCCAATTATTCATACGAAACTAGTTCACACTCACCTTTTTAGACAAAATCAGCTACATTGCGCCGACAAAAATGTCTTACACATTACACATACAGATACTTCACACCGCAACCCAGAATGCTAGCGTTAGCGAAAATCACTTAGTAGATTGACAGACGTTCCAGCCAATCAGCTCGCAGAAGAAGGAGGGTCATAGGACTGTCTATCAAACTTTACTTAAGCGCGTGCTGCTTAAGTAATATAAGATTAAGTTATTTAGAAAACACACAGTCTGATGTAAAGTGTCCAATTCAAACGCTAGAGTGCCATGGTGGCTTATGTTGTCTTAGAAGGGTAAAGTTTCTCCCAGTGTTACGTGTGGTTGAAAACACGGGCGTCTCTGAAGACGTGTCATGGCAGGATGTAGTAATCGACTGAAGGTGAGATCTAGGTGTTGTCCATTGTTGCGAAAAAGTCGTGCCTGTCATTTTAGAATAGGGCAGCATAATTTTGTATTTTTTTTTTTTTTTAATTATTTCATATTATAATATACCTATAACATCATTATAGAATAAAAGGAGATCTCCTTCAAAAAGCTTTTAGAATTTTTGTTATTTTTGTTGGTTTGTCTGCCTGTATTTCTTTCTGTCTGGCTGTCTTTCTGTCTATCTGTCTTGTTGTCTTGCTTTCTGTCTGTCTTTTTTGCCTGTCTGTCTTTCTGTCATTTCTTTTTTTCTGACATTATTTATGTATTTCTTTCTGTCTGTCTGTCTGTCCATAAAGAACAAAAATGCTTAACCTAAATAATAATAAATTAAAAAAAAACGAAAAAAAAAAAAAAAGAAATGAATAATGTAATTTCTCTTAATCTTATGAAGTTGTGGCAAGTGCCAGACAAAGTATCTGAAATCTTTGATCTGCCTTTCCAAATCAGCCGCAGTCTCTGCTTTCCTCTATGATTGAATGAAATCATAAAATAATAATACTCAGCATCTATAGATCACCCTCATATCAATACAAGACGTCTCTTTTTAGACTAAAACACTGGCATAAATGTGCTGGGAACTGTTTCAAGGACACCCTTTCGGTCAGCCTGATTTTAAAAGGGTGGTACTTTTCAGTTTGACCTGAAGGCGGCGGTAAATATCTTCAGTAGTTTTAAACCAGTTTGGTCAAGGATGGTTCAAACAGTAAATCATTTTAAACCTTACAACGCCAGCGTTTCATGTCCTACCTTAACCTGCTTGGTCAGAATATTAATTTGTTTTAGCATCAGAGGAACTTTCAAATGACTGCATGGTCAAGGAGTCAATTGCCATGCCAGAGCTGTGTCAGTGCACACAGTGCTATTGAGGTGCTTGTGATGTGCTTTAGGTCATCTTAGTCACTCCTGCTAAAGCACAGGTCAATGCTCTGGCTCAGCAGTTCATAATGGAGAACATTAGCCTGCCGGAGTTGATCCAGATTTGGACACTGATGTGAGGAGCTCTGGGACATCTGTCAGACCTCTCTAAGCTTGGTCTCCTGCTAGTGGGGTTTGTTTAAGCCAGGGGCATAGCAGTCATTTTAAAAGTGTGTGTGTGTGTGTGTGGGTGCGCACGTCAGTAGCATGGCTCCCACAGACCCTACACTCACAGTGCAGTATTCATATATTAATGTATATATTAATAGATGATAAGTATTATATTAATATACATGTATTGTATACTTAATATTTGTAGTATTTTATAGATTGAATTATTGCAAATTAATTGCAAATTTTGCTATATTTGTTGCAAAAATAAAGGGCACATATGATAATAAAATACTGAGCACAAGCTTGTCCTTGAATAAATGATTTAATCAATTACAATTATACCAATTGTGCATGTGCACAATTTAGGATTTAAATGTATCCTATATAAATAAATCTATATCTATAGATCTAAATCTAATCTATCTATAATATAAATCTATAATTTCCCTACATTTTTTGAGCTGCTGAGCATGACATTTATCAAAAGACAACAATAATATTCTTATAATAATTATGATGAGATTCAATAACATTTTCAAAGTGTGTCTACATATCAATTCACTTCAGTAAAATGCCTAAGAACACAGCTGATCTATCTTTTTCCTGCAGTTTGTCAACTGAACACCAACATATAGGTAAAAAAACAGGAGCTGATATTAAAAATATCTTTACATATTTAACACAGATCTAGTAATCTGCTTAAATTGGCAAAAACAACCTATCAAACTATTACCTCACAAACAATGTAAAAAGCATAACTTAATGACGACTCGGGTGCTGATATAAACTCCACTTACAAGGTGTGCACTTAATGCTGCCAATCAAGAACGATATGCCGATAAATAACTCTGGTTTGTGTGTTCCTCATCTCTAGATTATGAATTTAGATCAGCTTCTATACTGATAAAAACATGAATAAATGAGCATTGTTGAAAGCAACTTTGTTGAAATGAACTGAGCCGTGTTAATTAGACTGTGGCTGATGGTAAGGGCTGTTTCGGCTCATGAAACTCACCTGTGATTGGCTGAATGGTCATTCAATCAGTCCAAAATAACAAAATGCAAAGAATACTGTATACTAATCCACCATTTGGACTCAATATGGGTTCACCTATTTAAAGTGTGTGGGGAACACGTCCCCTGTGGCTGCTATGCCCTTGGTTTAAGCAGATATGCCCACTGCTTGCCATGATGGGGTCAGATGTGATCAGTGAGAAAAAGGGAGAGAACGTGTGAATTTTGATGTTAAACATGTAGTGACAATTCTCTGTTTTTTGTTAATTGGGGATTGTTAAAGCACTGATCAAATTTAGTTGATGTAGTTTGATTGAAGATGATCAATGATTAAATACTTTAAGCTAACTTTAAGCTTTAAAGACTAAATATTTTAAGATTCAAGATATTTTAAGGAAAGATTTAGGAGAAAGGAAATGAAGTGAAGCAAGGCCTGAAGAGTTGGCCTGTTGCTGTTACTACTATAAACATACAAAATGCAAATATTTTTATTAAGCTGTATATTGGTGTGCAGCCAAGTTGTTTTTAGTCAGTTTAAACCCTACTGTAACGATGTGCTGGCACTTGCAATGACGAAGATGAAGAACCCAAGTGCAGTTTATTGAAATATGTGAAAAACTAAACTAAACTAAACTAAACTAAACTAAACTAAACTAAACTAAACTAAACTAAACTAAACTAAACTAAACTAAACTAAACTAAACTAAACTAAACTAAACGCTATAAACTTGGCTAATCTAGACTTAGCAAACTAGGTTACATCAACAATACTTGACAAGAAACAATGCAAACATGAGGGCTTAAATACACAGACATTGGGTAAAACAATAATAAGAACACCAATAAACAGACAGAACAATAAACAAGATAACAAGACTAATAACCTTAAACCACCAATAACAAACTAGAATTGATAAGACAATAAACCAATAAAATCAAGACACATGAACATGGAGGGAAACATGAAATCACATGAAAAGGGAACCACAGGACATGAAAGAACTAGAATTCTAAAATAAAAGACATGAACAAAAACACATGTAGAGATGACACCTACACTGTAAAAAAAATAAAAAATAAATACATTTAAAACAGGTAAATAAATTTAGAGAATTCGGATTAGTTTATTAGTTTTAGATTTTAAGTTTCACATTTAAGTTAATGAAACTTTAAAAATGCATACTAAAATAATACTAAAAATACTACTAGCACATTACTAGCACCGACGCACTTACGTCACGCTTCATTTTAATTGTCTATTTATTTTTTACACAAACTTATCGATTTGCTTCAGAAGACATTCATTCATCGGGAGTCGTGTGGATTACTTTTGTGCCGCCTAAATATAATTTTGGACCATCAAACAGCCAGCAGCGTCATGGCACCCATTTTCTTTCATTGTATGGACAAACAGAGCTGAAATGAGCTTATAAAATTCTTAATATCGGTACAACTGAAAAAGGAAAGACATAGACATCTGAGATGGCTTAAAGGTGAGTAAATCATTGAGAATTTTATCATTTTTGGGTGAACTAATCCTTTAATGCCTACAGCGCCTTACCAGAAAAATACAATTGTAACTAAGTTAAAAAACAATAGCTAGAACAATAAAATAAAATTAGATAACATGTAATTATTTTTGTCTCACAAGGAGCTTTGAGTTCATACTTGCAATCTCTTAATGAAATGAAACTTTTTAATATGATCAGGTCTTTTAGTAATTATACTAAATGGTGACTACTGGATGTCACCATCACTGCTGAAAGCCAATGTCGACAGAATACAATATGTCATTCATGCACAACAGTTAACCTTCCCAGTGCAATCCTTCCAAGAACTAGGCATTCTCAGTGGCAGATTACACAGACGACATGATCTGATGAGTGTACAAGCTGTTATCTGGGTCAACGCTGGTCTACAATTTTACACCCTGAAAGATCCATCATATCTGTATTGTTCTCCTCCACGGAGCTTATTGTCCTTCCTGTCTTAGCAAAACCAAACTGTCGCAAAATATTCATTTGACATTTCAGCTCATTTGTATCCTAGCATGTATGTGTAGCATGTGTTTTAATGGTGTGATGACTTCAGTGGAGCCTGACCTAATTGAAGCTTTGCAACTGTTGACATTTAGCTGACTCCAAGTTATACTGTATATTTAGCTCCCAAGAAACCATGCAAGCCACTTAAGCTTTTACAAATTAGAAAAATATAACATATACCCTATAACAACTAATGCCTACCAAAATGTTCAATCACTGACCTTAAGTTAACCCCATATGGTAAATTGCAGCTAAGTAACCATAAGCAAGCCACTTAACCACAGCTGACCTATTTTTACATAACTGTGCTGTGTAAATTTGAACACTTCTGTCCTGAACAAATAAACAAACAAACATTTGATTAAGCAGGGTATGTTCTATGTCATGTAGATGTCCAGGAATGATACCTTTACTGATTTTTAAATTTGATTCATATTTCACTGATTGAAGCCATGAATAGCAGATGGATATTTTTTATTCTCTTGACAATATTTTAATAAAATCTGACACTTTGAAAAAAAAACCTCTCTGAAGGCAGAGCAGGAACAATGTGACAAAACAAAAATTAACACAGAGTAGCACATCATATCATTTACATCACATTCAGATGCAGGGTGCAACTCTGAACACGGTGCAACAGAGTGGCATAACATGCTGTGTTTCTGGGCCACTGAGCAGCTTGTCAAACTGACAGAGAAAGAACGAAAAGATGGGAGAGAGAGAGAGAGAGAGAGAGAGAGAGAGGAAGGTCAAATGCAGTGTAACAATGTATAATGTGTGGCTAGTATGCCTAAAGAGCAACTAAATCACAATAATGATATATATATATATATATATATACTATAAACTGTGATCTTTTTGTCTGTCTATGGATAGACATACACATGTGTATATTTTTAGGCACATATTTAAAAAAAATGTATATATAAAATGATTTAATATCATTGCATAACAAATAAAACAATATGGACAAGGATAATCAAGTGAGCTCTTTTACAAAAAATATTTCACTTAAACAAATGTACATAATTTTGATTGCAAATTAACAATTTAGAATAAGCATTATATGACTACAAACCAAACCAAACAGTTTAAAGTGAAAAACATGGTGATTCTATGCCATTTGTATTATGATTCAGTTAAGGATGTGTTTGTGTGCTTATGAGCCTCTTAAATTCGACTACAATCTGTTTCCAACTCTAGATGGCAGCATAGTCCTTTAAATGTAAAAGAAATGTTTAATATTAGAACTTGTTGTATGTTCTTTAAAAACATCTTAGGGGAAAAAGTTAACTAGACTACATATATGAAACACCAAACAACCCCATTATGTGTCACTCATATTGCTAATTGTATCAAAGTACAATCAACATATGTATCATCAATGACTAAATCTAATCTTTTATATTTGTGAAACTTTCAAGAAACTGTGTTCTGATATAAAAATATGGGTAACACTTTAAAAAAAGGTTCCATTTGTTAACATTACTTAACAACATTACAATAAACAATACGTTTACGGCATTTATTAATCTTGGTTCATGTTAATTTAAACAGTACTACATTTTTCAAATCAAAAAGTGTATATGTTATTAAACCTTTATTTAACCAGGAAGAGACTCATTGAGATTAAAAATCTCTTTTACAAGAGTGTCCTGGCCAAGACAAGCAGCAGTACTATACCACATATACAGTACATACAAACATAAAAACTGCAAACATACTAGATACATAAAACAACTGACACAGCAAATCTTTCAAAATCAGCCACAATCCTAAAAACACATTAGGTAAAACATCTGCAGCCAGATGTGGCTGCCTCTATGTCAATCAACAACCTCTTAAAAGCAGCCAATGAGACGAGCTCAGTAAGTTTCATGGATTTCTGCAAATTGTTCCAAGCAGAGGGAGCCGCAAACTTAAAAGCCTTTTTTCCTAGCTCAGTTCTGACCTTTGGGACAGATAGCAGGAAAAGATCCTGGGAACGAAGATTATAAGTCCCGGTACTGTTTATACTGATATAGGTCAGAAGGTATGATGGGAGCAGACCTAAAATAGCCTTGTAGATGAAGATAAGCCAATGTTGAAGTCTCCATGTTGATAGTGAGGGCCATCCAACACGTTCATACAATTCACAATGGTGAGTGAGGGCTTTCATACCAGTGATGAACCTCAGAGATCCATGGTATACAGTGTCCAGTGCATATAAACTTTGAGATGACGCATGCATATATAAAACATCACCATAGTCAAGTACAGACATAAACGTGGCATCGACCAGCCTCTTTCTAGATTTGTATATGTTAAAATTAGTTAAAGTATGAACAGTAGTAATTTTATTAACTAATATTAAAAAGATTAATAAATGCTGTAAAAATATACTGTTCATTGTTAGGTATATGATACCTAATGCATTAACTAATGTTAATGAATAGAACCTTACTGTAAAGTGTTACCAAAATCTGTTGTTGTTTATGCTCTGCATGACTGTGTGTGTGTTTGCTGGTACAGGTGATTTGCCGATCAGCGTGAGGCCAGTCGTTATTTCCATGGGGGGTCAGCAGAGGCAGTGTGGGGAAACAAAATTAATCCTTGTGGCTCTAGGTTATGGCAACAGGTCAGGAGTGTATTGATTAAATGTCAGCTACTCAGGTGAATGTGATTCGTAGCTCTGAGGAGGCCCTTCCATACAATCCATCACATGATATCTAAAGGAAGATTAAAGTCTGTACAACAGACTAAACACTTTTAGACAGGACAAACTTGTTCTTGGCCAAGGTTTTGCCACTCTGTGTGAATTTCCTATCCATCCATCCATCCATCCATCCATAAATAAACATTTATGAGGAGAAACCAATTAAAGGGATAGAATAAACAAAAATGAAAATGCTGACATCAGTTTAGACATCATAGGTAAAACTTATATTAATTATATTAGATGTTAAGCAGAATGTTAGCCTCAGTCATTCACTTTCATTGCATATAATCCCTATCATTACATTTCACTTCCATTTTCTATAAAGTGAAAGTGAATGGTGACTGAGGTTAACATTCTACTCAACATCTGCTTTTGTGTTCAACAGGAGAAAGAAAGTCATATGAGTTTGGAACAACATGAGGGTGAGGAAATTATGACTTTTTTATTTTGGGTGAACTACCGTATCTCTTTAACAAATAAATACACAGGGTTTTTTGGTTATTCAGTGGTTTAAATAACTGAAGTCTGTAATGTCACAAAATATAATGCTACAGACACCCGTTCCCTCCAGAAAGGTACGTAGGGCATCATCCAACTATTTGATTGACAAGTTCACTCTAAGGCCCAAGGTTAATGGTGTTGACATAAACCATTCAAAGGGTTAAGGGCTGGGATGAGAGTTCTGAAGATCGTGCTCTCTTTGTCAAATTAAACTCTCTGTATTTGGTCCATGCTGAATATGTGGAGCAGAGCTGCTGGCAGTAGGAGCCTCCTCAGGGTCATGGGGAAGTTATCCACTGACTTCAATCAGCCAGAGGATCTACCACAAGGAATAGCAAAATCCTGTTTAGCCCCACAGCACCCATAAAGCCACAGTTGGACAGTCTCTGTGCCTTAAGGACAAGTTTACAGGCCATACTGGACTCTGTGGTAGCTCAGAGCACTGGGTGACACACAACCTTGCCCTGTCACCACCCTTACCAGTGTGTCAGCTGATATTAAACTGATTGATGTTGACCCGCCACTCAGGCTGTGAGGGTTTAGCGGCAATATATAACCTCGCCCTGACTGTTCACCAGGACCGAGGACATTGGAAGCAGGGCGTCCTCAGCTGTGTCCAACTCTGAGACAAGGGCAATCGCTTCTGTGGTATTCTAAAAATTACAAATGCCTGCTTTGATTTGTAGATTTTTTTGGGCATGCACATTACCATTAACGTAGCAATATTTTGTTTGTTGTCTGCTTTTTTAAAAGTTTGCTTTGTTTACATGATTGTTTTCCCCTGCTGAAGAAATGAAATGTGAGTAGACATGCCATCTGAGAGTTTAGAATTGTGGAGTCTGGCAATGTTTCATACCTTCTTGCTCTCCAGGTTGACATAGTTCTTTATCTGCTATTCTACTTTAATGTAACTTGTATTTAGCCCCCTTGACAGCTTCTTACTGAGCAAAAATGCACTGCCAGCTTTTATAAGAGCACAATATATGACATTGGATTAAATACACACCAAAATTAATTTGTCACCCTACATGTTTTAGAGGCTTAAATGTGATTAAATGTTTTGTAAATGTAATATAAAATAAAATAAAACTTACACATTCATATGTTTATATGTGTGTACTGTATGTGGATGTGTATAGCACCCTTCCCCCGTCCCGGTATAACATTGCTCACCTTAACAATAACACGATGGATGAAAAGATGGCGAGAGGTGTTTTACAGAAATATATTAATGACTATGTGTTGTCTCTTGGAGCTTCATGAGCACAGAAGATTATCAGTACATCCACAGCACGCACATTTATGAAAGAAGAACTCTTGTTTTAAAATCTCCCCACTATGCTTCCAGTTATTATGACATCCCCTGAACACTTTAAAATACTCATGATAGCTTTTGAAAACTCTATGACCTGTAAATCCACTTCGCTAGCTAATTACACTTTGACATCAACACCATAGATATCTAAATAGAACCGCTTGAACTGAAGTTCCGAGACATTTTTTTCAAGATGGCTGCACGCTAGATTCTCTGGTGCATGTAAGTAATTTCTGAGATTTATCAAGAAGATCACTTAGATACCTAAGATCACTTCTTATTTACACCATTTTGGTAGCTTTCAAAGTCTTGCACAAAGCTTTAGAATAAAATCTTAACAAGTGGCATGGCTTGGTAACACAAGGCAGAAGAGAATTAAACATGGATGACAGCAGAGAGAAGAAAAATGACATTTCAAATTATATCCAAATCTGTCTGCCATTAAAATGTGCAATGACCCGCACAGCATACAAAAATGATATTATGAACATTAAGTTCCAAAGTTAATGTTGTGCTGTGCTGGGTGCACTGGGCTGCCAGTGCACTAAGACAATGCTTTTAACATTTTACATTCCCCCACTTCCTCCTTGATCTATTCTTGGAGTGTTACTTGCACTTTTATAGCACACTCCATTTCTTTGAAAAGTCTAGTCATTTTTATTTGTATAGCGCTTTTCACAACACACATAATTTCAAGCAGCTTTACAGAAGATTAGGCATTAACAGAAAATGAAACTATAATATCTATCATCGTTGTGTTGTTTTATTAAATATAATTGTAAATTGTGTATACAAGTGAATAATTAAAAAATAATTGTCTTTAGAAAGCCCAAAGAGCAACCTGAACTCGACTGTGGCAAGGAACACAAAACTCCACAAGATGTTGGTTAATGGAGAAAAATAACCTTGGGAAAAACCAGGCTCACTTTGGGGACCAGTTCTTTTCTGACTAAACAGCATGAATATAATGCCAATATTAGTTATTTATGTGCAGTGCAGGTCATGGTTTAAAATTAGTAAACTAAGTAAGTGTTAAGGGTCAGTGTTTAAACAAAGATTTTGAATGAACTCTAAGATTAATAACTAATGTCTTTGAAGTTCATTCTGGATTAACTGCATAAATTCACATAGATGCATTGCCCTTTGTTAGGCTGATGAAGGCTTTTGTTGGCAATTAAGTCATAGTCTATGTATTCTTTGTCTATGTAACTTTAAGAGTGTAGTCCATCATTTGACCAAGGTGATGCAGGCAGAGATCAGTGAGGTGCATCGCAGTTCAACTAGCAAGTAATTTCAGTGAGGTCTTGCCTAAGTCCAAGGTTCAGGCATATGAAGTATCGCATGTCTTATGGTTGGAGTTGGCATCGGTTCATCCTCTGAAGTCCAACGTAATAGACTGAAGTGATGTCTGGCTGGCACCGGCAGCATGTAGTCGTCATCACTCTGAGACACATAGCACTTGAGTCTGACACCAAGTAGTAACGGAGCTGGAGCTGGCCAACTCTGGGATGAATCCCAAAGTTGAGAAAGGGAAACAAATATAATAATATTAGCCTAGATGCCATTAAAAAATTTCAGATATAGATCATGATAAATGTTTCTGGTTCTGGCAGACCTAACTAAAGCAGCCTAATTGTGAGTTGATGGATAAATTAGGTGTATGCCTGGCTAAATAGATGAGTCTTTAGCATAGACTATAACTGAGAGAGTGCTTCTGCATCCCGAACAGTGTTAGGGAGACTATTCCATAGTTTAAGTACCAAATAGGAAAAGGATCTACCTCCGTTTGGGGATCTTGATATTCTAGGAGTTATTAACAGGCCACAACAGGGACTCGGTTTGGATGGTGCCATTGGAGAAGTCCAGCGGCAGCTGGCGAGCATGCTTTTAATGCTGATGAAAGTTGAGGTGGACCTGGAGGATCTTGCTATAATGCGTCGCTCGATTACGGCGATGGAGGCGAAATTCTCTGTGTTGGTTACAAGAATCGGAGTCATCGATTATCTGGAGTCATCAGAGTGGGAATGAGCTGCTAATCCACTAGCGACCAAAGTAGATTTGGAACACGTTTGGGAAAAACTGGAGGATTTGAAGAATCGTAATCGGCGAAACAATGTCCGAATTGTTAGAATTCCTGAGCATGAGGATGGTAGAGATACGGTAAAATTCCTAGACAAGCTCTTCCCAAGTCTGCGCAACATAACAGTCAATAAGCTGTAAATTGATCGAGTTCACAGACACGGCTCACAGATCCTCTGAGGGAGACAGGCCCCTATCAATTCTGGCCAAATTTCTGAGATGATCTGATAAAGATCTCATGTTATGCGAGGCGAGGAGCATAGGAAATCTCTCTGGGAAAAACCACAGCATTTTATTGCTCCCAGACTTTGTGAATTTGACGAGAGAAACGTGATCGATTCAAGGAATGCAAGAAACTCTTACATCAACAGAAGGTCGCTTTTGCACTGTTGTTGCCGGCCAAACTGAGAATAGATATTAAGGATGGCCGCAACACTTGTACATGCCCACAGCAAGCATTGTCTTTCATAGAGACAATGGGGTGAGTAAGCCATTTGGTGTTTATCACTTTGTCCCCAAAGTGAGCTTGACTCAATGAATATACACTTGATTGTCTGAGGAAGCTGGGCGCCTTTTTGTTTATTTTTGTGTTGGTTCCAACCAGAGGTGGGAACAAGTCACACATGTTCAAGTCACAAGCAAGTCTCAAGTTTTAACCATCAAGTCTCTAGTCAAGTCTCAAGTGCTGTGCAGATAAATCAAACGAGTCAATTCAAGTCAGTGACTCACCTTAAGCAAGTCAAGTGGACTCCTGATGATTTTCAAGTAAAGTCGAGTCAAGGCACAGTACTAAAATAAATAGAGGTTAATTTTTGAATTCAATATTTATTTTTGCTCTGAAAATAACTTAAATACATACCTTTGCAACAATTTTTTCATATATATATATATATATATATATTAGTAAATAGTGTTAATGAACATGCACAGTATTTTTATTGTGGGCACTTAAAAATACTGTGACTACTTCTAGATACCTTATTATCCGAATTGTTTAGATTTTTGAATTAACCAGTTAAAATGTATTACACTGCGTGTATGCGATGAGGCTCAATCCAGTTTATGATCTCCTTGTCCAAATATGCACATGTAATATTGCTCATCTGCCGGCAACCGGTGGGTGGCATGTAAGACGTCTCGGTGTGACACATGACAAGAAATGCTGTTAGTCAAAAAGACAAGCTTGAAGAAACATATTTTATTATATTTTTAAGAACATTAAAAAAAAAAAAGCTGTCAGTGCTTTCACTGTTTGTTCAGAAAATTGCAATGGGACCCTGTCTCGTGAAACAAGTGCATGTAAAACGTTTTCACTCCTTTTTATTCATTTTATTAATCTGAAAACTGTTTGGAAGTATAATATAATCTATGAGAATGCTGCAAATGATCTCTGGTCATCTTGTGAGTTGCTGTAACAGAGCAGTTCACTCTTACACATTGTGAACGCAACTCTGCAGGTTCAAAAATATATACAGGTATCTTTGTATTAAAGAAACAAATATGAAAATGATTAAATCATAAAGTAATACAAGATACATTCAGCTTGAACCTAAAATTGAGTTCTATTTTATTTTCTTAAGGCAGCATTAACTGTATGAACAAACGCAATACAAACACATTCGATAAGAACACACATTTTGCAGCATTTTTTGGGAACACAAGGGAATTTATTAGGCTTAATTATTACGGTGATTATTCTAATTATCTTAATTTATAATTGTCTTAAGTTGTTAATTTGTACCTGTTGCCGCATACTGATACTTGTGTGATGGCAAATGGGGTCGTTGGAGATGGTAAATGTTTGGATTTGGAGAGGTGGTAAACGGCTGATGTAATCATTAGATGCACCTGAGGCCAGGCTATAAATGGATACGTCACCAGGTGTCGTCAGAAGCTCTTTTTTCAGAGCGATTCTGTTTCTGTGTGTTTCACACACCCTGTCAAAACTTTCTTTCCTCTGTTAGGAGATAGAATCAGTTAGGCATTGTGCAGTGAACGTTGTTCTATTTTTCTCTTCTGTTTAGAAAATATTATATATATATTCCTAAAAAAAAACAAAACAAGAGAGAATGACTGAAAGCCGCAAACGGTGCGTGTTCCCCTCTTCTCGCTCTATAGCTGAAGACGGCACACATCAGTTTTTGCTGTTTGTTTGGGGGTAAGAGCACGCTGCTCTCGCGTTGCAGCAGGGCGGGTGCGAGCACTGCGATTTGCTTTAACAGGCAGAGTGCGTCGTGCTTGCCTCGCTTGCTTCCGGGAGTCAGCACTCACGAAAAGATCGTTCGTGGGGCTCGTGCATGGATTTGGCTGAGGAGCAAGAGACGGGTTGACCCCTTTCTCTCACTCTCTCCCCAAACCCAGCTGGTCCTTCACATGATCTCGAAGCGCGTTCCGACGCTTCTTCGGATCATGAGGTGGATCGCGATTCTCTTCCCGCCTCCGAGCTTTCCGTCCGCGATAAAAAATCTACGGAGGAATTGCTCGATGTTGTTACTCGTGCGGTTGCCAGATTGGACTGGCCACGCGAAAAAGATAACCCCAAACACTCCAAATTAGGGGATAGATTTTATCTTCCAGTCTAAGAAAGGGAACGCCTCATGGAGAACCCCTATAAAAAAAAAAAAAAAAAAAATATATATATATTTTCTTCCCGTGTTCACATACCCTCGACGTCATTATATTCGACTATCGTGGGTGCTGAGGCACGGGGGTATTCAGTGATGCCGCCGGTCGAAGAGACGCTTGCGGGCTATCTCTCGCCGGGCTCGGCATCGTCACTTAAGAAGTCCTCTCTCCCCTCAAAGCCTTGTAGGACAACCTCCACTTTAGTGGGAAGGGCTTATCAAGCAGCAGGTCAGGCTGGTGCTGCTCTGCACACTATGCTGTTTTTCAGGCGTACCAGGCTGACCTCCTGGACGACCTGAGTGTGGGTTCTGCGCTTGACGAGCAAGCCTCAGACCCACCTCGGTCCTGACTGAAGGGAGGCTCAAAAGCAAAGTGTGGCGAGTCGTGCTCCTCCTCCCAGGGATTGGGGACAGTCTCGCCGCCCTCGCCAGCCCCCGAAGCAAGACCTCAGGACTATAAATTCTAGTAAGAGAAAACCCTGACGGTCTTGCGCCTAGATTAGGGGTAGCTCCCTCGGGACGGGCGCGTGCTTCACTTCACCCCTCCCGGTACCCCGTCGAAGCCCCTCCAGTCCCGCCACCTCTTGGTGTTTCGGGTTGCAGAGGCTTCCGTCAAAATTGGGTGTTTTCGCTGTTCCTGCATTTTATTCAGGACGCGAAACACCCGACAACCCCTCAACAGGAAGTGTTAAAATATAATACCCATCTCAGAGATCCTGGCAGCGTGGAAACTTCTGCCGGATATATTCTTTTCTGTGGGTCTTATAAGGGCGTCAGGATTTAATTCTCTCGCCGCTTTTCCGTGTTTCAACGGCGTGTTCACTACCGTAAACCGGATTTCTTTTTTGTAAAAAAAAACTCAATCTCCTGGTTAAAGGGGCCATGGTATGTGTTCCCCTTCCAGAGAGAGAGTTAGGTTATTACACTAAATACTTCCCGTTTCCCATGGAGGGTGAGGGGTGGCGTCTGGCTTAGATCTTAAAGCTTGAACTACCCGTGGGTGTTCAAGTCCAAGATGATGCCTGTCAAGACGGTCGTGTCTCAAGCCCTACAACTCGTTTGGCTGGTCACCATCGATCTTATGACGCACTTCTATACTTCATTTAGAAGTTCTGCCACAACATGGAAAGTTTCTGAGGTTCACTTCCGGGGGCGAAGTCTTCCAGGGTCAGGTTCTTTCACTCAGCCTAGCCCTTTTTACCCGCACATTCACAATGCATGATGTAGCGCTGGCTCCTTGTGACTCCGGGGCATCTGCATTCTGAATTACGTCGACGACTGGCTGATCCTAGTGCAGTTCCAGGAACTGGCAGTTCAGCACAGGGACATCGTCTTAGCTCATCTGTTTCTCTGGGGTTGAGGCTCAACACCAAGAAAAGCGTCCTCTCTCCCACTCAGAACACTGTCTATCGGGGCATCGTATGGAGTTCAATCACAATGCGGGCACAACTGTCTCCCGCTAGGATTGAGTCCATTCAGATCACCCTGAGCAAAGTCAGGCTAGGTCAAGGTTGCACTGTTATCAGTATCAATGATTTCCAGGTCTCAGGGCGAACGCGTCCACGGTGATCCCTCTGGACCTTCTGCTCATGAGACCGTTTTTGTTGTGGCCAAAAGCCAGGGGATTTCTTCCAAGGGCCAAAACCCCTGGGCTAAATAGGGTTATGCGCCTCAGGCTTCGTTCCCTTTCTATGTGGTTCAGTCCCCGGTTTTCTGCCTTGGGTCCCACTCTAGGTGCGTCTTGTTGTTGCAGACTGCTAACGACAGACGCCTCCCTGACGGGCGGAGTAGCGGCCTTAAGTGGTCGTCCAGCTTAAGGGGATAGGAGGGTCGTCAGCTCGGTTGTCACAGTCACTGTCTCGGGTTGATGGCTGTATTTCTGGCCCTGAAATACCTCCTCCTGAGGCTGCCATGTCTTGGTGCGGGTGGACAATACAGCGGTAGCCTCTTACATAAATCTTCAAGGAGGCCCACGTTCTTGTCAGCTGTATTTCTGACACGTCGGATTCTCCTTAGGGCCCAGGGTAAGCTCCTGTCACTCAGGTCAGTTATATCCCTGGATGCCCGTATACGGGAGCAGATTTACGGTCCAGACAGGAAATACCAACGGGGAGTTAAGAACTCCACCCTAAGGTAGTAGTTGCCCAGAGTTCGCCAGCAAGGGTTTTTGCCTCTTACTGATAGCACCGCGCTGGCCGAACAGGGCTTGGTTCTCGGAGCTAATTTCTTCCCTCGACGACTCGCCTTGGGCGATTCCGAACAGGAAGGATCTTCTATCTCAGGCACAGGGCAATATTTCATCCCTGCCCCGAATTGTGGAATCTTTCATGTTTGGCCCCTAAGGGTACCAACTGAGGGACACAGGGCTTTCTCCTGAGGTTATCGAGACCTTTTTAAATGCCAGGCATTTTCCACTTGGAACAAGTTTGGGTGAGATCTTAGGGCAGAAGAGGACCTCTTCGCCTCTATGGATAGCACAATGTCTCCTCTACTTCTCCCTGAAATCACCCAGCCCCCTTGGGTCTGGACGTTAAGACACATACATGACCCAGAATGCGTCTGTATGCATTTCTTTCCCCAGTTTCTCTGCTCCCGGGAGTCTTGGCGATGTTCACCAGCAAGGGTCTTGCCTCGTATTAATGGCGCTGCGCTGGCCGAACAGGATATGTTTCTCGGAGCTAATTCCTCTCCTCGACGGCTCGCCTTGGGTGATTCCGAACAGGGAGGACCTTCTCATCCTTGGCCCGGATTGTGAAACCTTTCATGCTTGGCCCCTAAGGGTACCAAATGGGGTTCACGGGGTTTTCTCTTGGGGTTATCGAGACCATTTCTAGTGCTAGGGCTCCCTCCACTTGAAACTGATCTGGGTAGATTTTACAGGGCAGAAGAGGACCTCTTCGTCTCTGTTGATAGCGCAATGTCTCCTCTACTTCTCCCCGAGTCGCCCAGTCCCCCCCTCCCCCTCGGGAGGGGCTGAACGTAGTAACGCAAATGCGCCTGCATGCGTTTCCTTCTACTAAAGTTCTTATTATAGAACCAGCTAACTGCCAGTTTGCTTCAGTTCTGGATTTTCTGTAGAAAGAACTGTCAGCGGGCACTTGCCTCGCCACTGCCAGGTTCTAAGTGGCCACTGCGGTTTGCCACGGCTTGGTGGGCGGGGTGCCCTCAAAGAGGCATCCTCATTATTGCCCGGGCCTACGAGGTGCGCGGTCAAGCTTCGCCAGTAGGTTTCAGGGCGCACTCTACCAGAGGGCTCTCCTCCTCTAAAACCTTGGCTAGAGGTCTCCCTCTGCAGCAAGTTTGTGATGCGGCAGGTTGTCCTCTCCACACACATTCATTGGACTTTTTTAGTTTGGATGTTCTGCACTCCGGGCTCTTATGCCCTTGAGTCGAGATCTCAGCTCATACCTGAACAAGTTTGTGATGCAGCAGGCTGGTCCTCTCCGCTCACTTTCATCAGTTTTTATGACAAGTTTGTGGTGCGATAGGGTTCTCTTTGCACACATTCATCGAGCTTTATGGGTTAGATGCTTTGTTACTCCGGGCTCTTATGCCCTTGAGTCGACATCTCAGCCCATGCCTAAATAAGTTTGTGATGCGGCAGGTTGTCCTCTCCGCACACATTCATTGGACTTTTTAGTTTGGATGTTCTGCACTCCGGGCTCTTATGCCCTTGAGTCGATATCTCCGCTCATACCTGAACAAGTTTGTGATGCGGCAGGCTGGTCCTCTCCGCTCACATTCATCAGTTTTATGACAAGTTTGTGGTGCGATAGGGTTCACTTCGCACACATTCATCGAACTTTATGGGTTAGATGCTTTGATACTCCAGGCTCTTATGCCCTTGAGTCGACATCTCAACTCATGCCTGAAGAAGTTTGTGATGCGACAGGCTGGTCCTCTCCGCACACATTCATAAAAATTGAATGGTTTAGATGTTTATGCTACTCCGGGCTCTTATGCCCTTGAGTCGACATCTGAAGCTCATGTCTGAGACCTCTCGCATTTTTGTGAGTACACTGCACAACCGTAGGGGTTTTTCAGGGAACAAGTGTAACCCTTGTTCCCTGAAAAAAGCGGAACGACATGTTGCGCTGCTTTGCCGCACTGGGACGTCCCAGGACTGCTCTTCAAAAAGAAGTATCTGATGACACCTGGTGACGTATCCATTTATAGCCTGGCCTCAGGTGCATCTAATGATTACATCAGCCGAGGCTATAAATTCTGGTCAATGTTCATTGACGTGTTCCACACATTATTCAGCTCGGTTCACAGCTAAAGCTGTTCCCCGTAGCGCTTAGCAGCGCAACATCTCGTTCCGCTTTTTTCAGGGAACAAGGGTTACACATGTAACCCGAGACGTTTTGTGAAATAACACTCCATCGAGACAGTTGTGGATGAATCTGCTCATTCTTTGTGCTTATGCTTCCTATTGGCTGGAGTTTGTTTTGTGGAGTATTTTTTGTAGGACTTTGAAGGATTAGGTCATCTGCTGCACTCATGAACAACCGGCTCACTGAACATTCATTTGACTGCCCCAGAAAACAGAACTTTTTTTTGTTGTGCTGGATCCACTAGAGGCTGGAATTTGTTTTGTGGAGGAACACACTTTTCAGACAGTTTTGTGACTGAATCTACACGTTCTTTGTGTTTATTATGCCTATTGGTTGGAGTTTGTCTTATAGATTACTTTCTATTATGTAATTCTGTCTCACAAACTTTGTACAGAAGCACCAGACTCGAGCAATCCGACGGAAAAGTTGTTGTGGGGACTCTCGTAGGTGTACATGGACTGTTTGAGTTTAGAGTGATGGACGCCGATTGGGGCTGTCTTGCACTGGGTTAATGTGCATGTTTTTCTGTTTGTTTGGTTCTGGGGGAAGTTCAGGGATTGACCTTTGATCTAATGTTGGAATGTGGTCTTTATAATTTTGTTTTTGACACACAATCAATTTTTTCTAATATGATGTCAAAATGTCAAATGCTAATATGAGTGGATTGTCTCTCTCAACATGGAATATGAATGGGTTGGGGCACCCCATACAAAGAAGGAAGGTTAATTCTTTTCTTAAACACAAGATATATGATAGAGTGTTTTTTCAAGAAACGCATCTTTCCCCGCAGGAAGTTGAAAAATTTGGGAAGATATTGGGTAAACATGTTTCCTTCAGTGCTGTCAAGTAAGAGCAGGGGAGTCATTACATTAATAAGTAAATATCTACAATTCAAATGTCTCAAACAGAGTAAAGATAAATTTGGGAAGAGTCATTGTTATTTTAGCAGAAATTCAGGGGCAAAGGTTGATTTTGGCTAATATTTACATGTCTAACATTGATGATCATGGAATATTTTATAGATTTTGAAGGGATGTTGCAAGCCGCTGGCATCCCTAATGATATCATATTGGGAGGAGACTTTAATCTTTTGATGGACTCAGTCCTTGATCATAGTGAAGTAAAAGTGTGTAAGCCCCCTAGAGCAACATTGACACTGGATGTGTAAAAATCTTGGTCTTACAGATATTTGAAGACTTTTGAACCCATCTGGTAGGGACTAAACATTCTATTCATCAGTCCATAAGATTTATTCTAGAATAGATTTTTTTATATGTAAGTCCCTCATTTCATCTATTATTGATTGCTCAATTGGAAACATCTTAGTCTCAGATCACTCCCTGGTGTGTTTAGAAGTATTACCACCTACAGAGAAAAATAAATCATAGAGTTGGCGTTTTAATGTATCCCTATTACAAAATCCTGAATTCCAAAAAATGGCAAAGGCTGAAATCAATGTTTCTATGGAGACCAACTGATCCTCAGTATCCTCTGTGGGCATGGCTTGGGAGGCACTTAAGCCAGTTCTTAGGGGCCGCATCATACTGTATGCCTCATTCATCAAACAACCTAAAGCACAAGAACTCGTGGAGTTAGAAGGAAATATTAAAAGTGCAGAGACAGAGCTGAAGTGCCAAATGTCGTCTGATGGCCTGAGAGAAAAGACCTGATTGAACTATAGATATAATATTATTTTGTCACGAAAAGTGGAGTTTGGTCTATTCAGGGCAAGAAAGTCTTACTTTGAGTCGGGGGATAAAGCAGGGAAACTTTTGGCTAGATATGTAGGACAGAGAGAGTCTTTTTCTACCATTCCCTCAGTGAAAACTGCTATCAGTTAAATATTTATCTCGGTCCTTGATATTAGTAATGCTATTAAAGAATTCTATATTGATATTTATAGTTCTACATCTTTGTCTACTGATGAAGATATTACAAACATTATGGAACCATTAGATCTCCCTAAACTGGCGAATGAGCAAATCAATTATCTTGATTCTGAGATAAATTTGAGGGAGCTTGATGAGGTAATTAAGGCTTTACCTACAGGCAAAGCTCTGGGGCCAGACGGCTTTGCCACTGAATTGATTTGAAAAGATGTAAAAATTTTGTCAAAAATTCTGTCTAATCAATTAAGTTATGACATCTCTTATACATATAGATCAGGTGGGGTTTATTCAGGGTCGTAGCTCTTCTGATAACATCAGGGGATTCATCAAGATCATGTGGTCAGTTGCAAATGATCAGACTCTGGTCACTGCCATCTCACTTGACACCAAAAAGGCGTTTGATTTGGTAGAATGGGATTATCATTCGGAAATACTTTTATTGAATGGAGTAGTGGCGGTACAAACAAATGGATACATTTCAGATTATTTTACTCTGGGTAGGGGCACCTGGCAGGGTTACCCTCTTTCCCCATTATTGTTATGTCTGGCCCTGGAACCATTAGCAGCTGCGATAAGAAAGGAGGATGATTTTCCGGGGTGATGGCGGGAGGGGTGGCACCTAAGCTTTTGCTTTACACATGTTATTTTATTATTTTTCTCCATTAGATCTATGCCTTGCCTCCACAGGATTATTAATTCCTTCTCTAAATTCTCAGGATACAGAGTCAACTGGACCAAATCCGAAGCTTTGTCTCTGAAAGCGTACTGCCCAATAATGGCTTTTCAACCAGGCACCTTCCAGTGGCCCAAATAGGGCATCACTTATTTGGGCATTTTTATTCTCAGCAAATTTGTGAGTTAATTTTGACTCTTTAATAAAAAGGTTTTCAAACGATGTGGGCAGGTGGGCTTCATTACATTTATCTATGATTGGGAAGGTTAATGTTATTAACTAAATGAATTGCATTCCAAAATTCAACTACCTGCTACATTCTCTCCCTGTAAATGTCTCCCTCTCTTATTTCAAGCAATTTGATAGCATAGCAAAGACTTTTATTTGGAATGGTAAACGTCCCAAATTGCATGTCAACAAATTACATAGGCCGATTGACAAAGGTGGGCTAGACCTACCCAAGATTTAGTTTTATTATTATGCATTCTGTCTCAGACATTTGGCTCATTGGTCACTTCCACCTGAGAGAGCCCCTCCCTGGTTTTGTATTGAACAGGAAGATTTATCCCCTATTTTACCATCGCAAAGCCTTTCTATTAAACTAATTGGAGAAGTTAAGTTACACTTCATTATCTCGCATTTGCACTCGGTATGGACAAAAGTGTTCAGAGTGTTTGAGTCAGACATTTATTTGAATGCTGCCTCGAGGAAATGGCTGAACCCAAACATGTATTGATAAGTTCCCCTTCTGCTGGTCAGAGTGGATTGTGAGGGGGGTTTCTACACTCTGTGACCTATATGAGAGTGGATTGTTGAGATCCTTTGATAATGTGGTTCAAGATTTTGGGATTCCCAGATCACAGTTTTATAGTCATTTACTGTTGCGCCACCTGGTTTATACTATTTTTGGGAGTAGCACACACCCCCCTAAAGCGGCAGACACTCTAGGAGTAGTGATTACTGCTTTTGGAAATGGTCATGATGCATCAGTGTATTTATTCCCTGCTAGTTCAATATCTGGGGGACGGCGCTTTCACCTCTGTCAAGAGATTATGGGAGAAATATTTTAATTTGGTATTGGAGGAGGGAGTCTGGGCGTTGATTCTAAAAAACATCAAGTCTGTATCTATAGATGCAAGATTCTTATGTTAGAGACTTATGTAATTCAAGATTCTACATAGATTCTATTACAACCCCTCTAGACTGTATAGGCTTGGTCTTAAAGACACACCTACCTGTTGGCATTGCCAATCGGAGGAATGAGATATGGCCTAAGTTTTTTGCTGGTGTGCTTGGATCCAGGAATTTTGGTTGAAGGTTCAGAGTTTTGTGTGTGATGGCATTTTGTTTTCGATTTGCCCCAGATTCTGTGTTTTGGGTGATGGGGTGGTCATCGGCGTAGGAGATAAATACATAAAAAATTGGTTTCTGACCTGTGCGATGATAGGCAGGCAGATTATTTTAAGGGGTTGGAAGTCAGTTGGAGCGCCCTCAATTTGGGAGTGGTGCTAGGAGATGGGGAGTTTGGCAGCCTTCAAAGAGGTCACGTGTAGAAGGCTGGAGATATGGGATTAATTTAATGGGAAATGAGGTAGATATTTTATGTTTTTAGGGGACACTCGAGTGGGAATGTTGAGAGAGAGGCGTAGATTTAGAGTTTTATGATATATATATATATATATATATATATATATATATATATATATATATATATATATATATATTTATTTATTTATTTATTATTTTTATTGAATTTTATGTGTGTGTACTTCTGTAAGACCACTGGGATGTTCGTTTGGGTGTAAAATAGTAAATAGTGCCTATCTGTAGCTAAAGACACTGTCCTTACATGTACTGTGAAATACCTCTAATTTTGTATTCTCCCACGATCCGTTTTCTGATCTGCTCTCTTGAGAATATGAGTGTGATCATTGTACCATGGTGTGGGGATTTTTTCTTACATTTTCTTTTATCGAAGGGGGATGACGCTTGCAAGAGTGCTAGAGAAGACTGTATTTATATTTCTGTTACTTACATCAAGTTCTTCTAGACTTTTTGGCTTACTGAGTATATGAGATAAATCTGGATGATTATTAATGAAGCTATCTTTAGTGGTAGATATAGTTCTACCTGAATGATAACATTGCATAGATTGAGTAACATTGGCTGATTGCAGCATACAAGAGATGAGGTAATGATCTGAGATGTCATTGCTCTATGGTAGAATTTCTATAGTATCAACCTCAACTCCATATAACAGAACTAAATCTAGCATATGATTATGGCGATGAGTTGGTCCTGTCACATTTTGAGACTATCGCTAAATACAAATCCCAATGTGTCATTTTCATTATCTATGTGAATGTTGAAGTCAGCTAAAATTAAAGCTATATCCACTGTATCTACTAGATCTGATAGAAAATTAGCAAATTCATCAAAGAAATCAGAATACGGCCCGGGTGAACTATATAATGTAGCAAGGGCAAAAGATAATTGAGATTTTTTATTTGTAACTATCGGTGTCACATTAAGCATTTTTAGTTCAAAAGACCTAAACTTATATACTGTCCTCTGAGTAACAACAAAAACTTCTCTGTAAATTGCAACAACACTTCCTCCTTGACACTTCAGACAAGGCTTGTGTTTATAACAATAACCTGGGGGACTAGATTCATTTAAACTAATATATTCATCCAGTTTAAGTCTTTTTAACTTATCTTTAGTGATCTCCGACTGGCGAAGCCTGACATCATTAGTGCCGACATGAATAACAATTTTAGAAAATATACGTTTAGCATTTGCCAGCACTTGTAAATTTTTTATGATGTCAAATGCATCAGATAAATGCAAAACAAAGGACTCAAAATGGTGCCGAGTAAGACTGCTGCATTGCAAGCTCCGACCCAATATTGTTTGTTTTTTGTACAATTCTTTTTTTTGTCTTGGAAGTTGTCTGCCTTATTGTCTACGATAGACAAAACGTTTGGACAATGGTCTGCAATAGCATACCGAATTCCGGACTTGAAATACCTCAATGCCGACCCGCTGTTTACAAACACAACAGCGGAGCCCTTTGTCTGGGTAGCCCAGCCACGGACATGCAGACGGAAAAGAGGAAGGAGAGTCGGCTTTCTCATCAGATTAAGACGTTGTGCAAATCGACCCCCGCTACCCAGTATTCTACTGCCAAATGTTCAGTCTCTGGACAACAAGCTCTGCGAGCTGAGAGCGTGGATCTCTTTCCAATGAAAGTTGAGGGACTGCTGCATTATCTGCCTTACAGAAACTTGAATGTCTGCAGAGATTTCAGCCATCGAGCGGAGAGAGTGAAAGAACTCTCAGGTAAAAGCAGAGGTGGTGGTGTATGTTTTATGATCAACAAATCCTGGTGTGATCAGATGAACATACATTCTGTCAAGACTTTCTGCTCTCCTGATCTGGAAATTCTCATGCTTCTGTGTCGACCATTCTTGCTACCGAGGGAATTCACAGTGGTCATTATTACAGCAGTGTACATACGGCACTTATTGCACGGACCTCCGCTTTTAATTCTAGGAACACAGAGGAGAATAAACAAGCCAGTTATGCCCTCCACAAAACTATCAGAGCAGCCAATCACCAGTACAGGGACAAGATTGAAGGAAAGTTCAACACCACCGACTCTAGAAGCATGTGGCAGGGAATTAATATTATCACAGACTAAAAAGGTAATAAAAACTCTGCTGTAAACACTGCTGCCTCACTCCCAGATGAGCTAAATACATTTTCTGCTTGTTTCGAGGGAAATAACACCACCCTCGCATAGAGGGCTCTCACGGCCGAAGCTACAGAGGTTAGTTCACTCTCTGTCTTTGTTCCCAATCCTTCCAATTGTCAATATCCATAAAGTCATGGGTCCAGACATAATTCAGACACCATCAAAGTGTGCGCGAACCAACACGCTGGTGTTTTTTTCTGACATTTTCATCCTTTCCCCCTCATTGTCTGTAGTCCACACTTGCTTTATAATGTCCACCATTGTGTCTGTACCAAAGCAATCCAAAATCACTTGCTTAAATGACTGGCATCCTGTTGCTCTGACCCCCATCATCAGCAAATGCTTTGAGAGACTAATCAGAGATTACATCTGCTCTCTGCTGCTTACCTCACTGCAACAACCAATCCTCTGATGTTGCCATTGCATCTACACTCACCTAAAGGATTATTAGGAACACCTGTTCAATTTCTCATTAATGCAATTATCTAATCAACCAATCACATGGCAGTTGCTTCAATGCATTTAGGGGTGTGGTCCTGGTCAAGACAATCTCCTGAACTCCAAACTGAATGTCAGAATGGGAAAGAAAGGTGATTTAAGCAATTTTGAGCGTGGCATGGTTGTTGGTGCCAGACGGGCCAGTCTGAATATTTCACAATCTGCTCAGTTACTAGGAATTTCACGCACAACCATTTCTAGGGTTTACAAAGAATGGTGTGAAAAGGGAAAAACATCCAGTATGCGGCAGTCCTGTGGGCGAAAATGCCTTGTTGATGCTAGAGGTCAGAGGAGAATGGGCCGACTGATTCAAGCTGATAGAAGAGCAACTTTACCTGAAATAACCACTCGTTACAACTGAGGTATGCAGCAAAGCATTTGTGAAGCCACAACACGCACAACCTTGAGGCGGATGGGCTACAACAGCAGAAGACCCCACCGGGTACCACTCATCTCCACTACAAATAGGAAAAAGAGGCTACAATTTGCAAGAGCTCACCAAAATTGGACAGTTGAAGACTGGAAAAATGTTGCCTGGTCTGATGAGTCTCGATTTCTGTTGAGACATTCAGATGGTAGAGTCAGAATTTGGCGTAAACAGAATGAGAACATGGCTCCATCATGCCTTGTTACCACTGTGCAGGCTGGTGGTGGTGGTGTAATGGTGTGGGGGATGTTTTCTTGGCACACTTTAGGCCCCTTAGTGCCAATTGGGCATCGTTTAAATGCCACGGCCTACCTGAGCATTGTTTCTGACCATGTCCATCCCTTTATGGCCACCATGTACCCATCCTCTGATGGCTACTTCCAGCAGGATAATGCACCATGTCACAAAGCTCGAATCATTTCAAATTGGTTTCTTGAACATGACAATGAGTTCACTGTACTAAAATGGCCCCCACAGTCACCAGATCTCAACCCAATAGAGCATCTTTGGGATGTGGTGGAACGGGAGCTTCGTGCCCTGGATGTGCATCCCACAAATCTCCATCAACTGCAAGATGCTATCCTATCAATATGGGCCAACATTTCTAAAGAATGCTTTCAGCACCTTGTTGAATCAATGCCACGTAGAATTAAGGCAGTTCTGAAGGCGAAAGGGGGTCAAACACAGTATTAGTATGGTGTTCCTAATAATCCTTTAGGTGAGTGTACATTACACACTGCTCTCTCCCACCTGGAAAAAAGGAACACATATGTCAGAATGCTGTTTGTATACTACAGCTCAGCATTCAACACCATAGTGCCCTCCAAGCTTGATGGGAATCTCAGGGCTAGCTGTGCAGCTGGATCCTGGACTTCCTGTCAAGCAGACGCCAGGTGGTTAGAATGGGCATCAACATCTCATCACTGACTCTCAACACTGTGTTCTCAGCCCACTTCTGTATTCCCTGTACACACATGACTGTGTGGCAACACATAGCTCCAATGCCATTAAGTTTGCTGACGATATGACGGTGGAAGGTTTGATAACTGACAATGATGAAACAGCCTACAGAGTGGAGGTGCACACTCTGACACGCTGGTTTCAGGAGCACAACTTTTTCCTTAACGTCAGCAAAACCAAGGAGCTTGTGGTGGACTTCTGGAGAAAAGACAGAGAACACAGCCCCATCATCATCAATGGAGCACCGGTGGAGAGAGTCAGCTGTTTCAAGTTCCTCTGTGTCCACATCATTGAGGACTCACATGGTTTGTCCACACTGAGGCCTTTATGAAGAACCAGCGCCTCTTCTTCCTGAGATTAGGAAGTTTGGATTGAGCCACCACATCCTCACACAGTTCTACACCAGCACAACACTGCATCACTGCCTGGTAAGGCAATAGCACTGCCCTCAACTGCAAAGCCCTGCAAAGTGTAGTGCGAACTGCCAGATACATCATCGTGGTAAGCTTCCATCCCTCCAGGACATATATACCAGGCGGTGTGTGAAAAAAGCTTGGAAGATCACCAGAGACTCCAGCCACCCGAGCCATGGACTGCTCTCACTGCTACAATCAGGCAGGCAGTGTCGCAGCATCAGGATCAGCACCAGCCGACTTCATGACAGCTTCTTCCCCCAAGCAATCAGACTTTTGAACTCTTGATCTCTCACGATCAATATACATCAGCACTGCTCTTTATTAATCTTTTTATCTCAAACTGGACTGTCAGAAATTATATTCTCTCTTAATAGCACACTAGCAACTGACTATCAACAGACAGCCTGAATTTCAATACAGCACATACAACCTACTGTATATTTTATATATACTATTTTTATTGTATACTATGTGTATATTCTATATTGTGTGTATGTGTATTCTATATTGTGTGTATTGCATACTGTACATTATATATTATTATTTGTATATTGTGTTGTGTGTAATTAAGTGTATATTAGATATGTAAATTGTGTTGTGTAAATCTGATGTTTATTGTAAATTGGTATATGTCTCATCACTGTCATGACTGCTATATTGCTCGAATCTGCACCCAAGACAATCACCCAATGATGCACTTGTGTATATGGTTGATTGACAATAAAGGGGATTTGATTTGATGCAGTTAAGGGGTCAATTCAGCCACACCGACTAGTAGATCAGCTGATCCATCATGCAAATAAGCGTGGACTAGCCAGGCTGACCATAAATAGCCAACTTGGTCTAGCTAAAATGCTAACACACACACACTCACTCGTCTTTGTGTTATACTGATAGGCTATCAGGGAATATCCAAAGTTCTAACTGTTGTATGACATGGGTATATAACATGTTAAGCTAAGTGGGATGGTATTCAAAATACCCCCCCCCCCCCAAAAAAGAAAAGAATTGCAACAATTCAGTCTTTTTGTAATTGACTGTTCAATAATCAATTTAAAAACACTTTAAACACTATGTTTCTTAAAATTAGAGGCAGGATTATTGCTGATATCTGGCTTGAGCAAGTTCAACTCACATAACACAATCATGCAATTGTCATTTTTCACTGGGAAAAGCCCTTTCAGGTGTTGAACTGTGCTTGAGGCATCCTCCTCAGTTGACGCTAGACCTACAGCTGCTTCAAGTGTGTGATTTGATTTGGCGTGGGTCAAGAGACTCTCTATAGCAAATCAAGTTGATAGATAAAAATAAAATCAGGAAGGGGAAATAGCGAACACAGATGGTGGGAAAAGAATAAAAGTACAGTTACAGCACTTCAAATGAACCCAAGTAAAAGTATACAATTTTTAAACTACTTTAAAAAGTGCTCATTACTACTTAATTACAGTAATGAGAGTATTTTTAATTAGTTACTTTACATCCCTGCAATTAGAGCATGTTGATGTAAAAGATTAACATGTTGAATTAACTCTATCTTTTTTGCCATCAAGGTCTATAATACCAGGAGAGAGCTATCCATTTGCATTCCCATTTTTTCAATGTCAGTTGCTCGGCAGGCACATAAACACCTGAAAGCATGCGATCTGGAGGCTACCATCTTTGCTCATGGGTGCTTTTCATGAGACTGAACAGTTGTCAGTGGCAGCAGGCAGGGGAAAATTTAAGTCCATTACTGAGCCCTCCAAAAAACAATTAGTAATTGGTAAAACATTTAAAAAATAATAATGAAATACTTTTACATGTATATATAATAAAGCAATAATCACATGAGCAAAAGTGCTGTATGGTCCTACTTCAAAAAATTCAAAAAAATAAAGTAAATAATAAAACAATTTTTTTATCCCACAGATCAGGATCAAGTCTCTGTTGCTAATTTGAAAATGTCACTCTAGAACTAGTAACGACACCTTGGGCTGTTTCTAACAAGACATTGAGAAACAAGGATGTGTGTGTGTGTGTGTGTGTGTGTGTGTGTGTGTGTGTGTGTGTGTGTGTGTGTGTGTGTGTGTGTGTGTGTGTGTTGAGAGACATTTTCTCTGTATAAAAATAGCCGTCCGAGTGGGGGTCCACCTCGAGTATTTCGAGGTAACTGGTGTGCAATAGTCATTCACTATAAAAACTGTTCTCTCCTCTGCCATGTCGAATAATTTCATCTACTTCCAAAGCGGAAGTAGATGAAATTACCTCTGCTATCAGGTAAGTGCCTTGAGTATGTTTTTGAATACTCTGTCTGTTGTGTCTCTCAGCTTAATGGTGAAGCTGTTAGTTTAAACTTTTCCCAGCTGTAATGTAGTAGTAGTAGTAATCAGAGTGATCATGGAGTGAGAGACAATGCCGATTACTTCAGAAAGGGCCAGAGCTGGCCAAATTGATGGCCTATGCTGAGCTCGTCTGTGTTCCGTGATTGCAATCGGGTCAGCTGGTGGAGTTTCTGGTGCCTCCCTAGGGTAAGATGGTGCTCTACGCAGACTGTGTAATATGTGGATAGGGAGCGGCGGCACTGACTTCAGAAACCTTTCGCTGATGGACGTGCGCTGACTCATTGCACATCAAACTCATAAAACATAAAAATGGTCTTTTGTTGACACCTGCTGGCTAAAATCTGTAATGTCACTAGGAAAAGTGAAAAGACACACATCCAAGGTCTTTTACACATCTGCACTGCGCTTACACTTTAGTTTGGAATATCATGAACAGGTGATATAAATAGGAAATTATCTAAGTGCTGATGTTCTGATACATCAGTACTCATGGAATGTCTCTCATCCACTCAGATTCGAGGACCAGTACTAACTGTTGAATAATAATAATTACAAATAAAAGTAAACACACTTTTTGCCATCATGTAGGTGTAGTTTCAGAATATACCAGCAGGGGCTAAGAAACTAACAAACCAATTCCTGACCCTCTGCGGGAACCATAATGACATTTTCAAACCTTTTTGAAGCCTAAGTATATGCCTATATGGAAATTACCTGAAAAAATATACACCAAATATTCATTAGAATACAAAGTGTGACAACTAACATCAGTCTCCCCTATGCAGACTTATGTAAATTGCAGTGCTAAAGTACAACTGGAAATGAAGGCAAAGTAATTTCCCTTATTATTTTTCCTAAAATCCTAATGTTTTGATTGGATGTTTTACAACGTATAGTAATTTCTATTCACATTAGGCATAAAAAGGAGAACGTATTTAAGATTGAAAAAAATACACACTTCAAAAATACACAAAATGTAAATGTTAGATTGAGTTTATGAATAAGAAATATGAACTTAGCTTAACCTAAAAGCAGGGTAATGTGCTCAGTTTCAACTTCCCATGTTTGTTAAGGTCATTAATAATGAAGTGAAGTGAAGTGACTTCTTCCTCCTTCATTCTGAATGCACTAATTCACACAAAGTTCAGCTGAAAGCCTTGCAGTTTAAAGGCTTCTTGTATTGTACAAACGTAAGAGAAACAATTACAACAGATGAGACAAAGGCGAGAACAACTGAACTTGTAATAGTTTGTACCCTATGCGGGAGTTCACAACATAGTCAGGGGCATCACTGGCTTCCTTCTTCATTTGAATAATGTATACCTATCACATAGAAGCTCTCCACAGTGAAAGCTGCTGCCTCAGTTTAACAACAGTATAACCTCAGCACTTATAACTGTACATTACAGTTCAGACTAAGGAAAACATATACCTTTAAATATTAATCTCTTCCCTACTGGGGTCCTTATTCGGTCACTGCCATATGACAACCAAAGCAGCAATACCCAATGTAAGGCTAGGTGCCAACCCAGCACATGCCCACATGGAACAACAAGACTTCAGGGAAAAACAACACTCAAACTCTCTCACAAAATAGACCTACACCTGAGAAAACAAAAGGCATCACTGTGTGAAAGACCCAGTTTAACAAACATTGTCAACCTGAGACATCCTGCCATCCACATTCTGCCCCAACATACTCCAGCTGTTCTTCTCCCCCTGTTACAAAGAGCCTTTTGGGTGGATTTTGTATTCGCTGTTTAAGTATCTGTGAATTCTTTGCTCCCAATGTGAGTCAGTTACTATAGTATAATGTACATGATTATGGGTCACAGTCCTGTATTGTTCCTGCTTATTTAAATCCCTTTGTGTGTCATGTTCTTGGCTGGATAGTTGAATGTGTTTAGCGTTGAAGTGTGTTTGATGTGTAGTAACTTATGTCACTCTCTCTGCCTAGTTAGTCCTGTCTTTTGTATCTGTTTGGTTGCCCATCTCTGCTCACATGTCGGGAGTGTGGTTACCTTCCAGCTTCCTTTACACTTGTAATATTATAACCCACAAGGGGGGGGAAATAATCAGGCGCAAGGCGATAGTGCAGCTTCAATCAATAGGCACATTTTTTATTCCAATAATTCAACATAGTTAAAAATATAACAGACCTTAAATGCAAATACCCACAAAAAATAATAAATGAAAAGGAAAAAACAAATTATATAAGAAACAAAAACAACCCACAGATAGCCACGGGTTACCTATTTTGTGAAGACAGTGGAATTCAAAGTGCTCTCACCACCGCAAAGCTCACAGCAATCACACTGCAAACCTAAAGATAAAACAGAGGAAACACAAATAAAGTGTCCAAACCACCACACGATCCCAGCCACCTCACCACCGCCATCCACACAGTGAGCGTAACCCAGCAGCCATTGTTGGGTTAAAAAGAAATCTACAAAAAGAAAAAACAAATTAATTAACAGTGGGTAATGCCAGTAGGACAAACAAATCAGCACCATAAAACCCTTACTAGTCTTTTATGGCCTAGGGTTTTCCTATGTGGTCCAACCTCCAACAAAATAATACATAAACCAAAGAAAATTAAATTTAAAGTAAACGGTAACCGTGCATCCCTGTAGGGGAAAACACAATCAATTACAACAAAGGATTATTTACAATACAGATAAAAAACACATCAAAATAAAACAATATAACTTCTACACATATAGAAAAACATTATTAAAAGTTCCCTTTAATAAAACTTTTATAAAACAATACCTCCAACATCCGTTATTTTGACTGACACTCAGGCAACAATCAGTCAGGCAATAATCCAGCAAAAACACTAAAACCCAAAGAAAATAAAATCATTAAAAACAATCCTAAAAACAATTTCATAAAATTAAAAAACTACTAACTCCTTAACGTTGTGTCTCATATGTTCAGCTCTCAATGACGCTCTGCCAGTAATTAACATAACCGCTTATCCGCTACTGTTCTTCTGAAGGGCTCAATCTGCCGCAACATCATTCACACATGACTCAAATCGCAGCAAAAAAGAAGCAATAGGGCAAACTAATCTCTCTACCTACCATCATTTGAAGCTTTAAATGTGCCGCGACATCCAACCATCCACGAACCACGATCAAGGAAAGGAAGTGAGAGAACAAACAAACCTAACTACTTCCTTATATAACGCTGGGGCTGATGGGACTTGTAGTGCCCCAACCATGTCCCATTACAATCTACCCCCTAGATTAAAATCGACGTCCCGTCGATTACATTAACACTACAACCAGGGGCGGAACATTACGTTCAAACCATAACTGGACAGCCTTATCATAGGGAGAGCAACCTGATCATTAAGCTGGGCTTCAACAGTAGGGACTGACCGAGGGAGACGATATGGATTAGAATGACATCCGGCTGTTGCCCTCCCTGTACGCCTTACTACAGCTTCCTCCTGTTGTTGAAGCTGATGGTCCTCTGCATGATCTACTACTGAAGTACAGAAGTTGGTATTATCTTCCTGTAAAGGTTGAGGCGTAGTAGCTTGATCTTGAGCAGATACACCCTCAGGCGTTAGGGACACAACTACCATGCCTTTGTCTCTTAAAGTTTCCTGATGATCAAATAGATCTAAAAGTCCAGGATCATTCGAGGGAGTATAAGCTGGTCGCAACTCACAACGATGAATGTGTCTAATATTACCACCTCCATCTGCAGGGGTAATAGCATACACAGCTTCATGTCCATCTGGGCACCGGACCACTGTATATGGGGTTGGATCCCAGGCATCCTGGATCTTATTCCTGCCTTTTATGTTATGGGCTCTTTGATACACAACCTGGCCTTCCCTTAATTGTCCATGACGTACCTTAAGGTCATTTGATCGGGCACGGTGTTCTGTGGCACACTGAAGGCGGGCTCGGGCCTTACTAAATATTCGTTCCAAATTATCCTTATGGTCCACCACCCAGTCTACTTCACTCTGGACATGGTTATCCAATCCCAACAGAAAGTCAACAGGTAAATGGGGCTTTTGTCCAAACATAAGAACGTAAGGGAAATACCCAGTAGACTGGTAATCTGTGGTATTGTAAGCATATACTACCTGAGCAAGATGGTCTGGCCAATGACATTTTTCCTCTGGAGGCAAAGTACGCAACAAATCATGCATTGTTCTGTTAAAACGTTCACAATGACCGTTCCCTTGTGGTCGGTAGGGCGTGGTGCGAGTTTTTGAAATCCCATACAGCCTGCACAATTCTTGGATCAGCCTACTTTCAAAACACCGACCTTGATCTGAATGAATTTGTCGTGGTACTCCAAATAAGTAAAACCAACGCTCCACTAAAACACGTGCCACTGTTGATGCTGTTTGATCTTTAGTTGGGATGGCTTGTGTAAACTTTGAAAAAACATCAGTCATCACCAGTACATTTTCAAGTCCGTTTGATGCAGGTTCGAGCAACGTGAAGTCAATGGCCAGAATATCTAACAGCCTATCTGCCATCAGGTGCCCCATAAAACTTCGTACTTTTGGTCGTACCACTTTGGCCAAGGTGCAACGCTGGCATTTCTTACACCATTCCTCAATGAATTTGAACATACCAGGCCAGTAGCATCGAGTTCTCACTAAACTTGCTGTCCACTCAATTCCTTGGTGGCCATGGTCATCATGCAAACCTGTAAGGACTCTTTCCCTGAGAACAGCTGGTAACACAACCTGACGAATTTCACGATGTTCCTCCTGGGGACAGAACCTCCGATACAGTATGCCCTCGATTTTCACCAACTTCTCCCACTGCCTTACCAATTCAAGCACCTCTGATGGTTCTGATGCCTTCTCCTGTGCATCTGGTGGCCTTTGACGATCCCAATAGACAAGAAATTGCCCAATAACGGGGTCGGTTGCTTGCAGAACACTAAGATTTTCTCTAGGCTGTTCGGGGAGAGCAGAAATTGTTTCGCTTACGACTACACATTGACTATCATGAACATACTGATACAGTTCCTTTGGTAAACCAGTAGTCATAGCCAATTCAGCTACAGATGCAGCATGAGCACACATATCTTCAATGGAGGATTCCTTGTATCTGCCCGCATGTCAGTAGTGTGGCTGCTTTACTGGGATGTCAGCAGGATCAAATCTCCACTAATTACTGGGCTCTGGAGATGAGGGTGTCACAGCTCACTGAAGTCACCTCTGTTATACAACAACTCCGCCAGTCTCCAGATATCAACCTCACCCAGAAAGTGCCCTCACCGGCTCCGGTGATTCCCCACGTTTCTGGATGCTTCGAGCCCTTCCCCAATCCTCCCAATGTGCTGTGTACATCTCGTTGCGGCCCTCAGCTTTGCCGTATGAGTCATTGAAGGTGGCATATGTCATCATGCTCCTCACCGGAAGGGCCTTTGTTTAGGGAACCGTCATGTGGGACAACGGAATTCCCTGTTGCACATCATTCCTAACATTTGCCACGAAGCTATATCAAGTGTTATATCTGGCCCTGATGCAGTGTGGATCAGGCAGTCATGCTGTTTCTACATGGATATTGACATAGTGTCCAAGTGGCAAGTGCCAACCGATGGACCAGTTTGATGAACCTATCACTGCCCGGAGGAGGTGGAGGAGGAGCCCTGTGCCTGCTCCTCAGTCGCTGACAGCGTCCACGGTGACTGTGGCCATTCCCCTGCCACAGCCAGCATCCACGGCCATGGAGGCCGTTCCTCTGCCACTGTAAGCATCCACGACCATGGAGGTTGTTTCCCTTTCCCTGGCTGTGCTCATGAACATGGAGGTCATTCCTCTGCCACTGTCTGTGCTCACGACCATGGAGGTCATTCCTTTGACATTGTCTGTGTCCATTACCATGGATGCCATTTCCCCTACCCTGCCAGTGCTCACGACCACAGAGCTTGTTCCCCAGTCACTGTCTGTGATCACAGCCATGGAAGCTGTTCCCCTGTCACTGCCTATGCTCACAGCCATGGAGGCTCTCTCCCTGTCCCTGTCGGTGCCCATGGCCATGAAGGCCGTTTCACATTCCCTGCCTGTGCTCACGACCACAGATGTAATTTTCCTGTCACTTCTAGTGCACACAACTACAGAGGTCGTTCCCCTGTCACTGTCTGTGCTCACAGCCACAGAAGCTGTTCCCCTGTCACTACCAGTGCTCACAGCCATGGAGGCTGTCTCCCTGTTCCTGTCGGTGACCATGACCACGGAGATTGTTTCCCTGTCACTGCCTGTGCTAACGACCAAGGAGGTCGTTCCCCTGCCAGTGCCCATAGGAGGCTGTCTCCCTGTTCCTGTCGGTGCCCATGACCACGTAGGTCGTTTCCCTGTCTCTGTCAGTGCTCACGGCCACGGAGGCCGTTCCCCAGTCTCTGTTGGTGCTCACAGCCTCGAAAGCTGTTCTCCAGTCTCTGCCAGTGATCATGGCCACAGAGGCCGTTCTCCAGCCTCTGCCATTGCCCACAGCAATGTATGCTGCTCCCTAGTTGCAGCTCCCATTGCTCATGGCCACAAAGGCTGTTCTCCAGACTCTGTCAGTGCCCATGGCCAAAAAGGCCTCTCCCCAGTTGCAGCTGCCAGTGCAGGGCTGTTCCCCTTTTGTGGCCAGAGGGTTCCCCTGCCGTGACCAGTGCCCACACCTGAGCTTATCACGGCTTCGTCCTATGAGCCGTTCCCTCCTGAACCCTGTACAGCGGCTGCCCATTTCTTTTACCCCTGTCCAGTGGCCACCGCCCAGTCCTTTGACCCCTGTCCAGTGGCCGCTGCCCAGTACTCTGTCCTCTCTTCCCTGAGGCTGCATCCCAGCCTACCCTCTGCCCTGAGGCTTCCTCCCAGTCCTCAAGACCACTCCCCTTTCCTTAAACTCCCTCCCTGGTTTCCCTCCCTGATTGTTTCCATGGGAACGCTGATCATGCCAACTTTCAGCTGGCGAGCAGTACCTGTCCCTTGTTTGTTCCTGCTTATTTAAATCCCTTTGTGTGTTATGTTCATTGCTAGTTTGTTGAATGTGTTTAGTGTTAAAGTGTGTTTGAGGTGAAGTAACTTACCTCACTCTCTCTTTATCCTGTCTCGTGTATTTGTTTGGTTGCCCATCTCTGACGTTTGTCGGGAGTGTGGTTACCTTCCAGCTTGCCATATGCTTATTATCTGCGTGCACAAATCTTCAAACAAGGATTCCTTGTCTCTGTCCGTGTGTTAGGAGTGTGCTTCTTGTTAGCTGCTTTTCAGCGGAGGTTTCCTCGCGTCTCTGCTCTTCGCTGTCACGGCATGTGCGATCTTCTGCGGGAATGCAGACAACCTGGGATCGATTCCACCTTTTGTCCCACTTTTCCCCATTCTGTTTCCTGTCTCCATTACTAATATTTAATTTAATACAATTAATATAAAGGTTGATTTCCTTGCAGTGATTTGTTCACGGTGAACTTCGGGGAGTCTAGAGAAAGGTTTGATCTGGGTAAAATAAAACTTTGCACTTAATAGCCTCTGTCATTTTTAAAATGGTGGTATATGTACACATCGCATATGTATACACATACGTATTATTTACTGTATAAATCCTTTGAACTGTTCCTCTGCTCTTGGGTCTCTGTCTCGCTCTCTGACAATTAAGTACACACATACGGCTGTAATCTGTGTTGTTGCTTTTGAGTTGCTATTTTACAAAGAGACATATCCTCTGTGGTCCAACATTGCATACAATATGCTAGAAAAATTTAGCTTCTAATCAATTTTATGTATAGTAAAGACCTATAAGATAATAGTTTCCCAAAGTAATTTGCCTTAGTTGAAGGACCTTATTTTTAAGCCCAGTCTAATTCCTTCACAGAAAAATAATCAGCTTAAAAATAAACCCTGCATTTGTGGCTTCTTCTTTTATGCCAACATTTCAGACAAAAGACTGGCAAGTGTTTACCCCAGTTTCAGCCACGTCTTCTCTTCTCAAACATAAACCTCTACTCTCAACATCTGTCATTCCACTTTCAGCACAGCTCCAAATTAAAGTGTAGGTAATGGATAAAAGACCTTTCACTCTTTTTAGGAAAGGATGAAAGACTGGTCAGGTTAGATGGCAGGAATGTGGGGGAAGGGTAGTATGACAGAGTGAGAGAGACAGCAAGTGCCCAGAGCTCTGGTTTGTCAGAATCAGTAGAAATGTGGAAAATTCTTGCATGAGGAAACTCAGCATGGGTGCCCTTTGATTGAACCTGTGGAAAATGTGAGGGAGTGATGAAATGGGAGGATGTTATTTTGGAATAGATGATTGCAATCCATGTAATCCACAATAAAACATCTTTAATTCTCACATTAGACCATTGATTACACAAAAAAAGCCAAACAACAAGGTAAATAATCTCATGATTATTGCATGAATTTGATGGATTGAAAAAAATATATATTTAAAAATAATCTGAACTACCATGGTGACTGATAACACATGCAGCGTTTTCACAGAAATGTGGTCTTTATCATTTCAGCATAATTGCACTGCATGCCCTGCAGTATTGTTACTTTTATCCAATGTTTCTTAAAAACATTCACAGAAAAATCTTATAGTCATAACATGCATTGTATTTAAAGGACATCTTAGCAATACTGTTTGCGCCTAAACAAATCAAAAAGAAAAAGCGACATCTTGTTTAATCCGATGTGAGACCATGTGTGTTTTTATCCCTTTTTTAATGACAGTTTGTATTTGGTGCTTTCCTAACAAGCACAAACAAGCACTGCAATCTTTAAATGTGATTTGTGTCATTTTTGGATTTTAAAATACTTTCTTCTATCCCAGTAATGGTGGACACCATTAAACTATACTACAACCCCAATTCTGAAAATGTTGGACATAATGAAAAATTATAATAAAAGAAAAAAGGAGTAACATTTTAAATATTTGTAAATTATATTCACCATTTGCAAAGCACTCCAACTAAACATTATATGATGTTTTACATTGTGAATTTGATTGTTTTTTTACATACAGTAATTTAAAATCAGATGATTGCAACACACTCCAAAAAAAGTAGGGACAGTCGAGTGTTTACCAGTGAAACATCACCATTTATTCTAATAACACTTATTAAGCATTTTGGCACTGAATATACAAGTTTGTTAAACGTTTATAAAATTGAATTTCCCCCCAGTAATCCATTATGCAGGTCTTCAGCTGCACAATTGAATGGGTCGCTTTATTGTGCACTTCATAATGCACCACACATTCTCAATTGAAGATGGTCAGGACTGTAGGCAGGCCAATCTAACACCCGCATTCTCTGCTTATTTGGCCAGTATGTGGTTTGAAGTTGTCCTGCTGAAAATACGAGAATGTCCCTGGAAAAGATGGTGCTGGATGGCTGTATATGCTGCTCCAAAAGTTTTACATAGCTGCATTAATTGTGCCCTCACAGATGTGCGAGTTACCCATGCCATGGCCACAGATCCTGACCCATCCAAAAAAAATTTAAATGTGGACTCATCTGAACAAAAAACATGGTTCCACTGTTCTACTTTCCATCTAAGATGATATCAAGCCAATAGAAGTTGGAATGGATGCAGCGTAGAATGGTGTTGACTAACAAAGGTTTACTAAAGTAATCCCAAGCCATGTTCATGATATCCATTACAAATGAATGACGTTTTTTAAAAGAGTGATGTCTGAGGGTTCAGAGATCACACACATTCAGTGCAAGTGGTTTTTATCTTGCCCTTTACGCACTGAGATTTGACCAGATTCCTTGAATCTTTTAGCTATATTGCACACTGTAGAGGGTGAAATGCCCCAAATCTTTCCAATTTGTCTTTGGGAACATTGTTCTCAAAATGCTGGATTACTTGCAGAAGTATCTGTTGGTAAATTGACATGTCTCAAATGGTCCTTGCTCTTGAAAGACTAGGCTGTTTATGGAGGCTCCTTAAATACTATGACAAAATTGCCTCACCTGTTTAACATCTCCTGTTTCACATTGCCATGTTATTTTAACTTGTCATATTGTTATTAGTCTTAAATTACCCCTGTCTAATTTTTTTTGGAGTGTGTTGCAATAATCTGATTTGAAATTACTGTATAAAAAATCTGAACTATTAAATTCAAGGTAAAACATATAATGTGTAGTTGTAGAGCTTTCAATATATCAAAGAGTGATTATAATTAACAAATCACAAATTTTAGTTTTTATTAGCATTTTTCATACTGTCCCAACTTTTTCGGAACTGAGGTTGTATACGTATGCACTTCACGAACAATACATACACCCTTCATTGGTTAATTTGCCTAAAAAGTGTCAACACTGTTGATCTGCTACACTCTCAAAACATTGGTCTGTTTGTTGGAGCCTCCCAACTGGCCAAATACATAAACATTGACATAAACAATGGTGTTAGTTTGGGATGGAGCTATTCATTTGTTCAAACAAAAGGAGGAGTGTTCATGAAAAAAACTTTATTATTTTAGTTTGATGACGCTAGTGGAGTGGAAATTACTCACTTAATCTCTAAACATTAATTGAATAATTTCTGCATAAGCAAGGTGGAATGAAACCAGTGTCCATATCTTTTTCCCAAACACTACTTCTGCCTATTCTGCCCCACCCATCTGTCTTTGTTCAATAAAACAGGTCATCCCACCCCAAATTTGCATTATTGACCACGTTTACACCCACTTAAGAAAATGGTTTATTACAGAGTATCTCCCAGAGTTTTACTTAAGAGGTAAACCCCACTATTGCAGGGCAATTCTGCTGCAGGTCACGATATAAAGAAAACGTCTCGGGTTACATGTGTAACCCTTGTTCCCTGAAAAAGGCGGAACGAGATGTTGCGCTGCTAAGCGCTAGGGGAACAATCTTGCATTGTGAGCAGCTGTGAATTTGTGTGAAACACGTCAATGAACATTGACCTGAATTTATAGCCTCAGCTGGTGAAGATCATTAGACGCACCTGTGGCCAGGCTATAAAATAGAGGCGTCACCAGCGTGTCGACAGATACCTTTTCTGAAGAGCAGTCCTGGGACGTCCCAGTGCGGCAAAGCAGCGCAACATCTCGTTCCGGCTTTTTCAGGGAACAAGGGTTACACATGTAACCCGAGACGTTCCCTTTACAAAAGGCTTCACTACAATGTTGCGCTGCTAAGCGCTAGGGGAACGCAATACCCACGCCGCCGCACTTGGGGCTGTCTAACCCATAAAGTTCGATGAATGTGTGCGAAGAGAACCCTATTGCAACACAAACTTGTCATAAAAACTGATGAATGTGAGTGGAGAGGACCAGCCTGCCGCATCATAAACTTGTTCAGTCATGAGCTGAGATGTCGACTCAAGGGCATAGGAGCCCGGAGTAGCATGAACATCCAAACTATAGAATCTGATGAATGTGTGCGGAGAGGACCAGCCTGCCGCATCACAAACTTGTTCAGGCATGAGCCTGTCATAAAAACTGAAGAATGTGCGCGGAGAGGACCAGCCTGCCACGTCACAAACTTGTTCAGGCATGAGTTTGGGATGTCGACTCAAGGATGTAAGAATCCGGAGTAGCAGAAACATCTAACCCATGAAGACTGATGAACGTGTGCGGAAAGGACCAGCCTGCCGCATCACGAATACTGCCATAAAAAACGAAGAATGTGCGCGGAGAGGACCAGCCTGCCGCGTCACAAACCCGTTCAGGCATGAGCTTGGGATGTCGACTCAAGGACGTAAGAGCCCGGAGTAGCATGAACATCCAAACTATAAAATCTGATGAATGTGTGCGGAGAGGACCAGCCTGCCGCATCACAAACCTGCTGCAGAGGGACGCCTCTAGCCAAGGCCCTCTGGTGGAGTGAGCCCTGACACCTACTGGCGAAGCTTGACTGCGCGCCTCATAGGCCAGGGCAATAGCATCCCTCACCCAATGTGACATAGTCTGCTTGGTAGCGGCTGTCCCCCTGTTGTGGCCCCCAAAGCAGACAAACAATTGCCCAGACTTACGCCACTGGCTAGTGCGGTGGAAATAAGTTTGAAGGGCACAGACTGGGCAGAGTCCGTGAAGACTTTCCTGCTCCGGCGTTAAAAATGGCGGGGAGCAGAAGGCTTCCAGAGTGACAGGGTGTAGTGTCGAAAAAGGCACCTTAGGAAGGTAGTCAGGATGAGGATGCAGGATAGCTTTGGCCATACCTGGGGAAAACTCTAAACAGGTCGGCAAACCAGACAGAGCCTGTAGATCCCCGATTCTCTTAAGAGAGGTAATCGCCACAAGAAAAACCAGCTTGAGAGTCAGAAGTCTATCAGACGCTGACTCTAGAGGTTCATAGGGGGTTTCGGCCAGACCCTCCAGGACTATTGCTAAGTCCCATGAGGGAGTTCTGGTCCTAACAGGGGGCCTCAGTCGCCTGGCTCCACGAATGAAGCGAGCGAGAAGAGGGTGCCTCCCCAAAGGCGCCCCGTCCATCAAGGCGTGGCAAGCTGAAATGGCGGCCACATAAACCCTGAGAGTAGCGGGGCATATGCCTGCTGACAGTTTTTCCTGCAGAAAGTCCAGAACTGAAACAACTGGATCTGCACCATGTAAACTGCACCACCTTTCGAAGACACCCCATTTATTGGTGTAGATTCTTCTGGTGGAGGGAGCCCTAGCACTAAGAATGGTCTCGATAACTTCAGGTGACAGCCCTGTGTTCCTCAGTTGGTACACTTCAGGGGCCAAACATGAAGTTTCCACAATTCGGGCCGGGGATGAAATATCGTCCCCTGTGCCTGAGACAGAAGGTCCCTCCTGTCCGGAATCGCCCAAGGTGAGCCGTCGAGGAGAGATATAATGTCTGAGAACCAAATCCTGTTCGGCCAGTAAGGCGCTATCAGTAAGAGGCAAGACCCTTGCTGGCGAACTCTGGCTAAGACTCCCGGGAGCAGAGAAACCGGGGGAAAAGCATACAGACACATTCTGGGCCATGTATGCGCCATCGCGTCCAGACCCAGGGTGGCTGGGTGACTCAGAGAGAAGTAGAGGGGACATTGCGCAGTCTCTTGAGAGGCGAAGAGGTCCACTTCTGCTCTGTAAAATCTCTCCCAAATTTGTTGTACTACCTCGGGGTGGAGTTTCCACTCGCCCCTCGGTATGTTTTGTCTGGACAGCAAATCTGCTCCCACATTTAGGCGTCCAGGGATGTAAATTGCCCTGAGTGACAGGAGCTTGCCCTGGGCCCAAAGGAGAATCCGACGTGCCAGCAAATTCAGGTGGCGAGAGCTCAGACCTCCTTGACGGTTTATGTAGGAGACTGCTGCTGTGTTGTCCACCCGCACAAGGACATGGCAGCCTCTGAGATGTTGTAGGAAGTATTTCAGGGCCAGAAATACCGCCATCAGCTCGAGGCAGTTGATGTGCCAATCGAGCTGATGACCCTCCCATTCCCCTTGGGCTGGACGACCACTTAAGATCGCACCCCAACCCGTCAGGGAGGCGTCTGTCGTTAGCATCCTGCGACGACATGACGCACCGAGAGTGGGACCCAAGGTAAGGAACCGGGGTCTGAGCCACATAGAAAGGGAACGAGCGCCGGCGCGTAACCCTTATTTGCCTTAGGGGACTGGCCCTTGGATGAAATCCCCTGGCTTTTAGCCACAGCTGAAACGGTCTCATATGGAGAAGGCCCAAAGGAATAACCGTGGACGCAGACGCCATGAGACCTAGTATTCGTTGAAACTGAAGAACAGTGCAACTTTGACCTAGCCTGAGATTGCTCAGGAAGTTCAGGATGGAGCTGACATGAGCGGGAGACAACCGTGCCCGCATCGTGAACGAGTTCCATATAATCCCTAGATAGGTAATTTCCTGGGTTGGAGCAAGAACGCTCTTCTGGACATTGAGTCTCAGACCCAGAGAACCTAGATGAGCCAAGACGATATCCCTGTGCTGTACTGCCAGTTCTTGAGATTGTGCTAGTATCAGCCAGTCGTCTGAATAATTCAGAATGCAGATGCCCTGGAGTCGCAAAGGAGCCAGTGCTGCATCCATGCATTTCGTGAATGTGCGGGGTGATAGGGCTAGGCTGAATGGAAGAACCCGATACTGGAAGGCTTCGTCCCCGAAAGCGAACCTCAGGAACTTCCTGTGCTGTGGCAGAATTCCAATATGGAAATATGCGTCCATGAGATCGATCGTGACCAGCCAATCGTGATGTTGGATCTGAGACACGACCGACTTGACAGTTAGCATCTTGAACTTGAACACCCTGACTGAAACGCGGAGGGCGGCGAGCGAATTGAATTCTGTAGCCTTTTTCTACTGTCTTTAGAACCCACATAGAAATACCTGGCAGAAGTTTCCACACTGCCAGGTTCTCTGAGATGGGTACTAATTTCAACACTTCCTGTTGAGGGGGTGTTGAGTGTTCCGTGTCCTGGACTAAGGCAGGAAGCAACGGTACACCCAACTCTTTGTTGGAAGCCTCTATCACCCGAAACACCAAAGGCGGCGGGAGTGAAGAGGTTTCGTGATGGTATCGGGAGGGCCGAAGTGGATGTTACACGCGCCCGTCCCGAGGGAACTACCCTCACAAGGTTGGGTACAAGAACGTCAGGGCTTCTTTCTTTTAGAGATCACAGCCCTGAGGTCCTGCTTGGGCGGCTGCTGAGGGCGACTGAGCCTGTCCCCAGTCCCTACGAGGGGAGCACGACTCGCCACGCTCTGTTTTTGAGCCTCTCTCTAGCAGAGGCGGGCGAGACTGGGTGGCCGACGGCCCCGCCCCTGAGTGCGGCGAGGAAGAAACTGCCCAAAGGCTTCCTCATGGCTTTTCGCCTCCTGGAATCTGGAGATAACCGTATTCATGGCGTCTCGAAGAGACCAGAAGGCGAAACCGGGGATCGATTAGGAAAACTCTGTCCCTATCTCGGATGCCTGACAGGTTAAGCCATAAATGCCTCTCCGTACTGACCAAAGCGGACATAGACCGGCCAATGGCACGGGCTGACTGCTTGGTCGCGTGGAGAGACAAATCCGTAGCTCGACGAAGCTCTAAAAGGCCTCTTCGTCGAGAGTTTCACCCGCACTCAGATCTTTTAGCAGGTCGGCCTGGTATGCCTGTAACACAGCCATGGTGTGCAGCGCAGCACCAGCCTGACCTGCCGCTTGATAAGCCCTCCCCACTAGCATGGAGGTAGTCCTGCATGGCTTAGAGGGGAGAGCAGGTTTTTCAAGGACGATGCCGAACCCGGCAGAGATAACCCACAAGTGTCTCTTCGACCGGGCGGCATCCTCGAATACCCTCGCCTCAGCACCCACGATAGTCGAATATAACGACGTCGAGGGCACGTGAACGCCGAGGTATAGGGTTCCTCCACCGAACGAGCAAGCTCATCGTGGAGGTCATCAAAGAAGGGAAGGGACTGATGAGGTGTTCCCTTCCCTTGGCCATCAGACAGAAATCTATCCTCTAATTTGGAGCGTTTGGGGGTTTCTTGGTCACGTGGCCAGTCTAATTGAAGTCTGGCCACAGCACGAGTCACCACATCGAGTAACTCCTCAGAGGATTTTGTATCCTGTTTTGAGTGCTCTGATGTGGGTGACTCGAACTCTATAGACCCAAGGGAATCGAGGTCCCCCTCCTGAACTGAAGAGGCGCGGAGCGCTTCAAGAACACGAGAAGGACCAGCCGGATCTGGGGAGAGAGCGAGCGAAAGGGACGCACCCGTCTCTCGCTCCTCAGCCAGATCCATACGAGAGCCCCACGAATGAAGTCGCGGTGCTGGCTCTCGAAGTAAGCTAGGCGAGCCGAAGCATCCCGACCGAAAGAAGGTCACAATGCGCGCACCGCCCCGCCCCAAAGCGAGAGATGCGTGCTCTTCCCCAAACAAACAATGCAAAACTCATGCGTGTCCTTGTCTGTCATAAGACGTTGACAAGGAAACACGCATCGCTTGCTCTGTTTCTCCGTCATTCTCTTTTTTCTCTTTTTATATATATATATATATATATATATATATATATATACTCTTTCAGAGCAGAGAGATAAAGAAAGTTCTGCGCACTGCCTAACAATTTCTAATTCCTAACAAAGAGGGAAGAAAGTTTTGTAGCAGGTTGTGAGACACACAGCATAGTATGCTCTGAATGAAAAAAAATCTGTCGACACGCTGGTGACGCCTCTATTTTATAGCCTGGCCACAGGTGCGTCTAATGATCTTCACCAGCCGAGGCTATAAATTCAGGTCAATGTTCATTGACGTGTTTCACACAAATTCACAGCTGCTCACAATGCAAGATTGTTCCCCTAGCGCTTAGCAGCGCAACATTGTAGTGAAGCCTTTTGTAAAGGGAACAAACACAGCAACTTCTCTGGAATATCTGGAAAAAAAAGCAAAGCAGCGGGGAATAAACATAGTGAAATTTTCCCCGGATACCATGCTTGTTATTTACACTAGCATCGCAAGGAAATTACATTGATGTAGAGAAAGCTGCTTACTGACCGAGCCGCATGTAAACGGGAGTAAAAAATACACCACTTATACAATGCATGTAAAAAGCTAGTTTATCTCAATAAGTCACTTTCTCGCAATAAGCCGCTTTCTGGTGTCCATGTAAACGTAGTCATTGTTTCACCCAGAATTTGACATGTCAGACCTCTCAAACAAACAGAGCAATGCTAAAAGTCCTACAGAGCCACAGTGGTCATTCTATGGGAAGTCAACCTACAGTATAAATGGCTTACATAGGGGCCAAAGGAAGCATTCTTGCATTCCGTCTATTTTTTAATGGAGTGACTACTGGCTCTAGGTTTTAAATGGCACCTGCCACACAGCGTGGCTATTTTCACACCAATAGTCTGATGGAAACATAGAAATTAAAGACAAACTGCACCTTCAAATGTCGCTGCAATGGTGTATTGTATAGTTGTTCTCACATATCACATATGTATACATAGCATATTGCACCATGTTTAAAGATGCCATGTCAAGTAAACAGAACAATGGTCCAAAAGGGGTACATCTGGAGGCTTGATAAGCATCCCAAATATATGGAGTTAATTATAATAAATAAATGTATCAATTGTCACACATTATACATACATTTCTGCATATACATGGTGAAATTATTTAGTGCAGGGTCAGCCATGATACATCGCCCCTGGTGCAGATAGGTTCAAGGGCCTTACTCAAGGGCCCAACAGTGGTGTCTTGGTGGTGCTGGGATTGAACCCCTGACCTTCTGGTCAGTAACCCAGAGCCTTAACCGCTGAGCCACCGCTCCATATTAAACTGAGATAGAAGAAAGTGTTTTTACATAAAAACTACACATTTTAGAAACAAAAACAAACAGTATCCTTAGGAGTAGTTTTATAATGAGGTGTGCATAAACTCTGAGTGAGGATGACATGCAGTCTTCTATTCTTCTAAAAGCTCAAAATGTGAGTGCTCTCACATGTCAGGTGCATACACTGGTTTAGGTGTGTATGAGTGTTGCATATTAGGTCTATTAGAAGCAGAGCTGTTATTAGCAGTATAACCTTCTTCAGAAACGACAGGTGTTGGCAGCACCATATTCCTGGCACCTTGCTGCATGTGACATCTTCATCGCCCTGATTAAAAAAGCCATCACACATTGCTTAATGACAAAGGCCTCTTACTGCAGCACCAAATGGCTGTCATTGATCTGAGCAAGATTTTGTAGAATTGTGGAAATATACGACTGAAGTACACAGACTAAGTATTTGTAAAAGCTATTAGCTACGAGAGGCTGTGCTTGATTTTTCCATGTGTAAAGGGTGTTGTTGTAATGGTGCGTTCACATACAACACAAATCGAGCGTTTCGCATGGCACAATTACATTCAATGTCAATGCAAAGACATGAATAGACAAAATTTGCGCGAGTTGAAATTTGTCAAAATATCTGCATAGCGCGTTGTGGCAAAAGCCTATAAGCATTGATATTGTCCGGATGTCACTCATGTACTGACGTATTAGCAGAAGAAATCAGGAAAAATGGATGAGAAAATGTTTGTATCCACAACAGATACAGAGCAGCAATCATTGTGATATCGGCCATGGTTGATGGCAAAAAGATAAGTTGTCGTAGAAGCCCTTCCTCCTGTCCTTTTCCGGAAGAGAAGGGAGAATACTCGCAGGTTCGCATTACTCGCGCGAACGCAAGTTTAAACACACATTTAACCATTAGGCATAATGCTAAAACTTTATAATCATGATAAATTCACTGACTGTAACACAAGCCTTGAGTGGCTTATTGCTTTTATAAAACTCTACAACAATTTTTATTAAATAGTGACATTTATGAATATTAATTATCAGAATAAACTATTCTTCCACAAAGCAATTTAGTTCACTATAGTCTAACTGTAGACGTTTTATGCATGCCAAAAAACTAAAATAATGACACTCTTGGGAGCCCAAGATACCTCTGATCTTTCATAAAAGGCCGATGGGAATTGGCGAGTGATATTTGCATGCCACTCCCCCAGACATATGGGTATAAAGGAGCTGGCGTGCATACCGCTCATTCAGGTTTTGTGCTGAGGAGCTGAGAATAAGGTCTCGGCCATTTCAGCAGGTAGTTCAGCGTTGTTGCAGGAGGGATACAACATCTCGTTCCCTCTATCAGGGAATGGAGGTTACGGAAGTAATCTGTCACTCACTCGACATTGTGTGAAAGTGAGATTAGAGATCCCCTACAAAAATGCCACAACAAGCTGAACTGTGTTAGGTGGACCGGCAGTGCGAGATAGGCAGACTACTGTGTGCCCCATATTCAACACACCAGGCTGACACTTAACCTCCCCCGACGCTGCTATGAGCGTTGAACGGCCCTTCGGGGACAAGTCGACTGGCCAAAAAATAGGGGAAGGTTAGCCAAGTTGTGCCCTTTCCCTCCAGTGACCATGTTGGGGAGTGTCACTCCCAAGTGGAAGACACTGCAGAGACCACACCCCTCCCAGAGAGAGGGGGGGGGGGGCATTTTGAGTGGAGACATATCGCATGGTCTTGCTGAGCGTAGCCGGAAGTATGTCATGTGGAGAAGTCCCATTGTAGGTCCTACCCAATGGGGAAGGAGACTCTACAAACATGGTGACTGGGGCAGAGGGGCCTCTGACCAAGGAAGATGCAGTTTACCAACAGGAAAATGTTTCAGCGGAAGATATACAAGCACCTTCCCCAGTACAGGCCTTAGATAGCACATGTACTGAGCTGGCAGTGAGTAAACTCGTCTGCCACAGGGCTAGGAGGAAGTCGTCCAGGGAACATATTTTGTGAACACTACTGGGAGCGCCTTGGCTTGGTGTACTTGCAGGAGAGCCATGGCATTCAGGGTGGAGGCGGCTTGTCCAGCGGCACCGTAGACCTTGGCCATCAGGGACGACGTGAACCTACAGGATCTGGATGGGAGCTTAGGGCGCCCACGCCAGGTGGCAGCGCTCTGCGGGCATAAGTGCACCGCGAGCGCATTATCCACTGGGGCATTGCCGAGTAGCCCCTGGCCGCCCCATCATCGAGGATAGTGAGAGCGGGGGAGCTGAAATATCGGGACGAGGCAGTGAAAATTCAGCTCCTCATGCACCTCCAGTAAAAAAGGAACTGGGGCAGGGCGTGGCTTGGCTGTGAGCAGCGCCGTGAGCCGAGAAACCAATCGTCAAGCCACAAGGGTTCAGGGGAGAGTAGAGGGTTCCACTCTAGCCCAACACCCACAGCTTCCCGGGAAACCATGTCCGTCATCTCCGTGTCCGCCTGTGACTGGGCAACCACGCCCAAAGAGGGAAGCCCAGTGGAGATTTCCACATCTAACTGGATGAGACCACTCTCTGGTGCTGCGCTCATAAGCTCATCACATTTGCGGGCACCGAACAAGAGGTGGAGCTCAACCTGAGACGAGCCGGTGCACTCATCCGGAAGCCTACCCAGAGCAAACAACCGTGCTGGGGAATGGGAGGTCTGTGGGGATTTACCCGGTGGAGGTGGTCCCATTGGGGTCCCCAAATATCCCCCAGTGCTAGCCGTGCTGGCCTCATACCCATAGGTAGAGGGACCGAGGTGGGGAGCCGCTGGGGTGGCATGCTTTCTTACGAAAGTGAGCAGTGGCCACATCGTTGCAATGGTCATGTCCTCGCAACGAGGACATAATGCATCCACGAAGGATGTCTCTGTGTGGGCAGCACCCAAGCACGAAAGACAGCGATTGTGGCCGTCTGATGGCAAGAGCTAACAACCACACCCAGGAATAACACATAAACAGAAGGGCATCTTTAAAAAGATGCATCTTTAAAAAGAAGTTCTGTTGTGTGCTGCTCTTTAAAAATACATTCCGGTTTCTACCAAAGCGCCCAGGGGCGATCTCTGCAGCTCTGGTGCACTGCAGAGAGGGGAGAAAGCCACTGTAATGCACCGTAAGGATCCAGCAGAGGTGAATGGAATGAAAGCCGTGGGAATTCAGCTGTGTTAACCTCAACTGCTCGGCTCCGAAAAGAAAATCTGAATGAGCGGTATGCACGCCAGCTCCTTTATACCCATATGTCTGTAGGAGTGGCATGCAAATAACACTCGCCAATTCCCATTGGCCTTTTATCAAAGATCAGAGGTGTCTCGGGCATCGACTCAACGTCAAGTGAGTGACTGATAGGGAACTATTTGCCAATGGGGTTTATTTTTCTTGCTGCATTGGCAAACAGTTTTAAGCATGAATTTAGCTTCTTGAGTAAATGTATCTTGAAATTTTCACTGGAAAACTTGACAAAAATATTAAGAAAATTATTTTTATGTAGTGTATTCAAATGTAGCTCTTCCAATCAGAAGTTTGAGTCGGCACTGTCCATTTTATAAAACATTAAAACCACAGGGAGCATTACAGTGTCCACTGTGGTAACACTAATGCTGCTGTGTTCACATAGGGTCTTTGTGTATTTATTAGGGATGCACCGAAATGATAATTCTGGGCCGAAACCGAAAATCCAGGATGCACTTGGCCGAAAACCGAAACCGAAATTTTCACCTATTTAAAAAAAAAAAAAAAAGTTGTGTATAATTGTATTAATTTTATACCTTATCATTAATTTCATGAATTTAATGAATCTGAATTGAAAAACTACAAACCAATTAAATAAATCACACTTTTATTGAAAGTAACACCAAAATTGGACAAAAAATATATTAAAACTATATTAAATATTATTATTCTTTCAGTTCTGTAAAAATCTAATTTTACAGATTTTATTAACAATTATCCAAATAATGTAAAGTTTTAGAAAACTATTATATGAAAAACAACAGTCAAGTAATGAACTTAGCTAGCATCTTTAAAAAAGTTTAATATGCAACAGTAATTTTAATTACAGAACACAGAATGGCAGAGGGCCTCTATTCCACTGATCTATATATAACTATAATATATAATTATATATATATACACTCACCTAAAGGATTATTAGGAACACCATACTAATACTGTGTTTGACCCCCTTTCTCCTTCAGAACTGCCTTAATTCTACGTGGCATTGATTCAACAAGGTGCTGAAAGCATTCTTTAGAAATGTTGGCCCATATTGATAGGATAGCATCTTGAAGTTGATGGAGATTTGTGGGATGCATATCCAGGGCACGAAGCTCCCGTTCCACCACATCCCAAAGATGCTCTATTGGGTTGAGATCTGGTGACTGTGGGGGCCATTTTAGTACAGTGAACTCATTGTCATGTTCAAGAAACCAATTTGAAATGATTTGAGCTTTGTGACATGGTGCATTATCCTGCTGGAAGTAGCCATCAGAGGATGGGTACATGGTGGCCATAAAGGGATGGACATGGTCAGAAACAATGCTCAGGTAGGCCGTGGCATTTAAACATGGCCAATTGGCACTAAGGGGCCTAAAATGTGCCAAGAAAACATCCCCCACACCATTACACCACCACCACCAGCCTGCACAGTGGTAACAAGGCATGATGGATCCATGTTCTCATTCTGTTTACGCCAAATTCTGACTCTACCATCTGAATGTCTCAACAGAAATCGAGACTCATCAGACCAGGCAACATTTTTCCAGTCTTCAACTGTCCAATTTTGGTGAGCTCTTGCAAATTGTAGCCTCTTTTTCCTATTTGTAGTGGAGATGAGTGGTACCCGGTGGGGTCTTCTGCTGTTGTAGCCCATCCGCCTCAAGGTTGTGCGTGTTGTGGCTTCACAAATGCTTTGCTGCATACCTCGGTTGTAACGAGTGGTTATTTCAGGCAAAGTTGCTCTTCTATCAGCTTGAATCAGTCGGCCCATTCTCCTCTGACCTCTAGCATCAACAAGGCATTTTCGCCCACAGGACTGCTGCATACTGGATGTTTTTCCCTTTTCACACCATTCTTTGTAAACCCTAGAAATGGTTGTGCGTGAAAATCCCAGTAACTGAGCAGATTGTGAAATACTCAGACCGACCCGTCTGGCACCAACAACCATGCTGCGCTCAAAATTGCTTAAATCACCTTTCTTTCTCATTCTGACATTCAGTTTGGAGTTCAGGAGATTGTCTTGACCAGGACCACACCCCTAAATGCATTGAAGCAACTGCCATGTGATTGGTTGATTAGATAATTGCATTAATGAGAAATTGAACAGGTGTTCCTAATAATCCTTTAGGTGAGTGTAGATCAGTGCTCTATTCTGTTTATGTAAACGTATGCACACTTCAAGTGAAAATTATTGTGCAAAACAACAGTGCAAAACAGCAGTAATTGAACTAAATCCAAAGGCAACTGTAAACGACAGATATATCCTCAAGTGAAGAACAAGTGTAATGTAATTGCTATACACATCATATTGGACCGCTTTCTATTTAAGTACAAGTGACAGGTGCTACATTTTCTGACAGATTCTCCTGTCAGAAAGCTCATCAAGAACATGAGATTCTGCACTGAACAGTCTCTCACTCTCTGTGCTGGTGCTTGGGCAGATAAATACCTGTGTGCAATCCGCGCAAGCAAAGGAAAGCGGTCTTTGTTTATGCGACCGTAGTCAAGGGGATTGTCGCTTCTGGCGTAGTTCAGCTAGATACGTCTCAAGTTGTGTTGTAGCAGCGCTAGGTGTGGCACTGCTGTGGATCGGGGCGCTTTCCTGTAGAATCTCTTGCTGTACTCTGTGTATATATATCTTGAAAGTTCTGCTGAACAAACACCGCAGATCGCAAATTTGATGTCCTTATCAGAAACTTTGATTTTTCCACACTGCTGACATGATCGGCCTTTGTTGGTGTGAAACGGACCAAGGAATGGACGGAAACAGGCGTCAGCTTAAGGGGTAAGCTTTATTTCTCACTTAATTTACGTATATATATATATATATATATATATATATATATATATATATATATATATATATATATATATATCTATGACACACAGGTATTCTTGGCCTTGTTGTCAGGCTCTCTCTCACTCAGTGCTCTGTGGCTGCTGGCTTTTATCCGCTCTCCTCACGCTACTGCAGTTAGACACAGGTGTTAGGCTTAATTTTAGCTCAGGTGTAAGCGCCCTTACCGCTTTTCTCTCCCGGACGGGCGCTTGACCACGCCCCCGTTGCCACATACCCCCACCGCCCGACTCAGGCCGGGGCGTCATCCGGCCTGCCTACCACTCCCCCCCATTTCTGGAGAGGAAGTCAGCGGCAGCCATCTGCACCCCCGGTCTGTGGACCACCTTGAACTTAAAAGGCTGGAGTGCCAGATACCAACGGGTGATCCAGGCGTTAGTATCTTTCATGCGGTGGAGCCACTGCAGTGGGGCATGATCCGAGCAGAGGGTGAAGGCCCGCCCCAGCAGGTAGTAACGGAGGGTGAGGACCGCCCACTTGATGGCCAGACACTCCTTCTCTACGGTGCTGTACTTGGTCTCCCTCAAGGAGAGCTTCCAGCTAATGTACAGCACCGGGCGCTCCTCTCCCTCCACCACCTGCGAGAGTACGGCCCCCAGCCCTCTGTCTGAAGCGTCCGTCTGTAATACAAAGGGGAGAGAGAAGTTAGGTGTATGCAAAAGCGGCCCCCCACAAAGTGCAGCTTTAATCTGAGTAAACGCCTGTTGGCACTGCTCCAACCATTGGACCGGATCTGGAGCCCCCTTTTTAGTGAGGTCAGTCAGCGGGCTGGTGACATCCGAATAATTAGGCACAAACCGTCTGTAATAGCCATCCAGCCCCAGGAACTGCCTCACCCCCTTTTTGGTCTTGGGTCTAGGGCAAGTCGCAATCGCCGCGGTCTTATCAATTTGGGGACACACCTGGCCATGACCCAAGTGGAACCCCAGATACCGTACCTCCACACGCCCAATCGTGCACTTCTTAGGGTTTGCTGTGAGCCCCGCCAGCCGCAGCGATCTCAGGACGGCCCTCAGATGTTGCACGAGCGGCATACGCGGTGTGAGGTCTGAGGATCCGATCCATGAGTCGCTGAAATGTGGCCGGAGCCCCAAACAAACCGAAAGGAAGCGTCACAAATTGGTGTAATCCAAACGGCGTCGTGAAGGCTGTTTTCTCACGGGACATTGGTGTAAAGGGGATCTGCCAATAACCCTTTGTTAAATCCAAGGTCGAATAAAACCGAGCCGTACCTAACTGATCGAGCAGTTCATCAACACGGGGCATTGGGTACGCGTCAAATTTAGACACCGCGTTGACTTTTCTGTAATCCACACAGAATCGAACAGACCCGTCGCTCTTCGGAACAAGAACAACCGGGCTGGACCAATCACTGTGGGATTTCTCTATTACGCCCATATCAAGCATCGCATCTAATTCCTCCCGAACTATTTTCTTTTTGTGTTCGGGTAAACGATAGGGGCAGAAACGTACCACCACGCCCGGTTCGGTCTCGATGTGGTGCTGTATGACGTTTGTACGGCCCGGTAGAGGAGAAAACACGTCTGCAAATTCCATTTGTAAATCGGAAACCTCTGTGAGTTGACGCGGTGATAGGTGGTCTCCACAAGTAACCGGGTGTTGAGATTGCGAGCTTTGTTTACCTCCGGTCCGAGCTCCGCCCTCTCCGGAACTACCGTGGCCAACGTCACAGAGGCCGCCTCTTCTCTCCACAATTTCAGGAGGTTGAGGTGATATATTTGACGCATGCCCCCTCTATCGGTACGTTTAACCTCATAATCGAGATCCCCAACTCGTCGTGTGACCTCAAAGGGTCCTTGCCACTTGGCGAGTAATTTAGAGCTCGATGTTGGGAGCAATACAAGTACCTTATCTCCCGGTGCAAATTCCCGTAGCCGAGCACCCCTGTCATACAGCCGGCGTTGGCGTTCTTGAGCCTGGAGCAAATTCTCCTGTGTTAGTCGCCCCAGTGTGTGGAGTTTTGCTCTAAGATCAAGAACGTACTGAATTTCAGTTTTGCTATTAGAAGGTCCCTCCTCCCAAGCTTCGCGGATGACATCGAGGACCCCGCGTGGGCGTCGCCCGTACAGCAGCTCAAACGTGGAAAACCCTGTGGAGGCTTGTGGGACCTCTCGTACTGCAAACAACAGGGGGTCCAGCCACTTATCCCAATTTCTAGCGTCATCGTGTACGAATTTACGAATCATGTTCTTGAGCGTTTTATTAAACCGTTCCACTAGGCCATCAGTCTGCGGATGGTAAACGCTAGTGCGAATTGATTTAATGCCCAAGAGCTCGTAAAGTTCGCGGAGTGTTTGTGACATAAAAGTCGTGCCTTGATCGGTGAGGATTTCTTTCGGAATCCCCACCCGGGAGATTATCTTGAAGAGTGCCCCTACAACACTACGTGCGGAGATGTTGCTCAGAGGCACTGCTTCCGGATATCGCGTCACGTAATCCACTAGGACTAACACGAAGCGATGCCCGCGTGCTGTCCGTTCTAATGTCCATCCCAATTCTTTGAAGGGGACCTCGATCAATGGTAGAGGGCGCAATGGCGCTTTTGGGGTGGCCGGTTGGTTTACCAGCTGACATTCACGGCACGCCGCACACCACCTGCGGACGTCACCGCCAATGCCCGGCCAATAGAAACGGGCTATTAGACGGAGAAGTGTTTTTCGTTCCCCTAGGTGACCGGACATAGGATTATAGTGAGCCGCCTGGAAAATAATTTCCCGGCGGCTCCGTGGAATCAACAATTGTGTCACCTCCTCCTTTGTTTGAGCGTCCTGCGTCACTCTGTACAACCAATCTTTAATAAGCGAAAAATATGGATATGAAACGGCGACACCCGGCCGGAGTTGTTGACCATCGATTACTCTCACTTGGTCAAAAGCGTGCTTAAGGGTTTCATCCCGCGACTGCTCCAAGGGGAAGTCCCCCTCTGGGAATTCCCTGAGAGGAGGGGCGACAACCTCGCCCCTTCCCTCATCATTCGGAGCAGCCGAGGATGGCCCCGGCTCCGCCTCCCCCGCCAAAGCATCGCACATCACACATCTCTTCACTTTCAAGCAGGACCCATCCGCACAAACTCCCTCCAATAAATTTCTAAAATTCGGCCAATCAGTACCCAAAATTAGCGGATGGGTGAGGCGGGAACTAACCACTGCCTCCACACTATGTTTTTCTCCCCGGAATTTGATCGCCAAAGTCACCATGGGATACTTGTGAATATCCCCATGCACACACCTCACCCGTTTAGCTGAGCCCAAAGCCCCGGGTTGAACCAAGCGTTGGTGGATGGTGGTCTGGTTACAGCCGGTATCCAACAAAGCTTGGTATGTACCCCCCTGGATCCTTACCGGAATACGGTACGCTCCAGCCCGATCGGGGGCAGCCTGCGGGACATCGGAGACCCGCACCACCGTCCCTACTTCCATCAGCGGACACTGATCCCGGAAGTGGTCTGGGTCTCCGCACCTCCAGCAGACCGGCCCAGGCGCCACGGCCGCACCTGTGCTGGCGGGCGCCCCCACCAGAGGAGGAAAGCGGATGAAGGGGTAGGCGGGCTCTCCCACCGCCGGGAAGTTGGTCTCACGAATCCTCCACGCCTGCGCGGGGCAGGAACGGACCCTGGGGAGAGAGCAGAGCGAGAGGGAAGAGGGGAGGGGAAAAAACAGGGGAAGACACAGGGGAAGGGGAGAGAGAGGAGGAGGGCACATCCGCCCTCGGTATCGCCACCAAGTGGTCCTCCGCAAGCTGGACAGCTGCCTCCAGCGACGCCGGGCGGTGGCACTGGACCCACTCCGCCGTTCTCCTGGGCAGCCATTGCGCGAATTTCTCCAGCACCACCTGATTGATGACTCCCTCGACGTCGCGGTCCCCCGCGAGCAGCCACCACCGACAGGCGTCCCGGAGCCGATGAGCAAACGTGAACGGGCGATCGGACTTCTCTAGCTTCATGCTCCGGAAGAGCTGGCGATTCTCTTCCGGGCTCCGACCGACCCGTTGCAGAATGGCCCTCTTCAGGTCAGAGTAAGCCAGGAGGTTTGTCGCCGGCAGTTGTTGTGCCGCGAGTTGGGCTTCCCTGGACAGGAGAGGAATTAGGCGGGCTGCCCACTGTTCGGGCGGCCAGCCCCAGATTTCTGCCGTCCGCTCGAACAAGTCGAGGAAGGCCTCAGGATCATCTGCTGCCCCCATCTTCTGTAACGTGGGCGGGGGTAGCGTAGCGTGGGTGTCCGGGGTCACGGCTGGGGCCGACGCAGTCTCCTGGCTGAGGAGGCTCCGGATAGCGAGTCGGTCCTCTGCCTGAGCCCGCGTGATCTCGAAAAAACGTCGATCTTGATCCTGCCGGAGCTCAAGCAGGGATTGTTGGTGGCCTTGATGGAGAGTAGCGAGGGACTGGAGGACTTCCGCCAGCTGGGAGGACTCTATGGGTCGACTCTGTTCCATAACTTGGAAAAAAGGTGTTCCTTCTATTCCCGGGTTTCGGCACCAGTGTGAAACGGACCAAGGAATGGACGGAAACAGGTGTCAGCTTAAGGGGTAAGCTTTATTTCTCACTTAATTTACGTATATATCTATATATATCTATGACACACAGGTATTCTTGGCCTTGTTGTCGGGCTCTCTCTCTCTCGATGCTCTGTGGCTGCTGGCTTTTATCCGCTCTCCTCACGCTACTGCAATTAGACACAGGTGTTAGGCTTAATTTTAGCTCAGGTGTAAGCGCCCTTACCGCTTTTCTCTCCCGGACGGGCGCTTGACCACGCCCCCGCTGCCACAGTTGGGTAGCGCTGTGATAAGGTCTAGATCGATCCAGATTGAAATCAGAGCACTGAGGGGCGGGGCGAGGAGGTATATATTTTCGGCTCATATTTTCGGCCATTTTTCTCTTTCGGCAGAAAACTGAAAGTGCCATTTTCGGCGGCCGAAATTTCGGTGCATCCCTAGTATTTATGGATATAATTTAGAAATGTACATTTTCGTATGCAATGTACTTTAATGGAATGGTGTTTCATGTTAATGTTGGATGTTATTTTCACATACTAGAATAAACTTTACTGAGGATTGGGACTTTAAAAACATTTCAAGGAAAAGCATGGAAATTGCTTTTTCCATTCTTTTTTGTTATACTCTGGAAGCCCACGCCAGGTGGAAGATGCTTTGGGAAATAAATAATAAAATAAATAAAGCAAATTTCAAAAGCAAGGGGGGCCAGAGGGGAACATTCACTTTTAAGGTTAATTGGAGCCAAAAGTGTCACATCAATCTAGCAGTTCACCAGAAGAAATTCGCCTGGCCTTTTCTTGAGAAATGGCGGTGATCGCCACATGGGGTTTTCTATAGACACTGGGCTGTTAAATTTGTAATGGGCTTACTGTGTTGCTGACCTGGTCTGGTCTGATGTATAACTCTCGTAGTACAGGCAGGACCCTGCCACCTCCACAACTATTAAATTCATATTTTAGGTCTCCTGGTGTGCGGTAACAACTCTCTTGTTTGACGTTGCTTGCACATCATGCCCTCGTGATTGTTCACATGAAGAGATGGACATAGGAGAGTGGTCACATGTTTTCAGGTCAAAATAAAAGTATCTGTGCCAGCATTGTTTTGGATGGTAGCTTAACAAAGAGGTTGGTGGTTTCTATTGCTTCCTAATTTGAATTGATTGCATCAACTTGTTTTTGCTAATGTGATGGCTGTCCCCTGTGTTTACATTTAATTTAAGAGTGGTATCAGACATTATAAAAAAACTTGGCTCCAATTCATTGTCTCTGTGGTCTTTTCAAATAGGGGGGAACAAATCCTTATACCCTTAGATGATAGCCCAGAATAATGATAATAAAAAAGGATTACTCCTGGTCTAAAGAAGGAATCATGCTGAGCTCAGGTCTAATTGGTGAGTTCCTTTACAAAGTTGATCAAGTCCTGAGGCTAGAAGTTAGTGAACTGGTCAATTAATCTTTCTTCTCCTTTAATGACATGAGGGATTTCCTGTAGCTAGATTCCAGCAAAAAGACAGACATAGTGCCCAAAGATGTGGCGTTGCAGTACCAAGTGAACCCCCCAATTAAAAAATGGACACCCCCAACCGAGCCCTAATCTCCAGGTGGCAAATTGGTCTTACCCAGACACAAAGTGAATGATCTTAACTATGACTTCTAATCAACTTTATAGGAGGATAGAGGGAAAAAGGAGAATTTTCCTCCATTAAATAGGATTGCCATTGTTTGAAGCTTTGCCCCACTAGGTCCAATAATTACTTTGGATAAATAAAAAGGAACTTGTTGAAGCCCCCATGCTGAGTGGCAAAGAGTTTTGAGATTTTATGTTGTGGCACCCAGGTTTGAAACAATATGTTGCCTTCTGACTTTAGGATTAAACGTGGATGAATGTCAGCATGGACCAAGCAGGTTGAATAGGAGAATAAATGGGTTTGACATGGTTGGTTGGGTCATATAAAATCCAGGACTTTTCAAGGGTCATGCCATAAAACAGGGATTAAAGGTATGTAATGCAACAATCTCATCAAAATAGACATGAGTATCGGAAATACGCTGCTCCTGTCTGCATTTCTTCCATTTTAACTCCAAATTAAGCATCTCTTTATAATTGCTTAATTGACTGGTTCTACCCTGCAGGTGATCTATCTAGAATCTACATCCATGTGCTTAGTAAAATAATTAGACTATATGTTGAAAGACAAAGATTTTATTCCTTTCATTCCCCCATTAATTTGCCAACTACCTTAAATGACCAATAAAACTGGTCGAAAGCATTTTCAAGCCATGGGTTCCCTCTGGAATTTTAAAGGTTTTAAGTAAAGCTTATAGAATAGAGACTTTCCCCGCATTGTTCTACAACATAAATTACAAACAGAAATACTTTAAATGTAATTTTGAAACAGTTGTGTGCCAAAATACCATAAATTCCTAACAAATTGCTACAGAACATGTCATTCGTCAAGCACATATGTGAGTTTAAATACTTGTAAAATTAGGAATGAATTATGTGTACATAATAGGACAACCATTGTAGTTCTATTGTAGCAACATGTTAAAAACTTACATTTAAAAAGCAAGCAAACTTACATATGTGCTTGACAAATGACATGTTATGCAGTAGTTTGTTAGGAACTTATGATATTAAAGCACATGGCTGTTTTGATATATGACTGTGTGTAATTTATATTGTTGGACAAAATGGAAAAGTCTCTTAAAGTAATTTGAACCACATACCTTATTTTACTCTAAATGTGTACAACAAAAAACACTATTGTAAATACCTTTTAGAAATTCCTGAGGGAACCTGGCAAATTCACTTTCTGTGTTTAACATGATCACACGGGAATTCGACATGTTGCTACTGAATGTACATGTTTCTACTTTATCTACCCTATTCTTCCTAGTTATCTCCCATCACATCTGCCATCAGAGAGGATGTGTCAGCTGAACCACTCATATGGTACCCCCTCTGAACTGCTTAAAGCAGGCAGCTGAGCAAGATAGAGCACATGTGTGCTTAAAACAGTGCCAACAGGGTGAATATAGTGGGACAGGTCCGGGGGGGTCGTAGGTGCCAGAATGCTGTGCCCAGGTTCTGGAACTGTCCCAATTTAGCCCCTGCTGATAGTGTTTTGTGTGAGTAGCCTCAGAGAAATACCTTTTGGTCCTGTGGAAACCAGGAAGTAACTGTGTTCACCTAATCAAAGATGAGTGTGATTCAAGGTTGCATTTTCACTCTAAGATTACATTTTTACTCCAACATCGGTTAGGTTTATGGTTGGGGTTTGGGTGTATGGCCAATAAAACATGAATTCCTGTTGACTATCACATCATGTACAACTAAAAACTTGCTTTTGGTGCCACTCTGTGGACGTTTCACCTTGGAACTGGAGCTCACATATGCCTGTATGTTCAACAACACTTCCAGCTTTGGCCACTCGGGGCAGTACTTTAAGTTAGCGCAGACCAATTTTAGCTGAATAACTTTCAACCTACTGTTGCTGAATTCACAGTGAAATCCATCTGCCGGGTTAGTCAACATCATGTTTTGTTGACATCTATAATTTTTTTTAAATTATATGCATTAAACAATATGCACAACAACAACAAAAGGACAATACAGGTCCTGATAAATAACATACTGTATAGCCAAATCTCAGTTAAGGGAAAACATTATGACTACATTCGGAATGCAGTTTCCTTTTGACTTCACCTGCTTCCATTCTGAAGCACGTAATGAGGGCTAATGTGTGGTCAAGCCTGCCAAACATTGCTGGGGGATCTCAGGCTGGTGAGGCAATGCAATAGCGCATGGCTCAGACAGAGGAACTCCCAGGTCAAGAATCCAGCTTTCAGCCATGTTTGAGTTCAGTGCCCTCTCATCAAGACCGGGGACCTCCAACAGCAAAACACAGGGTGCTCACGGATCCCTGCTTCAGAAGATTCCCCTAAGAAGGCTACAGCAAATCACTAGTTACTTTGTGAGTCATTGGACCACGTTTCAAAATCCCTAAGGCAAACCTGCCTTTGTCTACACAGTGGAAGTAGACGTTGGTAAATTCTCACACTGTGAGTTTATAAGCAGGGCTGAGAGTCAGTGATCCATGTTACAGGAACTGCTACCATAGCCTTTAGAAAAGCTGCTTGACCGAGCTACCAACCTCATTAAATTGATAACATGGGTCAGTCCTCTAAAGAGCTTAACGTCTGTTTCCGGACTCCATGTTGGTACATACAGAAAATTACAATAAAACCACTACCATACAAACAGAGAGCTTTTTCCTTTAAACAAACTTTTATGTTTTTAAAATTCTTTATTCTAATGACTTTGGGAGGAGGGTCATGCCAATGAGGTGAGCACGATTGGCATTTGTAATTAAACAGAAAGCAATGGCACAGCATGTTGGCACTTGATATCATAGCAGGTATTAGAATAACAGTTAATGCTAGCTGCATTCAACTTTGCTTAGGGTAGAAAGGAGAAACAAACAAACAAGGTTTCTCTTGCTTTGTCACTTCAAGACCCAGCTGTGACAATTAGTGCTGTAGCTCACAAAGGCAAGAGGATATAGTGAAAGTGGCACTGGGGACTTGTTTTTCCACCAGTAGGTGGTAGTCACATTACATCAGAGCAGGTTTGTCATGGCTCAGACACAAAAGTTCTCCCTATATGAATTACCCTAAAGGTTCCTTCCATTTTCTTCATGAAAGTGATCAGCTTTTGAGTCAAACCAAGAACAAATGTAGTTTGAAAAACTATACTTTTTACAATACAAAGAGGAGCTCTTAAATTACCTTAAAAGAATAGTTCACCCAAAAATTAAATTATCTCATGATTTTGACCTAATAATGACCTTAAGACATGCCAGTCTATTGCATGCTGTGGCAACTCAAAGACAATGTTAAGCTTCATTTAACAAACCAAATAGCAATTTTCTATTACCAATTTAACAATTTAGCATGATTACTCAAGGATAATGTGTTGATAAGTGTTGTAGTGATGGCTGCTGGAAATTGGGCCTGTTTAGATTTGATCAAAAATTACTTTTTTCAAATAGTGATGGTGCTGTTTTTACATAAGTAATGTATGACTATGCTGACAGTTGAATGCCACTTTGATGAATTAAAGTACCAATTTCCTTCTGAAACACCAAAATCTATACATTATCCTAAAATTTTGTCCGCCAGTGTGTGTGTTTGTGTGTGTGTATCTATCTATCTATCTATCTATCTATCTATCTATCTATCTATCTATCTATCTATCTATCTATCTATCTATATATATATATATATATATATATATATATATATATATATATATATATAGGGTTGGGGAGTAACAGAATACATGTAATGGGATTATGTATTTAAAATACAAAATATAAGTAACTGTATTCCACTACAGTTACAATTTAAATAATTGGTAATTACAATATAGTTACATTCAAAAATATTTTGATTACTGAAGAGATTACTTTGCATTTTATTGTCATTTGTTTAATTTAATATTTAGTCCTTTCAGATGGAAAAATGTATACATATAAATGATCAGATCCAAAGTGCATTTGAATAGAGGTGAAACACTTTCTTATGATGTGTTACATTCACAAGAGCAGACAGAGAAGTACGTCTGAAGTAAGTTTGGAGCAGAAGAAATATAAATAATCCTTGTGTAAATTGTCAGCTTTATGCTGAGCTAAAATGCTATTTAAAAAAAATTCCCCTTAGAACATAATTTCTTTTTTTCTAGTGAGACCTTTGATATTAAAGCAAAAATTGTATTCTTGATTACAATTTTTGCATTGTTTTCCTATAAAAAAGGTTGTACAAACAACACTTCATAAGATATTTAGGTTTTTCAAAGAATGTATTTTTAACATGCCTAGTTTTAGAAGTAAACCAAAGTATTTAGAATACGTTACTGACCTTGAGTAATCTAACATAATACATTAGAAATACAATTTTTCAGCATGTATTCTGTAATCTGTAGTGGAATACATTTCAAATGTAACCCTCCCAACCCTGTATATATATATATATATACAGGGTTGGGAGGGTTCACTTTTTCCACATTTTGTTATGTGACAGCCTTATTCCAAAATGGATTAAATTCAAAATTTTCCTCAAAATTCTACAAACAATACCTCATAATGACAACGTGAAAGAAGTTTGTTTGAAATCTTTGCAAATGTATTAAAAATAAAAAACGAAAAAAGTATTCTTAAGTATTCTCAGCCTTTGCGCAATACTATGTTGAAGCACCTTTGGCACCAATTACAGTCTTTTTGAGTATGATGCTACAAGCTTGGCACATCTATTTTTGGGCAGTTTCTCCCATTCTTCTTTGCAGTACCTCTCAAGCTCCATCAGGTTGAATGGGGAGCGTCGGTGCACAGCCATTTTATAGCCGTTTATTTTATTTCATTTAACTTATTACTTAAATTTAGCAGCCTTATATGGCATGTTTTGAATACAAATGTTATTTTAGCCTTTCTGCATGATTTATTGCTGATTTTTGTAAAAAGGGGGAAAAAGAGAGACACCCTTAATTTGAAGAGAACAATCTTTAATTTTCCTGTTCTACCTTACCCAAAATATGCATATTTTAATTCTGTGCTGTTTCAAATGCAGTCTGGAATAAAAGAACATAATTTAAGTATTTATCCTGTGTCCCGTTTCATCCTTATTTCACACTTAGGGCCACACACACACACACACACACACACACACACACACACACACACACACACACACACACACACACACACACACACACACACACACATTTGGTTTCCATGTTTTATGGGGACTTTTTATAGACATAATGGTTTTTATACTGTACAAACTATATTCTATCCCCTAAACCTAACCCTACCCCTAAACCTAACCCTCACAGAAAACTTTCTGCATTTTTACATTTTCAAAAAACATAATTTAGTATGATTTATAAGCTGTTTTCCTCATGGGGACCGACAAAATGTCCCCACAAGGTCAAAAATTTCGGGTTTTACTATCCTTATGGGGACATTTGGTCCTCACAAAGTGATAAATACATGCTCTCTCACACACACACACACACACACACACACACACACACACACACACACACACACACACACACACACACACACACACACACACACACAACCATAATTCTGTTTGTTACATTATTCCACAGAAAAAAACTTCAATGTAAAGAGTAAAACCTTTTTAAAATTTTAAATGTTATGGTAGATTAATTTGGTATGTTGTTATGGTACGATGCACTTGAAGAGACACATAGCTTTGGGCCCTGTGGCTGAGGATATAAAGCTCACAACAACAGAGAGTGTGTTATATGTATGTACATGTTGAATATATTCTAATTTGTCTGTAGTGTATGCACACATGGCCGGGTCAAGTATAGAGTCAAGTTTTTTTGGCCATGCCTCGCAGTGAGTGGACTGGATGGAGAGTAATTATTTGTGGTGAGTCGAGGGCCCTGGGGGTTGCAGGGTGTGCTGAGGAAGCACGGGGTGCGGTGAGATGGAAAGCATGCCAGTCCCGCTCATGCTTGATGCTCAGTGAATCTGAAAGGTCATGTCATGTTTTCTGGCAATTGACTCGATGGGTTTAGATTCTGCAGCATAAGGCTGGTACGGCTTTGTGTATGTGTGTTTGCATGTGTGTGCTTCTGCTCCACACATTTACTGGGAAATGTGCCCCTGGGTTGTTTTCCGCATTGACCTTATTACCCTGCACTGTGATGAGCTTGACGCAGAACTTGCTATCTTTCTCTCTCTCTCGCTCTCTCTTTCTCTCTCTCTCTCTCTCTCTCTCTCTCTCACACACACACACACACGCACACTCCCTCGATTTCTCCATCTCTCTACCATAAGAGCATTTCTAATACTAGAAATAACAATTAAAATATCAAACAAAGAACATACACATTTCTGAATTGACTTAATTGTTTTATATGCCTCGACGAACAGGAAAGATGGGGGAGGTGGGTGAGATAGCAAATAAAAGAAACATTTTTCTACCCCGGTTGTTCTAAATGAGAGGAGACAAACATAGAGAGGGCAATATTAGCACATTTAATTATGGCCGATTGCAATCATCAAACACACACAGCTCAAACACATCCAGCAGCCTGGCTAAACCACACAGGACCGCCATCTACATTTGGCTCCATTCTCTGATATATCTCCTGCCTCGCAGCCATTTCTCAGAGTGTAATTTACCAGAACAATGAAATTTTAACCTTTTCCCCTACCTTATCATCAGGGACTTTAAGTCATTTAACTGGAAATGAAGAAACACATCTGTGTCTTTTATGGCAGAGGACATGCCATAAAAGCCAAATGGCTGTTAAAAAATAACTTCTCTCTCTGAATGAATCCCAACTGTGCTCACAGTATCTTGTAACTTAAATGTTAATCATCTTCAGATTGCCAGGGGAAGCTTTGTTTGAAAGCAGTTCCTCATGGACGTATACATTTAAACTGTTGCCATTGGTGACAAAGTGGTCATTGAATTCCACATTATGACATTGTTACAGTCTAATAGGGAGTAGTTTGTTATCCATACTAATCTCTCTCTTGCCATTCGTTTACCCTCACACTATGCTTCTCTCTCACTCAGCAGCCTAGTGGCAGAGCTCCAGAATCACTTAGATCATTTTACCTAGGGCACAGAGAGGGCAAAAAGAAGCCTCTGACCGCCGCTTGCCCATGCAGGGCTTTACGCCTCACTGGATTTTCAGGTGTGACATTTTTCCCCATATTTGCCCCCCAATGCATGATTCTCCATCCGACCAACTACTGCAGCATGCGGGGGGTAGGGGGGTGGGGGTTGGATCATTGTCTGCAAAGATATCAATCAAGTGAACAGCAGCCTAGGTCAATCTCCTGTCTGAACATTTGTAACTCACCACTGGCACTCATGCAAAATGACAATAATGACAGAATGCCACAAGTGATATCAAATCGAATATATATTTTTTATAGGTAAATAAGAGAAAGCAGAGGAGAACTTGTGTCCACTCCTCCGTTTCTTAGCATCTGACTTGATGTCACCTGACTGCCCTCTTGGCAAATTCTTGCTTGACCTGGTAGCCCTCCTTCTGCAAAGACAAACACAGCCCCTGTTATGAGTCATGTGATGGTCATGACATTATTAAAATATCAATTATGCCTCAAAAAATGGCCTGTTCTCTTTAGTGCACTGACTGCGACAAATGGGACTTATGAAGACATGGCTTTAATATCTATTTAAAGAGGTTTTACTGGCAATGATCTAGTGAGACAAACACATTCTAAACCTATGGCTTTGACAAAACCCTGACCCGAACTGAAGTTATGGCTGTGCTCAAGTAGCTTATTCCAGAAAACATGGATGATTAGAATCAGGATTGCCACAAATGCCATGTTTCACAATAAACTGTATATACAGTTGAAGTCAGACGTTTACATACACCTTAGCCAAATATATTTAAACTCAGTTTTTCACAATTCCTGACATTTAATAGCAGAAATCATTCTCTGTAACAGGTCAGTTAGGATCACTACTTTATTTATGAATGTGAAATTTCAGAATAAGAGTAGAGATAATTTTTTTATTTCAGCTTTTATTTCTTTCACCACATTCCCAGTGGGTCAAAAATTTACAAAAACTTTGTTAGTATTTGGTAGCATTTAAATTTAAATTGTTTAACATAAGGATCAAATGTTTTGGGTAGCCTTCCGCAAGCTTCTCACAATACGTTGCTGGAATTTTGGCCCATTCTTTTTGGAGAAAAAACACAATGTTTTTTTATTAACAAAATTAATATAAAAACAGTTCCCCTTCTGTTACTCACTCAACGTTGTGTCGAATGTAATGACACAAGGGGTCTTTCTTGAGAGCCTTGTGTACTTCTGAACTTGAGAAAAGGCCAATGAGAAACTGGCAGACATAATTTGCTTGTCCCGCCCCAGATATACGGGTATAAATGGAAGCAGGTGTGTGTCTGTCAGTCAGATTTTTTCTTCGGAGCTGAGCGGTTGTGCAGGAGCAAGCTGATATTCACTACTGTTCCACTCACTTCTCTCAATGAATCACTGCTGTTGGATCTACGGCGCATCACCAGCGGCTTTCTCCCTCTCTGCACGCTGAGCAGTTCATGCTCCTGGGTGCTTCTCTCTAAAAGAGAGTCCCTCCTAAAAGAGTTTGTTTTCTCTGAAAGAGTTTACACAAAGGGCAATACACAAGCAGGCGTTGAACGTCCTTTTCAGGACGCGTCTTTTTAAAGATGCACTTCCGCCTCTGTGTAGTTCCTGGATGCGGTCGATATCTCTCCAAGACTGATGGACATAGATGATGCCTCATGTGCCTGGGTAGCGATCACACTGAGGCAGCGTTTGTGGATGGTTCATGTACTCCGAGAAAATGACCATGGCAGCGTTGCAGTCACGGCTTTCATTTCTCAAGGAAAATGCCACTTCAGCCACCCCCTGTGTAGCTCCTTCTTCCCACAGGATTGAGGAGAGCGTGGGCTTGGACTGGAACCCTCCGTCCTCCCCACAGAATTCACTGCTTGACAATTGGTACCTCGGGTCTGGGCACCACTCTCAACCCCCCCAGCATGACTTGATTAGAAGGTTCCTTAGAGGCGCCCAGAGGCTGAACCCTCCCCGGCCAACCTGTTACCCTCCTGGTATCTCTCTGTAGTTCTCTCGGGCCTTCAGAGGCCCCCTTCGAGCTGCTTGACTCAGTTGAGCTCAAGACCCTCTTCCTGAAGATGGCCCTCCTGATAGCGCTCGCTTCCCTCAAGAGGGTTGGGGACCTGCAAGCGTTCTCTGTCAGAAACACTTGCCTGGAGTTCGGTCTGGCAGATACTCGCCGGGCTACTTGCCCGAGGTTCCTGTGTCGCCCTTCAGGGACCAGGTCGTGAACCTGCAAATGCTGCCCCGGGAGGAGGCAGACCCAGCCTTTTCTTTGCTGTGTCCGGTACGTGCTTTGCGTATCTATTTGGACCACATGCAAAGCTTTAGATGTTCTGAGCAGCTTTTTGTCTGCTTTGGCGGATGGCGGAAAGGGAACGCCATCTCCAAACAGAGGTTAGCTCACTGGGTCGTTGACACCAACTCTCTGGCCTACCAGACTCAGGCCATGCCCGCCTACTTGTGGGTTCGAGCACACTCGACGAGAAGTGTGGCATCCTCGTGGGCACTGGCCAATGGCACCTCCCTAGCAGACATCTGCAGAGATGCCGGCTGGGCAACACCCAACACTTTTGCGAGATTCTACAATCTCAGGGTTGAGTCTGTCTTGTCCCATGTTTTGTCTGGTCCGAGCCGGTAGAACTCGGTAATACAGAACAGCCGACCAGGTGTTCCGCTTGCACCTAGCGCCCTTCACCAAGTTGATCCAGTGCGTTGTTTCACCCAGGTTTGCCACTAAGCTCTCGCTTCCTGGATGTTCTTCCTCCCTAGCCTTCTGGCCTGTGAATTCTGTGGAGGAATTTGCAACCAGACCCACTATGAGCCGCAAGTGCTCTGTACTGGGGTAGGGCTCCACAGGCTTAATTCCCTTTTCAGGCAACTCCCTTTGATGTATTTTCTGAAGTACGGTTCCCCTGTTGACGGTTGTAGAGCTCCTCCCTCATCTTGTAGGACCTACCACCTTGCCACTCCCATGTGTGGCTTGACAACCCATGTGGTGTATTTGCCACATATCACCTCCCCTTAGTTTGGTCAGGAACTTTAGCAAGAAACATAGAGAGAGAAAAGGCCGCAGCTGGCTAGTTTGCTCCCATGACGGTCATGTAGCACCTGTTCCCCCCTCAGGGGTGCTGTGAACCTAAGGTCTGTATATGACACCTATTTCTGGGGTGTTGGGGAGGGTTACGTGCGGCATATATAGTTGCTTCTAGCAGACAGCAGCCTGCCTGCACCTGTGTCAGCAGTTCACGTAACATGATCTAGTGCATGGCCTTTTCTCAAGTTCAGAGGTATTCGAGGCTCTCAAGAAAGACCCCTTGTGGGTCTTTCTTGAGAGAAAGACCTACATTCGACACAACCTTTTGTTCCCTCCATCAGGGAACGGAGGTTACAACAGTAACCATGATGTTATACACCTTCCACGTTATATGGAACCAATCTTGGACTAATGCAAAACAAAATGTTGGAAAAGCTCATTCTTAACTCTTTTCTAAATGAAACCAGGACTGTTTACTGATGGAAGACAAATTATTCATGTGATTATCTAATCAGCCAATTACATGGTAGCAATTTAATGCATTAATTAATGTAGATGCGGGCCAGTAGCTTCAATTAATATTCACATCAACCATCAGAAAAATAATTGTGCTTTCAACCATGGCATGATTGTTGGTGCAAGATGGGCTGGTTTGTGTATTTCTGTAACTGCTGATCTCTTGGGATTTTCACACACAAAAGTCTCAAAACAAAAAACATCCAGTGAATGGCAGTTCTGCAGATGGAAATGCCTTGTTGATGAGAGAGGTCAGCAGAGAATGGCCAGACTGGTTCAAGCTGACATAAAGGCTATGGTAACTCATATAACAACTCTGTACAATTGTAGTGAAAAGAATAGCATCTCAGAATGCACATGTTTTTTTGACTCACGCCCCCTTTTCTTAAAAAAAAAAAAAAAAGGCAAAAAACAGCATTTAAGAAAAGGATGGACAAGACAAAATATTTTTTTGTGGTAATCAGCATTATGCCACAAATGTAATGTTCTCGTTTGTATGGGAAATTAGTGGAATCTTTGGGTTTCAGAGACCTCTGAGCATCACTGACATAAAAGGAATGGAGTGTTTTAAAAGTTAGCATGAAGACTGATGATGTAGACTAAGAGCCAGCACAGTGTTCTATGGCAGATCCCTCTTGCGGCCTCGAGGGAGGATGGTGTTGAGTGCTTGTAGAGCAGATATATAAGGGGCACTGCCATGGTTGAGGAGTTTAGATTTTCCTCGTATTCTATAAGCCCGGAGCTATGGGAGTTGACTGAGTAGAGGTGGAACAGCAGAAGTGTGTTTGTGTGTGTGTACGCGTGTGTCTGTGTGTGTGTGTGTGTGTGTGTGTGTGTATGTGTGAGCATGTATTTATCACTTTGTGGGGACCAAATGTCCCCATAAGGATAGTAAAACCCGAAATTTTTGACCTTGTGGGGACATTTTGTCGGTACCCATGAGGAAAACAGCTTATAAATCATACTAAATTATGTTTTTTGAAAATTTAAAAATGCAGAACGTTTTCTGTGAGGGTTAGGTTTAGGGGTTGGGTTAGGTTTAGGGGATAAAGTTTGTACAGTATAAAAACCATTATGTCTATGGAAAGTCCCCATAAAACATGGAAACACAACAAGTGTGTGTGTGTGTGTGTGTGTGTGTGTGTGTGTGTGTGTGTGTGTGTGTGTGTGTGTGTGTGTAAAAAAGGGGAGGAAAGGGTGAACCAAAAAAGCAGGACACACTGTGCCAGGTTCAACACGTGTCTGCAAAAGCCTAGAGGTTCTGCAACAATCTGTTCCACTTGGTTCACTGCAATGCTGTGACCTCGATTTCTGGACTGCTGTTGAGAGGCTCCTTGCACTTAGGCTTGACACAAGCACAGGACTGCCCTTATCACTGCTGCCCCACCTTTGCAAGGGTGTGTGTGTGTATGTAGAGGGAGGTGCCTATAAAGTAGTGCAGTTGGTGCAGAATAGTGGTGCTCCCTCTGCCCCCTGTCTAGTGCAGGATCAACATCTCTGCAGTTTGGTAGTGCTGAAAAATGACACTTTCAATTGGGGTCAATTGGACCCTGCCTCTGGATTTGAGATGGCAGCCATGATGAGGGGTTATCTCAGGATGAGGAAATAATTGGCTTTCAGGAGGAACAGTAAGACCAGGCAGTGGAGGTAGGAGAGAGGGTTGTGAAACACTAGGGGTCAGTGGAAGTCCATAAAATCATTCCAAGTATGAACTGAAAAAACAAAACAACTAATAACGTAGAACTGCAAGCTAGGTTGCTAACAAACAATGGTCTACTGATGCATGTATGGAGTAGGGATGGGCATTTTGGTAATTTTGTCTACTTGAGTACTCTTGACTAATTACTTGAGTACTTGTCGAGTAATTAAGGGGCAATTACATGTTCATTACTGTATATATAATAACATGTCTGTCAAACGTCTATGGCTGCTGCATTGCATCTTGTTGTTCAGTGTCTCATCTATTCATTATTATAGGCTGTTATAAAATTGTATGTTACAAAATGTACAAAAGATTATGCATCCCAGTTTGTCAATATGTGAAGATTCGCTGCTCAACTCTGGAAAGAATGTGCACAATACACATCTGTCTATTCTACCTTCAAGTTACCGTAGTAATCTTAGTAAGTGCGCACTACTTGCCTGCTGTACACTGCCGACACGCGCCTGGTGTGTATGTGTAAGTTTGTGTGTGTGTGTGTGTCCACGAATGTTCGCTCTATTGAGGAAAGCTGCGATGCTCTGTATTGTTGTTGCTGTGATTCATGAAGCATTCCGTTAAACTCGGAGAGTCTGAATTTCCACTTTACACCTTTCAACTGAGGTAAGTGCAACGGAATGACACTTTATATCGCATATCTAACTTGGAAACTCGAGCGGAAATCTTAATTAATTTAGTCGAGATGCAGGTGTGTGTTATGTCACACGGGAAAGGGAGATTTAGTCATTGACAATCATTCACTTTATTAAATAATATCCATTAACGAGTCAAAGTTCTTTAAATGATAATAAAGTGTGTTTAGCAAACGTTTTACAGAGACAGGTTTTCAAAACACGGTTAATTACACTTTCTTTGCTGTGATTATTGTAACGATAGCATTGTAGCATCGTATCAGTTATAAGAAGACATAAGAAGTCTCTGATAATCAATGTACCCCTCAAAGTCACAATGTAATCAATCTCAAAATTAAATATAAGCTCCCTCTTTGACACATTTGTGTTTAGTTGTCAGGTAATTGTCACTGGATTTCAAATTAAGTGAAAAGTCACATCATGCGTGATCACTATCGATCATCTTTTCATGATCGATCATTGCTGCCACGTCCCTGCCACGAGTACCCAAGTCCTCAAGTACTCATTCCCATCTCTAGTATGGAGCACACTGGATAGATTTGTGGGAAAATTATGAAATATGTTAAATAAGGTATAACCTTCTTCCCCATGTCCACCCCTGCTCATACTTGAAGTTAGGGATTTGAACATATATATACATGAAAATAATTAATGTTTTACATGCGTTCTATGTACAGTAATATTATTTTAAAAGTATGTGTAACTCAAGTAATGTACTTAAACTGTAATCTGATTACACTAATTTAAAATGGAATGTGTTGCTATCATTTTTGTACTAAATAGTCATTAGATTACAGTGATTAATTACTTTCTAATTAGATTACACCCAATGCTTGATACAGACATGAATATTACCTAGAATCATGCTTTTTGTCGTCATGCAACTTATTTCTAATCTAATTGATCAGATTTACGATTTTATTTTAAGGACAATATTTGCTAATAAAACATTTGACATTATTTGGTGTACAAATTCTCTAGTTGTGCAGGGATCAAAGCCATATCTATGGACTGAATATCATAGAGATTTGGGGGCCAGAAAGCAACAACCTAGCAACCAGCCAAAAGACCCAAGCAACTGCATGGAAATGCGCTTGCAACCACTCAACACAGAAGCATCAAGGCAGAACCTTTAGCGTGGGCAAGCATCAATTACATTTGCTTCAGAAAATATAAAAACCTTCCTACTATTATTAATATTGTCAGTCATTATTGTCATAATTTTCACTACAATTATCATAATCTTTAAATACATTATTGCCTATGATTATGTCTAAAGACATTAATGTCTATATTGTTCTAAATGGCTATTTCAATGACTAAACAACATAATTTCTATTGCATGCCTGACAAACCAATAGTCATTTTCTCTGTTACTCATCCCTCACCTCCCTTTCTCCTTGCCTTTCTCTCCAATTTGCTCCAGACTAATTATGGTGGAGTTTGAGTATTTTTACTGCCAGCAATTCTGTACCACCAAAGTGGTTCACTTAAACAGCGGTGATATTAGCCTGTGGTAATTATCTAATTGTCTGAGCCATGTCTGTCTTTGATTTATGGTGTTGCATCTGAGCCTGACCTGATTTGTAATGAGGTCCCCCCACTTGTGAAAATCTGAACCTGAATTGCCCAATTATTTCTCTGTGAGGTTTTGGTGGCTGTTGACATTGATGGCGTGCATTCTCAAATAGTTGATACCAGCTTTTGCCTAACCACAATAATATGATCCATCAATTTAGAATATACCCACCTCTCTCACTTACAACAGCACAGTACATGCAGAATCCATCAATCCTTGCATCCATCAATACTGCAAACAGGACAATATTTCTTCATTGCTGCTGTGCTAAAGAAGTTTTGTGTATCCACTCATCTCTGGCATAGAGGTGCACAGATTCCCCCTACTCAATGGTTCCAGCTGCCAGACTGAGACTGCCAATCTTACTAATATGTCTTTGGGGAGAACGACAACAGGAGCAGCAAAGGACGCGTCACCTCTGGGCCCCATAAATCCTGCCCACTCCCGATTACCAAGTTCAGGCTACAATGTCAAAGAACTGGGCATTCATTGGAGCAAGTTGCTTGGCACCAAGGACAAAACTGACAGGAAACATAAGGCCCCCATTTGCAGCACGGACAGCAGGAGGGAACGTGCAGTACCACGTGAAGAGTAGGCCTGCTCGTGAGAACATACACAACACACAGATGAGATGGCCCCTCTCAAATTAGCACTGAGCAGGGTGACTGCCATCACACCGGCTGATGAAGAGACGCGTGGCTGGCACTACTTGCGCTGCTAAGGCATTCATCAAATTAATTACTGCTGCACCCAACCACCTCTCTGATACCTCTTTATTTTGGGTCCTGTAAACGGGGCCTCAGACGAGTCCTGACAGGGAGCCCTAATACACACACACTGCTCTACCCCAGCAACATAATTAATTGAAAACTTTGCCGGCTTGACAAATTGGAATGATGAATCTATCTTCTATGAATAGCTTAAAGAAAGAGAGAAAGGGAAAGAAAAAAATTCATAATCAGTCAAAAATGTAGAAGCAACAATTCTCTCTCTCTGGCTTTGCAGTGTATTGAGAGCCATTAGGGCCAAGAGAAACCATGGCATGGTGAAAAGACTGTCTTTACTTCCATCCGCATCTCGTTTGATAACTTTGGCTCTTCAATTTAATAGAGTGGCAAAGTGGAGCTGTTCCTCTGTAAGATTCAAGAGAAATAAAAGGAGGTAAATTCATTAATCATGCACTTGCGCTCTTTTTTTTAATTTACAGTTGAATATAGATGGGTAGGATTCTGTGGTGTCTCTCCAATTCTAACAATGTTTATGGTTTGTATTGATGTTGTTTTTTTAGTAGGGCTGTCAATCGATTAAAATTTTTAATCAAATTAATTACTTGGTGTACAAATAAATTAATCACGATTAATCACATCTACAAATATTTGCTGAGAAAGCCCCTCATATAACAATAATTCAATATATAAAGATTATACATATTAATATCAATATATAATTATACATAGTTATCTTTAAATATTATATATATATATATATATATATATATATATATATATATATATATATATATATAAAATAAAATATTCAGATAATTAAAATGCATTACATTCTTGTGGCAGAAGTGTTAATCATTGATAATACAATACAAAAAGCGGCTTTAGAATACAATGTATAGTTTACTACCATATTATTGAACATAAGCCAATCATTGGCATACAGTTCACTGCAATCCATAACACAAGTGAATTTGTCAATCAGTTGGAGATTTATTATGTGGGCTTGTTTAATAACCCGTCAATTTACACCTGCGTCAGACATGCTTGTGTAGCGTCTCGGGTGTGTTGTGTCATAAACATAAAATGTTTAGGTCACTGTGTCAAGTTAAATATAGTTTAATACTCTATCTATAAACACTTCTTGAGATCCCTTAGTTCGCATTTGCGCTCCTTCAAGTGTTTTGAATGCAAAAACGTAACACATGTTTGTGTTGTGTGTCTGCGGAATGTTGTTTTCAGGTGGTACTACAAGCCTGCATTTCTCAGGAATCTTCTATATTATGGTCCGGGATTTAGAATTACTAAATTAACGCATTAAATCGACAGCCCTATTTTTTTGTAAAACTTTTTTCATGAGACCCATCAAGCTTGTAAAGAGTTCACACACTCATACACAGAGATAGTTTTTTCAACATCAAAATATTAGGTTAAAATAACGTGTAAGAGAAAGTGTCTATGAAAAAAGCACAATGAGAATTTGGCAGACATAATTTGCATGTCCTGCTCCCGGACATACGGGTATAAAGGCGGGGAAATGCATCTGTTTCATTCAGGATTTTTCTGAGGAGCCGGAAATGGTCCGGCCACAACAGTGGCTCAGCTCAGCGACGTGGCCGGGAGGACACAACGTCTCGTTTCCTCCATCAGGGAATGGAGGTTACATCCGTAACCTAGACGTTCCCTGTCTGTCACTCACTTCGACGTTGTGTCGAAGAAGCGACACTAGAGGTCCAATTTAAATCACGCCATGCGCTGAGCCGTGTACGTGTACTGCTGACACAGGAGCGTGCAGGTTCTTGACGTGCCAAAATGACCAGCTGTATCAGAGTGCATGTACCCTTCCCCCAATTCCCCATAATGTCGTCGGAATCCTTATAGTTACCCTAGACAGGGTAACAAGGCGACGCTTGCCAACCTGGGAAAGGGCCGAGCCTAGCCGGGCCTCCTTTCTCTCTATGTTTCTCGCATAGTCAACGGCTGGGACCCTTACATGCATCGGGGAAGGGGTCTTACCCAGTTTCCTATACTTTCAGGGGGAAAAGACCCTGCGGAGACCACACCTACCCAGAGAGGGGGAGGTTAGAGTGGTGACATACACCACATGGGCTTTTAGGTCACATGTGGGAAGTGGCATGGTGGTAGATCCCGCCTTTTCGGAGGGAGGAGTTGCTACAGACACTGCGACGGGGGGCAGTGGGAACTGCCCAAGGGAGAAGCAGGTCCGCTCGTAAGGGACCGTACAGCGGAAAATACACACAGGGGGGAAGTCCATGTAGGATCCCTGACCTGTGGAGCACCTATTCCAGTACAGGGTAGATCTGAATTGGCTCGGCAAATTCCTCTGAATTGTGGACCCAGAGGGCTAGGGAGGAGTCATCCAGGGAGCCGAGTGATTGGGATCGCCTGGGAGAAAAAGTGCACGGTTTTACCTCAACTAAGGGAAAGGGCACTAGGTGCAATCGATCCACCTGGTCAGTCCGTCAGCGTGTTACCGAGTTCTACTGGCTCAGACCTGAGAAAACACGAGACGAAACTGACTCTACCCTGAGATTGTAAAATCTTGCAAATGTATTAGGTGTTGCCCAACCTGCTGCTCTGCATATGTCTGCCAGGGAGATGCCTCTGGCCAGTGCCCATGAGGACGCAACACTCCATGTTGAGTGTGCTCAGACCCGCAAGGGGGGCACAGTCTGAGTACGATAGGCCAATGAAATGGCGTCCACCACCTTGTGGGAGAGCCTCTGTTTGGAGACAGCGTTCCCTTTCCGCTGTCCACTAAAGCAGACAAAGAGCTGCTCAGAACATCTAAAGCTCTGCGTGCGGTCCAGACAGGTACGCAAAGCACGTACCGGACACAGCAACGAAGGGGCTGGGTCTGCCGCCTCCCGGGCAGCGCTTGCAGGTTCACTATCTGGTCTCTGAAGTGCGTGGTAGGAACCTTGGGCACGTAGCCCGGCCACGGACTTAGGATCACATGTGTGTCTGCCGGACCGAAATACAGGCAAGTGTCACTTACAGAGAAGGCTTGCAGGTCCCCGACCCTTTTGATGGAGGCGAGCATGATCAGCAGGGCAGTCTTTAGGGAGAGGGTCCTGAGTCCAACTGATTCTAGCGGCTCGAAGGGGGGTCTCTGAAGGCCCGAGAGGACCACTGAGAGATCCCAGGAGGGGGACAGGCTTGGCTGGGAGGGATTTAACCTCTGGATTCCTCTTAAGAACCTGATAATCAAGTTGTGCTTACCCAAAGACTTGCCGTCTTAAAAGTGTCTACAGAACCATCAAGGAAAAGTGGAAATGGTTCGACCAAATGGATGCCATCTTAACCGGCGAACAATGGGAGGGAGAGTGCCCTGGATTCAGCCATGATGAATGATGGTACATTTTGTTATGTTAACTCTATACTCTGCTTGAAAGCTTCACTTCATTTAGTTGACCAGCTGCTGGAAGCTTGCTTCTAAAACAACCTGGCCAATTTAACTGTAACACTTGTGTAAAATCACCATGCAACAACTGCTTTATGCAGCACAATGAGCTAGTAGCTAAAAGTTAGCAGTCGTGTTATTGTTTTGGTCAGATTGTTTCGTGTTTAAGATGATGTCAAGGCAGTAGAAGCATCTATGATGATCAGCCTATAATCCCACCCAAGTGTAGATGGCACTAAACTGCAGTGGAAATGCAAGCTCTGAAAAGTAAAGCGAGTAGAGTTGGGGCAAGTCGAACTGTAATGTGCAGTGGAAAAGTGCCTTTAGTTCACGAGAGAATGAAGCGAACCACCAATCGCGTGTGAAACAGTGAGACATGAAAATTATGATAAACTATAAGAATTTAAACACAGCTGTAACACAGCACAAGAGGACGTCAAAAATATGATCGATCAGAACACATTTACAGAACATGAATAATCACTATGAAATCATGAATAATTATAATACATCATCTGCTAGAGCAAAAAAAATAAATCTGTATTTGATGAAAATATTAAAATAGACAATACATCGATGAGAAAGTAACTTTATGTAGGTCCACAACAAAAACATTCACTTTTTGAAAGTTTAATATCTTGACTTGATTAAGAAACAATTAATTATAAGCTTTAGTATGAAATTAAATTACTAACTTAATATAATTTAATTCTATTAGGCATTAATACACTATCAAATAATACAAATGTGAGCAATTGGAAAATTAGTAGATGTATGCACTAATAAAGACTTATTTGTTATTTTCTTTCTAGCAGCACAAGACACAATAAAGATATATTTGGTGTGCTAGTGTGGTTTCATTGAAATTCTCGTTAAATACTATGTTCATGACATCCCTGCCAGCAAATCCTAGTAAGAAGGGATTTGGGTGGCATGCACACTTTTCTGATATATATACAGTATATTGTGGAGCGATAATGTTATTATATTTTAAAGTAATTTGATCATTATTTATAGTGTATTTATATCTTACTTGTTGATATCTTATTACTATATCTTACTATATAATTATTTTATATTTATTTATTCATACATATTTTGAGGTCAGTGTGGGAAAATGATTGGAATTTTTTTTTATTGTCTTTAAATAAATGCAATACTTCCAAAACTATATTTCTTGCAATAAATAATTATCATAAATAGCTTATTTTGTCAATTTAGGAGTCAGAGATACTGGGGGGAGAGACTGTAAATTTGCTCACAGTTGATTGGTCCAGAATCTGGATGAGATCTCTGATCAGGAACATAACCTGCACCAGAGCATGTTAGCCTTTTAGCGCATGGTAACATGGTATCCCTGTGTAGGGAATTTGTTAGTATAAATGTAGATGGGATCAGTTAGTGCCCGCATTTTCAAAGCAATATATGTAGGATATTTGGTTGATGTAGATGTGCACGGTATTGGTCAAAGCAGAGCCGGCCCAAGGCATAAGCGAACTAAGCGGCTGCTTAGGGCCCCGGTGGCCACCAGGGGGCCCCCAAGAGCACATACTTTTTTTTTTTTTTTGTGATTATACTGTCAATGGACAATGCAATATTAAACGCAATATTATGTAAACAGGCTGCAGGATGCAAGCACATTCAGACAGCAAAACAGCAATGTCACAAAAAAGGACATATCCTCTGGTGCAAAGAAAAGGAAAAAGAAGAAAAAAGAGGAAGAGAAAAAAACAGCATGATAAAGGTATGTTAAGTAGCTAGGCTGTTAAGAGCTAACATTAGCTGGCTAGTTAGTTAACATAGCCTTTGTAGCATATCTGCTTTTTTAGGAAAGTTTGATTAAACATCAGTAAATAGCCTTGACATCTTAATATATTATAGTACAACATATTACTTAGCAAGTTTAGATTAAAGTTTTTGTCTTCTGTGTAAAAATAACTTTACTGTGTATATATTTTTGTAATAAAAATAAGCTTCTGTTCCATAAACTTTGTACTGATAAGAACTTAACATTATTTACATTAGTCTACCATTTGGGTCTTTGCTATTATATTCCAATATCATTATGCCTCAGTTAGCTAGTTATAGATTAAGAGTTGTTTAGGTGTACAGATGGCTTGCTGCTGTGTATAATAATTTGTGTTGAGAAAATAACATATTTTGTCAAATATTCTGTCAAATATGTACTCTTATGAAACATCCCTAGGAGCACTGTTGAAATATTTTGGACGTGGGGCACAACTGACGCCACCTGCCCCAAGTGCCAGTGCTACAGCTGATGATGATTTTTCAACAATCCCAGATCAATATATTTATATGGATAAACCATGCCTTTGTTTTTGACAGACAGTTGCATTACATCTAACATGGCTAGCTTTTATTATTATTTTCATCTTTCATCAGGTCCATCCTCTGCATGCGAGGAGCACTTCCCAGCACGTGCATCCACTGATGTGGTCATCTGACTCAGAAAGGACTGATCTGGTAAGCAGAGGGCCACTGCCTATAAAGTAAAACTTCACATTCCCTGAAAAACCTGATGGCCTAAGCTTCCACTACACCTACAGAAAGTTCATTAATGGGGAAATAATGTAAGAGGAGCTGCTCACTTATTTAAAAAGAAATGATACTGTCTACAGCTTCTGCTGCTAATTGTTCTGTAGGAAGTACACAAAATTGGTAACAGATGGACAGCAAGATTGGGTAAATATAGGTGTGCTACTGTCACATTTAAAACCGTAGAAGGGTAAAATCATGCCAGGCAGACATTGGTATGTTGTAAGCAACACAGCTACAACTAATAAAATTGATAAGGGGTGTGTTAGATTTATAGTGTGCGAATAATCAAGCATTGACAATATTCAATCATATTGGCGGCCCCGAGGGGCCCCCAAATCAAATTCTGCTTAGGGCCCCATAAAGGCTTGGGCCGGCCCTGGGTCAAAGTGCCACATACATTGCTATAATTTGTAGGGAAACAGTATATTTGAGCTAGGAATTAAATTCAACTGTCCTTATTTTACATTATTATGTAAGGACATTTATGATGGAATTAGTCAAATTTGTTGCCTCGTTGCACAAGGAAGTAACGTACGACTTGGAACTGTGGCCATATAATCTCTATCTCTCTGGACGAGTTGAGATTACTCTGTGTTACACCGAACACTCTAACGGATCCGAAGGAGACCACCGAGCAATCCGCATCTTCATCCGTTTTCCTGCAGAAGTGAAGAAGATTTCTATTCCCTCTTCAACCAAGTTGACATCGCTGATTTCTCCGCCAGCCCACTGAGAATCAGCAGCCATACCGCCTTCCGACAGAGCGAGGAAACGGCCTCCTGTCATCACCCGAGCCTCAAGGAACCGAGTCGGAGTCAAACGATGGATGAACACACATTCTACCTGCATTTTCACGCAATCCAAGTAAGAGTTTTACATCTGGGCAGAGATAGAATAGTTTAGTGTGTTATTCTTGTGTATCAAGTTTATTGCTTGTACAGTTTACAGACCACCGAGTTCACTCATTGTTGCTAATAATACTCAAGGTATTAATGTAACGTACTGTTATCATTAATACGATTTTGCTGTGTTGTAATCCAACCACGTTGGACTGTTGTGTATTTATGCCATCGCGGATGAGACCGGCACACTGAGTTTATCCTTTAAAGAATCAAAGACCGCAGGACAGTTTAAGAGCCGTTCACTGCTTCTCTAAGTGATAAAGTAACAGCTGGCTTCTCTCCCACGATCACGAAACCTGCTTCAGTGCCACCTCTTTATTCTCTCTCTCTGTTGTACTAACCGCACACACACACGACCCCTCACAAACATTTGGCTAGTAGATAACTTCGTTATAAAGCTCAGCTTTGTCCCCAAATTATCGTACAAGCAGAGACATGCGATAAACAGGCATTCCACCCACATTCACACCCATATTCTCTAGCTAGAAATCTTGTGTGACGTCCGGCATTTTGTGCGCATCACTCCATTCTCACACACACACACACACACACACACACACACACACACACACACGTTGTGTTTCCACGTTTTATGGGGACTTTCCATAGACATAATGGTTTTTATACTGTACAAACTTTATATTCTATCCCCTAAACCTAACCCTACCCCTAAACCTAACCCTCACAGAAAACATTCTGCATTTTTACCTTTTCAAAAAACATAATTTAGTATGATTTATAAGCTGTTTTCCTCATGGGGACCGACAGAATGTCCCCACAAGGTCCAAAATTTCGGGTTTTACTATCCTTATGGGGACATTTGGTCCCCACAAAGTGATAAATACACGCTCACACACACACAAACACACACAAACACACACATACCTACCTCATGTGTTTTAGGCTTATTTTGGTTACCATATCTAAATCATGTCACTGTTTAGTTTGTAGTTGTGTTGTCAGAAGTTTATTGACTGCATTGATTGATATTACTGCATCAATAAACTTTGTTATATTTCAAAGAGAAGTGTTTTGGTTTGTTTTGCATACACCTATGTCAAAGGCTGGCAGTGGATGCCAGTGCTCGGATTCAAGCCTTCGTTGTTTCCTTTTGAATATTGAAGTTCTCTGGACGTCGATTTTCCTAAGAGAACAATCTAATATTGAGACTGTTATACTGTCTGTTATTAGTCCCTGATTCCAGGGTGGTGCGCTGGCGATATTAATCCTTATTAATATTCTATTCATTTTGATTATTGACAATTATCTTTGATGATTGTTGAATTTGAAGTATCAGTAAGCTAGTGTTAATTCTAATCAATGTTTCATTAATAATTTTGTTTATCTTTGATAGTAATTAATATCCTATTGAATTTGATAATTGATGGTTGTCTTTGATGAATGTTGATTTAAAGGATTAAAAAGCTAACATTGATCCTATTGAGTGTTCTAATGATTTTAATACTTGATAATTATATATGACAATTATTAATTATTACTAATATCCAAACCCGCTGCTAAATGTAGAACTCTACACATTAGACAACCATTATAAATTAGATAAATGACAAATAACTAGATTATTTGTCTGAATAAAATTCTCCACCATTAAAATCGTAATACAACGTCTCGTTGTATCCACTCACAATTTCTACTGTAAGGAATTAGCTTTAATAAGGGAATTATGATTAATTTTCTTATTGGAGTAATATTATTCTCTTGGCTTATTGAAAATAATATTACACATATTTAGGTACAGCTTTGAAGCGAAATCTGTTAAAAACAGGTATGAGATTTAACAAAATTATATCACAGTCAAATTATCTTTGAAAACAGACAAACTTTATTGCTATTCTAAACATAAAACTACATCGACACAACCTTGAGTGAGTGAGTGACAGAAGGTGAATGTTCATTGTGTCGAAGAAACGACACTAGGGGTCTCTCTTGAGAGCCTCACGCATCTCTGAACTTGAAAAAAGGCCAATGAGAAATTGGCAGACAGAATTTGCACGTCCCGCCCCATGACATACGGGTATAAAGGGAGGTAAATATGCATCTGTCCATTCAGATTTTTCCTTCAGAGCCAAGCGGTTGTGTGATCAGCGAGCTGTAATCACCGACTGTTTCACTCATCTCTACAAGAGTGTATGCTGTTGGATCTACGACACATATCAGCGGCTTTCTCCTTCTCTGCACTACAGTGCAGCTTTGCCCCTGGGCGCTTTGACAGAGCTTTTAAAAGAGAATATTTTTACTAAAAGTGTTTATTTCTCTAAAAGAACAATAGACAGTGGCGTTGATTGTAATTTTCAGGATGCGTCTTTATAAAGATGCCCTTCCGCCCCTGTGTAGTTCCTGGATGCGGTTGAGATCTCCAAAGGAGGAGATGGTGGGCTAGTTGTGAAATGTGATGAGGGCGAACGCTGCCCTGTTGATTTATATATGCTACTGTTGCTGTGTTGTTCCCCCGGAAGATAGAAAGCCTTGACTGTAACATTGCCATGGTCATTTTCTCACAATGAGAACATGAACCATCCACAACATCCTTGGTTACAAATCATACTGATTAATTTGTTAGTTTTACAACAGGAATAATACATTACACGTTATGAGAAACCTGATAGTTGAATACCAAGATACCATACAAGATTAAAGATTGAAATTGTAGCGGGTACAGGATCTCTGTATCAGCTGACAGTTAAGCATTCCCAGCAATCTGTGGAATGGTGAAATAAACACAGGGCAACAATGTGCGTGTGATCAACTCTGGTCTTGCTTGGTTATCTATTTTAGCAAAATGTTCACATTAGAACAAACACAAATATCAAAAAGATAAATTGTCAAAACAAATTGTTTTCTTTATGTAAATCTCCTCTGTTTCAGTCTCTTTCTTGCAAATACACAGTGTTTTCATGAAGATCTGTCCATCAGCCAATCACTGTGTTACTCATTTGCATATTAAAAATGCTATTCAGTATTACATGACTTTCAGAAATTTCACTCAGTTCAAATAAAATAAATTATATCAAACACGTTTTCAAACATGAAGTTTCTGTTTGTTTTACCCATTCAAGACCACTCACATGCATTTTTAAAGTGAACTAAACATTATATGAACTAATATAAAGACATATTTAAACATTCACCTTCAAATCAACACTGTAATTGGACAGACATATCATCCAATCGCGGGTGAATATCGCGATTTCATTTCATGATCAACCATGCAAAATGTTATCAAAACGAATCAATTTCCAACATTTTTCAATTTATAAAACAATTGACTAACCTGTGGAAAGGTGAAATAAACACAGGACAACAATGTGCGTTTGATCAGCTCTGGTCTTGCTGGCTTATCACGAACAACGCAGCAGACCCATCGCAACACACTGCACTTCCATAGCACCCTCTAATGGTCTGACAGAACCATTATTCCCTCAATGTATTTTTACATACAGAGAAAAGATTAATTTCACCATTTGTGATGAACCAACAATTGGGGCATCACAAAATCATCGGTTTGTTTTGTTAGAAGTGATTACAAACCACAGACACATCAGGCTATAATCATTCATTTGTAAGTTATAAAAGTTACCACAGTTCAAAGCAATTATCAGAATTATCTAGGAAGGCTAGGTATGGTGTAAATTGGGGGTTTAAATGCATTCTGTATATTATATAGTGTAATTGTGTTAACTGCAAAGTACTGTGACTTTGTGTGAAATGTTCCGGGATGATGAAATGTCCTTTTTAGCTGCTGTTTGCAGGATAATAATCACAATATCTCGTGATCTGATGAGGACAAAATCTTTTGTGTTCTGAGATTTTCTTGAGAATTCCAGCGAGGGTGTGTTCTCTTTCTTTTATTGCTTGTGACCTTTGAACTTAGGGCCTCTTTGCAGAGAAGTTCTCAAGTCATGTGCGATCTAGAAAAGTATCTTTGTTAGTTTTATTGGCCAGTTGTGAGACTTGTTGGTGCCTTCTTTTAATTTATGACGTTGAGGAATTCTAATTCAACGGTTGTGTTTTTTTCCTAGATTCAAATCATATTGCTGCAATTCTTCTGCATGGATAATCCTACACACGAATAAAGCCTATCCACTTTACTGGTACCGCAAATTCATAGTTCACTTAAAATAATTTTTAACTTATCTAGCTAGCTGCTTAATCCTGCTTTGTGACATAGGTTTATTCATGTAAAGGCTGTTATGGTTTTTTCTTACTCCTGTGTTTTCTGATTTCTTTGTACATCATGAGTTTTCATCAAATGCCTTACATATAGATCCACATCTCTTGCCTCATCTTCTACAAGCCCTGACACATACATATGAGAAGGTTGCAGATGTGAAGGACACACCTTTTCCATGGTAAATTGTCTTCCTTAATAGGTAGAAGCCTGTTTGTGAAATATGAGGGGCAAACTGCTATGTGACATTACTGTCATCCCCAGGGAGGGAAGCAGATGGATTTCAGTTCAGAGAGAACCTAGACAGGACAAGAGGACTAAATAAAGTCTTAGATGGATGGAACTGAATTCCCACTAGAAAAACCTGCAAGACTGTGAGATTCCCAGTGCCCTCTTAGAAATGTTTACTTGCTCTTCAAACACTCATAGGGATGATGTACAGTACATATTTAAATAAAACTGTATTTTAGTATTGTTTGCAGAGGCTTTCATGTAATAGTGTCATTTCTACTGTAGTAATTATGTTAATGTAAATTAATCACATTGCATTGCTGAGTAAAATGTACAAATTAAGTTGTTCGGTATGATTATATTTTCTTGACATACTTATACGTATAGTGATCCACACTCGTATGCATTTTATGTAATGTATGGTAAATCAATCTGTATATAATTTGAATACATTTTAAGTTGAGTATGATCAGTTAAAGATTAAAGAGTTAAAGAGCTTTTTTGATGTGCCACTGTAATGTTTAGTTCTTTTTAGGACTCATATTCATTCATATTCATACACGCTTATATTCAAGACTAAATCTCCTGGTTATTTGCATGTCATATTACTGAGACTAAACAAAATCCTGTTTCATGAATGTCTGCCCAAAGCAATCACTGCATCTCACGCATTAAGTGAAAAGTATTTATTCTTCATAATATCAATACTAAGAGTGCTTCAGGAGATAGAAAAAATATATAATTTCAAGGAAAATCTTGTTAACAGGGATAAGTTGTATTATATGTGAACAGGAATGTCATGAATGTTGTATGAGATGATGTTATATAAATCTCATTCATATTATTTTCATATTTTAATTTGTTTAAATTCTTCTGATGTTTGCATTAGTATGATTTTTTTAAGGGAAGTGCTCTTAATGTGTGTTTCTTTTTTTTCATTCTTACATTATTAAAGAGATTAAAATGGTAGTTAATACTATTAATATTGTACAGCAGTATTACAGTATACTACTATACATTATGAAACTTCAAGGAATGTTCCAGATTCAACATTGGACAGTAATTGTGGCATGTTGACTACTACAAAATATAATTAGCCTTGTCCCTTGTTTATATATAAACAAGGGACAAGGCTAATTATATTTGCTTATTTGCTTATAAGCATTTGTCAAATGCTTTTGCTTACGAGCATTTTGTTTTGCTTACGGGTATTTTGTTTTGCTTATGGGCGTTTTTGTGTTTTATTTTGCTTCTTTAATTTTGCCTTTTTTTGGTGTTGCTTACGGACACTTTATTCTGCTGTTTGCTCCCCGGCAATTGTGTTGCTGTTATGCTTTGCGGCTCGCTTGGGCTTTCCGGTTAAGCGCCTCGCGTTTGCTGTGCTGCATATCAGCTCCTATTCGTGTAGTTCGTTTCCCCCTTTGTGCTGTGTTTTTGTCTGTTAACTGTTGTAATAGTGTGACATTATCTTGTGGTTATTGTTTTGATTTTAAGTTGAGTTTTTTGTAATGTGACCATATATAGTGTGGGAGGCAGATTGTTAAAGGTTGGTATTTCCCACACTGTCACATTATACCGGTTGTGGTGTATGCTGTGTTCTTGTATATTGTTATTTCTGTGAAATCTTGTCTAATTTGAGTCTCTCTTTTCTCCAGGAGCCAGTGAGGTCTTTGTGGGGAGCAGGGGAGGCTAGCTGTCGTGATTCAGTGGTGTGCTTCACAAGTGTTCTAAGTGTGCCGACACAACTTTATGGTGATTGTGGTGTTTGATGATTTGGCGTGAATTTGAGGTGGGTTTGGATTATCTCCCGAGTCGGCTGGCCTGCATTGCTCCTGCTAAGCCTGGCCCTGGAGAATTGTTATTTGTTTTAAATATTTATTGTGCTTCAAGGGAGAGAGAACCTATAATTGTATGTAGTTTTAGTAATAATGAAGTGTCAATAAAAGCTATATTTTTGTATTGATACTCACGTCTCCCTTTTCGCTTATTTCTTTGCCTTCAATTGGTAAAACTTACTTTTGTGTCCTTTATTGGGAGTATTTCCCTGGCTCTCCCCCAGGGTGGCGTAGTTGGGTTTAATTTAAGTTTCCCTCCAGTCGGGAATGCCACATTTGCATATCAATGTGGCAAATGTGATGAGGTTATTAGACACAGTGTCTCCTATAAGGACAGTACATTAACCTGTATGGCCATGATATATTGCCTTAGCTAATCTTTAACTAACTTTATTACATTAGCTAGTTGCTCATGAAACATGCATGTTAGCAAGACACAACTATATTTGTCTTTTGGCTAATTAGCTGTAAAGTCGAGGCACTGGTAGCTTAGTCTTTTATGAACAAAAGATTAAGCTACCAGTCACGCACTTCCACACAAGAGGGGAGGGAGGGGCTGGGAGGGGCTGCTGCCTGCCTGTCTGTGTCTGATGTGCCGATGTGTGCTGCACTGAGATGTGCAGGGAGAGTATAGCCACAAGACAATAACATAATACATGTTAATATGATTTTAGTGTGCTATAATCGCTTGTGAAGTGTAAAGTTATCCAATATTAAAATTTGTTGCCACGATGATGCACCACCGGTAAATCCTATATGTATAATGTTATGACTGACACACTTAAAGCAGTGTGTATTTGAATGTTTATGGTCTGGACCCATTCACTTTCGTTGTAAATTCCTTACTGTAACCAAAAATTTTTTTCATTTTGTTTTTTAAATAATTTATATTATATTTGGGACGAGTTGAAATTGTGATGATCAACATTATGCTACAAATGCTGTTAATTGAGCTTAACTTTAATTGAACCTGGAACATTCCTTTCAGTTGCACTCTCCTCCTGAGGAAAGCAGAGCAGCTTTGGAGATCATTTACTCTGTTTCTCTGTCTGCTCCCTTCAGGTTTCTTGCAAAAATTTTCTTTCAGACTCATTGTCTCATTAGAATTCTTCTGAATTTTTAATGAAGCAAAGATCCTAAAGCTCTGTAAAACAGAGCAGATAAAACACAGGTTCATCCACCTGACTTTTCATTAAAATGTGGGTAACTGTCATTTCCAAGTGCACAGCCTCTGCTTGCTTGAGGAAGAGCATCATACTTTTCACCCACCTAACTAAATCATATTCCATGTACATTTAAGCATCTGGAGCCCTGTAGCTTACAGCAGTGCAGAACAGGAGGTTTGCTGAGTTCATAAATGAATAAGAATCTCCAAATTAGTTTGCTGACCTCTTAAGCTCCATGAAATTAATACAAGCAGACATCCTACACGCTACAGGGCTACGCTGGAGCTGCAGAGCTGGGGGAAGATCACTTAAGCTCTCAGAGTTTCCTGAAAATTTTATAAGCTGACTTTCCAAGACACATTGTTGCATTTTATTGATGGTGGCAGGGAGCAGTATGAAGGCAAATAAACCTTCAGTGACTTCACTTAACCCCCTTGTATAAGAACAGGGGCATTACGGTCCTTTTCTTTCCCTTTCTGTTTTGTTCTATTTGCTGCCGCGGGCCCCGGGGCTTAAGCCAAGGTAAGCCCATGCATTTAATGCGTGGTCTATGGATGTGGTCTATTTAAGTGTTCATTCATTCAGGGTACCACCGGCAATCAAAAGGATAGAGGAGAAGATACACCATCTCTGAACATGCCTCGTTTGATCTTGCTATTTTTTTATATTTTTTCACATTTAATGTTCCCTTTACAAAAAGATTCACTATGATGCTGCGCTGCTAAGCGCTACGGGGAACAACCCTAGTTGTGACCGAGCTGAATAATGTGTGTAACATGTCAATGAGCATTGACCGGAATTTATAGCCTCGGCTGATGTAATCATTAGATGCACCTGCGGCCAGGCTATAAATGGATATGTCACCAGGTGTCGTCAGAAACTCTTTTTTTCAGAGCGATTCTGTTTCTGTGTGTGTTTTACAAACCCTGTCAAAACTTTCTTTCCTCTGTTAGGAGTTAGAATTGTTAAGACAGTGTGCAGTGAATCTTTCTCTTTTCTCATCTGTTTAGAAAATATTAAAATATATATATATATATATTAAAAAAACCTGATGCACCGATGCACCTGAGACTCGTAGTGACGGATTAATTGACAGCTGCTGTCAGACTCTATGTTATTATTCTTCCTCACACGGTCGCAAGACGACATGTACATGAATCTGGCATGGTGAGCTGGAACATGCTTACGTCAGCTGTCACCGCTTACGTCACGAAGTACCGCAACAGCCAATAGGAAAATTCAACTGCAGTAGCCACCGTTCAACCTGAAGAGGGCAGCACTCAGACGTTTTAACACCATATATTGTAGAATTAAAACACTTTATACACAAGTGTCAAAAAAATTACTTGAATCAATGACCAGTACTAATAAAGCCCCATGCTTACAGATCATTAACTAAAAAAAGTTGGTTTAGGGTTTAGTTACCCTTTAACAGGCAAAGTGCTTCGTGCTTGCCTCGCTTGCTTCCGGGAGTCAGCACTCACAAAAAAAAAAAAAAAAGGATTGTTCGTGGGGCTCTTGCATGGATTTGGCTGAGGAGCAAGAGACTTCTCTCGCTCTCTCCCCAAACCCAGCTGGTCCTTCACATGATCTCGAATCGCGTTCCGACGCTTCTTCGGATCATGAGGAGGATCGCGATTCTCTTCCCGCCTCCGAGCTTTCCGTCCACGATAAAAAATCTACGGAGGAATTGCTCGATGTTGTTACTCGTGCGGTTGCCAGATTGGACTGGCCACACGAAAAAGAGACACCAAACCCTCCAAATTAGGGGATAGATTTTATCTTCCAGTCTAAGAAAGGGAACGCCTCATGAGTCCCTTCCCTTCTTTGATAACCTCCATGAAGAGCTTTTTCGCTCATGGAGAAACCCCTAAAAAATATATATACATATTTTCTTCCGTGTTCACATACCCTCAAAGTCATTATATTCGACTATCGTGGGTGCTGAGGCACGGGGGTATTCAGTGATGCCGCTGGCTGAAGAGACGCTTGTGGGCTTTCTCTTGCCGGGCTCGGCATCGTCACTTAACCCTTTAAGACCTAAGGGCATTTTTACAATTCATTTTCCGTCTGGTTTTATTTACTAAAAAAGCTTGTAAAACATCAACCCTGTTGTGCACAGACAATTGACACACCTCTTTTTTTTCAAGACAAATTGGACTTTCAGCATATTTGTGTTGCATTGATGTCACCTGAATGTAAAATAAGTTATGGGACCATAAAGACAAATGAAAAAATAAAACGGAAATTGAATCACTCAAATATTTATTGAAATCACACACAAATAAATAAAAGCTAAGCAAATTTCCTCTGGAAAACAGTTTGTTCATGTCTTTGGAGTCCTGGAGCACAGGAATAAACATTGTAACTTCTACAGAACCAAAACTATTTACATTTTTCCAAAAAAGTCCAGGCGTTTTTTGCCTCATTCACTGGTGCCAAGCCTCAAAACAGTTCCTATCAGCAATCACACAGAGGGCCACATCACAGGCTTTGCATTTCCAGGGGTGGCCTGTTTGACCTGCCTTGTCTGCTTGCAGTTCACACATTGCCTTCTACCATAGGAGGCCTTCTTGCTGGTTTCAGTTTGGTCTGATGTTGGCACAGGTACATGGTCACTTTGTTGCTGGCGCTCTCTCTCTCTCTCTCCTCAAAACTACTTTGCCGTGCGCTCTCTCTCTCCTCAAAACTACTTTGCCGTGCGCTTTCTCTCCACAATATCAGAGCTTGGTTCATGCGTAATGACGCACACCAACGTGGAAGACGGATCAGCCTGTCATTGGTCAACAACCTCACGCAAAGCATCATGTGATATCCAAAATGGCAGCTATCATCGAGCTAGCGGCAAAAATGATGGAGAATTGATAAATTATGGACATCAAGTGGATAAATCTTGGATGTAAGTGTTTGGATTTATTGCTGAAAAACTCCGAAAAGAGGCACAAGTTCCGGCTGGATAGAAAACCTTCTGTAAAGGCTACAAAGACACCAAAGACACCCCCGTGATGGCTAGCTCGTTAGCTTTCTGCTGGAAAAAACGGTAAGAAAATCGATAAAACTTTCATCAAATTATATAAATATTTATCGGAGGTGCCGTGTGATGTCGTGGACGATGCCGTCGGGCTCTGAGGGTTAAGAAGCCCTCTCTCCCCTCAAAGCCTTGTAGGACAACCTCCACTTTATTGGGAAGGGCTTATCAAGCAGCAGGTCAGGCTGGTGCTGCTCTGCACACTATGCTGTTTTACAGGTGTACCAGGCTGACCTCCTGGACGACCTGAGTGTGGGTTCTGCGCTTGACGAGCAAGCCTCAGACCCGCCTCAAGTTCAGGGAGGCTCAAAAGCAAAGCGTGGTGAGTCGTGCTGCTCCTCCCAGGGATTTGGGACAGTCTCGCCGCCCTCGCCAGGCCCGAAGCAAGACCTCAGGACTATAATCTCTAGAGAGAAATCCCTGACGGTCTTGCGCCTAGATTAGGGGGTAGCTCCCCTCGGGACGGGCGCATGCTTCACTTCACCCCTCCCGGTACCCCCTTGAAGCCCCTCCATTCCCGCCACCTCTTGGTGTTTCGGGTTGCAGAGGCTTCCGTCAAAATTGGGTGTTTTTGCTGTTCCTGCATTTTATTCAGGACGCGAAACACTCGACAACCCCTCAACAGGAAGTGTTAAAATATAATACCCATCTCAGAGATCCTGGCAGTGTGGAAACTTCTGCCAGATCTATTCTTTGCTGTGGGTCTTATAAGGGTGTCAGGATTTAATTCACTCACCGCTTTTCCATGTTTCAACGTCGTGTTCTCACTACCGTAAACCGGATTTCCTTTTTCTGAAAAAAATAAATAAAAACTCAATCTCCTGGTTAAAGGGGCCATGGTATGTGTTCCCCTTCCAGAGAGAGAGTTAGGTTATTACACTAAATATTTCCCGTTTTCCATGGAGAGTGAGGGGTGGCGTCTGGCTTAGATCTTAAAGCTTGAACTGCCCCGTGGGTGTTCAAGTCCAAGATGATGCCTGTCAAGACGGTCCTGTCTCAAGCCCTACAACTCGTTTGGCTGGTCACCATCGATCTTATGATGCACTTCTATACTTCATTTAGAAGTTCTGCCACAACATGGAAAGTTCCTGAGGTTCGCTTCCGGGGGCGAATGCATGCATACCTGCACATTCACAATGCATGATGTAGCGCTGGCTCCTTGCAACTCCGGGCCATCTGCGTTCTGAATTATGTAGACGACTGGCTGATCCTAGCACAGTTCCAGGGACTGGCAGTTCAGCACAGGGACATCGTCTTAGCTCATCTGTTTATCTGGGGTTGAGGCTCAACGCCAAGAAAAGCGTCCTCTCTCCCACTCAGAACACTGTCTATCAGGGCATCGTATGGTGTTCAATCACAATGCGGGCACAAATGTCTCCCGCTAGGATTGAGTCCATTCAGATCACCCTGAGCAAAGTCAGGCTAGGTCAAGGTTGCACTGTTATCAGTATCAACGATTCCCAGGTCTCAGGGCAACCACGTCCACGGTGATCCCTCTGGACCTTCTGCTCATGAGACCGTTTTTGTTGTGGCCAAAAGCCAGGGGATTTCTTCCAAGGACCAAAACCCCTAGGCTAAAAAGGGTTACGCGCCTCAGGCTTCGTTCCCTTTCTATGTGGTTCAGACCCCGGTTTTCTGCCTTGGGTCCCACTCTAGGTGCGTCTTGTTGTCGCAGGCTGCTAACGACAGATGCCTCCCTGACGGGCGGGGTAGCGGTCTTAAGTGGTCGTCCAGCTTAAGGGGATAGGAGGGTCGTCAGCTTGGTTGTCACAGTCACTGTCTCAGGTTGATGGCTGTATTTCTGGCCCTGAAATACCTCCTCCTGAGGCTGCCATGTCTTTTGTGTGGGTGGACAATACAGCGGTAGCCTCTTACATAAATCATCAAGGAGACCCACGTTCTTGTCAACTGTATTTCTGACACGTCGGATTCTCCTTAGGGCCCAGGACGAGCTCCTGTCACTCAGGTCAGTTATATCCTTGGATGCCCGTATATGGGAGCAGATTTACGGTCCAGACAGAAAATACCAACAGGGGAGTTAAGAACTCCACCCTAAGGTAGTAGTTGCCCAGAGTTTGCCAGCAAGGGTTTTTGCCTCTTACTGATAGCACCACGCTGGCCGAACAGGGCTTGGTTCTCAGAGCTAATCTCTTCCCTCGACGGCTCGCCTTGGGCGATTCCGAACAGGGAGGACCTTCTCATCCTTGGCCGAATTGTGAAACCTTTCATGTCTGGCCCCTAAGGGTACCAAATGAGGTTCACAGGCTTTTCTCTTGAGGTTATCGAGACCATTTCAAGTGCTAGGGCTCCCTCCACTTGGAACTGATCTGGGTAGATTTTACAGGGCAGAAGAGGACCTTCTCCCCGGGTCGCCCAACCCCCCCCCTCGGGAGGGGCTGATCGTAGTAATGCATACATAGCACAAATGTGCCTGCATGCGTTTCCTTCTACTAAAGTTCTTATTACAGAACCATTACTTGCCACGCCACTGCCAGGTTCTATGTGGCCATTGCGGTTTGCCACGGCTTGGTGGGCGGGGTGCCCTCAAAGAGGCATCCTCATTATTGCCCGAGCCTACGAGGCGTGCGGTCAAGCTTCGCCAGTAGGTTTTAGGGCGCGCACTACCAGAGGGCTCTCCTCCTCTAAAACCTTGGCTAGAGGTCTCCCTCTGCAGCAAGTTTGTGATGCGGCAGGTTGACCTCTCCGCACACTTTCATTAGATTTTTATAGTTTGGATGTTCTGCCACTCCGGGCTCTTATGCCCTTGAGTCGACATCTCAAGCTCATGTCTGGACAAGTTTGTGATGCGGCAGGCTGGTCCTCTCCGCTCACATTCATCAGTTTTTATGACAAGTTTGTGTTGTGCTAGGGTTCTCTCCGCACACATTCATCAAAATTTAATGGTTTAGATGTTTATGCTACTCTGGGCTCTTATGCCCTTGAGTCGACATCATAAGCTCATGTCTGAGACCTCTCGCATTTTTGTGAGTACACTGCACAACCGTAGGGGTCCGGACAGCCCCAAGTGCGGCGGCGTGGGTATTGCGTTCCCCGTAGCGCTTAGCAGCGCAGCATCATAGTGAAGCTTTTCGTAAAGGGAACGTCTCGGGTTACATGCGTAACCCTTGTTCCCTGAAAAAATGCGGAACGAGATGCTGCGCTTCTTTACCGCACTGGGACGTCCCAGGACTGCTCTTCAAGAAGAAGTATCTGACGACACCTGGTGACGTATCCATTTATAGCCTGGCTGCAGGTGCATCTAATGATTATATCAGCCGAGGCTATAAATTTCGGTCAATGTTCATTGACGTGTTACACACATTATTCAGCTCGGTCATAACTAGGGTTGTTCCCCGTAGCGCTTAGCAGCGCAGCATCTCGTTCCGCTTTTTTCAGGGAACAAGGGTTACACATGTAACCCGAGATGTTTTCCTGTCTAAAAACTCCTCGAATCTTGTAATAAATTCTTAAGCAAAAATGTCATTATTGGTATAGTCTTCCTTTCTCGTTGCAGCCTTGAGCCGGCAGTAACATGGGGAAATTCAGGCATCGCAACGTAGCTTTGCCCGCATTCCTACTGTTGGATCCACAGCTCTTCGACCTTACGTCCTTTATTCAAGCACCCAAATTGATTTCTCTAAGCCTCTGGAAACAAACAAAGATTTGGAGGTGAAGGTGTTTTTGCGACTTCATGTTTGACAGTTGACAGTCAGCTAATTTCCTTATCTGTCACGAAACTGGGGCTTCTAGCAGTTATCAGCATTTTAATACCTCAACGTAATGTTTACTCTGTCTTTAGTTAGCTGGGTTGCTTTGTTGTTTTCTGCTAAGCCTTTCAATGGTGCCAACAAGCTTATTATATCACACTTGAGAGTGGACAAAACAAATTACAGAATTGTAAATAAAAGATTAATGCCCTAGTGTAGGATGAGCTGCAGCTACTCCATACGCATTGGTAATTCATTACACTGACAGACAGATATTGTAACATATTTAAACCCAGATTTTCATAATTCCTGACATTTCCTAGAAATGTCAGAATAATTGTAGAGAGAATTATTTATTTAAGCTTTTAATTCATTCATCACATTCCCAGTGGGTCAGAAGTTTACATACAGTTAATTAGTATTTGGTAGCATTGCCTTTAAATTATTTAACTTGGGTCAAACCTTTTTGGGTAGCCTTCCACAAGCTTCTCACAATAAGTTGCTGGAATTCTGGCCCATTCCTGCACATAGCCTTCCACAAGCTTCTCACAATAAGTTGCTGGAATTTTGTCCCATTCCTGCATACAGAACTGGTGTAACGGAGTCAGGTTAGTTGGCCTCCTTGCTCACACATGCTTTTTCAATTCTTCCTGTAAATTCTTCAGAATTAGGTCAGGGCTTTGTGATGGCCACTCCAATACCTTGACTTTGTTGTCCTTAAGCCATTTTGCCACAACTTTGGAGGTATGCTTGGGGCCATTGTCCATTTGGAAGACCCATTTGTGGCAGAGCTTTAATTTCCTGGCTGATGTCTTTAGATGTTGCTTCAATATATCAACATAATTTTCCTTCCTCATGATACCATCCATTTTGTGAAGTGCATCACTTCCTACTTCAGCAATGCACCCCACAGCCTGATGCTGCCTCCCCCATGCTTCACAGTTGGTGTTCTTCGACTTGCAAACAGCACCCTTTTTCATCCAAACATAACAATGGTCATTATGACCAAACAGTTTTTTTTTTTTCATCAGACCAGAGGACAGTTCTCTAAAAAGGAAGATCTCTGTCCTCATGTGCACTTGCAAACTTTTTTCCTTGCTGCGTAGCCTTTCAGGTTATGTCGATATAGGACTAGTTTTACTGTGGATATAGATATCAGTTTCCTCTTGCATCTTCACAAGATTGATTTGCACTTTTCACACCAAACTACGTTCATCTCTAGGAGACAGAATGCATCTCTTTCCTGAGTGTTATGATGTCTGCGTGGTCCCATGGTGTTTATACTTGTGTACTATTGTTTGTACAGATGAAAGTTGTACCTTCAGGCATTTGGAACTTGCTCCCAAGGATGAACCAGACTTGTGGAGGTCCGCAATTTTTTCTGAGGTCTTTGCTGATTTCTTTTGATTTTGCCATGATGTAAAGCAAAGAGGCACTTAGTTAGAAGTTAGGTCTTAAAATACATCCACAGGTACCCCTCCAATTGACTCCAATTAGCCTATCAGAAGCTAATTGACTAATTGCCTAAAGGCTTGATATCATTTTCTGGAATATTCCAAGCTGCTTAAAGGCACAGTTAACTTAGTGTATTTAAACTTCTGACCCACTGGAATTGTTATAAAGTCAATTAAAACTGAAAAAATCTGTTTGTAAATAATTGTTGGAAAACTTACTTGTGTCATGCACAAAGTAGATGTCCTAAACGACTTGCCAAAACTGTAGTTTGCTAATTTGAAATGTGTGGAGTGGTTACTATAATGACTTCAGTAAACTGTATATATAATAATTTTAAACAAATTTTTTTTTTTAATGGTTGTGATAATTTTATCTTCAAAAACACAGACACTATGAATATCTAATTTGTTTTTGCCCTAAAAAAAAAAAAGAATAAATCTAAATCCACCAGGTGTAAATAAGGTACAAGGCTGAACAGAACAAATAATGCCTTTTGAGTATTCCTACTGGGAAAGAATGATTTGGAACATTGACCAAAGAATGAGCAACATATTGGATGAAAAATTTGCCCTGTCTGAATAAGAGATGAAAGAGGATAAGAAATGTCTGATTTATTCAGTGAATCACACAATATGACGTCATATTAAATCCCCATTTAACCCAATGAAAATGCAGATTATTTATTCTGATGATCTTCTAAGAACATAACAAAGGGTTCCAGAAATATTTTCTGTTTAAATTTAATTTTTTTTAAATATGTATTTGGGGGATGGACTGGCGACCTGTCCAGGGTGTCCCCCGCCTTTCGCCCAATGTTAGCTGGGATAGGCTCCAGCCCCCCGCGACCCTGTACACAGGATAAGCGGTTGACGATGGATGGATGGATGGATGGATGTATTTGGGGAGGTTGCTCTCTATGTTTAACATGTTTTGCCTGCAGCACAGTGAGAATTTATTGTTTGGTTTACAGGAGGTTTACACTGTATTAACATTTAGGTTAACCTTTTGAATTGGATCCTTTTCTTATTTAATTTTTTTTTGCAATGATTCATTTTGGAGGGAACAGCTGGCTTTGTGATGGCTACATCCTAAATAATTCAGACTTATAAATATTGCACATTCACACTCGAATAAAATCTCACCAGAGATTTCTCTTTGGATTCAGGACACTCAGAGTTTAGGTGAATCTACTGGTCCATAATAAAAAAACTATTTTGACTACAGAGACACAGCATGTAAAATACACACATAGTGAATATACTGTTGTGAGGTAAGTTTTTATCATATTCTATTTATGTTCATTTGACTAAATAATATATTTAATGTTTAATCCATTTAGTCCAGGCAAATATTTCATTTTTTTTTTTTTTTTTAATGACCTAAAGCAAAGATTGCGATGACTCATGTCTGTTTTATTTCTGGTTTAAACTTTGGGAACTATACTTGGATTTTCTAAATCAAATTTCACAGTGGGTGTGAGACATTGTGACTTGAAGGCCTCTCCAGGTCTCTCTCTAACCATTAGACGACCAGGTGTAGGATCGGTGATGATCTGGGGGTGTTTCAGCTAGACTGGCAGATTTGTCTTTGTGAAGGATGCATGAATCAAGCCACATACATGTAAGGTTATCCTGGAAAAAAACTTGCTTCCTTCTACTCTAACAATCCTCAGTGTTTCCCAACTCTGAAGATTGTTTTTTCCAGCAGGACAATGCTCCATGCCACACAGCCAGTTCAATAAAGGTGTGGATGGAGGACCACCAGATCAAGACCCTTTTATGGCCAGCCCAATCTCCACACCTGAACCCCCTTGAAAACCTCTGGAATATTATCAAGATAAAGATGGATGGCCACAAGCCATCAAAAAAAGTTGAGCTGCTTGAATGTGAAAGACTCGTGGAGAGCATGCCAAGATGCATGAAAGCTGTGATTGAAAATCAGGGTTATTCCATCAAATATTGATTTTCTGAACTCTTCCTAAGTTAAAACATTAGTATTTATTTAAAATGAATATGAAAGTCTAGGTTACGGATGTAACCTCCATTCCCTGATGGAGGAAACGAGACATTGTGTCGAAGAAGCAACACTCTCTTGAGAGCCTTTTGCATCTCTGATCTATGAGAATAGGCCAATGAGAAATTGGTAGACAGAATTTGCATGTCCCGCCCCCAGACATACGGGTATAAAGGGAGGGAAATGCGTCTGTTTCATTCAGGATTTTTCTGAGGAGCCAACAATGAGGTTCGGCCGCAACAGTGGCTCGGTTCAGCGATGTGGCCAGCAGGACACAACGTCTCATTCCCTCCATCAGGGAATGGAGGTTACATCTGTAACCTAGACATTCCCTGTCTGTCACTCACTTCAACGTTGTGTCGAAGAAGCGACACTAGGTGTCCAATTTAAATCACGGCATGCGCTGAGCCGTGTACATATACTGCTGACACAGGAGCGGGCAGGTATTTTACATGCCAAAGTGACCAGCTGTGTCAGGCTGCATGTACCCTTCCCCGATGCCCCATAAAATCGTCAAAGCCTTCTGGTTCTTTACCCTCGACAGGGGTGAAAAAGGCAACATGCCAAACATGGGAGCAGGCCGCGCCAGCCGCGCCTTTCCTCTCTCTATGTTTCTAGCATAGAGTTAAAGTGGCTGGGGCCATCTTAATGCTATCATACGCACTCGGAGAAGCTGATCTTTCCCAGTTTTCTATTCTTTCAGGGGGGAAAGACCCTGTGGAGACTACACCTTCCCAGACTGGGGGAGGTAAAGAGTGGTGAAATACATCACATGCGCTTTTATGTGGAGAATGGCGCAGTAGTAGATCGTACCTCATTGGGAGGGAGGAGTTGCTACAAACACTGCGACCGTGGGTCCGTGAGGACTGCCTAAGGGAGATGGGGGTCCGCTCGCAAGGGGACCGTACCGCGGGGAAAAGTCCACGTGGGAGCCCGTCCTGTGGAGCACCTATTTCAGTACAGGGTAAATTGAGTACCTGCATTGGTCTTTGTCGGCGAATTCCTCAGCTGAATTCGTGGACCAGAGGGCTAGGGAGGAGTCATTCAGGGAGCTGAGTTTGTGGGATCTCCTGGCTAAAAGGCGCACTGTATTACCTCAGCAGAGGGAAAGGACACTGTGTGCAAATGGTCCATCCGGTCAGTTTGTCAGCACGTACCGAGTTCTACCCGCCCAACATGCTGTTCTGCATATGTCTGCTGTTCTGCATATGTCTTCTTGTTGAGTGTGCTCGGACCCGTGCGGGGGGGTCTGGCTTGGGTGCGATAGGCCAACGTAATGGCGTCCACTACCCAGTGAGAAAGCCTCTGTTTGGAGACAGTGTTCCCTTTCCGCTGTCCACCAAAGCAGACAAAGAGCTGGTCAGAACGTCTAAAGCTTTGCGTGCGGTAAGTAGATACCAAAACACGTACCGGACACAGCAATGAAGGGGCTGGGCCTGCCTCCTCCCGAGGCAGCACTTGCAGGTTCACTACCTGGTCACTGAAGGGAGTGGTGGGAACTTTGGCACATAGCCTGGTCGCGGTCTTAGGATCACGTGAGTGTCTGCTGAACTCCAGGTAGGTGTCGCTGACAGAGAATGCTTGCAGGTCCTCAACCCTTTTGATGGATGCGAGCGCAATCAGGAGGGCCGACTTCAAGGAGAGGGCCCTGAGTCCGACTTATTCTAGCGGCTCGAAGGGGGGTCTCTGAATACCCGAGACGACCACTGAAAGATCCCAGGATGGGAACGGGCTCGGCCGGGAGTGTTTTAACCTCCGGGCGCCTATTAGGAACCTGATAACTAAGTCATGCTTACCCAAAGACTTGCCGGCTACTGTGTCGTTTTGGGCTGCGATAGCAGCTACATACACCTTCAAGGTGGAGGGGGACATTCTCCCCTCCAACCTCTCCTGCAGGAATGAAAGCACTGACCTAACTGCGCACCTCTGTGGGTCTTCAGCCTGGGAAGAACACCAATTTGCGAACAAGTGCCACTTCAAGTTATAAAGTTGCCTGGAAGAAGGGGCTCTGGCTTGGTTGATCGTGTCTACGACAGCTGGTGGTACATCAGCTAGATCTTCCGGATCCCATCCAGGGGCCAGACGTGTTTGGTTCCAGAGGTCTGGGTGCAGATGCCAGAGCATACCCCGTCCCTGAGGAAGAAGGTCCTTCCTCAGGATGATTTGCCAGGGAGGGGCTGTCGCGAGGAGTACGAGATCCGAGAACCAAGTCAGAGTGGGCCAATAGGGAGCCACTAGAATGACTTGTTCCCCATCCTCCCTGTCCTTGCACAGTACCTCTGCAAGTAGGCTCACTGGATGGAATGCGTACTTGCGCAACCCCGCAGGCCAGCTGTGTGCCAGCACGTCTGCCCCGAGGGGAGCCTCCTTTCGGGCGTACCTGAGCGGGCAGTGGGAGGTGTCTCAGGAGGCGAGCAGATCTACCCGGGCCTTGCCGAACCATTCCCAAATCAGCTGGACCGACTGGGGGTGAAGCCTCCACTCTCCACTGGGAAAGCGGTGTCGTGATAGCACATCTGTTACCATGTTGAGGTTTCCAGGGATGTGAGTGGCACGCACAGGGAACCTGTTTTCTTTGCACTTTTATAGGTCTGAAAACAAGGCATATTTTTTGTTATTTTGACCAGTTGTAATTTTATGTAAATAAATGCTCCAAAAGACTATTTCTTTTATATTTTTACTCATACCTATAAATAGTAAATCCAGAGAAACTGGACAAACTCTTAATTGTTTCCACAGCTGTTACATTATATATCAAGATGCCCTATGGTTTTGGGCAGCAAACATTTTTTATATATAATTTAATAATAATATATACTTTATAATAATATTAACTATTTCCATGCATGTAGTCTCACAAATTATTGTTCAGGACAAAGTGATGCCACATATAACTAATTATTTTAATTCCAGTACAATTATCAGACATGTGCTATTAATAGGCCTTTATCTCACTTCCATGTTCGCAGAGCTGAAGCTTCACTTGGTAGCATAAAACAACATCTGCTGCAGTCTGTTTCAATGGGAGTGCTCACATTGCGGAATAATTGTGGACTATTTTATATACAATTCATCTTAAATACTTAATTTAAACAGATCTACCTCACCGTACAATCATTACTCAGGGATGATGATGTAAAGAAATATGGTGTCATGTTGTTTTATTGACTTCATGTTTACCCTTATATCTTCTACTTCCCTTACTCTTGCTGTACCCTCTATATGTTTGACTAGATATGGAGTCTAGAGCTTTTAGTTATACTACGCCTTGTTTTTGGAATTCTCTACCACAAGATGTACAAAATAGCCCTACTCTGCTAACTTTTAAATCACATCTCAAAAGCCATTGTTTTAGATTATCTTATTTCTGATTTTTAAGAATTGCATTTGTTGTTCTTTGTGTATTTTTATTTGTTTCTTTTATTATGTTAGATAATGTAATGCAATTATTGTTTGTGTATTTTAATGTACATGTTAAGTGTCCTTGAGTGTCCTGAAAGACGACCACAAATAAAATGTATTATTATTATTATTTTAAATAGGATGTATGTGAGCAGGAAACACATCACAGAGTATAAGTACATTTTGTTATTAGATTAATGGAAGACTATATACATAATATATAAGTAAAGATTATAAAGAGTATTTGCGATGATAATGATCATATTGCTTTCATGTACACTTATTATAATCACCATGCATGACATAAGATCCATTTAAAAAATGTCAAAAAATAAACATTTCCATCCCTGAGTCTGATTACAGAAAATAAATGGTTTAATTGTTGTACACATAGAGTTATATCCCTGTGGTTTGAGTATGATGATTGGGAAAGCATCCACTGGCAGGTCATGTACATACAGCACATAACTTATTGCAAATCAGCTTCAAACAACTAATTCATCAAGTGCTACATATGTCAAATTGTAGACCAATACTATTGAAGAAAATGTATTGGGAAGAGCAGATCAGTGGGATTGCCCTAATATCTATCATGATTCTTGAATTTTCATGTACATTAAGGCAAGGCAAGGCAAGGCAAGTTTATTTATATAGCACATTTCATACACAATGGTAATTCAAAGTGCTTTACATAGAAGAGATTAAAATAAGAATAAAAAAATAAGAAAAATTGAAACAGTTTAGAATAAAATAAAATAAAATACAGTACAAACAGTCGGACACACAGTGCTCGTTCAGTAAATGCACAGCTAAACAGATGTGTTTTGAGTCTGGATTTGAATGTGACTACTGTAGGAGCACATCTGATCTCTTCTGGAAGCTGGTTCCAGTTGCGGCTGGCATAATAGCTAAAAGCAGACTCTCCCTGCTTAGAGTGAACCCTTGGTATTTCTAGCTGATGTGATCCTAATGATCTGAGTGATCTGTTGGGTTTATATTCAGTGAGCATATCTGCAATATATTGAGGTCCTAGCCCATTGACATAAAGTCATCACAAAAGAGTTATATTATAGTGAGTAAAGTAAAAAACAATTTTTAATATAAATAATTTATATTTTTTGACATAAATAGTCAAAATGATGTATAAGATCCTAAGTTAAAGCAATACATGAATACTTTAGTCTAAGTTCATTGACACACCATGGCATCAAACTGTATATAATTCTCCATGTTCATCTGTCAAAATCCTTTCATTAGGATCATTGGGATAAACAATGTTTCACTTTTAACTTTCTCTAAAGTAAAGTGACTGATTAATTGTTACCAGTTTCCATGCCTGATTCTGGCACATCTTTGCTACCCTCAAAGTGTATATTTACTACAAACTAATATCACAAAACAAGTCACACATACATTTTATGCTAATGCTTATTGGTTATCCTTAGAGAAAACAACACCTGATAAACAGGAAAATTATGTTCCGAACAGGACTCAAACCACAGTCTCCAGCATGAGAGGCGGATGCGCTAACCACGAGGCTAGAGGCTACAACATGTGATTTTAGTCAATAGTGGACGTCTTGAGCCAGGCTGAATATGCAGCAGGTAGGGGAGGAGCTGACATCAACTTACGTTACTTAGTGGTGAGTTAACAGCAGTTAGCAGGAAAGACAGCAAAAATTAAGCAAATGAGGCTTCTAAAATTTCCGAAAGAAGTCAGTGGGTAAGAATTCAAGACACCCACAACACCCAAGATGCACCCGCCATAGAAAATGAATGACTTCTGGTCAATTTAACACTCTTGACACCTCTGGTCTGAATGCACCATTAGACTTTAGAAGTGTGTTAAGCATGTGAGGATGTGTATTCATCAACCTGTTACATATCCGACATAATCACACAGGCTCATTGTACCAAGTTTAAACTCATTTTGCCGATATTTTAGAATAGAACCCACATGCTTTACTCTAAACCATAGATATTCCTTTATAATAACACTAAAAGACATTATTGCATTCTATAAAGCTAAAAAGGTTTTTAAAACTGCCGTGCTGCCTATTTCCACCATTGAAATCTGCTGCTTGAAAGAACCCGAAAGCGGTATTTCCTGCAATAACTGAGTCACATTACTTTGCACTTTGCTTATTCATGCCACCATAATCTTTCTCTGTGACAGATGAAGTTGAAAGGTGAGACTTTATAAAGTTATTAAGGTTTATGCTACTGTAGTTCTTTGGCCAAATGTTGATTTGCTTGTTCTGTTGGGAGCCTCATTGTACTACTTACATTTGTGTGGAAAAATGAAGTAATGACATTTCCAGAAAAGCCAAAAGCTCTTCAGTTACTGATTGTGAAAAAAAAAGAAAACATTACAAATCCAGTTGACCCCATTGTATCATCTTCTGCATTATATAATATAATTTGAGAATGTTGTGATAGCCAGCAGAGATAATTTACCAGCTAAACATACATTTTACATTAAAGGAGACCTATTATGGCCATTTGTACAAGATGTAATATAAGTCTCAGGTGTCCCCAGAATGTGTCTGTGAAATTTCAGCTCAAAATACCCCACGGATCTTTTATTATACCATGTTGTAAATGCCTCTTTTTGAGTGGAATAAAAAACACGCTGATTTTGTGTGTGTCTCTTTAAATGCAAATGAGCTGCTGCTTCTCGCCCCCTTTCCTGAAGAGGGCTGTGCCTTTACAGCTCGTGCTTCGGATAATACAGCGACAACAATTCAGAACCAATATGACTGACAGCATAAATACTGGAGTTCAGGCAGGGCTGGACTGGGAAGACAAATCGGCTCAGGATTTTACATAGCAACTGGCTCAAAGGTTGAGCGGAGGGGTGTTCGCTGTCCTTTTCTGTATATTGCGGTGCCGTTTTGTAGTCTGTTCTGCATAACGTGGTGAGTCATTTTAGCTTATCGTGGCCCATTCGTCCACCCATTCGGAATCAGTTAACAAGCACTTTCGGAAAGGTGATTTCCAAACATTCACAAAATATAAAGTGTGATACTTCCATCTTCAGGATATAAAGCTGGAACCCAAACAGTTGGTTCTGATACATGCTTGAGATTCGAATCCTGCTTTATATTGACACTCATTCACAAAGCAGTCCAGTGTAAAATGATTTGCACAAACATACACAAATTGTTTTATGTTTTGGAGCACATTTCCTTCAAAAACAAAACTGCCCACTGCGTCTTCAGTGGCTCTGATGCAGAGAGTACATGAAGACTCTTCTACTTTTTTCTGTGCAGTCAGTTGCAGTCCGAAACTGCTGTGCAATTACTTGACAGTATAATTGTTTACAATAATACTAATTGAGTGATTCTTCACCAGAATGAGTTGCCAAGTGGACCAGAATTTATGCCGAAATTTAAAAGTCTGGATACAGTTTTAATAACTTTGAGAGGTGCTCATGATGAAATCAGCTAAACAAACTTTTGTCCACCATCACAAAACCAATCCAAGACAATCCACATGAGAATGAATGTAACAGTATTTTAAAAAGAAAGAAAAAGGAAAAAAATGCAACATTGTAATTAAAGCACCAAAATCCTCTTTCACATATTCAGCAACTCGGGGAAACAGATCAATATTCAATTGGGTGTGGGTTAATCTGCAATGTGAAAAAGGCACCATAATACGACAGAGCTATGAAAAAACATAATGGTGTAATAGGACAAATGTGAGTATATGAAGTAATGACCGAACTCTGAGTAAACGGGAGGAGGCTGGAAGTGGAACAGTTGAATTCAAGCTAATGTTGAACCATCCAGCAGGATGGTGAAAGGTTGGTAGAAGGTCTTTGCTTTTCAAACTCTTTGTAAAGGGATTAATGGAAAGGAGGCGAGAACCGGCTTGATAATATAAATTATAGTTTTAATGAGAAACTTAAAACAAAGACACAAACACATATGACGGACATGTCCGCTAACGATCTCACTCTCCTGCACGATACTCTGCAGTCGGCCTTTAAACCTCAGAGGCTTGATTAGCCTAATACGGGACCGGGTGCGTAGGATCACGACCCGGCCCCACCCTCCGCCCTGCCACATTCCTCCCTCGTTCTCTCAGGCTGGGGAGCCCCCGGCCTGACGTACATCCCCTTTCCCTGGGGGAGGGCGTGCTTTACGTCTAGTCTGCCGGCAGGTCATCCCCATCTACCTGGACGAGGGAGGGGATAAGGGGAGGGAAACAGAAATGATTAAAATGGGGGGTACTTCCTGTAACAGTGTAGTACCCCCCAAAAACTGTAAAATTTTAAAGAGGGAAAAGGCCAACGCAGAGTGACAGTGAGAGAGAGAGAGGAGAGAGAGATGAAAAAAAAAAAACTCTTACTCGCCCGTTCTCCGATACGGCGCAGCTTGTTCCTCGGCCACTCCTCTACCCTTTATCGGACGACAGCCGCGCCTCTCCGGGCGGATCCGAGGCAGTCCTCCAGCCCCTGGCGGACGGAACACCCCGCCATGTTCTCGGGGAACAGAAGGGGTCTCCCCCGCCCCTGGCAGCGGCTCTCTCGCTCCAGGCGGTTGCCAGCGAGCCCCTCCCCGCTAGCGGCCGGCGGTCTTAAACCCCGCCGCGTTTCAGCGGCCGGTAGGCTCCAGGCAGTCGGCCAGGAGCCCCTTCTCCCCTCGTGGTCGGCAGCCATCATCCTTGTTCAGGCGGCTGGGCTCCTCGTCCCCCAGCAGATGCTGCTCCGTTGGGGTGGACGGTAGTGGCGAGAAATCTACTACGGCGTATCCCTCCTCCTTCCCGGGCTTCGGCACCAGTGTAAAGGGATTAATGGAAAGGAGAAGGTGAGAACTGGCTTGATAATATAAATTATAGTTTTAATGAGAAACTTAAAACAAAGACACAAACACATATGCCGGTCATGTCCGCTAACGATCTCTCTCTCCCGCACGATACTCTGCAGTCAGCCTTTAAACCTCAGAGGCTTGATTAGCCTAATACGGGACCGGGTGCGTAGGATCACGACCCGGCACCGCCCTCCACCCTGCCACACTCGTCCTCTGTCACAACATCTGCATATCTGGGAGGGGCTGTCAGGGCAATGATTTTTATAAACAGGGTCAAGTGTTTGTAATAATTGTTGAGGAATGATATTATTGTATTGGAATGAAATATTGTACATTATTGTATTACTCCTCATCACAATTACTAATTATGTTACATTGTTACTTTTATGGAAGGTAATATGTTAGTTGCTTTTGTGTGCCAACTCCAAAATAAAAATAAAAAAATATCCTCAAAATCAAGCCCATCCTGCATAGCTCTCATTTAATAAACTATTTTGGTCAGAAATCCCACATTACAGCGTAAAATGGGTCGCAAATTTGATTTTGACATTTAACATTTTATCCACAACACTGTTGGCCTCTGTAAATTATAACCTTCCTGAGATTGTGTATCATAACAAACAAAGATCACTATCATAAAAACCTAACAGTCCCTGTGTCATTCAATTTGTACCATACCTACAGGTTCATCAGGAAGGGTAAGCATTAGGACACTTATGTCCACACTGGAAAGGCTGCTTATGCTAAAGATGTGTCTGCCAAGGCCATTGTATGGAATGGTACCAATTACCTCTGGAAGCTTTGCTTTAAGATTTTTGGCACCTGGTATCTGAACAATAACATTGACATTGGCAATAATAGCAGAAGAACAGAAACAAAGATTATACAGTACATTAAGTGATATTTTAACATAGATATTTTAAATGTACAAAAACAAGAGAACTTGTTAGCTAGCAGAGGCAATCTGAACTAAATATTGATTAGCGTTTCAATTTGGTTTCTTTTAGACCAGTGGTTCTCAACCGGTGGGGCGCGCCCCCCCACTCTCCCGGGGGGGCGCGAGTAGGCTACGATGGAAGGGAAAAAAAACTGGAAAAAAAATTTTTGGGGCACATTTTTTTTTATCACTAAACTGCTGTCATAAAAAGTTAGAGTTTTGTATATACATAACTCCTGAATAAAAATTAAAATGTGTTTGGACTGATTTAAAAAAAAAAGTGTTGAACAAATTTGATTGGTTTGTCGATAGTGAGCGCAAATGCAGGTGATAAGCATAAGTGGTTTCATTAAGAGAGTCATTGAGTTGTTCATTCAAACGATTCGTTCAAACGGCCGATTCATCAAGAATGAGACAGATGTTTGTGAATGGGTCATTGAATCTTTGACTCAACCGATTCGTTCACAACACTGAATCATTCAAAACACGATTGAGTATTGCTGTGAGATGTGCTATGGCTATGCTGTGATCTTTGTTTGGATTCATCGGAACTATTTTCGCTGCTAAAATAGACCAAAACAGTCATTATTTCGTCTAAAATGTAAGTGACTTAATATTATTAACTTGTTTGTTGAACTGTCATATGAAATCAGTGTCACATTTTCAATCGTGAGGTGATGGTAAATTAAGTGATGGTCAATTGTCAGCTCTCTTGGTCGTCAGGTCATGTGATGTATGTTGCTGAACTGTATTCAAATGTTATAAATATAAAAACACCACATTTTGAAATTTAACTGCAGTATGTCAAATAAGTTTATTTGTGTGTGCTGCGCTCATAGACTTTAGAAAGCGAGCTCATTTGTTTGATTTCAACCTGTCTTTGCAAGGCGTGAAACTCATATTTTGCTCCTTGCAGACAAAGTGCACGCTTTCACACAAAAACTAGACCTCTGGCATGGCCGCATCAGTCGAGGAACTGCGACATGTTCCCCAGCCTTGCAGACTTTATCACTGATGCAGGCACGTCACACGATTTCTCCTCCCTATTTCAATCGGCGTCTGAGCACCTGTCAGCAATGAGAAAACAATTTGCGGCGTACTTTAAAGAGGATTATCGCTCTTTTGCGTGGGTTCGAGATCCGTTTGTGTGCACAGCAAGCGAGCTATCAATTGATATGCAGGAACAGCTTATTGAGCTGAAGAGTGACAGTAGACTGAAGGAACTCTTTAGCTCCTGCCCTCTTTCGTCATTCTGGGCAGCATTGATGCAGGAACACCCTGAACTCTGTGATGTCGCCTTGAAGATTCTCCTTCCTTTGCGTCGACATATTTGTGTGAGGCAGGATTCTCAAAAATGACTGCACTCAAAACGAAATACCGTAATCGTGCACAAATCGAGGATGATTTGAGGCTATGTTTATCAAACATTGAGCCAAGAATTGAGGGTCTTTGCAAGGCAAAGCAGGCTCAGGTCTCACATTAACATCACCTACCAGCAAGCTTCTGTAAAAATGCAGATGATGCCTACTATTAGGCCTAGTAATAATAACAATAATAAAGCATAAATGAATATCAGAGGTCTGGTGCCAATTCCCAATTATAGCAATAGCCTAGTAATGATAATAGGCCTACTGATGATGATGATAATAATAATAATAATAACAACAACAATAAAGCATGTAACCTCATATAATTATATAGCAATAGCCTAGTAATGACGATAGGCCTACTACTACTCATAATAATAATAATAATGCCTGCAAGCTCACATTAGAAGTCTGGTGCTACTGCCAATAATAATAATAATAATAATAATAATAACAACAACAATAAAGCGCGGGGCGGGGCGGGGGGCAATGGGGCCCCAACTACAATGAACCAGCTTTGGGGGGGCCCAGCTTGCAAAAGGTTGAGAACCCCTGTTTTAGACAACCTTAGATTCTGTGTAAATTAGGGCAGTAAATAATAATATTTTTCAGTCTTTGCAACTATACTATGCTTTGCAACCAACAACGTCGACAATAAAAAATTGCAGACAAAAAGTTTCGTTGTCGAATGAATAGTCGTCTGATTTCATTTAACACAACATGAGATCTTTTGAAACGCTAATGATGACGCGGGAGAGCAGCACTCAGCTCGCATTTGATTGAGGGGAGGAAGTCCAACTCACAGTCCAGACCCACTCCAGACTTTCAAAACAGAGTGATGTAGATCGCAGAGTATTAGGCTACAATATAAAAATGCAAAATAAGTAAATACAGAAGCAGTATCGTCGTGAAATAAACAGAGCCGTACCTGGTGTTCCGCTTGAGCAAAACTTGCCTGTCAGAGCGTCTAAAAAGGAAACACTGTGCCGTTATATAATGTATTTAATGTATCCTATATTAAAGCTCAAATAATAAGGAAGCTGGCTGTATAAACAAGCACAAATGCCGAAACTGGCATTTGTCTTGTGCGGTCATGATTCGCGTGAAAAACAGCGCGACAGAGTTTCAAACTTCTCCCGGCTGATACTCACCTAGAGATGCTCATCACATGTCACACGCTTGCTGCATCTAGATTTTGTTTATAGTGATTGCTCGCGACACAGTGAATTATAGGCTAATATGAGTGTCACGGTATGTATCGTATGATGAAGAAAATCGGCAACATGCAGCTCATAAAGAAGATAGAGTTTGTTTTTTGTGAGTTAAAGATGGATCGAAATCAAGTGAAAAAAAGTTGAGAGGTGCAGTCTTTGCCCATTATACAATGCAAAAAATTTGTTTTTTTATTTGTCTTTTTTTGGTTTGTTTTATAATATCAATATCTAAAACTAAAATGTAGATTTGCTTTAGCAGCTATACTGCAGAAAAAGAAAAAAATATCGGAGAATTTTGAATATAACTGTCACGATGCAGGAGGAGGCAGACAATGGGTTGGATCCAAATGCAGTGTACTTTATTGTAAATCATAGTGAGACAAAACAAACAGGAACAAAGGAAATGACCACGATGGTTAAAACGACACTAAAACCTGGAAACACGGAAAACATGAAAGGTAGAACAGGCAGGATAAACATCAGGGGGAGCACGGAGACAGGCATCCACAAACATCAAAGACCGACAGGGGAATGGTGAAACAAACCGGGTTAAATACACAAACACAATGACGACTAAACGAGACACAGGTGAGACCAATGAAGAGTGCAGGCAGTGAGAGAGGCCAGGAATTGTGGGAATTGTAGTTTTATACACAGACAGTGAAACACGGGCGGACAACAAGGAAAACGTGACATGGAATTTGACGTGCTGAGTGAAACAGAAAACACGGACCGGACCACAAGGAATGTGACATGGAATGTGACAGGTGAAACGGAGAACATAGGCCAGACAACACAGGAATGTGACCTAGCCCCCCGTCAAAATGACCGGATTCCAGACGGTCCTAAGAAACAACAGAATAGGAAAAATAAACAGAGGTTAAAGGAGAGGGGGGCTGGACAAGGGTGAAAACAGACAGACCAGAGGGGCACAAGGGACACAAAGACAGACTAAGGAGGCACAAGGGACACAGAGATAGACCAAGGAGGCACAAGGGACACAGAGATAGACCAAGGGGGCACAATTTTAGTACTTTATTGTTAGTAAACACATTTAATACAACCTTTTAAGTGAGCACAAGCTGAATAGTCAGTTAAGAGCTAATGATTAATCGTTTCAATAATCGCTTGAATAATCGTTCTAATAATCGTTAGATTAGTCAATTATAAAAATAATAATCGTTAGTTGCTGCCCTAGTGCCTACTCAGACATAATAAAATCAAACTATACAGCATTACTGATTGAATAGGCAATGCGACACATAACACATTTATCATCAGATATATTCATGATTAATGTCTCAAACTTTAAGAAATGTTGTTTGGTGCAGTCTCATTTGCCTATCTGTTGCTGCTTAAGGTGTCTTGCATAAGGACAAATTATTCCTCTCTTCTGAACATTAAGACAGTCTATCAGTCAAACACACTTTAGCATATCCTTTGAACAATATGTCTATAGCTTTGACTTCGGTGGATGCTGAGTGCTCAGGTAAAACATGTCCAGACACTACTTCACCAGAGCAGTAACCATTCCTCTGTTTGTTGACAAAAGTCACAGACAATTTCACTTTATTTTGTGTCATTATTATTTCTGTAATGGATAAAATTTAAATAAGAAAAAAATTGTGAATTACTTCACTGTCAGGTCATTCTTACCTGTAAAAACAATGTATATATATATTAGGGCTGTTGATTTAATGTGTTAATTCAGTGCGATTAATTTGACTAAAAATAACGCATTAAAAAAATTAACGCCATTAATCGCAATGCCCCGGACCGTAACATGGAAGATTCTTGAGAAATGCAAGCTTGTAGTACCACCTGTTTACTCCAAAGGGCAGTAAGTGAAACTTCAGCTGTGTGGCAATGCAGAGTTTATACAGTGAAGAAAAACACCCTTGAGCAGCAGAAAAACACTTACATGCGTTACGTTCTTGCGTTCAAAACACTTGATGGAGCGCAAATCCGAACTAAGAGAATATGTGTTCTAAGTATTAAACTATATTTAACTTGACACAGAAACCTAAAAATTTTATGTTTATGATGCGACGCACACGAGACGCTACACAAGCATGTCTGACGCAGGTGTCCATTGAAGGGTCCTTAAACAAGCCCTCATAATAAATCTCCAACTTATTGACAAATTCACTTGTGAAATGGATTGCTGTGAACTGTATGCCAATGACTGACTTATGATCAATAATATGGTTGTAAACAATACATTGTATTCTAAAGCCGCTTTTTGTATCGTCTTATCAATGATTAACTCTTCTGCTACAAGAATGTAATGAATTTTAATTATCTGAATTAAATTTTATTTACATATATATATAAAATATTTTTAAATATATTTTAAAGATAACTGTGTATCATTATTTGATCATTATATATTGAATTATATTTATATGTGGGGCTTTCTCAGCAAATATTTGTAAATGCGATTAATCGTGATTAATTAATCGGGACACCATGTAATTAATTCGATTAAAATCGTTAATCGATTGACAGCCCTAATATATATTATTATTATTATTTATTTTTTTGTAAATATATGATTATATCTTTTCATGTGACAACACTGAATAAATTACACTTTGCTACAATGTAAAGTAGTGTGTTTACAGCTTGTATAACAGTGTAAATTTGCTGTCCCCTCAAAATAACTCAACACACAGCCATTAATGTCTAAACCTCTGGCAACAAAAGTGAGTACACCCCTAAGTGAAAATGACCAAATTGGGCCCGAAGTGTAAATATTTCAGTGGCCACCATTATTTTCCAGCACTGCTTTAACCCTCTTGGGCATGGAGTTCACCAGAGCAGGTTGCCACTGGAGTCCTCCTCCACTCCTCCACGAAGACATCACGGAGCTGGTGGATGTTAGAGACCTTGTGCTCCTCCACCTTCCATTTGAGGATGCCCCACAGATGCTCAATAGGGTTTAGGTCTGGAGACATGCTTGGCCAGTCCATCACCTTCACCCTCAGCTTCTTTAGCAGCATTGGTCATCTTGGAGGTGTGTTTAGGGTCGTTATCATGCTGGAATACTGCCCTGTGGCCCAGTCTCCAAAGGGAGGGGTTCATGCTCTGCTTCAGTATGTCACAGTACATGTTGGCATTCATGGTTCCCTCAATGAATTGTAGCTACCCAGTGCCAGCAGCACTCATGCAGCCCCATGCATTGTGCGGCGTATGGTCTGAGCACTGACAGGTTGACCCCCCACCCCTTCAACCTCTAGAGCAATGCTGGCAGCAATCATACGTCTATTTCCCAAAGACAACCTCTGGATTTGATGCTGAGCACGTGAACTCGACTGCTTTGGTCAACCATGGCGAGGCCTGTTCTGAGTGGAACCTGTCCTGTTAAACCGCTGTATGGCCTTGGCCACCGTGCTGCAGCTTAGGTTAAGGGACTTGGCAATCTTCTTATAGCCTAGGCCATCTTTATGTAGAGAAACAATTCTTTTTTTCAGATCCTCAGAATGTTCTTTGCCATGAGGTGCCATGTTGAACTTCCAGTGACCAGTTTGAGGAAGTGTGAGAGCGATGCCACCAAATTTAACACACCTGCTCCCCATTCACACCTGAGACCTTGTAACACTAACGAGTCACATGACACCATGGAGGGAAAATGGCTAATTGGGCCCAATTTGGACATTTTCACTTAGGGGTGTACTCACTTTTGTTGCCAGCAGTTTAGACATTAATGGCTGAGTTATTTTGAGGGGACAGAAAATTTACACTGTTATACAAGCTGTACACTCACTACTTTACATTGTAGCAAAGTGTCATTTCTTCAGTGTTGTCACATGAAAAGTATAATCAAATATTTACAGAAATGTGAGGGGTGTACTCACTTTTCTGAGATACTGTATGTGTATATATATATATATATATATATATATATATATATATATATATATATATATATATGTTGTATTTATTTATAAAAAATGTATACAGTTGATGTTCGATACTACGCAAACCTATTAGAAATTCTTTCTAGTCTTAGAAATACATCTAAGCACAATGAAAACAATCCTTACTGTACTTCTTTCATAAATCATCTAATGCAGAGGAGAATATACATCGTTTCCAGCTACAGGCCCAAAAGTTTGTTTCCAGGTGTAAATCAAAAGGTATTCTTATGTCTCTTTGAGATTGTATCAATTAAAGACAACAATTGCAAAGAAAGCATAACTGTCAACACCATTAATGGTGATGGCACAGGAGAACTATACACTGCATTGTTTGATAGGATTATTCAGCATGAGAGAAAAAAGCGAGGTCAGAATCAGGTCATTGCATGCAATAATCTCAGTTACAGGCGCCATCAGTACAGAAAATGTGAGGGGTTGCAGCTTACCTAAAGTCTATGTGAGTCGTGTGTGTGTGTGTGTGTGTGTGTAATCTCCCCTGTGGGCTAATAGATTCGAGATGACATGTTCTCCGCTTCCATGCTGAATGTTCAGTGAACTTTCTGGCACACAGGCTACCTCTAAAGTGGGTTCAACCAGAGGTTAATATAAACAAACAGCAGAAAATGGAGAGCCAGGGATTATTAAATGTTAGGATGACTGACAAATCCATCATTGCCATTAGCCCCTGGCCTTCACCTATGCCCTCCTTTCCAAAAAAATACTGTACCATGGCTCGACAATTTTTTATTTTAATTTAAAACAAAATTTTTAAGTGGCATGTTTATTGTCAGCCATTGGGGATTAAGAATTTGTAATGTGTGTTCAAAATGTTCATTGAGTACAGATAAAAGATTGTGTGCCCACATTTGCATTTGAGTTTATAAATATAAGATGTTGAGAGGTTGTTTATAACAGCTATTGTTATCATTATTTATTAATATATTTACTAGGCTATCCTTGTACTTGACAATTTTGTCCCTGTTAAATGTCAACATTTACAATGGTTTTGGGTTGATTAACAATTATAAAAGTTAAAATACATAAACACCTAAAATTGTTGAAATTATTACAGTTGTTAGAAATATTGTTATGACAAGATCAAAAATAGTTTGATCAATATTGTGACTAGGATGCGCAGAAGAAGATAAATATGTATTATTCTCAATATAATTATTAAAAAAAGAAATAAAATATTTTGTAAAGAAAAGGTTATCATACACAAACAAGTTTAAAACAGTCTTTTGTGGTGGAAAATCCCTTTTTTCAAATATCTTTGTCAAGGAAAATCACGTGCACTGCCCTCTTGTGGATTTGTACTCAAATTCCAGAAAATATAAATATATTGCCCCTTTCTACTTTTTATTACATCACCATCCACCAACATCATGATGAGCAGCCTTATACAGTAAACAGGGTTTAGCCTGCTATCAAAAGCTGTGCAAACTTTAAAAGCAGCTTCAGCTATGCTTTGACAGATGGTTTACAGAACAGTATTGTGTGTTCCTTTTGTAGTGCTTCTTTGAAACTCCTGCTCATATGAAGTTAATTTAAGGATGGTGATTGTTCCTGTTTGAGCAGATGAAATTTATCACTGCCAGTGCCAGTGTGCAAATTTTGTGATGTTGGCAGTGCATTGTTAACAGTGATTGTCATCTAATTAAATCGTGGCTCGTCACAAGAGATGCTTGTTATGCTGAGATAAGCATTGGGAGTCTACTCAAGCATTCCAGAGATCAATAAAGATGTTCCCTTCTGGATTACGAATAGTCTGAGGGTTACATGGGGCAGAGGAATTAATTAGGAAAGAATTCTTATACCCCCCACCACCCCACACAGTCTAACTTTCTTAGTTGGGCAGTTGAGGTGGGAAGAGGGGCTATTTAAATGATTTGATATCCACTCTCATTCCACTTTAATGTGAATGTTTAAGAGAAAATGTCATGTAAGCTTTTTATCTTAATTTATCTCAGAGCAAATTAAAATGTTAAAGTGAAACTTAAATAGTCACATTTATGTGTCTTAGCACGTGTCTTGTTATCCAGACTTGCAGTCCACAATCTATTCAAAAGCACTGGTAAGTACAGTACAGCAATAATTAACTCACTGTAGTGATTTTTAAACCTATAAAGCTTGCATTTAGGCAAACTGTTGTTGTTCAAACCCATCAGAAATACCTATTTCTTGGATTGTACCTTTTGATTTTGGGTTGTATGTTTCAAGTTCATAGGGATTCTTACATTGATCATAGCAATTCTTGTCATTGTTTACTCACCCCTGTGTGGTTATAACTGAAAACAAGATTTGGAATACTGGAATGCAGAATATTGAGTTATGGCAATGTATGAAATTTAGCAAACCATGACAGAACAGAACCGTCAATCTCTCTGTTTCACCTTTGCATTAGCCTGCAATAGGGCACAATTTTTATCTTATACATCAGTTTAGCTAGACATGGAAATACTGTATTTGGTTACTTGTTACTTGTGTTGGCAGTCTGGGAGTCGAGCCTAAAATAGGTGAAGCCAATTGGGAATGACGAGTCAAGAGATGAATGAGCTGGGTTTCATTCATTAGCATAGGACTAACATTCTCGTTACGTGCTTTTCCTTAGTTTCCTGCTCTGACAAAAGGTATTTCAGTCCTAAACTTTGATAGCTACAATACAATGCAAGTTATGATTTTACCCAACATCAACATTCTGTAAATGAACTATGGATTTCATAGATACCAAACATGAGGTTAATAACAATAATTTAAATGGTAAATTATTGTTATGTTATAATGGTTACTCCATTACCTTAGATCACGGTGATGCTTGACTATCTGTTATTGTAGATGATATAGTCAGGCTAAGCCTGGTTTATACAATAATCTTGTTCATTTGGTCCCACATGCATTGACAGTCAAAAGTTCAGTGCAGTATGGAAAAGTTTAAAAGGTCATACTGAGTAAAGTTAACACATTTTTATTTGTATAGCGCTTTTCTCAACACATAATTTCAAAGCAGCTTAGCAGGAAATCATGCATTAACAAAAAAAAAATGTAACTTAAAAATTAAAAGTCATAGATTGGTCATTGTGTAGTTTGAATAATTATGATTGTAAGTTGTGTATAAAAATAAAATAATGAAATGATTAAATAATAATTGTATTTAGAACCTCTGTGAGCAAGCTGAAGTCACTGTGGCAAGGAACACAAAACTCCATAAGATGTTGTTTAATGGAGAAAAATAACTTTGGGAGAAACCAGGTGCACTGTGAGGGACCTAAAGCTGGGTAAACATGGCTACCCATTCGCCTTCACACAGCAGCTCCGGGACACCTGCTGAAAATGGTTGCTGGTGGGGGTGCCCCGCGGAACACAGGACATCGTGGACAATGGATTCATAACAATCATGTGACTCATGGAATAATTTGGAAATAAAGTAAATCAACATTGTTATGTGTTCAATATACTGTAAATCATACTATAGCCACTAAAGATGAGTTTCAGGCTTGTTTGTTTTGTAAATTTCTGCAGCTGTATTGATTGATTTAGTGCATCCAGGCAGCAAAAGCTTGGTGAGCCCTAACCTGTCTAAGTACGCTCTCATCAGTTTTAATGTGTTCGGTCTCATTGACTTGACACAAGCCATGTTCTCACTCTAGTTCAGTGTGCCTTTCCCCCTTGAAAGAGCACAGCTTGAGACTCTTAGCAAAACCAACAGTGCTTTTTAGGGCTGAAATACAATCAAAATATATAAATAAGAGTACATTTTAAACATGAGTATTTTAGCTAGATTAGCAGACTAAATGCAGGTCATATTATTGTTGATATTCAGGACTGATGACCATTGTTGTTGCCATGATCAGAGGATATCAAAATCGTTGTTCTGGCTGCACAGCGGTGTCATCCCCCATTGCTGAGACATACGCGTGTGGAGTGAGAGGGGAACTTGATAAAAGACAGATTGAAATTAGAGCGATTGCACAACAGAGGTAGGCATGCCCGTTAAATGCACTCTCACCCTAAACCTGCTTCTCTTTCATCAGCCCCCACACATCCCACCCCAAACACAATTTTATTCATTGGCCTTGTGCAAACAGAACAAAGGGAAGCAGTAAAAAGGAAGAAGAAGAAAAGCAACAACAGAATACCTAATTTTCTTCTCCATATAAGCCAAGGGAGCTCAGAAGTGGGTTGGAGTTAAACCTTCCTTCACACCTTGTTCCTTTTTCACACTTTAGTGGCATTTTAATGTGACTCACTTTGAGGTAGGGTTCACAGCATTCAGGTGTGGTCTTTAATGGAGCTGGAGGAGGGTAGACCCACTGCAAATTCTTGCTACTACTCAGTGAACAGGCAGCACCACAGCTGGGTAATTCTAACTATGAAGCGGGATTTCACTGAGGAGCCGAGAATAAGGTTGTGTCGTTTGTACACAAGGGGTCCCACTTCAAAACGCTATACACTACCCGGGTTACATGACTGCCAAGCCAGGTGCAAGGAGGCTGCTGCGTGCTAGAAGCAGCTAGGTCGGCTACACATAACCCTCCCCAACGTCCCCACTAAAAGGTGTCATATACCGCTCTTAGGTTCCCAGTACCCATACGGGAACAGGCGACACAACTTGTATGGGAGCCAGCCGGCCAGCCGCGGCCTTTTCTCTCTCTATGTTTCTCGTCATAGAGTTAAAAAGTGTCTGGGGCTTTCTTAACACTATAGATGTGTTGGGAAGGCGTCCTTTCCTGCTCCTATTCTTTCAGGAGGAAAAGGCCCTGCAGAGACCACGACCTGCCCAGACTGGGGGGAGGTAACTTGTGGCTAATACACATGGGGGTTGTCAAGCCACCCGTGGACATGGTGCGGTTGTAGATCCTGCCTGACAAGGGAGGAGAATGGGGGTCTCTGAGGCACCGAGAGGACCACTGAGAGATCACGGTCGCCCAGGATATGAGTGGTGAGCAGCGACCTGAGTTGCGGCTGACACCAAAGGAGGCGATGGCGGGTGGGTTGTGACATGTGACAGGAGCGTACGCTGCCGTGATGATTTATCTATGCTACCGTGGCGGTGCTGTCTGAACGGATCAAGACGTGCTTGCCCCAAATCAATCCCATGGGAAGAAGGAGCGGCACTGGGGGCGGTTGGAGTGGCGTTTTGAGAAACGAAAGCCCCTACCACAACTTTGCCATGGTCATGTCCTCGCAGTAAGAATATGAACCGTCCTCAAACAACCCCAGTTTGATCACTACCCAGGCACACGAGGCAACATCTATGACCTTCGGATTTGGAGAGATACTGGCCACATCCAGGAACAACACAGCGGTGGAAGTGCGTCTTTAAAAAGACAATATATTGACTTCTAAAGACACTTTTTGTTTTGTCTTATCAATGCTTTACTCACCTTCCACAATAATGTTTCCACAAAAATTACATTATTTTATTATTTGTATAATATATACTGTATTATATATTGAATTATTTTTAATTTAGGGCCTTTCTCAGCAAATACTTACGTGTACAGTGTAAGAGATCAGTTGTGATGAATTCATCAGCATATCATGTTATAATTAATGTTAAAATTTTCACTGATTGAAATCCCTTCCTTTTAATAGCACAGCGGGATGCATGACAAATATCAAAGACATCTGTCTAGACTCTAGTGCATGTTTATATACAAAAAATAATTCAAAATAGTCCAGATGAGCACACGAAGATATACTGTGTAAATCCCCTTTGGTGTGCAGGAATAATAGGCATGTCTGTCCTACTCTTCTCTTCAGCTGACTGAGTGCCAGTGGCTGGGCCAAGGGTGTGATGATGTAAAAGTAGTAGTTTATGTCTTGCTGTGGAGGCGGTCATGAATAAATGATCCCTCGTGTGATGTCAGAAAACCAAAGAAGTAGAGAACAAGCCATTTTTGCAGCTTGGCTTCAATAAATGCTTTTCTTCTTCATTGGGGAGGAAGTTCTGAAACTTATAGTATGTTTTTGTAGTACAATGAACGGTGACGAAGGACAGAGGGCCCTCTGCCCAAGGAAAATGCAGTTTACCAGTGGGGAAACCACTTACCACAGTACGGGGGCCTAAGTGACGCATGTACTGGGGTGGCGGCAAGCCTCTCCAAAGACTCGTCGGCCGCTGGGCTAAGGAGGAAGAACGTCCAGGGTTCGCACTTTTTGGCAAACACAACTGGGAAGAAACCGCACATTTTCACCTCAAGAGTGGGGAAAGGTGCTATGCTCAAGCGGTACAACCGGCCAGCTGACCCAAACTTACCTGTTTGTTTCACCTGATAACACACGGGATGAAACTGGCTCAAACCTGAGGTCATAAAACCATGCAAAGGTATTAGGGGTTGCCCAGCCCGCAGCTCTATAGATATCTGCAAGAGAGGTGCCGCGGGACAACGCCCAAGAAGCCACAACACGCCTGGTAGAGTGGGTCACAGGCCAGCAGGGGGCGGCACGTGCTGGGCATGTAATGCCATGGTGATGGCAAAGATAACCCAGTGAGCGATCCTCTGTTTGGAGACAGCGCTTCCTTTCCACTGTCCACCAAAGCAGACAAAGAGCTGCTCTGAGCTTCTAAAGCTCTGCGTGCGATCTAACTAGATGCGAAGAGCAAGCACCGGACACACAAACGCCAAGGCTGTGCCTGCCACCTCCAGGGGCAGCACTTGCAGGTTCACCACCTGACCCCTGAAAGGGGTCGTGAGAACCTTGGGCACGTAGCCCGGTCGGGGTCTCAGGATAACGTGATAGTTGTCCGGACCGAACTCTAGGCACAAACTTTAACTTCCCTTAGTGGGGCAAGGGCTGCCTCTGTGACTTTTGTGAAGGCGCGAGGAGACAAGGACAGGCCGAAGTGGAACACATTGTACTGGTATGTCTGACCCTCGAAGGCAAACCGGAGAAAGGGTCTTTGTCAAGGAGGAATCAATACATGAAAGTACGCATCCTTCAGGTATCTGCCACAAACCTATCCTGATGCTGGACGCTTGCTAATATGCATCTCTGCGTGAGCATCTTGAACGGGAGTCAGTGCAAGACCGGTTCAGAATGCGCAAAACACCTTTATTGGGTACAATGAAGTAGGGGCTGTAAAACCCCTTCCTCATCTCTGCTGTAGGGACAGGTTCTATCGCATCCTTCCGTAGAAGGGTGGCGATCTCCGTGCGCAAGGTAGCGGCATTCTCGCCTTTCACCGCAGTGAAGCGGACACCCTTGAACCTAGGCGGGTGCCTGGCAAACTGAATCGCATAGCCGAGTCGGATAGCCCTGATCAACCATCATGAGCCACACCCCCAAGCTCTGTGCGAGAGGGACCAAAGGGACTACTGCGTTGGACGTACCAGCGGACAGGGCTGAGCAACAGGATGGAGCCCGAGGTGCTGAGTCTAGAGACATCAAAGCATTTCCTGGCTCCTTGTGACCGCTCCCGGAACAGCCTAGGACGGGGGAGGAAGATCTTCGTCCTGGAAACCTGTGGAGACCATCACATGGAAGCAGGGGGCCCAGATCTAGGGTGCCGTACCTGCCAAAGAGAGCCGGTGGACTGCGGTCGTGATAACGACTGCCAGGGAGACAGGAAATAGAGCCCAGGGAATGAGGAAATCTGCCCTTTTATGGAAAATGTAGCTAACAAAAGTTAAATGAAAACAAGGATTCTCCATCCCACCCTCCGGCAGGGGAGGGAGTGGTCTGCTTACCAGCTCCCGTAGTGCAGTTTCCTGAGTCCCAGGGCTGCCCGTCTCAGAGGCTCTTCAAAGCCTTCTTGGGGTTCTTGGCCGGTCATGAGGCAGGTAGCGTCAGGGGCCTGTGGGTAGTTCCACGGCGAGGTTGGCCCCGGGGGGCGGGCTGTGGTGGAGCTGGTGTTGCCGCCGCAGTGGGACACCCAGGGCGACGAGTAGATTCTGTGCCCCAAACGAGGCAGGATATTCTGTATCGCCTCCGTCTGCTTTCTTACTGTTGAGAACTGCCGGGCAAAGTCTCTAACGGTGTCGCCAAACAGCCCAACCTGGGAGTTGGGGGCGTCAAGGAAGCAAACCTTGTCGGCCTCTCGCGACTCGACCAGGTTGAGACAAATTTGCCGCTCCTGGACCAACAGGGTGGACATCGCCTGCCTGAGAGCGCGCCATGACTTTTGTCACTCGGAGGGCAAAGTCGGTCACCAAGTGCAGCTACTGCATTAGACCCGGGTCAGGACTACCCTCGTGTAGTTCTCTTAGTGCCTTGGTGCACCTGCAGGAGCACCATGGCATATAAGGCGGAAGCGGCATGCCCAGCAGCGCTGTAGGATTTAACAGTCAGTGATGATGTCAGCCTACAGGCTCTGGACGGGAGCATGGGGAAACTCTGCCAAGAGGCGGCGGTTTGTGGGCACAGGTGCACCACAACTGATTGGTCCACTTGGGGAACCACAGTGTAGCCCCTTGCCGCCCCGCCATCAAGGGTATTGTGAGCGTTGAGCTCACGGACCGTGTGCAGGCAGAGAAAGGTGCCTGCCACGAACACGTGAGCTCTTCATGCACCTCCGGGAAGAAAGGAACGGGGGTGGAGCCTTGAGCGGCCAATCATCATCGAGCCACGAGGGTTCGGGGGGAAAGTCAAGTCAAGTTAATTTGTATAGAGCCTTTCACAACACACATCGTTTCAAAGCAGCTTTACAAAAGATCAGCATAAACAGACAATAAAACAAAAAAAAAGTCGATGAATCATCATTGTGCAATTTAGATAAAATACGATTCTTAATCATGTTTAAATATAATTAAATAATAACTGTATTAATAACCCCAGTGAGCAAGCTGTAGGCGACTGTGGCAAGGAACACAAAACTCCATAAGATGTAGATTAATGGAGAAAAATAACCTTGGGAGAAACCAGAATCACTGTGGGGGCCAGTTCCCCTCTGGCTAACATTATGCATGTAATGTAAATATTACTTGTGTATAGTTAAAATCATGGTTTTAAATGATTAAGCTAAGCAAGGGTTAAGGGTCAGTGTTTAAACATTGATTGTGTTTGAACTGTAAGATTAATGACCACAGTCTTTGAAGTTCATCTTGATTAATTGCAGGAGTTCACATAGATGCAATTGTCCTTGTTAATTGGCGGATGAAGGCTTTTGTTGGCAATAGTTAGTCTATGCATTCCATTTAAAGATCGTAGTCCATCAATAGCCCGAGGTGATGCAGGTTGGAGTTGGAATCAGTTCATCCTCTGAAGTCCATCATAATAGACTGAAGTGATATATGGCTGGCACCGGCTGAATTTAGTCATCATCATTCAGCGACATGTAGCAGTGGAGTCCAACACAAAGCAGGAATGGAGCTGGATCCAGCCGGTTCTGGTGACCTCAGGATAGGAGTCCTGAGGTTGAGACAGGGAAACAAATAATAAGATGTAAGCATGGATGCCATTAAATTTATTGCAGAGTTAGAGATCATGATCGCTGTTTCTGGTTTCTGGTTCCGGCAGACCCAACTAAAGCAGCCTTATTGTGGGCTGGAGGATAAATTAGGTGTATGCCTGGTTAAATAGATGAGTCTTTAGTCTAGACTTAAACTGAGAGCGTGTGTCTGCATCTCGAACAGTGTTTGGTAGACTATTCCATAGTTTAGGAGCCAAATATGAAAAGGATCTACCTCCTTTTGTGGCTTTTGATATTCTAGGAACTATTAACAGGCCAGAATTTTGCGATCTTAATGAACGTATTGGAATATAGCGTGGTAGAAGATCACTTATGTACTGCGGAGCTAGGCCATTCAAAGCTTTGTACGTAGTTAACAGAATTTAAAAATTAATACGGAATTTAACAGGTAGCCAATGTAACGATGATAAAATGGGGCTAAAATGATCATATTCTTGGTTCTTGTTAGCACTCTGGCTGCTGCATTTTGAACCAATTGAAGTTTATTTATTGATCTTGCTAGACATCCTCCCAGTAATGTATTACGATAATCTAGTCTTGAGGTCACGAACGCATTAATTAGTTTTTCGGCATCAGCAACAGAGAACATATGCCTTACTTTAGCAATATTTCTTAGGTGGAAGAATGCTGTTCTACAAATGTTTGTAATTTTATTTTCAAAGGGCAGATTGGTATCAAATATAACACCTAAGTTCTTTGCTGTTGAAGATGATGTAACAGTACATCCATCTAGAGTCAAATTATATTTTAGCGGCTTGTTTTTAGAGTTTTTTGGTCCATTAATTAGAACCTCTGTTTTGTCAGAATTGAGTAGAAGGAAATTTCTGGCCATCCAATCTTTTATTTCATTTACACACTCTGCTAATTTTGAGAATCGTGAAATCTCATCAGGTTTTTAAGAAATATAAAGTTGTGTATCGTCAGCATAGCAGTGGAAACTTATTCCAAGATTCCTGATAATATCTCCCAGGGGAAGCATATACATGGAGAAAAGTAGAGGCCCTAAAACTGATTCCTGTGGCACTCCATATTTTACTTTTGTTTGGTTTGACAATTCCTCATTTACATAGACAAAGTGGTAGCGGTCTGCTAAATATGACCTAAACCATGCTAATGCAACTCAACAAATTCCAACATAATTCTCCAGCCTATCGTGTCAAAAGCAGCACTTAGATCTAAAAGCACTAGAAGAGAAATGCAGCCGCGATCAGCTGATAAGAGCAAGTCATTTGTAACTCTGATAAGTGCAGTCTCTGTACTGTTATGAGGCCTAAATCCTGATTGAAATTCTTCATATATACTATTTCTCTGTAGAAATGAACATATTTGGGAGGATACTACCTTTTCTAGTATTTTTGACATAAACGGGAGATTTGAAATCGGTCTATAATTAGCAAGTTCTCCAGGATCAAGTTGTGGCTTCTTAATAAGTGGTTTGATAACTGCCATTTTAAAGTTTCTTGGGACATGTCCTAAGCATAGCGAGGAGTTAATAATATTAAGAAGAGGTTCTGAGATTACAGGAGATACCTCTTTTAAGAGCTTAGTTGGTATAGGATCTAACAAACAAGTTGTGGCTTTTGATGTTTCGTTAAGTTTTGTTAGCTCTTCAAGACCTATTATAGTGAAGGATTGGAGTTGCACATGAGGAAAATTATTAGACACTGTTTTCTGAGGTGCTATGACAGATGATTGCATAATTCCAATTTTATTTCTGATTATTTCAATTTTATCTGTAAATAAATTCATGAAGTCATTACTCTTGTGCTGCGATGTAATATCCGGTTCTGTTGAGTATTTATTCCTAACCAATTTAGCTACAATATTGAATAAACATCTAGGATTGTTGTGGTTATTTTCTATGAGTTTACTAAAATATGCTGACTTGGCAGCTTTGAGTGCGTGTTTGTAGCTACAGACACTATCCTTCCATGCACCATGAAATACTTCTAATTTTGTATTTTTCCACATGCGCTCCATTTTCCGAGCTGCTCTCTTGAGAGCATGAGTGTGATCAGTGTACCATGGTGCAGGGCTTATTTCTTTAATTTTCTTTAATCGAAGTGGGGTGACAATATCAAGGGTGCTAGAGAAGACTGCATTTAAATTGTTTGTTATTTCATCAAGTTCTTCTGGGCTTTGGGGTTTATTGAGTGTATGAGATAGATCTGGAAGAGTATTAGTGAAGCTATCTTAGAGGGTTCCACTCTAGCCCGACACTCGCGGCTGCCCGGCCAAGCATGGCCACCAGCTCCGCTTCAGCCTTCAACTGAGCTAAAGCACCCGAAGGTGGGAGTCCATCCGAGTCCTCAGCATCAGACATGACGAGCGCACTCTCTGATGACGGGATCGATAACTCATCTTCGTCACGAGCCCTGAACGAGATCGCAGGTCCAGCGTAAGATGGACCGGCAACCTCACTCCAGAGCTTGGTCGGAGCATACGAGTGTGACGGGGAATGGGAGGACAGGGGTGGAATACCCGGTGGAGAGGGTTCCATTGATGTCCCCTTGTCACCCCCAGTGCTAACCGACCCCGCCTCATCTGAATGTGGGTTTGCTGCAACACTCCTTTTATACCTGTATGTCCGGGGGAGTGGCATGCAAATCCCACACGCCAATTCCCAAAGGCCTTTCACTCCCAAGTGTGACCCCCTAGTGTCAACTCATTGACTCTCGAGTCACTCGAGTGAGTGACAGATAGGGAACATACTCTTTTGGATTAAATTATCATGTGTGTAAGCATTAGAATGCAACTGCTGGAAAAAAACATGAGGGGAGAAAAATAATTGGGGAGGAAATTAGTTTATCCCGGGGAAATCTGCTCAGGTGTAGGCATTTTTTATGAATTTTTATAAATTCCAAATGACTGATAGTTGTTATCAGTACTGGCTTTGGAAGTGATCTCCATTGCGTAGTTTATTGAGCAGCGAGCAGATTAATTAACAAAGATATTCACAGTGCTATATGGCATTTGGACTGAGCCATTATGGATCAGAACAGAGCACTCAGTAATTCAGATGAGAGCACACATATCAGTTCTCTCTTGACATCCCATGACCAGATTTGTATGTCAACAAAACATAAAAATACAGTATACCAGACAACTGGTGTTCAAGAGGGGTCTGTGCCAGTACTGCAAGGGGATAGGCAATTTTTGTTTGATCTCAAACTAAGTTTTGTGAAAAAGATACAGCAATGCAAATTTTTTTCTACCAAAATTAATTTGTCCCTCCTACGTTAGACTGTTTTAAAGGGATATTTCACCAAAAAAATTACATTCTGTCATAACTGCCCTCATGCCATTGCAAACCTGTTTGACTTTCTTTCTTTCATGGAACACAAAAGGAGATTATTTAGTCACCATTCACTCTCATTATATATATATATATATATATATATATATATATATATATATATATATATATATATATATATATATATACACTCACCTAAAGGATTATTAGGAACACCATACTAATACTGTGTTTGACCCCCTTTCGCCTTCAGAACTGCCTTAATTCTATGTGGCATTGATTCAACAAGGTGCTGAAAGCATTCTTTAGAAATGTTGGCCCATATTGATAGGATAGCATCTTGCAGTTGATGGAGATTTGTGGGATGCACATCCAGGGCATGAAGCTCCCGTTCCACCACATCCCATAGATGCTCTATTGGGTTGAGATCTGGTGACTGTTGGGGCCATTTTAGTACAGTGAACTCATTGTCATGCTCAAGAAACCAATTTGAAATGATTTGAGCTTTGTGACATGGTGCATCATCCTGCTGGAAGTAGCCATCAGAGGATGGGTCCTTTAGGCCATAAAGGGATGGACATGGTCAGAAACAATGCTCAGGTAGGCCGTGGCATTTAAACGATGCCCAATTGGCATTAAGGGGCCTAAAGTGTGCCAAGAAAACATCCCCCACACCATTACACCACCACCACCAGCTTTCACAGTGGTAACAAGGCATGATGGATCTATGTTCTCATTCTGTTTACACCAAATTCTGACTCTACCATCTGAATGTCTCAACAGAAATCGAGACTCATCAGACCAGGCAACATTTTTCCAGTCTTCAACTGTCCAATTTTGGTGAGCTCTTGCAAATTGTAGCCTCTTTTTCCTATTTGTAGTGGAGATGAGGGGTACCCAGTGGGGTCTTCTGCTGTTGTAGCCCATCCGCCTCAAGGTTGTGCGTGCTGTGGCTTCACAAATGCTTTGCTGCATACCTCGGTTGTAACTAGTGGTTATTTCAGGCAAAGTTGCTCTTCTATCAGCTTGAATCAGTCGGCCCATTGTCCTCTGACCTCTAGCATCAACAAGGCATTTTCGCCCACAGGACTGCCGCATACTGGATGTTTTTCCCTTTTCACACCATTCTTTGTAAACCCTAGAAATGGTTGTGCGTGAAAATTCCAGTAACAGAGCAGATTGTGAAATACTCAGACCGGCCCGTCTGGCACCAACAACCATGCCACGCTCAAAATTGCTTAAATCACCTTTCTTTCCCATTCTGACATTCAGTTTGGAGTTCAGGAGATTGTCTTGACCAGGACCACACCCCTAAATGCATTGAAGCAACTGCCATGTGATTGTTTGATTAGATAATTGCATTAATGAGAAATTGAACAGGTGTTCCTAATAATCCTTTAGGTGAGTGTATATATAGGTATATTGCAAATGAAATGGTGACTGAGGCAAACATTCTGCCAAACATTTCCTTTTGTGTTCAACATAAGAATGGAAATTAAACAGGTTGGAATAATATGAGGGTGAGCGAATGAGTCATTTTTGGGTGGACTCTCCCTCTATATAAAATTAAAATGTAATGTACTCTGTTCATAAATAATGCTTATTTAAATAAATTTGCAACATAAGCAACATAACAAAGTATGGAAATGTGTTAATATGGGTCTATACTCATGTTATTATAGTCAGTATGTAACAGAGTCCCTGCTCCACCTATCTATCCATCAAGGGTTTCTTGACCTGAAAGGATTGAAAACCCCAGTATTAGACAGTTTAACTGACAGCTATTTGTGACTTGTGTTTTAACCCCCCTTTTCTCATTATTACACTTTGTCACAATTTCTTTGTTTATAATTTTAAGATGTGTAATACTGGCCCTTTGGGGCCCTTTAGGCCCCTCTACAAATCCTGTTTTCTCTTCAGCGGATTAGCAGAATGGGGTTGGTGATGACTTGGCATGCCTGACTGGCCCCTGACCCTGTGGGTGACTCTCATGTCTGGGTCATGTAAGCTGCTGTAACCCACTTCTTCTCTGACAAGAGCCTGACAGCTGCCCTGCTCTTGCCTCTCTCACACACTGCAATTACAGGTGTTTGTGTGCTAACCACTTTCTACATTTTACTCAGACAATTAGATCTGAAAATATCTGAAAATAATGCATGTTACTCCCCTCTTACTGACATATGAAGCTTCCAGTTGGCCTTAGCATGTCGCCTCCATATTTGCGTGACAACATCAACCCCATTTGCCCTTGCTTCTGTTTACACAGAGTAACAAAATAAGCAAAAAAAATGTTTCCCAGCACATCTAGCTTAATGTGTCTGTGACTGGAGTTGTCTGACCTCGTCATACTATTTTTGCTCCTTCGCTCTCATTTGTACGTCAGAAGACACAGCTCGGCTTTATTGCTGTAACGGATGTGGTTTGAATAGGACATTAAACAGAATAACCCCATTTCACCCTAATAGTACCAACAATCAGGTATATATATTTTTGTAACATTTCTTGTTTAAATGGTTTGGATTATTGTGGATGGAGTATTTCATGGGAGTAAATTAATTTATGTGTAGTTGTATAGACTGTTATTAGTACTGTATATTACAGTAAGTACATGACAGTGATAATGTCATAAAAAAAGAACAACAATTCACACAGTCATGAGGGTTTAAAGGGATCCTCTCTTTTTTTAGTTTTTTTTTTGTCATTAATATTTTTTTTTATTTATCCCATACATAAAAAAATAAATAAATACAAAATTAGGACAAACAGAACATAAATACATGGAATCATTTATACTTGTATTATTCCCAACCCCGCTGAACTTGTCCAACACCCACTCTCAGTGGTCAAAATAAATACAAAAATATAAAATATAAACAATAATATATAAACAAACACACAGAAAAAAGTGATTATCCACATTGAAAAAAAAAGAGACATTTAATGACTACATACAACAAAAAAACATTGTCTCTCTCCACTAACCATTATTGAAACCCTCCATGAAGGTCACATATCTGCCTCATTTCTTCCTTTATACCTCCATGTTACCCAACTGTCTATGCATTATTTCCTTGAAAGCCGCCACCTTGCCCAATTCATTGCACCACTCCTGAAGGGAGGTAGAACCAGCTGCTTTCCAACCCCTAAGAATTATTTGCCTCCCAATCATCACACTAGATAGAACCCACTTTTTTATATATTTATCATTTAGGTGTGACTTAACTTTCATTTAGGTGTGACTTAACCTAACTAGAACATCCTTTTAAATACAAAATGCATAATAATAAAACAAAATCTTGGGTAGGCCTTACCCACCTTTATCAAACGGCCTATGTAACTTATTGAAATTTAACATGGGACACTTACCATTCCAAATGAAAGACTTCGCTATGCTATCAAATTTCTTGAAATAAGAGAGGGGGACATCTACAGCGAGAGACTGTAACAGGTAGTTGAATTTTGGAATACAATTAATTTTAATAACATTAACCTTCCCAATCATTGCTAAATATATTAAAGCCCACCTGTCCACATCTTTTGAAAACCTTTTTATTAAGGGATCAAAATGACCTCTAAATCAGACAAGTTTGATGGGAATAAAATTCCCAAATACAAATGCCCTGTTTGGGCCACTGGAAGGCACCCGGCTGGAAAGCTGTAACTGCACAGTACGTTGTCAAAGCCAAAGTTTCGGATTTAGACCAATTAACTTTGTATCCTGAGAACTTGGAAAAGGAATTAATAATTCTGTGGAGGCACACCTCCCTCAACCACCCCTGGAAAATCATGTGGCAACACCTCTAAACTCACCAGGGCGTGATCTAAGACTAAGATATTTCTAATTGAGCAATTAACAACAGATAAAATGAGGGATTTGGATATAAAAAATAATCTATTCTAGAATAAATCTTATGGACTTATGAAAAAATGTATTGTCCCTACCAGATGGGTTCAAAAGTCTCCAAATATCTGTAAGACCAAGATTTTTACACACCCTGTGAAGTGTCAATGTTGCTCTAGGGAGATTACACACTTTTAACTCACTATGATCAAGGACTGAATCCAACAAAAGATTAAATTCTCCTCACAATATTATACCATGAGGGGTGCCAGCGGCTTGCAACATCTCTTCAAGATCTATAAAAAAGCCCTGATCATCAGCGTTAGGTACGTAAATATTAGACAAAATGAATCTTTGCCCCATAATATCTATACACTGTTTGATACATTTGAATTGTAGATGTTTATTTACCAATATAATGACTCCCTTGCTCTTATTTGAGCCAGCACTAAAGAAAACATGTCCACCCCATATCTTCCCAAATTTTCCAGTTTCCTGCGGAGAAAGGTGTGTTTCTTGAATAAACACTATATCATATTTCTTATGTTTAAGAAAAGTAATAGCCTTCATTCTTTTTATAGGGTGAACTAACCCATTCACATTCCATGTGGAGAGCGATAACTCACTTATATTAACATTTCACTTTTTTTATATAGTAGAATAAATAAATTGTGTGTCAAAAACATGATTATACAGACCACATTCCCCATTAGTGAAACAATCAAACCCCGAACTTCCCCCTGAACAAAAAAAGAAGTGAAAAATGTGCGCATTAACCACACGCATTACAAGGGCATTAATCCCTCTAAACTCTAAAGGTCCATGAACGCCAACGAAACCAACACAAAATGAAACAAAACAGGCATCCCGGTTCCTCGGATGGTCAAGTAAATTCACTCGGAGGCCTCATAAAAGTATATACAATGACTTACTCAGTCTGTCAACTTTATAAAAGACATCCTTTGTGTGAGCATGTAGATATTTCGTAGTCATCTATAGTGTCTATTCTAAAAATTCTCGAAAGTTCTTTTAAGGAAAAGTGTTATTCGCGAAACCAACTCCAGCCGCTAGGCGGAGCCAACGCAAAAAGAAACAAAAATGTCACCCAGCTTCCACCGAATGCAAGAGTAAGTACAGCGAGTTGACCCACTGACATGTCTGGGATCCGCAGACGCGACCCCTAGTGTCAACTCATCGACACAACGTTTTGTTCTCTCCATCAGGGAATGGAGGTTATGTCAGTAACCGAGATGTTTTTAAATGATAATGTTAATTATTGAAGCAAAAAAGTTATCCAATACTAACAAGGCCTGTTTGAAAAAGTATTTTCCCCATTAGTTACTAAATCCCCAAATCTATGAAACTACATTCATAATGGGGTTTAGCTGGACTAGACACACCCAGGCTGATTACGGCCAGCCCTGTTTAATCAAATCAACACCTAAATAGAACTTTTTCAGCAGAATGAAGTTGGCTAAAAGGCCTCACCCAGTAGCATGCTATGCCAAGGAAGAAATTCCAGAAATTATGAAAAAATTGATGATTGAAATACAGCAGTCTGTGAAGGGTTACAAAGCTATTTCAAAGGCTCTGGGACTCCAATGAACCACAGTGAGAGCAATTAACTCCAAATGGTGAACACGTGGCACAACCTTCCCAGATGTGGCCGACCTTCCAAAATTCCTCCAAGAGCACAGAGATGACTCATCCAGAAAGTCACAAAAAAGCCAAGGACAACATCCAAGGAACTGCAGGCCTCTATCTATAAAGGTCACTACTCATGACTCCAATGTCAGAAAGATACTGGGCAAAAATGCCATCCATGAAAGAGAGGTGAGGCGAAAACCATTGTTCCCTTTACAAAAAGCTACACTTCTGATGCTGCGCTGGAAGCGCTTTGGGAACACCTTCATGTGTGTGACCAGCCGTGAATATGTGTGTAACACGTCAATGAACATTGACCGGAATTTAAAGCCTCTGCCGGTGTAATCATTGGATGCACCTGGGGCTGGGCTATAAATAGATGCGTCACCGGAGCATCGTCAGATATTTTGTCTTCGCGCCGCCATCTTGATGATGATCCAAGATGGCGGCGCGGTAGCACGCAGCGGCCACTCCGGATCCACAATGGTGCTATTTTTGTTAAAAAAGCCCGACTTTTGCAACACATGGACATCGGAGCAACCAGTGTTCGTGTCTACCATCGCCAGACACTAATCAAATATAAGACTCATGCAAAAACCAAGCTGCATGATGACCTGCAGGAGGCGCTACGCGTACTCGGCTTGCTGCGGAGACCAGGCCTCCAGCCCTCGGCGTCGCCTGATGCCGGTGGCCGGGAGAGGACGTCGTAGCGGTGTGCGAGAGCGGAAGCGGAAAGAGGGCGGGGGTCCATGCTAGGCTAAAAACAAACCCTAGCCGGCCGGCTCTCCCGTCTATCCTGCTCTCAAATGTTTGCTCCCTAAACAATAAACTGGACTATATCCAACTCCAGCAGGCTACGCAGTGTGAGTTTAGAGACTGCTGCGTCTGTGTTTTCACGGAGACGTGGCTCAGCGACAGAGTTCCGGATGCCGCCATTCAGCTAGATGGGCTCGCATCGTTTCGTGCCGACAGAAATACAGCTCTCTGCGGTAAGACTCGCGGTGGTGGCTTGTGTGTTTACATCAACACGGAATGGTGCAAGAACTCTATGCTAGTCTCTAGTTACTGTTCATCGCTGTTGGAGCTTGTGACTGTTAGATGCAGACCTTTTTATCTACCACGGAATTCACCACTGTTTGCATAACCGAGTTTACATTCCCCAGCGCTAACACTAAGGAAGCGCTCTGTGAACTGTATGGGGCTATGAGCTGAACTGCAGAACGCTCACCCCGACGGACTGTTTATTGTCGCCGGAGATTTCAACCATGCAAATCTCAAGACAGTGCTCCCTAAATTCCATCAGTATGTGGACTTTGCAACGAGAGGGGCTGAACGCGCTTGATCTTGTTTACACAAACATCCCAGGCGTGCACCGGGCGGAGCCCCGCCCCCACCTCGGCTACTCAGACCACATCTCTGTTATGTTAATTCCAGCATACAGACCGGCTCGTCAGACGCACAAAACCGCTTCAGAAGCAGGTGAAAACCTGGCCAGCAGGAGCCATCTCTGCTCTTCAGGACAGTTTTGAGTGTACTGACTGGCACATGTTCAGGGAGGCTGCAACATATGGCGATTCTACCAACTTGGAGGAATACACAGCATCAGTGACCAGCTACATCAGCAAGTGCATTGATGATGTCACTTTCTCCAAGACCATCACCACACGCTCCAACCAGAAGCCGTGGATGACTGCGGAGGTGCGCGACGCTGCTGAGGTCCCGAGACTCCGCCTTCAGAGCAGGCGATAAGGCAGCCCTAAGAACAGCTAGGGCCAAACTGTCACGGGCAATCAGAGAGGCAAAGCGCGCTACGCCCAGAGAATCCACAGTCACTTCCAGGACAGCGGTGACACGCGGCGCATGTGGCAGGGCATCCAGGCCATCACCAACTACAGGACAACATCAGTTGCCTGTGACAAAGATGCCTCCCTTCCAGATGCGCTGAACGACTTCTACGCTCGGTTTGAAGTGCAGAACGACGTGATGGCGAGGAAGTCCACCCCTCCTCCCAACGACCAGGTGCTCTGTCTTACCACGGCAGATGTGAGGAAAACTCTACGTAGAGTCAACCCATGGAAGGCTGCTGGACCAGACAACATTCCTGGCAGAGTGCTCAGAGGATGTGCAGACCAGCTAGCAGATGTTCTTACCGACATCTTCAACATCTCTCTGAGCAGCGCCGTTGTTCCAACGTGCTTCAAGGCCACCACCATCATCCCCATGCCAAAGAAGTCTTCAGTGTCCTGCCTCAACGACTACCGTCCCATCGCGACTTACACCCATCATCATGAAGTGCTTCGAGAGGCTCGTCATGAGGCAGATTAAGACCCAGCTGCCCCCCTCACTAGACCCACTGCAGTTTGCGTATCGTTCAAACCGCTCAACGGACGATGCCATCACCACAACCCTCCATCTGGCCCTCACCCACCTAGACAATAAGGACTCATACGTTCGAATGCTGTTCATAGATTTCAGCTCAGCATTCAACACAATCATTCCCCAGCACCTGATTGGAAATCTGAACCTGCTGGGCCTGGACACCTCCCTCTGCAACTGGATCCTGGACTTCCTGACTGGGAGACCTCAGTCAGTCCGGATTGGGAACAGCATCTCCACCACCACCACACTGAGCACTGGGGCCCCCAGGGCTGTGTGCTCAGTCCACTGCTGTTCACTCTGCTGACTCACGACTGTGCAGCAATGCACAGCTCGAATCACATCATCAAGTTCGCCGATGACACGACCGTGGTGGGTCTCATCAGCAAGAACAACGAGTCAGCATACAGAGAGGAGGTGCAGCGGCTGATCGAACTGGTGTAGAGCCAACAACCTGTCCCTGAATGTCGACAAAACAAAAGAGATGGTTGTTGACTTTAGGAGAGCACAAGGTGAACACACTCCGCTGAACATCGACGGCTCCTCTGTGGAGATCGTCAAGAGCACCAAATTCCTTGGTGTTCACCTGGCGGAGAATCTCACCTGGTCCCTCAACACCAGCTCTATCACCAAGAAAGCCCAGCAGCGTCTCTACTTTCTTCGAAGGCTGAGGAAAGCACATCTCCCAACCCCCATCCTCACTACATTCTATAGAGGGACTATTGAGAGCATCCTGAGCAGCTGCATCACTGCCTGGTTTGGGACTTGCACCGCTTCGGACCGCAAAGCCCTGCAGAGGATAGTGAGGACAGCTGAGAAGATCATTGGGGTCTCTCTTCCCTCCATCAAAGACATTTACAAAAAACACTGTATCCACAAAGCAACCAGCATTGTGGACGACCCCACACACCCCTCACACAAACTCTTTACCCTCCTCCCGTCTGGCAAGAGGTACCGAAGCATTCGGGCCCTCACGGCCAGACTGTGTAACAGCTTCTTCCCCAAGCCATCAGACTTCTCAATACTCAGAGACTGGTTTGACACACACGTGTCCTGAGTTGCACTTTAATAACTGTCACTTTATAACTGTCTGCTACCTCAATAACTGCTATGTGCATAGAACATTATCTCATAGTATGTTATGTTTACATTTTTAGAAACTGTCATCTTTTTCCACTACTGAGTACTGGTCGGCGCTGCACTGTCTATTGTCCTGTTCATTGTCAGTAATTTGTTGTACTGTCCTGTACTTTTTGCACATGTTTGCACGTGCACTTTATATAGGTATATATAGGTAGTTTATATAGGTATTTTATTTCGTTGTGTAGTCTCATGTGGTCCTATGTTGGTCCTTTGTTGTTTTTATGTAGCACCATGGTCCTGGAGGAACGTTGTCTCGTTTTGCTGTGTACTGTACTAACTGTATATGGTTGAAACGACAATAAAAACCACTTGACTTGACTTGACTTGACTTCAGAGATCATCCTGTGTGTGTGTTTCTACGAGACTGTCAAACTTTCTTTTCTCTGTTAGGAGTTAGAATTGGTTAGGCAGTGCGCAGTGAACCTTTTCTCCTTTCCTTTCTTTCTTAAAAAAAAAAAGAGAGAATGACTGAAAGTCAGAGCAAACGATGCGTGTTCCCTTGTTTACGCTCTATGGCCGAGAGGGACACGCATCAGTTTTGCTTTGTTTGTTTGGGGGAAGAGCATGCTGCTCTTGCATTGGAGCGGAGCGGGTGTGAGCATTGCGATCTGCTTTCGGGCAAAATGCTTTGTGCTCGCCTCGCTTCCGGGAGTCAGCGCCCACTCTTTCATCGTGGGTCTCTCGCATATATCTGGCTGAGGAGCGAGAGACGGGTCTGTCCCTATTGCATGCTCTCTCCCCAGATCCAGCTGATCCTTCTCGTAAGCCTGAAGCGTGCCTCGGCGCCTCTTCGTTTTGTTCCAAGAATAATAAAAAAGCGGCTGAGAAATTACTCGAGGTGGTTACTCGGGCTGTGGCCAGACTACAGCTAGACTGGCCACGCGTACAAAAGTTTCCCCCCCTAACGCTCCAAACTATAAGCTAAAAAAAAAAAAAAAGGGAGCGCTATATTAGTCCCTTACTTTCTTTGATGAGTTTTCTCATTCATGGAGGAATCTTTTTACTTCCTGTATCTTCGTGCCCTTGATGTCAATATATTCATCTATCGTGAGTGCTGAGACACGGGGGTATTCAATGATGTCGCCGGTCGAAGAGACGCTTCATCTCGGTTCAGCATCTCGGTTCAGCATTGTCACTTAAAAAACCTTCTCTCCCCACAAAGCCTTGCAGAACTACCTCCACTTTAGTGGGCAGGGCTTATCAAGCGGCGGATCAGGCAGTGTTACAGGCGTACCAGGCTGACCTGCTGAAGTACCCGAGTGCGGGTGCCAGGCTCGATGAAGAGGCTTTTTCTGAGCTTCGTCGAGCCACAGATCTTTCTCTCTGTGACCAAGCAAACAGCCCGTGCCATTGGCTGGTCTATGTCTGCCTTGGTCAGCACAGAGAGACACCTTTTGCTCAACCTTTCGCCTTCTGGCCTATTCGGGGACGCTATGCGCAGTCATCTCCAGTTTCCAGGAGGCGAAAAGCCACGAGGAAGCCTTCGGGCAGTTTTTTTCCTCGCTGCATTTGGGGGCGGACCTGTCTGCCACCCAGACCTGCCTCGGTCCTGCTAGAAGGGAGGCTCAGAAGCAAAGCATGGCAATTCGTGTTCCCCCTCGCAAAGATTGGGGATGGTCTCGTCGCCCTCAGCAGCCCCCAAAGCAAGACGCTAATTTCTTGTTGACGGGTCTTGTTCTCGGGACGGGGTGCACGCACCATCCACTTCGCCCCTCCCGGGACCCCCAAAAAACCTCTCCATTCCTGCCACCTCCAGTGTTTCAGGAGGTAGAGGCTTCCATCAAGAGGTTGGGTGTTTCGCTGCTTCCTGCATTTATTCAGGACGTGGAGCATTTGACACCCCCTCAACAGGAAGTGTTCAAATTAATACCCATCTCAGAGAGCCTGACAGTGTGGAGACTTCTGCTAGATATTTTTATGTGGGTCCTAAGTACAGTAGTAAAGAGCTACCGAATTAAATTTGCTCGCCGCCCTCCATGTTTCAACGGCGTTGTCCCCACTACCGTAAACCGGAGCAGGCATGTCTACTGTGGAAAGAACTGCAAAATCTCTCGGTCTAAGGGGCCATAGAACGTATTCCCCTTCCAGAGAAAGAGTCAGGTTATATTACTTCCTGGTTCCCAAGAAGGGTGGGGGGTTGCGTCCGACCTTAGCTTTTCTAGGCTTGAACTGCTCAGTCAGGGTGTTCAAATCTAAGATGCTAACTATCAGGACAATCGTGTCACAAGCCCAACATCACGTTTGGCTGGTCACGATCGATCTCATGGATGCATATCTTCATGTAGAAATTCTGCCACAGCACAGGAAGTTCCTGAGGTTCGCTTTTGTGGGCGAAGCCTTCCAGTATTGGGTTCTTACATTTGGCCTAGCCCTATTAACCCACACATTCACGGCATTCTGCATTGTGAATTACATAGATGACTGGCTGATCCTAGCGCAGTTCCAAGAACTGGAAGTTCATCACAGGGTTTTCGTCTTAGTGCTAGGTAGGGGTTGAGGCTCAACGCCAGGAAAAGCGTCCTCTCTCCCACTCAGAAAACTACCTATCTGGGGATCGTATGGAATTTGATCACAATGCGGGCACAATTGTCTCCCGCTCGAATCGAGTCCATTCAGAACACCCTGAGCAAACTGCGTCCTCGGTGATCCCTTTGGACCTTCTGCACATGAGACCATTTCAGCTGTGGCTCAAAGCCAGGGGATTTCTTCCAAGGGCCAATCCACTAGGTTGATATGGGTTACGCGCCGCGGGGTTCAGACCCCGATTTCTTACCTTCGTTCCCACTCTAGGTGCATCTTGTCGTCACAGGCTGCTAACAACAGATGCCTCCCTGATGGGCTGGGTAGTGGTCTTAAGTGGTTGTCCAGCTCAAGGGGAATGGGAGGGTCATCAGCTCGGTTGTCACAGTATCTGTCTTGAGTTGATGGCTGTATTTCTGGCCCTGAAATACTTCCTCCAGAGGCTGCCATGTCTTGGTGTGGGTGGGCAATACAGCGGTAGTATCTTACATAAACCATCAAGGAGGTCCACGTTCACGTCAGCTGAATCTCTGGCATGTCGGATTCTCCTTGGGGCCCAGAGCAACTCCGGTCACTCAGGGAAGTTTATATCCCTGAATGCCCGTATGTGGGAGCAGATTTATTGTCCAGACAGAAAATACAGATGGGGGAGTGTAAACTCCACCCCGAGGTAGTGGAACAAATTGAGGTAGTGGATTTTACAGGGCAGAAGAGGACCTCTTCGCCTCTATGAACAGTGCAATGTCTCCTCTACTTCTCCCTGAGTCACCCATTTTTCTTATGGTGATTACCTCTCTAAAGAGAATTGGGGACCTGCAGGCTCTGTCTGTTTTGCCAGCCTGTTTAGAGTTTGCCCCAGGAATGAACAAGGCAATTTTGCATCCTCATCCTGACTACCTGCCTAAGGTGCCTTTCGCGACCCTACATCCGGTCACTCTCTAAGCCTTCTGCTCCCCGCCGTTTGCAATGCCGGAGCAGCAAAAACTTCACAGACTTTGTCCAGTCTGTGCCCTTTAGACTTATGTCCACCGCACTAGCCAGTGGCGTAAGTTAGGGCAACTATTCGTTTGCCATGGGAGCCGCAACCGGGGGGCGGCCACCTCCAAGCAGACTATGTCTCATTGGGTGAGAGACGCTACTGCCCTGGCCTACAAGGCGCGTGGTCAAGCTTCGCCAAAAAGAATCAGGGCTCACTCTTCCAGAGGGCTCGTCTCCTCTAAAGCCTTGGCTAGAGGTCTCCCTCTGCGGCAAGTTTGTGATGCGGCAGGTTGGTCCTCTCCGCACACATTCATTAGATTTTTATAATTTGGATGTTTTTGCCACTCCGGGCTCTTGTATCCTTGAGTCGACATTGCAAGCTCATTTCTGAGGCCTCTCACACTATTGTGAGCACACTACACAACCATAGGGGGTCCGGACAGCCACAGTGTGGTGGCGTGGGTATTCTCGTTTCCAAAGCGCTCCCAGCGCAGCATCAGAAGTGTAGCTTTATGTAAAGGGAACATCTTGGGTTACTTAAATGTAACCCTTGTTCCATGATAAAAGCGGAACGAGATGCTGCGCTTCCCTGCCACACTGGGATGCCCCAGGACTGCACTTCAGACAAAATACCTGACGATGCTCCGGTGACGCATCTATTTATAGCCCAGCCCCAGGTAATTTCCTCTGCCTCTGAATCATCCGTATTGTTTTCAGAAATGTAATCTCCAGACTCATCGTTTTCACAACGAATGTCTTCTTATATCCTGGAGCAAAAATCCTGTTTTTGTCGTCCGTTTCGCTGTATTTAAATCTCCAAATGTGTGAACAGTTCCAAAACAACACTCTTCAGCTTTTACGCACAGACGCACAAAACACTCGGTAATGGCAAGACAACTTTGCGCACACACATTACAGAAACATTCTCTAAACTTCCCACTAAAGCTGTACATCATTGTTTTCAGAATTTCAATGGCTATACAATACGCCAGTCATCTGCAAACTCGGCTGTAATTGGCTTGATCTTTACACAAAGGAAAGGGGGGAGGCCCTTACATTTGACACAGACTGTGGTTGTCTATTGAAGGCTTTGGACAGGACATGGAAGATCCTATTGGGTCAAATGAGGTGTCAATCGAAAGATCAGAGTGCAGCATCCATTTTGATACCGGATAAAGGAAATGTTTACATCTGAACTGAAGTTATTACCAATAATACGTGAAAGATTAGGCACTGCAGCCGGATACTTTGAAATGATGCAACAAGAGTCCGTGGGTATTTATTGATGTAATAATGTGATTTGGACTAAAAATCTTACTTGATTTGATCATTTGGACATTTGCCAATGTAACAACACTGTTTTTGTCAGGAAGTTATGGATCAGTGGACTACTATGAGGCTTCATAGGTGAGTTGCCTAAATTTTGTTATTGTTTGTTTATATGGTGGTGGTCTGACAAAGATATAGATTGTACCTGCTGTTGTGATTGTATCTTAAAATGGATTATATCAATAGAAAATCAAGAAATGGAGCTTTCCAAAGATATGTGGCATGTGATCCAATGTACACAAAGAAGTTGTGTACATCGCATAGTTATTTTTGTAACATTCAGAGGCCCGCCCGTGGTATGTTACAATCCAGGGGAAAGCTATGGGGTTAACGGTGAGATCTTTCATGGCTGAACAGTCCTTTCCTGGACCCACAAGCTCTATTACAGTTGGGGCATATATGTGGTAGTAGTGGTGGTATTGATGGCAGCCATGACTGTGTGTCTCCTGGCTCTCTCCTGCTGTCTTCTGGTTGTGCTCTCCATCTCCATCATACAAGCCCCATCCCTACAAAGCTTTTGCCAGATGGTATGATCAGAAGCAACATACTCCAGGTCCTCGGGTCTGATCTTACATTTTCTAAAAGCAATCTTCATTTGATCCTGATAGCATCGACCATGATGTAGCTGACCATATATTACTCTGTGGGGTAGCCGGCATGAGGGCATCCTTATCACGTGGCCCAGCCACTGCAGCTGGCACTGGGTGATCATGGCCTCAATACTTCTGCAGTTGGTCTTTACATGTATTTCAGTCTGAGGCATACACTCATGCCATGTAATTCCCAGAATGTGCTGAAGGCATCTAATATGGAAGCGCTCTAAGGATTTAATGTGATGGCTGTAGGTTACCCTAACTTCACAGCTATATAGGAGGGTGGTGACACAGACCGCTTGGTATACAATGATCTTTGTGGAGGGATGGAGGTTCTTGTTCTCAAATACTCTGCACCAAAGTCTCCCAAAGGCAGATGAGGCCTGTTTAATCCAGCTCAGGATATCACTATCGATGCCGCTATCCTCTGCGAGAATACTCCCCAGATATTTGAAGGATGCACTTCTGACAGTTGTTCACCAACAACAGTGAAGGGAGATAGAGTGGATGGGACACTGATACTTTTCTTGATGGTGTTGACAGTCAGCCCCATCCAGCTGTATGCTCTCATCGCCACAGCAAGGATGGACTGGAGATCCTCCAGAGTATGGACCACAAAAGCACATTCATCTGAATACTGCAGCTCCAGAACTCGCTCTCTACAGAGTTTAGTGGTTGCGTGGAGCCTCCTAATGTTAAAGAGATTGCCATCAAGTCTAAAGTCCACTGCCACACCACTGCTCTTCTTAATCTCATTGTGGAAAACCTTGGTAACACATATGAGGAAAATGTTAAAGAGCACTGGTAATAGCACACACCCCTGTGCATACAAGGAAGGGCTCCGACTTTTGTCCACTGATGGTCACCCGACACTGCGGGACAGTCTCGAAATTGGAAGCTTTGTCCCGCGTCCCGCAACTCATAAGCAGTGTCCCGCATTAAAATTTTGTCTGTATTATTTTTTATTATTATTATTTCGGCATCATTTTATTTCATTGTCCTTTAAATGACAAAATCACTATAAAAAAAAGTTAATGACACTGACCATGCGTAGCACTGCAGTTTTTCTTGCCAGAGCGGGAAAACACTGGAGAAAACAAAATAAAAAATTTCAACAGATATATGTATCTATCTGGAGCTCCCGAGAAGAAAAAGTGTCTTTGTTCGTATAATAAAGAATGAGAGAAAGTATATACATGGTTAAAACCAGTTACAGGTGACCCTAAAAAAGGAGAGTGCAGGGTATGTCACCGAAGTTTCACGGACAGCTCTGCTGAAGCATTTCAGTGCCCAGCTCATGGCCATGGTCATGACAGCTCTGGTATCTTTGGCTTTGAGCATTCCTGTCACCAACGTGTTCATGGAGAGGGTGTTTTCTCTGATGACCACTGCGTGGACAGAGACAAGGAACTGAGCATCTGTGGACCTCATGAAAAGTGAACTCCTGGTGAAAGTGAACTATAGCTACACCTGCCAGGAGTTCTACAGACACGTAATGAATGAGAAGGCCTTACTCGAAACTGCCAGATCAGACAAAAACATTTTAATAAAATTTTTACTATACATTCTCCTCCCTGCTCAGTCAATCTCCACGTTACTGTTTTTGGTTATTCACATTCTTCATGCATATCGCCATCTACTGGGCATGGAGAAGAATTTCTTGCAAAATTGGACTTAAATGTTGAACTTTTTCTCACCCACACCTATCATATCACTTCTGAAATCATGGATTTAACCACTGGAGTCACATGGATTACTTTTGTGCTGCCTCAATGTGCTTTTTTGAGCATCAACATTTTGGCATAGAGCTGAAATATTCTTCTGAAATTCGTAATTTGTGTTCTGAATAAAAAGAGTCTGAGAATTTTCATTTTTGAGTGAACTATTTTTTTTAATAGCACATGGGGGGACCACATTGTCCTCCTTTTGAGATACAATGTTCCACATTGATTTAGTTATTGTATCTTTTAAGCCCAGAAATTGCTGTGTTTCATTCTAACGCATGATGCACAATTTTCAGAAGTTTGTGACTGGTGGAATGTTCTGCTGAAGTATTGCTCTGCAAATATTGATACTTTTCTATCAGGCATTAGAAAAACTTGAAAAAGGCTAAGCATAATTATAAATTATTTTATAATCTCTACTTAAATTACCTGGTAATTTATTATACAAATTAACACAATCTCTATATCAGGGGTCAGTATTATAAAAAAAAAATACCCGCATTAGCGCTCTCGGAGCACACGTACATGTAAAGCGTACAAACATTTGCCATCTGTCAGTCCAACAGCATGCAGCTACAGACATCTGAAAATAAAAAGTTAATCTTTTATATTTTATTTAAATCAACCAACCAGTGGTGGTCTTGCTATCGAAATCGATGTAATGAACAGCCCTGTTCTAGATATAGAACAAAGGCTAAGTATAGAACATTTCTCAAAAGTTTATCATCGATATAGAGTACATCTCTTCTTCTTTTTTTTCAGATAAACATCAAGTTTGTTTTATCGCACATTACTATTGATAAAAAGGCCTTAATCTCTCAAATAAACTCAATAATCTCTAAAAGCTAATTTACAGGCTACATTGTAGACACACAAAATCTAGTCAGCAGAAATTTAATTTATTAAAAGACAACAAAGACAAACAAATGAATTCCAAACGTCTCATGCCATGTCAATCCAAGTATTCAGAAATCATCTGATATTTTAAGAATATATGTCTTCTGGCGGAAGTGAGGTCCAGACACTGGATCTATTATACAAATTATTATGAGTTTTTATGAGACTGTGCTGGGCATTCATACAAATATGTATTCCCCAAATATTTAATAGTCTATTGGCCCCGCATGCCAGCAGGCTTTTCCCCATCTCTCTGGGGCTGGGGAGGGGGACGAGGGGAGGGAAAAACAAAACAAAAAAAAAGGAGAGGGAAAGGGTAAGGTGGAGCGACAGTGAGAGAGAGAGGAGAGAGAGATTAAAAACTTGCTCGTTGGTTCCCAGACACGCCGTTGCCTAGTCCTCGATCACTCCTCCACCCTCTGGTGGGTGGCAGCCACTCCTCTCTGGATGGACCAGAGCCAGTCTTCCGACCCCTGCTGGATGGAATGCCCTTCTGCATTTTGGTAGGTAGGGAACTCCTCCGCCCCTGGCAGGGGTCTTGTTGGGCTTGTTGCTCAAGATGCATGATTAATGATGCAATTTTCAATTGAAATGGGAAACTGTGTTAAGAATGCTCTTGTCATCAAAAAATATTGAGATGAAATAATTGAATGTTGAACATGAATAAATACTTTAACAAATATATATATTAAATTGAAATATCTGCACAGTCCTCTTTGATGTCTTCTCTGTGCATCACTATATGTGTGTATTTTGGTGAGTGGTAGTTCCTCTATCTGGAAGTTGTGTGACAGCATCTGTCTGGGCAGAAACACACAGTCACAGTCTGTCTCTTACAATGTGAAAACAGTGATATGAACTCCCAGGCTAGCTTTTGTGTAAACACGTTTTGGATAAAAATTAAACATCTCCATCACTTACATGCTTAGTTGTGAAGAGGTAGTTAATTATGTACTTATATACCATTTAAGTCAGGGATATACTGCATACTGCTGGCGGGACTGATACCTGAGATATCAATAAAAATACAAATAAATAAAAAAGATTTCAGGACATGATGACAGAATTTTAGTCTAAGCAAAATGAATGATCATGTATCTTTAAATCATATAAATTACATGGTTATGACAATGAGATACTTTTTATTAGAATGGTCCTCAGTTTAAATGTCTATGCACAACTGAAAACCTGCTCTCTCCTCTCGCCAGAGCAGTCACCAATATGGAGAAAATAAAAAGTTACACTTGTCCAGCTCTTTGACTGGTTACAATTGTTCTGGTACAGAACATTAAAGAACAAATAATTAGGACAAGTTTTGTAAAAAGTTCCATAAAGTTTTAATTTGTAAAAGTTAGAATCTAAAGACATTAAGAAGATATATTAAGTGTACCTTGGGAGTGTGTTGACAGTCTGCGTATGGTTGAGATACCAGGAGTAAAGTGTTTAAGAAAAGCAGTCCTAAGGTGGTTTTGAAAGAATATTTTGAAAGTTACAAATTACCCACAGGAGGAGTTAAAAACAAAACTAAACAATCAACAATAATAATAAACATTTCAATATAAAGGTGTTATTCAAGAAGATGTGGTTTTAAATATATAACTATTAATACCAGCAAAGAACTTTAAAGGAATATTTTTGTTTAGTTTCTTAGTAATATCTAGTGATGTTCAGAAATGACATATTTGATATATACATTTCATTATTAACTTTGGTGATGTCCACATTGAAAGATTTGCATATATCCGGTTGCATTAGTATATATTGAGTCAGGCACAATGTTAATTTTTATTCAAGCTATATATGGAATACAATGTGGCATTGTTATATGTTTATATTGTTATATGTTTATATTTGCAGAAAAAAAAAAAAAACATATACACAGCTTTAAGCCATTTCCTATTTACCTCGATTCCTGACTTTCTCTTCCTTTCAACATTGTCAGATTATTGAGAATATTTGCTGCATATATTGTATCTATGGGTGGCGGTGTTCCAAGAATCATATTTCTAACATAACACATAAGAATATGATGTCATTACGAAATTTGTTAGTGTGTGAGTCCTTCTACATATGCCACCACAATCTCAGATTTTTGAGGATATTTTTAGCGTTATTTTAGAGATATTTCATAGAGTTATGGGCTATGCTGAAAGGGGGCATACTGTGGGTGGTGGTGTTCCAAGGATAATATTTCAAACATAACACATCAGCATATGATGAAATATTTGAATATTTGAAAAAACTAAAAAAATAAATGGGCTCTGCATATAGGCACAATCAACATAGATTGTGTATTGCTCTGTTCAGAGAATCATATTCAAACAATGACACATCAGAATATGATGAAATTGCTAATTTCGTTAGCCCCTCCATGCCACTACGATCTCGTTTTTTTGAGAATATTTAATATAATATAGTAATAATATAGACTCTGCAGACAGGGTTGGGAAGGTTACTTTTGAAATGCATTCCACTACAGATTACAAAATACATGCTGTAAAATTAAGTTTGTAATTTATTTCATTAGATTACTCAAGGTCAGTTACATACTCTAAATACTTTGGATTACTTCTTCAGCACTGGTAGATTTTTAAAACTCTGCCAGTTCAATAAGATAAATACACATGTTAAAAATACATTCTCTGAAAAACCTAAATATTTATGCAGTGTTGTTTCTAAAACAAGATAAATCTAATTGATCAGGCTTTAAGCATTTTTTGATATTTTTACAGGAAAGCAATACCCAAATTATTATCAAGAATATGATTTTTGCCCTAATTTCAAAGGTCATACTAGAAAAAAAAAATTATTATCCAACGTAAATTTTCTTACAAAACAATTATGATCGTGCCTGGTAACATGTCCACATATAATGGTTAGAAATAGCATTTTAGCTTAGCGTAAAGCTGACAATTTACACAAGGATTATTTCTCTTTCTTGTGCTTCAAACTTACTTCTCTGCCTGCTCGTATGAATGTAACACGTCATGAGAAATTGTTTGACAGCTATTCAAATGCACTTTGGATAACATCATTTTGTTATAAATGCTCAGTTGACTTTTGTTTGTGTACTTTTATTTAGAAATTTCTTGTTAAAGTTCCTGTTCCAAAGTCGTGTTCATATGACCATGTTTATGTGTCTGGTTTTCATTGGTTCATTGTTTGATTACTTTGATTCAGTTCTAGTTTGTCATTGGTCTTAGTTAATTGTCTTGTTATCTTGTTTTACATTTACATTTATGCATTTGGCAGACGCTTTGGATAAAAGCGACTTACAGTGCAATTATTACAGGGACAATTATTACCGGAGCAACCTGGAGTTAAGTGCCTTGCTCAAGGACACAATGGTGGTGGCCGTGGGGTTAAAACCTCTGACCTTCTGATTACCAGCCCTGTGCTTTAACCACTATGCCACCACTACAACAACCACTATCCCAGAGTTCTGTTTTAGAGTTCTGTTTGTTCATTGGCCTTTGTTACCCATGTCTTGTGTATTTAAACCCTCATGTTTGCCTTTGTTGGTGGTCAGGTATTGTACGTGTAACCTTTTTGTTCTGCCAAAGTTTAGTCTCGCCAGTGTACATGTAACCTTATTGTTCTGTTCAAGTTTAGTCTAGTCAGTGTACTTGTAACCTCGTGGTTTTTGTTTTGCTCTAGTCTAGCCATAGTCTTAGTAGTAGTCATGTCAAGTCAAGTCTAGTTTTGTCATGTTTAGTTAGGTCCTTGGTTTCTTGTTTTTGTTTCTTTCTCTTTTATAGTTGGGGATTCTGGTTTCACGTTTGTAGAATAAAACTGCACTTGGGTTCATCTAAACTTTATAATCTTCCCGTCTCTGCCTGTTTTGTCAACAGCGTTACAGAATACCTGACCACAGACATTATGGACCCAGCAGTTCGGCTCTTGGTTCTTCGTCAGGGAAATCAACCCCTGGAGGCTTATGTGGTGGATTTTTGTGCCCTGGCATGCCAGGTAGACTTCGATGAGGTAGCCCTTAAAGACATTTTTAGTTTTGGGCTAAATGAACCAACCTCTTCCTGTATGCCTAGTTGTCGCTGTTCCCTCAGCCTGGCCCAATATATTGACTTCGCCCTACTGATCACTAGTTCTGCGTTCACTGTGGGGGAGGCGGACACCGAGCTAGTGTTCCAGTCTGCTGTCTCGAAGCCTTCCATGGCCCCTGTCTCAGAGCCCATGCCTGCCACGGCCCCCGTCTCAGAGCCCATGCCTGCCACGGTCAGTGAGCCAGAGAGGGACGATAGTTTTTGAAGTACCGTGTGGGGCTTCAAAGCGGGGGGGAGCAGGTAATAATGTGTCAGGAGGCCAAAGCGTGTCCCGAAGCTTGGGTGCTGAAAAAAGACTCAAAGAACTTACCTCCCTACACGCACCCGACAGGGGGCGGGTTAGAGACTGAGGAAGAGGTCCTGAAGAGTCGTCTTCGGAACTCATCAACGTTCAGCCAAAGGTGGCGTTCCTGGACCAGCAGGGTGGCCATCGCCCAGCTGAGTGTCCACGCTGTGACCTTCGTCGTTTTGACAGCGAGGTTGGTGGCAGAGCACAGTTCCTGCTAACAACATTGGGGTCGGAACTACCCATGTTCAGTTCTTTAAGTGCCTTGGCTTGGTGGACCTGCAGGAGAGCCATGGCATGCAGGGTGGAGGCGGCCTCTCTGGTGGCGCTGTAGGTTTTCGAGGTCAGCGGCGACGCCATCCTACAGGCCTTGGAAGGGAGTACCAGGCGATCCCGCCAGGTGGCAACATTCTCGGGGCACAGGTGGATCGCAACCACTCTGTCCACCTGGGGGACCTCCATGTACCCGTGGGCCGCTTGAGGAGGTCAGTTCTGGGCAGTAAATGGTGCCCTCCACGACCTCGTCAACTCGTCATGCACTTCTGGGAATAAAGGTACAGGAGGGAAGGGGGGGGGTGTCTGGGAGCGGTGCCCTGAGCTGAGGTACCAATCGTCAAGCCATGAAGGCTTTGGGGAGGATGGAGGGTTCCAGTTCAAGTCCACTCTCACGGCGACCCGCGCAAGCATGTCGGCCATCTGTGCGTCCGCTGCCATCCCCAAATCACCTCCATCGCCAGCCGGGTCGTCCTCAATCCCGTGGGAAGAAGGAGTGATGCGAGGGGTGGCTGAAGTGCCATTCACTTTGAGAAATGAAAGCCATGATCACAATGCTGCCATGGTACATGAAGCATCCACAAACCCTGCCTCAGTGTGATCGCTACCCAGACACACAAGGGAGCGTCTATGACAGTCGGTATTGGAGAGATATCAATCGCATCCGGAACTACACAGAGGCGGAAAGGAATCTTTAAAAAGATGCATCCTGAAAAGGACGTTCAACGCCTGCTGTGTATTGCTCTTTTGTGAGTGAAAACAAACTCTTTTAGAGGGAATATACTTTTTAGGAGAGAATTCTCTTTCAGACAGAAGCGCTGTCGAAGCGCTAAGGGCCGTGGACTCCACAGTGTGGAGAGAGGGAGAAAGCCGCTGGTAATGTGGAGTAGATCCAACAGCAGTGCTTTGCCAACAGAGGTGAGTGTAACAGTAGTGAACTTCAGCATGCTGCTGCACAACTGCTTGGCTCCGAAGAAAAAATCTGACTGACAGTCGCACGCCCGCTTCCCTTTATTACCCATATGTCCGGGGGCGGGACATGCAAAGCTTAAAGTTAAGAGGTACACGAGGCTTTCAAGAAAGACCCCTTGTGTCACTACATTCGACACAACGTCGATTGAGTGACCGAAGGGGAACTTTAGATTGCTCCAACATCATGCTTGCAATGTTAACAGCTTTATTAACAGGAGCGATAGTCTTATTGCGTCGCTCACTAACGAAGACACAGTATAATGCCACGTGCTGCTGACAGCTTGCATTGATCATGGTATAAATAATGGGGGGGTTACATCCCCCCCCATCCACCCCAGTATCTATGCCCCTGAACAGTGATGCCGGTATCACGTTACTTAGTAACGCGTTACTCTAATCTGACCACTTTTTCCAGTAACGAGTAATCTAACGCGTTACTATTTCCAAACCAGTAATCAGATTAAAATTACTTATCCAAGTTACTGTGCGTTACTATTTTTGTCATTTTCCTTAGTAAAAATATATATTTTTGCTTTCTTCTTGCGTCTCGGGGAGTGAAGTCACGTATGCGACGAAGTCACGTTTTCAGCATGAGGACAGTTCATGTGTACCACGCAGCGACACAAACGTCAAATTTGAAGAAACATTTGGAGTCGCAGCACTGCACAGTCAAACTTACAGAGCAAGTCCCACCAGGTGGTGCGAAGCAGAGAGCAGGAGGTCCCCCACCACCCAAACAGCAAAAGCTGGACTTTGGTGCAAAACCAGTAAGTGGGGGAGAGTTGAAGAAGTTGGACGGGCAGTATGTTGTAGAGGAAATGCTGCCCTTAAACATAGTTGACTCGCCCTCGTTTCGGGCCATAATAAACAAGATCCCTACTACTGTCAATGCCGAGCTGCCTCACAGAATAGGTTTTTCTACTTACATGAGTATGCAGTGACATTGTCATTTTTGAGGCGGCAGTGTTGTCGGCAGCTGCTGAATGTAACTAATAAAGTAACTTGCATAATTTGTACTATTTACTGGTATTTACACTGATTTGTTGAACAAGTGCTAAAAAACTGTTTTGCCTCTACATTTCTGTAAAAGCATCTGTAATTGAGCGCATGCTAACGAGGAGGGTTGGGAGGGTTACTTTTGAAATGTATTCCACTACAGATTACAGAATACATGCCGTATTTGTACCATATTTGTACCAACACTCAAATGTTTGCTCCCTGGACAATAAACTGGACTATATCCGACTCCAGCAGGCTACGCAGCGTGAGTTTAGAGACTGCTGCGTCTTTGTTTTCACGGAGACGTGGCTCAGCGACAGAGTTCCGGATGCCGCCATTCAGCTAGACGGGCTCGCCTCGTTTCGTGCCGACAGAAATACAGCTCTCTGCGGTAAGACTCGCGGTGGTGGCTTGTGTGTTTACATCAACACGGAATGGTGCAAGAACTCTATGCTAGTCTCTAGTTACTGTTCATCACTGTTGGAGCTTGTGACTGTTAGATGCAGACCTTTTTATCTACCACGGAATTCACCACTGTTTGCATAACCGAGTTTACATTCCCCCAGCGCTAACGCTAAGGAAGCGCTCTGTGAACTGTATGGGGCTATGAGCGAACTGCAGAACGCTCACCCCGACGGACTGTTTATTGTCGCCGGAGATTTCAACCATGCAAATCTCAAGACAGTGCTCCCTAAATTCCATCAGTATGTGGACTTTGCAACGAGAGGGGCTGAACACGCTTGATCTTGTTTACACATACATCCCAGGCGCGTACCGGGCGGAGCCCCGCCCCACCTCGGCTACTCAGACCACATCTCTGTTATGTTAATTCCAGCATACAGACCGCTCGTCAGATGCACAAAACCGCTTCAGAAGCAGGTGAAAACCTGGCCAGCAGGAGCCATCTCTGCTCTTCAGGACTGTTTTGAGTGTACTGACTGGCACATGTTCAGGGAGGCTGCAACATATGGCGATTCTACCAACTTGGAGGAATACACAGCATCAGTGACCAGCTACATCAGCAAGTGCATTGATGATGTCACTTTCTCCAAGACCATCACCACACGCTCCAACCAGAAGCCGTGGATGACTGCGGAGGTGCGCACGCTGCTGAGGTTCCGAGACTCCGCCTTCAGAGCAGGCGATAAGGCAGCCCTAAGAACAGCTAGGGCCAAACTGTCACGGGCAATCAGAGAGGCAAAGCGCGCACACGCCTAGAGAATCCACAGTCACTTCCAGGACAGCGGTGACACGTGGCGCATGTGGCAGGGCATCCAGGCCATCACCAACTACAGGACAACATCAGTTGCCTGTGACAAAGATGCCTCCCTTCCAGATGCGCTGAACGACTTCTACGCTCGGTTTGAAGTGCAGAACGACGTGATGGCGAGGAAGTCCACCCCTCCTCCCAACGACCAGGTGCTCTGTCTTACCACGGCAGATGTGAGGAAAACTCTACGTAGAGTCAACCCACAGAAGGCTGCTGGACCAGACAACATTCCTGGCAGAGTGCTCAGAGGATGTGCAGACCAGCTAGCAGATGTTCTTACCGACATCTTCAACATCTCTCTGAGCAGCGCCGTTGTTCCAACGTGCTTCAAGGCCACCACCATCATCCCCATGCCAAAGAAGTCTTCAGTGTCCTGCCTCAACGACTACCGTCCCGTCCGCACTTACACCCATCATCATGAAGTGCTTCGAGAGGCTCGTCATGAGGCAGATTAAGACCCAGCTGCCCCCTCACTAGACCCACTGCAGTTTGCGTGATCGTTCAAACCGTTCAACGGACGATGCCATCACCACAACCCTCCATCTGGCCCTCACCCACCTAGACAATAAGGACTCATACGTTCGAATGCTGTTCATAGATTTCAGCTCAGCATTCAACACAATCATTCCCCAGCACCTGATTGGAAAGCTGAACCTGCTGGGCCTGGACACCTCCCTCTGCAACTGGATCCTGGACTTCCTGACTGGGAGACCTCAGTCAGTCCGGATCGGGAACAGCATCTCCACCACCACCACACTGAGCACTGGGGCCCCCAGGGCTGTGTGCTCAGTCCACTGCTGTTCACTCTGCTGACTCACGACTGTGCAGCAATGCACAGCTCGAATCACATCATCAAGTTCGCCGATGACACGACCGTGGTGGGTCTCATCAGCAAGAACAACGAGTCAGCATACAGAGAGGAGGTGCAGCGGCTGACGAACTGGTGTAGAGCCAACAACCTGTCCCTGAATGTCGACAAAACAAAAGAGATGGTTGTTGACTTTAGGAGAGCACAAGGTGAACACACTCCGCTGAACATCGACGGCTCCTCTGTGGAGATCATCAAGAGCACCAAATTCCTTGGTGTTCACCTGGCGGAGAACCTCACCTGGTCCCTCAACACCAGCTCTATCACCAAGAAAGCCCAGCAGCGTCTCTACTTTCTTCGAAGGCTGAGGAAAGCACATCTCCCAACCCCCATCCTTACTACATTCTATAGAGGGACTATTGAGAGCATCCTGAGCAGCTGTATCACTGCCTGGTTTGGGACTTGCACCGTTTCGGACCGCAAAGCCCTGCAGAGGATAGTGAGGACAGCTGAGAAGATCACTGGGGTCTCTCTTCCCTCCATCAAAGACATTTACAAAAAACACTGTATCCGCAAAGCAACCAGCATTGTGGACGACCTCACACACCCCTCACACAAACTCTTTACCCTCCTCCCGTCTGGCAAGAGGTACCGAAGCATTCGGGCCCTCACGGCCAGACTGTGTAACAGCTTCTTCCCCAAGCCATCAGACTTCTCAATACTCAGAGACTGGTTTGACACACACGTGTCCTGAGTTGCACTTTAATAACTGTCACTTTATAACTGTCTGCTACCTCAATAACTGCTATGTGCATAGAACATTATCTCATAGTATGTTATGTTTACATTTTAGAAACTGTCATCTTTTTGCACTACTGAGTACTGGTCGGCGCTGCACTGTCTATTGTCCTGTTCATTGTCAGTAATTTGTTGTACTGTCCTGTACTTTTTGCACATGTTTGCACGTGCACTTTATATAGGTATATATAGGTAGTTTATATAGGTATTTTATTTCGTTGTGTAGTCTCATGTGGTCCTATGTTGGTCCTTTGTTGTTTTTATGTAGCACCATGGTCCTGGAGGAACGTTGTCTCGTTTTGCTGTGTACTGTACTAACTGTATATGGTTGAAACGACAATAAAAACCACTTGACTTGACTTGACTTGATATTCCGTTAGATTACATAACATATTCTAAATACTTTAGATTACTTCTTCAGCACTGGTGTATTTTTACACTTGTTTTGACTAAAAGTCTGCCAGTACAGTAAGACAAAATACACATGTTAAAATTACATTCTCGGAAAAACTTAAATATCTTATGCAGTGTTGTTTCTAAAACAAGATCAGTCAAATTAATCTTATTTTAAGGATTGATTAAATATTTTTACTGGAAAACAAAACAAAAATTGTTATCTAGAATATGATTTTTGCCCTAATATCAAAGGTCTAACTAGAAAAAAAATATTATTATCCAATGTGAATTTTCATGATAAAAAAATATGATCATGCCTGGTATCATGTGCATATAAAACAGCTAGAAATAGCATTTTAGCTTAGCATAAAGCTGACAATTTACACAAGGTTTATTTATATTTCTTCTACTCCAAACTTACTTCAAACTTACTTCTTTGTCTGCTCGAATGAATGTAACACATCATGAGAAATTGTTTCACTGCTGTTCAAATGCACTTTGGATCGGATAATTTATATGTATAAATGTTTTCCATCTGAAAAGACTTAATATTACATGATAATAAAATTCAAAGTAATCTCTTCAGTAATCAAAATACATTTTGAATATAACTGTATTCTAAATGCCAATGATTTAAATTGTAACTGTAGTGGAATACAATATATTATTATTTTTCAATGACAAATGGGTCTCATGGATCTCGTCTTTATACATGCATTACACTGAACAACTTCTATCCACAACACATAGTGAAAGGATCTCGTTGCTGGGTACTCCACCACCAGGCCCGGACTGGCCATCGGGAGCACCGGGACAATTTCCGCTGGCCTGGCGACTAAGTTGGCCTGCTGCCAGCCAGCATTTTTTTATTTATTTTTTATTATTATTATTTTATATTACTACCTTTACCAGTGATCATTTTTGAATTCGTCATTCAATAAAATTATTATTAATATTAATAACAATAAAAAAATATATAAATCATGAATCTGTTAGTCTTGACTGGCAAGGGTACGATTCGACTTTACGCCTCAGACAAACGGTTAAACAGAAAATGCAAGCAGCACCCGATGATGGAGAGAAAACGGTCAGGTGGAGCAGAGAGGAAAAGGACAAAAAAAAAAGAAAGCACTCCAAGAAGAAGCAGCAAAATGTTGCAAAATTACTGACCTGTTCAGGGCTTCAAGTGCAGGTCAGTTTCATCTGTAAATACTGTACTTTTTTCTTCGTTAACTTAGTATTGAACTGCTAGCAAATGTAAGTGGTAGCGCCTGTCTAACGTTACATTTGTGGGGAAATCAAAACAAATGAGTGCACACAGAAAACTCACAAAAGAAATGTACTGAGGTAAAAATTATAATTATTGTTTTTTTATTTATAACATATGATTTAGTTTAACATAACACAACTAAGGGAGCTGTTTTGCTGAATATTATCACGATTGAAAATGTTACATTGAATTTATTGTTCAATAAACAAGTAGCGTAGTTAATATTTATTATTAAGTTACTTACATTTTAGACACAAACTATATTAACTGTTTTTGTTCTATTTCACCGACTAAAATAGTTCCAAAGGAAAGCTACAGCAACGCGGTGTTTTGTTACTGAATGATTCAGCGTTTTGAACGAATCTTTTGTATGAATGACTCACTAATTAAGACTAATTCCTGACTGGGAGACCTCAGTCAGTCCGGATCGGGAACAGTTTAGTGTAATGTTTAAGTATTGCATTTTTTTTATATTCAAACATTTATTTAAAACATCAATCTCATAACAGAGTGGTGGTGGTGTAGTGGTCTAAGCACATAACTGGTAATCCCCACAGTTTAATCCCCACAGTCACCACCATTGTGTCCTTGAGCAAGGCACTTAACTCCAGGTTGCTCCGGGGGGCTTGTCCCTGTAATAAGGGCTCTGTAAGTCGCTTTGGATAAAAGCGTCTGCCAAATGCATAAATGTAAATAACATTATTTATTGCAGTTGTAATTGCAGCGCACAGGACGTTATGTGCAGACCCATTGGATATTAGGACTGCTTTACTTCTAGGTTGGTTGTTTATGTTTTTATGTTATTGTCATACTGTGAAATAAATGTAATTTAGGGGGAAAAAAAAACAAGGTTGTCCGTGTTTCTACATTTTATTTGGGTGCATAGGATGGCCTGGATGGGTGTAGGATTTCCCGACCTGAAATTGTGTCCCAGTCCGGCCCTGTCCACCACTATACTACACTATCACTGATGAGTGAAATCTGAAAATTTACCAGCCAGTTGTCAAATATATAAATTTCTGCCGAATAGCACGAAATTTGGTTGTAAATGCGAGTGATTTCCTTGTAGTGGAGGGTTGCGCAGTAATAGAGTGATCTCGAAATTGTTCAAACGAAGACCTATTTGTGCTATGTTCTTCCTCTCTTTTATAAAATAAACTTAAAAATGAACCATATACCATCTTATAAATTTGACTAAGATCACTTATCTCCCTGTTAGTTAGAAATTATTTTAGTTTCACTACAATGCAAAAACGAATCTATTTAATTAAAATGTTTGTGTACTAAACACAAGATTTACTTGAAAAGTGAAATGACATAAGACATTAAGTCGTTGTCAGCTAAGTCTAAGAATATGGTGGCGTAGTGGGCTAAAGCACATAACTAGTAATCAGAAGTAATCAGAAGATTGCTGGTTCAATCCCCACGGCCACCACCATTGTGTCATTGAGCAAAGCACTTAACTCCAGGTTGCTCCGGGGGGACTGTCCCTGTAATAAGTGCACTGTAAGTTGCTTTGGATAAAAGGGTCTGCCAAATACATAAATGTAAGAAACTTGATTTTCCTTTGAATTACGTTTATTTTTCTTACCCAATTGGAAAATCTTTTTTTAAGCATAAAACAAGCACAATTGTCTCTGAAAATAGGACTTAATATATTCTGTAATTTTGCTTTCTCAAGTAAATAAATGTTGTGTTAAGAAAGCTTAGATATGTTTGCTTGAAAATAAGACAAAAATACTGAGTAAGAAAATGATATTTTGCAGGGTAAACATCTCCTATTTCCAACATATTTACATAAAAAATAGACAGACTCGATCAATATCATGATGAAAACGTGTGTGCATAATTAAAGAAAATATACCTGGATAGAGAGAGAAAAAAAAGAATAATCAGGCATGTCTGCCTACTTTCTCTCTTGTAGAGAATCTATTAGCTCATTGCTGCACTGCACACTATGCCATTTGAGTCTGTTACACTGGTAAACTGCCTTGTTACGTGTTTTGTTGTGCAGCCTGACCAATTACTTTTGATCTTTAGAGGATATGACATTTGTAGGCTTTGCACTATGAAGTGACTGCACATGTTAAAAGATGCATCATGCCTTTTCCTTTGCAAATAATTAATGGTGCCAAGTTTCTAAGGGCATTGCTCTTTGAACCTAAAATAACAAGGTTTAAATATAGGTCCTTGGAGTAAGTTGTGCTAGAGGGGTCGATTTAGGACCACCTTGAACTGAATGGAAGGGATATGTGCCTAATTGCACTGTAACACTCTGTCACGTCAAAGTGTTTGCATGTTGAATTTGCATAAACTTGTCATCCTTCTGCGTACGTTTTTTCCGCATTTGTGGTTTTATGAATCTTTAACAGTGCGTGTACAGCTGCCTGATCAGAGAGCTCTTTCTGACTGTCACTGGTGCAACTGCTTTGAACTTTTGAACCAGGCCATGTTCTATGCAAAATTATGTTCAATTCAGTGTGAATGGGGTATTTTGAAAATTCACAAAGCTTTTAGAGGGGGGTATGGAATGAGTTGATCTAATAAAGCAATTAGATGATGTTTGAGAGGATAAAAACAAATGTATTTGAGGTATGCATATACATCATAATGTTTCTGAATGTATACTAATGTACTCCTTGCCATTGGAGATGGGAGATAGGTTTTTTGAATTTTCAGTTCTGCTTTAAAAAATATATTATCTTAGAATACCCAGAGACAGACAATATTGTTTATTTTTTTTTTTGTCTTGTGGTTCTGTTTATACATTACTTGTTTGTACAAGGCTATATCTTGAAACCTCTCTCATACTACAATGACTCAGGCCATGCAACAGGCCATATTTGGGCCATAGAACTTCATTCTGTGCACGTTTAGTTTATGACATAGATTTTTCAAATTTAGTGAACCATATGTTTTTGATACAGTGGCTGAGGAAAATGGTTCATGGCTCACGGTTATAGAAAACCTGGAAAATTTGCTTTGCAGGCCTGGAAAAGTCATGTAAATTAATAAAATCTTGAAAGTAATGGAAATGTCATGGAAATTTCTGTAGTAAATAATTTTTCTAGTTATGCTCTGTCCTAATATATTTAATTGTCTTGTTGTTTCTCTACATATAGTGTGAAAGTAAAACTTGCTTTCAAGCCATAACGACATCCGATTTGTGAGAAAAGTTTCTCTTGAGATAGTCCTTTTTAATGGAAGCAGTTGGCAAAAATGCCAAGCTGACATGCAATACAAAATCGGTCTGAATTCATTAGTGAATTTGCCTGAATCAAAATTATGTTTAAAATCCTTATCCTGTAATCACATAGTTTTAACTGATTTTCTCAATCTTTTTCAATTTTGTAGACATTTTGGCCTTCTACTACATTTTATTATTGTTATTACTAAATTCAGCCAGTTTGGTTTAGCTTCTACTGTACCTCAACCAATAGGCACAGTCGGAAAAATGTAGCTTGCAATGCGTGATGTTTTTTAGTGCACAGCATTATGAAGTATTGTTCTGATGGTGGATCCTGGTAAAATTGAATGGAAAAGGCAATGCAACGAGGCAATGCAAATGGCTCTTTTGATCTGTCAACAGCCTGCAGATTTTTGTTTCCTATTTTACTCGGTAACTGCTAATGGGTAATATGATGTATAGCATGTCAGCTTGGCATTATTATATATGCTCTCAAAGACTCTTGTTCATAAGAAACACACACCCCACCCCACCCCACATTTTATTTTTTTGTGCTTATTCAGCCATTTGAATTCTCGCCTATCACATACAAAATTACTCTGATGGATTGATAAGAAAACATGTACTAACAGGGAATGAGAGAGAGGCATGGCATAGTTGCTCGTGCTGGTAGCACAGTTTGTGGCATCTGTTGATCAAGAAATGGCTTAATACTCGAACCATCCCTTTAACTTAGGTATCTATTTGCTTCTTGCGTATTCCAAGAACAGTAGTTTCCTATGTGTGAACAGAACAAGTATGGGATTATTTTGTTTGTTGTTTGTTACAGTACATGAACCGTCTAGGTTACTTATGTAACCTCCGTTCCCTGATGGAGGGAACGAGATGTTGTGTCGAAGAAGCGACATTAGGGGTCTCTCTTGTGCACTGAATATGCCTCTGATCTATGAAAAAAGGCCAATGAGAATTAGGCAGACAGTATTTGTATACATTGGCTCGGCTCAGCGACGTGGCCGGAAGGGCACAATGTCTCGTTCCCTCCATCAGGGAACGTAGGTTACATATGTAACCTAGATGTTCCCCGTCTGTTGCTCACTTCGATGTTGTGTCGAAGAAGCTACACTAGGGGTCCAATTTAAATCACGCCATGCGCTGAGCCGTGTACGTGTACTGCTGACACAAGAGCGGGCAAATATTTCACGTGCAAAGGTGACCAGTTGTGTCAGACTGCACGTACCCTTCCCCAATGCCCCATAAAAGTCGTGGGAATCCTTCTGATTGCCCCAAACAGGGGAACAAGACAACGCTTGCCAACCTGAGAATGAGCCGAGCCTAGCCGGGCCTCTTTTCTCTCTATGTTTCTCGCATAGAGCCAAACGGCATAGTGACTGAAGAGTAGGTCCTGTAGCTGCATCCTCTAGACTTGTAAGACCCGGCCGGCCGGGGAACAGTCATGGGGCTGAGGGCGGGGGGTCCGCGTCCAGCGTGCCGTGTCTGTTGAGGTGTGGCGGCAGAATGCCGTGAGAACGGCATTTGTGGGCCAGGTGACCCAGAGACAAAGGAAATAGCTCTTTTACTGAGAATGTGGGTTCCACAGCCCCATCTAGCCTGGGTGTGCTGGCTTGAAGGCGGCAGCCCAGGGGAGCCATCAGCGTCAGATGCTGCTCTCTCCGATGCAGCGGCGAGCTCATCCACCTCAAGCTCTAGAGGATAGGCAGGCTGGCTGTAAGGTGAGCCGCTGTTGCCTCGAGCACGTAGAGAAAGCCACTGAAGTGCGCTGTAGATCCAACAGCAGGCAAGCGTCAAAGGAACAGGAATGGGTTTGTAACTCACAGCTGACTGCACACACGACCATCGGCTCCAAAGGAAATTTTTGAATGAACTCGGCGTATTTCTCCGCTTTTATACCCGTATGTCCTGGGGCGGGGTATGCAAATACTGTCTGCCTAATTCTCATTGGCCTTTTTTCATAGATCGGCGCTCAAGAGAGACCCCTAGTGTTGCTTCTTCGACACAATGTCGAAGTGAGTGACAGACAGGGAACTCCAAGTCTACATGACAAGTTAAATCTAATGGTGGTTGAGGTTAACTGATAACTGAACAAGGAGATATACAGGTAAAGAAAAATACTGTGGGATAATGGGTGCATACTCATTACAGGCCAGATTTACCTAAAATGAAAAGGGGTCTTACTTTACATTATTGTGCCCAATGTAACAGTATATTAAAGGAATAGTTCATGCATAACACAAAAGAATGTGAATATTTGAATGTGAATACTTTAGAATATTTGGTGGATGCAGGAGTTACATGGACTGATTTTATGGTACTTTTGGGTCCTTGTTAAAACTTTAAAGTAAATCTCTACTCACCGCAATTTTATTAAAAAGAATGATTGGGATATTCTTTTATTTTTTCCCCCTTTTGTGTTCTGCATAAGAAAGTCATACAGGTTTGGAATGACATATAGGACAGAATTCTTTAGCTTTTATTTTAATTCAATACTTTTGTATTGAATAAAAATTATGAACATTACTATTCAATATATATTTGTGGGACAAGCTTCAGTCATGCCAAGAAGATTTAACTCCTGTTTGAGGCAACAAGTGCCCCCTGGTGGCAATTAAATTAATCAGAAAATGGAGTTTGACCTCTAACAGAAGACACAGTCACTACATGTCAAGCTATTTATCATAATTGGTCATACAATTATGTGATGTTTGTTCATATTTTACTTGTGTGTTACTGTGGTGTAACCTTTACCTTTACTATATGTAACCTGTAAAGGAAAAAAAAATAGAAAGACATTGTTTTAAATTACTTTTTTCCGGACGAAAGGGGGATGTTATGTATTTTGGTATACAATAAGATACATGTGAATAGAAATTACATATATTACAGATAAGGTTCAACAATTTACAATAAGGTTCCATTAGTTAACTTTACATAACAACATTAGTTCACATGAACGAATGAACAATAAACAATACTTTTATATAATTTATTAATATTAGTTAATGTTAATTTCAGCACATTCTAATATATCTTTAAACTCAAAACTTGTGTTTGTTAACATTAGTTAATGCACTATGATTAATATATATATATATATATATATATATATATATATATATATATATATATATATATATATATATATATATATATAGTAGTTAATAACATGAACTAACAATTAACAATTGCATTTATTAACTAAAATTAACAAAGATTAATAAATGATTTAAACATTATCTTGTTAATTGTTTGTTCATGATACCTAATGCATTAACTCATTTTAACAAATGGAACCTTATTGTAAAGTGTTACCCATAAACCCATGTGAACTATGGGCCAATGGTGACAAAGTAAAAATCATGGGCAAAAGTTAATGGAAATCAGTGAAAGCAAGTAGAAAGAACATGCACAAACAAACAAATAGGGGATGTGAGTGCTTGCTCTGCGAGATGGTTTGAGCATGCACATTTGCATGTGGAGGTCATTGGAATAGAGAAAATAAGAGAGAGAGAGAGAGAGTTTGACTCTCGTAATTCCATTGGCAGAACCACATTCCCATAATGGGAAATTAATAACATGAACATGAGTTCCGATTAAACAGAGCAGTTAGGACCATTAGATCACTTTCATTGCTGGCATTAGGGCAGTGGATCAGGGATTTTCCCCCAGCATAAATCCTGCAAAGTAGGTCAGTGTCTATTGAGTTTTAGCACCATGGCTGTGATCCTGTTGTTTTAGCTCCAGGACAAGGAATTAACCCTTGGGACGGATGAACAGAAAAGGACAGAGGGCATGATTGGATCAGCCCCTGGCTACGAAAATGAAAGTAGTAAAATGTAACGAGACCTAAACCCTATGCTTTCCTTCTAACACCCCTCCACCCCCTTTGCTTTTGGTCTGAATAAAGCCAACCTACACTGTTGGAATCTTCTAAATCTACACTGGAACCTGTCAGCAGCAAGGGGGTGTAAACTTTTGAAATTGATAAATTCATATACATTTATAAAACCAAACACTAGATAGTAGTGCATTTTTGGACTGTCATTTCTAGTTGTAACATAATTTTTTGAAAAAATAAAAAATAAAAACCATCATGATACCATATGACCCACATTTGGTTTTCAACCTTTGACAATGGATCAAATTTAACAATTTACACATGGAGCCAAAATGAGAATTGCTTAATTCTTGAATGTAATCTTATAAGGCCTTAAATATGAGCATACCAAAAGGAAAATTTGTTCTGAACCACAATCTAAAAGGATTTTAAAAAGCCAATATTATGCTAATTTACAGGTTCATAATTTTATTTTAGGGGTCAACTAGAATAGGTTTCATGCATTAATGTTCAAAAAACAAATATTTTTCCCCATACTGTAATTTTTTTTCCCCTGCTCTTCATTCTCTGACACAAATGCTCTGATTTACCTCCTGTCTCTTTAAAGCCCCCCTTTCTGAAAAGCCCAGTCTGCTTTGACTGGTCAGCTGGCCTAGTCTGCTTTGACTGGTCAGCTGACCTAGTATGTTTTGATTGGTCAACCACGTAGAGCATGTGTTGAAAAATGTAACGCACCTTACCATAACCGAGTTTCAGCTCCAGAGGCTTCATGAGCAGCTCTGTAAACATTACTGTAACTATGGTAACAGTGGCTTCAGTTTTTGCTTACCAGCTCTATCCCAAGTCCGGAAATGAATTAAATAATGAAAGTTTGCAATCCGAACCACCTTCGCAAGCACAAGTTAGTCTTTTTTTGCTGGAATGGGTGTAGCCCAACTTTTTTTGCCTGATATATGAACAGAGAACAGAGGCTTACTTCCTCATTACCGGGTGTATTAGAGAGTTAGTGAGCAAGTTAGACATAGTGGACTACCATAGATAGTAATTATACAAGACTCTTGAGATCTACCATTTTGTTAAACAGTTTTAGGTAAAAAGCGGTCCACTGCTGAATAGCAAACCCTTAATAAAACAATAACATTGCAATCCATCTCCACACTTGATCACTATTCATAATGGTAAGAATGACAAACAATCTGCATAATTCAACACAATTGTTGGTTAAAGTGGGCCCGCAGCTGATTAGCAAAACTGTCTCAACACAATAACATTAGCTAGCATGTTAGCAGAGGCCTACAGCTGTGCACTTGGTGTACACCGTAGCTACAACACAAAACTCGCATTTGAACTCTCGGTAGCTGATAAATCCACAAATAATCAAACATACTTACAGGTTGTGATCCTGAAGTGCCAGACTGTCAGGGGTAACAGACTTGAAAATCTGGCATTGGTTGTGATTGTACTGCTGAGGAATATTGGTAAAAATACATTTTAACCACTGATACTTCAATTCGTCTGCTTTTGGAAGTCCAAACAAAGAGGTTTTGCTTTTGCAGTGAAGAAAACAGCATCCTTTCGATATGGCGACAACACTAACCCAACTCATCCTGGCCTCGGCTCTAACTACATGTGTTAGTTATGACTTAGTCGGACATTATGCAAATGTGTTACAAAGTGATGTAGATACTTTACGGAAGAAATGGCTGGACTACAAACAGCCCATTTTTTGTAGTTCTTGAGAAGTGTTGTCTGTGGGAGAGAAACTTTGGAAAATCAACCCAAAAAAGTTTATCTATAGTTTATATATATATATATATATATATATATATATATATATATATATATATATATAATAGTTTTTATATATAGTATAAATAAAGTTTTTTATTTATTAATTTTTATTACAATCAAATCAAAGTAAAAATGATTACAAAATAATGGACCCATTATATTTAAAATGTTGGTTTTCATCATCATTAATGTTTATCTTTTTTCTGAAAAAGTATTACAAAAATAAAAATAAAATCAGCTGGGGAAGTTTCCAATATTTGGCTGATTTGACATTCAGTAACCCTAAATTTCTCACAGATTCTCTAAGGGGTATGTAAACTTATGAGCACTGTACAATCTTGTCCTGAGAGATCACTTACATCAATGCTGCATTTACTTTAACTTGGAGTACTGTGATTTAGAGACTCTGACATTGGGTAAGCAATCTCACACCTCTCTAGCATTCCCCTTCTGGTGCGATTTTACGGTCTAATCCGGTACAGGATATTAGATTGCAAACGGTGGGAAATCTCACAGGAAATGGGGGGTCCTGTTGAATTACATACATAGTTTAAGACTGAAAAACACACATAAACCAGGTTATTTCCACCTGACTTGGTGAACTTGCATTTTCCAAGGATAAACTGGATAGAAGCAAGATGACCATGAGCGGAAGATGGCGTGTGAGTTTACATATGTATTTATGCATGTATTTACAATCTCAGATGGAATGTGTACACTGTGGTTGTATATGGATCCAATGACTTGACAGCTCCAGGGATTCAGCTGCTTGGAAAAAAGAATAATCAGCACATATACCAGAAGAACCAATTACACTCAGTGTCTTCAATAACCACATCCCAGAGTTGCCAGTGACAAAGATCATGAACGGAGGTCACAACCCTCTCAGATTAGTGGGGCTTGTTTTGCTTGGGTAGCTATGGGCCCTGCAGGTGAACAGGGACTCTGGAAGCTCCTGACAGATACGAACGGAAATGAGCTAAAACTTTTGCTCTGATATACTTTTACATCTTTTAATGAAATTATCTATGTAAAGAAAAAATATTTTAAAGAATACTCAATTGGTTGCAGCAGTTGCCATGTGATCAGTGTGAGTACTCTAACATATTGTGCTTTGGTGCTCATTATATACCCGGGTTTGAGTTCTGTTCTCCCCTCTCTCTCTGTCTCCCCTTGATTTCCTGTTTCTCCATAAAAAAAAAAAAATTTATTAATTAACTTCTCAGTTGGTTGTAGCCTACAATCTTGCCTGGGAGACAAATATTGAACAAGGATTTTTTTAAATCAATTAAAATTTTTAAATGGATTAATTTGTTATTTTTCTCTGAACATTCATTTTCATCCTTGTGTTACCATGTCTAACTGAAGTGAATAGACCAGTGCTTTAAGGATAGGTCTTTGAAAACAGACATGGTGAATAGAGGCACCTAACAAAGAATTACATCAATATCAGTGTTATCAGGATGGTTTGAATAGGAGTAGAAGATGTATGCAAAATTGTGCCTAATGGAGCAGGTATAATAGATGGGGAAATTCCTATTAATGACACATCAGTGACCTCCACTCCAAGCTGATCACACAGTAATGTCATTAGCTCTGGTATGCAGGTTTCTGAGAAGAGAAAGTGCCAGTGTCTTCCAGAGGGAGAATGACACATTGGGGGATAAGAGAGCAAAACCAAAGGATAGTGAAGGCCATTGCACTTTAAGAAGACATTTGATAAAGAGTGGGAATTGTATGGGGAACCACAATTCAGAACTCAGTAGTTGAGCATCTTGTATTTCACTTGGCCTCTAAAGGCAGCACTAGCCTAAGCTCTGGGGTAATCTAAGATGCCATTAAAAGTGACATGCTACTAATGCTACTTGTGATCGCATGCTACAAAGTGCTTCTCCTTCTACCACCTCTTAAAGGGGCTGATATCCAGATGTGTTGAAATAACTTTTTGATCTGTACAAAGCAATCTTATCATTGTTATTTGTCTTCCTTAAAATTCATTGTGAAAACAAAATCTCACATCCTTCCATTCCATTAAGTCTGTCCGTCCGTCCGTCCGTCCATCCATCCTATTTGAACTGTAAATATAACAAAAAACAAAGCTATCTTCCATTACCTAGCAATTACAACTCATTCTTTCAGCATCACTTCACTGGCCACTATGTAATTCAACATTAATTAACTGGATAAACGTGATAACACTATTGCTTAGTTTCTGACACTGTTTATGAATTACAATATGAAACCACACTGCTGAATTTACTAATTTGTTTCTTTTTTCATATATTTTTGTAAGAAAAAAAATTAAGCAATATTTCATAATGACAATTACAAAAGTATTTTTTACCTAGTCAAAACTATATAAAGTATTTAGTATAAATGTTATTATTTTTTATATATGTATCCATCCATCCTATTTGAACTGTATATATAAGAAAACAAAGCTATCTTCCATTACCTAGCAATTACAACTCATTCTTTCAGCATCACTTCACTGGCCACTATGTAATTCAACATGAATTAACTGGATAAACGTGATAACACTATTGCTTAATAGTGTTTGTCAAAGGCAAACAATCAGCAAGCTCAACATGTGATAGCTCATATAATGACAGGAGTAAAGTAGACTTAGATGTTAGTTACTATGGCAACCTGAGCTGAGAAGTGTATGTGTGTGTGTGTGTGTGTGTGTGTGTATGTGAGGAGAGCGTGGAAGAAAGATATGTTGCCCTGCAGTAGGACAATGACGCCAGCTATGTGCATGATTGGCATCCCAATCTGTTTTGAGTGATGTGCCAGAGGAGAGGTGGGAATCTGGTGTGAATGACCTCTTTGATCTTGTCTCAAGCCCACATTTCACAAAGTTTTCCCCACAATATTAGACTCTTCTTCAACAAACAGGCCTGTTCATTATGTACTATGTGCTTTTTTATTTTATACTCCATCCAGGGCTGGACTGGGAAGAGAAATCGGCCCAGGATTTTACATAGCAACTTGCCCAATAGTTGTTGGTTCGCTGTCCTTTTCTGCATATCGCGGCTGCGTTTTGTGGTCCGTTCTGCATAACGTGGCGGCTCATTTTAGCGACCCATTTGGTCGGTTTTGCGGCCGGCCCACCGGCCCGCTCGGTTCTCCCGATGGCCAGTCTGCCCCTGATCGCCCCCAAAGTGCGACGGCCCACCGGGAAAATTCACGGTATGCCAGAATACCAGTCCAGCCCTGACTCCGTCTACAAACACATTACTTAGTTATATCTTTACACATCTTTTAAATGTCAGTAACTGAAACTGGTTTTAATTTTTTTTATCCTTTCTTTATTGGAAATGTTGTGCCTTTCCACAAAAGCTGCATGCGTCATTCTAAAAATGTATTTTACTCTCAGTGCAAAATCAGTGCATTTGAACCTTGGTGTTGGATATTAAGGTTAAGTTATCTATGACCTGATGTCAAATCAGTTTCAATGCCATTACACATTAACTTAAACAGAATGACAGGTAAAGGTCAAGCTATTATAAGAATACAGAAACACAGACCAAGTACTAAATAAAGGAAGAGTAAAAAGATAAAACCAACAGGCTTGAGAAGCTGAGGTTTGCCCAAAGGAGTTACGAACAAGCTTGTGAGATATATGGACTAATATATGTTAGATGGTTCAGTGGGAAACCAGGGGCCAGCAAGAGGTGAACAGCAAGCAGAATCCACTGTTGTCTCTTTAGTTTTCCAAAAACAGAAGAACATCATACAATAAAATATTTTTTTCCTTCAACAGCAGTGTTGAAGGATTGACTTTTTTTTTTTTATTTTCATTTTTCAGATATTGGTCCTTCAAATTTTAAGGAGGCTTGTCGTAACAATTATCAAAGTATTTATTATTATTTTAATTATTTATTATTTTATATATATATATATATATATATATATATATATATATATATATATATATATATATATATATATATATATATATATATATATATTTTTTTTTTTTTTTTTTTTTGGCATTGATGTGTACAGAAAGAAAGCCAGTGCTTTAATTTGCAGTATCAGTTATTTTCAAAGCAACCATGCACTAACCTTTTCTGGCTGCAGAGGGCACTGAAGACCCATGGCACTGTTAAGATACCACAACCGCTATTTAGAAAAGACTAGCATCCACAAAACTGATGATTTGTGGTGAAGTTGTGTGAACAAACTTTAAGAATGGCATTTTAGGGACATTAAATGAGGTGGTTTCTGACAATGTTTATGAATTACAATATGAAACCACACTGCTGAATTTACTAATTTATTTATTTTTTCATTTTTTTTTTGTAATAAAAAAATTAAGCAATATTTCATAATGACAATTACAAAAGTATTTTTTACCTAGTCAAAACTATATAAAGTAATTATTATATAAAAATAGAACTTTTTGGTATAAATGTTATATTTTTTAGATATTTATCCTTTACATTTTTAAAATATATTTTGTGCTGGATCTATATCATATGCCATATAAATATATTTAGAAAGGTGTAAAAAGAGCACATCACTTCCAAAAAATAAAAAAAAAAATCATATCCAAACAAACATTATTGGGTTGTGGTAAAATTACAATTAAACCTTTAACAAAGCTGAATTTTGTTTCTGGATTTTCTATTCATTCGTTTTCCTACCAAAGCCACTTATTTTACTTGAGATTAAAGTACATATAAGATGCAGATAGAGTGAGAAAAGGAAAAAGAGATATACAAAGAGAAACTGCCAGTATTTATGAACAGATCTCAACAAGCTTAAATCCGTCTTAGCCTGAGCCCAAGCAATCTTTCAATCATAAACAGGCATTGCTCGACACACAGCTTTCAAACGCCACACCAACACGCACATACACTCACACATACTAAGAATTAAGACAGTTACGCTGGTCTCCAAGCAAATATATCCATATACACACATCCATGCTCTGTCTCTCTTTTCGTATACAGTATATACACTTGTGGTGTATCGGTATGATTTTTTTCATGGTATGATCTCAAAAAATGCTATGGTATCACAGTATTTTGATTAGTTGCTTATATTAGCTGTTTAATATTTATTTATAGATTATTTAAGAAAAAAAAAAGACATATTCCCAACTTAATTGTATGACATAAAGTCAAACATAATTTTCTTTTTAATTATTATAATATAATATATGTATAATATAATGTAATTATTTTAAGATTTATGAATTTGAATATAGCATAAAAACAAAAGCAAAATGACAGATTATTTGTAATTATCGCTGCCCAGTTCAGAAATGCATTTAATTTGCTTTTTTTTTTATTTATTTTGATCCTTAACAATATACATAAAATATTTATGATTAATTTTCAATTTATTTATTGGTGGTTTTTTTCCCCAGTACTTTCTATTTTCTGCTAGAGTATCACTGTCTATTTCCTGTATGCCTATAGAACTTCAGTTCACCCAAAAAGGAAAATTTGGCAGTGGCGTAGTGGGCTAAAGCACTGAACTGTTAAGCAGAAGGTTGTTGGTTCGATCCCCACAGCCACTACCATTGTGTCCTTGAGTAAGACACTTAACTCCACATTGCTCCAGGGGGATTGTCCCTGTAATAAGGGCCCTGTAAGTCGCTTTGGATGAAAGCGTCTGCCAAATGCATAAATGTAAATGTAATGTAAATGTAAAATTATCCCATAATTTACTCACCCTCAAGCCATCCTAGTTGTAAATGACTTTCTTCTTTCAGCCAAACACAATTGGAGTTATATAAAAAAAAATATCCTCGATCTTCCAAGCTTTATAATCGGAAAGAATGGTACCTTAGATTTTGAACCCCAAAAAAGCACATCCATCCATTAAAAAAGTAATGATACAGCTCCAGGGGGTTAAGAAAAGGCCTTCTGAAAAGAAGCGATGCGTTTTTGTGAGAAAAATATCCATATTTATAACTTTATAAACTATAATCACTGGCTTCCGGTAACAGCTGTCCACACTTTCACAAGAGAGTTGAGTTCTCCCGTATAACGTAGGCGCAGTATAAGCGTAGGTGAGAAGTGACGAACGTGGAAGCACAGAGGGTAGATGAAGCCAGTGAACGCATGGACAGCCATTACAGGAAGCCAGTGATTATAGATTATAAAGTTAGAATTACTGATATTTTTCTTACAAAAACGTAGCTTAAACATAACCTTAGTCCACCTTTGATCCTAATGAGTCATTACAAATGATGTAAAACTGTATCTGGGATGGGTGTCACTTTGTTTTAAAAGGTGGTTTGAAACTTTTGTTGTGACATCACGACGTTAATTAATATTTATTAGGTTATGCACAGATACATTTTTCAATAATCTTTTACTATTTTGATAAATATTTTACAATATTAATTTTCTAACTTTATCCCTATATCTGCCACTGTTGATCCTGGGAGATGTGGAACAGTGGCGTGAGCAACACGCAAAATGCGAGGGCTGCTTATTTAATCGGACCAATTTAAGCTTGAAGTACCACCTGTTTTCAGCAGGGGGAAGTAAGCGAAACTCCAGTTGTATTGGCCACACGCAGGTGTACAGAGAACAAACCAAATCATCATGCTTGCTTGACACTATGACAGCAAAAATTTGTGCATTTTTTTTTTGCATTCAAACACAGCTGGACAGAGCTCAATTCAGAATGCAGGGACCTCAAAATGTGTTTTCTACACAAAATGTTTAACTTGAACAGTTCTGGAATACTTGAGCATTCTGGAAAATATGGAAAATTGATGACACATTTTTCAGTCCTGGAAAATTTAAGAAAATGTAAATAAAATTACATTTTGTGTTGTCGAACACCACACAAACCCCACCACCCCCAAAAATCAGTCATTAGCAGCTGAAAGCGCTATCTTCAGGGACACAGAGTTTCTGACTCGTGATCTATTGTATTTTGCAAACGCAATGCAAGCACCACTGCTATTTAACAGATCATGTTCCTTGGATGTACATAGAGCAGCTTGGTAATGTTATGCTTGAATGTTTGCATGGAATGTTGACTGGTAAGTAGCTAGCAAGCCTTGTTAACTTAATTTATTTGGTTAACCCTGTTTGATTTAAACACAAGGACTATATGCCCAGGACTATTATTATATGGCATTTCAGCGGCTTTTCTCTTCTTCTGTACGCCAGTGCAGACTACGCCCCTGAGCGCTTCGACAGCCCTCTAAAAGAGTATATATATATTTCTCTCAAAGAGTAAACACATTGATGTTGAACGTCTTTTTAAAGACGTGTCTTTTTTAAGATGCCCTCATTCCTGGATGTGGTCATTATCTCTCCGCTTCTGACGGCCATGGGCACTGCCTCTCATGTCTGGGAAGAGATCACACAGAGGCAGCATTTGTGGGAAGCTTATGTTCTCACTGCGAGAACATGACCATGGCAACGTTGCAGTCGTGGCTTTCCTTCTCTACCTTTTCCGGGTAGAGATTGCGCTTACTTCCATCAAGAGGGTTGGGGACCTGCAAGCGCTCTCTGTCAGCGACACTTGCCTGGAGTTCGGTAAAATGTCAAAGGATAAAATTATGAACGTATGAGAATAAGAATAAGCAATGTTAAGCAGGCTAGCAGGCTACAAACACTCGCGCATCGTGCCATCAGCAACAGGTAGTCCAGTGACAAGAGCAGTGATGGCAACCAACCAATTGTGTGCAGCATTGCTACATATACTCAAGAAAATAAAAAAATACTTCTCTCAATGTCACCAGAATTTTAAGTTTTGGTTTTGTTTTGCCTAAAAGTTTCTCACGGGGGAGCATGGGGCCACCCTAGACAATATGGCTAAACAACTTCTTTGCATACCCTGAAATTTAATCCTGCTGGCACCTCTGGTTGTATATCACGTAAAGCATGTAAATGTATAATCAATAAATGCATGTCATTAATATATAACAATAATAGTTGTACTAAGGATCTTTAATAATGACTTTATAAAACAACACCAACAACCATGAATATTTTATTTAAACTGTAGAACAATCCTTGGTGATGCTAATACATATTTCAGCATTAGAAGCTGTGTGTATTCATCTTTAATAATTTGTTCAATGTCTATGTGCTCTATAACTCTGTTATTGAAAATGTCCTGGAAAAGTCCAGGAAAATTATCTAAAAAAAAATGGGAACCCTGTTGATATAACCATCTAAAATTGCTGTGTTTATTATGTGACACAACCAAAGTGAGATGCTCTAAAAGCATCCGTGTACATTAACACGTCCACAAGCCTTATAATAAATCTATTTCAGACAGATTGACAAATTCATTAGTGTAGAGCGGAGGAGGGCAGGGCCGGGCTAGAACGATGCACGGCCAGTCCCATCTGCCTAATAGCGTGCCTGAGGAATAAGGGCGGCCGGAGATGACAGTTCGAGAGAGAGAGGATTACAGGTAGCTGCTGGGGGTTGCGGGACTCCTCGCCTCTGCGGGGCAGGAACGGGCTCTGTGGAGAGAGCAGATTAAGAGAGGAGAGGGCCGACCAGAGTCGGACCTCCAACCCCCAGCGGACAGAATGCCCCTCTGCGTTCCCGGCGACCCTTGGGGACACTCCTCTGCCCCTGGCAGCAGCCCGGTCTTGGAATCCAGTCCCCACTCGCCTCATGGACGGTGGCCATTCCCCGCGTCCAGGAGGATGGGTTACTCTGTGGCACAGGCATCCCTCCTCTTTCCTGGGTTTCGACACCAGTGTAACACAGTTCAGTGGAAAGGAGGAGGTGAGAACCGGCATTAGACATGTTCCAACCATCCCACCCATGGTATCTGGTGTTTTTATGAAAGGAGGTCTATAGTTTATTATCATATAACCTGAGGTATATCCTCCTGAGAACCCACATCCACATATTTGGACATTATGGCTTCAATGTAAGCTATGCATAATTTAATTTAGTTTAATTTAAACCAACTTATCTTAGTTCAGGAAACTCTAGGCTGTCACTGAAGTGTTTTAATTTTTTTTTTAACTGTCATTAACAATTTTCCAATCACCGAGTCATGGGTCAAAACAACATGGCAACAAAACAACAGAGTTTGTCTTTGGGAAGAAACAACAACAAAACTACATCTGTTAAGAAACATAATTTATATTAAAACTTGTTTGAGTCAAAATGGTATATCATTCGATATACCATTTAAAAAATTTAATAGGTTTATCACGAAATTTCCACACTGTTAAATAAAATGACCATATACGTGGACTATGGGCTCATTTTCCTTAAGATTGTAATATATTCACTGTGCATTATCACACTGAGAATCAATAGATGCATCGAAACACTGGAAAATGTTGCTTTCAGAGGCTGTATTCAAAGTTAGGATGTTAATAAGTCTTTCTCTAATTAGGGAGCAAGAGAGCAAGGGATCATCCTATAGATTTCCTATGCAGCCAAGTGTGTTCACACCTAACATCCTGTCAAAATTTCAGTTTCAGATTCCAGATGATGTTTGGTCAACTCAACATGTTTGGCAGAAATGGGACAATTGTAATCAGTACATAGAGTTTTCTGATTTAATGTAAACATGAATAACCAACACTCCTGGTAACATAATAAACAATTTAATTGAAAACAATTTGATTTTCATAACTTGGATTATTTAAGGTTTAATAATTTTGTCCCACTGTCCACAAATTTGGAATCAATGAAAACAACTTGCATGTTTATTAGAATCAGAAAAGAAAATGGAAAATTCACACAGCAGTCTCAGGAGGATATTGTGAAACTGTACAACCATTACGTCCCTAACATATTGTACACACATGTGCACTTTCATAGTCCCATGGGATTATATTGTATTTGGTCACTTATCAAATGGACCAAGATGGGTTTTACTGATGTTTTAGTGCAGGATTAGGGGCATGTCATTGATGGCACATTAATTGTGAACTTTGTTTTTATGGTGAAAGCCACCTTACAACTCTCTATAGGTGTGACGAGGCAGGCAAAGAATGAGAATCTAAATGCAGCTTTAATGAAAACAAAAGATGAACAAAGTAACACAGAATATAACAAAATTCAGGAAACCAGGCACAGAACATGACAAAACACGCAAAAACAGACAAAGGAAACAGGTACAACAAGGGCTTAAATACACAAGGGAAAACAAGGAACATCTGGGGAAACAATCAGGGAATGAGAATCAATCAGGGATAATCAATCAAGGAATAAAACTACAAGGACTACAAAACGAATGCAAGAAACAGGAAACTAAACAAGAATTCCATCATAAAAGCACAAAAACAAAAGACAACGGAATATGTGACAATAGGGTGGTATTTATAGATTTTTATCAGCACAGTCCTTCTATTCATTTATTTTTCTGAACGTGACGAGTGGGTGCAGTTTCGAGACACAAGCTCAAGTTGATTTATCAATAAAAATCCGACTACGCCACCCTAGGAGTTAACCCCACGGAAAATATTCAAACATTGAGTAAAGCACACAGGTTCGGTTCCCTCATAAAGTTAGACAGGAGAGACGTGAGTACAATACAAAAATACAAATGTTTATTAATACAAAAGTGATTAAAAATGTTGGACACTAAGATCCACATCAAACACTAACAACCCCACTTCAGATCAAAGAAACACACACAAGCCAAAATAGCAATTATATATATCTGTAAAGCAAATACCAAATAATAACAGCAGGGCGGGGGCTCCAAATGACAGGAATCACTGTGGAGTTCGGTTTTACGGGGCACACGTTCACGCGCACACACACACCCGTGCAGTCGAATCACACCATCACACACAAAGTGTACACTGCACACGATAAAGAAGAACCACCACCACAAGGAAAAGCACTCCGGCCGTGGGACCCCAGCTCCTGCAGTAGAAAATAAAAACAAAAAAAGAAAGTATAAAAATGAACATGGCAATGGAGACATTCCCAATAAAGCAAAAATAAGAAGGAACAAACAATAACCGAAAAGGATCAAATAGTTGGTCTTGAGATTATTACAAAGCAATTTCAACTCAGCAGATGTTCACACACGCAAATGGGATGACATTAATAGATGTCATTCACATGTATCCAGAGCTATAACCACCTGTTATATATGGACAGTTTCAATAAAGCAAAAGAAAAGAGTTAAATCAAAGAAACAAAACAGGAAATATGAAGCAGGGCACTAAAACAACACAATAAGAATCAAACGAGCAGTCCCCTTCTTGTTATAGTGATGATCGCGTCAGCGCGGCTGTATCAACCGCATCGCTTTAACAGCGTGAGCAGCAACAAACGAATCACGGCAAAGAACGAGAGGGAAAATCCTAAAATGACAAGAGAAGATGTTACCAATCCTCATCCTATCACAATCATGGTTGCGTTTAAACACTTACCATCAGGATATCATGTCAGATAGCATGCTTTATAGCCACGGATTGGTCACAGTCATGCCCATTAATAGCACAGTGGGATGCAGGGAATCACACCTATTTAGTACGCAAAACGAGTGTTAAACCCACACAGCCACACCAGCACTATATAACAAGCACTTCACAATAAACATACCTGCTAGGCGAGCAATAAGCACATCCACCAGACAGCGCGAATGGGCACAGGACCAACACATAAAGCTGCACTATGATTAACAGAGACGATTCCACATTATACACACCACAACAATCCCCCGAAAATCATCAACTATTACAACATAGCGGGCTTACCTACAGGCACCGTCGACACGAGCAAACAAACGGGGAAAACAGACGTGACGCATCACGGGTGACAACCAATCAGCCTTTAAATGGAAAATACTGCTTGCTGATTGGCCAATATTGCTGTCAATCACCTAATCCCGTTACATACACATTTGCCTATACATGCCCACAAAAAAAGGTGATTACAAGTTTTATCTCAGTCAGAAAGTGAGGATCTGATGTATAGCATTTGTTAAGCTGTTGCTTTATGTAATGACACCTAATTTGAATGCACATGGAAACTGGTCAAAGAGAAGTTTCCTCCATTCTTCTAAGTTTGCTCTCCCATACCGAATATATAATAATCTGGCAATCAGCAATTTGAAAAAGGGATTGTTGTATCATGTAATGAGCTGTTCATAGAGAGAAAGGAATGAGACAAGCTTTGGTCACCTTGGCAATTATTCAAAGAATATTTAAAGCCATGTTTGATCATTTATATTGGTCTGTAATTTATTTTACATGCCTCTATCACCAAAAGGCATTTTTTATGCATAATTAGTTATCTGTCTTTTAGTATCTCCAAAAGGTGCACATACAGTGCTATTCTAAAATGTACTAGTATATCATGTTAAGTTATAAATTATGCAGCAGTGGAATTAATTAATTGTATATGTCCCCCACACCTCCTTAATTCTTGGCAGTATTTTACATTTCACTGTCAGCAGTTACTTATGTACTTCCTAAACAATGACATATCACATCTTTATTTATTTAAGATGGGCCAGTGTGAAAAAAGAGCCATTTTATGTGTGGCCCATGGTGATGTACTCATTACTAATGGATTTTGAAATCATTCATTTTTGTACATAACTGGTTAACTACTACTATAGCAGTGCCCTTTTTGGCCTAGAGAACATTAATTTTACCTCTGTTTTGTAGACACCTATGGCAGAATGTAGTAAGAAAATAATTATATTTAATAATCAAAAGAATACAAATAAATAAGACTGCTATGATTGTCGCTTTCTGTTGCAGATAAATAAATGTTGAATTTACGCCAGTTCGGACTGCTGAGAGGATTATTGGTTGCCACCTGCCCCCCCTTCAAGAACTATACACTTCCAGAGTGAGGAAAAAGGCTGGTAAAATCACTCTGGATCCCACTCACCCTGCCCATACCTTTTTGAACTGTTGCCTTTTGGTCGACGCTTCAGAGCTCTGAACACCAGAACCGTCAGGCACAGGAACAGTTAAATTGTATGCATGAAGGTGAGTGTATGTACGTATATGTATAATTATTTATTTTTATTATTCCTTTTTTTGTTTTTAATTACCTATGTCTAGCTGCTGTTTTTGTATTGTTTGTATTGCTGTAGACTGGAAGCTCCTGTCACCAAGACAAATTCCTTGTATGTGTAAGCATACTTGACAATAAAGCTGATTCTGAATCTATAGGACTGAATTCAATCATTCAGACTTCGTCTAAAAGTAGAATGAGCTACTGTAACACCATTGTCAGTCTTTAATTGACACATGTATTGAACAAACTGGAGAGGTCTCATTAATCCTATGAAGAAAGTGACTTATCACAACACAAGGCATCTCAGATCAATCAAGATCACTTGAACACCATTGACAAAAGTAATTTTCTCACCAGTTTTGACCAATAGTTTTAAGCAGCACCTGGGTGCTCAACCAGAGACAGAAAACCTACTGAACAGGTTTCTAAAATTATCTTTATTTATCTTTTCTGGTAAGTCATTAAATTTGCAGTTCAGCCTGTGTAAAATATCACATAAATATATGAATATTTTTTTAATAGATTGTAGAATATATTATGTAATCTTACAACAGTATATTATTCTGTAATCTCTTTAAACAAATTTGATTATTCATTATTTATTACAAATGAGCTTTTATGACTTCAAACTAGGGTATATATAAACTTTTGACTTCAACTGTATATATATATACACTCACCTAAATGATTATTAGGAACACCTGTTCAATTTCTCATTAATGCAATTATCTAATCAACCAATCACATGGCAGTTGCTTCAATGCATTTAGGGGTGTGGTCCTGGTCAAGACAATCTCCTGAACTCCAAACTGAATGTAAGGGTAATTTAAGCAATTTTGAGTGTGGCATGGTTGTTGGTGCCAGACGGGCCGGTCTGAGTATTTCACAATCTGCTCAGTTACTGGGATTTTCACGCACAACCATTTCTAGGGTTTACAAAGAATGGTGTGAAAAGGGAAAAACATCCAGTATGCGGCAGTCCTGTGGGCGAAAATGCCTTGTTGATGCTAGAGGTCAGAGGAGAATGGGCCGACTGATTCAAGCTGATAGAAGAGCAACTTTGCCTGAAATAACCACTCGTTATAACCGAGGTATGCAGCAAAGCATTTGTGAAGCCACAACACGCACAACCTTGAGGCGGATGGGCTACAACAACAGAAGACCCCACCGGGTACCACTCATCTCCACTACAAATAGGAAAAAAAGGCTACAATTTGCAAGAGCTCACCAAAATTGGACAGTTGAAGACTGGAAAAATGTTGCCTGGTCTGATGAGTCTCGATTTCTGTTGAGACATTCAGATGGTAGAGTCAGAATTTGGCGTAAACAGAATGAAAACATGGATCCATCATGCCTTGTTACCACTGTGCAGGCTGGTGGTGGTGGTGTAATGTTGTGGGGGATGTTTCTTGGCACACTTTAGGCCCCTTAGTGCCAATTAGGCATCGTTTAAATGCCACGGCCTACCTGAGCATTGTTTGTGACCATGTCCATCCCTTTACGGCCACCATGTACCCATCCTCTGATAGGCTACAGGATAATGCACCATGTCACAAAGCTCGAATCATTTCAAATTGGTTTCTTGAACATGACAATTAGTTCACTGTACTAAAATGGCCCCCACAGTCACCAGATCTCAACCCAATAGAGCATCTTTGGGATGTGGTGGAACGGGAGCTTCGTGCCCTGGATGTGCATCCCACAAATCTCCATCAACTGCAAGATGCTATCCTATCAATATGGGCCAACATTTCTAAAGAATGCTTTCAGCACCTTGTTGAATCAATGCCATGTAGAATTAAGGCAGTTCTGAAGGCGAAAGGGGGTCAAACACAGTATTAGTATGGTGTTCCTAATAATCCTTTAGGTGAGTGTATATATATATATATATACACACACACACAGGTGCTGGTCATATAATTAAAATATCATCAAAAAGTTGATTTACAGTATTTCAGTAATTCCATTCAAAAAGTGAAACTTGGATATTATATTCATTCATTACACACAGACTGATATATTTCAAATGTTTATTTCATTTAATTGTGATGATTAAAACTGACAACTAATGAAAATCCCAAATTCAGTATCTCCGAAAAGTAGAATATTACTTAAGACCAATACAAATAAAGGATTTTTAGAAACGTTGGCTAACTGAAAAGTATGAACATGAAAAGTATGAGCATGTACAGCACTCAATACTTAGTTGGGGCTCCTTTTGCCATGGAGTCGATCAGTCTGTGGCACTGCTCGGGTGTTATGAGAGCCCAGGTTGCTCTGATAGTGGCCTTCAGCTCTTCTGCATTGTTGGGTCTGGCGAATCGCATCTTCCTCTTCACAATACCCCATAGATTTTCTATAGGTTTAAGGTCAGGCGAGTTTTCTGGACAATTAAGAACATGGATACCATGGTCCTTAAACCAGGTACTGGTAGCTTTGGCACTGCGTGCAGGTGCCAAGTCCTGTTGGAAAACTAAATCTGCATCTCCATAAAGTTGGTCAGCAGCAGGAAGCATGAAGTGCTCTAAAACTTCCTGGTAGACAGCTGCGTTGACCTTGGACCTCAGAAAACACAGTGGACCAACACCAGCAGATGACATGGCACCCCAAACCATCACTGACTGTGGAAACTTTACACTGGACTTCAAGCAACGTGGATTCTGTGTCTCTCCTCTCTTCCTACAGACTCTGGGACCTTGATTTCAAAGGAAATGCTAAATTTACTTTCATCAGAGAACATAACTTTGGACCACTCAGCAACAGTCCAGTCCTTTTTGTGTTCTGACACTGTGTCTTGTTCAAGAGTGGCTTGACACAAGGAATACGACAGCTGAAACCCATGTCTTGCATACGTCTGTGCGTGGTGGTTCTTGAAGCACTGATTCCAGCTGCAGTCCACTCTTTGTGAATCTCCCCCACATTTTTGAATGGGTTTTGTTTCACAATCCTCTCCAGGGTGCGGTTATCCCTATTGCTTGTACACTTTTTTCTACCACATCTTTTCCTTCCCTTTGCCTCTCTATTAATGTGCTTGGACACAGAGCTCTGTGAACAGCCATCCTCTTTAGCAATGACCTTTTGTGTCTTGCCCTCCTTTTGCAAGGTGTCAATGATCGTCTTTTGGACAGCTGTCAAGTCAGCAGTCTTCCCCATGATTGTGTAGCCTAAAGAACTAGACTGAGAGACCATTTAAAGGCCTTTGCAGGTGTTTTGAGTTAATTAGCTGATTAGAGTGTGGCACCCGGTGTCTTCAATATTGAACCTTTTCACAATATTCTAATTTTCTGAGATACTGATTTTGGGGTTTTTCATTAGTTGTCAGTTTTAATCATCAAAATTAAAAGGAATGAACACATGAAATATATCAGTCTGTGTGGAATGAATGTATACATTAACCAAGTTTCACTTTTTGAATGGAATTACTGAAATAAATCAACTTTTTGATGATATTCTAATTATATGACCAGCACCTGTACATACACACCACTCCACAGATTTCATATAAGCAAAATATAGTTTTGGCAAGTCGTTTAGGACTCTTTTAGGATCTACTTTGTGCATGAAACAAGTAATTTTTCTAACAATTGTTTACAGACAGATTATTTAAGTTTTAATTCACTTTTAATATCACAATTCCAGTGGGTTAAAAATGTACATTCACTTCTGTGCCTTTATGCAGCTTGGAAAATTCCAGAAAATTATGTCAAGCCTTTAGGCAATTAGCCAATTAGCTTCTGGTAGGCTAATTGGCATCAACTGGTGGTGTACCTGTGGATGTATTTTAAGGCCTACCTTCAAACTCAGTGCCTCTTTGCTTGACATCATAGGAAAATCAAAAGAAATCAGCCAAGACTTCAGAAAATAAATTGTGGGCCTCCACAAGTCTGGTTCATCCTTGGGAGCAATTTCCAAATGCCTGAAGGTACTACGTTCATCTGTAAAAACAACAGTACATAAGTATAAACACCATGGGGCATCCATAATAAAGGAAACACTGTTGTTAAAATTTTTTATAAAAATGGAAAAGCAAGTTTAGGGAAACTATAGCATGATATATATTAATTACATATAAAACTGTAAAAAGTAAATGATTAAATAACACAGCATTTAAAAAGGTACAGTAACTAACTTAAGTGTAATAGTCGGCACTTCCATTATAAGTGCCTCACTGTAACCCAGGGTTTTGTTTTGATTGTTTTTAAAGAAAAGGAGGGACAAGTTGAAATCATTTTTTGTGGTAATCAACATTATGCCACAGAGACTGTCAATTGAGCTTAACTTGTACTGAACCCAGAATATTATTTTAATGGACATGGTCTAAATACATTTTAGGGCCCGAAGTCGTCACATACAATACTTTGCAAAATGTCCTTTAACTGTGTGGCAATTCAGTTATTCATATTCGAAGTTATGACCAATTATCGCGGGGTAACCTGGTAACTTCTTCATGGTACGCACAAGGATAGCAGAATGGGACAGTTTACTTGGAGCAAACTCCACTTTGAGAGGAATTAAGTCAGTAATGCATAACCAGACATTCATTCACCTAGAGAAGCATTACCACTTCAAAAAAGGACAATTTTGACCGCTATACAGCTCAAATAATAAACAGTTTTTCCCTCAATTATTAATGCAAGTGAATTAACGAAATCTCCACAATTATGCTGAAATCTCTTTTGAACCTTCTGGAACGCTGTTCTGATTTGCTTTCTTTGGAAGTGCATTACTGTAGCTGTAATATTTGCTTTAAAAATAGTATAATTTAGTATAATTGACATTATGCCACAAAAGTTGTCAACTGAGCTTTACTTGTTTTGAAAATGGAGCATCTTTTTAAACTGCTCTCTGAGATACCTTGTGATAACATCTTTCAGGTACTACCAGATGGAAAAACCTGGTGTGACTAATTATGGTATATTTTCCTTTAATTATTATCATTTATAACCGCCAAAATTAAAACATCAGCAAAGCTTTGCAGTGTGGGAACAATGCCAAAATTCCAAATGAACACTTAGGATGGCTTAGACTCTGCACCTAAACCAGACTTTTCTGATGCCATGGGGCATCAGAAAATTGTCAATTGTCAATTGTCATGGGGATTTCAAGGAATCTGCTATGGTACTGCCATACTTTAATACAATATTGCTATATTTTATATCCCCTTAGAGTTTTTTTAGTGCTTCTTTATTCAAGACTAAGGATAAAAGGTGTTCAAAGTTAAGCAGCATTTGCAACAATAGCACCTTTCAATTAAACATCTACCAGTGAATAAATAATTCTTCGACTAAATAAGCCAACAGTTGTGATCCAAATCTACAACAACAATCAGGCATTTAATAGACCAATGTGGTAAAACTTTAACTTGCAAACAATGTTTAAAAAAGTCAGTGCAGTGACTCAAAACAAATTCGGGATCTCCACAACAATTTAAGTTCCAAAACATGCAGCAATTTATTTTTATCTTCCACAGCACATGATGATACGTGTACAATAATCCATTAGTAAATAGGTAATTCACATGATAATTTTAAAAATGTTTAGCTACTGTATATCACTGCTCTAGTGTTCAGACATATGTGCTAATGATGACAGGACTAAGGGCTTGCCATCACTTAACCAGGGTTATGCATGTTTATGCATGTTCCTCTGAGACTCTAAAATGGGTGAACATGTCTTGATGAGATATTTTCCTGAAAATATTGTTCTTATATCTTGCTTACTATTCATATATATTTATTCATATCACACATAATTTGGCAGTTGTAACTTTTTTTTTTATAGGGATTAAGTGCTTTCTTTTTTCTTTCTTTTTCATATGTTTCTCTCTTGTTCTCGCTCTTTTTTTAATAAATAAGAGATGTTGTCTTTGATGGCTGCTCACCAAAGAAGGAGCTGTCTTCAGCTGTAACCTCTACACACAGTCTGGAACATGACACATGTCAGGCTATGATAAATGGTGCAGAGTCCCAGTAATTTCACCAGGAATGCCCTTGAGATGCCCAAGACCCAGATCGGAAATGTTATTGTTGAATTAAACCATATAAAAAAAATCACCCCACCACCAACATGAACAAAAACACCACAGAGAAAAATAGATAAATAAACAAAAGGAAAGGAGAAAAGTAATAATCTTTCTTCCTCTCCTATGCGTATAGACTGAATGTACATTTCACAGTCACACTAGTGTATTCGTCCAAATTTTCTGCCAATTGCAGTTATATTCTTTTGTTATACTGACATACAACTTAATACACATAGGATAAATTATATTTACATGTGCATGGTCTAATCAGCATTCTCATACTTGAGGGAACACACATAAATAGTCTGCTTTTTTTGTACAGATTTTCTACAGAAGTTCATCTGGGGAACATGAACTCTTATACCCTGAAGAAATTACATACAAATTCTTCCAGCTGTATTGTACTATTTCCACACATTTTAATTAGAATTAAACACTTGCAAACTTCATTGATTGCACTGTTGTGAAATTACATTATGAAGCTTACAATGCTCAAGCTTACTTAAGAAAAAAAAAAAAAAAACTCAGCCAAGCCTGAAAAAAGAGCAGAAATAATCACCAGAGTGGACCAGTTTTACAGTACTAACCTTTCTCTTCGATTTGCAGCTATTTGGATGGCAATTACTCCAAAAACTAATGCTTAGCACCCCTCTCTCGTTGTCCCTTCTGTCCTTTGACAAATAGGGCGTCTGGGCTTTTTAATTGGAATGGAAGGCATTGCAGATCTATTAGGGCAGGGCTGGAAAAACGGATGAGGCAGTCAGTGAGCTCGGCAGGGAGTGGCGGAGCGAGGTCCCCCATCGCCCAGCTCCATCCATAACGGCCCGCACATGCCACATGCTTCCGCTGTCACATGTGCAGTGCCATGCCGGCCCCCAGGGGTGGAACGCAGGTTCAATGGCCAATGCACAGTTTCAACCTCACATTGGCACTGCTTGTCTTTTCCCAATTTAGAACACCTTCAGCACTACAAGGACTCAACTGCAGTGCTATGCACTCAAATAATGAAGTCATTACCCTTACTTAATAGAATTTGAGAAAGTATTTTACAAGCAATTTAATCTAATTCATTCAAATTAAAGCAACATAATTTAGTTGGATTAGGTCAAATCAATGCAATATAGTTTTATTAGATTCATCTAAAAATATATTTATTTGTTGGTCCAACTTAATTTTATTAATTTAATAATTTGTATTAATTAATTGTACGGAAGAGGATTAGGGCCAAGCAATAATAAAAAAATAAAACCATCTCGAGATTAAAGTCATTATAATGCAAGATTAAACTCGTTAAATTTCGAGAAAAAAGTCGGAATACAATCTTGAGAATAAACTCATTAAATATCGAGAATAAAGTCAATATAATGCGAGATTAAACTCGTTAAATTTCGAGAAAAAAGTCGAAATACAATCTTGAGAATAAACTCATTAAATATCGAGATTAAAGTCATTATAATGCGAGATTAAACTCGTTAAATTTCGAGAAAAAGTCGAAATACAATCTTGAGATTAAACTCATTAAATATCGAGATTAAAGTCATTATAATGCGAGATTAAACTCGTTAAATTTCGAGAAAAAAGTCAAAATACAATCTTGAGAATAAACTCATTAAATATCGAGAATAAAGTCGTTGTGTTTCGAGAAAAAACTCGTTAAGTTTAATCTCGCATTATAATGACTTTAATCTCGATATTTAATGAGTTTATTAAAATAATATACAATTAAACTTTTTTTTTAGTTATTAAGGGAATGTGTTCTTCATTCATGGCTTTTCAGCATCCTCATTAATTCTGCTCTCATTGTAAGAGCACTACATGTTAATTGGCTGACGCTTACTGCATTAAACTGCCATTTATTTTCAAACTGAGTGCTTTCCCATCCACTCATAAAGTGCTGCCTGCAAACTTTTAAATGATCATCTTTCAACAATTAATGGGCTTATTGTGGGCTGCTGAGAGGATAGAGTTACGCACATTAATCTAGCCTGCTAGATAATCTTACAAAGTTCAGTACCATGACACTTGACAGCACAGTTGCAATTTGTAAGCTTTGCACTGCTAGACTTTCATGAGGTGGAACTAACATTAAAAGTTTTGACACAACTAATTTGATTACTCACCAAAAAATAGGGATAGTTCACCAAAAAATTAAAGTTCTCATCATATACTCACCTTCATGCCATTCCAGATGTGTATGACTTTCTTTCTTCTGCTGAACACAAAAAAAATTCTCAGCTCACAATGCAAGTGAATGGTTGCCAGGACAAAATTATATGTCCAAAATGCATATAAAGGTAGCATAAAAGTAATAAATATGACAGTGGTTAAATCTATATCTTGAGAAGCAATATGATAGGTGTAGGTGTGAAACAGATCAATATTTAAGTCCTTTTTTTGCTATAAATTCTCCTCCCTGCCCAGTAGTTGGTGATATGCAAAATTAATGTTAATTGCCAAAAACAAAAGAAGAATGTGAAATTGAAAGTGGAGATTATAGAAAATAGGACTTAAATAGTGAGCTGTTTCTCACCCACACCTATCGCTTCTTAAAACGAATTAAACCACTGGAGTCATGTGGATTACTTTTATGTTGCCTTGATAGCTTTTGGACCTTCAAAGTTCTGACCACCATTTACTTGCATTGTATGGACTTTCAGAGCTAAGATATTTTTCTAAAAATCTTCGTTTGTGCTCAGACGAAGAAATAAACTCAAACACATCTTTGATAGCATGAGGGTGAATAAATAAATGAGTAAACAATGAGGGAATTTTCATTTTTGGGTGAATTATCCCTTTAAAGCTTGACACAGCAAGGAAAATGACGAGCTTGTTGAAGCTAAGGTGGAGACCGCTTGAGCTATAAATTGTCAAGCTTCATCATTCAGTTACTATGAGTTAAGAACTATTAAAAATTACAAGAAATCTTGCCAATTTATTGTGAGTCTAAAAAGAGGCTTTTCAGAATTCAGTTAATGTGAGTTTAGAATGTAAATGTGAGTTAATAATATGCTTTTTTGTTTCAGTATTTTGTTTATGAGACCATTTACTCTGAAACATGGAAGACATGTAGTTCCCCTTCTGTCGCTCTCTCTACGTTGTGTCAGAGATGCGACACTAGGGGTCTCTCTTGAGCGCCGATATATACCTCTGTTCTATGCAAAAAGGCCAATGAGAAGTTGGCAGACGGTATTTGCATATCCCGCCCCCGGACATACGGGCATTTAAGCTTGGCGAATACGGGAGTTCATTCAGAAAATTTCTTCGGAGCCAATGGTCGTGCATGCAGTCTGCTGCGAGTCACACACTGTTGGATCTTATGGTGCATAACAGTGGCTTTCTCCTTCCTTGCACGGCTGTGCATTTTGCTGGGACAGCAGAAAGGGAACGCTGTCTACCCTGTACTGGAATAAGTGCTCCACAGGTTAAGGCCTCCTGTTCGGACTCCCCCTGTGTGCAATTCCGCGGTACTGTCCCCTCACGAGCGGACTCACTTAGGCAGTTCCAGCTGCCTCGGTCGCCATGCTGTAAGCTTCCCCCCTCTACGAGGCTGGATCTACCACCGCGCCAACTTTCCCACATAGGTCCTAAGCGGCCATGTGATGTATTCGCCACTCTTTTCCTCCCCTGCAGGGTAGGTGTAGTCTCCGCAGGGTCTTCTCCCCCTGAAAGAATAGGAAACGGGGTAAGACCCCCTTCCTTTAATGCATGTAAGGCTTGGCCCGTTCCCAGGATGGCAAGCATCACCTTGTTCCCCTGTCCAGGGTAACCAGAAGGATTCTGATGGCTTTAATGGGGCATTGGGGAAGGGTATGTGCAGCCTGATACAGCCGGTTGCCTTTGCACTTAAGAATACCTGCCCGCTCTTGTATCAGCAGTTCACGTACACGGCTCAGCGCATGGCACGTTTAAAGGTGGACCCCTAGTGTCGCTTCTGTGACACAACGTGGAGAGAGCGACAGAAGGGGAACGTCTAAGTTACGTATGTAACCTCCGTTCCCCGATGGAGGGAACAAGACGTTGTGTCTTCCCCGCCACGTCGCTTAGCCGAGCCACTGTTGTGGCCAGACTATTTCCAGCTCCTCAGAAAAATCCTGAATGAACTCCCGTATTCGCCCCACTTAAATGCCCGTATGTTCAGGGGCGGGATATGCAAATACAGTCTGCCAACTTCTCATTGGCGCTCAAGAGAGACCCCTAGTGTCGCTTCTCTGACACAACATCTCATTCCCTCCATCGGGGAACGGAGGTTACATACGTAACCTAGACGATACAGAGATTAAAGTTATTATTTACATTTCTTTTCAAAATATGTAATTAATTATCAGTCATTTGAAACAAAGGAGCATGAAAAGTAGAACCACTAAACTATCTGTATACGTATTGGCATATGTTGTTATAAATAATTGGTATTGTTAATATGATATAGGCTGAATAGGAAAATTGGAAATTTTGTAAATGCAAAAACAACAGCAGAAAAGTGTTTACCAGCATAACACAGAATAAGCACTGGGTTTAATATTGTATTAGGCTGCACAGTACACACATTTTTGATGATTAGTTTTGATGTGTCTTTTGAAAATCTCAATAAGCTTTTTTTATATTGTGAGTGTTTCTAAATGTCTCTTGAATTTTGATAGTTTCATGCTCTTGGCTGCTAATAATTCACCTCACAAAACACATTATGGTTGGCACAAACCATGTTTATACTTTCTGCGAGTTAATGTGGTCTTGGTCTGGGACATATTTACTTTTACTGTACCTTGCATAGTTTTTTTACGATTTTGTGAAAGAGGATGCCACACAACCTGTGGATGTTGGCTTCAACCTAATTTGGCCAGTGTCTACCAAGTGACAGATTAATTTGTGCCAAAATACTTTAGAGCTTGATTGGATGCACAGCCTTTGCCATCAAAATGTACTGGAGATGTTATCTCCTCCCTTTTAAATGTAAGACAACCTATTTATTTTGCTTTCAGAAATATGCACAATTTTATGGTAAAATTAATTTTTTTAAATAATCTTTTTCATTCTTTTATCTTTTAGACAGTTTAGATCCATTAGACCTGTGATCCATTTATGGGTCACAACCCACTTGACAACTACTGCACTAATGTGTCTGTTGCTGGTGAAATAATTTGCCTTTCGATATATTCTGTGTGGTTAACAGCTCATCATGATGACCAGCCTTGGGAGGTTGGAGATGGTGGGCTGCTTTGCCACTCATTTGGACCTCTGCACTGATCAATAGATGACATGTGATCAGTGACTAGTGTTTAATGCTGTGGTTGTTGTGTTCAAGCTCACATAACTCGCAACAGCCTGTCTTTGTTTTTGGCCAAGATCTGAAGCTGGTCAAACACATCTTTGGTGAAAAAAATCAAATAAAGCCCCTTTCTTCACTATGCCGTTCAGCTGGCTGCCTTCAATTTTATACCTGCAAAGTTTCAATCTTGCCTTCTCTCACCTCCTTTAACATTTTGCTTCCCCCAGCCTCCTCTGCCTGCCTTTTCTCTCTTTTCAGGATTACTCTTAGAGACTGCTCTTTTGCTGATATTTTCAACCCTTGGTGGACTGGGGCTTTGGTATGTGTTCTGGAAATACTTCAAAGAAAAGAAAAAAGGCAGCAATTTTCTGCTTGAATATCCCTCTGACTAAATCCATTGATCATCCTTGGGGTTCTTGAGAGAGAGGGAGTGAGATGGAGTGGCGTGTTTTATCCTCTAATAACTCCTACCTTCACCCCTTCCTGCCTTGCCATTGTTGTGTTGTTGTTGGTCGCACCTCTGCTCTATTCCTTAGAGAGCCAGTGAGATTGAAGTTATTTTATGCTTCAGCTCCCTGGGCCCCAATATGAAAACACTGCGTGTCAGTTTTCGCATGCTGCTGTCATATGGCAAGGAGTGGGCTTTTCTTTTCCTTTCTAACCCTTTTTCTTCAGAGGCAATCTGGAGGAGGATTCATCAGAATGTGACATTTAGGTCAAGTTAAAGAGAGGCAACTTGGATTTCAGAGGTGGTATTGCAATTGTCATAGAAAATACTTGGAACAATATTTACCTGCTCCAACTCCAGCATTGTATTCCCTCTCTTTTGGACTTATTTGGCAATAGGACACATCTGTTTACTTATCCGAGCCTTAATCAAGTTCCAGCCTCCATAATCCACATCGCTGGTGAATAGCACACAAGAAATGTGAAAACACGTTATAAACAGAGTATTAAAGTTCCAAAGGTCACCATTGCCATAGATCTATATATTTCAAATGAATGGATTTTTTAATTCCTGTAATACCTTGGAAACAGATGGGAGGAGAGCTTCACTTGGCCAAGCTCTGAGTGCGGTTACGAAGTGACATGAAATGACACATAAGTAATCTGCATCCGCGGTGTTGACAAATGAACATGAGGGAATGCACAGGACCCCTCCGAGCACCCTTCTTTTCACAGAAATAACCACCGTCACAAATGATTGAGATTACAAGATTAGCACCCTTGTTCTCTTCCAGTGAGCTATGAAAACACCACGGTGCCTGAAAACATGATGTTTTGGAGTGTTTCAAGGTTACCTCAGTTATCTCTTGTCTTACTAGCTAAGCCTTGACAAGCTCGAATGAAGGGTGTATGGGGGAAGGTTTATATAAGAAGTGGGGATGAACAGATTAGACAGTTGCCAGGGTCATAAGTCAATCCTAGCTGGTTAGGATGCTGGCACTGGCACCTCTCAGACACCTCTCCTCACCTCCCAACATGCACGCTCTCCAGCAGACTCGGTAAATGGCAGTTAATTGGGAGGTGATGACAGAGAAGCCAATTTGCAATCCTTTGGAGACGACCCATTCCCTCTGGCTCTGAAACTCAACAGAGCCCTGGCCGACACCAGATACCAAGATACCACCAGAAATCTGGCCTGAGCCTCATCTCATACAGTAAGTCGTACTGCTTTCTGCATCTGAATGATATACTGCATCATTCAGATGAAGTATGAAAATATATTAAAAAAAAAAAACATTTTGAATGAGAACCAACTGAATGATGAACAAAATCTCATGCAGATGAAGTCATTTCACCTGAATCTTTTTTGCCTTCAGCTCAATTTTGCCACCTCATCCCAATGAGCTTGTCATGGTTTAAAATTGATGGAGGTTGCCCCTGCTCTCAGAGCTTGCTGTTAATGAGCTGAATACTACAATAGAAAGGATCAATACCCTCCAAGCCTGTTTTATAAAATACCCAAGAGTAATTAAGCATGATCACCGGAGCGCTTCCACTGAAATGTTAATGACAGAGCTGAAGAGTATTACAGGCCATAGGAGTTTACGCATAGGTGTCTTAAAACCTAGCATTTTAATAAACTTTAATGCTACATTCAGCTCTGTGAGATATCATAAATATGATTTAAAGCAAACTTCTAATCATATCAGGCTAACTAATCTACACGGATAGGTCCGAAATTCTGCATGGATAAACTTTTGGACAGAAAGTTTGAAGCTGTTTTGAAATAACTATAAACATACAACATATAACAACTGCACATTCTAGATTATCGCAGAAAGTTCCTACTGTATGTGGCTTGACAACCACAAATATATAGTCTATAGTTGGGTTAATGAACTATATTTCTTGGAATGAAAGTTGTTTATTCCAATACTTACTGTTAAATAATACATTTAACTGTTTATTGAAAATAATAAACATATTGCTCTTGCTGCTGTTTTATAAAAGCAATGATCCACTCAAGTCCTTGAATTACAGTGTACAGGGTAAAAACGCAGAGTGAATCGTTGCCTATAGCTTTATTAAATAATAATTAACACTAGCTCTTTTACATTTCAAAATGTTGTTATGTGCTGGTAGCCTTGTGACTTAAATAACTGATTCTTTGAGCCAAACAGAATTACATGCGTGGTGGGCAAATAATGACACAGAAACAAAGTGCTGCATTTGTGTTAAACCACCCAACCTACCTGCCTGAGGGCTGATTCAGTTGTGGTTAGCATGGATATTCACAGTCCTGTGTATCATCCTCTTGCTTCATGGTTGAACCCATCCGCCAACTTTCCCCCTTTTCAAATCTGAGCACATTTAACCATATAAATCTCATAGAGCATTTACGCTACACTAATAACTTTCTTTTTCCACTGCTTGATTGCTGAAGCTTGAGCCTTGACACTTGTGATGCACTCTGCCAAGAACATTAAGTATACAAAAGTGATAAAGCTTCAATTTGCTAGACCATTAGACTAATTACTGCAATAATTAAGTAACTACTTGATTAGAACTAATGGGTACCTAATTATCCAGGAAGGAAGGATCAGGTGGTAATTAATAGAGTCAAGCTGATGTCTTATGACTTACCGTCCCTGGTTACCAGACATTAGGGAGTGAGAATGGTAAAAACAAACATCACCACTCCAGTGTTTGATTAGACCCCTGTAGCAAACAACCTGTTTATGTGGCTTTGTGTGGAGTGTGGGTGAAATGACAGGTAAATGGCATTTACTGATGATTGTGTTCTTTGTAAATTCGCTCCTTTAATGTTCTGTGCTTGTTACTCTAAGTTCAGGCATTAATGATGGCTAGATTAAATATAAACTTGGATTCATGTGCAGCCCTTGTGTTCTCTTGAGATGTGCCTTAGTGTCCTATTTTAACTACTATATTCATCAGATGTGGTGACCTTTCAGTAAGGTTGCTTGCATATACAAACTAGCATCTTGACATTGTCATAAACACAAACTCTTTACTTGACAATGACACTGAGAATTCTCTACTTTCAAGTTTTCAATAAAAAAACCTTCTGAATTGAATTAATAATTACATTTGTGCTTTGATCTCATGATGCAGACATTTAAGACATATCAAACATAGAAAGAGATGGATGAGGAAAAATCTAAAATTTATGGAATTACAGAATTAGCATAAAGGATATTATCTAAACATATAAGACATAAAGCAAGGGTATTGAAAAGGTCATTAATATTTAAGTGGATTGGATATAAAACCTTAGACATGATCCATCAATCAATCAATTCATTCATCTGTTATTCAATGTTTAATTGTAATAAGATGGGCTTCCGCCATGGCCTCTCACCATATGTAATATGCATGACTATGAATGCAAGCAAAAGTGAAACCTGAAGCTTTTTGATGTATAAGACCTTTATTAATGTTTAAATAATATGTGCCTGGAGGGAGGGCTATAAATTACAATTGAGAATTGAGATATACATTTTTATGAGGAACCCCTTGTACATATCGATTTTGTATTTTAAAAAATGAAAGAATTGTGCTGATTCTGATTAAGCTTGAGGAATCCTAAATTTATGAAAACACATAGATCTTGTGGCTGAGGAGGGAAGAGTCTATTCTTGAAGAGCTGACTTCTGCACATTACACTGACAAGTCCCCCATTATTTACAACTGTTATAAATTACTCAAAGTTTGGTAAAAAAAAGGGGCTGTTATTAATGTAACATCAAAATCCATTTACTGTATATTAGATGAAAGTAGGGATGGACTGGCCATAAGGAGCACCAGTACTTTTCCAGTGGGGTGTGGACTTGACAAGTGGGCAGCTGTTGAAACCTAGATATTTAGGTTTAGAACAAGGCTACAATATACAAATACATTCATAATTTGATACCGTTAATATACAAAAAAATAAAAGTTGTTGGATCTACGGCTTTCTCTCTCTCTACACATTTTATGCAGAGTACGCCCCTGGGCACTTCGACAGTGTAAGTGTAGTTTTCCTAAGCCAGAAAAGAGTACATTTTCGGACTAAAAGAGCACACACTGACGGACAGCCTTTTTAAAAATGCCTTTTTGTCCTGGGTGCAATTGTTATCTCTCCACTTCTGACGACCACGATCGCTGGCTCATGTGTCTGGGCAATAGTCACATTGAGGCAGCGTTCGTGGATGGTTAGTGTTCTCATTGCGAGAATATGACCATGGCAAAGTAGAGGTCACGGCTTTTCTTCTTTCGGGGGAAAGCCACTCCAGTTGGGTCGGTTGGCGGTGGAGATGATTTGGGGACTCCAATGGGAGCCGCTCTGCCGGGTACTCCCCCGCAGACCTCCCATTCCCCAGTACGCCCGGTTGAATTCGGGGATGAGACCGGCAGCTCACCTCATGGCCGGCTTAGCATCTCTTTTGGAGCTCGCGAGCAGGATGAGGTATCGATCGCAGCATCGGAGAGCGCGTTGGCGATGTTGGACGCTGAGGATCCCACAGGGCTGCTGCCTTCGGGTGTGCCCGCCCAGTCTGAGGCTGACACAGAGCTGAATGCCATGCTTTCTTGGGTACCCCCTGAGCCCTCATGGCTTGACGATTGGTTCCTGGGTTGGGAGCGCCGCTCAAGGCCACACCCTCCCCTGATTCCTTTCTTCCCGGAAGTGCTCGGCGAACTGACGAGGTCGTGGAGGACACCTTTCTCTGTATGAACTGACTTCCCAGTTCATCAGCTCTCACTACCCTCGATGTAATGTGTACACGGAGGGGGTACACAGAGATTCCTCAGGTGGATAAGACGGCTGCGGTGCAGTCCAGCCGAGATGAAGAAAGGGTTCTACAGCCTTTGTGTTGTGGTGTGTTGCAGCCAATCTTGGACCTGCAAGTTCTGTACCGGGCTTTGCACAGACTCCCTTTCAAGATGCTGATGCCGAAACGCATTTTGGCATGCATCTCGCATCAAGATTGGTTTGCAGCTGTAGACCTGAAATACGTGAACTACCACGTCACGGTTTTTCCTCATCACAGACACTTCCTACGGTTTGCTGTGAACATCAGTACAAGGTCCTCCCCTTCGGTCTGTCCTTGTCGCCATGTGTCTTCATAAAAGTCGTGGAGGCAGCCCTTGCCCTATTGAGGGAAGTGGGCATTCGCATCCTCAATTATCTTGATAACTGGCTGATTCTAGCCCACTCTCGAGATCTGTTGTGTGCACACCGAGACCACGACCGAGCGCACGCAGTCAGTGCTGAACTGTCTGAAGTCATTCAGATGAAGAACGGCGGTCCCACTGACACACTTTCAGTGGCTCCTGGGGCATCCTTGGCAGCAGTTACCTTGCTCGGGTTGATGCAAATGAGACCGTTTCAGCACTGGAATCAGATTTGAGTCCCGAGATGGGTATGGCGCAGTTGCACGCACCACAAGGCTATCACACCGACCTGCCGCAACTCGTTCAGCCCTTGGACATACCTTGCATTTCTGCAGGTGGGGGTCCCCCTAGAGCAAGTGTCTAGGTGTGCCGTGGTCACAACGGATGCCTCCAAGCTAGGCTGGGGCGCCGTGTGCAATGGGCACGCAGCACGCCGCTGGCTCCTGGACAGGTCCACAACTGCATTGGCATATCAACTGCATCGAGTTGCTGACAGTACTGCTCCCCCTGCAGAGGCTTTTGCCATTGATCCTGGGCAAGCACATGTTGGTACGAATGGAAAACACGGCAGTGGTAGTGTATATAAACCGCCAAGGCAGCTTATGTTCACGTTACATGTTGCAACTCGTCCACCATCTCCTCCTCTGGAGTCAGCAGTGACTCAAGTCGCTGTGGGCCACTCATATCCCAGGAAACCTCATCTGCATAGCGGATGTGCTCTCGCAGCAGGTAATGATCAGGGGAGAGTGTAGACTCCACATCCATGTGGTCCAGCTGATTTGGAGTTGATTCAGTGAAGCTCAGGTGGACTTGTTTGCTTTGCGGGAATCCTCCCACTCTCTGCTCTGGTATTCACTGACTGGAGTTCTCCTCTGCACAGACGTGCTGGCACACAGCTGGCCCCGGGGGCTGCACAAATATGCGTTTCCCCCTGTGAGCCTACTTGCACTGATTTGTGCAAGGTCAGGGAGGACGAGGAACAGGTCATCCTCGTGGCACCATATTGGCCCACCCAGACTTGGTTCTCAGATCTCACGCTCCTCGCAACAGCCCCTACCTGGCAAATTCCTCTGAGGGAGGCCCTCCTCTCTTAGGCACAGGGCACCATCTGGCACCCGTGCAAAGACCTCTGGAACCTCCATTTCTGGCCCTTGGATGGGACATGGAAGACATAATCGGTCTACCACCAGCGGTGGTAGATATGATCATTCAGGCCAGGGCTCCCTCTACGGGCAGCTATATGCCTGGAAGTGGCGCTTGTTCATGAGTTGGTGTTCTTCCTGATGCGAAGACCCCCAGAGATGCCCAGTCGAGTCAGTACTTTCCTTCCTGCAGGAGAGGCTGGAGGGGCGGCTGGCCCTCTCCACCTTGAAGGTGTATGTGGCTGCCATAGTGGCACACAACAATGCAGTGGATAGTAAGCCCTAGGGAGGCACAACATGATCATCATGCTCCTGAGAGGCGCCAGGAGGCAGAACCCTCCTAGGCCACACCTCTTCCCCTCATGGGATCTCTCTATGGTCCTTCTGGACCTTCGGAGAACCCCGTTTGAGCCCCTAGAGTCAGTTGAGCTACGCTCATGTCCATCAAGAGGTTTAGGGACCTGTATGCATTCTCTGTCAGAGACACCTGCCTGGAGTTCGGTCCGGAGGACTCTCACGTGGTCTTGAAACCCCGACCGGGTTATGTGCCCAAGGTTCCCATGACCCATTTTAGGGATCAGGTGGTGAGACTGCAAGCTATGCCATGGGAGGATGCACACCCAGACTTATCGATGCTGTGTCTGGTGCATGCTTTACGCATCTACTTGGACCACAAATTGGCATGCCAATTCCCATTGGCATTTTCTCAAAGGTCACTACATCGACACACGTCTCGTTCCCTCCATCAGGGAATAGAGGTTACAACAGTAACAAGACGTTTGCTTTTAACTAGCAACAAGTGTCAAGTAATATCCCCAGACGTTGTTGTGTTCTTGGTTGTGGCAAAACTGCATCTCTGCATAGCTTTCTGAAGGATCCCAATGTTATGAATGAATCGCTAATTCAAACAAAATTCCTGAATGCATCAATGGATGATTATATGTTTGGATACATGGATGTATTCTTTTGAGAACCAAGGATTCAGGGTTTGCAAAGAAACTTGTATTGAAAGCTGTAGCAGTGGCAACAATATTGGACATGACAGTAAAGCCGTGATTAACAAGTGTAATTATAATTTTTTATATTTTAATTTGTTTGATACTGTATCTAGCAGTGGCAACAATATGGGACACAACAGTAATGCAGGTGAGTAACAAATATAATTGTAGGCTAATGTTTCATCTGACTGTGTTTGTTTTAAATATACAGAATTGTATATTTACAATATACAGCTGTTTTTTTTTGCTAAATAAACAATCATCATCTCTCCAATGGGGAGCGGATCATACTTATTACATTATTACTTACCAAAGAAATACATAATACATAATGAACAACAGAGGTGAAATATAGCAATTACATTCTGCAGTTTGACCGAAATTAACGCCCATTTTCCCGTATATAGTTGGTGAGTTTATCGAGGGAAACCCCCTCCCTCAGTGGACTGGAGAATAATTCGAGGGAGATTCCCCACCTGGGAAAAATCCAGTATTTCCTGACAAGGATGCATATGGATGCCAGGAGACCAGACAGGGGAATCCCTGGGCCAACTGTAATTTATAACACTCTAGCCATGCATTTATTAACACTTCACATTCACAGCTTGTGTTCATCTGGACTATTTTAGCTGTTAATATAGCATTATTTTATCACCAAATCTTTATTGGTGAGAAACAATGTGACAATTTTGTTCAAGTTTTTGTTTTATTTTAAACAACTGTTGTAGTTTGATTGAGTGAATTTGATTCACATAAATAAGGACAGCTATACTTACTTATGTGATATCCTTATCGCTTGTATCCTTATCGCTTAAATCGCTTGCAAGTTTTCATTCTTTCATTCTTGGAAAATACATTTCCACACTTGTAATGGCAGGAAAACGTTTGCTCTGCAATGATGTTGGCCAATCATCTGTCTGCACTAAAGATGGGAACGATTCTCTAAAACAGTCCATTGAAGGTTGCCTATTAATTAATTTAATTAATTAGATAATTTCATATTTTAACAGATCAGATTTTTGCAAAAGGTGTGTTTAGACAAACATTTTAATTAAGAAATTGTATTAATTCATTTATTTTTTATAAAATACCACTAATTATGACAAAACTCATAATGTGTATCTTTAACTACAAATTGTTATTTCAACAACCACCCAGTAATCTCACAACCCTTAAGTACAGATCACAAAGTAACAGTACTTGGTTCATTTCGAGTCAGACATGTTGGACAAGTAATTCATTCGGGAGGTTTGTTTTGCGCAATATATTCAAAAGAACCAGCTTATAGGAGATTTTCATTCAGAAATCAAAGCACACTTTCATGCTGCAGACTGACTGAAGAAAGCTGAGCAACAGTATACTATTTGCAAATATTTTGCATATTTAAATATGAGGATGCTACATATAAAACCTTAAAGAAATTTGCCTCCTTCATTCAGTAAAAGTTACGGAATAAAGTAAAATAAGCTGTTGTTTTAACAACTCAATGATGATTTAAAGTTATGCTGTAGATAATGTTTAATTTGTCTTGTTTACATTGTGAATTCATGACGCTAATGTGCTAACACGCTATACGCAGCCATATTATGCACCAGTTACACTGTTTTTGTAATTTATGATGACTTTGATACTACTGCAAAGATAGATGTATAAAAGAGTGTTAATGTTCATTATATAGACAAAAGAATGGTGATAGAGGTGTATCTTATTTTGGGTCAATGTGAGAATGCCTTTTGTAGACTAATTAAACAAACAAACAAAAAATGCATAACATTTTATTGGAAATCGTCTCAATGCAAATGATCGAACTGATGTAGGTATATTTGCAAAATAACTGCATGCCAGTGTGTTCATGTTGAATACTGACTGAACAATGTAAAAAATAGTAGGTGGAGCTTCAGGTCACACCTATAAATGACATGGACCAATGGCAGTATGAAGGTGTTTAGCAGCCAGTAACAAGTTTTCGAAAAGTTCGCCCAGGTGTTACGAACCACCGAAACGAACGCATAAACACTTAGATTTTAGCCAGATTTTATTCTAATTGTCATCAAACATGTTTTTTTCATAAATAAGCACGCTGTATGTTTTACGCCACTGATTCAATAGCAGTGTTGCAATGCCCTTGAATGGTCATGCAGGAAACACTGTCAGAGTATTTTAGCAAATTGTCTGTGTCATGCAAATCATGCGATTCTGGAATAGTTTTATTTTTATTTATTTTGAATGTCTCACCTGAAATCAAACATGTGGGGAATTAATGTTCAGTACAATCTTGTAAAGTACAGGTCAAGTTAATCATTTCTGTGAAATCACAAAATAAATGTAATTCAAAGGGCCCAGATACCATTTAAAAAATAAATAAAACAATATAATAGTTTCATTATGCAGGATTTGATAATGGGACTCTTTGATTAAAGTGCATTACATATTCCCCTCAACCACATTAACATAGAGCATTATTAGAGATTTAATTATTATTCTGCTTGAATGTGCATTTTTTGCAATGTAGCAATGGCTATTACAGACATATAAAAATACAGTGAAAATCTATGTATATCCTGTATACAGTATATCAATTAAATGATGCAGTAGGCAACTGTTTGTTTTAAGACAACGCAATTTCCAATCATTCCTTAATGCAAGTATTATATTGTGTATGCTTCTTGCAGATTTATTTTCGAGTTCATATAATGTTCATTGAGTTTTTTCAGTTCTCACTCATTAGCGAGCATCATTGGTCAGGGACAGAAAGTCAGGAGGCTCTCAGCAGTATAACAAGTGGCTTCCCTTTTGACTTTCTCCAGCATGCTATTGACATTAATAGAGTGGCCTTTGAGCAGTGATTATCTGGGCTTGAAGTCTTTGGGTCACATCAGCAATTCATCAATGCACTGTATTGACCCTGAATTGAGCCCTATCATCCACTCAGCCATTTCTGAGCACTGCTTTAATCAAAGGCAAGCAGGTAATGTCCCACAATCATGCAGCTCCTCTCCCTAGGCCGAGACTAATAAGGGGAAACAGGATTAGAATGGACACTGATCTCACCCTGCCAATGATAAAAGTGAGACTCTGTTCTTGGTCCACAGGCACAGCATTTTGTGTTTTGACTGATGGCACACACATGTAGTGTTGGGAAGGGCCTTAACGATTCCAGGTATGTCTGCCCCCAGGACTCAGTTACAAAGAGCGTTGTTTCTGAAAGAAAAGAAGAAAAAATGGGGGCTTTAGAGATGCCTGCTCCACCAAGGGCTCCACTAAGGGGCTTAAACAAGATGAACATTAAGGGCACAGTTATGTTGTCTCTTTGGGTCCCTGAGAGAAGCCTTTGATGTTGAGACAGGATAAAAATAGTGCCATGCTTTTCCCTCTAGTAAGGAAAGATTGCACCATAATATAGGGCCGTACACATGACTGGCAACAGCAGTGTCAATTAGTCAACTGTTTACTGGCCTCTCTCTGTGAAATATCTGCCGCTCTCTGAAGAAATAAGTGTATTTTTTTTCTGAAGAGGGTTATTTGTAGCACTGTGCCCATTTGCGCTCCCACCTGTTGATGCTGTATTGCACCTCAAAGACCAAATGTGGACAAGCAAGATAGTTTAATAAGTACCCAAGGTATCTTAGACAAACACACCGGCGACAGTCTGGATGTCTCAATGGAGTTTCTACAAAATTTTGTAAATGTTAAACTTGAGAGTAAACATTTAAAATGGAATAAGGAAAAATATGTGATTGACCCAGGAGGTGTTCTGTTGCAGGTAGTTTTGATCTCTAGATAAGTGTTTACATGCTTGTTCCGATTTTGGATTTCCCAGGCCATCAGACCCATTTTCATGTTTTTTTGGTTTATGGTTTTAACACAGCTTAAGACTAACTTTGAACTTTTGAATAGGCATTTTCTATTCACATAAGCCCTATTTAGATGGCAATTGTGTCTCAGGGTGTTGTCTATAAAAGTACATTTTCATGGCTCCTCTGTGATTAAACAAATGCCTTTGGTTGTCAATTAAATCATGGGGGGTGTGCAAGACTTTTTGTTGATCACATGATTGCAGTCGCTCTTGTTATAAGGAAAAATCATCAATCCACAAACTGTGTCCTCTGTATTTGCGTTTAAATGTTTGGAATTACGCTTAATGAAAATAAAACTTTTAAAGCATGAGGGAACCATGCTGTAATACGCTGCAGACATTTACAATGTACATTTTAATTTATGGAGGAAGCTAAAATTATTTCGAAGGGCAATTAAATAAATCAAGAAACTGTAGGGACAACATTGTTTTTCAACACAACCAAATAAATCTGTCAATGTTTCGTCACCCACATCTTTTGCGTTGCTTGCACACTCTCTCCTAAGCACATGCAAGGAGATATAGAAGCCGCAAATATCAAGGACAGTAAAGTTAGTTCAAATGAAATTTGAGGATCTATGGTACATTTTGTTTTTATTTATCCCCTTTTCTTCCAATTATGAATGCCCAATTCCCACTACTTAGTAGGTCCTCATGGTGGCACGGTTACTCCATCCACCCTCAATCTGGGTGGCGGAGGACAATCACAGTTGCCTCTGCTTCTGATACCGTCAATCCACGCCTCTTATCACGTGGCTCGCTGTGCATGACACCATGGAGACTCATAGCATGGGGAGGCTCATGCTACTATCTGCAATCCACGCACAACTTACCATGTGCCCTATGGCGAGCGAGAACCCTAAAAATAATTTCTTATGTTTATCTATCAAAATGATGGACATCATTTGGAATTATCTGTCAGTGTTTAAAAAGTGGAGGTGGAATTACATTTTTTAAATAAGATGGACATTAACAAAACAACTTTTCTGGGACTACTTATCATGCAATCCCTATGTATAAATGTATTTAGTAAATGTTTAAAATGTGATATATAAAAATGTTATCACATTGCTGCCTTAATGGACTTTTTCAAAAGTTTACATGATCTGGATCTCCTTTTTTTTCCCCTTCTACTTAAGAGTTCCCACTCACTGTGTTGGAGTGGTGACGTGAATTATTTAAAAAATGTCTTTTACACAATCCTCCAACTTTCACAACTGTCCATCACCGCCAGAGCTGTTACCACACGCAACGTATGGCACTTAGCAGTGGTCAAAAAGATTTCCAAAACGGTTTTTGGATTATAAATTCAGAGATGTGTATTCAGACGGTAATTAAATTGCCACACAACTGTGGTGTTTGTCAAAAAACAAAGTAGGTCATTTTGCCTGGAAATTTATCGTGGTAGGTGGGAGAAAAACAACAACATTTTGGATTGGGATGGCAATAAAATCACTGACTACCCCCCGTAAATGCTGGAATTACCTCACTTCCCCATGTAAAATAATTGCAATACGAATAAGGCTTAATGCTTCAGTGCTTTTAGTTATTAATTGTCTTGCACCACCAATCTAATAAATACATAATGAACAATGCATTTGTAACTGTCTGGAATAGCAACATTTTTAAGGGTGAAATTATTTGGAAAACAGAATTAATCATTTTTATTATTTTCACTTTTTTAGGGATAAAATAACTTATACCAAAAAGTCAATCATTTATATATATGAAATAAAAAGATACATCAGATTATTGTGCATTTATTTTGAGAATAAATGCACAATAATTTGAATAATGTTTTGTGATATCGCAGAATATACCAAATATTCAGTAATAAGTTATATATTTATACTCAAGAACAATAAGAAATACAACAAGCTGCTAAGATGTTCCCTCATTGAGATGGAGTGCCATTCTCCTAAAGTTTCTCATAAGTGCAATTCCACTCTGCATAATAGAAAAACAACATCGCCAGAAGAATAGAAATAGATGAAAACTATCCAGTAAAGGTGTAGCTCATTTGTGCATAAATCCAGTTGTTCTAATGTATGACTTTACTCCTCAGCACTTACCTATTCTGTGTAATTATACAAGGCCTTAGCTCTCTCCCTCTTTCACTAATTCACAATGGCCGTGGTGAATTGATGTACGGCACAATCATCTGCTAGGAGCTGATGTGATTTAAATGAAACTAATTAGGGAAATGTCAAACATAATTAATAAAACAGGTTTAAGTTGCGAAAACACTGTCAGCGGAATGAATGAAGATGCCGCTGCTCTTCTCCCCGTCGCTGCCTCATTCTCGCATTTCAGAGCTGTTCAATTAGGTCATGGATCCACTCCTCTCTCTCTGTCTCTCCCTTTCTTTTTCCGCCTCTCCTTTCCTCCCTCCGTTGAGTTCCAGGGAAAAAGGAGGGGAGGGGGGAAGCCACCGGTCTGAGGACGGGAAATAAATTTGCCTGTCCATCCACCGCCTGGAAGAAATTAATTGTAGACTCCTCATCCTGTCTAGGTAAAACAGGAGCATTAACATAAGCAATTTACGTCCGACTTCTTCTGCCGCTGCTTAATAGAGCATCAGAACTGGCCGATAAGGCTTGGGGTCCCTGATGCATTAGCATTTTCATAATATCAAAATATTATAGTGGCGTGAATCGCCCAAGCCCCATTCATTATTGATAAGAACAAAAGGTTTTATAAATTACAAAGGGAGAGCATGACCTATAATTACGGCAAGCAAATTAGGTTTGTGTGGTAAAGTCAGTTACATTTGGAAGCAAAATAATGATGTAGGAGCCCTGTTCTCTTTTCCGGTGGGGTTAGAGAAATAATAGATTCCCGCACATCCACAGCTGGGACTGAAGAGAATGTTTGTGCTATCATGAAGGACAGTGACTAGAGATGCTGTGATGAATGTTTACGGCCATCAGACTAATTAAATATATACACACCAGATCAGTGTAGAAGCAATGACTTAAAGAATGCAGGAATGTCATTGTATAATAGAAATGTAATTTCAATGTAAAACTGAGGCCCCAAAAAGTATTTGGACACTTAAGCTGCACTAAATAATCTATCAACATCTTTGAATTACATAAGATATAAATTTAAGTGGTATTTACTTTTAAAAAAATTACTTTGCTTTTTTCCAAGCAAAACTTTTCACAAAAATACATTTTAAGTTTTTAAATGAAAGAGACACAATTTACAGTATTTGGACATTTTGAAATTATGTTATCTAAAACAAAAGACATCTATTCATTTTTAAGCAAGACTTAAGAGTTAAGACCAAAAGTGTCAAGATACTTTTTGGTTTCCACATTAGATCACACAGCTAAATAAATAAAACTATTCTTTTGAGCGTGTTTTATTAGGCTTGGGATCGATACCTTTTTTTATGCATCGATAATCAGAAGATTATCCTGATGATTATCAATATACTGTATGTAAGGTTATTTTCAGATATAATTTTGTCTACCCGTTGCACAATAGTCTGACTTTTCAAAAATATTTCTCAACAGAACTTTGTAAAGCATAAGCAGCAGGGTAAATTAAAAGGGGTGCAAATAGAATGTGCCTGGATGACATCACACGTTCTAAAATTCAAAACAATTATTTTCTATGAAGGTATGTATGCACACACCATAGGCTTGCTGTCTCTCAAGGCTGCTCAAAAATCAGCAACTCCACAGAACAAAACTTGCATAATTTTCTATTAAATTCAATCAAAGTCATTATCAAATGGACAAAGTTTATTTACTCTAGCCATCGGTGGATGCTATATTGTATATTTGAATCTTACATATCCTACACAATGTATTATTTTAGTTACATGTCTTTTTTTGGCTTGACAGCTTGAATGAAATCTTTTCAAAGATATATACAGATAAATTGCATAACAATTTCTAATTGTTCCGTTTGAGCAGTTAAACCAGTTTCATACAATAAACTCATCAATGTCACTTTCATTCTTGAAGTCAAAAAACCTTTGTAACTTTTGTATGCGTTCTGTGCAAGGAGCTCTAAACCCTTCCTATGTTTTGATATCTGTGCCTTGCGACCTGCTTCAATAAATGTTATATCACCCCCCTTGTGGTCTCCCAATGTGATTACGCCATACATTAAACAGAAGCCCAACTGGGTGAATTGAAAAGCATGCAAATTAAGCTATTAATTTAAATGTCGGCTAATGTTAACATATCAATGCCTCAACTATATAGATAAAAAACCGTGCCGATCAATAATTTTTTCATACAACTTGCAAGTGACTTCTGGGGATTCTTAGATCATCAGCCTCTAGTTGTTACTGCTCAGCTTTCGTACTAGTGGACTGAAATGCCCTTTAAAATACTCCTCAGGTGCAGGGTCTCACACAAACTGTTGCATGATGGGAGTAACCTTTTTTGCTCTGACCTAATCTGTTTGAAGGTCTTTGCCTTGGTGAGAAAAAAAGGTGAGGAAGAAAGATATCATCCCTTCAGCCCCTCAGTGATTCATCATGAAGGAAGGCTTTAAGTTTGAATTAAATATAACTTTGTGACACGGCGAAGTTTAAGGGAGGCAGGCATCCACTGAGAGAAATGTTTTTTTCTTATTGTCTGCTGACCTGGGCTTGTGACTGATGAGGGCTGTGTTATCCCACTGAATTTTGTGTGCCGTTCCTAGAAAATATTGAAGATTACACTCCAACTCAAGCATGGGTTGTTTGTACAGTTAAAATACACCGCATCAAACATAGTCAATAGTCATTAAACTCATTATGACTCAAAAAGAGACCTTGACTTTGTATGCTCTTATCATACTGGTATGGGGGTTGAAATGTAAAAGCTGTTCATTTGCTCTCTAAAGCTCTTTGTGTAATGCTATTTGATGTCATGTGTTTAAAACCACAATAGGTTCCAAAAACACAATGTCAGCACCATAATGCACTTATTAACTGATAGTTTAATGAATAAATAAAAATAAAAAGTGCCATACTAACAATATGGAAATATGAGGAGTATGTGAATCGTGCTAATTACTAGGAATTTCTACAACGCTGAAAGCAATGAGCTGCACAGTCCCTCGAGTTTTCTTATTGATTACACAGGATGCAAATGTAATTTCTTCCTTTAATGACTCTGTCCAAAAGCAAAATTTATCTGTTTAGGACAAAACCAAGTCTACAAAGCAAGTCCTTGGGGACGAATGCAAATAAGAGCATAACATAACTGTAACAAAGAATAGGCTTCTTTATAATAGTACACCTTAATTACTGAAATCTACCTCATCAGATGAGTCAGTTCTAAACATTACCAAAGCACTATACGAATATGTTGTTTACATAGTGCCATATGAAATGCTGATCAGTTCATCCAGTTCCCCCCAGTTGATTTAGTAATTAATCTAAATATATGGAATTACATTACTGTTTAATAAACAAAGTTTCAAAATGTTTGTTTGTTGAAAACTACTAATGAACTGATAACAGAAGTGTTTTACGAAAACATATGGTAAAACTCAGCAGTCAATTTGATTTGAGTGTGAACGGTTTAAAGAGATAGTTCACCCAAACATTACAATGTTTTCATAATTTACTCACCCTTGTGTTGTTCCAAAAAAAACATGTCCATCTTTTCAATACAATGGCAAATGATAGTGACTAATTTTAAACCTTAAAAAATAAATATAAGTATTATAAAAGTAGACAACTCAAAATTTCAATCCTTTTTCAGTTAACATCTGTTGTGTGTTCTTGAGCGCTATATGAGAGAAGCTTGTTCACAGTGTCTGAAGTTATCACCTGCATGCCACTGAAAACAAGCGACTTGAAACATGATGCACAAGTTGCATTGACTACTTGTATAATACTTAATGGGTTTAAGCTTACAACTGCAATTGTATTAAAAAGATGGACTGAAACATTCATAATTTTCTCCTTTTGGTTTCCACATAAGAAAGAAAGTCAGACGGGTTTGGAACGACATGAAGGTAAATTATTACAGAATATTTTTGGATGAACTATTCATTTATGAATAGTTATTTTATTTGACACGACCAGTGGTGGATTTAGGCATGGGCCTGTGTCGCGGGGAAATTACGTTGCTGTCGAGAAAGCTGCTTACTGATGAGCTGAATGTAGAAGGGAGAAAAGATTATGCCGCTTGTACAGTGCATGTAAATGGGAAAGCTGCTTTCTCACAATAACACGCTTTCTTGCAATAAGCCACTTGATACTGATGGTGGCGTAGTGGGCTAAAGTGCATAACTGTTAATCAGTAGGTTGCTGGTTCAATCCCCACAGCCACCACATTGTGTCCTTGAGCAAGGCACTTAACTCCAGGTTTCTCCGTAAGTCGCTTTGGATAAAAGTGTCTGCCAAATGCAGAAATGTAAATGTAAATGATACTTGTGTCCATGTAAATGCAGTCAGTCTGTGTTGCTTGCATTTTAAGTGGCTGGGCTCAGAATGTCAAGGTCTTGATCCCTCAGTGCCAAGGCCTCTTTATCATTCATTAACCTCTATCTGTTGTGGTCTCCACCCTCCCATCCCATCATATCCCTATGCAGTTATTATATTTTTACATTATATTTTTCCTTTCCTTTCCTTTCCTTTCCTTTCCTTTCCTTTCCTTTCCTTTCCTTTCCTTTCCTTTTCCTTTCCTTTCCTTTCCTTTCCTTTCCATCTTGCCAACCCTCCATCTAATTGCCTTGTGCCAATAAGAATTAATTAGTCTCCTTATTTTTCTTGGGTTTGGGAGAACTTCCCCATCTGGCAGGAAGGCTGTCCTCTGTGAATCTGATTAATTGCGCTGAAAGACAGTTGCTAGAGAGCCTCGGCTTGAGCTGATGGCTTGTGTTCTGGTCCGGGTCAGGACCCACAGCAAGCTGCACAGTGCCACACCATTATATCAGCGCATACTTCCCAGAATTAACCTCAGAGTGAGTCTAAAGACCTCTTCCAAAAACAGAAACTTTGACAACAAAGGAAGTGATGATGGGACAATTACACACCTGCTATTTCTTTCAAGGGCTATCAATCATCTGATTGGATGGTCAAGGATATCACCTCAACCTGACATTGATATAAACAGAGTCAAAAGCAAACAAAATCACTGAATGATAAGTTGACAGTGCCGTTTCCACGCACTGAAGCCTGTCCCATTTGCACAGAGATTAAAAAAAAAAGCACAGTAGACCTTAACTGGTCCTCAACAGATCACTTAACATTACACAGCCATCCTTAATCAAAAAGTGATGATCTTCGTGGTGACAACTGACATGACGACACACTCACTCTCTCTCTTCGGGTAGACAATACAAATGATGACCATACATATGAACAGCTCTGCTCCCCTCATTGACTGTGTTACAACTTACAAACTCCTTGCTGAATTGTAAAGATGTTTATCATTAAAAAAATATGAGAGGAAGCATATATTTACATATATGCTCTCTGTGACTGGATACTTTGAAAAATACAAATAAAATTTAAGGAAACTGAACAAAAACAGATTAGTACTATACACACATGGCCTTATGGTGTGTTCAATATGAACTGGCAATAATATGGCAGCAGCCTCAACAGCTAAAAGTAGTTCCCCATCTATCGCTCACTTCGATGTTGTGTTGAATAAGCGACACTAGGGGTCTCTCTTGAGAGCCTCGCACATCTCTAAACTTGAGAAAAGGTCAATGAGACATTGGCAGACAGAATTTGCATGTCCCGCCCCCGGACATACGGGTATAAAGGGAGGGAAACATGCATCTGTCCATTCAGATCTTTCCTTCAGAGCCGAGCGTTTGTGTAATTAGCAAGCTGTATTCACTGACTGTTCACTCATCTCTACAAGAGCGAATGCTGTTGGATCTATGCCACATATCAGCGGCTTTCTTCTTCTCTGCACAACATTGCAGCTTTGCCCCTGGCCATTTCAACAGCGCTGTTAATAGAGAATATTTTCCTAAAAGAGCAATACACAGCAGCGTTGAATGTCCTTTTCAGGACGCGCCTTTATAAAGATGCCCTTCCGCCCCTGTGTAGTTTCTAGATGCGTCGAGTTTTCTCCACTTCTTACGGTCACAGACGCTTTCTCGTTTGTCTGGGCAGTGATCACACCGAGGCAGCATTTGTGGATGGTTCGTGTTTTCACTGTGAGAACCTTACCATGGCAATGTTGCAGTCATGGCTTTCATCCCTAAAGAGGAATGCCACTCCAGCCGCCCACCTTCTTCCCACGGGGCGACAATTTGGGGATGACAGCGGACTCGGTTTCGCCAGGTAGATCCCCAAGAACCACCCGCCCCCCCGTCAAGCTCGTTGACCTCCGCCCGGGCTTTGGGTGACAGCAGCCAGTCTGCTTATCCCCTCGAGCCCCCTGAGCTGGATGATGAGGTCACCGCTGCATTGGAGAGTGTTCCGGAGTCTGACACAGAAGACTCAATTGGGTTGCCACCCTCGGGTCGGCACACCCAGTCTGAGGCTGACGCCCAGATGGTCGACATGCTTGCTGGGGCCGCCATCAGCACAGGGTTGGACTGGAACCCTCCATCCTCCCCACAGCCTTCACGGCTAGATGACTGGTTCCTTTGGTCTGGGCACCGCTCACCGCCATGCCCCCCCCTTGGATTCTTTCTTTCCGGAGGAGCATGATGAGCTGACGAGGTCGTGGAGGGCACCTTTCACTTCCTGCAACCGCAATTTCCTCTTTCTCTGGGTCACCTGGATCGTAAATGCCATTCTCATGGCAACCCGGAGCCACACCCAACAGTCCTGGCACTCCGGACATGGAACCCCCGCCTCCGGACCACGACTGCTACCCCCTGGCCGAGTCGACGAGGACGCCTACACGGGACCTCCTCCTCAGTCACCAACCCACCTCCTGCCGGGTGTGTGGAGCAAGGTAAGTGCTTCAAGTCTTCTCTTTGCACCAGAGCCTCGGGACTTGCTTCTGCCTCCCGACGCCGTACTACCTGCTCCATCCGCTGTGAAGCCTCGCCAGGTATGTTGAAATCTATCGTCCCCTTAGTGCCCCTCACACAGAGCTTGGATGAGTGGCTTTCACTTCCATTGCACTGGTTGGTCAGGACCATCTGACTCGGCTACGCGATTTCACCAGCGTCTGCTTTACCTTGGGGCATGGCGAAGATGCCAATACCCTGCGTGCGGAGATCACGACCTTTCTACTCAAAGACGCGATAGAGCCAGTCCCTCCAGCCGAGATGAAGAAGGGTTTCTATAGACCTAACTTCATCGTACCAAAGAAAGGCTGTGGCTTATGATCGATCTTGGACTTGCAAGTTTTCAACCGGGCCCTGCACAAACTCCCGTTCAAAATGCTCACGCAAAGACACATTCTAACTTGCGTCCGGCATCAAGATTGGTTCACAGCGGTAGACCTGAAGGATGCGTACTTCAATATCTCCATCTTGCCTCAACACCGACCCTTTGCATTCGACGGCCAGGCGTATCAGTACAAGGTCCTCCACTTCGGCATGTCCCTGTCCCCTCGCACCTCTGTTTTCTGTGGACAGGATTCCCCTTACAGCAGGTGTCCCGATGTGTTCTGGTCACCACAGATGCCTCCAAACAGGGTTGGAGCGCCATGTGCATTGAGCATGCAGCTGCTGGCACCTGGAAGCTGCATTGGCACATCAACTGCCTAGAGTTGCTGACTGTATTTCTTGCCCTACGGTGGTTTCTCCCGCTAATTCAGGGCAAGCACGTCTTGATCCACTCAGACAGAACTGCAATGGTAGTGTACATAAATCCCGTCTTATGTCAAAACTCTCCTGCCATCTCCTCTTTGGAGCCAGCAGCGACTCAGATCGCTGCGACATCCCGGACAACCTCAACACAGCAGTGGATGCTCAGATCTTGTGCTCCATGCGACAGCCCCTCCGTGGAGAATTCCCCTGAGGAAGAACCTTCTTTCTCAGGGATGGGGCACCCTCTGGCATCCACGCCCAGACCTCTGGAACCTCCACGTCTGGCCCCTGGATGGTGGCAGATCTAAGTGGCATACCACCTGCCGTTGTAGACGTGATCAACCAAGTCGGAGCTCCCTCTACCAGGCAACTTTACGCCCTGAAGTGGCGTAAAATGGTGTTCGCAAATTGGTTTTCTTCCCGGTCTGAAGACCCTCAGAGGTGCGCAGTCAGGTCAGTGCTCTCATTTCTGCAGGAGAGGTTGGAGGGGAGGCTGTCCCCCTCCACCTTGAAGGTGTATGTAGCCGCTATCGTGGCCCACCACGATGCAGTGGAAGGCAAGTCCTTGGGTAAGCACGACTTGATTATCAGGTTCCTTAGAGGCACCCGGCGGTTGAACCCTCCCCGGCAAAGCCTGTTTCCCTCCTGGGATCTCTCAGTGGTCCTCTCGGGCCTTCAGAGACCCCCCTTCAAGCCGCTAGAAACAGTCTTGAAGACAGCCCTCCTGATCACGTTCGCTTCCATCAAGAGTGTTGGAGACCTGCAAGCATTCTCTGTCAGCGACACCTGCCTAGAGTTCCAGACACTCATGTCGTCCTAAGACTGCGACAGGGCTACATGCCCAAGGTTCCTACGACCCTCTTCAGGGACCAAGTAGTGAACCTGCAAGCACTACCCCAGGAGGAGGCAGACCCAGCCTTTTTGTTGCTGTGTCCAGTACTTGCCCTGTGTACTTATGTAGACCGCACGCAGAGCTTTAGTAGTTCTGAGCAGCTCATTGTCTGCTTTGGTGGACCACAGAAAGGGCACGAGCACACTCAACGAGAAGTGTGGTATTCTCGTGAGCACTGGCCAATGGCACCTCCCTAGCAGACATATGCAGAGCAGCGGGCTGGGCAACAGCCTGAGCCAGTAGAACTCAGTAACGCAGAACAACTGACCGTCTCCCTTGGGCAGTCCCCGCTGCCCCCCGATCGCCATGTTGTAGCAACTCCGCCCTCTAAGCAGGTCTAGCACCCTCTAGCACCGCACCATTCCCACAACAATGAAAACCCATGTGATGTATTTTGCCAGTATTTACTTCCCCCCAGTCTGGGCAGGTGGTGGTCTCCACGGGGTCTTTTCCACCTGAAAGAATAGGAGTTGGAAAAGAACGCCTTCCCCGATGTGTGTGATAGTATTAAGATGTCCCCAGCCACTTTGACTCTTTGTTTTGTTTTTGATTTGGCTTTAGTTGCATTATGATGTGGGTCTTGTTTAATACTTCGTTGTGTGTGCATGCATATTTGCATTGCTTTAACCAATCTTTGTAAGTCCCGCCTTCTCGCACAACAATTTGTCGATTAGAAGAGGCTTGCAGGAAACGCGTGAGATGCTGTAGTGTTCGGCATCAAACAGTTGCTTGACAGTAGCAGCAAACGACAGCTGAGTGGAAACAATGCCCAAACAAAAGTACAAATTTACTGAAGAAAAAAAAGACCATGCTTTCGTCTAGGTCGAGATCCGTGGGAAGCAGAATGTATGACATGTAAACCTGGCACTTATGTGTCAGTTGCTAATAAAGGTTCAAGTGATTTAGAAGCACACATTAGCTCTGCAAAGCATGAAGTGTCAGCAAAAGGTGAAAGTTCATCAGGTAAATTCAGACTACTATTTGCGACCAGGTCACCAGATCACATTGCTTAATTTTCCATGTCCATTCACAATAATAGTAATAGGTACACTCATGGCATCACTTTTTTTTTTTAGTACATAGACATTCAAAAGAATGTTGGACATTTTTATTAATTTATGTTATGCTAATAGAGTGTCTTTTTCGCTGTATTAAAGTTTGCATTCATAGTAACACTGTTTTGAACCCTATTATTCCACCCCCCCTCAAAAGGTGTCCTCTTTTTGGAAAACCAGAATATGGTCACCCTAGAATAATAATGTGATGTTAGACACTGAGGCCTCTGTTGAAGCCTGCGTCAACAAACAACTCCTCTGCATAATCAATGACGTGTGAAGCTTCAAACAACTGAATATTCAGTATATGCTTCAAAAGAAGTGTTAAACCAAAATGTTTGTGAAAATTACCCCTTGCTGTACGCCATCACGCGTTAAGTTAATGCGTGTTATTTTAGCCCCTCACATAACTTAATTAGCCCATTCATTTGCTCATGTACATAACTCCTCCTCTATTTGAGGGATCTACAGCAAGTCGGAGGATATAATCATTATCATACGGCAAAGAGAACCTTTGTTTCACATTGCAAATGCACATTAATTGACTGCAGCCGGCTTTTGGCTAACTAAGCTGGATATTCGCTAACCAAGACCCTATTTACTAACTTTAATTCACAAATTGGTATTCACTTACTGCAGTGTATGTGTTGCTAATATTACAGAAGTAGGCCTATTTATTAACTGTTTACAGACATAATTGCTGTTGGTCAGTTTGTCAACTTTCCATGTTATTGTGCAAATGCATTATTGCATGAGATATTGTCTGATTCACACTGAAATCTTAGGAAGATTGTTTATTCAAAGTTTAATCTGCTGCTCTACAGACAGTCCTGGACATCAACCATTACTGATTTGAAATGGATACATAGGTTGATGTCTTCTTGTGGTTGTTCTGTAACACAGATGGCAGATATTCTACAATATATATATATTTTCTATATGATCTTTTCTATAATTATCTATAGTCAAAAGATGTTCAAGGTGGTTGTGGTTATATTATATAGTGATATTTCATTGACCACACACTTTAATACATACTTTCTGCATAATGTAAAACTTGTATGATCTGCGGAGGTGTTCATGGCTTTATTTGTATTTTGTCCTGGGTGATACAACAGTGGTAATACAACAGCACTAATACTTACCACAGTATTTGCGTAAATGTAGCATCATGCCAAAGCATTCTTTTTTGGTTACTTAGGCCATTGTAGCGAAACTGTATTCACAGTCGTAAATAATACAAATGTTTAATTTATTCTGAAACCAAAAGTGTAATTACAAAGAAACAGATACTTGGCTGGTCGATATGCCAGCCCCTATTAAACTAGAAAAAGCAAATGACGGACATTCCTTCTGTGCGTATTTGAATTGATGCGCCTGTGATGTCATACAATTTGGATATGAAAGTATGCATCCTTCAGATCTATCTACACAAACCAATAGTGTGGGCATACATCCGATAAGATAAGTTTCTTAGTAATCATTTTAAATAGGTGCTTTATGAGTGCGCAATTTAAATGTCTCAGATCCAGGATTGGCCGAAGCCCGCCGTCTTTTTTTCTTCAAGAAAATAATGGCTGTAAAACCATTTTTGTGCTTGACAATTTGGCACAATCTCTATCACGTTTTTCACGATGAGACTGTAAGGTCGCGCTAGGACTTGAATAGTTGGTTATAAACTTCGGGGATGTAAACTTTGTGCAGGTTGCTGCTGTTTGACGGCTTCCGGACTGCTGGAACCATTCATCGAGGCGAGACTTCTCAGGTTCCTCTGGTGGAAACCAGTCAGGGTGAAGCTCTTCGACCACCCTTGTAAGGATGCGGAGCATCTCCCTGTCAGTGGCGTGTGCATGTTCCTCGCCCTCGCTGGGGGGAGGGTCAGCAGCATCATCCATTGACCATTTGCCTGATCTGGCGAGAGACATGACTTTGTCATCAACCCCAGCATCAGATCCACCAAATCAGACGAGGTTGCAAGCTCCTTCAGAGGGCCAGAGCTCGTCTCGCTCATAGCATACTGGGAAACATGGATTAATCTTCGTGGAGATTAAAATGTGATTTTACTAATCACATCTAAATTGGTTCTTTTTTGCTGCAGAATATTGTCTTATTGAACAAAGACAACTGTACTCATGCTGATTATTCATTTTAAGGGTATTAAACATGTTAAATAATCTCATAAAATTATATGTAGTGCTAATTGTACTCTTAATATTTAACATAGCCATAATAATAATAATTATCATCAATGTTGTCTTTTAAAAATTGGTCTGGGTTCCACAAAAACAAAACAGTGTGAATGGACTGAGACCCCGTAAAGGGTCAAGTGAACCAAAAATAAATCTGAACTCACTTGCAAGGTCAAAAACAGTGTGACTGCAAAGAGAACTGTGTCCTTTTTCAACCGGTTCACTTTTTGGGCCACTTAAGGTTTGAGTTTGACTATTTTAAAGAGGACCCAAGTGTGAAAACACACTTAAGCCAAGGTACTACAATATTAAACAAAACAGTTATTTTGATCGCTTAATTTGTTTTTTTTTTTTACTCTAAATATCTTACAGATTCTGTAAAGGATTTGCAAAATTATGATCACAACTGTGTATGCATTTTTTAAGATTTTTTATTAAAAAAAAAAGGAACATTTTCACATTCCACTTGACAAAACAAACCCCTACATCCTAATGTGCCACAGTAAGATGTTCAGATGCATTCACAATGAGGTAATGTAACAGCCCCATCTCAGCGGCCTTTATTGGGCCTGTGGAGCTCTTTCTCCAGCTCTGATAACTTTAAACTTCCAGCCAAGGAGAAGAAGAAAGCTGATAGATCTCCCATGCCACTGAAGCCTGGACTCATTTGTCAGGCACATGTCAAATGGAAGATGACATTTACATCCCTGTGAAGTGACTGCCTCCAACTTGCTGGGCAGCCCAGAAGTAATAAATGTTTACTTTAAAGGAAGAGTGGTGCCAAACCGACCTCTCACCGACAACAGAAAGAGGGCCTCTCTGCTCTTGGGGTCCTTATTTCCACCACCCCTCACTCACTCTGTCAAAAGGAAACAGATTAATGACACAATTTGCCCGACAAATCATATTAGTGGAAGCAGACACAACGGTGAAAAACTTTTCCTTTTTGCAGGTACCATTTTCAAGGAGCAATATCAGTTCAAATAAAATGTATTCCTGTCTGGCATTTATAAAGGTGGTGGTGAGAGGGAGAGGAATATAATGATCCTCAGAGACAGAGATGACCAGCTTTGAAAAAAAAAGAAAAAAGCGTGCTAAAGAAAAATGAGTCTTTTCATAGTGGCCTACATGAACAGGCCTCTTAAGCTGCTTAATGCAATGAGCTGATATACAGACACAGAATTCAGAAACTCTCATTGGACATATACAGAATGCCTTCGTTTACTTCCAATTAGAAAATCTTTATAGCAGGAAACAAAAACTTTTAAGGACATCATATAATCTTTAGAGTGCAGCAAATATCATTCTTCTGTCAGCAACAGTGTAGACTGAAGATAGAAAAAAATATCCCCCTTTCCATCTCTATAGCTACTGTTCAAACAGAGGCACTTAAACAGGAGACAAATGTCTGAGGGAGCAATTTATGTGATTGTATTTTGTTCATATTCATCCTGATAAAAAGCCCACATTATTCACTGCAAGGAATGAAGTCCTTGAAGAATCCCTCCAGACAAATAGTTGAATGCTCAAATAACCTTAATATTTAAAGGGATAAAAGGGAGTGTCCTTTGAGATGCTTTAAAAAGACTTTGAGTATGAGAATGGGGGGTCCTTAGAGGCCACCTTTCACGGACAGTACTGCAATTCGATTATATTGGAATAGAGCCATAAAGGACAGGCTGTTGAGGTGATTCAGTAGTGCCAGGGGAAGAACTGTAGTCTCTTCTAATCATTGGTCTGACACTCCACAGAACACATGGAAATGTCATACTAAAAAGACTTTGTGTGGATGGTGTGTAGATCTGTCATGGAAATAACACCCAATGATTTAGCCCTCATGGTGAGAAATGCACATGTGAGCTGAAGCAGAAATGGAAATACAGATAATTATCTGTCCCTTCTCTAGGTTGGATTGACATTTTATTATTATTTTTATTATCATTGGTGGTGTTTACAAAGGCAAGTACCACTATTACTATTGCTTATATTTAGGGTTAGGGATTTGAGCAGACCACTAACCCAACTGTAAGAATTAAACTTCAGTGAATATCTCATTATGTTCTGTTTGTGTTATGGACATGTGTGATTAACTTTTCTAAGTGATCTTATGAATTTCGCTAAGCAGGCAATAAAATTGGGCAGACAAATCTCATCGATTTACATTAAAGGAAGGATTTAAGCCATCAGTGTTGGGGAGTAATTAACTAAAAGTAGTGTCACTACTACTTTTCCACTAACAAGTTACTTTTTCAGTGAGGTGCGGTGTTTTAACGAAAGGCTGCTGGCATAGGCAATGACGATGATGTTGAAGTGAGAACCCAAGTGCAATTTATTAAATAAACATGACATCCAAAACCCTGACTAGAACATGACTTGACTAGAACATGACTTAGGACTTGACTTAGGACTTGACATAAACAGCTACACTCACATTCATAACTTGACAATGGACAATGGCAAACATGAGGCTTAAATACATTACATGGGAGAACAAGACAAACATGTTAACCAATGAACAGACAGAACAATAAACAACATAACAAGACTAATAAACTAGAACTGATAATGCGTAACAACGCAATAAACCAATGAACACAAGATACATGAACATGGATGGAAACAGGAATCACATGAATAGGGAACACATGACATGAACAGGAACTAAACTTTTCAAAATAAAAGACATGAAATACATGAAAACACACATTAAACATTACAGGTGTATCCTCAAAAAACGTCATTTTAAGCATGCAGCAGTACAGCCAAACATGTAATCAAATATTCTCACATAAACTGTCCCTTCACACTCATATGTAATGAGTCATTGAGAAGTCCAAAAGATTTGAGTGAATCAGTTCGTTCATGTGAAGTAAACAATTAACTGATTCACTTATATGTAGCGGTGTAAAGTCCAATTAATTTTAGGAAATCGCTTTGCTCAAACAGTTCATGTAAAGGAACTAGCTCAAATAAATGAGTTAGTGAGTTACTTGAGCCCTAGCGCATGTCATTAGCTGGGTTTCCATTCACTTTTGTTTTTCAATTTTTATGCACATTTTCGAAAATTGCATACAAAAAATGCTTTATGGAAACACCAAGATGCCAATAAAATATCTAAAATTTGCTAAAAAAAAAAATATTACAATTGTTTGAGGTGGATCATTTAAAAAAAAAAAAAAATTAAATTATATTTCATCTGAAATGTTGCTCTGGTTATTTTGAAAACCGAGACACAAAGCCTGTCATTAAAATGATTAGCTACTATTACCTCCCAGAACTATCTGACACACTTTCTCTCACAGACATAAGGCATCTGCCACTGCAAGCTAGCAAACATTAAGTTCGTCAGATAATTTTTTACTGTGTGATCTAAACCGCAAGTAATTTATTACATTCAATAATAGAGACACATTTCTATTTCCATTTTAATTTTGATTAAGACTTAATTAATATAATCTGATATCATCTTACTGTGCTTATAAATGCATTCTTCCTTAAATAGCTTCAATGTTGTTAGTCACTTTTTATCAGTAGCTTTTTAAGTTATAAATAGCTTGTAGCTGGGGAAACTATAATTTTAAAATAGCTTGATCCATATCCATAGGGCAGACTATCATAGAGACTTGGGGGTGGGCTCTTTTGACTTTGGTCTGCACACTACCACACAAAACACCCTAGCCAACCAACCAGCAACACACTAAAATTACTTTGAACACTTGAGCATCCATATAGCAATGCCTTATCATCATGGCAGTGACTTTTGCACAGGAGAGCACCAACTCTGTTTATTATTATTGCTTTTGTTGCTTTTATTATTATTATAATTATTATTAACTACCTAGCATTGGGTTGGATTGCGCTATTCTTTTGCGTTTCCCTCTGCGTGGTGTTAATGTGTGACAATGTGCTTCCCTTCACAAAACCCAGCAAGCAAAGCTCATTAAAAGCTTATGGAGCAAGCCATCCAAAAATCAATGCTTCACCAGTATGTGTGGGCAAAATGACAGAGAGGCTAAACTGTGAGGTTACAATGACCCCTGTGTGGACTGGAGGGGGGTGTTGCTTTGACACAGGCCTACAGTAGAGAGACAATTGAGAGAGCTGGAGAGAGAGAATAAAGAAGCGCAGAGCGAGAGAGTTTGTGAAGGTCACAAAGAGGTAGAGAGCGAGAACACAGAGAGTTGGAGGGGAACAGAGGAGAGAATGGGGCCGCCCAGTGGTGGCATGTCAGAGGTGGGAACAGTACTGTTATCTGCTGATCCCAGAACTTCCCGGAGGAGTGGTGGAGTCCACCCGTCTCACGTAGTGCAGTGTGCAAAGGGACAACTCTGCTGGCTGACAGGAAAGCTCGATTAGCGTGCCACAAAGAGGCCGCCGCACAGGAACACTTCCCTCGGCAAGAGGGGGTGCGTCCGCAGTGTACAAACTGCAGGCCTCCTTCCTGCGGGGGTGACAATCACACACATGCACACACGGCAGTTCACCAAAGAGACAACACTAGGGACGCATAAAAAATGGTGCGAGAGGTCACACATGCAAACATTTACACTCGCATTCAAATGCAACAGGTCAGATGAGTAGCTTTTGAGGACAAAGCTCATGAAAAACCATGCTTCGTACATCCATTTGTTTCAACTGGTCACTCCCTTAAAATTAACTATGCGTACATGACCAGTTTAGCAAACATTCTAGGTTATTGGGTAGTTGATGCATTACATCCATAAATATTTGTTTTAATCAACATCAAGATTTTAAGTAAAAATGTATAGGAATATGAAAGGGAAAGTTTATGTGTTAGGTGCTTATACTGGTAGGGGTGTGCAGTGAAGCCATTATCTGTATCTGTATTTGTATAGAACCGGATGTGGGTGTGGCTTAAACCGGAAGTGTCTCAAAATTTATTCTCTATATTCTATAAATTACATTTATAGTTTCTGTATATAAAATATGCCTTGGATAGACTTATTTAATAATAATAATTATAATAATAATTATTATTATTATTATTTAATTATATTATTGATATATTCTTTTTTTTTTTTTCACCAGATGACGCTGTATATGTAGGCTACATTAAATGTAGAATGTGTTTATAGCTTTAGTTTCTCTTGGTATTTTTGACATTTACTGAAACAGAATTTTGGTTTATGTCTGCAATGTGCAAGTATATGTTTACATTAGTTTATGTGCAGTGTGCAAGTATAACAATGTTATTCTGGAGGCATGATGTGTCAAGCAATTGTGAAATGTAATTAAATACAAATACAAACATTAAAAGAAATGAGAAAAAATTAATTAAGCCTAAAAACAGGTGAAAGCACCATAAATTTATATCAGAAAGTGTTATCATAAGCTACACTCAAAGCATTTTTTGCGTGCGCATATTTTAACATAATGTGGAGGACATAATTATTTAGTTAAATTACATGTGCAGAATTAGCCAAATGCAGTGGAATAAATTGCAAGAGCGAGCCTCAATACATTTCTAGAAGAGAAAAGCGAGAAAAATGCACATGTTTTGTTTTCTCTGCAATATTCTGAATAGATAAAAATTGGCAGCAGATACATTGATTCATCCCTAGTTTGAAGGATGGCACATAATACAGAAGGACGTTAACTTCCCTAAAGTATTTCATGTTAACTACCCAATTACAAAACCGTAGCTCTTGAGCACAATACCAAGACAAAAGATTTTAACAAAACACCCAAATCATTGACATTATATCCCCATGAGGGTAATAAACCTTTCCCTCCCTACAGCAAAGATATTTTACCTGAACCCAACTGCAGGACGCTATGGTTTGGATTTACAAAATGTCTTTATAATTATTCATAATGTCACATACTTCACCTTTGGGAGAGCTGTTGGCAGTCCTCCAGAGAGAGATCTGAATATGTTTGGGCTGGCCTCGGCCCTGCGCGTGCTGCCCGGGATAACACAATGGACTCTGGCTGGGGAAGCGGGCCTAGGCCAGATGGGGAGAGAAAGATAGCAGAGGCGGGATGGGAGGCGGAGGCCCGGTAAGCGGGATCTGGCGGCCCGTTAGGGGATTCTGTCCTGGAAGTCCATTGTTCGGGAAAGGAAAAACACAACAACAACAACAATATAAAAAGCAGTGACACTTCCCAAATCTTTTTATATGATCACGCAAAGAACAATCGGGCAGGCGGAATTGGTTGTTACGGGCATATTAGAGGAAGCCTTCCCTCTGGGACACTAAATGATCTTTTCACACCTCTTTCTGAAGAGGGAAAACAATGCATATTGCTGACTAAGAGAAAGTGTGTTCTGCTAATTTGTGAGTTTACAATTGCCTTTGGCCCGGTTCAGACATGAGCAATATTTAAGTGGAAAATGGGGAATTCCCACATTAAATTCCCATTAATGTTAGTCATACGGATGCAAACATGTATTAAAATACATGGCCAAGTGTATGTGGACACCAAAACACTACACCCATAAGAGCTTGTTATAAATTAAAGGATTAGTGCACCCAAACAAGAAAATCTGTTGTCCTTTACCTTCATGTTGCTTCAAACCAGTATAACTACTACTTAACAGAATTTAGATTAAATGGCTTATTTTTTGTGGGGAACCTGCAAGCTAAATTATTTATGTTCTCTATACATTCTTTACTGTAGATATCCAAAACAAGCTGAGAAGTGTGTTTTTGAATTATATTATTGTATATCTATACATCAGAATTTCATCGTACTACATTATTGGAATGACCTTCCCAACATCCGTGAAGATGACTCACTTTCTGTCTTCAAAAAACGGCTAAGAACACATCTTATCAGTGAGCACTTAACTAGTCATTAAATAAAAAACTATTTTAATTATAAAAACAAAGTCTTGTTGCACTTTAATCTGTCTTGAATACTACTTTTCTGATGTTACTGAAACTTTGTAATACAGTACTTTTTGTATCACTGTCTCCTTAAGATTATTTACTTATAATGTATTCCTCTTTTGTAAGTCGCTTGTATAAAAGCATCTGCCAAATGAATAAATGTTAAATGTAAATGTAAGTATGTCATAAGTTAATGATAGGCCTATAGACTAATTTAAATGGCACACAATGGACATGTCTCTGACTATGTTTATCCACCACAACAAAGACCATTTTGTAAATAGAAAATGCAATGGAAGTAGACATACAGTATGTGGAATGCTGTAATTAACACAATTAGTTAATTGCAGCAGCTCTAATTTTAAACTCAATTATTTTTAAGGTTAGTTTACTAACATGAACTAACAATGAACAATTGTATTTTTATTAACTAAAATCAACATAGATGAGTAAATTATGCAAAACATATATTGTTAATTGTTTGTTCATGATACCTAATGCATTAACTAATGTTAATAAATTTAACCTTATTGTAAAATGTTACCAAAAATGTTTGTCTAGTCAATTGTATGTCTGTATGCTTGCTTAATTTTACACACCTGTTAGTAATAGATGTTGCCTAAATAGTTACCCAAACCTGTTAATTAGAAGGGGGTGTCCACATAAATTTTGCAATGTAGTGTAGTTGAACTGATTCTATGATATAGAAACATGTTTGGAATGGCATTTAATCATATAGCCTTAAAAGACATAATCTCGGGTTTGTTTGGATGTGTGCCGTCACATCAGAAGACACTTGATCGTCCACATCCTCTGGTACAAATTTGTGGTGAGGAGATATCTAAGACCCCCAGACCACACAAGTTGCATTAAAATACTATAGTTTCTTGAAATAAGATCATCCTCTTTAGATGACAGAGATTAGAATGTGTGTGCTTGTGTGGGTATGATGGAGAGAGAGGGTCTTTGTCTCTGTCTCTCTCTCTTTCTTCTTACTGAGAATGCTTATCCTGCTCAGCTGTAGATTTTAGTAACCTTGAGGTCGAGCGCTTGGTATACCTCCAAATCATGCTGTTAGCTGGAGTGTAAAATCCTCTCAGGGGAGGAATGTATCAGAAGATAAGTGTCCTGTGGTGTGATGTAGTAATATTTGACCTCAGAGTTTAAGATGAGACGTGGCCATTTCCACTATGTACCTTTCACTGCACATTTTTTCTCTCTCTCCAGTTCAGACATGAAACTGTGGAATGATTAAACTGAGACTTGCCAGGGGAAAACACAATATTTATAAAGGATATCTCTTTACTACATTTGGGCTGGTGTGATTGCTTGTGGTGAATAATGCTTTGCTAGATGAAACAAGGTTAAACATGCTTAAAGTGTGGCACTGTAGTGAAAAGGAAAGATAGAAAAGTGTTTGTGTAAAGCTAAATAAAGCAATATTATACAAGCAGGTTTGCTGTTGTACTGAATATTAACATGGATGATTATTTGCATACGAGAACTAGAACTAACTGTATAATACATAATTTCATATAAATATTTGGACCCACTTTATATTAGGTGTCTTTTACTACAATGTATTTAAGCATGTAATGCAATGTACTTATTATGTATACACCAGGATTTCCGTTAGCCGGTAATTACCAGTTTTTGAACGTTAAAGTGTTCTAATGTCCGACAAATTCAAACATTGTTGGACACAATGTCTGGTAAAAATATTAACATGATGCATCAGCAACCCCTTTACTTGATGCCACAAGTGCACTGCATGCCACCATCCCAATGATAACAGCACTTCGCTGCCATGGAGGTTTAAACTTTCCCGGAGCTTGGAAAGTCCTAGTCTGCGACTAAAGCACGCTGTACCCCGCACACTGGCAAAAGCAGCCATTTTCCTGTCTTGCATGCCCACAGTGAGAAGCTTCTCACTTCACAATTAGCCTACATTAAAAAAAGCTTTGCGTTGCCATCTTTTGGAGAAGGACACCAAGCTTATGTGATTGTCAAGTTGTATTGAAACACTGGACATATTCAACTTCACTTCAGCAGTAGTGAAAAAAATTATCACACAAAAATCAGATGAAAATAGTAATAAAAATAAAGAGCCAAGAAAATCAAACAAGGTGAGAAATTATATGACATAACCTATTGATTTGTTATTTTAATATTTCTTTGTAATCAAAAAGATGTGGCAAATTGCAATTTCGTTTTTTTGCTTTGCTCATTTTTTATTTAAATAAGATGCCAATTTCATAATTGCCATAATAAAACTGTTTTGTATAGAAACACAATTATAATGAACAAACATTTATTGTTAATTTGACTTGATTGTGTCATTATAATATTGCATAATTATACATTGCAAGATAAACACGAAATTTGATGACTGGAATTTTTCCAAATTGTCTGGCAAATTGTATCATTCCTAGACACGTTGGCCAGCACCAAAATGTCTTAGCAGAAACTCTTGTACATACAAGAGATTGTTCTTGCATTTATAGTACCTACATTTAATTACATCTGTAGTTACACTGTTAACCTTAACCCCAAAACTAAACCTACCCCAACCCTTATCAAAAAAACCTAACCCTACCCCTAAACCTTCTCATACCTAAACTTCAGCGGCAGCAGATGTAAATACTTATTTCTTTTTTTTTTTTTTTGCAAAACAACATGCAGTGACATGATAAGCACATTATATTGTATATATTTTAATGTTAGTACATAGTAATTAAAGACACCTAATATCAAGTGTGACCAATGATAAAGCAAAATTAGAATCTGAATCTGTTTTGAAATTAATCTGAAGATTTTAGGGTTTATTGGACATTCTAAATAAAACAAAAATGAAATATTTGTAATACATGTGACAATGCATACTCTGCTGGCCAGTTACCTAACAGAATACATACTCTATCACAGCAGAGATATCGACATCAGAATTAACTCTCTTTAACAAATTATATACTCCACCCTTCACTACGAGGATCATTCCGACCAAGATGGTATACTGTTTGAGACTTGTCACATTGTTCTGATACTTAAAAAGTATTCTACCACTGTAGCAAGCAAAACACAAAATTTTTTATTTTTTTATTTAAATATGTTTTTTCATATATTTGGAGAATGTAGCAGAGTATTATGCTAGAATAACACACAAGTAGATCAACAGCATTGCATTTTGACACGTTAAAGCACTACCATTTTAATTTAATCACGATATAGTAAGAATAAGATGCTCTTCTGTATATACAGCTATTGCATCCTGGGCATGACCCTGTGTTACTGCTTTACTGGCAGATGAGTGTTCTTTGTATCATAATGGCTCAGTTGGCAAAGATAAATCAATCAGACATGAGCTGCCAAGTGTTTCTAGCCTGTCTTCGTGTTTTCAGTCTATATTTAAGGGTGTGTTCACACTTGGCAGGTTTGGTTAGATTAAAATAAACTCTGATGCAATTGCTCTATTAGTGCGGGTTCATTTGAACAAGTGTGAAAGCTGCCATCCGAACCTTGGTGCGCACCAAACAAGCAAACCGAGACCACCTGAATAGTGTGTCTCGGTCTGCTTCCAAACGAACTCTGGTGCGGTTCGATTGATATATGAACGCAACATGGACCTAAGATGTCCAAACGGACCAAAAAAAGGAATTAATTTGCTTAATACTGACCACAAGCATACCTGCTTCTTCTCATCATAGGAGTTATGTTGCCATTTTAGTTTGGTACATGTGTCAGAACCGCAGTCAGATGTCCTTGCAGCATATCTTCTTTTGTGTGCACAACGGAGGAATTCCTGGCACTGTTTTGACTCCTATGCACATTTGATTAGCTCTTCGTTTGTTCTCAGTTGATAAAAATACCAGCATATATACAGTACATATATACATCCAAAGCGCATTTAGCCCAGCCTCCAGCATTGTTTTGGATGTTCGGGAAGTTTCTTCGCAAATTATATGTCATAAAAGCTGTCCAATCAGGTTGTGACTTTGTCCTGATGCCTTTTGGTTCGTATCTGTAGGTTCACTGATAAAAATGCCTGTATAGAAAATTTATTATTTTCTTTTTTGGTCCGGACCAAGAGAACCGAACTACAAGTGTGAACACACCCTAAATGTTCGGTTGAAGTTAGCAGATATTTTTCCATCTGCAGCCCTTGTTGCTCAAATTGAATATGAAATTGAATTGCCTGTTTATCAAAAGCATGCTTAACAAGTATGGATCAGTGACTTTTAATACTTGATATTAACAAAGTCCCCATGCTTTCGTTTGACAAAATGGTTTCCTCTGGAATGCTTTGACACATTCTGGCAGGTCACTGTAATCTCCCATTTTACCAGGCAAATGTATTTTACCATGACGTAATGGCTTGGCAGCACGCGCTAATCCCTCTATGTGAGATCAGTTGGATTTTTCCCAGTCGGAAAGCAATGTGTATGAAGGCTAGTAAGAGCCAAGCACAAAGCATGCAGCCCAGCAGGTGTGGTGAGACAGGTAGCAAACACAGTGTCAGGTGTCGTATGACAGTTTGTAATTCACTCCGACAATAATCTTCGGGAGCTTTCTGTCTCACATTGTCTCTCTTGCTCACATCTCACTTTCAGGTTCATGGAGTGATCTGTGTTTTTACATGGGGAAAGAAAGAGAAGGCTTTTTTGTTGTCTGGGTTGAACTTTGGGATTTGGCTCAGGCAGAGTTCATCTGAGTGTTAGGTCAAGCCGCTTTCACTGCGCCTTGGTTTTGAAAGGCAGGTTCATATAACGCCAATTCATAGCTGGGTTGCGGAAATGCTAGATTAATGAAGTCGATTGTAGAGGACCCCTTGGCCTTGCAAAGCTGGTGGCCCTCTGAAATCTCAATGAGCCTACTGACACCCAAAACAAGACCCTTTTTTTGTGTGTGGGCATCAGGGGGGAGTGAAGTCATGCAGAGATAGATTCAGAACATTTTTATGTTACACACACACACTGCTAAGGGAAAAATGAAGGGATCAGATGAATAGAGATACTTTTTCATGCGACGAAGTCACTGAACTGAATCTAACCCTCAAAACCCAGGCTGTCTGAAGGACATTATCTGCTTCCTTTGATTCAAGGGGTTTTCAATCCTGGCTGTTAGTGCCACTTAGCAACAAACAGCATTATTTACTCAGCGCCTGCTAGTGCAATTTGAAATAGGAAGAATGACCTGCATGTACTCGCCCATCCAGTATGCATCTCTCTCAGGAACTCAAGCTAATCCTGAGAAAGGGATTTTACTGGTGTTTTCTCAGTGCCTGCCATTACAGTAAAATCACATGGCTCTTACGGCAATAAAAACAAAAACAAACGCTTTTAGACAAAGCAGTCTAGTAAAAGAGTCCATTTATATACACTTTAAAAGTTTGATTTCAGTTTGACTAAATAAATTGCCTTTTTTAAATGTAATGTTTAAGCTCAGACTTAACTAGTATTAGTTAAAATTTTTAAATTCAGACAAACAGATCTAGATAATTTGATTGCAGAACTGCTTCTTCCAGCATTTATACATGTTACCACAACTGGCCTTTGCTCTGAAGATGACCCACAATGTATTTTTTTCATTCACGCAATGTATTTCATGTATACTTGGACAGACAGAAGCAAAAGCCCAATGTAGCTCAATTATAACTGCACATTTAAATGTACGCTGTGTGACTGGGTGATTTTACGAAAATAACAACAATCATTTCCCATCTACCAACTGATGAATACCAAGATCATCATTACTAGTAATTAATAGTAAAAATTTTATTCCCTGCCAAAGTGTAATTGACACTTATCTCTTTTGGATAAAGATGTACTCTTGCTTGAGATAAACCAAGTAATGTATGTATGTGCTTGTGGAGCAGAGCCACCAGTAAAAAGAAGCCCAATTCCATGTCTGCATTAGATTGCTCATGTCCAATTCCATGCAGAGCCAAACCAAAGGGTCTCACAAAAGGTTTTGTATGTATCTCACTTGCGTATTAGTGCAGAGACCATATGTGACTGTAGCTTTATGTACATTTGTAAATGTACATGTGTACATTAATTGTACATTTGTTCTAGAGGAAGGTTATATGTGATATAAAAATGCACCTTCTGGCATGAAACACAATTGAGGTCCATTATAGAGACAGACATGTAAACACATATGGTTTTGTGCCTCTCTCTCTCTCTCTCTCTCTCTCTCTCTACACACACACACACACACACACACACACACACACACACACACACACACACACACACACACACACAAAGAGAGGAGGGCATGCAAACAGCTGTCTTTTATTCTTCACTGAATTCGATCTGCTCTGAACATAAACACCACAGGAAGGAATCTTGGTCACAATACTTGGGAGGCATGAATATCAAATTAAATTCTAAAAACTGGTGAATTAATATGTCTTTCACTGGTGACATTTTGTGCTGGCATATTGCAGCAAGCTCATGGGAGAGTAGGGCCTTTTTGATTAATATGTTTGAGTCCAAAACTAAAGGACAGTTCCTGGCATAAGTCACTGTCTGTTTTTGCATTGTGAAATGATAATGCAGCAGTCGCACTTCTTATGGATAGAACAAACTCGTAAGCAAGTGGTTCAGCCTCTTTCACCCTAGTCATGAAAGAGAGGGAATGGTTAAGATTTGACAATCTCTCTCTCTCTCTCTCTCTCTCTCTCTCTCTCTCTCTCTCTCTGAGCCTGTTGACCTGTTTTGATCAATCAGATTTCTATCCGATTGGGTATTCACATTCCATTTACACTTAGGACAAATGTGTTTCAGAAAATTTGATGTAAACCTGATCTAGTATTACCGTGCTATATCAGGGTCACCACGCATCTTTGGAAACCTGGAATTTTTCAATGCAGTTTGCCAGTCATGGAAAAGTCATGGAAAATTAGAAAAAAATACCTAAATGTCCTGGAAAATAATTATTTGTCCTTGACTAGATTTCTGTACAATAGAACTGCTTGACAGTGTTGATAACAAGGTTTGACTGTGTTGCTGACAAGTTTTTTGTTACATGTGCAAAACATGGTAACAACCTGTACTTGGAATAGGAGTCAAATTCACGAATTCTTATCATTTTGTCACTACCAGCATCTGCATGTGCATTGTGAAACAACATCAATGATTAATTGAATCCTTTTCACATACTTTCTCTGCTCATCTGCAGTAATTTCTGCTTTGATAAAAATAATGTAAGGATGGATAGAATAAAAAAAAGAAAAAAAAAATAGAGTTTTTTTTTATTATTATTATTATATAGTTTTTTAAACAAATTCACACCTTAAGTTGGTAGTGTGGTGATTCGATTATGCTTATACCGTGGTTACGACATGTATTACCGAATCACAAAATTTTGTTCATGGAATATTACATATTTGGATGAAAATGAATGTTTGAATGCACAATTAATCAATTAAAAATTGTGATATGTCATAGTGTTAGAATTAAACTGCAAATGTCTTGGATTTAATTGAATAAAAATATAATCTGAAAGTGATGCATGCTCCAAAATGAATGTGAATGTGAAGCTGGCCATTCATACATTTGAAACATCTCATCATGATCACATGCGCTCTTGTTTGTGTGAGATGACAGAAAGCAAAACATTTTGAAATGCTCTGCACATACAGACTAAGTATTTCTTTAATTAAATCACAGCTTTATGGGGATTCATTATCATACTGGGCCATGTAGTGAACTCCTATTCTGGAGGTGAAAATCTACCATCAAAAACACACAGAAACACCAAAATAAAAGCTTGATTTAAATGGACACATGTATTTTTGTACACTTGTTGGGCACATAAAATGTCCTTGAAATATATTGGAAAATTGTGATTTGAAAAGAGTGGGAACCCAGTATAGGCAAATATTATGTAGTTATATGGTTATAATGCAGGGCAATAACATTTTGCTGCACTTGAGGTTTTTCATCAAAGTGAATCAGGAGGCGGCTAAATGGCTAAAATTGCTACACCAAAATGCATGACAAAAGACAGCTGCTGTTATGTGCAGTTTTATTTACTTTTATTTATATAATTGTGTTCCATATGCTGACTAAGTTTCATTTGGGCTAAGTCTACATATGTGGCCTGAACAACCAGATGCATTTACACTTGACCAATTCACATCTTTTATCGATCTTTTATCAAAACCACCTTCTTTGGTTTGATTGATCTTATTGCTTTCCATCTAAAAAAAAAAAAAAAAAAAAAGAAAAAAGGTCATGTCAAACAATCAATGCTCTTTAGCTGAGCTGGACAGATATTTTGAAAGACAGTAGAACATTGTGGTATTCAGCAATCTCTGCATGGGAATCTAAATTAAAAAGGCTAAAGTCAGAAATTAATTATACATCTGAAGCCAATGTAGTGGAAAATGTAATTTAGAGAACAATTATGGAAATAACGTGCTTGAATGAAGTATATAACACACACATACACATAATGTTTAAGTCAATATATTAGCACTCATCTAGCTAATGTTTTCTGAGCGATTGAATGAAGTAGCACTTCTATGGCTCGTACAATTTTCAATTAAAAGAAGAATTTTATAAAGCCAGATTTTTACACTCAAAACAGTTGGAAGTCTTTTGAGTTTTTTGAGTGAATGGTTTTTAGTTGTTTCAATGACTCAACCTTGATATTCTGTAAAATGTACATAGCAATTTTTAAACATTGACAGTGTGTATGTGTCTGTATGCATAAGTGTATACACACAGACCCCCCACACACACACACACACCTATTATCTGTCACTCGCCCTGCTTTCAGAAGCCCTCCAGCACACAGAAGCTCTTTATATCAGAATTAAGTCACCCTTCTCCCTGTTCTCGGTCCATTGGGAACACTTCTCTCTTTGCACTCTCATTGGCATGCTAAAGAACCCTGATATTTTTGTCTGACATATTAAAGAAGGAATTAAGCAGAGCTATTGAGGGGCTTATGTCCTAAGCATTTTACATTTTCAGGGCTCTTATTTGAAAGCAAGCCAAGTAGATGAGTAGAAAAGATGTGGAGGGAACCGAATGGAGAGAGAGAGTGAGCTTATTGACAGCACTGTGGCCAGTCTCTCAGCAGAAACAATACGCTGACTGTTAGTCGAGGCCCTGTGATACTGTAGTGCATGGAGAAATAAGTGTCCTTTCTGTGCTTGCTTTTTCTCTCACTCTCCCAAGAAAGCTGTTACAATGAAACCAACTCTAAAGCAGCAATTTGTAAGTCAAGAGCCTGGCAAAGTGGATTGAAATGGGGGGGTGGAGAGAGGCTGAAGGAGATTGGCTCTTGGAACTTCCACCACTTGTTCTAGGGGCTTTGTTCAACAGTAGGGGCAACTCTGCCCAGTGAGGTACCCTGCTGTTCTTCACAAGGCCATCAGGGTTCTGTCCATTTCCCTCTACCTCTCTGACCATTTGCCACTTCTTTAGACAGTTATACAGTGAGACACATTATATATAGAGACACAAATGAACAGCAATATCAACAGAAACAACAGCCATTTTATTATTATAATTGGCCTTTTTACTTCTTTGCAAGGGTTTTCAACCTTAACATACAGACCTAGCGACCCAACAGCCAGACTTTCAGCCAACCCAGGGACACCCAGTATAAACAGGTAAATTTTCTCATCACTTTATAGTAACTTTCATAAAATTAAATATAACATTAATTAACATTACTACATTATATTGTTCAAAAGGCTAATTTCAGTCTGATCTCAAGAAAATTATGTGACTATGGTGACATTTTTACAGATTATTTGTTTAATTAAATGCAAAATTATGTTGTTCATTAGAAGTATTGCTGCATTTCTGAGGTGAAATTTCCACTGTGTGGGGCTAAAAGCAAGTGAAATGCTCTTACAAAAATATGATGTCTTTAAGGTTAATACTCTTTCACATTTAAATCAACAAAACCTACCTCCCTACCCTAAACCTTAAACTTAAACCTTTCCTATAGTGTCAGGAAAAGCAAATGTAAGATGAAAAACGCAATTGCTGATGCATTCACATCATTTTGTGGTGCTTCTATGACACATTCACTCACGTGTCGACGTGCATACTCATCATGGCTCGTATCATTATCCACTGCATTACAAGAGCAAAGCTCTATCAGTTGAGCTCCCATGCAATCTGATTGCATTCGAAAAATGTAATTCGCTTGTAAATGTTTTTGGCTATATCATTCAAATTTAAAAATTTAAAAATTAAGTCATGCACTATATTGTGTTTTGATGTCATAAGATTGCATTGTGTGAGAAACAGTAATTGCTATTTTACTCATATTAATTTTTAATCAATTCATAAGTCATTGTTGTTGTAACGCCTGTAGTGTTTATGGCACTAGAAAATTGCCTTAATACATACAGCAAGGCACGTAAAATAATTTAGTAAAAACCTTAGTGCGGTAACGTGATTCTGAGACCACGTTGGCAAATTTATACTTTAGTTTGACGTTTTTGTTGTGCTTAGGTGTTCATTTGGTGAAATTCTTGACATAGGAGAACTTGGCTAGTCTAAGAGCGTTGATGATTGATTTAAACTTATTGTGGGTGTGGTTTGGATCTGACATTCTTTATTCATTTATTTTCCTCAATAAACGAATTCCAAACGATTCTGCACATAGTATAAACACAGGCTTCATTTGCCTAGTGTCCTTCAGTTCATTCAGGAGATACAAGTTTGGCTTCTTCCATTGTATTAATTAGGCTTTTTAATAGACATAGAAAGTAGAGAGCGACAGTATATTATTGGGGGGAGAGAGAGGGGTAAAGGGATTGGCACATATTGCAGGCTGGACTCAAACCATGATCACCCACATGAGCACCACAGGTCAACATGTGAGTAGCATCTGAGCTAACCACTGCATCATGGCTTCCATGGTGTAAAGTATCCAAGGTATGAAGCATTTCTTCAAAGTAAGTAAACTTCACACAATCCAACAACAAGGCAAAGAAAGGTAAATTAATGTAAATAAACCTAAATCCATTTAAAGGGCATAGAGGTTATAAACATTTACTAACTGCCAAAACACAGGGAGCCATAACTATTTCAAGTGCGTTTTCTTAGGCAGACTGTGCTAGTGAAAGCATTGCGGACTCCCAGTTGGCGTAGCAGGGTGATAAATCCAGAGGACTGTTCAGCAGCCAGGGAACATAACAGGGTTACAAAGATGGCTTGCCTGGCTCTATAGGCAGGCGTTTATGATGGAGTCCCCAACCACAATTATGGGAGCCTTGGGCTGCTACCGGAAACAAACCCACTGACACGTTGACAAAAATCCCTGCCCCGTGTTTATATGCCATTTTGCAAAGAAATCGGAAAAGGTAATCATGTATGTAGGCTGGGGTTAAGAAGCAATGTAACAGTCTATTAACTTTAATATAGATATGTGGAATAAGCATATGCAGCAGCCCATTAGCATAAATCTTGGTTACACACGAGCGAGCCGCCACAGTGCGGCACGGGCGCACTTTCTCTAAGTAGAGAGGTCTAAAGACAAACACTCAGATGAAGTGAGCCAGCTCGCCGGCTCCTCACTTGAGCTCTCAATTAAAGGCCCCACTGTTAGCTTGCCTTGCCATACCTACCACTCTCTCCCTTTCAGAGACACTTCTGATCCATAAAGAAATAATAGTGGAGTACAATAAATATTGTGATAATGTGTTTATTTGTGAGAAATGCTAAAGTCAGCAAATTGTTAAAGCTTCAGTGGGCACTTTTCTGTTAAAATAATAGCTTAAAATTCTAAGACAACTAGAAGTAAACAATTTTTAGGTTGATTTCCCAAAAAGATTTAACACTTTGGCACTATCAAAATACTGTTCAGTGTAGGCATTCTGACCACCCTGACATTGCAACATTGACTGGGGAGTTTGGGATGGGACGATCTGTCCAACCAATGGAAGATGGGACAGTGTTCAGGAAACCGGTTTGAAAACAGTCATTATTTTTTCAAATCTGTTGGGAATGCTAGAGGTGCAGAAATTACACATTCCAGATTTAATATTTGTAGCCTTTTTAAGTTTATTTCAAGTGTAAATGCTTTCCCTCTTTGGCATTAGGAGAAGAGACAATCTCTTTGTCATGATCTGTTCTGTTCTGGTTGATTTATTATAAATCATATACATTTTGGGTAGGTCTGAAAGACCACATGGAATTTGATGAGGAAAAACAGACAATAGTGAACAAGTAATTGAGACAAGGTTTGTCAGCGCAAAGAAAGCTTGAGTGTAGGAAAAAGGAACACTTTCCATTTTGTTTGATTCATCATCAAAGAGGACTGAAAGGATGCTGAAACAAGAGAGATATTCCTGACTCGACTTTCTGTTGTCCCCCAATACAAAACTCAGTGTTTGATGTTTTACTGAGAGAGGCTTTCAAAAGAACAGATGTGCTTAGAACTTACAGGGAAAAGGGAAATGGAGAGAAAGGGAGGACACAGGAAAGAAGATTAATAGTGCCGTTTGCATGCCTTTTTTCATTGTTTACATAAAAAGTTTATTTTCTTTGTCTTAGTATTGTCATTATAAGATGTTGTGGTCAACATTGCAGCAACTTTTATTGTTGTGTTGGGATTAGGTTGTAGTATGCCGTTTAGATTTATTATTGTTTTCATTAAAGGTGAAATGGATAATCTGACCACATACAAATATTATCTCAGCTTAATATGCAGTCACAGAAGTATATTTATTTCCCCAAAAACGAAACACTGTGGCACTTTAAATAGCACAATGCAGTGTGTTTACATGCACAGTTTGAATCGAGCTATAGCAGGTTTTAGAGGGTTCGAGCTACAGTCGTCATTTGTCTGTCCAAATGTATTACAATGTGTAATACATTTCTTTTTGAAGGAAGGATGTCAATACAATGGGTACATGTATCACATCACCTCTGGACTATTCCAGCATTACGTACAATGCGGTGAGTATGGATGTACTTTAATGTCAAATGTATTTGAAACCAAAAAAAGCACTGAATTGCACTAAATGAAAATAACACATTGCATGCAAAAAAATGCTGCATCCCCCAAAAAATGCTTGCATATTTCAGCTGGAAACATTTTGCACAAAATGTTATCATTAAAAATTCATAATATAATGGACAGAATATAACCTGTCGAATAATAAAGAAAAACTATAATACAATATACTAAAATATATACATATATATATAAATACTGAGCATTTTGGAACTGAACTTTGGAAGGTGAATATTTATTATTGAATTTTTAACGATGCAATTTTGCAAAAACAAAATAAAAAATGCAAGCAAAAAATTTACTGTTCATGCAATATTTATTTTTCAGTTTAGTATTTTTTCAAAGACATTTACTAATAAAATAATTCCACAGGTAAACAATGACATTACATTTGCAGTGAAAATGACAAATTATTAAATTATTAAAATTATTAAAAAAATTGGCTTATTACCAGTATATTAAGACATAAAAAACAAAATCAGTCTTGATAAGTTTTTAATTTGTAAAAAATAAATAAATAAAATAAATAAAAGTTAATTGAATTGCACAATCCAGAAATAATAATAGCCACAAAATACACATATAATATTATTATTATTTATTTATTTTATTTTATTTGTTATTTTCATATTAATGAGGGAAAAGCTTTTTTTAAAGCGGCACTTACATAATGAGGGAAAACCATCTGAAACACTTTAAACCCGTGGACTTTGATATCTGAGTCATCAGTAGGATATCAATTTAGCCAGGCTACATGATAGATTTAATTAAGAAAATGGCTGCATCTTAAAATGTAGTCTGCTTTCATGGGTTCAGTCAAAGTGAAGTTTTTTGTGCTTAACGCAGGGGCCAGTTACGGTGTGATTGAAGATGTTCTGATGAAGCCAAGCTATAATTCCATTATCTGTCAGTCCGACTTCACAAAAACTGATTAGTACGATTTCAGTTGGACTGAAGAATTCACATTTTAAGAAGACACATTTTTGTGAAAGTCCAAATGAAATTGGATTAGTTGCATTCAAAATACTGATTGACTTAATGAATGGTGTGAGGCGGGACTATTTGTATCTGTACGACCAGTGCCAAATGGGGGGTGTTTGGAAAACCTGTTCAAAAACAGTATTTCGCATTTTTTTTGTATTACACTCTTCAGCTTTAACCACCACCATTACTGCTTATTCATCAGTTCAAAAGTTGCATTTTTACTTGTTCACCTGACAGGCAGTGCTATGTAAAAAAACACAAAAAACAATCCAGTTGCATTGTCAAAGTGGCAGTTGACTTTCTTTACCCTTGACATAAGCTCACTTAATAACACTACTGCTTCCTCTTATTGTTGTCTGCTGTCACCCTTACATCCTGTCAGATGTCACACGGGGGTCTGTGCATAAAAAGCCTGGCTTACCGAGGGCCTGGATAGCTCAGCGAGTAAATATACTGACTACCACCCCTGGAGTCACGAGTTTGAATACAGGGCATGCTGAGTAACTCCAGCCAGGTCTCCTAAGCAACCAAATTGGCCCGGTTGTTAGGGAGGGTAGAGTCAAATGGGGTAACCTCCTCATGGTCGCTATAATGTGGTTCGCTCTCGGTGAGGTGCGTGGTGAATTGTGCGTTGATGCCATGGAGAATAGCGTGAAGCCTCTACACACTCTATGTCTCAGCAGTAACTTGCTCAACAAGCCACATTATAAAATGTGTGGATTGATGGTCTCAGACATGGAGGCAACTGAGATTCATCATCTGCGAGATACCATGCCACCATGAGAATTTAGAGTAGATTGTTAATCGGGCATTCCAAATTGGGGAGACAAAGGGGAGACAAAAAAAATCCTGGCTTATCTATCTTTCATTCTACTCTCTCTTGTAGGTTAAAGACAGTCTTTTGCATTGCCAAGTTACAGATGTTATGAGACCTTATTCCCCATTCCACAGACACACCATCCTATCTGTCTGTTGCCTCAGCAATCCCCATGTCTTTGAAATTGTTACGTGGTGTATCTGTCCTATAAGCCCCACAGTCATTGCATGCAGATCACATTGTCATAGAAATAACAGCACTGTAAAAGTAATAAATCATATGACGGAAAAGAATAAACTCAATTGAGTAGGAAACCATTGTGATGTCTTCTGGGGCTAATTGGATTGGTGTTTAGCAAGACCCCGGGAGGAGGCTGGCCTAGCATTCATGCATAAAATTGTCTTTGTTTCTCTCCATCAGCTGCACTTTCCCTTCTCCCCCAATGCATCTCAACCTCCTCTGCTGATACCCTGCTGCACCGGGAGGCGTATTAGTACACCTTGGTGCCAGCACGGGTGGAGAGGGTGGGGGAAGAGGAAGAAAAAACAGAAATGATCTGGTATTAAATTTCAATAACACATTTCCCCCGGTCCTCCAGAGTACAAGTAATCAAGGGTTAAATTGGATCTGTAACGTATGCTTGGTGACCCACAAATCGCTTCCCTATCAACTAGACTCATTACTAGCCGGCAAGCAGATGAGTGTTTGTGCGCCACTGCCTTTGAGCGGCAGGGATTGTGTGTATTACTACTAACACGGCCAAGGTATTTAAATTTAGATTTTTTCGAAATGAGTTTTGACATGTTTCATTTCCTCCGGGGGAAGCGCCAGAGACCGCTGAAAGTAAATGTTGCTAAAAAGTCATCAAGGCAGAATATTAAAATGCCATAAAATAAGAATTTCGCTAATGTGATGGGGCCGGGGCGGCTGCAGGTACGTCACACCGGGGTCAAAGGGGTCCTGGTTCTGGGAGAAACACTATTTGTTCCCCTTGGCTGCCTTTTTACTGCCTTCCTAAATAAATTATTAAAGGACTTATTTCTATCCCCCTTGGCCTGCCTCTTGGGCCTATCAAAGTTCAGCCACATCATTTGAAATGAAAAACAGGCAAAAAAGGATTGACACAATACGGTAGAATTTCAGTCTTCCCCTATTTCCTTTTATGAACCAGGTGAGAATTACCTTTTAAAATGGACCAAAAATTCCTAGGTGCTTGCAAATGTTGTTTGCTTAGGTCGCAATGCTTATTTTGCTCTATGGAGGGGTAGTTTACCTTGATATAAATCTGAGTAATTAGATCTTTCTTTAAACACCAAATTCACTCATATGATAGGATTATAGAACTAAAAGCACTGTATTCACTCCCCACTACACAACTCAGTTGGAATGAATATCGTAGCAGAAGGCATCTTATACATGATCATTTTGAGCTGATAATTACATATTTTTTTGTAGTCTGGTAGGATTGGACATTCACATATGGGTGTTGTGACAACATGATTATTGGAAACACTTTCTGCCTCAGTGACTAAATTAAAACATTTGTCTGCCACAGATCCCCTAGTGTGAAGTCAAAAATAAAAGACAGCACAGTATACATTTTGCCTATTTTTTTACATAATCCATTTCTTAAACACTCACATTTCAGTCTCTCGCCATGTTCCCTATATTGTTTTCTGTATTCCTCGGGTATTTCTTTTGAGCCCATTACCAGCCTGACAACCCACCAGCTGTCACTAATTGCCCACTAATGTCTATGGTGGTGTGATGGTGCTCTGTGAGGGGTGTTCGAATTCAGTACTGGAGGTCCTTCTGCCTTGCCAAATCAAAGGGAACATACTTAAAAGGCATGTCATGCTCTTGCCTTAAATCATTTTAAAACCAAAATAAATCATATAACGGTAGGATGCATCATCATATGTACAAAAATAACAACACAGATTAGCATGCATGTATTTAAATGCATCCACACTAGAGAAGAAATAACTATTATAGTATTTTGTCTTAAATGTACTTTTTGTTTTACTTTTCATTATATTACTATTTCGTTTTCCAAATAAGTCGCTTTACCCTTTCTTTTGTAGAAAAAAAGAATGATGGTTATGCTGATATGTAGAATCATGCGTGGTATTTGTAATCTTAACGGTTGAGATTTTAGCAGGAGACAAGCAGGGCACGTGTCTGCCCTCTGCGTCAGCCAGCCTGCTAATAGATGTGAGAAGGTCATCTGGCATTAGCGGCAGAAGTACGTTAGCATTTGCGCTGAGCGTCTCTCGCCAGACTCTGTGCATGTTTGAAGGCTTGGACAAGCAGGCCCTTTCACAGTGATGAATGGCTTTTTTAAGCGTTCTGCTCCCTAGTTATGAGAAGGGTGACCTGGTCATTGGATGACTTTATGAAGCTATAAAAAATGTATGTCAGTCTCCAGTCTCTAATGCCATCCCCAAACAGAGGAGGAGGGAGCTGATGGGGGAGGCAGAATGGTAAAAAAAGTAAATTTACCGACTCTCTAAATAGCTCTCTGACTGCCCTTCTCTACTTATCCAACAATGTCCTTGTCATCAAGACAATTGCTTATTCTGTTTTTTCTTCCCCTTCTCTCTCTGTTTTTACTCTTTTATAAGACATATTTGAATGAATGGCACACAGGCCCCCTCTTAAACCCACTCTGATTCCAACGTCTTTCTCTCAGCCCACTTGGGATCCGTAGCCTAACACCCCCTGACAAAATCCAGTGATATTCCTGCAGTATTCAAAGCATTGGTGGAGTATGTACAGTGAGATCTGCATAATGAACAGGTGAGAGTATCTCTATTTAGAGCCAAATAAAATCAATATTGTAGATGTGTGAAATGTTTTTACTTGCATTGTGAGTCTAAGGATTCACAAATTGTTTTGATTAATGATTTAAGATTGTTTGGCTTTATGGTAGAGTAATCATTGTCATTTGGACAGTTGAGTTTGTAAAGCACACATATTAATAATATAGAAGAAACATAGATACTTACGCTGTAAACCTGGTCAGAGCTTAACAAGATCAATGGAGGGTCATATCCGAAAATCAAGATTAGGGATTTACTCACTAACAGTTTTCACCTCATTTCTATGTAGCATGGCAAAATCCTATTAATCACAAATGTCTTATTTTTAATAAATATGCACATTTATATTAGCCAATTGTGTTACTCCTAATGTGTCATTAATAAAACATGAGCCTCTCAGCTCTCTGCCTGCCAATGTTTGGGAGAACAAACATTGGGAAGAAGATCCTGGAATGCTAGTTTTGATAGACTTGATGTAAGAAATTCTTTATAATCCAGTCAGAGTTCTATTTCCTGGACTTTCAGTCTTGGTGACCAGGACAGCATGCAACATTACATTGAAAACTACAATTATTTATTTATGAAAGTAATTAGGTCATGATGTCTAACAAGTGAGAGCTCTTATGCCAAGAAGTGGATTACAGTCATGTTTTATTCAATGGGCATGAGCCACATTATTGTAGTGGCTTATTATAGCATATTAATCTACTGTACCTTGTGACCTGCAAAGTCCAGAAAATGTGGGTTTGTTAGCACAATTGATGGTGGATTATTTCACTCTAGTTTTATAATGGTCAGTAAGGATGAGATATTCCTCACCTAAACACCCCACCCCCAAAATGGCTGCAGCATCACATATGTTGGTCTCTGATACACTAAAGGCAGGGACTCTTTAGCAACAGAGTCAAAAAGAAAATTGTAATTTCTACCAAACGTAAATGTCAGTATGTAATCGTCAAAACATGCTGTTAAAGTCCCCATTCAAAATGTGTTGGGCATCACAATGGCTTGTGAGGCTTTTAAAGTGAGCTTTGCATTTGTAAACATATAACCAGGTCTTCTATTATGGCAATATAGAGGCATATGAAATATGATTCAATTTATTATTTTCACATTCAAGAAATAACTATCACAATTTTTCCAGACCCACTTTATATTAGGTGTCTTTAACTACTATGTTAAGCTATATACTACTTAAGCTTTTGACACAATATACTTATTATGTACATATGTGTTGTTGCATTGTACATACATTTAAATTACCTGCATTTAATTACATATTTAGTTACACTGTTAACCTTAACCCCTAAACCTAACCCTAACCAAACCCTTACCCCAAACATAATCTAAATCCTAACCCTACCCCTAAACCTACACGTACCTCAACCTCAGTAGAAGCAAATGTTAATCTTGTGAGAATTGTGCAGAACAACATGTACTTACATAATAATTACATCATATTGTTTGTTTTTTTAATGTTAATAAATAGTAGTTAAATACTGTATTATTATAAGTATCTACTATTAATTGGGGCTGAGTTTTCTTCTAGTAATTATTGCATATTTCCCTTTTGACATTATGATTAATATGGGAGTGCAAAAGTGCAATATGGCTGTCTGGTATTTAAATTTGACAAAGAAATTGTGAGGAATTGGTGGCAGTAAGACATCAAAAAACATCAAACATTTTGTTGTCATTGTTTAGATTCAAGGAAAATAAATGTAATGTGACTTGACATGATTAATGGTTACATAAAAAAATTTTCTTACTCTAAACATAATTTATGGTTTGCTGATACTTGGAACTTAAGACCCGATCTATGACTTGGCATCAGATCTCACAGATTTTATTTGACTAATATCAGTGTTGTAGTACTCGAGATAAGTCTTGGTCTTGAGACCACTTTTTGAAGGCCTCTGTCTTGTCTCGGTCTCAGACAAAGAGGACTCTGTATTTTATTTCAAGACCGGTCAAGACTACAAATGCGGGATATCCCTAAATTGCCTGTGCATTGTTTGTTAACATCATTACAGTGATTGGATGTAAAACCTGCTTCAAATGCAATCAATAACTTGACTCATTTCTTAGTTGACATTTTTGTTACTGTTAAGGTCTATCACCCCTCCCCAACCCCCCCTTCACACACATCACACACCAAGAAAGTGAATTGCAGGTGACAGGAGAAGAAACGGTGGCTGTCTGATGTTAGCCAAATCTTCTGTAATACAATTTGGCTACCTAAACCAGTGTTTTCCAACCACTGTGCCCATTATGTGCCAGGAAAGATTATCAGGGGTGCCATGGAAAATTATCAAATTCCTCAAAATAAATAAATACAGTATTTCCCCAGTATTTTTGTGAAGATGGTAGAACAGTTTTACATCTGCCAATTCAGTATATTTTCCAATACAAAGTATTTTATGCAACCAGTTTAACATTATTGTTCTAACAAACTCTAGTCTGCTGACAAACGCAACTCCTCACATGCCCACAAAATGATGCTTCATCTTCACACTTGTAGTAAAAACATTCAGTCAGTGAACCGAATGAATGAATGAATAGAATACAACAGGTGTATTGTTTTACTCACAGACTAAAAGCTGTTTAATTGTGTACAGCATAGAGTTACAGATGTTATGAACAGATGTGTGTCATGAATCATAAGAAGAATATGATAAACTGTTACATATGATTACTAAGAGCAAAATCTACTGTTTTAAACAGGTCCAAAAACATGTGAAACTATGTGTAGGTTCTGAGGTACTGTAATCTTCACGGAGTGTGTTAAACATCTATACCAGTGAATGGAGGCCAGGCGGCTGCTTTCATTATCCAATTACCGCTCTTGTGGTCTGTGACCACGTTATACAGCGTACCTATTTTACTTGTATTTTTTGCATAGCTGAATTTTAAACATTACAAGTTCATGCTACTAAGACAGACAGAAAACATGGCAAACTTCTTGAAAAGGAAACCTATCGATAATGGTTATGTGTGATGCGAATGTTTATGTTTATCTATGAAAAAGCATCTTTGCACTTTAAATCGTAATTATAACTTGGAAAGTCATGCAGGTGCATGACATCACACAATCTTGTCGGCACCCAGGAAGATAATAACTGATAAATAACTGATAAACATTCCCTTTAATTATAAAAATATTGATAAAGTAGTCAAAGTTCCTACATTACATGATATTAAAGCTTGTTTAACAAACGTTATCAGTGTAGCAGGTATTCAAAACTTGGTAAATTATACTCTCTTTTGAAAATCATACCCCTGTAGCATAAATGCTAGCATTGCTGAATGTTTATGAATTGGGTTGTTAGGAAACATCTCTGGTGACCGTCAAACATATGCGAAGCTAACCTAGGCATTGCTGTTGTGTTTCCTTTAATGTCATCTTCCTAGCATCTGGCATTGGAATGTCTTTAGTCGGAGAACGGACATATCAAGTGGAATTTCCCACATCCGATTTGAACTGAACGCTGCATCTGTACCTAAACTCATCTTCACCCCTCATCCAAAGAGATTTAGCAAGCATTAGCTATACATATTAGCTACCTATGTATTTACTAGCTAGTTTAAATTGCTTGCCAGCTATTTACCACCTAGCTAGGTGTGCAAGCTAATTTAGTTATATATTGAGGGATGTTGCTAATACAGTGTTAACTTTGTGAGAGATTGAGGGGACACTGCACGTAGTGACAAATTGTTGTTCCCAAGTTAAGTTTCACTTGGGTGAGAGAGCTAGAGATGTGACAGTAGAGACGAGTAATGCACCTCCACTTTTATACAAATTTTACATTTTAAATAGGCTGCTTTGCTTGTGAATGGCATTCTTTGTTCTATTTTCTAGATTTAGCTATGTGGTTAGCAAACTGCACACATTTATACAAGGCTTGTTGTTGGTTAGCAAACTGCACACATTTATACAAGGCTTGTTGTTGGTTAAAAATAAAATAAATAAACTTACTATATTGTTTAAAAGACAGAGAAAAGTGAAGACTTAAGTATTGAATAATTGTTGTTTGATATATTTTGTACTTAACGATTTCTAGGGGAAGAGTCTTCCGGAAAACCTAATGCGATGCTTAGACAAAATTTATACTGATTTGGGTGGATTGTAAAACTTGAAAAAGTATTGTTGAATAAACTACTTGAATCTTGACAACAACACTGACTAATATCATCAATAGAGTAGAATGGTTTAACAGGCACAACTTTAGATTTTGCCTTCAAAATGCTCATTCATTCATGTAAACTCCCAATGGATATATATATATATATATATATATATATATATATATATATATATATATATATATATATATATATTGTGGCAGGGCGGGGCCGGGTCGTGATCATACACACCGGTCCCTTATCAGGCTAATTAAGCCTCGGAGAGGGATAAAGGCCGATGGCAGATGGTTGTGCGACGAGAGAGATCGTTTACGGACATGTCCGTCATATGTGTGTGTTTGTCTTTTGTTTAAGTTGTTAATTAAAATATTATTTACATTGTCAAGCCGGTTTTCACTTCCTCCTTTCCATTGACTATGTTACATATATATATATATATATATATATATATATATATATATATATATATATATATATTGTGGCAGAACGGAATCCAGTAGCCACTCTATTTTGTTAATTTTTGACTAACTATTTAAGGAGTGATATCGTCAAGTCGAAGAAATCGGAAGTGAACTCGTGACGTGAGAAAAGACCCTGCTACGGAGATGTGCGCTGTCTGTTAGAGAAAGGTGGGAGAAGTTGCGTGCTGCGGTGCAAAAAATGATTCTGCTTGGAAAAGAAGTGTGAATGGAAGGGAGCAGTGACCAGATTGTATGGCTTATGCTTTCCTGGGTTTGGACGGCGTGTCGGTGTGATCGAGAGTGCAGCTGTGAAGCAAAGATGCAAACTTTGGATAGGTAGAGGTGTGTGCCTTTGATTATGCCTCACTGATTGTTCCCCTGGTCCATGCTGCAAACAAAGCTCCTGTTACTTACCTGAGACTCCAACTGAAGACCAATGGTACCGGGTACGAGCTTGACACACCCACATTACATGCACATGCCTCACAGACACGCCACCCATACTAAACATGCAATCTTTATTTTTCTTGTTTATCTTTAGCGTGTAAAATGTATAAAAGTGAAAATGAGAACTCTGACGATGTTATTTTTTTTCTCAACTCTTTTTTCTTTTTTTGGGGGGTTTATGAAGATTTGGGACTGAGACAAAATATATGAAAGTAAGCCAAAACTTGGAGGAAACACCATTGCAGTCTTCATATTCAAGTTGTGGAACTGTACTTTGAAGTTTTTTGTTAGTTTTTATGTTTTTCTCTTTGTCTTGAGGTGTGATTTATGTGAATTTGACACTAAAATAAAAGAGAATTTGTTTTTGTAAATTAATTGGAGTTTTCCTGTGTTTAATTTGATTCTCCCTTCTTTCAAGTCCTTCATATGTAACTGGTGGTTTTTAATAAGCTATCTGGAGTTTATTTATTAAAGGTCTGTCTGGCACCGGAAAGAATAAATAAAATAAACAGAGGAAATTGTTGAAAGTTGATGGGCTGCCACCGTTACAATATATATATATTTATAAATTTAATGAATGACACTTTAAGAGTTTAATAATAATGCATTTAAATGTAAACCTTGGCAATTCTGCTAAGTTCACTATAATGTCTTTTACATGGGTTGTCAAAAATAACACAAGGCTATTTTTCTTCAATAGCTGCACACTTGTTGCTGTTAGACTATTTTAGACTTGCAGCCTTCTGCATCCTTTATATTGTGCATTTCCCCAAATGGATAAACGAAAGAGATTATTTCAGTATCAGCGGAGTTAAAGCAAGTGAGATGCTGGGGCCAAATTGCCCGCCTCTGTCTGTTCATGTGCAATCAATCATGGAGCTCTCCTCAGCCACACTGTTTTAAAAACAGCTGTAATCTGTGGTCACTGTTGCCAGAGTAGATTGTTTGGCAAACTATTACCATAACTGTCAGGCTAAATCAGAAAAATAATCTCATCACTCCAGACAGATGCAGTTCCCCTGCATTATTGATATGGTCATCTTGCATAGAGAGAGAATTATAAAACATAGTTCTATTTACAAAGGAGATTGGCTGGGTCCTTGAGAGTGAGTGAGAGGGACAGGTACTTCCAGAAAGTGAGATATAGGCAGTCCAGAAGGGAGCAGAAAGGAAAGAAAAACAAATTTCTTGGCTTCTTGGGGTCACTTCACCCCATGGGCTTGCTTCCTCAGTGAAAATGAATCACCCGGATACACAGACTGAATACTTAAAGTGCTTTTCTTACCTCTGAGGCCTCGACACTTAATATGAGATTTTACCCCCATTTTTATTGCAAAACTGGGTGGCCGGGGTTGATCTCAGTAGCAAGGTAATCTCTGCATTTACTCTTGAAAGCAATAGCATGTTAGCATTCTAATATTTTTTCCTTTTTCTTAGTATTTGTGTATAATTAAAGTATAATTTTTTTTCTGGAGAGTGTCACAGGAATTCGTACATTTGTTATCCACTGGTTAAGAATGCAGACCAAGAAAACACTGAAAATACAAGTTAATTTTGGCGGATATTTTTACGTGTCTGCCCTTTTAACCAGGAACATAAGGTATGTACTTTTTTAAGCACGTTCACACTGGGTCCAAAATCAATGCTCACCAAGTGCGAAATGCGTGTAAAATTTGGCTTTGACAAGTTACTGGCCATTTGGCTGGTAACTTTTTTTTATGGACCACAACATAATGCATAATTTAAATTACAAGAATGATAGTCTATGGGGCCTGGGCAGCTCAGTGAGTATATACACTGACTACCACCCCTGGAGTTGCAAGTTCGAATCCAGGGTGCGCTGAGTGACTCCAGCCAGGTCTCCTAAGCAGCCAAATTGGCCCGGTTGCTCGGGAGGGTAGAATCACATGGGGTAACTCTCAATGGGGCACATGGTAAGTTGTGCGTGGATCACGGAGAGTAGCACAAGCCTCCACATGCGTAGTCTCTGTGGTGTCATGCACAATGAGCCACGTGATAAGATGCGTGGATTGACGGTCTCAGAAGTGGAGGCAACTGAGACTTGTCCTCCGCCACACTGATTGAGGTGAGTAACCGCACCACCACGAGGACCTACTAAGTAGTTGGAATGCCCAATTCCTACTACTAAGTAGTAGGAATTGGGCATTCCAAATTGGGAGAAAAGAATGATAGTTCGACCATCACAGTTGTTTTTGTTTTTGTTTTCAAAAACATCAAAGCACCTTCACTAGAATTATTATCTAATAATGATGGGGGTACAGTATTTGTGTTAATTTTTTTTTCTTCTACAGATCTCCTTGTGGTGACACATGTGTGAACTACTGTATTACTTGCATTAAAGGAAAGTTTCAGGGTCATTGCAAATTAGACTCAATTTCTGGCATAATATTTATTACTACAAAAAAAAGTGCTTTTCCCTTGTTAAACAATAACTGTGGTTACAGTAGTAAGTATAATAATATTAACTGTTTCAATAGTATAGCCACAAGGCATTAACATTATACGTGTTAATGTGATTTAGTGTTGATAACATTGCTTGCTAACCTTATTTGTGTACTTCCAATTTTACAACTTTGTTGTCATGACGACATAATGCTGGAAGGGTACAACAGGGCTAAAGGACCCCTAAGGTAAAAGTCACCTTTGATTTTATTTATACAGAAACAAAAACTATCAATGTACTTCCCTTAACACATGTTTGTTACTATACACTGCAAAATATCCCTGATCCATAAGATCATTGCGTGCAATATCAAAAATGTTATAAGTTCTAAAGGCTGCATATAACACATTGTTTTTCTTAAGTGGGGGGAATAGATTTGTTATAAAACATGTTCAAAGTGGGCTCACATTGACTGATACAATCACAATGGAGATTCATTTGTTTATAGAAAACTTCAGATGTTATGAAATGCCAAATGTGATTGGAACAGGAAAAAAATAATAATAATTTGAATCTAAACAACCTTCTAGTATTATTTCTTGTAACAGCAAATTATGTTGCTCCATCAGTATTCAGTAATAATAGTTTTTTTTTTCAATCTTGAAACTCTTGAAAAAAAAAAAAATATATAATATAAAAAGTAAACAATTCTAAAGGAATGCCTTCGGCTTTTTTTTTTTTTCCATCACACTAAAATCATGTATATACGAGATTGTAGCATACTTAAATCATGTCAATCAATTAATATGTACAATGTTTAAATCTTGTTGCTATACTTTTTTGGACTAGCCCCACTTCCATTGTAAGGTTCAAACTGTAACTGTGACATTTGCATTAAAACATTTAAATAAATAAAAATAAACTGGACGAGTCAAAATATTTTCTGGTAATCAAGATAATGCCAAAACGCTGTCAATTGGGCTTAAATTATACTGAACCCGGAACAAGCCCCAACACTTGTTTATAAATGTCACATATATACTAGATGATGCTGCGAGTGACACTGCATTCTTTGTCACTAATTTGCAAGGAAATACTTAGAAGAAAAAAAAAATATATATATATATATATATATGTACATATATATATATATATATATATATATATATATATATATATATATATATATATATATATATATATATATATATAAATATTGTCCCTACTATTATATATTTGTCCATATATCTGGCCAGCAAACTGTATTTTGCACCCACCCACACTATATATATATATATATATATATATATATATATATATATATATATATATATACACATACATACAGGTTTGGGGAGTAATGAAATACATGTAACAGGATTATTAAATCATTTGTAATTAGAATACAGTTGCAATCAAAATGTATTTTGATTACTGAAGAGACATTTGTTTCATTTAATATTTAGTCCTTTTCAGATGGAAAACATTTATACATATAAATGATGCGATCCAAAGTGCATTTGAACAGCAGTGAAACACTTTCTTATGATGCTTTACATTCATACGAGCAGACAGAGAATTACATTTGATGTAAGTTTGTAGCAGAAGAAATATAAATAAATCTTGTTTAAATTGTAAGCTTTACGTTAAGCTAAAATGCTATTTCTATCCATTTAACATGCACGTTACCAGACACGATCTTATTTTTTAATCAAGAAAATTCACATTAGGTCATATTTTGTCTTACTGTACTGGCAGAGTTTTTATTTCGAAAACAAGTGAAAAAATCTACCAGTGCTGAAGAAGAAATCCAAAGTATTTAGAATACGTTACTGACCTCGAATAATCTAACGGAATATGGTACAAATTACATTTTACAGCATGTATTCTGTAATCTGTAGTGGAATACATTTCAAAAGTAAAACTCCCAACCATTGATATATATATAAATGTGTGCAAAATACAGTTTAATGGCCAGTAAGAAATATTTATTGCAACATTTAGAAATATTTTCCTTAATTCATCCGCTATTTTCAGGTGTGGCAAAATTTTGACCCTGTCTTCAGATGCATGTTGTCTGCAGACACTTAAACTCTAAAACTTCTGTGTTGCTTTTCGCAGATTATGTTATGTGCACTCCTCATATCCCTCTCAGGCATATTTCATTACAATTTTTAATCTGTGCAGTTGACCTGTGCAGCCATGTTGGGCCTTGGTATGCCCTAAATTGCAGGTCTGCTGTTTGACTGGTTGCCAAACTTTGTGTTATAAAAACATGTGTCCTTTGCATACACGGGACACAATTTGGCAAGATAGCATATAGCAGCTTACAAGATCCAGCATATGGAAGGACAAATAGTCTCTCGCCCAATGCATCAGGTCTGTGCCATCTTCCCACAAAAAAAGGAACATGATGGATGTTGGAATATGAAGGCTGGGATGGATCCAGGCAATATTTCAGCCAAGGTAGTAACAGCCAGGTTAGAATTATAACAACCTTGGCTTGGGGGACCTTGCCAGTAATATCCGTTGTCACAGTGTCTTGGTGTTTTTATAAAGGTAACCCGATGCCCTTTGCTTGGATTGCTGTGATGTTCTCAATGGCTTAAATTAGCATGTTGTCTCAGATTGATACAAATTTTGATTTTGCCCTGATTGATTCAGCCATGTTTAGCCCGAGGCTTGAAATGTGTTCAAGCCTGTTTAGAAATGAATGCCAATGCTAATGGCGATAAATGGCATCCACTATGTACTTTAAATTGTTAATTTTAGCATTTGTGAAGCACATTTGTTTCCTTCTTCGCTGACTGGGAAATTGTGGAAAATTATGCTATCGTAGTACTATTGTGAGTACAAGCTTTTCTTTAAATATTTTATTTTAAAGGAGCCCTCTTACAAAACAAAATGTTTTCACTTACCGATGCCCAGTGCTGGGTAGATTACATCTGAATTGTAATCTGGTTATGATTACAAATTACATGACTAAAATTGCAATCAGTAACATAATCTCTTGGATTATATGATTTAGGTAATATAATCTGATAATTTATTTATTACATTCATATTAAATGTGATCAAACTTTGGTTTATTTGATGTCACATGCATTTGAGTATGATAATATATACTATTTTGTCAAAATAATGCTTAAATGCATTTATGAAAACTTAATGAATAAAAATAAAATAATTGATATGATTTTTGTGTTGTTTTGTGTACTCAGAGAGGAAGCGGTATGAGTTTTCACCTGAGATGAATTGCTGGAAATTGCTGTTTCTATGTTCGCAGTGAGAGAAGGGGGAAATAAAAGGTGCCCAGTTCATAGAGTGGGAGAGAGAGAAATAGACATCGCATAGCTGTGTGTGTGCGTGAGACTGGAAGAGAAACCAAAGCTATTTTGTGTTTTAGCCATTGCCGTAGTGACTTTTCTTTGAAACGTCACCTTTACGACTTGTACTAAAGTGTTTTCTGTTCATAAGAAAAAGAGTGGCAAACCTGAGTTGGAATCACAGTCTCCTGCTTCCTCATTCATTGAACATTGTGACTCTGGTGCCAAAACCCAGGAATCAAGGAAGAAGGATATGCTGTCATGGAGTCATCAACAAAGACTATCTGGCAGCGAATCCAGGGGCCGGCGTGCCCAACACCCATTATCGTACTAATTTCTCCTCCCCTTTTCTCTCTCCCCCTCCTTTCTTCCTTCCATCCTGTTCCATTTTCCCAGAAACAGGGGAACATTCCCCCAAGACTGGCTACATGGGAATGGGGGTTACCTGCTTCAACAAACCCTGACTCTCCCCTCTCTTAATCCCAGGTGAAGGTGTCCTCTGCCACAAGTGTGGGTGGGAGGTTTGGGCCGGTCTGCTGGAGTTGCAGGGAGCCGGGTCATATCCGAGAGCAGTACCCGGTAATGGAGGTGGGGGCCTTGATCCAGGTCCCTGACACCTGTGAGTATTAAAGGGGGTACATACCAAATCTTGGTGGATTCAGGTTGTAATCAAACCTTCATTCATCAATGCTTGGTTCAAACCGGGGCATTGGAGGGTGTGTGCACATGGATATTCATGATTATCACCTGTAGTGACTGTCACAGTGTTCTGGGGATAAAGGTTTAATATTGAGATGGTGGTTAGTCCTTGCCTCACCCATAACCTAATTTTGGGGTCTAATTGTCTGGCTTTTGGATCATTGTTGAAGGGGTTGTGTGTGGATGGGTCCTGTAAGAAAGTGAATCAGTGTGGGATGTCTGTGGCTGTTCCGCGTCTCGCTGAAGTGGAATTTCCGTTAGGGTTTATCCCTCTAGAGCAGTCGCGAGACAAAATCCTGAGGCACGCGTTTGACCAAGTGACAGTGATTGCTGGTCAAAGTCTTCAGCCGGTCATTGCACTCACATGTCCATATTTTTCACTTATAAATAATCAGTTGTATAGAGTGACAATGGACACTCGCAGGAAAGAAGAACCCAAGAACCCAGTTGTTGGTACCAAAGAGCAGTCTGGAAATGTTATTCCAGGCGGCTCACCATAATCTGATGGCAGGTCACTTGGGACAGGGGAAAAACTAAGCCGTCTCAAGGCCTTTTTATATTGGGCGGGCATTCATGGGGATGTTCACCGGGGGTGTGCGGCATGCCGTGAATATTAGCTGGTGAATCTGCAGCTGTGGTTCCTTTCGGACTAATTGGCATGGACCTCGTTAGGCCATTAGAATGGACAGCACGTGGGCATTGCTTTGCGTTAGTCCTGGTGGATTATGCAACATGATATCCGGAAGCAGTGCTGTTGCGCAACATCTCAGCATGTAGTGTTGTGGAGGCACTCTTCAAAATGATCTCCTGAGTGGGTATAACTACACTATGCTAGCTGTATTAATTATTCGGTATAAAATCGATTCAGACAAGTGTGTACCTCCCACAAACAGACAGCTTGTTCGATTCATTTAATCAGACCTTAAAAAAGATTCATAAATTTGTGAACAAAGATGCTTGGAATTGGGATAAGTGGCTTGAACCCTTGCTATTTGCAGTACGAGAGGTCCAGCAAGCCTCCTCAGAATTTTCCCTATTTTAATTGTTGGATGGGCATAAGCCCCATGGCATGTTAGATGTCATGAAAGAAAATTGGGAGGAGGGACCTTCACAGAGTAAAAATTCAATTCAATATGTTTTTGACCTGAAAGCAGAACTCCACACATTGGATCGCATATCACAGGAGAATTTGCAACAGGTGCAAGAATTTCAGTCCCGGCTGTATAACGTCTTGTCTACAGAAATTTGCACCTGGAGAAAAGGTCCTTGTTTTGCTGCCCACATCAAGCTCAAAGTTGCTTGCGAAGTGGCTAGGGCCCTTTGAGGTCACACGGCAAGTTGGGAAAGTCGACTATGAGGTTGTCCGTATGGATAAGGGTGAGGCACATCAGATTTACCACCTTAACCTCCTAAAACCATGGAGAGAGGTAGTCCCCATGTCATTGGCGATGGTAGTTCCGGAGAGGGAGGAGCTCGGACCGGAGGTAAATCTAAAAGACATCACTTCACCCCAGTCCTTTGTGGAGACCACCTCTCGAAGTGGCAACGCATGGAGGTTGCCAGGATGCAAAATAATTTATCTGATATGTTCTCGCCTCTCTCCGGCCGGACTAATCACATAAGACACCACATCGAGACAACACCAGGGGTAGTGGTACATAGTATACCACTTACTCAAACACAAGAAACGGGATAGCTCGGTCCGGTTCTGTGTGGTTTATAGGAAAGTTAGTGCGGTGTCGAAATTTGATGTTGATCCAATGGCTCGTATTGACGAACTGCTTGATCGGTTGGGCACGGCTCGCTTTTATTCGACACTGGATTAGACAAAGGGATATTGGCAGATCCCCTTAATGTGATATATACATATTTTAATAATACATATTTTAAACATAGTTTTTTATGTTTAATATTATAATTACTATTCATTTCTTTATGTATAAAATATTTGTAATGAGAAAACTGAGTACACCTCATATTAGAATTACAAAAATGATACAGTGTAATTAAGAAAAATAAAAACCTTCTCTTTCTTCTTCCCTGATAATGTACCTGTCACTATTTCCATCATTTACACATTTAGTTAAATTTTTTAAATGATTAAGGCATCCTCATTAAAAAAAAATAAATAAAAAAAAATCAGTAAATTAGTATGAATTATCCCGGTGTCAAAGAGCCTTGCCAATGAGTCACAGTAAATGCGCTGTGTCACAACTGGTCATCCTTGAGGGGAAAAAGAATGTCTGAATCAATTGAGGCTCAGATTGAGAAATATTTGCTCAAGACACTGGGCAGACCTGGTGCTGGGACTTCAGGACCTGAGTGTGATAAATTTGTCCTTATTATCCATATTGATGTTTAAATTTCTTCAGGGCTGTAAGTACACAGGCACCAAGCAGTGACAGAGGTATGGCGACCTCCTTCGATCCATAATATACACCTAGTGGACTCCCCTATCGTTTGTGAGTACACTCAGGCTTAAAGGTTAACAAAAGAGATGCTGGAACGACTCTGCTGCTGAGGCAACGGATCAATGTCAAGTAAATAACCTTTTCTACCGTAGTTCCCGAGCAGTATTGATCCATTTTCCCCCCTCCTAGTTTTTCCTCTCCATTCAGTGTTTTGTCATGTCTCCAGCCAACATGGGACATGCAACAGCAGTTTCCCATTGGAAGTGCAAAGTGTCATCTCATTACAGTCCTGTTTTGAATGGTTTCTTTGTTATAGCTCATAAAGGGGTGTTTGCTCCTTGGGGAGATAGCTCTTCAATTTGTGTAAAAATGAGATATAGAATAATTAGCAGTACGCTTTATTTATTTTTTTCGTGTGTGTCAAGAGTTTTCACTTTTGTGAGGAATCAGGAGGAGAAAGTATTTTAACCTCAAGGAAAACACGTCAAATTTAAGTGAGCATTACTGTATATATAAAAGTGCTTAAAAATGTTTCAAGTACAGTATTGATAAAGTCACCACAAAACTGGTAACAAAAGCTTGTGGATATTGCAAAAACTGTATAGATACTGGAAGATTGGCCATGTCTATATTAAGATATAAACCCAAAGAGAGAAATTCAATAGTGTCATATAATAGAATAAGATTTTGTTGAGTGGTCTGAATAAACTAAAATTGACCAACTCAATAGGCTGCAATTGGTTGCCTCCTAGAAGCACAGAACCATAGTGAGAAAATATGAAATGTATTTTCTTCAAGTGTGAGACAAAAACGAATGAAGTCAACCACAATTTAGAATGGGGAGACCCTCTACACATTTTTCCCATTGCTCTCCTTCAGCATGCACTACTCAGAGATTTGTAATCGTACAGTCCACTTAAGTCAGTTTTCTTTCAAGACACAAATTCTGAATGACCAAAACACAGTCTTTTCCTGGAAAAGATGATTGACGGTTCTTTTAAAAATGTTTGAAATGGCACAGTTCTGGAATTTAACTAGATGTGACATAGGGAAAATATGTTGTTATTCTGTATAGTACCACTTGAATTACAGAGAGTATGTTATACTTAAAGGTGGAGTAACTGATTTTAATCCAATACACGTTTTGACAAATTCTGTGAATATCTATTCATGGTCCACTAGCTGTCCGTTCTGTGTGTGCGCTGAAAAATCTGTTGTTTGTACACAGCCCAGGCTCTGAAAATGGGAAATTAAACAAAGTGGATTGGACCGATCCACACAATACTATTGCGTGTGAAGTGAAGCTTCTGCAGGAGCACTGAAAGGAGGGGTGTGTTTGTTTGGCTGTTGAGTTCAAATATCAACTCTTTCTCTGGAATCATTTACTCCACCTTTAATGGATGATTAAATGTGTCAGATCAACAGTATTGGTTATAAAACACATACAAAAAAAGTTCAACTAATGTTTTTGTGACAATATTGTCAAAGAGCATGTTAAAACGTGTAGATCTTATATTTAGATTGTTTTATCTAGGCTGCTGTCCAGTGAACTACTGTTGATTTCCCCTGGCTTGTGCAGATCCCACTCCAACATGAGTGATTATCAAGCCTTTTCCTTGTGATGACACTGCACTTAGGTTCCATCAGCTCAGCTTCGCTTTGATGAATGTGCCCTGTGCTGCAACACCCTCCCCATGTGACATACACACAGGGCTGCGAGTGCTTGTTAGTCTACGAGCTCTTGCTCTATGCGGTTACAATTCCACATCAAAGCAGTGGCTGCATGCTCTAACATCCACCACTAACCAAGGCTATATGCTCTGTACAATTATTTATGAATATTGAAGTCAGCCATGACTGTGTTTATAAAGGAGCATGCAAATACCAAAAGGTCAGACACAATTTCGTGGCTACCTAAACTCTGTAGTATGGATGTGAAGCCTGTCTGTAAGAAGTGTGAATAAATGGAAGTGACATGGATGGAAAGGGTGGAAAGAATGCTGTTGGTTTTCAGATACAATACAATTTCTCATTTTATTTACTCTTTGATTAGACAAATCATTCACACACTCACTCTGTACAGTTTCCAAACAGGAAATGATATGGCCAGAGACTAATCCTCTGTGACTGCTTTTCCTCAAGTGAACTTGTACACACAGTTGAGTACATTTGTGACCAAGACAAGGTTAGATCCTGAACTTCTATTGATTTTTAGGGACCAGTATGGGGGAGAAAATTAGCTCTGAAACAGAAGGTGAATGGGGGTCTGTGTTCATGTCATTGTGCTACAAGAACACCTAGTTTTGCGTGTCTGTTGGAACAACTGCTCTCCAAGGTGAACAACAAACCAACAAAACAAATTAAATCAGAGAGCAAACTAGGTGGAGCAGCAGGAGAGAAAGGTATCTAGACATACACAATATGTGCTTTTAAAGAATGGGCACAGGTAAGAACACATGGTAATAACTCACCATGCTCTTTTTACAGTGTACATAAGTAAGTATTGACTAATACTAATGATTACATAATACTTAATTACATGTAGGGTATATTGATTGCTATTGTAAACTATTTAAAAATTTCCTTCATAACTCAAACTACTACAAAGACTTCTGTTTTTGTGTAAATCTCATATTAAATTGTTTCAAAAATTAAAACATAAAAAAGGCAATCTGAGTAAACACAAAATACAGTTTATAATGATAATGTTATTTATTAAAGCAAAAAAGTTACCCAATACCAACTGGGCCTGTATGAAAAAGTATTTGCCCCCATAGTTACTAAATCCCAAAATCTATGTAACTGCATTCAAAATGGGGTTCAGCAGGACTAGACACACCCAGGCCTGATAATTGCCAGCCATTTTCAATCAAATCAACACCTGAATAGAACATTTAAATGTAGCAAAATGCGGCACAACTAGCTATTAAGTTAAAGGGTGCAGTTAGTTTTTCACATGGGTGATATATGTGTTGGATAACTGTTTTGATGAAATATAAAATATATATATTTGAAAACTGTTATTTGTGTTTACTCAGGTTGCCTTTGTTTTATGTTATATCTCGTTTGAAGATCAGGAAGGGGTCAAATAATTTTCAAGGCACTATACCTGCCATCTTTTAGTGCGAAACATGTAAACTAACTGAACGCTTTATTAGGAATAATATGGTCCTAATAAAGTGGCCAGTGTGGTCTTTTGCTGTTGTAGCCCATCCGCCTCAAGGTTCGATGTGTTGTGCATTCTGAGATTATTTTCTGCTCACTACAATTGTACAGAATGGTTATCTGAGTTACCGTAGCCTTTCTGTAACTCAAACCAGTCTGGCCATTCTCCGTTGACCACGCTAATCAAAAAGGAGTTTCCGTCCGCAGAACTGCCACTCACCGGAGATTTTTTGCAAATCTCTAAGTAAACTCTAGAACTTGAGAAAAGGCCAATAAGAAATTGCCAGACAAAATTTGCATGTCCCTCCTCCGGACATACCGCTATATAAGGAGGGAATCGTGCATCTGTCAATTCAGGTTTTACATAGAGGAGCTGAGAATGAGGTTTGGCGTTACAGTGGCTTGGTACAGCATCGTGGCTGGGGGACACAATGTCTCGTTCCCTCCATCAGGGAACGGAGGTTACGAAAGTAACCTAGACATTCCCCGTCTGGGTCCCTATTCAATCATGCCACACGCTGAACCATGTACGTAAACTGCTGATGCAGGTGCGGACAGGCAGTTGTGTGCCAAAGCAGCAGGCTGCGTCAGACTGCAGGTACCCTTCCCCAACGCCCCATAAAAACTTCATAAGCTTTGCATGAAGAGCATGGGAGCAGGCCCTGCCAGCCGTGCCTTTTCTCCCTCTATGTTTCTCGCATAGAGTTAAAGCGGCAGGGGCCAGTTAACACTATAACATGAATCGGGTAAGGCGTTCTTTTCAACTCCTATTCTTTCAGGGGGAAAAGACAATGCGGAGACCACATACTGCCCAGGCGAATACATCACATGGGTTTTCTGGCCACATTAGGAAGTGGCAAGGTGGTAGATCCTACCTAGCGAGGGAGGAGTTGCTACAAACACAGCGACCGGGGGGGGCCGAGAGGACTGCCCAAGGGAGACGCATGTCTACCAAGAGGGGGACCGCACCGCGGAAAATACACACAGGGGGATTAATCCGTAATGGCCAAACCCTGTGGTCACCTTTTCCAGTACAGTGTAGTTAGTACCCGTAGTGGGTCTGGTCGGGAATTCCTTCACTAAATTCACGGACCAGAGGGCTACGGAGGGAAGACATCCAGGGAGCGCGAGTTTAGTGGACTCTCCTGGGAGAAAGAGCGCATGTGATTGCCTCAGTTGAGGGGAAGGGCGCTATGTGCAAGCGGAACACCCGGTCAGTCGTTCCATATTACCGAGTTCTATGTGTTTGGACCTGAGAGAATACGGGACAAAACTGACACAGCCCTGATATTGTATAATCCCATAAAGGTGTTGGTTGTTGCCCAGCCCTCCGCTCTGCAAATATCTGCTAGGGAGGTGCCATTGGCCAGTGCCCATGAGGATGCCACACTTCTCGTCGAGTGTGCTTGAACCCGCAAGGGGGTGGGCATGGCCTGGGTCTGATAGGCCAAGGCAATGGTGTCGACGACCCAGTGTGCTAGCCTCGGTTTGGACACAGTGTTCAAAGTGGACATAGAGCTGCTCAGAACATCTAAAACTGTGTTCGGTCCACATAGGTACACAAAGCATGCACTGGACACAGCAATGATAAGGCTGGGTCTGCCTCCTCCTAGGGCAGCTTCACTTGCAGTTTCACTACCTCTGAGGGAGTCATAGGAACCTTGGGCACCTAGCCCAGTCAAGGTCTTAGGATGACATGAGCATCTGCCAGACCAGATTCCAGGCAAGTGTTGCTGACAGAGAACGCTCGCAGGTCCCCAACCCTCTTGATGAAAGCGAGCGCAATCGGGAGGGCCATCTTCGAAAAGAGGGCTCTAAGCTTGACTGACTCTAGTGGCTGGATCAGCGGAAGAGACCTCCGCAGGGCAAGAAGTTCAGCCAACAACTCTATGCAGTTGATGTGCCAACATAGGCGTGGTCTTATCCAGGAGCCAGTGGCTGCATGCTCGTTGCACACAATGGCCCAAACCATTTTGGAGGCGTCTGTGGTGACCACGACACATGTGAACACCTACTGTATGGGGACTCCTGTCTGCATAAAACAGGTCTGTCTAAGGGTTGAATGTGGCAGATCTTACGAAGGACTTATGAAAATTTTAATTCAATATGCAGTATACCCTGTGAATATTTGAATATAAATAAATGCACTGTATTATGTTTTTTTTTTAAGTAACATGTTGTGATGAAAGTGTTATCTAAGGTAAATCTGGAAACAATTTTAGCCCCCGCCAAGTCATCTGGGTAATCTAGCCTCTGCAAGAAAATAGTTAAAGAGCCCTATCTTAAAACCTGTAAATTATTATTATTATTATTATTCGCACTAAATTATGTTAACATGTACAATGTTTACATATTTTGGCTATACTTTTGAAACTGTTTCTATATTTTATACATTCACTGTAAGTGCCTTGTTGTAATCACAATTTTAGCTTTTTCAAATAAATTAGGAATTAGTGAAAATTAGGCCACAAATGCTGTTGATTGAGTTTAACTTTTATTAAATACAAGCTTAACAAATATAAAAATATATTGATCAGCTGATAAGTCAAGAACAATTTTAAACTACAAATTTTAACAAAATATTGTTGATTGCCCATTTTAAAGATTGTATTTATTTATTTATTTATTCAGGAAAAGCAGAGAAGAGATTCTACTTCTGAAAACAATGTGAGCATCACTTTAACATTCCCACAAAATATTGTTTTTTGTTTTCCATCCAAAATCTCTTTTGCACGCCTTTCTCTTTTGTGTGCATTGCATCTGTGCTATAGAAGTATTGGAGTGGGATACAGATGGCACTGAAGTGCTACACGTTCTCACACAATCTGCACTGATTTCCTCTTTTTTTTACAGCATCACTAGCAATAAGCCCAGACAAGATTTATATCAATCATCTGTAAGTCACAAGTCTTGAAGTACCTTTTTTTTTCTCTTATGTACATGACAGATTAGAAGTTTGGTGAAGGCTTTCTCTTATTACAAAATAGGGCTCCCTCTTGGATAAAAAGGTATGTTATAAGTGTAGAGTTTTATCAAAAAGTCATTAGAAAGAATAAAAACATATTTTAAGTCCATTTGAGTGTGTTTCTCTAATGGATCTTGAACCGAATATTCCAGAAGGCCATATTTCATAGCAAACTTTTGACACACAAGAACAAAAATGGCATTGAGCTGAGGCTACAGTGTAAAACAAAAGAAGGGGCACTGAAGGACAAGCGAAGGAGCCCTTCGGCTGCTATTATGGAGTCTGGGAGCATGTGCTGCCGGTCCAATGACAAAGCGCACCTGCTGGTGTCACAGAGCTTGAGGGTTGGCTGTAATATGGTTGGATGGAGGGGGCTGTGGGTGTTGAGTTGTTGTCTGAGGTTGACGTTTATGAGAGACATGGACACAGGGGTTATTTTGAGTAATGTGAATTGATCTCAGTGACTCTGGGTGTTTTTGAAGAGGGCCTGTTTTTGTGAGCCAAGACCTTTACTTGTCATTCAGTCTTTTATCAGGTGAAAAATGACAAGCAATGCCCCAGTTCCTCAAAAGGTGTAGGGCCTGCTGACAAAGAGTAAATGGCCAAAGTTCAGGAGGTTAGTGCACAAAACATGTGACGTGTAGATGGTGGATCTGTCCAATTACTTAAAAATCAAAATATGTAATCTGTCTCCCAAACGTAGTGCTTAAATGTGAAGTATGTAATTTCTGCAAAACTAGCATCACCAAACAATTTTAAAATGGAATTGTTTTACGTCTTTTAAACACATACTGCCATTCTTCCATTGGTTGGCCAAAAAAATATTCCCACCTCAAACTAGCGTAATTTTTTAGCCAAAGTTGTTTTGTCAGTCAGGCCAGGTTGATCATCAGGTTGAGCCACCATGTTTATACTTTTCAGGGGAATCAATTTCCAAATGGCTTGTTTTCTTAAAGGAATAATTCACCCTGTGTTAATATTGTCAACAAAATCACTGACGACAGTCGTTCGTTGACAAAGGTTTTTTTTTTATTTTGTTGAAGATATTAGATATAGATTCACTTAACCCGTTAATAATTAGGGATTTATCCACTTGAGCTGCATGAGTTGAACACAGGCAAATTTAACCATTCAAACGGGTTAAATAACAAACCTCATTCATACACATCCTATTTATACATAATTTAATCACTTTAGAAGCCTATATCGACAACATATTGTATATGTAATATAACAACTTACATCTGCACAATGAAGTGAATAAACAGGACATGAGAACTTGAACTAAAAGACGAGCTATAGTCAAAATATGCATAATTTGCATTGTGAATACATTGTTTCCGTAAGAAAAATGCTGCACACAATGTAATATCCTTTCACAGAAAATTAATAAGTCTCTAAAGCATGAATAATTCAGAATACAGTAGGCTAACTTAGTAGCTAATACTTCAGTCGATTCATTATTATTTTAGGAGCTCAGTTTCTTTTTTTTCACTACAAGGACAATAGGCAATATGTATAGTTATATGCTTGATACATTTTTAAATTAGAAAACATTTATAAATTTTTTTAACATTAATGTTTAAATATTTTTTGAGTTCGGTCTGATACAATTTGACAAATTTTTTTGTCCATTTTAATAATAATAATAATTCCTTATATTTATACAGCGCTTTTCTAGGCACTCAAAGTGCTTTACATAGTATAGGGGGAATCTCCTCAACCGCCACCAGTGTGCAGCATCCACCTGGATGATGCGACGGCAGCCAGAACGCCCACCACACACCAGCTATTGATGGAGAGGAGAGAGTAGAGTGATGTAACCAATTCAGGGATGGAGATTAATACGAGGCCATGGTATATAAGGGCCAATGGGGGAATTTGGCCAGGACACCGGGGTTACACCCCTACTCTTTACGAGAAGTGTCCTGGGATTTTTAATGACCACAGAGAGTCAGGACCTCGGTTTAACGTATCATCCGAAGGACGGAAACAATTTTGCATATTGTCGTCAACAAAAAGATTTTATTTTCGTTGACTAAAATTAGACTAAATTTGACTAAACTAATGAATATGAGATGACGAAATACTGACTCATTTTAAAGGACATTTTTGTCAAAAGACTAAAACTATTACCAAAAAAAGAAACTGAAATAATTAACACTGAGTTCACCCTAAAATCATCAACTGCACGTTGTTCCAAACTCGACTTTCCTCTGTCGTACTTTTAAGGTTAATTTTCGAAGACAAATTCTGGCCAACCATTTCCATACAATAATAATGAATGAGGACTGATTCTATTATGGTCCAAAATTATATATAAAAAAGCAACATCAAAATATAATAAAAGTTGTATCTCTAAATGCTATATGCATCTATGTTAGTCTTCCAAAGGCATAATATAGCTTTGAGTGAGAAACGGACTGAAATGTGTTAAAGAAATTATTCACCAAAAATCTTGACATCTGCCCTAGTCTCTTCTGAAAGAGGTATTGATGTCCGAAACATGAACACATATTTTTGTATGCATTATAATTTAATGGACTTTGCAGACATACAAGAATAAAAAAAGCATAGTCCACTCGCTCTGTTGTTCTGCTGAGAAGAGAGAACTTTTAATTATAAGTTTAGATTACTGTAGTGAGACAATGGAAGAGATTGTAGTGGAGGAGACCTTAACTTTAAAAGACTCTTATGGTCTAATGATGTATTCCCACTCTTCAGGCTGAGGTTTGTGCTGTGGTTTTGGCAGTGTATCAGATGTGTTCATGTTTAAATAAATCTTTGGTTAAAAAAAAAAAAAAAGATACACATGAAAAGTGACAGCTCAATCTCTGAAAACTGTCTTGGGGCATTGTGAGGGAAGACAGTGTCATTTTCTGCTTCTCGGTTAAATGCTAACCTTAGGTAACATAGCTGGTGGCTAATGTTAACATATCATTTTTGCCTGTCACCTAGAGGTTAGAGTTACATCCATGTTTACATCTACCACAATTAGTAGTATATTAATATATAGTATATTAGGGGCACTGAGTCAACCACAGAGTATATAGTGTAAATTTGTCACTAATACAGTTAACATAGCTTTGCATGACATCTTTTTTATTTTTATACATAAACAGTGTTTTAGGGTCAATGACAAATAGGTTGTCAGACATGATACAAATGAGAAATCTTTTTAAAATGTAGTTTAAAACACATCTTTCAAGTTTTAAGAAATTACATATTTGTGTCCATGCTGGTTTCATACATTTTGAAAAATATGAATAGCATTTTCTAAAATAAAAATAAAATATACACTGGTGGCCAAAAGTTAGGAATAGTGTACAGTTCCCCGTCTGTCGCTCACTTCGACGTTGTGTCGAAGAAACGACACTAGGGGTCTCTCTTGAGAGCCTCGCACATCTCTGAACTTGAGGAAAGGCCAATGACAAATTGGCAGACAGAATTGGCATGTCCCGCCCCCGGTCATACTGGTATAAAGGGAGGGAAATGCGTCTGTTCATTCATAAATTTTCTTCGGAGCCGACCGGTTGTGTGAGCAGCAAGCTGCGATTTACAAAACTGTTCACCTCATCTCTAAGAGCGTATGCTGTTGGATCTACGCCGCATATCAGCGGCTTTCTCCTTCTCTGCATGGCAGTGCAGATTTGCCCCTGGGTGCTTCGACAGCACTGTCTAAAAGAGAATATTGAAAAAGAGTTTCATTCTCTAAAAGAGCAATACACTGTGGCATTGAAAGTCCTTTTCAGGACGCGTCTTTATAAAGATGTTCTTCCGCCTGTACAGTTCCTGGATGCCACTCCATCCACACCCCACCGCGTCGCTCCTTCTTCCCACAGGATTGAGGACGACCCGGCCGGCGATGAAGGGGATTTGGGGATGGCAGCGGGCTCGGTTTCATCGGGTACATCCCCACGAACCACCCGCCCCCCGACATGCATGTTGACTTCTGCCCGGGCAGCGGCTCGCCTCACGACCAGTCTGCCTATCCTCTTGAGCCCCCTGAGCTGGTTGATGAGCTTGCCACTGCATCGGAGAGTGTATCCCGGCATCTGACGCGGAAGACTCGATTTGGCTGCCACCCTCGGGTCTGGGCGCTGCTCACAGCCACGCCCCACATTCTCAATAAAGGAGCAATTTCCTCTTACTGTGGGTCACCTGGCCCACAAATGCCATTCTCACGGCACCCCGGTGCCACACCTCAACAGTACTGGCACATCGGACGCGGACATTGTGCCTCAAGACCCACGACTTTTACCCACCAAGGCTGGCCGGTTCTGATGAGTTTAGAGGACGCCTCCATGGGATCTCCTCCTCAGTCACTAACCCGCCCTCTGCCGAGTGTGCGGAGCAAGGTAAGTGCTTCAAGTCTTCCCTCAGCACCAGAGCTTCAGGACGCTCTTTTGCCTCCCGATGCCGTATTACCTACTCCACCCTGCTGCGAAGCCCCGCTGATCGTCCCCTTAGTGCCCCTAGCACGGAGCTTGGATGCGTGGCTTTCAATCCGTCACGCTGGCTTGCCAGGACCATCTGACTCGGTTATACAATTCAGTTTGCCATGCCTCCACCCCCCTTCAGGGACATCAGCTTTAGCACGGTGCACGGTGAAGACGCCAAGTCCCTGCATGCGGAAATCGCGACACTCTTACTCAAAGATGCAATAGAGCCTGTCCCTCCAGCAGAGATGAAGAAGGGTTTCTACAGCCCTTAATTCATCGTACCCAAGAAAGGCGGCGGCTTACAACCGATCTTGCACTTGCGAGTTTTCAATCGGGCCTTGCACAAACTCCCGTTCAAAATTCTCACGCAAAGACACATCTTAACTTGCGTCTGGCATCTAGATTGGTTCGCTGCGGTAGACCTAAAGGACACCTTTATTGTCTCAATCTTGCCTCGACATCGACCCTTTCTACGGTTCACGTTCAACGGCCAGGCTTATCAGTACAAGGTCCTCCCCTTCGGCATGTCCCTGTCCCCTCGCGTCTTTACGAAGGTCGCAGAGGCAGCCCTTGCCCTGCTTCGGGAAGCAGGCATTCGGTACTCAACTACCTCGTTGACTGGCTCATCCTGGCACACTCCCGAGAGTTACTGTACATCCACAGGGACCAGGTGCTCAGGCACCTCAGCCGCTTAGGGCTTCAGGTCAACTGGGAAAAGAGCAAGCTCGCCCCGGTTCAGAGCATCTCTTTTCTCGGCATGGAGTTAGACTCAATGATAATGTACCTCACCAACGAGCGCACATAGTCAGTGCTGGAATACCTCACCTTGTTCAGGCCAGGCACGGCGGTCAATCTAAAATATTTCCAGAAGCTCCTGGGGCATATGGCGTCCTCCACGGTGGTCGCGCCGCTGGGGTTGATGCATATGAGACCGCTTCACCACTGGCTCCAGACTCGAGTCCCGAGACGTGCAACAGTGTTTTCATTTCTGCAGGAGAGGTTGGAGGGGAGGCTGTCCCCCTCCACCTTGAAGGTATATATTGCCACTATTGCATCCCACCACGACGCAGTAGACTTCAAGTCTTTGGGTAAGCACAACTTGGTTATCAGGTTCCTTAGAGGCGCCCGGAGGTTGAACTCTTCCCTGCCAAGCCTGTTCCCCTCCTGGGATATCCCAGTGGTCCTCTCGGGCCTTCAGTGGAACTCAAGGCCCTCTCCCTGAAGACGGCCTTCCTTGTCACGCTCGCCTTAATCAAGAGGGTCGGGGACCTGCAAGCGTTCTCTGTCAGCGACACCTGCCTGGAGTTCGGTCCCGCAAACACTCACATCACCCTAAGACCACGACCGGGCTATGTGCCCAAGGTTCCTACGACTCCCTTCAGAGACCAGGTAGTGAACCTGTGAGCGCTGCCCCAGGAGGAGGCAGACCCATCCCCTTTGTTGCTGTGTCCGGTACATGCTTTGCATATCTATTTGGACTGCATGCAGAGCTTTAGATGTTCTGAGCAGCTCTTTGTCTGCTTTGGTTGACAGCGGAAAGGGAACGCTATCTCCAAAGAAAGGCTTTCCCACTTGGTGGTTGATGCCATAGAATTGGTCTATCACACCCAGGCCGTGCCAGCCCCTTTGCGGGTTCGAGCACACTCGACGAGAAGTGTTGCATCCTCTTGGTCACTGGCCAAAGGCACTTCCTTAGCAGACATATTCAGAGAAACGGGTTGGCCAACATCCAATACCTTTTCGAGATTTTACAATCTCAAGGTTGAGTCGGTTTCATCCCGTGTTTTCTCAGATCCGAGCCGGTAGAATTCAGTAACGCGGTAACAACTGACCAGGTGTACCACTTTCACCTAGCGCCCTTTCTCTCTACTGAGGTAATATAGTGCGCTCTTATCCCAGGAGATCCCACTAACTCGGCTCCCTGGATGACTCCTCCCTAGCCCTCTGGTCCGCGCATTCAGCGGAGGAAATTCCCCGACCAGACCCACTACGAGTACTCAAATTACTCTGTACTGGAATAGGTGCTCCACAGGTCATGTGGACTTGTCCCCCTGTGTGTATTTTCTGCGGTACAGTACCCTCGCAAGCAGACCCGTGTCTCCCACGGGCAGTCCTCACTGCCCATAGGTCGCCGTGTTTGTAGCAACTCCTCTCTCCCAATGAGGTAGGATCTACCAGCGCACCATTCTCCACATGCAACCTAAAATCCCATGTGATGTATTCCACCACTCTTTACCTCCCCCAGCCTGGGCAGGTGTGGTCTCCATAGGGTCGTTTCCCCCTGAAAGAATAGGAATTGGGAAGGAACGCCTTCCCCGATGAGTGTGATAGCGTTAAGATGGCCCCAGCTGCTTTAACTCTATATGAGAAACATAGAGAGAGAAAAGGTTCGGCTGGCGCGGCTTGCTCCCATGCTTGGCATGTCACCTTTTTCCCCCCATATCAGGGTGTAGGGAACCAGAAGGTTATGACAATCTTATGGGGCATTGGGGAAGGGTACGTACAGTCTGACATGGCCTGTCATTTTGGCACGAAACTGCCTGCCCGCACCTGTGTCAGCAGCGCACGTACACGGTTCAGCGCATGACGTGATTAAAATTGGACCCCTAGTGTCGCTTCTTCGACACAACATCGAAGTGAGCGACAGATGGGGAATGTCTAGTTTACTGTTGTAACCTCCATTCCCTGATAGAGGGAAGGAGACGCTATGTCCTCCCGGCCACATCGCTGAACCGAGCCACTGTTATGGCCGAACCTCATTGTCGGCTCCTCAGGCAAAATCCTGAAGGAACAGACGCATTTCCCTCCCTTTATACCCGTATGTCCGGGGGTGGGACATGCAAATTCTGTCATTATTAATGTCCTGAGATTACATTGTGATCAGTTGAATCCCATCTTGGTGAATATAAGTACCAATTTCTTTCCATAAGAGCAAAATCTGTACATTATTCCAAACTTTTGTCCACCAGTGACCATCTAAAAGGTCTTAAAATACTTTCCTTGCACGTTGAATACATACTGAGCTCTACATTGCGTGCATTTTCGAGTGGAAATTACTTCGTGTGAATGAGGAAAATTATTTGGCCGCACCACTGTGAGTGATATCTGACAACAGATCAAAACTCATGACCTTAAAATAACATCAGAATAAAAACATCTAACCTAAACATTCATACAACTTAAGTTTAACATTTCATTGGCATCTTTTCGTTGATTTCCAAGTAAACAGAAAAGTGTTCTGTAAAGCGTTTGCCGTTGTTGGTCTTGTCCGTTGCAGGGTTTTTTTTCCGTCTGTGCATGTATGACAATGTTTTTCTGGAGGCACAAGGTGTAAAACAATTGTAAAATGTCAAGCATAATTTTTTCAGTGAATATTAAATACTTACATTAAAAGAAATGACAATAAATGAATATACCCTGTAAACAGGTGAACTGTCAGGAAGAAAGTCTATCAGGAAGTTTTACACTGAAGGGTGATTTTGTGCACACACATTTTAATGTAGAGGAAATCATTGTTTAGTTAAATTACATGTGCAGAATTAGTGAAATTCAGTGGAATACATGGCAAGAGTAAGCCTCTTTAGTTTTTCCAGAAGCAAATAGTGGACTCGAAATTGCTGCAATCTGATTTTGGCCCGTTTTATAGTAGGCCTTTGTATTATCTTTCTGATTTCTGTAGTAATTCTTAATGTATTCTTAAACATGAGCATCACATTACTAGTTACTCAATATTCTAATGACTGGAAAATATTTTTGCTGTAAATTTATGCATTTTTATTTTTTAAAAGATGGATTTCTTACTTAAAATTTTCTCATATTGGTTTTGTGAGGTTTAGCAGAGGTCGTCTGGGTAGTTCAAAACCGCTGTTGAAGTGTTGCCTGAAAAATGAAGTCAGGCCTCCAGGTTTTTCTGGATAAAAAATAAAAGTTATCCATGGTCCAAGGTCAATGACCTGCTCTGTAGCACTCTCCAGTCCACCTCGGGGCACCTGCTAATGTCAGGCCTCTTTTAGATTCCCCAAATCGCGGCTTACCACTGGTTATTTTCAGCAGCAATAAGTGATACCAGTGACCCGGGAGGTCAGACATGCTGCCTTTTTTTTTCTATACCAGAAGTCAAATGCCATTGCATTGCCCTGGGATCATAGCCTTCAAAGTCAAACTCTGCTTAGGCAGCCATTGAAATCAGACCCCTGAGCCCAGGCAAGGATGCGGATGGAGAAGGATCATGGCCTAGCTGTAACTCAGATGGTAGCCAAGTGGTGGGGGCAAACGCATTTTCTCCCTCCTGTGAAATAGTTAGTTTATTGAGGTCAAAGTATAGTTAACTGTTGTGGCTCAGAAGGCTCATTAAGTTGCACCTAATGGACAGAGTGTTGAATATTTCTGTAAAACTGTGAACACTATGTTTGCGTTTACTTTCCCTGGCCTAATGGCACATGTGGCTCTATTTAGGAAAATGTTTTTTTGGGAAGTCTCGACAGTTTTTGTAGTACTTTTCCACACTAATATGTGATGACATGCAGTCCTTGAACCCATGTAAACATACTTTTAGAAAATTAATAATTAGACAAAGATGTCATGACCAGTATGTGTCACTCCAAAAATGATGGCGGTATACACTGTTTGAAGTACTGTATAAATATATATATATATATATATATATATATATATATATATATATATATATATATATATATATATATATATATATATATTAATTTTTTAGTGAGACCTGAGACCACATTGAAAATCTGGGAATCAAAATCTAATTTAAATCTGAAAATAAGCTAAGTTTTAGGATTCTGAAAAAATTTAAATAAAGAAACATTATGAGGCAAAATGAATAAGAAATGTTTAACAATTTTTAGGTCTTTTTTTTTTAACACCGTGACAATTTTTTATGAAAAATGTCAGATTTCCTTGATGTCATTGAAGCACACAAGATGCTTTTTGGAATATTCTCAAATCATGCTGAATAACATGATCATCTTATTGCTTTGAATTTGTTTAATCATTTTAAAAGAAATGGGCAAAAAAAAATAAAAAGGCTTGTTTTGTGATTATTCGTTTTGTTTAAAAAATAAAAACAATTTTTTTTATGTTTATTGTTAATTTCTCATGTTTATTGTTGATGGAATAAAAATTTATATACAGCTTGAATATTTGACTTTCACAGCTGGGTGGGTCTGAAACGAGATTGGTCAACCTGCAGTGTCATTTGTCCTACCTCAGTCAAACCCATCAGAATAAGAGTTCAACGTGATACATTTTATATTTTATGCATTTGGCAGACGCTTGTATCCAAAGCTAAGATAAAATCCCTCTAGGTGTATGTGTTTTGTTTTCTCTCTGTGTGTTTTCTGTTGCAGGAGCCTGCCCCCATTGGTTCCTCCATTTGCCTTTATTCCAGCCAATCACCGCCTGTCTTGTGTAATCAGCCAATCGCATATGAAGTCCTGAGATCACCTAGGTCTATAAAATCCAAGATGGCTGTGATATGAGGGGACCTGTTTTTTATTGACAAGCCTCTCAGTTTGTTTTCTGTGCTTTGTTTTCTTTTTTTCAACTTTCTAAGGTGCTTGGACCTCTCTGGATACATTATATTTTTGAATTGGGAACAGGTTAGGGGCCCTGCACATGTTGCAACATATAGACCTTAACTCTATATGTTTAGTAACACCAGGTAAGGAGTGGTTGCCACCAACTGTAAGTTTTTAGCTAGAGTAGGCAGATTTATTTTGTGTTTTGTTTTCAGTAAGCCTTTTCTGCCTTTGGTTAGTTGGTTTTTGGTTTTCCTTGTTTCTTTTTGTTGGCAACACTCTCGTTCCCTTTTCAACATTTTAGTGTTTTCTTTTGTTTGATTATATGTATGTAAATACATGGAATTATTCTCAGTAAAGCCTGCTTCTTATGCTTCAAGCCTTGTTGTTGGTCTGCTTTAGCTTCTTTCTGTTTATTTATACAAGGTTGTTCTAGTTGGTTCTGTTCTGGTTTATGTTGATGTCCCTTCGATACCCCTAGATTAATAGGGATGTACCAACTTATTACATGGACAATTCCCCCAGAGCAACCTGGAGTAAAGTGCCTTGCTCAAGGACACATTTTGTTGTCCGTGAAGAACCAGTGACATTCTGATTCACAGTTATGTGCTTTAGCCCACTACGCCATCACCACTCTCCACAATATATAGCTCTTCAGATGGATTAATCTCATTTTTTTATTCAGAACCTTTACATTCTTTCAAACGTTTTTACAGTTGCATATTTATTACAACTCTATTGTCACTTGTTAAGTAACCATACAACGGATTTACTAGTAACTCACCAAATTAATGTGGCATAAACTCGCTATGATGCTGTACCTCCGATTTTAAAAGGCGGGGTGTAGATCATTATAAAAATGTTGTTATGCAAATTAACATAACCAAAAAACATTTGCACATTTCAATACATTATAAGTAACTAGACTTCCATTAATAGCCTACAGTACAGGTTAATGCTGTTATTAAACTGCTCTGTTGTTCCCCTTCTGTCACTCACTCAACGTTGTGTCGGTGAAGTGAGACTAGGGGTCTCTCTTGAGAGCCTCAGTTGCCTCTGAACTTTGAGAAAAGGCCAATGAGAATTGGCGAACAGAATTTGCATGTCCCTCCCCCAGATATACGGGTATAAAAGGACAGAATCTGTTTAGTCAGATTTTTTTCTTCTGAGCAGAGCGGTTTTGTGTTCAGGAAACTACTGTTCCACTGCTGTTCCACTAAGCACCTCTTCAGAGCTTTTGCTGTTGGATCTTACGGCGCATTACCAGTGGCTTTCTCTTCTCTGCACGGCAGTGCAGTCTATGCCCCTGGGCTCTTCGACAGCACTTCTAAAAGAGCAAACACCCTCCAAACACATTGGCGTTGAACATCTTTTTTAAAGACGTGTCTTTTTAAAGATGCTTTTCCGCCTTTGTGTAGATGGATGAGGCAGATATCTCCCCGCTTCTGATGGTCATGGCCGCTGCCTCACGTGTCTGGGCTACACTGAGGCAGCGTTTATGAATGGTTCATGTTCTCATTGTGAAAACATGACCATGGCAACATTGCGATCGCGGCTTTCATGTAAAACCCCACAAACCACCCACCCGCATGCTCGTTTGCAACCGTCCGGGACCAGTCTGATGTGTCTTTCGGAACCCTTAATCTGGATGACAATATCGGCACTGCATCGGACAGCGTTACGGCATCTGACGTTGAGGACTGGGGGTGTAAGCGGCGCCCTGACCCGAGGAACCAATCGTCTTCTACCACCTGCTGTCATAGACACGGTCAACCAAGCCAAAACTCCCTCTACCAGGCAACTCTACACAGTAAAGCAGCATCTGTTCGCAACTGGTGCTCTTCCCGATCAGATTACCTGCAGAAATGCGCAGTCGGGTCAGTGTTCTCATTTCTGCACAGGAGGTTGGAGGGGTGGCAAACCCCCTCCACCCTGAAGGTGTTGTGGACACTATACCGGTCCACCATGATGCAGTGGATGCTAAGCTCTTGCAAGAGCATGACCTGGTCACAAGGTCCCTTAAGAGGTGCCCGGATGCCGAATCCTCCCAGGCATGCCTGTTCCTTATGGGGTTTCTCTGTGCTCCCTGTTCACCCTCGGAGAACCCCCTTCGAGCCACTAGAGTCAGATGATCTATGTGCCGTCCTCTGAAGATGGCCCTCCTGATTCCGCTTGCTTCCATCATGAGGGCCAGGGACACTTGCCTGGAGCCCGGTCTACGTGCTACGTGCCCAAGGTTCCTTCGGCCCCCCTTCAGGGCCAGGCAGTGAACCTGCAAGCAACTGCTCCAGGAGGAGGCAGTCCCAGCCTTATCGTTGCTGTGTCCGGTGCGTGCTTTGCGCACCTATTTTGACCGCACGTGGATCTCTAGGTGATTCCGAGCAGCTCTTTGTTTGCTGTGGCAGACAGCAAAAAGGGACGGTTACTGTCGTAACACCCGTTCCCTGATGGAGGGAAAGAGACGCTGTGTCCCTCTTGCCACAACACCGTACCAACCACTGTTACGGCCGTACCTTATTCTCGGCTCCTTAGTGCAAAACCTGACTAAACAGATGCACGATTCCCTCCTTTTATATACTTATGTCCCAGGGAGAGACATGAAATACTGTTCTCGTTTTCTCCATCAGGGAAAGTGGGTTATGACAGTAACCTAGACGTTCTCTGCTCACTGCTCTAAAGCAGCTGAAATTGCAAACTATAATGGCAAATGGATTTGCACTATACAATACAGATGTGTTCTTTTAGAATGTAGAACCAAAAAAAGAAGAAAATAAACAAAGTATGTGGCATCACATGGCATTAGGTGGCACAAAAGAGAGATGATAATTTTTGGGCAATCGTGTTTAATTTTTTGAACACCGATCACTAATGGTTAGTGAGTCCATCCCTAAACCATCTAATAAAGGTCTGTCTAAAATAGCCAGGTTGTCAGAGGAAAACTTAAGTGAGAACAAAAATCACAAAAAAGCTATAGCAAGCGATAGTGAGCTAAATCAGCAATGCCAATACACTATACAATTGTTAGCTACAAGTGTACTCTCTCAGAACAGTAATGCAGCTGCAGAGCACATCAAAAATGGGCAAGCTAAATTCAACTTTATTGTGTGTATTACATTCGAAATAGTCCTGCACGGGTCCTGTTTTGTAAACCTGCACCCACCCTGCACCCACATTACTTAACACATCACCCGACCCGTAATCCGACAGCAGCACTCATTTAATTCCGCACCCGACCCAGAGCCAGCCCTGCCTAATAAGCACTAGCAGCCACCAGGGGACCCCTCACCACTGATTCAGAATAGACATTATTTGCAATTAATTCATTGCAAATAGCAATGGGCTCACAGACCAGAAATATGCTTGCCAATAGTCTGATGGAACCTGTCAAAACTATAAAAATAATATTGCATATATTCTAAGATCTGATGTGGCGATATTAGTAAGACAGCTGGTTTATTGAGTGGGTGATCCACGTTCGAGTTAACCTTTTGCCAATTTCAGTATTTTCCCATAATCTATCTATGTAAGAAAAGACATACAGTAAACACCACCGGAAAGTCCCTTATATCAAATAAAAATGAAAACAAAAGGTCTGAATAAAGTGTCTAAGGGGACTGTAATATCATTGAAAATAAAAACAGCATTTCGATTTTGATCACTAAAGGTTCCACAGTGCAGAGAAAGGGTGGACGGTGTAAAATGTGTGGTTGGCATATTTTTGTAGTGGCTCGGCATCTCACAAGCCAGCAGAACGAGGGTCGCGGTAACACGTTTCCTGGACCTGAAGAAACTGTTCTCTCAAAAGACGCTCTCGGCATTTGAAGATAACAGTGACGAGGTACCATTACGTGAAACACCATGTGCATTTCTTTCCTCTGTCAGCGATGTAGTTAAGTTCCGTCACAATAGCCTACTTATTAGATTATATACTGTTTTATCAGAGGCGTTTCCAGCATTGAAGTACATCCGGGGCTTAGCCCAGACAATTTTTTTTTTCACACTAGCAACCACTTCTCTGTAGTCTAAAGCTGGTGAGAGGGTATTCTTTGAGTTTTGCTCTTGCTGGGCCTGTTTCTACAGTTCCTAAATCTTCCACTCTAGTACTATCCTCGACTAACTCATCCTCTCTCCTCCCTGAATCATCTGTGATGCAAAAGAACAGATACAGCACATAACTTATTGCAAATCAGCTTCAAACAATTAATTCATCAAGTGCTACCTATTTCAAATTGTAGACCAATACCATTGAAGTAAATGTATTGGGAAGAGCAGATCAGTGGGATTGCCCTAAGATCTATCATGATTCTTGAATTTTCATGCACATTACCATAAAGTCATCACAAAAGAGTTATATTATAGTGAGTAAAGTGAGGTAAAAAAATATTGAATATAAATAATTTATATTTTTTGACATAAATAGTCAAAATGCTGTATAAGATCCTAAGTTAAAGCAATACATGAATGACTTTAGTCAAGTTCATTGACACACCATGGCATCGAACTGTACATAATTCTCAATGTTCATCTGTCAAAATCCTTTCATTAGGAGCATTGGGATAAACAATGTTTCCCTTTTAACTTTCTCTAAAGTAAAGTGACTGATTAATTGTTACCAGTTTCCTTTCCATGATTCTTGCACAGCTGCTGCTGCTGGCTACTTCAGTCTGTAGCTCATCTTTGCTATGCTCTAAAAACCATTTAATCAAATCAAAGTGTATATTTACTACAAAACAAGTCACACATACATTTTATGCTAATGCTTATTGGTTATCCTTAGCGAAAACAACACCTGATAAACAAGAAAAGTACACTCCAAACGAGACTCGAACCGCAGTCTCCAGCATGAGAGGTGAATGCGCTAACAATGAGGCTAGAGGCTACATCATGTAACAACAGTCGGTAGTGGACCTCTTGAGGTTTAGCCTACTGTGGGTGAAAGCCAGCCAGATGATGATCTTCAGACTTTAAGGATAAAAACAAATGTGAATTCTTACCCACTGACTTCTTTTGGAAAAATCCCCAAAGCCTCATTTGCTTAATTTTTGCTGTCTTTCCTGCTAACTGTTGTTAACTCGCCACTAAGTAACGTTAGTTGATGTCAACAACTATGCAAGCTCCTCCCCTACCTGCTGCATATTCAACAGAGAGGAAGAAACGGAGTCGCCCATAGGCTACTGACAGCAAAGGAATTTATTCTATAGGCTAGATTATGCCTATGTCTATTTTTACAGGCTGTATGCAGTATGTGCAAAGCCAAAGCACAATGAAATAAGGCAACTTATGATTGCAGGGGTTTACATAGGCTTTCGTCCGGTTTCATATTTGTCAGTCAACTTTTCAAAATACATTCGGGGCTACACTCAAAACATTCGGGGCTGAAGCCCCGGCAAAATCGTCTGTCACCGCCTCTGTGTTTTATTATACACCAGGGTGCAAATACCATATGTCACTATTTACAGCAAGTGTTCGGCACCATACCTTAATTTGGTAATATTATTATTTCTTATTAATTTGCAGAGAATTCCATTTATTAATTTATGTATATGATGTGTGTTTGGTTTGTTTAATAATTGTGTTCTTTTGTTTTTGTACTTCTGAAGTTGTTATACCTGTTCTAATAAACTGCTGTTGATCGTTTTGCATTTTTAAGTTAAGTTTTAAATAAATAGACTTGTTTATTTGCACATTTTATAGTTGTACTTGTAGGTAGGTGGGCCCATTTTAAAAACCTGCTTAGGGCCACCAAAATTCTAACCCGACCCGTCTCATTTAACATAAAGAGCGCAATCCGAACCGCACCCCCTTTAAAATAAATCTACTACATCATAGTCAAATTGTTTTATTTTCTCATGCCAAACAAGCAATCAAACTAACATTAGGCACTCTGAGTTGGAGCATTGAAGAAAAATAAACATGTAGCCTAACGTTGTGGTTATAATTAACAGAAAAAGATTATTTTACATTTTTAAAAATAGCCTTGGCTAATTGACCTGCAGTCCGCCTGTGCCTATTGATTCATGACACGCACCCGGACCGCAAATGAAAATGCAAATATTTTACCACCTGTTACATCAAATATTAGCGGTCAACCCGTATACATAAATGTCCCACTTCACCTGTATACATTTAGATACATTTTTCATAATTTGCAGCACAACACTGTAATATTGTATTCAAGCTACATCATTATAAACTGTATGTTGCTCCGTTCAGATGGTGGGCTGTCGGAAATAAATAAGAAATAAAGTTGAAATAAATATGCAACTGTCAAATGTTTGGAAGAATGTTAATGTTCTGAATTAAAGGGGGCCTGGGTAGCTCAGCGAGTATTGACGCTACCATCCAGTTACCATCTCTGGAGCCGCTAGTTCGAATTCAGGGTGTGCTGAGTGACTCCAGCCAGGTGTCCTAAGCAACAAAATTGGCCCGGTTGTTAGGGAGGGTAGAGTCACATGGGGTAACCTGTGGGGCACGTGGTGAGTTGTGCGTGGATGCTGCGGAGAATAGGGCGAGCCTCTACTATGTCTCCGCATTAACGCGCTCAACAAGCGATGTGATAAGATGCGCGGATTGACGGTCTCAGACGCGGAGGCAACGGAGATTTGTCCTCCGCCACCTGGATTGAGGCGAGTCACTACACCACCACGATGACTTAAGGCGCATTGGGAATTGGGCATTCCAAATTGTGGAGTAAAGGGGAGGAAAATATATAATGTTCTGAATTAAAAACTCAATTAATGCATCTGCAGAGCTGTATCGTGATGAACTCTTGTTCAGATGGGTTTGATTGAGGCAGGTCAAATGACAGTGCAGGTTGACCAATCACGTAAATTTTTTTTTAAACAAAACGAATGTTCAAAATACAAGCCGTTTTTCTTTTGAAAAGAAAATACACAATTCAAGGCAAATTTTGTTTTTGTTTTTAATTTCAAAACAAAAAAACAAATGACATGGCCAGAGTCTTTCATTTTCTCGTTATTCCTTTCCATATAAGAAATTAAATGGTCAAGACATACACGGACCTTTCAATAGTTATTTTGAACCCCACTGTATATGTTGAATGTGTTTTTATTTTTTTTATCTATAACAATATGTACAAAAAATTTGCCACTTTCTTAACAACTTTGGCCTCTGACTCCTCATGCACTCTGACCTCTTTTTTGTTTCTGCTCACAAACAGGTCATAAGGGCCTGTTTGGATTGTAAAGTACCTTGAACACTAAAAAAAACCTACATGGAGCCAATTTTTGAAACTAAATCCTGGGCTGAGTAACATCAACTACACACATGTCTCTTTTGGTCCCTCCCTGGATGTCAGTCTGTGTGTTCTTTCCCTTTCCTGTCCCCTGCCCACCCCTTACAATATGCAGGAAATGGTGTCTGGCCTCTTGACAGATAATGTGACACACACGTGTGCAGACGGAAACTGTGGCTGTGAGCCACAAAGGGCAACAGAGGGTCCTGGCCCCTGATAACATCAGGGAAAGAGAAGAGAAAAGAGGTGTCTACGGGAAGCTGCCAGGTTTGGGAAGGCCTGGAGAATCCCGGTTATCTCCCAAAGGAGTCAGGAGTTCGGAGTGTGGCCCTCCCCAGCAACATGCCGAGCGATGGAGTGCTGGGACCTTTGTTTGTCATCATCATTTCCCCTTCATCCTGTGTCATGACCTTACAGAGTTCATTTCAAACTGAGAAGTCATTGACTGGTATTCTCGCTCAACCTAAAGCAATCCTTAAAATCCTTGGCTCAACTATGGAATACAAAGCAAAGGCACCATGTTGTAATTTCAACTGAGATATAACTCATATTTCCTCTAAATCTTAACATGTCAAACAATGCTCTTTTGGCGAGAGTTGGTGAAGGGTTGGTTTCCGGTGAAATTTTTATTGATTTAAATGATTTCAAATTGGTCGTATAATGTAATGCAAGTTCCACATAATGTGTTTTGAACATTACAAATTGTATTTAAATGATGAAGTCTTTACACTGTAAAATCTAATTACTTACATAAGTAAACATACTTATTTGGCTAATGTAAAGTGAACTTATTTACAGTTTACTAGTTACAAATCACAGTTTTTATTTAATTATTTAAGTTGTGTTATAGCAGGTCTTATACAGTACAAAACAAATTATTACTGGACTCTCGTTTAGCCATATGGCTGTCACAAACTTTTCTGTGTTTTTCCCTGTCTTTTTCAAGAGATTCTTATGTTGAAGTCACCTTCTGCACTTCATTTACCATGATGCCTGGTTATCATCCTCACCTGTCCTCCTTCATCATTGTGTTCAGCTGTTTTGTGTTTACCTTAATTTGTGACTATATTTATACCTTCATGTTCAGTTATTAATTGCCTAGTCTTGTCCATAGTAGCATTGAAGCAAAGTAGTTAAGTTGGTCTTCAAGCTATGTGTTATTTGTGAATTCTTCTGCTTCATTAAATACTGCATTTGGATTCAATAACTTCTCTTTCTCTTGGTTCATTGCTGCAATGGAAAACCCTTTGATTCTTTTTATTAATGACAACTTTAGGATTTAGTGGGGGAACAGTTACTTAAATGTGCAGTATGTAAGATTCAGAAACTCTTGTTATTAATGGCACCTGTGGCCGTTAAGTGAACTGCAGCTAGCTACCTCCAAACAATACTCCATAGGGATGCGAGCGAGCCAAAACATTGGCCTAACGTACAAAGAGACTGAACGTGTCAGAAATACAGCTGACAAGAATGTGGGTCTCCTTGATGATTTATGTAAGAGGCTACCGCTGTATTGTCCACCGCACCAAGACATGACAGCCTCAGGAGGAGGTATTTCAGGGCCAGAAATACAGCCATCAACCTGAGACAGTGACTGTGACAACCGAGCTGACGACCCTCCTATCCCCTTAAGCTGGACGACCACTTAAGGCCGCTACCCCGCCCATCAGGGACGCGTCTGTCATTAGCAGCCTGCGACAACAAGATGCACCTAGAGTGGGACCCAAGGCAGAAAACCGGGGTCTGAACCACATAGAAAGGGAACGAAGCCTGAGGCGCGTAACCCTATTTAGCCTAGGGGTTTTGGCCCTTGGAAGAAATCCCCTGGCTTTTGGCCACAACAAAAAAACGGTCTCATGAGCAGAAGGTCCAGAGGGATCACTGTGGACGCGGTCGCCCTGAGACCTGGAAATCGTTGATACTGATAACAGTGCAACCTTGACCTAGCCTGACTTTGCTCAGGGTGATCTGAATGGACTCAATACTAGCGGGAGACAGTTGTGCCCGCATTGTGATTGAACTCCATACGATGCCCGGATAGACAGTGTTCTGAGTGGGAGAGAGGACGCTTTTTTTGGCGTTGAGCCTCAACCCCAGAGAAACAGATGAGCTAAGATGATGTCCCTGTGCTGAACTGCCAGTTCCTGGAACTGCGCTAGGATCAGCCAGTCGTCTACATAATTCAGAATGCAGATGCCCCGGAGTCGCAAGGAGCCAACGCTACATCATGCATTGTGAATGTACGGGAAAAAGGGCTAGGCTGAGTGAAAGAACCTGACCCTGGAAGACTTCGCCCCCAGAAGTGAACCTCAGGAACTTTCCATGTTGTGGCAGAACTTCTAAATGAAGTATAGAAGTGAGTCATAAGATCGATGGTGACCAGCCAAACGAGTTGTAGGGCTTGAGACACGACCGTCTTGACAGGCATCATCTTGGACTTGAACACCCACGGGTAGTTCAAGCTTTAAGATCTAAGCCAGACGCCACCTCTCACCCTCCATGGGTGAAAGTATTTAGTGTAATAACCTAACTCTCTCTCTGGAAGGGGAACACATACCATGGCCCCTTTAACCAGGAGATTGAGTTTTTTGTTTTTACAAAAAAGAAATCCGGTTTACGGTAGTGAGAACACGCCGTTGAAACACGGAAAAGCGGCGAGTGAATTAAATCCTTACGCCCTTATAAGACCCACAGAAAAGAATATATCCGGCAGAAGTTTCCACGCTGCCAGGATCTCTGAGATGGTTATTATATTTGAACACTTCCTGTTGAGGGGTTGTCGGGTGTTTCGCGTCCTGAATAAAATGCAGGAACAGCGAAAACACCCAATTTTGACGGAAGCCTCTGCAACCCGAAACACCAAGAGGTGGCGGGAATGGAGGAGCTTCGAGGGGGTACCGGGAGGGGTGAAGTGAAGCACGCGCCCCGTCCCGAGGGGAGCTACCCCCTAATCTAGGCGCAAGACCGTCAGGGTTTTCTCTTACTAGAAATGATAGCCCTGAGGTCTTGCTTCGGGGGCTGGTGAGGGAGGCGAGACTGTCCTCAATCCCTGGGAGGAGGAGCACGACTCGCCACGCTTTGCTTTTGAGCCTCCGTTCAGACAGGACTGAGGCGGGTCTGAGGCTTGCTCGTCAAGCGCAGAACCCACACTCAGGTCGTCCGGGAGGTCATTCTGGTACGCCTGTAAAACAGTATGGTGTGCAGAGCAGCACCAGACTGAACTGCTGCTTGATAAGCCCTTCCCAAAAAAGTGGAGGTTGTCCTACAAGGCTTTGAGGGGAGAGAGGGCTTCTTAAGTGACGATGCAGAGCACGGCGAGAGATAGCCCGCAAGCCTCTCTTCGACCGGCGGAATCACTGAATACCCCTGTGCCTCATATCGAATATAATGACGAATATAATGACGTCGAGGGTATGTGAACACGGGAAGAAAAAAAAAATATATATATATATATATATATATATATATATATATATATATATATTTTTTATTTATTTATTTATTTATTTATTTTTTTTTTTGGGGGTTCCTCCATGAGCGAAAAAGCTCTTCATGGAGGTTATCAAAGAAGGTAAGGGACTCATGAGGCGTTCCCTTTCTTAGACTGGAAGATACAATCTATCCCCTAATTTGGAGGGTTTGGTGTCTCTTTTTCGCGTGGCCAGTCCAATCTGGCAACGGCTTGAGTAACAACATCGAGCAATTCCTCCGTAGATTTTTTTATCGCGGATGGAAAGCTCGGAGGCTTTGATTAGGTTTTAAAATAGATATTTAATTCATGGTATGAACAATTTAGCAGAATAAATTGATGAAGTTAGACTTTTCACCAATGCCTGACTATCAGTGAACAGTGAAAGACATCTGCAACATGGCCAAAATCTCGGGTATACTTTAATTTTTTTTCTTAATTTGAACCATGGTGATATCTATCATAAACATGAAAATCCCTGTTTTGACGTGAAGGATAAACTCAATGAAAAAGCGAAATTATCCTCTGGTTTCACAGTTGCACAGAAATTTCGTTTATGTCTACATTTTTTCCAACCTCGATTTTTTTTTGTTATTTTACCTTTTACAGGTTTTTACAGGTTTTGCAATTATGACCTGTACAAATGTTTAAGAAAGTGTTAAAGTCCCTGTAAAGGCAATTAAAAAAAATCTAAACGCATTATAAATGTTAAAAATGTATTGCTAAAACACATTACAAAGACTGAACTGTGAAGTTCCGCTGTCGCCATATCTGTTTCCGGTTTACTTGCGCGTCGGCCAAAATGTCTGTTTTTACTCGATGTCTCCAGAATCTTCCGAAAATACGCGTCAGCGATGTTCATCGCATTGTTGATGCCTGGTCCCCTGCTCCAACAAGCAAGAGGGACAAGGGCTTTAAACTCTACATATCGAGTTATCTGCACAACTACAGTGGTAAGTATTTTAATCTAATGTGGTGTGCCCGCAGATAGCGGCTAAGCTAGTTCGCCACGTGTCCATTTTTAATGTAATGTTAGTATAGAAGCTTGTTTTTTCTTAGTTTTAAAGCAGACTGTTTGTTAATTTTTGTGATAATTGTAATATCAATTATATTAAGTTGCTCTCCTCTCGGTTTCTAATAAAGATCATGGCACAGGTGAAGTCACTGTCAGGGCATTGTGCTACAGGTCCATGAGGAAAGCAGATAAACCTCACAGTTTGAGTGTATGGTGAAGCTAGAATTGATAAGACCGCAGTTATAGGCTTGTTACTTTAATAGCCCGATGTTCCTGGGGACTCGGCTAAGGTTATTCATGTTGAACGCAAATCAAATGAAAACAGTTATTGTAGGCAGGTAAGTTTCCCTAGCTGGTCCCCTCCGGGTAAAATGAGTTCTTATTCAATTTTCAACTCAGTCATTCGTTTAAGATGCAATCTTGTGTTATAAGTATTAGGCTATCATGATTATACAGTGAGCAAGCTATATAAATAAGTATTTAATATAATAAAAGTGTAGAGCAACAACCAAGGTTGTAAGGTAAAGGCTGAATATTATAGATTTATTACAATATGTTGCATGTTTGAATTAAAATACCTGTGGATATGCCACTTCCCACTCATGAAAGTTTTATGTTATTCAAAGGAGCACACTCTCTACAAAGGCCTGACTGGAGATTTGCCTGATCTATCCATCCTTCAGGTGAGTAGGGATATAACAATAGCAAATTTCACTGTACAGTATGATATATCAACCAAAATCTATATACCAATATTTCAATATTTTCTTTTTCCTCCCCTTTTACAAACAAATATTCTGCTTCAAAGAGAAAAAAAATGAAATTGTTGTTAACATAAGGGTTCTTCATTATCAACTTGTATGCCATGCATAACATACTGTGGATAGAAATTACAGGGAAAGTTACTGGTATGATAATTGTGGTTATATTATATTACTATTATATTTAGTGTATTGCTAATCAATATATTGTTACTTCCCAGGTGACAGCGGCTCACTTATAGAGCAGGTGAAGCAAGTTGGGACAATGTTGAAGACATTTGCTCGCACTGGGCAATCAGGTACAACTTGCAAACAACACCTGTGGTTGTTGGTTTAATTCCCACTGGGGCCACCTGTACATGTAGTAGACCTAGATATAATGTCATAGTTAAGTAGTTGAAGGACCAGGACTGACTACTTTATTCTTTTATTCTGGGAATCCCTGTAGGTGCAGATCAGACCCTAATGCTGCGACGTCTTGGAGAGTTTGGTGATGTTGTGCGTAGCATGGTCAACAAAATGGAGGCTATGCTGCAACATTTCAGTTCAATGTGTCTGTTGGAGAGTTATCCCTGCCAGGGGATCTGTTACTCCCCCCTAGACACCCAGGAAGATTTTGCGTTGCTTGACAACAGTTTGAGGCAGGATAAAGAGCTCCAGCAACGATTTGTAAGTGTGCTGATTTCGTTTATAACGCCATAGGGTAATCTAAAAAGTAAAATTAAGATTTTCTACAGTCTGAATCCTGTCACATTTTAAATTTATGAGAAGCTTCAGAGAAATGTAATTCGTAACACTTTTTTTTGTATTTTCAGCTTCGGTTTTTGGCAATCAAATGTGGGAGGGACCTAAAGACAACGTGTGGCGAATGCTTCAGAGTATCTTCTCTAATCACCTTTCCATCAATACAACCTGGACTGGTGTGGGGGATAAAGCATGTTTTAGAGACATGTTCCTGAAGACCATTGTTCAAAGTAAGTTGGATATTTTTTTTTATATTTAAGTAGATGTGTATGACCTTATGCCATTCAAATGGAATGACAGATCTTTATTTTCTACAGGAGCCATCTGGAAGAACCCAGCAACCACAGCCGACCCCTTAAACCTAGGCTGACTACTGACACCCCAGCATCACTGACAACTGGAACCCTTTCTTTATCCTGCAGTCAGTAACATCAAGACCCCTAAAAAAGCCTGCTAAAAGTGTCAGACTACACTCACCCAATCCACACTGTTCACTGTGGAAATTGCTCTTTTTTTTTTCTTTCTTTTCTTTCCTCTCGTGACCCTGCTTTGAGGGCAGCTCCTTGGATGAATATGGGATGGTTTGTCCTTTTATACAGGCGCACAAGGAATCACTGAAGATATGCCAATTTGCACTGCCTCATTCTGGAGGTCGGGGAAAACCGGTGATTCTTAGCCCACTACGCCATGCAGACCCCAACCACTCCAGACATTCTGATTGGCTGTGTTCTCTACAGCCAGATTTTCTGCTGTTAATTGTATTTGTTCCCACTTGTTGTCATGTGTAAGTTGAATGTCAAAATTTATATTATACCTGTTATCCCGCACATTCTTTGATGCCAAAGATCTAAATTATTTCATATACAATTTGCTGCTTATTTCATTGTTACAGTGCTTAACTATTCTATTTTTAAATATAGCTTGTAAATCCTAGATTATACATCTAATACTTGATATCTGCACATTATCTGGTATCAAATATTCTACTTACCATGACTTTAGTATTGGCTTATTTCATTCCGTCAGTGCTTAATGATTCTATTTTAGTTTGTAAATCCTATTTCATACCTCTGATACTTGATATTGCACATTAACAAGTACCAAAAATTCTACTTTCATTCCGTCACAGTGCTTAACTGTTATTCTATTGTTAAATATAGCTTGTAAATCCTTGTGCCACAGGTCAGCATTGCAGTTATAATGGTATATTCTACTCCAGAGCTTTACTCTAAATTATTACCACTTAACCTATTGTTAGAAACGACTTGTAAATATTATGTTATACCTCAATTTATTTGGTATCCTGCACTTTCTTTGGTACCAAATATCCTCATTGCTTATGTTTACTGGTAATTCTTTTCATCCCAGAGCTGACCTCTTTATATTATTAACAATTATTGTAAGTGTTACAATAGTGTTTTTGTTTTTTAAAAATGTTTGTATTTTTCTGTTATTTATATTTCAGTGATATATATATACAATAAGCGGCGGCAGATCGCTCGAAAAAAGCGTTTGCTTCCGACGCTCCGCGGAAGGTCCGCCTTCGATATAACGGCGGCGGAACAGCGGATGGCCAGCGGGCCGGCCGCGGCATGCTTTTAAAAAGCAGCTGTCGCCGGCGGTGCGCCGTCAAACGTGTTTGCGATATCGCCATTCTGCCGCTTCTACTGCCTCCGGAGCACTGCCAGCGGCCCGCCGACTTATTGCTATCTGGGATTGAGCCCTGCTACAAATATTGTATTATAAAAGATGCTAAGTCTGCCACAACCCGTTACAACAGGCCAAATGTCAGTGTTTAGGAGAAACCATTTGAAATTCTGACACATTCTCATATTCAGTTTATTTGTTCTAGTTTACAAGGCACTTGTAAAGACTTTTTGTGAGCACCTATATAAATAAATGAAGGTTTTCAAGAAACTTTCCCACTTTCTTTTACAAAAACATCAAACATTGGGAAATTAATGTAATCAGTGTAGGTTTAGATGGTAAGAGGTTTGTGGTGGCGGCAGCAGTGGCCGCCGGCCAACATTTCCAGTAGGCCGCTGCATGCGCATGATTGGGGAGAAATCTCACTCCAGGCAAATCACCAAAGTTGGCAACCCTGTATATATATATATAACTCTCTACATCCCATCCACCACTGCTAGCTTTTCATTTTAAAGAGAGAGTCCCCCTGTGCTGTTTAAAGAGATATTTACCTCCACTTGAATTTAGAGAAAGTTGTTTGCTGGAACACGCCCAGGTTCTCACTCTTTCCTCTTTACTGGATCAGACTGATGGCCTCAAGAGCTTATTTCTGAGAGTGAACAAATTTGATTAAGGGTTGTTTGCTGAGTCACGCCACACGTCTTAATCTTTTGTTATCACATGTTACGCAACATGAAACAAGGCTTGTGAAATTGATAAATGCTAGTTTCATAAATCACCCATACTTTCCTCTTCCCCTTATACGGTAATTGACCTAGTTGCATCTACTTACTTAAAGGGCAGACTGGTCTTTAATGTGGGCAACTTGCGGCAGAGTTTGTGTCTGGCCACTTGGTCAGGGAACTCAACTAGCACAGCAAAAGAGAGGTAAATCATGAGTGTGTTTTAAATGCAGGCTATAAACTAAATCTACTGACATTTCCCAACTGAGTCAGTTTACATTCCTGCTTCCCTAATTCTGTCACTCCCCTAGTTCTTCTAATGTGCCAGTAAATCTTTCAGGCAAAGAAAAAGCAAGGAGACTGATTCATGAGCCTTGCAAGGTGTTGTGCCTCATCAATGTTTAGCTTAAAAATCTGGTTCCACTTGTACATTTTAGCTAGCACAATCATTAGTGTTCTGTGAGGCATGGCAGCCATAAGGCAATCCTTTTCAGAGGGGTTAAAAAACACTAGAGCAGCCAAGTCTGTAAATTCAACTGACAGTTCTTACATATCTGTAGTTGTTTTTGTCATTCTGCCATACTTGTATTTGTACTCTTCTTTAGCCTTGAAGAAAACTTGCCCAAAGCAATGAGAGGTTGTGATCTTTTTCAATAAAGCTACAAGAACCACCTTCCTTGGCGAAGGTTGATCTCATTAGAAGACAATTCCCATGTCCTCAGTGCTCAGAGTTTTTCAGGAAGAATTTAAGAGGGGGAATATTATTTTGTCCCCCGTGGTCGTACATAACTGAAGTGGATGGGGCTGGAAATAGAGGTGTTGGTTAAAAAGTTTAGCTGATTTTTAAACTGCAGTCCCTCTACCGTAAGCATGGCTTGATTTATGGGAGTCTCTAATTGTATCTCTGCCCTGATCAGTGGTGCCTTTCACCCTTCTCTCATCACCAGCTTTAAACTTATCAGGTTCTTTCAGGGCCTGTCGTTAATCCTGGGACCTACAAAGGAAGGTACGGCTGCAGAGAATTAGGGATTTGGTTCCTCCGCCCTCTGCTGTCCCCATGCTGACTGATGAATGATAAACTGATGAGCAGGCCTAATCCAGAGGAACCCACTCCTGCTGGCTGCCTTTACATCCCCTATAAAGATGTACTCCTGGGTGGAAATTTGCCATGAAATCGGGGACAGGTTTGTGAATATTTCCTTACATGACACTTTAGGGAGTGGATGAGTACAGTTGACCTTCAGTCCTGAGGCTTGAGAGCAACATTACCTTGTTATGTTTTGTTGCATGAAAGTGAGTGGGCCATAATGGAGCCATCATGGCATTTCTGCATTGGGGGCAGTTGGCGCTGTTGAGCAAAATGCATGGCATGATCATAAACTAATTTTAAATTTGTTTTATGTCCATTATAGAATAAAACCGTGTTTGTATATATATATATATATATATATATACACATCGATCAGCCACAACATTAAAACCACCTGCATAATATTGTGTATGTCCCCCTCATGCCGCCAAAACAGCGCCAACCCGCATCTCGGAATAGCATTCTGAGATGCTATTCTACACACAATTGAACAGAATGGTTATCTGAGTTACGGTGGACTTTGTCAGTTCAAACCAGTTTGGCCAACACAAACACAACACAAAAGGTAATATTAGAAAGTAGTAGGCCACGTCCAGACTAATCTATTTAAGTCAGAAAATGGTTTTCACACACATTCAATGTGAAAGTTTTCAAACTTTCCAAAGTATAGTTTTGAAAGTCAATTTTTTTTTGGTGGAAGAAAATGCTGTTTAAGTTTGGATGGGAGATGTAAAAATAGCAAAACTAATACGTTTTCAAATAAAAACGTATACGTTTTGATGTGGCCTTAGTCTCAGTCACCATTCACTTTCATTTCATCTTTTTTTCCTTCCATTTAATGAAAGTAAATGATGATTGAGGCCATCATTTTGCCTAGCATATCTTTTAGTGTTCAACAAAAGAAAGTCATACAGATTTGGAACAACCTGAGAGTGAGTAAATTATTCCACTCTTTTCATTTTTGGGTGAACTATACCTTCCATTTTTTCACTCATTTACAGTGAGTTTAAAACCTACTGCTACTCACAACCTACAGTTAGGCCAACACCCCTTATTTTATCTGTTGGTAATGATATAGTAAAGTTGTAAATTGTTATATGATCATTTTGAAGCTTCAGGTGACACTTGGGGCAAGATATAAACCAATGAGAGTCCTCTTTATGATATTACCTAAGGCTTGCCACATTCGCTATGGCAGGTTTATAATTCTAATTGCACATAATTATCATCTTGTCTTTGTAAATTTGATGATAATAACATGGTTTGGCAGTAAAAGTGACAAACCTATCCCCACTGTGTGGAGGGTCTTTTGTTAGACGCTATGCTAAGTAGCAGTGATGGAAGCCTTGATGACAGCTCTGCATACTGAGTCATGTAAACCCATGGCAATATGCTGTCATCCCTAGATAAGCAGACAGGTACAAAGCAAAATGGGGAATGAACCGCCAAATCGACTAATAGACTAGGTGGCATCGCTCCTCTGAGGAACCCTCTGGCTTCACTCCTCTGAGAAACACTTTGCCTTCAGGGAATGTTTTTTCTTGGTGTCTAAGCTAGTGCAATCAGTCATCTAGGGAAAGAAGAAAGTGATCTATATGTCGACATAAGATGACATATTCTTTTTAGATGTCTCTTTCCCCTTTGTCTGAATGAGGGGAGGGCAGGGAGCCAGACTGAGAGAAAGCGGCAGAGATTGAACATATGTCCGAGATCACAGGAGTGACCATCATTATTTTTTCCTGTCAACATCATGGCATCCTGTTTAGCTCATAGTGATAGAGAACAACCCATTCCCACTCACATCAAACATATGGAGAGACAATGACATCAGATATCCTCCAAAAAAATGTGTCTTACAGCAGTACACGCACATACCAAAGATTTCTGCGATCATATGTTGGAATATGACTCAGCAATGTTTTTTTAGTGGAGTGATAATGTGGTATGTTGGCTTTTCTGCCACTCACAGACTGTAGGCAGCTGCGGCAAACATACATAATGGTCGTATTCAAGTCGTAAAAGGCTTACGCTTAATCCTCTGTTGTTGCTTTTCAAAGCCGCCTTTATGGTCTCTAAACCATCGCAGTGGTTGATGATGGCCGCTGCAGAAAACGGCTGGCCAACATTCTGTCTCCTTTTTCATCTTCAGTTCTTCTCACCAGTTTATTGAGATCTCCAACTTCTGGCTGTCTGCATGACAGTCTGTTGTGATCTCTATGACAGTATCTGATCCCCAGGGGGCCCGTAGAAGAACACACTCACAGCAGCACACATATGTGCATGCACACACATATAGCAACCCCCCATCTCTGTCTCCTTTCTCCACCTATCTCCCTTGTTCTATGTCTTTCTCTCTCCATCTCCCTCTCGAATACAACAATTCTTTCTCCCTCTCTCCCTCCTTCTCCCTCTTGATGTAACCTCTCTGGCTAGACACAAAGAAAGTGAGAGAAGGGCCCTTTAAGTTGCAGATTGAGATCTCAAGTGCTGACACAAGAGGAGGGCTGATGGGGCTCTAGAGTAATGTCTTTGTATTATGCTCATGGTCTCATGGTGCACACGGCTGCTAGATTACACTCTGATCTAATGCTGACAAAAATAACCAGAACTAGCAGCACAAGAAACAGTCTCCATCATGGCTTAGAGAGAGGCTACTGAATATCTCAGCCACTTCAAGTGGAATTAAAAAGTGATCTTTGCATGCTAATTAAATGTTGTAGTATAAAAATGAACAATATACAGAGGATAGATGAATATCTTTAGGTCTCCTGATGGTCAGTGGAAGTTTTCCAAGTATTCTCCCTTTATGATTAAACTTTATGGTTTCAAAGACCATGTATTTAGTTTTAATTTTGATGTTTTCAATTCATATCTGTTTACATGTGTCTGTGGTAACGCGCTCAACAAGCCACGTGATAAGATATGCGGGTTGGCGGTCTCAGACGCGGAGGCAGCTGGGATTTGTCCTCCGCAACCCACCGCGTGACCACGAGGACCTAAAAGCACATTGGGAATTGGGCATTCCAAATTGGGGAGAAAAAAGAAAGAAAAAGCAAAACTTTGGGTTACAGTGAAGCACATTCAATGCAAGTGAATGTGGCCAATCCGTAAATGTTATAATACTCACTATTTCAAAAGAATAGCCACATGACATAAACAATGTGTGAGTTAAAGGAATAGTTTACCCACAAAATTTACATTTTCTAATTACTCACTGATGCTATTTGAGATTTGTATGACTGTCCTTCTTCAGCAGAACACAAATTAATATATTTAGAAGAAGATAGAGCTGTGTCAGGTCCTTATAATGGAAGTACACAGGTGCCAGCACTTTGACGGCCTAAAAGTCACATTAAGGCAGCATAAAAGTAATACATGCAACTCCAAATGATCAATGAATGTCTTCTGAAGTGAATCAATAAGTTTATGTAATAACAAGTCGATAATAAACCTTTTTTACTTTAAATCGGAACTTCCATTCAAGGCTATGATGCTGTTTGAAATCGTGACTCTTGTTCTTCTGTTGTAAATAAGCACCACTTCCGAATTCTCATATTAAATTGCCGACATGCTTACTTCACGCTTCGCATCAGCTGCTGGCAGGAACCAAAAAAGTTTATAATGTTTTAATTATCGATTTATTTTTTACACAAACATATTGATTTGATTCAGAAAATATTAATTGATCAACTGCAGTCATGTGGATTACTTTTATGCTTCCTAAATATTACTTAATATGGTCAGTCAAAGAGCTGGCACCCTTGAACTTCCATTATAAGCACTTGACAGAGCTCTTATCTTCCTCTAAAAATGGTATGCTCTTATTTTCCTATTTCTTATGCTCTGCTGAAGAAAGACTTTTAATTTAAATTTTAGAGTGATACAATTGCTTACTAACCTTTTTCTGTGTAAAGTTATAGCAAATTTTACAACTTTTAACAAACCCGAAAACGACTAAAAACTACTGTTACAGCTCAAACAATAATATTGAGTTTTAACCGAAAAATGTATGTAAGTGCTTTTATAAAATAAAATGCTTCATATTTCTGCCTTATATACCCTTATAAACCCTTATTTAAATTGGCCCCATTCACTTCCATTACCTTACATTATTTCAATCTTTGCTTTTTTCAGACGAAATCTAGTCGAAATCTGGTTTTGTGGTCAACATCAAGATTTCTCTACAATTGCTGTCTATTGAACTTAACTTTTATTGAATCTGCTATATTCCTTTAACAGAGGAAAGAAATCTGCCCTTGTCAAGCAATTTTGCCGGATCTTTAATGTATTACATAATGTATTTTTCATTCATAGACATACACTTTGTCACGTTCCCCAGTTGTCTGCCCTGTGTTCTGTGTCTCACCAGTCTATTGTTTAGAACTACATTTCCCACAATCCACCTGCCATCATCACTGCCATTTTGTGTCATTGTTCACACCTGTTTATCATTTGTAATCATCCTGTCCTTGTGTATTTATACCCTGGTTCTTTGTTCTGTCTTTGTCAATCGTTGAATGTTTGTGAATGTAGATAGCCTGGTCTGTGGTCCCTGCCCGAGTTCTCTGTTCTTGTTTATTTCCCCATTGAGGGCTTTTCTTTGTATTTTGTTAGTAATAAAGTAAGCTGCATTTGGATCCTCAACCTTCGTTTGCCTTCATTGCCTTACATTCGTGACAGAACAATAAACCACCACATGGATCTAGCAGCTTGCTCGGTGAATTTCCGGCTCCTTTGCCTCAGGCAGGAGGACTGCCCTTTAGAGGACCACGTCCAAGATTTTCTGGAGCTGGCACGCATCTCTGACTTCCCGGACTACACTCTGGTGGCATTCTTCAGGGGTAACTTACACGAGTCTCTGAGGGAACTGTTGCCACCAGCGAATGGTTGCTGGACACTCCTCAGTTTCATGGAGGAGACCTTGCGAGTCAGCGGATCACCGCTCACTGTGGACGTACGGGAGGATGATGCTGCCACTCCTCCCACAGTGTTGGTACTCCATTCGCCCGTGGTTCGTCCCTTCACGCCTGCCCCGGTCAGCGAGCCAGAGCCCACGCCTGCCCCGGTCTGCGAGCCAGAGCCTGTAGCCATGACCGTCCAAGAGCCAGCGCCAGTGGTCATGCCCGTCCAAGAGTCAGCGCCTATCGAGCCTCCCAAGTCTCTCCTCCTCCCAAGCTTTCCAGAGCTCTGCCTCCCGAGCCTTCCAGGGCTCCGCCTCCCGAGCCTTCCAGGGCTCCGCCTCTCGAGCCTTCCAGAGCTCCGCCTCTCGAGCCTTCCAGAGCTCCGCCTCTCGAGCCTCCCAGGGCTCCGCCTCTCAAGCCTTCCAGGGCTCTGCCTTTGTGCCCCCTTGGACTTCCTGCCTGCCCTTTGTGCCCCCCAGGACTTCCTGCCTGCCCACTGTGCCCCCTTGGACTTCCTGCCTGCCCTCTGTGCCCCCTTGGACTTCCTATTTGCCCCTTGTGCTCCCTTGGTCTGTCTGTTTGCCCCCCTTCTCTCCTTGGATGATATTTTTTTTTTTTTTTTTTTTTTTCTTGGAGTATTCCCTTTTTTCTGAGGAGCGTCTGGAAGCTGCTCCTTTGAGGGGGGGCTATGTCACGTTCCCCTGTTGTCTGCCCTGTGTTCTGTGTCTCACCAGTCTATTGTTTAGAACTACATTTCCCACAATCCACCTGCCGTCATCACTGCCATTTTGTGTCATTGTTCACACCTGTTTATCATTTGTAATCATCCTGTCCTTGTGTATTTATACCCTGGTTCTTTGTTCTGTCTTTGTCAATCGTTGAATGTTTGTGAATGTAGTTAGCCTGGTCTGTGGTCCCTGCCCGAGTTCTCTGTTCTTGTTTATTTCCCCATTGAGGGCTTTTCTTTGTATTTTGTTAGTAATGAAGTAAGCTGCATTTGGATCCTCAACCTTCGTCTGCCTTCATTGCCTTACATTCGTGACACACTTAATTATGTAAATAAAACTTATTTTGTTTTTTCATGATGTTGTCATTATGATTTTATATAACTTAAATCACCCTGATGTGCCCAAAGAGAACCTGATTAAGAGTGTCTGGCACTTAATGGATCAAACCAGATGTATTCAAAAGGAAATCAAATACCAATTTTAAAATTATGTTTTCTGACCCAGCTTTAAAATAACTATTCTAAATGGGGTGTGCTCTGTTGGCTAGCAGATACAAGACCATGTCCTCCACTATAGCTAATCTGAAATGACTTCGCAAAGCCTTTGTCAAAGAAAACAATCTTAAAGTAACTTGATGATGATCTCATGGGTGTAGGCACCATTCCCCATTCTGAAACGTGATTATCCATCGGAGACTACAAAAGTGATTTTTGTGTAACTTGCATGCATGGAATGATTGAAGCTGGCGTCAGGCATATAATGTCATACTCTGTCCATACTGTCACAACCTATTACTTCTAAATGGACTTCCATCTTCTTGAGTGAAACCTAACAAAAACAGTTGGGACAGCGAGCAAATGTGCCGTCCCCATATTTTTAGTAATGCACTGTACATTCAATTTTAAGGATGTGGGTTTGTTTCCAGCCAAACCATAGAGGACTGCTGTTTGAGTCGGCAGTGAAAGCTGATTTGACAGAGATATCTGACAGCTGTGATTGTTGGCTACTCACCCATCCGATCAGTGGACCGAAATCAAGTTAAGAGAAACAGAACGTAATGAAGCTGATCAGATTGGACCTCAGATACTGATGTTTGTGACAAAAAATGTAGCCAAAGTTAAAGGAATAGTTGGCCCTACCCCCAAAAAAATATTTTATTTTTATTTTTTTAATTCTGTCATAATTTACACACTATGATGTTGTTCCAAACTTGCATAACTTTCTTCCATGGAACCCATAAGGAGATGTTTGGTAAATTGACAGTCTCAATTACCATTTAGTTGTATAAAAAAATAATTTTTTTTTTTTTAAAGATTCATATTGCTTAACATCTCTTTTATTTTACATTGAAGAAAGTAATACAGGTTTTGAATAGGGCTGCACAATTTGGATAAAAATTTATATTGCAATTATTTTTACAAATATTGTGATTGTGATTTGAACTGTGATTATGAACAAAAAAAAAAAGATAAAAGTTGCTAATGTTTTTCACATGTTCTACTGCCAAAAGGCTACTAGGGTTTTCAAGAGTGTCCTCTTAAAAAGAACCAAACTGGGATTTTTTTTTTTTCTTTTTCATTTCACCCACAAGCAAAAAATAAACATTGAAACAAAGAGGAAGAAAAAAAACACTGTCTTCTTTATATTCAAATTGTTCCCATCCACTGTTGGCCTATTATTATATAACTATTTTATAATAGAATCTCAGCCAACTAATCATCATCATTAGTTTTATATACCCAGTCAACTTGAATATTAGGGATGCTCCAATCAGGATCTTAACATCTGATACAAATATACGAGTGTGAAGTAGGCTTATACAAGTTATTCTCTACTGTATATAAGATAGTCCTGAAGTTGAACTGATAACTTGTTGGTGTAAATAAACTTAAACTTAAGGTTAGTTTGTCACCATTTCATTGAATTATTTTATAATAGTGCATTTAGCAATGCATTATAGTATCTATTGCACAGTATCACGTGTTTCTCTCTTGTGAGATAGACACATGACAGGAGAACGGAGGAAGATTGCGTGTTTCTGGACTCTACAGGTGCTACTGTTAATGTTGTTTGCTCAGCAATCATTTAATAAAGATGCTTGAATTATTCGCATCTTGAATTCTGCATTATCATTATGATACCTATGCCTGGTTGAGACTGATGCCTGGTGGAGACTGACATGCTGCTACCGCAGATGATAAAAAAAAAAAAAAACACTTCACGCAGGACATGCTGGTTTAGTGTAAATAAAGCGATTAGCGCACATAAGCAAACGGACCCGAACTCTGAGCACTTCTGTTACTATAAGCATGAGATGGACTTGTAGAGCACAGAACCGCTCGGAAAACACTGAAGTAATGCTCTAACTAAATATAGACTGTACAGAGCAGTGCAAATGAACTTTGAAGTGAGCAGACTTTTTATTTATTTAATTAAATCATATTGTGATATTTATTTTTATTTTGATTAATTGTGCAGCCCTAGTTTGGAATATGAGGGTGAAGAAATGACCCTGACCCTAATTTTCATTTTTGGGTGAACTATCCCTTTAAAAGAGAAACGGTGTAGAAGTATTCGATGTTCACATTTAAATTTTCTGGCATGGTCAAATCGGAGAGCCTGAGGCATGCTAACAAAAGAATGCTATCATAATTACCTTACCATGGAGCATATTATCCACACACACACCTCTCACAGCCAGATGAGGGCCTCTAAAGTCTTATCACTGTTTTAATGTAAACACTCTGCAGAGAGAGCAGCGCCGCAGGCACAGATGTGAAAGAACCTCAGCTCCAATACTTCACTCTCCTGTGTTTACATAAAGCACCAGGCTAAGAGATCAGACCACAGAGCTGCCGTTTCACACATACACATACAAACCTTTTTACTTTTCACTTTTGTTTTTTTTTGCTCTGAAGTAGAGAAAAATGTCTGAAACTGCACAATAAATCTGATTTGTATGAATATTTGCTTTTAACTATAACAATTATAAATAACAAAACATTTGACAGTGACACTTTACTCTGTACTTCATCTCAAAAACCTATCCTTTTCACTAACCACCATCAAAACTCATGCCATTTTCCCAGTGATTTGAGTTAAAATATTTGCCGATGTCTACATTAGACAACAATTTTGGTGACTTTTGTGGGATAAGGTGTAGCAGTGTTAATGGGATAGGTCACTTTTGGGTGAATATATAAAGGAATATAAATACTGTAAAGGAAAATTTTGCAATAATTTACTCAATCATAAACTCATATTACTTTCTTCTATAGAAAACAAAATAATATGTTATGCAGAATGACCTCCTCAGACACCATTCACATTCATTGTATGAAAAAAAGATTAAATGAAAATGAATCATGACTGATACTAACATACTGCCTAACATCGCCTTATGTGTTCCACAGAAAAAGTAATAGAAGAATATGTGATTATAATTATATTAATTTTAATGAACCAAAACATTGCACCACTTTTGTGCACTTTATTTCCGCAAAAAAAAAAAAATCTGAATGGTTCTGTTTTGATAATTTATTAAAAAATTTGCACTGTACATGTTATTGTAATTGGTAAAACATCAGACTCATCAAATAGCCACATGTCATATGTTGTTGGAAAGCTCTTAAAGAGTAGAATGCAACCAGTTGTGTTGTTTTACACACAGACAAAAATATAGTGAGTAATAGCTAAGTATATGTCTTAGACATCCATGTTTCATGTGAACAGGTGTTGCTCAAATGCCACCTTTTCGCTTGTAACTTCACAAAAAATAAGCAGAACATAAACATAACATAAAGAAAATCACATAACATTACTTAGAGGAGGTTATTATCTTTTGAGCCCACACACAATGTAATTGGATCAATAGATCATTTGATAATCCATAAAGCACAGTGTGCACATAGCATTTGGCTATCTAGCATCTTGCTTTCTGGCTACAAACACGTTAGCATTCATGTGACATCATCAAAAATGCTGTAGTGTCATGGAATGCTAAATCAGTCGGATTAGGTTCAGATTGCACCAACCAGTGGTGATAGCCCTCCATATTTAGACAAAGAGTCATGTGATCAATCACTCTAATACCATATGTCCATCTAGAGAATGTGCCAAGAACATGAGACTCAATGATGACTCAAATGGCACAGAGTAAAATGTATTGTCTATAATCATGTCTGCATATATATGTTGTCGTTCCATATATGTGTCGAATATTTAACTTTCACAAATGTAAAAATTACAGATAGCCTACTAGATCTATCCATAATCTACAATTGTATGAAGGAAACTGAGATTGTGAGATATTATCACAAATTTTGATCTTGCAAGGACTCACAAAGATCCACCAGTATGCAACCTTGTTAAATACTTTTCTTGTAGAAGCCTGGGCCTTATGTTCCTGAGATTTGGATTAAAAACATCTTTACAGATGGTTTAGTTCCATCTGTTAAAGCCATACCTTACCATTAGGGATCAGGGCAATAATGCCACCTCTGTTGCTGAGCTGCTAACCTTATTATATGTCTTTCAGATAGAAGACATCTATGAGCCACTACTCTCATTAGCTATCTGATCTATGAGTGCCATGACCCAGGTTAGGAGTATATAACTTCTTATTAGAGATACAAAATCATCTTCCTGATTGACAGCTCTGCTTTGAGTTAGTTGCCAGGGAATGACGTACACGCAAGAGCAGAATCAAGCATAAATCCAAACTGTAAATGCAAACATAGTGTTTAGAGCAAAGTACACAGAGCTAAGGCACATGTGAGGTCATTACAGTATAGTGCATAAGAGAACATTTCCTATGGATGTCTTTATACTTAATCACACCAATACGTCTTTTGATCGATCAGATTGGGAATTGGTAGATTGAGAACAGTTGTAATGGAGTTCAGTTATTTCTGTTCTAATGCAAGTTTGAACTTTCATTTTCAGTATGCATATTCACAATAGCATCCTCTCTCTATGTGGAAAATTATTAAGTATAAATTATAGTTTTGGGGGGTAATTTATAATAAATTATTCACAATTAAATTATTAATATTTTTTTCATTATTATTTATATAGATATAAAGATATCTGCCTTTATATTTGAGGTAGGCAGAGTGTATTAGACCAGAGAGGCAGTAAAAGTCAGCCATGGTAACCATTTCCGCCCATGGTCAAGGGTCATTTGCAAGCTCGCCATGGAATCCATTTCACTAAAAAGGGGAGAATGCGAGGGGAAATAGGATGGGACCAGCAGAGACATTGATGGAGCAAGAAGGAGATGATGAATCTGATTAGCAACAATTGTATGGATACAATGGCCTGACATCTCTTTTAACTTTGTTTAATCAATATAAGAGGCAGTATTACACTTGTGTACAGCCATGGCCAAAAGTATTGGCAGTGAAAACATTTTGAGTTTCTCAAATTTTTCTGCTTTAGTTGTTGTGGTGTTGATTCACATTGTTTGTAGATTATTTTGCTGAGTGATCAGATGCATTTTAAATAATTGCAAAAAGCTTCATTGGCCAAAAAAATTATCTTTATCACAAAAATCCAAATGTAACTTTTTTGGTCCTGACACAAAATTACCAGCTAACATCATTTCATTAATCATATCAGCAGCACCTGGGAAAGTGTGAACAAGTACTAGTCAGGTGAAATCATTATCATTCTGATTGGATTATAAGAGCAGACACATTGCTATAAAAGGAGGGCAGACGTGCTTCCAATCATTGTGTTCTTGTTCACAATGGTTCCCTCTAAAGAAAGACGTGCAGCCATCATCGCTTTACATCAAAATGGTCTCACATGTAAGGAAAATGCTGCTAAGAATATTGCACCTGAAAGAACCATTTACCACATCATCAAGAACATCAAGGAGAGAGGTTAAAGTGAAGTGCAGTGAAGAAGGCTTCAGGATGTCCCAGAATGTCCAGCAAGCACCAGGACTGTCTCCTCCTGTGGCGTCAGCTATGGAATCGTGTCACCACCAGTGCAGAGCTTGTTCAATATTGGCAACAGGTTGGTGTGAGTTCATCTGCACGGACAGTGAGGCAAAGACTTTTGGACAATGGCCTGGTGTCAAGAAGGGCAGTAAAGAAGCCACTTCTCAATTTGGTGATGATGCGCGCATTTTCCAGCATGATGAAGCACCATGTCACAAGGTAATGAAGTGGCTCGGGGATCATTACATTGAAATTTTGGATACATTTCCGTGGCCAGGCATCTCCCCGGATCTTAATCCCATAGAGAACCTGTGGTCAATCCTGAAAAAGTGAGAAGACTAGCAGAAGCCCATTAATTGTGATCAACTCCGAGCACTAATAAGGCAAAAATGGATCGACATCAGTCAGGATTTGGCCCAGAAGCTGATATCCAGCGTGCCAGAGCGAATTGCAGAGGTTATGAAGAACAAGGGTCAGCACTGTAAATACTAGGGGTGTGATGAGATCTCGTGCCACGAAATCTCGCAATATTATAATGTGACGATATTTCTCGAGGTGAAAAGCTGTCTCGCGATATCAGCATGATTGAATTAGAGGGTGAAATTAGGATGGAAGATGCCCCCGCCACATTTAAATCATTTGTGTGGCAGCATTTTAGGTACCCGGTGGAAACAATAAACGGCAGAGAATGTGACAAGACAAGAACAATATGTAAGTACTGTAAGAAAATAGTGCCGTACACCACGGCTAATACAAACACTATGGTAAAACGCCTACAGAACCACCACAGCTCTCAACTAAAACCACCAGGACTGAAGAGACTCATGAAGTACTGCCTCTCCCTATAAGCAGACTACGCAGTCTGTGTAGGGCACCAACTCCCAAGGGTGGCACCATCTTACCCTAGGAGGGCACCAGAAAGTCCACCGGCTGCCGTTACTAGCATGTTATACGTTATTCAAGGACCAGAAAGCAGTTCTGGAACACAGACGATCGCAGCCGAAAAAAGATGCGCAGAAATGCTGAAATACACCAGCAGACAGCGAAAGAACTTTCAGTCACAGCACACGTTCAAAGAGGGAGCATTGCTTTCCTGAGCTAATGACAGAAAAACAGCATCTGGAGTTATTCACACCAAGTAATGACCAACCTAGACATGACATATATTATAATGGGCTTGTGTGACCAATTGATGTTTACAGGCTTATTTAAATTCAGAGGTGTTAAAACATTGATAATGATCTTTAATCCTCATTTATAAATGATGCCCTAATGAAAACTACCCATGGATTTAATGTAGTAATATTGTATTAACCATGACTAGTAACCACGACTGTAGTGACCTTGTTTTTTTATTTATTTTGGCAGTAGGTTTCGATACAATTAACCATGGTTTTGCTACAGCATTACTGTAGTATCCATAGTGCAACTTGGTTTTAGTAATAGTAACCATATAATGATATCTATGGTTATATATGTGGACTCATTTTTAAAAGGAAAACAAAGCAGCCTAATCATTTTCTGCTTAAGCCTATAATTATATATAAAGATGTATGTAATAATTTAAGTTACTAATTTTATCCAGAGTATTCATAAAAATACTGGCCTAAAAGTACTTGGTACCGGATAGAAAAGAAAATAGGGGTATCGGCCAACCCTAAGTCGAATAAAAGATCAGTCATATATATAGTGTTAAAATATTGTCTCGTCTCATTCTCATGAACCCAGTATCATGTATTGTCTCATTTCTTGAGCTAAGTGTCTCATCACACCCTTAGTAAATACTCTTGACTCTTTGCATATATTGAATATTTTTGCCAATAAAAGCCTTTTAAACTTATGAAACACTTATTGTTTTACAGTACACTTTAGAAACATGTTAAAAAAAAATATACAAATACTGAAGCAGCAAACTTTGCAAAACACAAAATTTATGTCACTGTCAATACTTTTGGCCACGGCTGTAGTATTGATATAGTATTGGACTGTAAGGGTATCATTTTCTAGGTATTTCTAATTAATATTCTTAGTAATCATTGGTCATACCTTCAGCCACTTTCGCTCTCTGCCAAATGTTGTGGTAATTTTCATTGTTCAGAAGTCGGTATTGTTTCATTCAACCAGTTTGCAGATAACAGATTGAGAAGCATAACTATTATGGCTGCATTGCCACAGTTTTTCCGATGCATGAAAAAAAAAACATTTATTTGTTTATAACCATATCCGATTCTTTCTAAAACTAGCCTTTCCAGCCTGCATGTGTGAGGTTATTGTTGAGACTATTCTGAGCTTTGACACGTACATCTTCTAAAACAGAAAGAAATATTAGTATAATACATTCCTTTAGAAATTAGAGAGCATGACTCCAGTCAGGACTTTGTGTATTTTACTGGAATGCACGTATATGCATTCCACTCTCTCTCTCCGTGGCATAATTGAGACCAATAGGCTGAGACCCAGGTGTATAATGAATCTTACAGACAAGATAGTTACACAACATCTCAAGCAAGCATTGTGGCCTCCCTCCCTAAAGAAAGACAATGGCTTTTTGTATGTACTCCCATTTCCTTCCCTAATGAAGTCACAGATTAAAGTGAAGCGATACAAAGGGTTGCCTTTTTGCAAGGAGAAGCACCTATCCAAACACAATGAGTGAGGGCAAGCCTCTGCAATTAACCCTACGTAGCTGGAGAGGGCCAGGCAGATTAGCTTGTGCTGTGTTACATTATGACACCAACGCTCTCTCAGTTTGCTGTCAAAAGTCATGTAAGAAAGGTGGCGATATCACAGAGCGGCAAGCAAAGTGTGTAACTGTAGTTTTGTTTTTGCAATTAAAATGCTGCACTCTTGCAAGGTTATGATTGCAAGGTTATGAGTGCTCTAAAACTTCAAAACAGAGCAAAGCAACAACTAAGACTTTGTGTTAAACTACTACACTTGTGATGTCGAAATTGATTATTTATATTATTAATAATTAATCACAAATTACACAATGGCACACAATCTGATTGGACTGGTTCACCACAGTTGTGTGGATTTTCTGGGAAATTATTAAAAACAAAAATGCACATCCAACCCAAGTTGAGCACATGTGAAGGACAAAATGATATAAACTTAGAGGGAAAAAAAAGGTAAATGTCCACACAATAGTTTTAATGGTCCACATTGTATTAAACAACTGAAATGTGTCTAAAAAGAATTATAAAATGGATAGTCCCAACTCTAAATTCTGATTGGATGAGCCATGTTCGAAGCTGTTGCAAAATTGCTATAAACACACATCTGTGACTGCACATTCTATGTTAATGCACCAAGTTGCTATCTTGCTTGGCAAATTCAAAAAGCTTACAGTTAAGGCTCAGGTATTTCAAACACTCAGCCTTTCAAATAAAACTCTTAACTGGGAGCAAAAAATAAAATGCGACACATGCACACTACGACATGCAGAGAAGAATGTCCACGTGTCGAGAAAATCTGGGTTGAACACGGACAGGCTGCCCAGAATGTGCTGATGACAAAATTTGAATCATGCATACTGTGCACATTCCAATTATCAAGGTGGACAACCGAAGTAGACATTGCCTTAAGTATAACTATTTTACTTGGCATAAGCATTGTTTATTTGGATAAATACTAACAATATTTGAACATTGGTGTCTTTTATCATATTGCTGTTTTATAAGGGAGCTCCACTTTGTACTGTCTCAAGTCAAGTAAGTTTTTTATGCATAGTGCTTTTCACAACACATATTGTTTCAAAGCAGCTTTACAGAAAATCATGCATTAACAAAAAAATGAAACTGTAATATCTATGAAGTCATCATTGTGTAGTTTGATTGAATATGGTTGTAAATTTGGATAAAAAATATATACAATTATAATTGTATTTAGAACCCCAGTGAGCAAGCCGAAGGCTACTGTGGCAAGTAACACAAAACTCCATATGATATTGGTAAATGGAGAAACCAGGCTCACAGTGGGGGCCAGTTCCCCTCTGACTAAACAGGATGAATATAATGGCAATATTACTTATTAATGTGCAGTGCAAGTCATGGTTTAAAATGAGCGAACTAAGCAAGTGTTAAGGTCCAGTGTTTAAACAGATTTTGTAAGCACTGTAAGATTAATGACTAATGTCTTTGAAGTCCATCCTGGATTAACTGCAGAAATTTACATTGATGCATTGTCCTTTGTTAGTTTGCTGATGAAGGATTTTGTTGGCAATTAATTGATAGTCTATCTATTCCATTTGTGTATGCTTATTGTTGCTGTATTAAGCAGTTAATACCTGTACTGTAATGGTTGGTCAATATTTGGGATTTTCAGTATTTCAGTATTTTTATATTTCCAGTCACCATACACTACTGCTCATGTAGTGCAGGACGCTTAATTAAATTGCTGCAGTTCACTTAATGTGTTATGATATGATACTGGCCTCCCTTCCTCCCAATCGGCTCCCTCCCATTAGCACTGAACACTTAAGAGATCGCTGGGTAAATGATCGACTCTCACGACATTTATGGGTATCTGGCTGAAGATGACAGAGATTTTTAAAGACGCTGTAAATTATTTTGAAAGTAAAAGCAAATCTTTCTGCTAGAGAGAGTGGGGAATCTTGCTATCAACATTGTTTTCTATTAGAATGTGTTATGTTGACATTTAATTTATTCGCCTTTTGCCATCATGGTGATATATTTGTGACCTTTAGAGTTTGTGCACTTGTGCAATAGAACCATTTAATGTGCAGTTATGGTAGAGTTTAAGTTTACAGACCTCTGGTCTGGTGTTTTGAAATGGTTGGAATATATTTAATTGGAGCAGTATGGGGTTTTATGGAGGAGCTGTCTGTAGATGAGTGCTTCCCCAACCTCTTGACCAGGAGGCATACACCTGGTATGGGGTCAGTTTACAGCCTGGCTTCCAGGCTTGCAAGTTTGGAACTTCGCACACTCTAATCCCTTGCATGGCAACATACTTTACTGAAGGGACTGGTCCAGGCACTTGCAGTCATCCTTGAAAAATAACAACACACGTGCACACACTGCCTCTCTCCCACACTGTTTCTCTGTTCCTTCCCCAAAGTGATGATTTAACTCTTTAAGGATGTTGAGGGTCTTTTTGTGGGGCATTAGCCTGCTGAGAATTATGAGCTTAAATGAATTATGATGAGTGCATCTGTATGCACAGCCAGCCTGGTGCACTTTCAGGATGGCAGGGTGTAGAAGTGTGTGTGTGTGTGTGTGTGTGTGTGTCAGTGTGTGTGTATGTGTGTGCACGTGTGTGTGCGCGTATGTGTGTCTTTTTAAGAGAGAGAGAAAGAACAGGAGTGAGAGAGCACATGTGAATTTAACCCTTTGGAGACCAAGCAACTCAACATGTTAAAGTCTCCTCCCTGCAGTGGGGATTAAAGCATAAGGCATGCTAATGACTCATAATGGAAGTCTTATGCGATTCACTGCCTTAGTGGTTCGTATGCTGGTAAGTAACTGATAGGTTTCATGTAGGATTGTAACAATTTTAATCTACGTTGACTGTATTTGAATATCTGCATTTATATGAATCAAATTATTTTCTCTGTTATACAAATTATTATATGTAAGTACAAGTATTCTTTCATCATACAGATGTGAGAACCCAAATGAAAATTATATTTAATAAATATTTAATACATCAGGAAGAATTTGTTAGTGCTAAATAGAAATAGAAATATGATGCACATGCAAATATATTTTATTTTTCAGGGATCAGATTTTTGTGAAAACAACAAATGATTTGCATCATTGTTGTATTTTTAAAAATACAATTGAGCAAAAAATAACAATGCATGAAAAATAACTAATCATTTTGGCACTTCCAGTGTAAAACCGTGGGATAAAGGAAGCACATACACATATTCCTCCAAATAGGTGAGAAGCACTAATTGGATTCATTGAGCAAAATTAGTGTCTCCCAGCTTTCACCCAGCTATCTTAGAGCCAGCTGGATTCACAGCCTCCCCTCTGTGAACTATGCCCTCAACTGACTGCTACTATAAATGCACACCAGGGGGAGCAGTTATACTGCAGTTTCAGTGGCAACATTCACAGCACACAAACTCATTGTTTCCTGCTGTGAATGCGGCTGCAAACCTTGAAGCACATATTCTGTGTATAATTTGAATAATAAATACTCTCTTTGTTGCATGTGCATAATTCTTCTCCTTAGTGACATATATCAGATTACTAAGAAGTACACAACATTTTGAGTGTGACAGAAAATAGATGTTATAGATGTTGTAAAGACACAGTCTTGTCTGAGATTTCCTAGTGTCTCCCTCATTGTTCCCCTTGTGGAACTACACATAGTAGCTCAGTATTTTTATTTATTTGTTTTTGTTATCTGTAATTATTTATATATAAAAATTCTTAATAAAAAATGCAGTTGCATTGATTTTTCCCCACAAAATCTTACATGAAATGTCATCAGTTACTTACCAGCATACAATAATCACACAAGTTATTATGAGTGTGTGTACTATACATATATTAATATACACACAAACACACACACACTATATTTGGAGTAGAAACACTTTTTATTTTTTATGTGATCTAAAGGCTTCTGCTTAAATTCTTCAAATTAATTTAGCAAATTATATACATCTTGACTAAGTTTTACATATTAATATTTTTTTTCAAAATGTATATTATATTACGTATCAATAATAATGATAATAATAATAATAATATTAATAATAATTACCTGCTCTGGGCCAAGTAGTATAGCACTCAGTCAATGGCATTAAAAAAGCTTCATGAAACTTCATAAAATTGGTTGAGACAACACCGAGTGAACAGAGTTCTAATCGAGGTAAAGAGTGGAAATGGAAAAGTAAAAAAATCAGATTGTATTTAATGTTTTTGGTCACTGCATACTTCCCATGTTTACATTTGCATTATTTTATAGTTTTGATGACTTTACAAATATTATAAAATGTGTAAGCATTAAATAAAACAAAGAAATAATTCAAGTTCCCTTTCTAACAGACAAAACAATCTAGAGTAAACCTCAACTACAACAAAGTCTTTGTTAATATCATCACTTGGGTAAAGTCCTTGTTACTCACTGTCAATAATACTGGCTGTCATCTGATTGGGCCGCTTATAGTCTAGTAGTGATTGAGAGCTGCAGAGAGATGACATAAGAGGTCAGTTTAGAATTTTCTCTCTCTTTTTTACATGTTCTATTGTGGTGTGATATTGGTGCCTGTATGCTTTTAATGCTGCATGATTACTCAGCGCTTTCACCCTGTCGCTCAGTCTGGCTCAGAGACTCCCAGCTGAACTATGCTCTCCAACCATCATCTCCACCATGATTACCTGTTTCAACAGCACTGTGCTTCACTCGCTCACGTTTAGGGGCTCATCTACTCAGATCTTCCTGATGACAGCAGTGGGACTTCTGTTAGTAAATTAGTCTGTGAGAGGAATGTTCTCAGATGTAAAATCTGGTAGGGAGGTGACACTGCTATACACAGCAAATGCATATATTAAAGGGATAGATATACTATGTACTTAAGCATTCGATACAATGTACTTATTATGCACATACATGTTGTTGTATTGTACTTGCGTGTAAAGAACCATTTAATTACATCTGTAGTTACATTGTTAACCTTACTCCTAATCCTAATCCTAACCTTACCCTTATCCTTACCCTTACCCTAAACCTTAACCTTAATTTAAACCCTACCCCTATCACTAAACCAACCTGTAGCTCAACCTGAGGAGCAGCAAATGTGAATCTGGTGAGAATATTGCATTGTATTTTAATGTTTGTACATAGTAGTTAAAGACACCTAATATAAATTGTCCTCATTTACTCTCCCTAATGTTGTTTTAAACCTTGAAGACCTTTCTTGTTTTTTTCCATTGAACACATAAGGAGATGTTAAGCAGAATGTTTGCCTCAGTGACCATTCACTTACATTGTATCATTTTTTCCAAAACATCTAATTTTGTGTTCTACATGGAAAAAATAAATAAAAATATTTTTCAATAGAACAGGGCTCTCAACAAACTGAAATGACTTAAAAGGATTGATCTGCACTGGTAGTGAGTCGCGTGCATCCTTTGTCCTGTCTCCCATTAGTGGTGTGAATTTTAATCAGAGGCTGACTTAGCACCACTATATTTCCTGGCACTTCTTCACTGGCTTCCTGTCTTGTCTCATCTCATGGGAAACATGAAAAACAAGGAAATGTGGCAAGACTGTGTGTCTCTGCGTCTCACGCTGTCTTTCTCCATCTGTCTCTCTCTCTCTCCCTCACTTATAACACATCACACCATAAAATTTCTGATCATTTATGAATTCTGCGTGCAGGTGTATGTATAAATTAGGTGTGGAAAAAAATATAACCAACAAAATAATGGAGGCTTCATTACTAAATAATATTCGAGCATGCTTTGAGACTTTTTACCGTTTGTCAGGATCAGGTGAATGGCTCTATTACTTCACTTCTTAAAACCTGTTATAACGTCATATATCTGACATATGGCATTGCTTCCATTTTGATCCTAGACATTTATGGGGCAGTAGTGAGTGTGAGGAATCTATCTGGTGCCCTTGGTTTAATAGAAAGGGTGTCATACCTCTCTGATATACAGTGACTACAAAAGAAAAAGAAATTCAAACTCATGTGAAGTTCGCAAATATTTAGTATGTGTTTATTTGAGGGTGCCCCATAGATTATTTCATGATGAGAATTGTGATGTACAGCAACAACAATAGTATTTTTTTAATTTTTTTAATAGAAAGACATCTTTCACCAAAAGTTCATTAGCCAAATACAGTATATTTGACAGTGTACATGCTTCTGTGCATTTAAATACTTGTAGTCTAGTGCACTTATTTTGTGGAACTGTTTGGATATTATTATTATTACTCTAATAATTAATACTACTATGCAATATGATTGAACAGACACTGTAAAATAAAGTGTTACTGTTTTATTGTGCCGAGTACACCAGGACAATATAAGAAAACACACAATTCTCAACATAAGAAAGCTATGCTGTTATAGTTGAGGACATGGTGACACGGTTTTACTACTGATCACTGAACCTTGGCTTTAATGATCTCTCTTCCTCAGCCCTCACTTCCTGTCCTCACTTTCCCAAACTAAAGGGAACACCATGGCAGTTCAGCCTCTCTGTCTTCCCTCTCTCCCATTCTTTTCTCCTCTGCTTCCAGGAAAGGCTCTCGCTAGTGTTACATTTGACTGATTGCTTGTTAAGACTTCATGCTCTGTTGTCTCTATGTAGACTATGGCCTCGAAAGATCTGCTATTCAACATCCCCTCGAAGTTTCTCTGATAGATGACATGAAATACTTTAGGGGTATTAAGAGGTTTTAGACTGGAATGCTGTCTGCTATCTCTCTGCATATTACTCACTGTGATTATTAACACATATTTTAAGGACAGCCTTGTAACTGACCTGACATTTTCCTAAATGTAAATCAGTTTAATGCCCTGGACATTGCTTTTCCCCTTTTTATGAATTCAGTTTGAGTGGGAGACCTTCCTTTCCTGGTAACAGGGTAAAAAATGGATTACGCATAGGAAATATATGAAAAACTTTTTCACAGAAGCACTTTCCATAATAATCTCATTTAGCAGGTCTGATAATTATATCATTAAAAGGTGTAAATAAATGCATACTTAATTGTAGTCTAAATGCTTACAGAATACAAATGCTTTACTATTGAATGCGAAATACACTTTTTACTGCTACTTGTTTTTAACAGATGTAAATGCTTGAGTAATACATTTAACTTGCATGTTTTTTGTCTTCTGCACTGCTTGTGTACACATATTACATTACTTCAGATCTGTGTTCAGAATGTTAAACAAATAATAGTGGTCTTTCATCAGAGGGTAAATGGCAAAGTTATGCTGAAAGTTGACAGATTTAGAAGTAATACAAAGTTTAGATAGATTTGAACTAAAATCAAACCACAAAGTATATCTTTGGTGTTTGTTAATGACAAACTGTGGAACTGATAAACAAAATGTTCAAGGGAAAGTGCAAGATGTATAATTATTGTCTGAAAACAGACTATTTAAATTTCTTTAAATTTAAGCTTTTTTGTGTTTTACACAAAATGCACTCATTCATTGAACAAAACTCATTAAAAGGCCTTTTAATTTCAAAGCAAAAATTATCACTAATCTTATGCAATTTTAAATAATGATATTATTAATTATTAATTATTACAATAATTTTAAAATGTAATAATACTTTCATTTAAAAATAAATAAATAATAATAATAATTATATATATATATATATATATATATATATATATATATATATATATATATATATATATATATATATTTCTATTTTTACAAATATGCCACATAAAATTGTTAAATACACTGCCTGGCAAAAAAAGAAAATCGCACACTCTAATATTTTGTTTGGCCGCTGTTAGCTTTGATTACAGTGAACATTCGTGGTGGCAGTGTTTCGACAAATTAATGCAACATTACAACATTTATTTCCATCCAGAGTTGCACTAATCTTTGGCCGAGATCTTGATTTGATGACGGGAGAGTCGAACCACTCTCACATCCCAAAGACTCACATCCCAAAGACTTTCAATCGGGTTAAGGTAAGGACTATGTGGTTGCCAATTCATGAGTGAAAATTATTCCTCATGCACCCTGAACCACTCTTTCACAATTTTAGCCTGATACATCTTGGCTATGTCATCCTGGAATTCGCCCATGTCATCAGGGATGAAAAATCCATTGATGGGATAACCTGGTCATTCAGTACATTCAGGTAGTCAGCTGACTTCATTTTATTGCCTCATAGACGTTGCTGAGCCTAGACCTGACCAATTAAAGTAATCTCAGATCACAACACTTCCTCCAGAGGTACAGTGGGCACTATGCATGATTGCTTAATGCATTTCCCTTCTGATCCTGATGTGCCCATCACTTTGGAATGGGGTAAATCTGGACTCATCAGACCACAATACCTTTTTCCATTGCTCCACAGTCCAATCTTTAAGCTCCCTATCAAATTGAAGTTGTTTTTATCTTATGGCCACACAGCAGTTTAGTCCAAATCCTGTAAATTCTCGTTGCATTGTGCATGTGGAAATGCTCTTTCTTTCACTATTGAACATAGCCATGAGTTCTTATATTGATTTTGTTATGATGTGATCTTCGATCATGATCATTCAATATTTTTTGTGACCACATTTCTTCCACGAAGCTGACAGTTCACCATTATCCTTCCAGGTTTTAATAATGTGTTGGACAGTTCTTAAGCCAATTTCAGTGATTTCAGCAATCTCCATAGTTGTTTTCTTTGCTTGATGCAGGCCAATAATTTGTGTCATGGTATGTCTCGTTTCTGTTCTTTCCCTCTACTCTGTCGCCCTCTGCTGATCGTTACATGTCACTTTCCCTCTCATTTCTCTCCGCCTCCAGCTGTTTCTCATCTCCCCTGAATTCCTCATTTATCCTCTTCCCACCTGTTCCCTCTTTCCTCTGATTAGCTCTCTACTTCTCTCCTCGCTCTCGCTGCATTCTTTGTCGGATTCTCACTAGAGTTTCACTCGCAAGAAGCAAACCACTGTCCAGTCCAGTCCTGTCCTGTTGGCATCCGCCTTACCACACTACCTGTTCACTGCTACCCTCGACTGCTGCCTAAGGACTCTCACTGAAAGTTATCAGAAGAAGTTTCCGTTATTTATCGCCCTATCTGCGGGTAGTTTGTGTTTGCCATTTTCCTCTCAAGGAGAAGATTTGTGTTCTTCATTGTTGCTGCATTGAACTGTCATTAAAGACTCTATTTATGTTACATCGCTTTTGGGTCCTCACTTACCTGCACAACAGTAGAATCCGACCAAGATGGACCCAGCGACTCCGGATCCTTTACGGTCTGCCGTCAAGTTCCAGGGCGCGATGCTGGGCAGACACGAGATGGAGCTATCTGCTGCGCGACATGCCGTCGAGACCCTGGCTGCTCAAGTCGCCGACCTCACAGGTCAGGTACACCTTCTTCGCCTTGATTCATCGGTCGCCTCCAAGACTCCTGTGCCTCCTGAACCCAGGATCAATAACCTGCCGTGCTATGCTGGTGAGCCCACAGAATGCCGCGCGTTTCTCACCCAGTGTGATGTAGTTTTTTTTCTCCAGCCCACCACTTACTCCCAGAACAGAGCTCGTATCGCCTATGTATTATCTCTCCTTTCTGGACGGGCTCGAGTGTGGGGAACGACCATCTTGGAGTCGGAGGCTGATTGTTTGACCCGATATCAGGACTTTAAGGAAGAGATGATACAGGTTTTTGACCGTTCTGTTTTTGGAGAAGAGGCTTCTCGGGTCTTGTCTTCATTTTGTCAGGATAAGCGGTCCGTCACTGATTACTCCATTGAGTTCCGGATTCTTGCTACCTCCTGCGATTGGAACGAGCCAGCGTTACTTGCCCGCTTTCTGGATGGTCTCTGCGCGGAGGTCAAGGATGAGATTCTCTCTTGAGAGGCCCCTTCCCGTGTGGATTCCGCGATTGAATTCACCATTCGTATTGAGAAACGCTTCAACCTTCATCACCGAGTTCGTAGAGAAGAGCTACTGGTGAGCGCTACAACTCTGGCCTCTCCCTCAAGGGCTTGCACTACCTTTCCTGTCCATCTCCGCTGGACCGGTTCTTCAGCCATCTGCAGGGCTTTGATTGACTCTGGGGCGGAGGGCTGCTTCATGGACGAGACCTGGGCTCGGGAACATGGTATCCCCCTTATGGACTTAAGGGAGCCCACGGCCCTGTTTACCTTGGACGGTAGTTCTCTCCCCAGGATTCAGCGTGAGACATTACCTGTAAACCTCACTGTCTCCGGTAATCATAGCGAGACCATTTCTTTTTTATTTTTCAGTCCCCTTTCGCCCCTATTGTGTTAGGACATCCCTGGCTAGTTCAACATAATCCCTCTATTAATTGGTCTAAAAATACTATACTTTCGTGGAATGTCTCTTGTCATGTGGCTTGTTTAATGTCTGCTGTTCCCCCTATTTCCTCTGTCTCTTTCTCTCAGGAGGAGCCTGGTGATTTGACGGGGTGCCGGAGCAGTATCACGATCTGCGGACGGTGTTCTGTCGGTCCCGGGCCACTTCTCTTCCTCCGCATCGTTCGTATGATTGTAGTATCGAACTTCTCCCGGGAACCACTCCCCCCCGGGGAAGACTTTACTCGCTGTCGGCTCCCAAACATCAGGCTCTCGAGGATTATTTGTCTATAGCTCTCGATGCCGGTACTATTGTCCCCTCCTCCTCTCCCGCCGGGGTGGGTTTTTTTTTTGTTCAAACGAAGGACGGTTCCTTGCGCCCCTGCATTGATTATCGAGGGCTGAATGACATAACAGTTAAGAATCGTTACCCGCTCCCTCTTATGTCATCAGCTTTCGAGATCTTGCACGGAGCTAAGTTTTTTACTAAGTTGGACCTGCGTAACGCTTACCATCTCATACGCATTAGGGAGGGGGACGAGTGGAAGACGGCGTTTAACACTCCGTTAGGGCACTTTGAATATCCGGTTCTTCCTTTCGGCCTTGTAAACGCCCCAGCTGTCTTTCAGGCACTGATTAATGACGTCCTGAGAGATATGCTGAATATCTTTGTTTTCGTTTACCTCGACGATATCCTGATTTTCTCGCCGTCACTCCAAATTCATGTCCAGCATGTTCGTCGCGTCCTCCAGCGCTTATTAGAGAACCGTCTTTACGTGAAGGCTGAGAAATGCACTTTCCATGCCGCCTCCGTAAGTTTCCTCGGCTCTGTAATTTCTGCAGAGGGTATTAAGATGGATTCCGCTAAGGTCCAAGCCGTTATAGATTGGCCCGTACCTAAGTCGCGCGTCGAGCTGCAGCGCTTTCTCGGTTTCGCTAATTTTTATCGTCGCTTCATCCGTAATTTCAGTCAGGTGGCTTCTCCCCTGACTGCCCTTACGTCTGTCAAGACCTGCTTTAGATGGTCCGTGTCCGCCCAGGGGGCTTTTGATCTTCTCAAGAGCCGCTTTACGTCTGCGCCCATCCTTGTTACACCTGATTTGTTCAGACAATTCGTGGTCGAGGTCGACGCGTCTGAGGTGGGCGTGGGAGCCATCCTTTCCCAACGCTGTCTTTCGGACAACAGGGTCCACCCTTGCGCGTATTTTTCTCATCGCCTGTCGCCGCCTGAACGTAATTATGATGTGGGTAACCGCGAACTGCTCGCCATCCGCCTAGCTCTAGGCGAATGGCGACAGTGGTTGGAGGGGGCGACTGTTCTTTTTGTCGTTTGGACTGACCATAGGAACCTAGAATACATTCGTTCTGCTAAACGACTTAACGTGTGCCAGGCTCGTTGGGCTCTATTTTTCGCTCGATTTGATTTTGTTATTTCCTACCGCCCAGGCTCCAAGAACACCAAGCTTGATGCCTTATCGCGTCTCTATTCCTCTGAGGTCTCCACGGACCCCGAGGGGATCCTCCCTAAGGGACGTATTGTTGGGTCGACTGTCTGGGGAATCGAGAGGCAGGTTAGACGAGCGCTCGCTCGCACTCCTTCTCCGCGCACCTGTCCTAGACACCTTCTCTTCGTTCCCGCCCCTACCCGCCTGGCCGTTCTTCAGTGGGCTCACTCGGCCAAGTTGGCTGGTCACCCCGGCGTTCGGGGCACGCTCGCTTCCATTCGCCAGCGTTTTTGGTGGCCCACTCGGGAATGTGAAATGCGTCGTTTCGTGGCGGCTTGTTCCGTCTGCGCGCAAACTAAGTCTGGGAACTCTCCTCCGGCCGGACTTCTCAGACCACTTCCTATTCCTTCTCGACCGTGGTCTCACATCACCTTAGATTTTATCACTGGACTTCCGGCGTCGGCGGGCAAGACAGTCATTCTCACGGTTATCGATCGATTCTCTAAGGCGGCCCATTTTATTCCCCTCGCCAAGCTCCCCTCCGCTAAGGAGACGGCGCAAATTATCATCGAGAATGTTTTCAGAATTCATGGCCTCCCTTCTGATATCATTTCGGATAGAGGTCCGCAGTTCACGTCTCAGTTTTGGAAGGAATTTTGTCATTTGATTGGGGCTTCCGTCAGTCTCTCGTCTGGCTTCCACCCTCAATCCAGCGGTCAAGCCGAACGGGCCAATCAGACTGTTGGTCGCATCTTGCGCAGCCTTTCCTTCCGTAACCCCGCGTCCTGGTCTGAGCACCTGCCCTGGGCAGAGTACGCCCATAATTCGCTTCCTTCGTCTGCCACCGGTCTGTCTCCTTTTCAGAGCAGCCTCGGGTACCAACCTCCGCTGTTCTCGTCTCAGCTCGCCGATTCCAGCGTTCCCTCTGCTCAGGCTTTTGTCCAACGTTGCGAGCGCACCTGGAGGGGTGTCAGGTCAGCTCTTTGCCGTTATAGGGATCAAACTGTGAGAGCTGCCAACAAGCGTAGAACTAAGAGCCCTAGATATTGTCGCGGACAGAAGGTATGGCTTTCTACTCTCAACCTTCCCCTTAAGTCTGTCTCTCGTAAATTGACTCCACGCTTCATCGGTCCGTTCCGTATTTCGCAGATTATTAGTCCCGTTGCGGTGCGACTTCTTCTCCCCCGCTATCTTCGCCGTGTCCACCCGGTCTTCCACGTCTCCTGCGTTAAGCCTGCTCTTCGTGCTCCCACTCGTCCCTCTTCCCTCCCCGTTCGTGTTGAAGGCGCTCCCATCTACAGGGTCCGCAAGATTCTGGACATGCGCGCTCGGGGTCGTGGTCATCAGTTTCTGGTGGATTGGGAAGGATACGGACCCGAGGAGAGAAGTTGGATCCCCTCTCGGGACGTGTTGGACCGTTCGCTTATCGATGATTTCCTCCGTAGCCGCCAGGTCTCCTCTTCGGAAGCAACAGGAGGCGCTCGTTGAGGGAGGGGTACTGTCATGGTATGTCTCGTTTCTGTTCTTTCCCTCTACTCTGTCGCCCTCTGCTGATCGTTATATGTCACTTTCCCTCTCCTTTCTCTCCGCCTCCAGCTGTTTCTCATCTCCCCTGAATCCCTCGTTTATCCTCTTCCCACCTGTTCCCTCTTTCCTCTGATTAGCTCTCTACTTCTCTCCTCGCTCTCGCTGCATTCTTTGTCGGATTCTCACTAGAGTTTCACTCGCAAGAAGCAAACCACTGTCCAGTCCAGTCCTGTCCTGTTGGCATCCGCCTTACCACACTACCTGTTCACTGCTACCCTCGACTGCTGCCTAAGGACTCTCACTGAAAGTTATCAGAAGAAGTTTCCGTTATTTATCGCCCTCTCTGCGATTAGTTTGTGTTTGCCATTTTCCTCTCAAGGAGAAGATTTGTGTTCTTTGTTGCTGCATTGAACTGTCATTAAAGACTCTATTTATGTTACATCGCTTTTGGGTCCTCACTTACCTGCACAACAATTTGCCCCTTCTAAAACACAGTAGCATATTTTCCACGACCATGGGATAAATCTTCCGACATGGTTGTTTAAGAAATGAGAAGCTACATACTGCATCAGCTAGGGTTAAAAGAATTGTTGCCAGTTGAAACATATTAATCACTGCAATAATGATCCAATCATAGGCTCATAAGTATCTTCGTATTTAAATACAAATGGCGCCTTTTTTTTTTTTTCCAGACAGTGAATAAATAATAAATAATAAAAATGAGAAACGTTAGTAAGCGCAAAAGGTAATAAAAGTTAATTTTTTTCTTTACTCATTTAATTAATGTTGTTCATATAAATGGACTCAAAAATGTAATTAAATCTAAAAACATCAACACAAAAAAATTTATAATAAATGGTACAGATTTCACCAGATATCACTTTTAATATTTAAGATTGTTCAAATGTGTTCTTTTTTTCTCTTTTCCATTTTTTATTTTCTTTCTTTCTCTTCTTTATAACCGTGCACGTCCTAGGAATGGTGTTTCGGCTCTGTTCTTACACAATTCCCACACCATAAAGCACCAAGTAGAGGTATGTCTGTGATCATTTGACTGTGACTGCTGGAAAAAAAGGCCCAGTTTATCTTTTACTTAGACCCATTCCTCATCATTGCTGGTGAGAGTTTGTCTTGGGCTTGAGGTGGGGGGTGGAAGCCATTTACACTTCTTATTTAGCCTTTTTCTGAAGTCTGAAATCCAAATGGCTTGCCTCCATTTTCTGCTCTGTGGCAGTACCCCACAAGAGCCCTGTTCAGGATGTCTACTGAGCCATTTGTTTGTAAAAGGCCTTCCCTCTTCTTTAGCTCTTAACCACACAGGCTCGACTTCTCAAGCTGTGCGACGGCCTGTGGACAGCACATGAAAAACTATGGCGGCATATCCTGTGCCTGCTAAGTCCTCGACTAATTAGCAAAAATGTTCTCTATTCTATTTTTTTTTTAAGCATTTAGTCTCGGGGTAGTGAGAAAGAGAATGAGAGAGTAAATATAAGTAAGAGTAAGAGCAGAGAGGAAGAAGGAAAGAGAAGGGGAGAGAGAGAGAGAGAGAGAGAGAGAGAGAGAGAGAGAGAGACCAAGGAGAGGCATCTGAGCTCTCAGCTGGGCTGTTTTGAAAACATACTTTTGAAATCCTCTCCCTTAATTTATGCCTTTTGTTTTTGGTCCTTTTGTATTTGCCAGTTTGACCATATAACATCATACATCTGGTCTATAGCTTGTTTGGGGCTTTCTCACACAGGGACCTATTGCCTCCTCCTGAGCTCAAATTCAAGTAATCATGTAACATAAAAGCCTCTTAAGTGTTGGCTGAGAGAGCCAGAACAGGGCTTGATAGAGAATGTATTCAAAACTTAAAAGCATTCCTCCACTTGTTTCTCTCTCTCTTTCTAATGTGTCTCTTTTCCATAGTGCTCTCTTTCTCTTTCTTTGTTATTTAAGAGTTAAAATCTTTCCAGCTATGACTGACCATAGTGCAGCATTCATTGTATTACTTGCCTTGTGTTGGCTTTATTTGTTTGGCATGAACTTTATGAAGTTAAATAGTTCAAGCTTAACAGTCCTCACTTATACAAACATACAGCTATAAATGGAACATCAATTTTTCAGCATTATTTTATTTTCCCTGCGGGTTAAGAGGGTCAAGACCAAATACATGAAAATGCAAAATCAGGTCTTTCTTATCAATTGCAGGAAACTTCATGCACAGCAAGAAAGCAGCTCAAGGGCCCTCAGAGGAAAAAGCATTTGTTTGCTATGCTTTGACTGTTCGCAAAGCAAGTGAACGGATACCTTTCAAAGATTACCATGTTTTTGTTTTTTAAACACCAGTTCCAAGTGTTATAGAAATTCATTAAAGTGAATCGAAATATCTAAATAACGGAAGGACTTTGTGTTAGAGAAAGTCTAGTTGTGTGTGTCATGTGTGGATTGCTATCTTGGGAAATGTGGGAGACAGGACAGGCCACCATATGATGATTTGTTTTGACTACATATTTCAAGCTCTGTTTCCTGGATCATCATTACTGTGTTGGGGTGAAGAATGTACCCCTATTACCTGCTCTTACTGAAATAGGTACCATGCAATATCACACCTGGGTAAAAGATGGCTGAAGTTAGATTGTTTGTTTTGCCAATCAGAAGACTTTGTGCCTGTCAATCATTGCCACTTTTCCACTATTGGGCCAGTGTGAGCCAGGGCTATCAACAGGCCAGCCAGGTCCAATAGCCTTAGACCTTGAGCCGCAAGACCAAAATTGAGCTTCATTCCCTCCAATAGCCGCAGCATTTCCCTAACCATATAATTTCCATAAAACCCTAAAATCCCTAATAATTTCCCTATTATGTGTGTTCACAGGGCAGCCCATATTTGCTTGTACTGAATACATTCTGGTACAGTGTCCTACTCCCTTGAAACGCTCATGGTCAAATGGAAAAAAAGTTCAGGGAGACCATACCCCCTCCATCTGCTCCAACACAGTGGTCTCTAGTGTGTCTCTGTGTGTGTGCATGTACCTTTAGAGTGCAGGGTTTTGGAAAGAGGGGACATGGCAAAATGAAAGGCTAGTCTACTGGTTCCAGAATGGGTAAAATTACTTACAGCACATTTAAAAGGCTCAATTTGCATTAAATAATCACATTTTCCATCCATATCACTCAAATGTCATCTGAAGTACAATTGTTGACTTATGCCGTACATCACCTAAGACCTAAGATTACAAAGCCCCTCCTGTCAAGCACTTGAATGAAGAATTATTTTGTCAATATTGTATTGTCATCCTTTTGAAGGGATAGTTAACTAAAAAATGAAAACTCTGCCATCTTTAACTTACCCTCATGTTGTTTAAAACCTATATGATATACATACTTTCTTCCATGGGAAACAAAAGGACATGTTATTTTAGTCACCATAACTTTCATTTAATTTTCACTTTTTCCATATTATCAATGTAAGTGAATGGTGACTGTCATTCTATCTAGCATTTCTCTTTGTGTTCCTCAGAAGAATGTTGTATGTAGTATTTTTACTTTTGGGTGAAAAATTCCTTTAATTTTGACACCCAAAAGGTAGATGGTGGATATTATTATTATTATTATTATTATTATTATTTGACTGCTATATGTTTTTATAGTTGGTTTTATGTGTGTCTGCAAATCCACATGTGTTTATGCCGCGACATTGAAGTCTGCTATAAAGAGCTAATCGTACTGGGAGGGAACAGCTCATTTTGAAGGGGATTTTACCAATTGTCCTATTGGCGGCTTTAGTCCAATGAGAAAAGAGGAAATGAACTTAGGAGGTTTCTCTCACAGTTAGCTGTCACCCATCACACATAAAGGCCCCCATGATGGGCTGAGTTAAGCACCCCAATATTCACTCATTTGAAGGGTTTAGGCCACAATGGCTGGGCCTAAAACACCCATCACAGGCCTTTGGGACCGAAACCTTTTTTAACACCCTTTATTTTTTGGTGTCCATCTCCCCCAGTGCATGAATAGCTTGCCAGCAGAGTAGAACAGCCCACCTTTTCTCATTAGTCTTAGTGAAGGGCATACTCTGTCTCTTCAATAGAAGAGCTGCTGGTTAAAATATCATTAGCCTACATCAGGATTCAAAAACACATGCCCAAGCTTAATTAGTGGACTGAGCAAGGGAAGGTGCCACAAAGCAACCACAACCCATAATATCAGCACACAACTATATAATCCCGCTACAGACATGGAGAGGTCTTGAAACATCATCTTTTTATTTGATCTTTATTACATCTATGCTATACAACTGAGTGCAGTGGAATTAAAGTGAAAATCCATAGGATAATTTTCAGCACTAATTTCAGTGTTCTATTTTGGACATTATAATATGGATAGTTATGGTCCTTGATGCTGATTGGTCAATACAGTGCTCCAGTTGTGCTAAAATCTGTGGTATAGTGACAATTTTGACAAAAAATGTATATCCTTCACATTTTAATATTAAGAATAGTTCCAGGTTCAAAGAATGTAAAGCTCAATCTACAGCTTTTGTGGCATAATGTTGATTACCACAAACAAATTATTTTGTCCCTTGTTATTTAAAAATAAACAAATAAGGCATATACAATGGTAGTGAATCGGGCCAGTCCATTAAATAAAATACACACAATTTCAAAGGTATAGCCACAAGATGGAAAACATATACAGTATTTGTCAACATAATTTGTGTAATAACATGGCACTATTCACTTCCATTGTAAATGCCTACCTGTTAAGTATGAAGGCAAATCAGTGGTGAAAATCTGAGTGCATTATTGATGCTTGCATGAGGAAATGGGAAGAACCCTTGAGCCTCTTTTAAACTCTTGCATGCATTAATGACGCTTGCACATGTGGTAAATAACAGCAAACTGATCTCACAGCGATATCGGAAACAGTTGGTTGACTTTTGGTCTGTGTCTACCAAAATGCGAAACACTGCGAAACAGTGTCCCAAACGGTAAGTGTTGTTGGGCATATGAAATGTCGATGGAGGGGCACCAAAAGCGAGTTGTTTTCAGCTGAACAGGATGTAATACAGTGAAAAGAAATGCATATTCCATAAACTGAACCCCCCACCCAAACCCAAACTCTAAACCTAACCATTTGTGGAGTAAAAATGTAATGTAAAAGGGAAAAAGTCAACCTCTAAATCGCACTCTTGGGAACAACATGGTGACTTCCAGTGTGACAAGCACCAGATGATACACTGTAAGAAAGAGCTCAATACTGTGGGGAATGATCTTGCTTGCATGGTGAGATGATACCTTGTTTTAGATGTTTAAAATGAGCACACAAGTTCTTCATGTTTCCTCACTTGGCTGTAATGTACTACACATGTAAGCGTCAGTAATACATGCAAGGGTTTAAAAGGAGCTTGCAGGTTCCTCCCATTTACTTGCATGGCTGTAATCTATCGCAAGCCTCAAAAATGTACCTGAATATTTGCCATTGATTTGTCATAGATAAATGCCATTTTAGTTTTTTTTTGGTAATTAAGATTATGACACTAATCCTGTTGTTTGATTTTAACTTGTATTAAACCCGGAACATTCCTTTAAAGGGATAGTTCACCCAAAAATGAATATGATTATTATTTATAATAATATGTTTTTTTTAACTCACTCTCATTCCATTCCAGATGTGTATGACTTTCTTTCTTCAGCAGAACACAAAACCATTTTTAGAAGAATATTTGAGCTCTATAGCTATAGTAAATGTGAAACTAAGCAGGCACCACATGTGGCTTTTGGATCATAAAGTAAAAGTGAATGGTTTAGAGTAAAAATTGACTTACATTTTGATTTAACTACTGGAGTCACATGGTTTCCTTTGTGATTTTTCGTGCTACAAATCTTAATCTGTGTTTTGCTGAAGAAAGTAAGTCATACATACCTGGGGTGGCTTGAGGGTGAGTAAATTATTAGATCATTTTAATTTTTGCAATATGATTACTTTATACTTAGCTATTAAACAATATGGCCCTTGAGACTGTGCTTTGTTGTGAGTATAGTCACGGTTCAAAAGTAAAATAATTTCAGCACAACTCATGCCTAACAACACCCTTAAACCATGACTATATTCACAATATAGCATGGCCTCCAATATGGTGGTCTCTATCATACATTTTTGATAAAAATTTGGCAGACATATTGAATGAAACTCGAATGTCGTTATCTGTACATCAGCTCATGTGCCCATCTGACTGAAATAAAGACATATGAGGAGGGACTCAGATGCTTGGGCCTAAGGCATATAAAGCCCAGAGCCTACACAAAAGAGAACCCCATAAATCAATAGAAGGGAACAGCAGGCCCTGCTACACAACCCCTTTTCAGAGAAACACAGGCTCGACAGACTGATACATATATCCACAGAATGCAAACTATACGTCTTTCCTCCATACACATATGTACACCCAACCTTTAAAAAAGATCCCCCTAGACAAGGAGAGAAGGGAGAAAAAAATACTCTCTCCACCCCGGCAGAGAGGTTGTAAATTAGGAATTGTCAGTATTACAATGTATATTAATAGTCACACCTCTTTTTAATGAGTTTGGCATTGAGAGCTGAAAGGAAATACAAGTCATCATGGTGCTGCTCATGCACACCCCGATGAAAGAAGCTATAATAAATCTTGCGAGAGCAGAGCTCACCATAAATATGTATCGTATAAGGCATCTGTTTTACATTCTGCATATAAATCAGCAAGAGTGCTGAATAGCAATGAATCAGGAGCCTGACGCTTGATTTAATAACAAATTGACTCTGAACCTGGGAGGGGAGAATTTAAAGCTCCCCCATTCTCAACAGAGGAAGTGATTGGGAAGAACAGGTAGAAACCCCAGACCCTACCCCAACTTTCCTTTTTACATCCAGGTCTCTTTTGTCAGATGCAGGATAGGAGGGAAGCCCCCTTCAAGGTAACGTCAGGGAACGGGGAAATGGTAGTGCTGTGACCCAGGTTTCTTTTATCACCTGGCTTGCACAACTTGCTGTTGCTTCTGAGTCAGATTTCAGAGCAATATGTATTGGATATGTCCCTTATACAACACTCTCAAGAGAGAAAATGACTGCCTTTATCGCAAACAAATCAAAATATGTTTCATGGCATCCCTTTTTCTATATCATATTTCGTTATGCATAGTTCATAATTAAAGAAAGAGAAGACCATGACCTTACTATTAGTCTAAACATATATAGAAAATGAAAGCTTGCTGCAAAAATGCAGAGATTTACTGGCAGTATTCTCATTTATTTAATGTACATTCAGTAATCGTTATTATTATAATTTTGTATTTATAATTTTTTTTTATGTTGCACTGGCCGATGAGACATCGATAAGTCATTTTCAATATATTTTGAAGCTGCATCACACAAACAGTTTTCGGTTTCCCATGCCATAGACGAAATATGCATAGCAAACAATAATTATTTATTTTGAGAGTTAGCGTGTCCAATAATATGGTAGGTTACTTATAAAAGTAGTATTCTGATGGTCATGTGATCTCTACATGAGTGATGAGACAGACCAGCTCCATGTAAATAAAACAGCTTTTATGAGGCTACTGATATGACTGAAGTAATCTCATGTTGAGTGCTAAAACATATTTTTCAAATGTACTTTTTTATTTTCTTAAAACCTTTTTAATGAGTAAAAAATTACTGAGTGCACACTTAAATAAAATATACTGTAAATAGCACTAGCAAAATATGTCCACTTATTCAAAAAAAATGATCTGGACATTTTATCTGCTTCATTTTATATGGTGTCATTTTGTCCAGGCAGAGGAGGTGTAAAATCATCTATCTTTGTACCTTTTCAGAATGACATTAATCCAACAAGCAGAAAAAGCAGCCCCCCAACCTTTCCCCCAACTGGCAGCAGGGGCAAACCATCTCTTTGGAACAATTCATTTATTACAACTCTACTTAAAAACATGCTGATTCTCAGAGGTTCCGTTTCAGAACAGGTCCGTTTCAGCTCTATTCCTAGTTACGTATTTGTGCTGTTTATGACTAGATTTCATTATATCGAAGCAGAACTCTTTTTGTAGATGGTAAACACACCTTGCAGTTGAATATGTGTACAGCAGATGATAGAACTACACAGATTTCTTGTAGGACAGTCTGACTTTACAAGCTGCTGCATTTAGCATCTCATTTTATTTTGCGTCACATTATCATGTATGTTTCACTTTGAAAATAATTTTTTGAAAGCATATTTCACCCTTGAATAAAAAGGCACTGCAAAGAGACATTCTTTTACTGTACATTCTCATAAACAATGATTCATTACAGTGAACGTTTTGGTTAGAGGACAGTGTATTACCAATGTAACCAAATAGATTTTGTTCAAAGATGTAGGATGACATGCTAGCAAGATTTCTTTTCTTTCATTGAACAGAGTGGGCATGTTGAGACAGAGGTCTCACTTGGAAAGGCTGTGTTAAATCCTTCTGACATGAGAACAATACGTAAAAAATCATTTTGATTAGATGGTATAAAATACTACACAGAACCCAAAGACTGGTATTATTAGACCATTAGATTATTGAATAAAAACTGCCTAATCCTGGTCTTTATTCTTTCAAATCATCTTTACACTTACATGGCATTCTATCCTGAAGCTTCCTTACCAACATGTCTTACAGGACATGAATGCATTGCACAAAAGACAATTATATAAGCTTATAATAAGTTGCTTATTATACAAGTCAAATACTAATGTTCAAATGACAATCCAGTTTCGGTCATAGTGCCAGTACTGTGGCTATCTTAGATAGTAAGTCTACATTTAGGGTAAACCATAGTGATACAAATACAAATAGGAGTACAAATACAGTTGTTTTAGTAAAGGTGAAGAAAGAAAAAGTATGAATAACTTGGTTGAAAAATATTAATCTTGAAGATATGTCTTAAAACAATGTTAGCAATACTGAAACTTCAGTTATCCAAAGATACTGCCATATACCGTCAAGACTAGCAGCATGTCTTTTCAATGTTGTCAATGTTGTCAAAAGTAATGGTAGCAAAATACCATTGCATGACAAACTAACAACTGACAAATTGACAACTGCTCATGAAGCTGAATATGATGCTTGACTTGAATGATTCACTTCAAATACTACGCTCTCAGCTTACTGCTTGCCACATACATTATGGACTGCTCTATGAACATGCAAAGGGACTGACAGGCAGAAAGTAACTCAAAGACTTTGATTGGCTTAACAAAGGATCTGACCGAAGCTCACTGTCACCGTCTAGGGCTGTCACAGAGACATGTGTGATACACCATATCAGGACACCTAATTCAGAAATATCTGTCAGGTAATAGGGACTATTTTTGTGTGCTATTCCATAGAAAGTTTTTCACATCACTTTTAAGTTTTGCTCTGTCATTGGCACAACATGATCTCACAGGAAATCAATATGATGTTAATGAATGATTGTGTACCCTATAAAATGAACCCATTCTTCCAAAATACTGACAATCACTATCCTATCTCTAAATCTGTATATGATTGCGTGTTGTACATTTTACGAAGATATGATTGAATTCAGTAGTTCTATATAACAGTCCATACACATTGACTTGTGCATTGTGAATTTCTGCAGAGGTGAATGCTAAAGCCTTAGAGATAACAAGTATGTGCATACTGTACATGGAAGATAATATGATGTCCTGAGCTTGCGGCTGCAGGGTGGGCCTCAAGTACAGTGAAGCCATTGTTTTCACAGAATATGTGTGCTTGTGTTGGTGTCTATGTGTGTGTTTGTGTGTGTGTGTGTGTGTGTGTGTGTGTGTGTGTGTGTGTGTGTGTGTGTGTGTGTGTGTGTGTGTGTGTGTGTGTGTGTGTGAGTGTGTGCATGTGAGAAGATGAGAAAGAGAAAAACAGACAGCAACAAAGCTGTAGGAAGATTATTGTGAGAAGAAGGGGGGGAATAATCATCAGAGGAAGACCAAGTGGGATCCCTCTCCTCAAACATACAAATGATCTTGTGTTAACAGCTGGGCTCCAACATCTGTCTGCAGAGTCACATGCCTGGAGAGCAGGTTTCTGCTGCCTGAGCTGTTTGTTATTGTGCTTTGTGTTGCCCTTGGGCTGGGCAAAAGGAAGGTGGGCCTCTTTGTTACATGTTGTATGGCTGCAGGGCTCTGACTGTACATGATCAAAACATTCATCGAATCACAGGCTTTAGCATTCCACAGTTGTTCTTTGTCTTTTTTTTATGTGTATGGAGAATTCAAATTTTTGGATTCCCAGATTTCTTTGCTCAATACTAAATATCTCCTGCATTCCTTTATTTATCTATTTGTTTACCAAATTGCAACAGCCACAATCACTAATTTGAGGCAAGTCAGTACTTACTTTTTTGTCTATTTTGGTCATTGTTGACAAAATCAAGCTTCAAATGAACTAGCAAGAAAAGAAAGAAAGAAAAAAAACGAGTGAAAAACTTAACTTCTAATGAAAATGATGTAGGTGGAAGATATCAGTTGGCGACAGCTGTAATTCAGGAAGTGTCTGGGTGTGAATTTCACAGCCTACTTTCTAACATGTCACAGTAGAATGTAATGATATGAAGTGGGCAGCAAAGTGCCTCCCCTGATAGATGCTGAGGCTAAAAGTTGACACACATAAAGCTGCCTTATAATCAGATAATAAACATCTTTCTCATCAAGCCAAGCAAAACAAAATCATTAGGCAAGGGGACTGCAATTTACTTTCCTCGACCCTGTATCGATTACGCAATGACTTCTACACAAATATCAAAGTAATTATTGATTGCTGTAGAAAAAACAAAACATAACAGCTGGATCCATAATTGCTGAGTGTGGGAGAGTGTAAGAACGTGTGGAAAGAATAAAGGGGGCAGAAAAATTATGCTGGCGCTGTGGTCAGGACAACACAATTGAAGCAGCATAGGGACATGATTAGGTGTATTAATTACTCAAGTTGGCCCTAAAGTGTGTTTGGACACAGGGGCTCAGTGGGAAAAGAGCCAGGAGGAAGTTTAGCGGCAAAAACATCAGACACTGTAGAGTCCATCGGGGGAGTCTTCTCCCGGTTCTTTTCTCATTACTCTGGTTGTTTTCTTCAGACATTCCACATGCTGAACAAGCCTGGGGTTTCTTGTCTGGATGATGGGGAAAGGGGGTTCATGTCTATTGTTGATCAGGATCAGCTTCTTAGTTAAAAGGTGAATTAGAGGCTTTAATAACATACTGTAAGAGTATGTGAATAAACAAAGATTTTAACATTGGCTGCAGTCAACATGTCAAAAGAGTTCCAAATGTCTGTTTGAATTGGAGACAATAATGGAAAATACGACAGTGGCGTTATTCTAAATGAATTTTCTGTTGCTCTTTTGTCATCCCTCATGACATTATCAACAAGTTAGCAGATTGTTCAGAGAGATTTGTAAGTAGAAAAAATAAAGGATCTCGTTTCTCCAATAATTTAGCTGTGCGAATGAAACTTTATAGCTAATGTCGGTTTTGCCTGTTCTGTGTTTGTTCTTCACCAAGAAAGGCTTTATCATGTTCGGGTTAAAGCAACAAAGAATATAGATTTAGCAGCCCACTAGAAGGCAAAGGCCAGAAACATACTTTACTCAAGTACATGTATGAAAATGCAAGTGCTTGGCCAACGTATTGTCAACGTGCAGTCCGGTTGAACATGCTTAGTGTGCATTCTTGTGTAACTGTGTTACTTTATTAAATTTCAGTTCTCAAGGGGGCTATGGAGTTGCCTTAAAAAGTCTGTGCCATACAAACATGATGTGTTGTTATAAGGGTAAGTTGCTATATATTTATTTAAACTTACTTGCTCAGCAATATTCTCTTGAAACTGTGGATTCTCCATGACAGTAGTTGACTTGAAAGAAAGAGAAAACTTGAAAGGGAAAACGTTGAGACTTAATTACTTGCATTGTGGTATGAATTGCATTTTAATGCATTTTAGAACACAACTATGCACAAAATCAAGCTTGCACAGCTAGAAGCACCTGTGTTCAGGTATGTTTTGATCTAGTAATCTGCTTAAATTGGCAAAAACAACTGATCAAACTATTACCTCACAAACATAATGTAAAAAGCATAACTTAATGAAGACTCATGCACTGAAATAAACTCCACTTACAATGTGTGCTTAAAAGAAGGATTGTCTATTTTGTTTTCTGCACTGCATTTCACTTAATGCTGCTAATCAAAAATAATATGTCAATAAATATATCTCTTTTGTGTGTACCTTATTACCATAATGTTTGTTTTCGGCTTGTGAATGTCACCTGTGATTGGCTGGATAGTTTCTAAATCAGCCCAAATTTACAAAACGCAAAGAATACTGTATACAAATCCACCATTTGGACTCGTTATGGGTTTAGCTTGGAAAAGTGTGGGGGACAAAAATCTACTTTTTTAAGCATGTGGGTGGCTGGCTTGATTTTCCACCCTTATTCTAAGGTAAAGTAGGCACTGATTTGTTGTTTGGGAGGCGGTCAAATGCAAGGTCTTGTGAAAATGTCTACCACAGTGTGACATCACTATGTGGAGGAAGTAAAGAACGAGTTGTTATTGCAGCTTGGTTTCAACAAATGCTCAATTTGCAGTGAGGAGGATGTTTGAATTCTGAAACTTACAGAATGTTATTATGGGAACTGTTTAATTTCTTAATGACATGATCCCTTTAAAGGTTTCAATTTGACAGCTCTTACACTGGTCAATCCCATTCTGCCTTTTACGTAAAATGATCAACAATTTAGGAAAGTCCATGTTAGTCAACTCTCATCACAATTGTTCCTACATGATCTAAGACATTGCTTTTGTAAGATGCTCTAAATGTACTACTCAGCAACAGGGAAACATTTCTTGTCTGTATGCGAGAAAGCCTGGGTAATGTGCAAGCTCTGGACATTTGATAAAGCCTTTTTCAAAGAGGAAATCGATTGAAAATTACCCAAAATTGTTGATGACTTTTTTATACTCTAAAGTCTCTAAAGCCTATTTGTTTCTCAAATTAATACCACAATTCCAAATATTTCAAAGCCTTGACTGCTTAGCTGGCCATGGGTGCCATTGGAATACATATACTTGTATTTGGCACTCCCTGTAAATAAATAGGCACCATATTAGTGTAGAATAAAATAATTTACATTTTAATACAATTAAAAACCTTGAAGCAAATTTTAATGTGGCTATGTGTTGTATATTAGCTTAGTAATGCTGTTGCTGGCATAAAAATAGCAATCCCTACTCTCAGAGGCATCAACAATACTTTACTCCTGAGCAGAGCATGGCAACGTTTCAAAGTGAAAACATGCAGGTCAAACCCAGAATTAACTTTTATGGAAGAATGAAAGGATAGAGGAATATCAAAATAAAGGAATGATGGAAGGAGAGCTCTGACTTGGGAGGACTTTTTCAAGCGATTTGATTCACACCTGCACTCTCTCCATGGCAGCACGTCGGGCTGGGGTCGTCTGTTGCGCGGCAGGAGGATTTGGGGATGATTAATTGTGCTGTCTGCTGAATGGAGCTCTCGAAACAGCGGGATCCTCTGCATATGTAAATACAAGCAGTCTCAGCACAGCACCGAGAAGCAGGATTAACAAAACGACTCTGCTCCCAGATTCCGACCAATTCACCAATCTTTTCTATTAGCACTGACAACCCACAGGCTTTTGAGAAATCCCACAGCCCTTTCATCTTCCCAAATAAAAAACACATTAAATATCAGGCGGCCCTTGTCAAGCATAGTAGAATGGCCTGAGAAATGGAAATCTACCACTTAGTGCCATTTCTGCACAATTGTTGTCTTTTAATGAGAATATAACATTGCTAAATGCAAACCAAATGCAGGTTTTGTCAACTGTAGTATTTAGCTTCAAAAATAGCTCCTAAAATGATAATGTGAAACTGACAGTTGCAATGTTTGATGTACAGTAGATTAATTTGTCTGAGTGGGTTCTTGACCTACTGCCCAATCATTATATATATATATATATACACACAACCATTTCTCTGCTCTGGAGATGTTCAAAAGCTGGTTGGACCCAGTATAATAATAATAAAAACAACATTAATAATAGATTTGTGTCCATGTTGCAAGGCACAAAAAATATATTTCTGGATTAAATAAATAACCAGTAAAATGCACCTTCTGCAAAAATATTTGTGCTGTTAATGTTGGCCAGATTTTTATTCACTATTAATTGGGGACATTTTTAAAATTGTAATACATCCTAATTCTAAAATAATTTTGTAAGTATTTTTTTTTTTTTTTTTTTTACATTTTAGAGAGAGAATATCTTATTATGGATTGTTATTCACAACTTTAATTAGGACTGTAAGTTATAAACGGAGAATACCAGGGAGTTGCAGTCAATAAATTAATCCTAACAGTTTTGGTCTCCTCTTAACCTGCTCTTTGTTTATAGAAAATCCACGTCTTCCTTATGTATGAATTAAGGGATTTATATATTCCCTTAATAGCCCATTCATTTCTCCTCTATTCATCCCCTGGGTCCACATCACCCCAGCAATTATTCATTTTGGCCAAATGTCATAAAAATATAGTTAGTCTTTCTAATTCAAGAAGGAGATTCATTATAAGATTTCTTTTGCATTACAAAAAGTGTGTGTGTGTGTGTGAGAGAGAGAGAGAGAGAGAGAGAGGGGGATTGCAGCAGAATTGGTGGATGTAGGGAAGGAGAGATACTGTTTAAATTACAAGTTCACATTTTACCTTTCATGGTATTGATTGTACATGGAGGCGATCATTTAGATTTGAAGTTTTCGTCTTCTTTTTTTGTCACTGGATCCTGGGGATGTTATAAATTCCGAGCCACTTTCATCAGAGGAATACAGTTTTCCCTCTCTTGGTGACCTTTAGAAATCCCTCTGAAACTCCAGACACCCCCAGAAGTCAGAGATATCACATTATCACATTTTCGTTTTTTGTGAGCTTTTATTCTTTTTCCCTTTTCCTTTTTACTGGAATCTACACTTCTTCATGGCATTTGGAAAGGTCACACATGTGTTGAACATCCGAGTTGCTAATGTTTGCAAAACTTCTCCTTTTCGTTGACAGAGGTGAATATGGCTGGGTTGCTTTTTTAAACACAGTCAGTCAATTTGTTATGAAAAATAGATGTATGCAATCACTGTCATTGTCCCATACTGGCATTAAACTTTTTCTCGGATGCTCCCATAAACTAAAATATTATTTTAATAATTTGGTATACAAATTATTAACACCTTAATACATTTTAACAAATGTACAATTAAAACAATTCATCATGAAGTTAATTATTTTAAGGGTCTGTCCTTAAACCAATATGACTTAATTTGTTCTGTGAAACATCTGAGATGTTAGGCAGTATGTTAGCCTCAGTCACCATTCATTTTTACTGCATCTATTTTCCATACGATGAACGTAAATGGTGACTGAAACTGACATTCTGCCTAACATCTCCTTTTTACGTGCCTTAACATTTGAAAAACAAAATTCTGCTGAAAATATAGCATAGAGCAATAGTATTGTACACAATACATAAGGCTGTATGTTATATTTACTCTACATCAAATAGTAACCCAGCAGCGGCTCTTTAAGTGGACATATTTGAACCTTATATCCACTCAAATCCTCCAGAAGCCAGGCATGGAGACTCTCAGATGATCCCTCAGCCATCACAGCCTTGAACAGTGTTGCTGGCAATTGGAGGGTCATGAATTACTGTACACTGCAAATTAATTTCATTTTATTTATGGTAACAATTAACCTCACCCCAAATTCCTTTGCCTTTGATTCAGACCTGCTGACCTGTTCTTTATCTCACAAGCAGGCCTGTTGGATAACCATGTTGTTTAGTCAATATGAACTAGAACATACTTTGTCAATTTATAAAATTGTTTAAGAATTGTGCCATAATTTTGGCCCTTTAAAGCTGTAATTTATCAAACTTTTTAGCAGTATGAGACAACATTATCAATAACTCATTAACTAATCATATTGTAAGGTCAATGACAATGCATATTATATGTGTGTGTGTGTGTGTGGGCATTTTTATGTCATTTACGAGGACAATGTTTTAGGGAACAAATTGGTAATTACAAGGGTATTATGCTATAAATGTGGTTTATGAGGACATTTCTCCCGGTAATTTAAATAGTTTAAAAAACATATTAAACAATGTTTTATTGAAAATGTAATGTAATGTAAAAGATGAACTGTAGTTGAATTAGAGGAAGAAATAATCTTTTTTACATCATCACACATTGCACTTGTTTCATAAGAAACATTCAACAAAATTGTCTAAATTAAAATATTCAAATAAAGATACAGTTTTAATAGTAACCTTTCCTGTTGCTAAGTCTGTACGAATAAATAAAGCAGCATTACAATATTAGGTAATTGAATGATTCTTAGTCTAATATACACTTTATATAAAGAAAACATTGTGTTTAATATTTATTTCTCACAAACACATATTATTAAACACAATACAAACAGCAGGTATGTCTTTGGCATGCATGCTGGGAGCATAATTAGTTTAGTTCTGCATTTATCTTGAAGAAAGCCAACGTTCCTTTGATGCACCGAAAAAAGGCACGCACGCACAAATTCACACACACCACCTCTCAGTGTTGTTAAATCACTGCTTCTCCGTAATTTGACAGTTTAGTATTAATTAGCAAAACACCCCATATAGTTTAACACACTATTATTGATGACCAACCTCACTTAACTCACCCTCCCTTTGCAAACCCCAGTTAGTTAGCTGCTCTCTGGAGTATCTCCTACTTTAGCAGACTGCCACTAAATGCATTATATTCTCACGGCTCCATCTCTCATACACCTGCCTCGCCCTGGGAGTCTGAACCAAATGCATAATTTAAAAAGTCCTTAATCTGTGATGGCATTCCCATTTGGTCGCCAGCAGACTGCACTTTATGATGTCAGCTTTCTTCCACAAAGGTCAATAGCAGTTTTCTCTAGCCCTCCTCTCCCTCCCTCTCTTTATCGCTCTCTCTTTCTCTCTCTCTGAGGTCTGGTGTAATACGCTTTATGGGCTAGAGTCCTGACACCTGGTGACATGATACCTTCCCACTGCTCTAGCCCTCCGTTTTTTGCTGCTCTCTTGCCACTGTTCTTTCAACCATTGAAGTCGGGTCAGGTCAATATGTATCATACAATTATATTATATTATGGTCTGATAATATATGCAGAAAACTAGTTTAAGCATAATTTCTTCATTTAATTGCAAAGCAATACGTCAATAATGCATTTCTCATATATTATGAACTACCAAGTTATTTAACACTTAAAGCGGAAGTTTGTAATTTATTTGATGTACTTAATCTTAACTTAAAGACAACTTTAGCCAAGCCATTTGTAGGTTGTTTCCCTTTAAAGTGTAAACACTGTGGCTCTGTGGCAATATCAAAACATTGCTATGTTTTTTTAATAATATTAACTTAACCAGATGTGTGAATTTGGTCGGAACTATATGTTCCCTTTCTGTTACTCACGCAACATTGTGTCAGTGAAGTGACACTAGGGGTCTTTCTTGAGATCCTCAGTTGCCTCTGAGCTTTGAAAAAAGTCCAATGAGAATTGGTGAACAGAATTTGCATGTCCCTCACCCAGACATAGGGGTATAAAGGAGGGAATCGTACATTTGTTTAGTCAGATTTTTTCTTCGGAGCCGAGTGGTTGTGTTTTCAGCAAGCTACTGTTCCACTTATCACCTCTACAGAGCTTTTGCTGTTGGATCTTACAGCGTGTAACCAGCGGCTTTCCCTTCTCTGCATGCCAGTGAAGTCTATGCCCCTTGGCACTTCAACAGCGCTTCTTAAAGAGCAAACACCCTCTAAAAGCATATTATCTCTAAAAGAATAACACATTGGCGTTGAACTTCTTTTTAAAGATGTCTTTCCACCTTTATGTAGTTCCTGGATACGGCAGATATCTCTCCGCTTCTGATGGTCATGGGCGCTGCCTCACGTTTCTGGGCTGCGGTCACACTGAGGCAGCATTTTTGAATGGTTCATGTTCTAATTGCGAGAACATGACCATGGCAATGTTGCAATCGCGGCTTTCCTTCCTCCGTGGGAAAGCCACTTCAGCCACCCCCGGCTGGTGATGAACACCGGGTGAATCCCCACATACCACCCGCCCCCCAGCATGCTCGTTTGCCCCCGTACGGGTCAGATGTGAGACCAGCTCGCCCCACGGCTAGTCTCGTGTCTCCTTCAGACCCCCCGAGCTGTATGAGAATATCGGCGCTGCATCAGACAGCGTTGTGGCTTCTGATGCTGAGGACTCGACTGGGCTGCCACCTTCGTGTCTGCTCACCCACTCTGAGACCAACACGCAGATGTTGGGCATGCTTGCCTAGGCTGCTGTGAGCATTGGGCTGGACCGGAACTCCCCGTCCCCCCTAAACCCTCACTGCTAGTCGATTGGTTCCTTGGGTCAGGGCGCCGCTTACATCCACATCCACATCCACGTCTCCCAGCTCAGCCTATTCGGTGATACCGATGAGGACCTCGGCTAGCAGTTTTCAGCAGTGAACAAACAGACAAAGGCCATTCAATACATCACACCTCCTCATCGCTCAAGAGCAGCTCCCCTGCTGCTGCAAAAGCTCAGGCAGCTCCACCCCAACTCGTGTCCAGCTCTCGGCCCCAGTGTAGAGCTCCCCGCAGAAAGCTGATGCTCCCATCTCACGAATCTCTTCATGGACCCGAAAGGCTCCCAATCGTTCCTGAGACGATCGACTCTATGGCCGCTACGGAGCTGGGACTCCAACAGGAGTCCCCCTACAGCAAGTGTCCAGACATGCCTCCCACTGACTGCTCTGGTACTCCCTGTTGGAGGCTCCCCTCGGGACACCCGCACTGACACACAGCTGCCCTGGGGGCTGCACAACTATGTATTTCCCCCAGTGAGCCTACTTGCACAGGTGATGTGCAAGGTCAGGGAGGACGAAGAACAGGTCCTCATAGTGGCCCCCAACTGGCCCACTCAGACTTGGTTCTCGGACCTTACGTTCCTCACGACAGCACCTCCCTGGTGCATTCCTCTGAGAAAGGACCTGCTTTCTTAGGGACGGGGCACCCTCTGGCATCCATGCCTAGGCCTCAGGAACCTCCATGTCTGGCCCTTGCAATGGTGGCGGAAGATCCAAAAGTGTCCTACCACCCACTGTCATAGGTACAATAAACCAGCTCCATGGCCTAAAGTGCCATTTGTTCACAGCTGGTTCTCTTCCCGATTTGAAGACCTGCAGAAATGCGCTGTCAGGTCAGTGCTCTCATTTCTGCACAGAAGGTCGGAAGGGTGGCTGTTCCCCTCCACCTACTGCGAAGCAGTGGACATTAAGTCCTTGTGGGAACATGACCTGGTCATCAGGTCCCTTAAGAGGTGCCCGGAGGCTGAATCCTCCCAGGCCATGCCTCTTTCCCTCTCTGGGCCCTCAGGAGAACCCCCTTCAAACCGATAGTCTCAGTCAAGCTGTTTGCCCTCCTCTGAAGATGGCTCTCCAGATTCCGCTCAGTTCCATCACGATGGTCGGGGACCTGCATTCACCCTCTGCCAGCGACACTTGCCTGGAGCCCGGTCCGGCAGACGCTCACATCATCCTAAGACCCCGACCGGTTCCGTGCCCAAGGTTCCTACGACCCCCTTCAGGGCCAGACAGTGAACCTGCAAGCTTCTTCCCCAGGAGGAGGCAGACCAATTGTTGCTGTGTCCGTTGCATGCTTTGCGCACCTGTTTTGGACCGCACACAGAGCTCTAGATGATTCCGAGCAGCTCTTTGTTTGCTGTGGCTGACAGCGGAAAGGGATGCTGTCCCCAACATAGGTTTGTCCACAAGGTCATCAACGCCCTTGCACCAGCCTATTCGACCCAGGCCGTGCCCACCCTCTTGCGGGTTTTCGAGCACGCTCTATGAGGAGCATGTTCTCGTGGACACCAGCCAATGGCGCCTTCCTAGCAGACATGGACCGAGCAGCGGGCTGGGCAACACCTAATACTTTATCAGTAATACAGTATCAATATCAATAACCTCGGATTGAGTCAGTCCTGGCCCATGTTTCTTCAGGTCCAAGCACATAGAACTCGGTAACACGGGACAGCTGACTGGGTGTACTGCTTGCGCATTGCACCTTTTCCCCTCTTTCAAGGCTAAGCCGTGTGCTTATACCCCCAGGTGAGTCCACAAAAGCTCACACTCCCTGGATGTTTTTTCTCCATAGCCCTCTGGCTCATGAATTCGGCGGAGGAATTCCCAACCAGACCCACTACGGGTACTAATTACTCTGTACTGGAATAGGTGTTCCACAGGTATTGACCATCATGATTACTCCCTGTGTTGTATTTTCCGCAGTACGGTCCCCCTGTTGGCGGACCCACATCTCCCTTGGGCAGCTCCCCCTTCCCCCGCTGTGTTTGTAGAGCTCCTCCTTCACCAGGTAGGACCTACCACTTCCATGTGTGGCTCATAAGCCCATGTGACGTTTTTGCCACATATGACCTCCCCAGCCTGGGCAGGATGTGGTCTCCACGGGGTCTTTTCCCCCTGAAAGAATAGGAGTCAGAAAAGAACATCTTCCCCAATGCGTGTTATAGCGTTAGATGGCCCCAGCCTCTTATAACAGCCCTATGGTAAACATAGAGAGAGAAAAGGCAGCGGCTGGTGTGGCCTGCTCCCATGCTTGGCACGTCACTTTGCTCCCCCCTTCAAGAGAAGAGGGATGCCGGGAACCTAAAAAATTTAGGATGTTTTTCTTTGGGGTGTTGGGGAAGGTTATGTGCAGCCTGGCACAGGCTGCTCCTATGGCACGCAACAGCTTGCTTGCACCCCCATCAGCAGTTCACGTAACACTGTTCAGTGTCGTGGCATTATTGGATAGGGACCATTAGTGTCACTTCACCGACACAATGTCTAGGTTACTGTTGTAACCCCCCTTGCCGTGTCCCTTTTACCACAACACTGCACCAACCTCTTTAACGGCTGAACCTTATTCTCGGCTCTTCGGTGCAAAACCTCACTAAACAGATGCACGATTCCCTCCTTTTATACCCGTATGTCCGTGGTAGGGACATGCAAATTCTGTTCGCCAATTCTCATTGGCCTTTTCTCAAAGCTCAGAGGCAACTGAGGTTCTCAAGAGAGACCACTAGTGTCACTTCACCGATAGAACGTCTCATTCCCTCCATCAGGGAATGGGGGTTACAACAGTAACCTAGACGTTTTGCATCAATATTTTGCTTTTCATACAGAAAGGTACAGCCCATAGAGACCAACCAATCCTTTAAACAAAATTTCCATTTGATACAATAGAGATATAACATTTTTGCTAGACTCTTTTCCAACACTTTATTTTTAAAAATTATGTCTCCCCTTTTTGTCCCCAATTTGGAATGCCCAATTCCCAATGTACTGTAAATCCTCGTTGTGGCTTAGTGACACTTGACTATCCAGGTGGCAGAGGACAAATCTCAATTTCTTCCACATCAGAGATGTCCATCCACGCATCTTATCACTTGGCTTATTGAGTGCGTTACCGCAGAGATGTAACGTGTGTGGAAGCTTCACGCTTTTCTTCGCATCATCCATGCACAACGCTCCACGCGCCCCACCGAGAGCCTCAAGTGACTTACCTCATGTGACTCTACCTTCCCTAGCAACCGGGCCAATTTGGTTGCTTAGGAGACTATGTGAATTACTTATCGTGAGATCATGTTGACAGTGTAATGGAATGAAAGCTTGTGCTAGATCAAAACATTGTTAGTTTGGGCACATTTTCCAGTGTCAATGTTTTAAAAAACTGCATATGAGAAGATTCTTCTCGTTTTCTGAAATCAATCCTATCATCACCTCAACCAGATACCAAAGAAGTTGACTTCACTTCGTACCTTACAGTGGCTTCCAGATTAGCTTTCAGGCAACCCAACCAAACCCACCACCACTTAGCCATAAATATGCTCAGACTCAGGGCCCTGAGATAGCAAGACATTGGCTCCACTGAAAGGACATCAGATGACACCCAAACTCCATCACGGAGAGAATAAAAAAGACATCACCTCGCAACAAGCTGGTGATAAAGGGATCCTGGGCTTGGATGAAAATTAAGACTCTGTAACAAGGTCCCGGGCTCCCAGCCTGACAACCATTTTCCTCTGTATTTATCATCCCACCATACCATTGGCTATTATGTGTGAACCTGCTGTCTCGCAGCAGACCCGAAATTTATGGACGTTCCATTATTAGGGGATTGTGGGTAGAGGGGGACGAATGGAAGTGGGCGCAGCTCTATGGTTTTCTGAGGATGTTACGATTGCCTCTTAGATTATACCACTTGACAGGTTTGTCATCCCTGTGCACTGATGTGCTCTGCAGAGTGCTCTGATATCATTAGCTTCATTGCTCTTAATGTGTCTGTTCCCCTTCGTAGCAAGGCAGGTCATATATTGTGCAAATAGGTGGACAGGAGCTGAGAGCCCGCGTATTACAGAAGGAAAGATGGTTTATATTTGCTCACTTCGGTAAGACTTTCTATTATTACAGACACTCTTCTGAGGTCACTTGAAAAAAAATATTCTCATAATTAGGTATTGTTTCAGGCAAAAATAATATTACAGAATAACAATTTTTATGAAATAATTGGATGTTTTTCCATAACTTTATATTTTATTATCAAATTATGAGGAATGCAAAATAATCCATGTCCTATTTAATTTGAATCTAACTGGCTTGACATTTTGCTGTTATGCTGCCAGTGTCGTAGAGGATTGTCAGAGCAAAGGCTTATCAAATCCAAGTCTGTGACCTTCAGATACTTAATATTTTCACATTAGCATCAAACTGTATTTCCAGCACTGGCGCTAAGAGCTAAATGGCTTGTTGTTAAGCTGTTGTAAACACATATTGGCCCATTTAACTGCTGGGTGTGAATAGGCTAGATAGCAATTAGGCAAACTTAGGACCATAGCTATGATAAGACTAACTAAAGCTGCTCATCCCCACTGAATTTCGTTTAATAGAATTACACACACACACACATACAAAAAAGCTGACAAAATGATTGTATAAAGTTTCTTATCTCAAGAGTTAGTTGCTTACAATATAATGGAGACACTTTAAAATATGGATGTATACAGTGTAGTTAACTTACATAAACTTACAATGACCAATACTCTAATTCACATTTATTAATCTTGGTTACTCTCAATTTGGAAAATGATCACTTTTTGAAGAATGTACTGTGAAAAATAATAAAAATATGAAAAAAAACAAATCTTATGGCATTGTAATAAATTCAGTAAATATTGTGTTATTCCTTGTAAACAATGTAGTAAATTATTTGATTTAACTTCCCATGACTCATGACAAAGCACTGTTTTGATTTCCTGTAGACAGTAGGAGGAGCTGAGATCTTGATGGGCAAATGGGGGATGATTTGTGAAATCTGGACATGTGGTCAAATGGCTTAAATGCAGAGCCACATGAAATAGGTCAAAGACTGGTTATGTAATGAGCTATGCTAAAAAAGAGTCCAGCATAACACTACCAACAAAGCAGCAGACCTACAGTATGGTACTTGAGGGCTGACGGCAGAAAAATACCACTTATGAGATGACAACACAAATTTCAAACCTGCTCTGATTGTATCATCACAACTTGATATACATTCAGTGTGAACAAAATGTTCACATGGGCCAAATACTAAACTTGCCTTGGCTACAAAACTTAATTTGTTCTAGCAACACCAATGTCATGTGTTCGATTCCCAGTAAACACACAAATTGATAAATATATATACCTAACATGCACTACAAGTCACTTTGTATAACAGCTTCTTGCAAAGTCATACATGTAAATGTAAAATAATAATAATAATAATAATAATAATAATTAATAATTGAACTACTGCATGAGGTTAGTTGGAAAAGAGAAGGCACTTATTTGAACATAAGTGAAAATCAAGGCATAGTTTATTGTGCTTCTCCAGGCTTCCTTTTGGCCTGCACTAACCAGACTGAGACTCACCCATCCGGGCCGCTCACTCTCTGTTGGGCGATTCCACTGGCAAGGTGCTATAGACCTGATGGAAAGAGCAAGATAAAGATCCGCTGAGCCCAGGAGAAACGACTGTCCAGAATCTGGTGAGGGAAATTAAACCAATTGAGGAAGTGGCTATTTTTCTGGGCCCAACATAAGTTAATGGACCTAGACAGGGGGTGTATATTGTTGTTCGGATGGAGAAGGGAGTTGAAACGAGCGAATATTGCTGAAAGAGCGCTGCTCGCATTCAGGCCCAGACAAAAGCTGGAAATGAAATAACTTCCTTTCCTCAGGAAAACACTGCAGCTCCTGACAGAATAATAGCATCGCAGGCGAGGGAGAGGGGCCGACAACGCTCACTCACAAACACAGGAAACCGTCCGGCTGCCTGCTCAAGCTGTTAGAAGCACATAGACACACACACACGTACAAACACACACACATGCGTATGCTCTCACACTATTGTACACAGCGACACATGGCACAGTGACAGTAAGAGAAGACTGGCTGAAAGTCCTTGGAATGGAAGGACATTTACCTTTTGAGTCAATGATAAACAATTCATCTCTGACCTACATAAATATTCACAGCCCTCCCTGGACCAACTCAGAAAGTCCCTTTACCATCATGTAATGTAAACCTCGCTTACTGTACAATTTCATTTTCAAGATGCAGCTTGTACTCTTGACAGATGAATAAACACTTCATAAAAGACATTTCTATATTATATAAACTATTCAGTTTAATCTGTATTGCATTTGATCCAAACTTGAAGGATTAAGCTGTTCTCTTCAGCCTATCTTTTTAAAATAGAAAAGTGCATTATTGTACAGTAGTGATACCTTTGCGTTCATAACGCAAACAGCTTTCAATTACCTTATTTAGATCTGATTACCCATTTTGATACTTTTAAACAGTATCCTGTAAAAGTATTTACCTGATTTATATAATTTAAAAATTTTAACCAGTCAGGTAACAATGAACATCAGCAAGGAGTCTTGTGTGTGTTACTGCTTATAAGGTCTAAATAAATGTATATCCTAAAGTGCAATTTGTTTCTGGAGAAAGAAGAGAGTTACATTTCTTTCACTCTGATGCCACTTTCTGATTGGCGTACAACAATGACATTTTTGGAGCCCTTTTACATGCATTTTGTTTCTCAGTGTGCTCCACTTAGAGAGACAGATTATATTTTGCCGTTTCATTGCCGTGGAACTTATTTCTTTAACCTTTCTGACCTCGACTGGGGCCTGGACCTCCTCAGTCAGGTCCCTATTAGGCAAATAAGGCCTGATAAATCTTTGGCACATCTTTAATGAGGACTCCTGAGCCGAGAGATGTTAATTAAGAGAGGTTAACCAAGATGTGAGTGGCTCTCTCCTCTCATATTTCACCCAGCTAATTTCTCCTCATTGCCCTGGCCTTGGTGATGTAATGCATTTATCTGGGCAAGAATATCACCCTGTTCATCTCACCTTCAGTGCCATTCCCTTAGAGAAAACATGCAAATCCGCTCTTCTTACTTCTTTTAAATACAGCATAAAAAAATCAAAACTTTTAAATTGTCTTCAATATTGTTCATGTTTGGTCATGCAGTTTATAGTGAGCTTTTTCAGGCTTTTACTTATTAAGTTAGTAGAAGGCACACTCAACACTAGTGGTTGTTTTATGTTTCAAAATTTGTCGATAGATAACATGTTTCTTATTGTTTCCTAACATTGATATCCAACTGTGTATGTGCGTGTTGTGTGCATGGTAGTTGACTACATGTGAATATAAATTTGTGAACATGATAACAAAGTAGAGTTTTATTAACAATAAATGTGTGTGTGTGTGTGTGTGTGCGCATGTGCGCGCGCGTGTGTGTGTGTGTGTGTGTGTGTTTGTGTGCGCGCGCATGCGTGAGTGCATGTGTGTGCATGGGTTAGGGTTGTTTATGAAGTTTTTTAGGTTACAAACTGGTAATTACAAGGGTATTATGCTATAAATGTGGTTTATGAGGACATTTCAAGTGTCCCCATAATTCAAGTCGCTTAAAAAAACATACTAAACGATGTTGTTTTGAAAATGTAAAAATACAGAACGTTTTTTGTGAAGGTTAGGGGTAGGGTTAGGGCATAGAATCTATAGTTCGTACAGTATAAAAATCATTATGTTTATGGAGAGTCCTCTGAATGATAGCCGCACCAACGTGTGTGTGTGTGTATGTATGTGTGTGTGTGTGTGTGTGTGTGTGCATTAGTGTGAGTCATGTAAGTGGTTGAATGCTTTACAGATTTGTTAAGCATAGTCTTTAAAAGCTATTTTCAATCAAGCAAATGATTCCTCTCTTGCAATATGTTAATGCAGGTCTGATTTATCAGTGTAGTAAAAGTTAATTACCATATGTTTGTGGCTCCTGTAAGATGATGTATTTAATGTTTATAACTGGGATTATTAAAATGTCCTGACTCCTGATTACAGGAGATTCGATTCAAGAGACTACAGATATTATGTCTTTAAATCATGTATTTTAGTTCTGGACTGACAAACATTAAAACTAACCATCTACAGTATCATAAGGTACAGTATTTCCTTCTTTTTGTTATCTAATAGGACTGTTTCTGTAAAACTGATTTATTGACATATTTCAACTGTGTTTCACTGTGAAATGCCAATATGGGTTATATGTAGAAAGTATTGTTTATTGCCAAAAGACATATACAAATAAAATAAAATAAAAAGTATCCAGACTGCTACATTTAATCATCCACAATCTCAAATGTTTCACAGTGAGAAGGAATATGGTGGATAATAATAGCGGCACTATCTAACTAATAACTGGCCTGTTTATTCGTTTTGGTGGGGTTTAGGTGGGAATTTAAATTTCAGCCCTGTTTATGGACGCAAAGGTTGATTCTTGACCTGTGTGGGTTATCGTCTTTACATAGCCAGTTTCCCTCTTCCCAGCGAATCAATTGTCTGGTAATCTCCTACTTCAGCCTTCAATTGTGAGAAAACATATCCATGACAATATACCCAGTTTAATCACTTGACCCGTCAGTGCTGTCTCTCATAAGAAGAAAGGAAATGTTACAAGACAGAGCGGCCATTCTAATATGACACAATTTTCTCTGCGGACTTCTTGGCCTTCATGCAATATTTTAAGATGCATGTCTCCAGACCTGTCTTGTTTTTGTGAGTACAAACTATGCTATCGAGTCAATACTTTTTGATGTGTGAAAAACAAGAAATTGTTACTTCTAATATAAATTATTATGTGGAAAACTCTTTGGCCATTCTCATTGCATTTTAACTGCTATAGCAAATTACAAATACTAAATGAATAAATTTCCCACCTGATCATGTGTGATGCAGCTACACTGTTATTGTAAGAAGATTTATTGCATGTTGTGTGCTGAAGATCACTGTATCAGTTGTACAACAGAATGCGGTTTGCAGTACAGTATCAGATATCACAGCCTGTTCTGTGAAACAGAAACCTCACAGTGGAGACATTGTGCTTCAGAGCAACCGAAGCACTAGTGCAACTCCAGAGTTTTTGTGTCACACAAATTGCTGTGGTTCCATCCACTTGTGCATTTGTAGGCTTTTCAGTCCATGTGTTCTAATCCAATATGTGAACATACCAGCAGCATGTCCCTTACATTATTTAAATAAATGTAAATTTACTTTATGTATTTCTTTGTTTATTGTAGATTCTTTCTGAATGAAGATGGCAAATCAAAGTGTGAAATAGATTTTTCAAATGGTATTTAGCTCTTTTAAGTTCTTTACTAGCTTCACTTGACAGATTATATCAGAATTGTATTTACAGTTTTGCATACATATAGATAACAGGCCTGTATTGCAAATGCATGCCAGAAAACAATGATTTACTGTATGTAAAACTCTGAAGACATATGATTTTATGTAGATACTGTGCCATGCTTGCCTTTTCCTACTTTATGACAGCAGTTTTAATACTTTATTTTCATCCTGCATGACATAATAAAGAGATCTAAAGAAATAGAGATCAGTACCTTCAGGTCTATTTGTTGCAAGTTCTACTTGTCATATACACTGAGCACTTTATTAGGAACACCTGTACACCTTCTTATTCATGTGATTATCTAATCAGCCAATTGTGTGGCAGCAGTGCAATGCATACAATCATGCAGATACAGGTCAGGAGTTTAATTTAATGTTCACGTCAACCATCAGAAGTGGGAAATATATGATCTCAATGATTTCAACTGTGGAATGATTGTTAGTACAAGACGGAAAAAATCCAGTGAGCTGGAGTTCTGCGGACGAAACCACCTTTCTGAAGAGAGAGGTCAGCGAAGAATGTCTAGACTGGTTTCAGCTGACAGAAAGGCTTTGGTAACTCAGATAACTACTCTGTACAATTGTAGTGAGCAGAATAGCATCTCAGAATGCACAACACATCAAACCCTGATGCGGATGTGCTACAACAGCAGAAGACTATCAGTCACTTTATGACGATAGTGTTCCTAGTAAAATTCTTAGTGTCATTTACCATTCCACTTTATGATTACAGCTAATGTTTAACAAATAAGCAAACAAGATCTTTATCACTTGCAATGCTAGCTGGGCAACTATGGCAATGTTGGTTGCATCGACAACTTGTGTATGTAAATAAAAAGACCCTGAAAATGTTACATTTTCAATGATATGTGTTCCAATTATAAAAAAGAAAATACATTCATTCGGTTAGCGTTACTTTTGATATTTGTTCATTACAGAGTTCTTTGTTCTATTTTATCATACAGTAATACAGTATGGGTAATAACCCAGTAATTAGGTACTGTATTTACTTTTGAAATAGCTGTATTTTTATTACAGATATCGTTAGTGTTATTGAAATAGTATAAATAACAATAAGGTGTACTTATGCACAGTAACTGTCTTTGTAATTTGTTGTTCTGTTTTGTTCCAAAATATGTTATTAAAAAATAAATTTGCATGAAGTATGTGATTGCAGCAAATACTGCTCTTACAGTAATAATCAAGTATTGGATTTCAACTTGATGCACACTTCTGAAGTCTATTTCTAATTCCTCATCCCAAAATACAATATTTATAGGCTAGTTTTATCTCAGTGTAAGTGTGCCACTTGCAAAATACTGTTCATCTTCTATGGCTGAGACTTGATCTCTCTAATGAATAAATGTATATTTTATGCAAATCAGCCTGCATTGAAGATTGATGATCTCAGCATATTCAGTGTTTTCGCTGGAAACAAATCAGACAACACAATTTTAATAAGACATGCAGTGTTTTCCTTGAATCCAAGGAAGGTGAAATACAGTTATATTGAACTGGCTTCAAGAAGAATGATTTACCAGCTTGTAAATGAGGAACAAACAGCTAAAAATGTCTCATGAAGCCCTTTTAGGTGCATATTTCCATGAGGGAAGCCCTCCTGTAGTCCATAAACAAGGATGCACTTTATTTTTTAGACTTCTTAAAGACACACACACTACAGAAAGTATCAGTTATGTATTGCAATATTATGTCATTTCATGAGATTACAGAATACAATTGTTGATAAAGTGTTGTGCTCAATATTGTGAAACTTTGAATTTACCAAAAAGAATAAGATGCAATAAGAGCTATGTTATCAGATCTTAAGCAAGTTTTTTCTTATTCATTGACCACGTTTACAACTGGTATTAAGATAAATCTCGGGTGATCCGATCACATGTGGTCAGGCGAGACACGTCACTGTTTATACTTGGTCACTTTAATGCATCTGCTGTAACCACGTGTGTTCAGATTTCAAGGGGAGGGTCTCTGAATTCATGACGACATACATCAATCACTATGTCAGTGCACTACCGCATGATTATAAACCTCAAAAAGATTAAATGACAAAGAAAGCATGAATAAAACTGAAAAAAGAATTGGTTCTTCTACAGAAATGGTTTAATAAAAATAAACTGTCTTTAAATTTAAGTAAAACAAAATGTATGTTGTTTACAAATCAAAAATGCCCTGTAAATGTTCGTTTGACTTTAAATAGAATAATTATTGAGAGAGTGTCAGAATTTAGGTTTTTAGGAGTACTCATTGATGAAAAATTTAAATGGAAGTCACATATATCTTATTTAAGAAATAAAATTTGTAAAAACATTGCCGTTTTGAGTAAAGTAAAGTTTATGTTAAATTATAAGGCAATGAGAATCCTATATTGTTCCTTTATTTTGCCATATTTGATGCATTGTTTGGAGATATGGGGTAATTCTTATTTCACAAATTTAATGCCCTTATTTATTTTGCAAAAAAGAGCCATAAGAATAATTAATGGAGTTGCTCCAAGAGAACATACTACAGGACTGTTTCTGGAGTCAGGACTACTCAAACTGAAGGATTTGTTTGCTTTACAAACTTTATTAGTTGTTCATAAAGCAAAATACTGCTTGTTACCGCATGGACTGCAAACTCTTTTTACTGTAAATAGTGGGACAAGCAGAATAAATAAAGACTTTAAACACCCTTTTGCTAGAAATACCCTCAAACAAACGTGTGTTTCAGTTTCTGGTGTGAAAAGATGGAATTTTTTAGAAAATGATCTAAAATGTTGTTCAAACATTCTACAATTTAAATACAAGTATAAACAGAAGATACTTAATTTATATAAAGATGTTTGTGAAAATTGATAAAATTACAACAACAATGGTCTCGTTGTCATTATTCCATCATTGTTGTTTTTGTTTAGAATTGTGTAAGTAGAATTAATAATAAAAAATAAAAATAAAACAAAAAAAAAGGAAAATTGTTAAAATTGAAAGTAGATTATCTGGTCTGGGCTGTTTTGTTATTTTTTGTTGTTGTTATCTTTTGTAATGTTGGTGAGGTCATCTAATTTGTAATTTTTTTTTTATTATTATAAGAATGGGGTAGGAGTTTATAAGATTTTTTTTTTTTCTTCTTCCTACTCCTGTTCTTTTTGTCATGGAATGTATTTTTGTTGTGTTTGTTGGATTTGTTAAATTGCTGTTGTGGCATTTCGTGTTGCATTACCATGAAAAGAGAATACATAAATAAATGAAATGAAATGAAATGAAAACCGCCAGGCTGTTTCTTCCTGATGCATTTAAAAATTGTATAAAGTGGGGCCTGTGTAGCTCAGCAAGTATTGCCACTGACTACCACCCTTGGAGTCACAAGTTCAAATCCAGGGCATGCTGAATGACTCCAGCCATGTCTCCTAAGCAACAAAATTGGCCCGGTTGCTAGGGAGGGTAGAGTCACATGGAGTAACCTCCTTGCGGTAGCTATAATGTCTGGTTCTCGCTCTCGATGGGGTGCTTGGTAAGTTGTGTGTGGATGCCATGGAGAATAGCGTTGGCCTCCACATGTGCTATGTCTCAGCGTTAACGCGCTCAACAAGCCACGTGATAAAATGTGCAGATTGGCGGTCTCAGACACAGATACAAATGAGCTTCATCCTCCACCACCCAGATTGAGGCAAGTCACTACGCCACCACGAGGACTTAGAGCGCATTGGGAATTGGGCATTCCAAACTGGGGAGAAAAGGGAGAATTTTTTATTTTTTATTTAACAAAGCACAAACGCAACATTTCAAGAAAAATTTACCTTTGTTTTAGTGGAGTACCTGAATTAACCTAAGCTTCAGATGTGTGTGCTTATAATCTGTGTTCCTGCAAGTTGATATCAGACACACTGAAGAAGATCTCTGAAGTTTTCCTGCATGTGTACGTATTCGCTTGTTCTAATTTTCCAAACAGATGGTTATATCCTTTTAAAGCCGCTCATAACAACAAAGTTTAAACTTTTGTTTTGGCAGAGTGGTTGATTGACATATGAGGGGTGGAGATTCACTGCTGTCTGGGACGCATTCATCATGGATTAGAGTTTACACCTGAACATTTTTGACTACTTCCGTGTGTGTGTTTTATATCCGATCACAAAACATTTTCCACCCCTTTTTACATTTAATGCTGACCATTTTTGATCGGATCACCCGAAAAGCATCTACCAGGTGTAAATGGGGTCATTGTGTTTTAAAGCATCCATCCATCCATCCATTGTCAACCGCTTATCCTGTGTACAGGGTCGCGGGGGGCTGGAGCCTATCCCAGCTAACATTGGGCGAAAGGCGGGGGACACCCTGGACAGGTCGCCAGTCCATCGCAGGGCCACACATAGACAGACATTCACTCACACTCACCTCCACATCCACATCCACACCTAGGGCAATTTTTTTGGAGACACCAATTAACCTAGCCTGCATGTCTTTTGGATGGTGGGAGGAAGCCGGAGTACCCGGAGAGAACCCACGCAGACACGGGGAGAACATGCAAACTCCGTGTTTTAAAGCAATATATTCAAATTAATTTATATGTTTCTAGATCTTCAAGATGCCATTAAAATTTGTAGTTGTGGTTTGCTATTACCATAAGCGCAATTAGCAATCTACAATGCAATTAGCAAATTAGCTAAATAATCACTGTTTTTAAGTCGTAAGTAAATTGTCAAAAATCGCAGGCTGGTTTGAACAACTCAGAGTAAATATATACTTGTTCTGCACATATTGTAAATGTTTACCTGTAGATACATCAGTTCAGTCAGTAGGCAAACGTCAGTGATACACAGCCACAACAAATATGCTGATTTATATGATTGTATCTAGTAGGCTGGCTGAAACCTTAAACCTGCTTGGTAGGGTTAGAAGATGCAAAGGGTTGCAAAAAAACACCCACAGGTTTGCTCTGACGATAATGATTATTGTGATTTGCAAAGTCACTTAATGACTAAGTGAATTAAGCTAGTGTTAATCTCTAAAGCTGACGTTAAATGGTTTTGCACTAAAGATGTTGTAATCTGCACACCTTTAAATATACAATTAAATACATATCATAAGCAATGATGTCTAACAGTGCTACAATATCAGCAGGTTTGGGAAGGATACTTTTGAAATGTATTCGACATCAGAATACATGGTGTAAAATTGAATTTGTAATGTATTCCATTAGTAACGTCTTCTAAATACTTTGGATTACTACTTCAGCACTGGTAGATTTTTTTTAAATGTTTTGACTATAAAAACTCTCCCATCACAGTTTTTACACATGTTAAAAATGCATTCTCTGAAAAACCTAATATCTTATAAAGTGTTATTTCTAAAAAAAGATCAATATAAATGATATTGTTTTAAGGATTTGTAGATATTTTTACTGGAAAACTATACAAAAATTATTATCAAGAATATAACTTTTACGCTGAATAACAAAAGTCTTACTAGAAAAAAAGAAATTATGATCTAATGTGAATTTTCTTGATATAAAAAAAAATTTCGTGCCTGGTAACATGTGCATGTAAAATGGCTAGAAATAGTATTTTAGCTTAGCGTAAAGCTGACAATTTACACAAGGTTTATTTCTATTTCTTCTACTCTAAACTTACTTCAAACTTAATTCTTTGTCTGCTCGTATGAATGTAACATATCATAAGAACGTGTTTCACCGCTGTTCATAGGCACTTTGGATCGCAGAATTTATATGTATAAATGTTTTCCATTTGAAAAAACTAAATATTAAATGAAAAAAAATGACAATAAATTGCAAAGTAAACTCTTCAGTAATCAAAATACATTTTGAATGTAACTTTATTCTAATTACCAATGATTTAAATTGTATCTGTATTGGAATACAGTTACTAATATTTTGTATTTTAAATACATAATCCCATTACATGTATTCCGTTACTCCCCAACCCTGAATATCAATACAGCATTACAAAACCAGACCAAACTCAGATTCAACTACAGAAAGTGACAAGCATTTATTATTTGTGTACAACATGGACTTTCTTCGTTTTAGTTGATTCAAATTTGTCAACAAGAGCTTTGAGCTCATTCAAAAACTTTCCCCCTGGTCTAAAATTGGATTTGAATAAAAATGTTTTAGTATTTGAAATGGTCCCCTTTAGCTTTAGTGACAGCATGTACTCAAGCTGGCATGGACTGAAAAATTTGTTCAAAACCTGATGATACATATAATACCAGCATTATTTGAAAGTGTGGTAAAGCATTCAAATTATGTGTGCTTTTTTTTTTTTTTTTTAACAAAGTAGGTAGCATGGTCAGTTCCAAAAATTTGCTTATTTGCTTTATGACTGAGAAATAGTGCAGAATCTTACATATTTTAAATATATATATTGTTTCTAATTTTTCATAATCCTAAATTTCCAGATCTCCAGGTTTACATGTTGTATCTCCGATTTGTGGACTTTTGAACCCCACTCTATGTATATAGTTCTATGTGTGTCTGTGTATGTACACTGAAAACCCTAATAAGTTGAATTTACTTAATTGATTGAGTAAACGTGTTCCCTCAATTGAGTTAAGTAATGGTGTTTTCAATAGGTCTGTAATTAAGTTAACTTGGTAATAATATAGAATGAATTTAACTATTTGAGTTAAGGTAACTAGATGCAATTAGACTTAACTCAGATATGCTATTTAATTGTTGTTTCTACTTCAAGAAATAGTTTACCCAAAAATTAAAATTCTCTCATAATTTACTCACCCTCATGCTATCAAATATGACCTACTTTCTTCAGCAGAACACAATGAAGATTTTTAGACTAATATCTGAGTTCTGTAGGTCCATACAATGCAAGTGAATTTGTGGCAAAATTATGATGCTCCAAAAAGCACGTATTTCAGCATATAAGTAATCCATATGATTCGAGACGTTAAATCTATATCTGAAGAAATTATATGATAGGTGTGTGTGAGAAAAAGATCAATATTTAAGTACTTTTTTGCAGGAAATTTTTCTCCCTGCTCAGTAGGGGGCATATGCATGAAGAATATAAAGTGTAAATTGACTGAGCAGGAAGGAGAATTTCTAGTAACAATTTACTAAAATATTGATCTGTTTCTTACACCTATAAATCACTTCTGAAGATATTGATTTAATACCAGATTCATATGAATGACTTTTTAACTTACTTTAACTGTTTAAAAATGTTGGCACCCATTCACTTGAATTGTATGGATCTACAGAGATTAAATATACTTCTAAAAATATTAACTTGTGTTCTGCTGAAGAAAGTTGTACACATCTGGGGTGGCATAAGTGTGAGTAAATGATGAGATAATTTTCATATTTGGCTGAACTATTCCTTTAATAATTTTTATAAAAGCTAGGTCCTACAACAACACATCTTAAATAAAGAAGATTATAACTGATTCTAGGTCAATCATTAAATAAACTTATTTCTCCACAGATATGCATAGACACCTGTACTTCAGTAAAACTAAGTAAACTAAATAAAAAACTAAAAAAGTAAAACTGAGACAGAATTAACAGGGTCCAACTTGATCAGAAGGGACACAAATAACCCTAATGGTGATATTACACAAAACAACTATTTGCAAAAAACTAAAAAAAAAACTAAAAGAAAAACAGAAATAATACCATAAAAGAGCGAAAACCTCTCAAATTTAAATGAACCCTAATGTTCCCTTTGTCCAAGGAAACATAATCAAATAATCCAAATGCAAGACATTATGTGTATTCTCCATAGCTTGGTACTCAATAGTTTAAGTTATTACCACTTAAAATCTAAAAGTCTATGGCTTTTTAAGAAAAATAAGTTCAAGGAAAATAGCTGTTCCCAAAACTTTACATTTCAAGTAATTTCCAATTAAGACAACTTCATTTTTCCAGTAATGACAACATTAGGGTTTACAGTGAACAGTACTGTATGTATAGTCAATCTCCCTCAAATCCCAAATGAGATTTTACCATATCCTGAAATGAAAAAAAAATTTGGCCATTTCGATACCACATTGATCCTAACCTGGCCTTACACCATTTAGAATGATATACTGCTGGTCAGCATACCACAAGTACACTTGTAAATCATTAGCAGAGAATGAACTCAGTGAAAAGAGAACATGAATCCTTTATTTAGCGGACTTAAATCTTTTGCAAAGGTCTCTCTGCTTAGCACTAGCAATGTGTTATTACAGCGGATGAGCTGCTAATTGCGAGTTGAATTATTGCTATTGATCTCAGCTCAGCCAGAGCCAAACAAACAAAAGCCTGAAATGCTAAAGGTGAGGGAATTCTAGGAAATATGAGAGGTGACATTTCTGTTCAAACACACATTTTCTACGATATTTGACAGCCATATGGAGAAGCTTCTACCTCTCTATTGCTGTTTGCATCAGGCCATGAAGGCATGTGTTAACTATGTCATGCAGTTTCATAAGTTGTCACTAGTTTAGACTGTTATGGTGGGAGCATGTTAAGTTATTTTCATGGCAATTAACACCTAGCCATTGGATTACAGTTTTGACCCGATGCTTCTACTTTTGATTTTACAAACATAGCATGAACATTTCTGTCCTAAACCTCTGTTAATGCTTTTTGAATACATAACATTCCACCCTAACACTATACTAATGTCCAAATAATGTTTTCCACATAGAGTCCTTAACTTGTGTAGCCTATGTATTGAATGAATTAAAACAAATTAAATTCAGCACATTTTTTTAGGGATATTAACTTTAAGTTCATTACAAAAATAATTAGATTTTCCCTTTTGAGAAGCATTAGATCAGATTTTATATTTACATCTTATAAATGACTAAATGTAAAACCAAGCACATTATATATATATATATATATATGTTTGTATATATATAATACATTTAATAATTTTGAGCACACTGTACTGTATGTACATATTCAAATTCCATTAGTATTTGGGAAAATAGAAGTATATGTTACATAAATGAAAATGGAAATTTCTGTAGTATATTGATAAACAATGTGACTTTTATATCAGTGAAACCCATATATAAACATATAATTCATATATGAATTTTACATATATTGCCATATATCACGTTTCTGTATGGGACAGTGGAGTACAATACAGTGAAGTTATCACAGTCACAATTTCTTTATTGACTCTCGATTATTTGATTAAATACAAAGACATTTTTATACAAATTTTAATTAAAATGCAAAATGAATGTTTTTATTTCCAATATGATAACTGGACACCACTTGCTGAACTGAATATGCAATGTGATTGGTCATGTGATCACAATGCACTGTTTTTTACTATTAGGCAGTACATAGTATGTACTGTACACAATCTCAATGCACAGCACATCTACAATACTTAGTACTCATTTGAAGGGCTATAGGAACATGACAATGTGAAATGCAATAATGCATTCTGGAATTTCTTTTTAATACAAACTGAAGGATAAATGTAAAGGGTTAAAAGGGTTAAAATGTTTTGTATGTTTGTTTGTTTAAATACACAAGGTGCCCATTTGAATTTGAGATTACATGGGGGTAAAGCATCCCCTTATGAAGACCTAATATAGTGGTTTCTAATTATGATAACATCAAAGCTGACATTGCTTATTGCTTTCCCACTGTCCGTGTTTCCCATAATAGAATACAATTGAGTGATTTAATGGTTCACAAAGGAGGCAGAGCGATGAAACATATATATATATATATATATATATATATATATATATATATATATATATATATATATATATATATATATATATATTTGTTGCTGATAGCCCGGGGCAAACATTTTTATTTAGGGATTAGTGACTTTTTCTTCTCTTTTACAACAAATGCATATCATTAATGGCATCACAGAAAAATAAAGTCAAAATCCTTTTAATTTGTACTTATTAGGTAGCACTGAGATGTATTGTTGAACAGACTGCATACAATGTTCTGCATTCATCTCAAGCTCTGTTTACAAAAGAGACTACTGCTTTAATATAACCTCTGTGCAATTTCACGACAAGGTTAGCTTATTATGCACTGTTTGTTGTGAACAGCATGTGTACCTCACTGAGATAATATCAAACACCTGCCACGAGAGAGGTCGTTTGACCTTTGGCAAATTGTGCTATACAGCACTTAAGATCTCTCAGTGATACAGACTGAGTTAATGAGGATGTGGTCTCACGGTTTTTACACCTCATTCCCTCTACCAGTCCTCTCGTACCTTTCTCTTTTTTTTTTTTTTTTGTCCTCTCAAGCCAGAGACAAATCCCCATGCCTTGCCTGCTGCTTTTATTAAATTCTCCTCAATAAAAAAGCTCAGACAGGATTTATTAGGTACTCAGCACAGACGTTTAGTATTTCCCCCCAGTTATTAGGTGAAAATCAATAGAAAGCAAAGAAAATGGAAGTCATACAAGTGTTGTCGCCCTGATATTATGTCGGCTGTCGGGTTAGATTCATGACAAGGCCTCAGAGCGCTTGTGAGGTGGACTTTCTGCTTACATTGCAAGACCTAAAGTGGAGGTTATTCATTAGAGTAAGCCAGCGGTCAGATACATTTCCAGGCCATTTCACTCATCTATCTTTGAGAGGCCAGCATGGAGTGGGGAAGGATGCTGATATACCCTGATAGAGATGTCAGGTTTTATGCACCAATCCTCCGATTTATCGTTATTTTGTTCCCAAGACCTATTTAACAGCCTTTGAAATCCTAATACAAAGCATAAACTCTAGACATATAGCTGGATGTTTTCACTCTATATCACACATCAGAATGTAATTGATAACTTGCTTATTAGACCCTTTATAAAAAGGATTAAAATGGAATAAATATGTTATCGTGCAATAGAAAATTTGCCAGTCTTTAAGACTCTACTACTGCATATTTATAGTTAAGGTTACACTGTGTGTGTTTAAATAAATGCAAAATAACTTCACAATAAATGTACAAAAATAAACATGATATTTGGACTGGATGTTATGGCTTAAAATAGCTACCGGGTTTTTCAGTCATTTACACATTGGAAGAAGCAAGAACAACTCCTTCTTTAAAATAGCACTCTCTGCCAATGAAATACATCACATGAGACAAAGCCTTCATCTTTGAATGCTAGCCCCTTTAGTCAAAGTGAGCGTAGTTAATATACATTCAAGTGAGGGGTAAAAACCTGTGAAATAAAGAACTTAAGCACCGCACTAATTTAATTACTCTTAAGACCTCCATGACAGTAATGTAAATATTCTAACACCTGGACCTGATACACTTGGAGTAATTACTTAAAGCTTTCCCTCAGATCTATCCTGACTTTTTTATTATCCAAAAGCTTTTTAACATTAGCACTGTCTTCCTGACAAATTAAATGAAATTTCATTACTCCAGCCATCCTAATGGCATGAAACTGTCTGCTGTGGTGTGGCGGGCCTCCTTGCAGACTGCCCGAGCAGATTAATCAAATTGTCAGCTTCGGAGTCAAACCGAAGAGAGCATCGATCCGTTGGTCTGGGTGCCTTGAAGGATCAAAGCAATGGAAGATTTGAACTTAAAGTATAGAGACACCCACCAACAATTGATCTTCATATAGTCATACACAGAGACAATTTTGGGAAAGTTATTTAGTGTCAGATTGGAACCCAGAATCTGGAGCTGGGCTTTAAGATTCAAAGTAAGACAATTATACAGAGAATATGACAATTAAGAGATAGCATAATGTGAGTTGGCATTGTAAACTTGCTTGTTATAAATAAATGGTTTCTGTGAGCAGATCAAACCCATTCTCCTTTTCTAATGGCTTAATTTACAGTACAGGCATGACACTGAGCAGTCAAAATATTATGTTATAACCAATGTGCCATTTACAGTAGTGATTATACTCATATCTCTAATAATATAGATATAAAGAGTATAATTGAACATGCATTAGGGAGAACTTATCTTGGATGGAACTACAGTATGTTTTGCCATTAGCTGAAGATGTTTCACACCTTTAGGTTTTGTGAGGGTTAAGCTGCTTGGCCTTTGATCTCTTGGGTAAGGTCCTGCCAAAGGTCTTCTCCCCCATCGTTTGGCCCTTTGGGGACATTCAAACCAATTGTTGGCCCAGAATGAATGCAGATCTCAAGGTTACACCTGAGTGTTCAAGGGCAGGTCCAAGTGTAATCGGCACTTAGATCATAGATTAATCTTATTTGCTATCTATTAGGCTTGATTCTGCCTTCGCTCTCTCCCCCTCCTAAAGCCAGGATTATGGTGATAGTTTAAGATAATGGATTCTTATGGAAGGGGAGGTCAAGAAGGCTTCGTGTTTCAGAAGCAACAGATAATATGATTAATCTAAAAGCCTCTTTCAAAGGGGGTCCCACCTTCACAGGCCTAATTGCCAAAGAGGGATGGAGGAGAGAATAAATCTGCAAAGTTGTCTGCAAACCTACTGGATGAGATGCTTTAAATTCAACTGGAGTGTTTCATTAATTAGGGCTTTATTGTGTAACCCATGTGTGGGTGATGACAAAGATTTTTATTTTTTATTTGAATGTGTTCTTCATCCACTTATTTTCCATTAAGGATAATCTTTAGAGACTGATTTTTCTGTACAAAAAGAACCAACCTATTCCTAGATGGGTTATGGGTAATTTTCATTTAACCTCCTGCGAAATGAAACTATTTTGACCTGTTTGCGTTTTCCAAAGAATACAGGACTATGTGTAGATGAATATTGACATTATTAAGGGGTTTTACCTGGGTGCCATTAACATTTACTTAATGCAACAAAACAAAACCAATGTTTTGATGGAGAGCTTTCATTATTTACGCTGGTCTAAAAATTCACTATTAACATTTATCCAATACACGGCTAAGGGAAAAGCAATGCGTAATCTTTGAGATATTCTCAAAGGTTATGCCAAGTTGCATGGATTCCCTTAGATACAGCCTAACTCCAGGGGGGACAGAGCATCCTGCTCTGTCGGTGATTTCTATAGGTAGCCACTAGCCAAACTGATAAAAGATAAATAGTGATAAAAATATCCAAATTTGACAGCCCAGCAGATAACCTCATGAGACACATTGGTTATCAGAGCCAGTCATCAGCAAGTGAATATTTATCACAAAGAACAGACTCATTGCGGCACCACCGCCTGCATGTTTACTAGCTAATACAAGTGAGAGACATGTAATCTTTTCAGGATAGAACAATCCCTGCTTCAATCTTACAAAAATACAGGGGGCAAATACATGTAAGCACAATGCACACAAATGGGAATCCACCAATACCCCATAGTATAATACACTATATTCTGCTGTCTCTATGGATTGTCTTTTCATTTTGGGAATGTAAATTACAGTATATTTATGAATACCCTATCATAGGGCACATAGGCAGAGTACAAAGCCTGTTAGATCATCATGCATTATTGTTTTGCAAAGAATAAATTCTCTCTTATTTTAATGTAGGTCATGTGTATTAATGCATTTTTTTGAGAGGCTGTTCATGACCGGTATTTTGAAAGAAACTCTTTTTTTATGTGATCTAAAGGTCACATATACATAATAAGTATGCATAATCTATTATTAAGCTATCAGGAAATGCCCAAAAACATATTCTAAAAGTATAATTATCATACATTTACTGGCTTATTTAAGGATGCTAACACCATTTTAGTGAGGGGTAAACAATCAAAACATAATATTTTTTTCTATTTTATCAAATCTTGGAGCTGCTCAATCATACATGACTGACAAATTCAGGAAAGTGAAAAGGTTTCAGAGTGTGCCCTCATAGGCAGGGGAGCTATTTCGTGTCAAACATAAACCAAATTAATGTTAGACCTTGTGGTGCCTTTAATATGAGGGCTTTATATAGTCATAAGATGGGAGGAAAATAGCATGGAGGGACTATCACTCAAAGATTTACCATAGGTTATTTGACATTGCTTTTTAAACCGCTGCTGACATGCTGTCCATAACACATGGCATGCAGTAAGCGGAATAGGAGTGTAGACTATTGTGTGATACCACCAAGATACAAACTTCCTTCGATTATTATTATGTATTTTTTTATTGTACAAAATAAAAATACAAAAATTAAATGTAAATGCCATGTAGTGCTTGTTCTTGGAATCCAGAACTAATTGTATGTGGGGGAGATTCAATAAAGGAGTATTCCGGGTTCAATACAAGTTAAGCTCAATCAACAACATTTTTGGCATAATATTGATTGCAACAAAAATTATTTAACATGCCCCTCCTTTTCTTAGAAAAAAAAAGAAAAAATCTGGGTTACAGTGAGGCTCTTAAAATGGAAGTGAATGGGGCCAATCTGTAAACATTAAAATATTCAATATTTCAATTTTAGCCACAAGACATAAACAATATGTGCGTTAACATGATTTCAGTGTGTTAAAATGGCTTACTTACCTGTGTGAAGTTATAGCCAATTATACAAATTAGTTGTCATGACGATGTAATGTCAACAAACTCTAAAATGCTAAAACATTTTTACAGCTCAAATAATCCATGAGTTTAAACAGAATAGTAATGTAAATGCTTTTAAGAAAACTTCACAGTTCTGCCTTTAAACCCTCCAAAAATTGTCCACATTCACTTCCATTATAAGTAGGCTACCTCATTGTAAGCTTTGATGTTTTGCTTTTTTAGAGAAAAGGACAGATGAGTCAAAATAATGTTTGTGGTAATCAACAGTATATCACAAATGCTGTCAATTGCACTTCTGTGTTGAACACAATATGATCAGCAAAAATTCCCTTTCTTGTGTATCGCTTCTGAGTGCTTAGTTGTGGAAGATGCAGCAGACTACTACTATTTGACATACCTTACACTACACCACTGTGATCCAGTTATCTGAATTGGCTCTTTAAAATGCATAATGTGTGCTGAAATGCAATGTGCATCGTTATATATGCCTTCTTCATCATTTGCTATTAATTTAATAGAATACTGCTGCCATGACCAGTAGAAAATGTACACACACATCTCTCTATGTTTTTTTTTTTTAAGAAAATGCTGTTACCTCCTGCTTTCCATTCATGGTAATAGCACAACTTCAATTGCAGCAGCAAATAGCACTGACTTTTGTGAACATTTCTGTTAACCCAAAACTTAGTATAGTCATTTACTCACAGTAGTAGCCCATTGCCTTAATTCAATACAATGGCCATACATGTGCACAGATAGACCTAAGGTGGTGCTAAAGCACCTGCCCTTTTGTCCTCTGACCAGATAAGTGCTCTTTTTGCAAGATATTTTATTTTCTATTTATTTTTCACATTTTTTATTTTAGTTTTTAAATGTGGCCAATGGCATCAATTCTAAATTAAAAACATGTTGGAATGCCTGACAACTGCATTTGTGTTCTAATTCTGCGAGACCGCACAAGTCCCTGCCCCTCCCACTACGACTTCCCTTGTCACAGCCACCACAGTTCACGTATGCAAATCGAGTGCCCTGTGGAGCAGCATCCGCATCTCTCTGACCTGCCTTCATTGGTGACAGCCAGGTAACGATAGTATTTGCCCTAAGCTTCGGCATTGTTTGTCACTGTTGTGAAATTAAACCACTATTAAAACATCTCAATACAGACAGACTAACTTGGGCAATAGCCCTCCATTAAGCTTAACAACAAGCAAGCTAGTCTGGCATTGGCATAAAATCAGTTAAATCTGATAGGCTAGTTCCTTCCTCAGGCAACTGAAGCAAATAAATATGCATTACGTGGCTAATAGTCAATCAGATTTGGATATCAGATACGTTATCCGACCTGTCACCCGTCACAAGAAAATTTGTAAATATATGATTTGTCCATTGTTTACATGCTCATACTGATTAACAAAATCTTTAAGATATAGCTTAGTAAATTATCGATTTTTACTCCTGTGACACAAAATGTACTGGTAATAGTAGGCAAGCCAACTGATTGTCATTTCTGCACAATAGTCCAGGGCCTGTTCATCTAATTTTAATTTTAAAAGCAGGAGAATGATCCTGCTCCCTTCACCTTAGTACACATAATGCACTTACCTTAATTGTTGCATACGTAGGCCTATGTACTTTGTATTTTGGAGGGTAGATTGGTTGGTTTATTATTTTATGTATTCAGAGAATAGCCTTTTTCGATTTTGTGTAAAGATTTGTTGATTTTGAATGGTTATATATTTGATAGACCACTAAAGCATGCACAATGTGGCATTGCTTTCTTTGTTGTTGCCTGTTCTTGTGATAAATGTAGAAGTAGCAGTGTTTCCCATTAATAATTCCCGTCTAATTTGTCCCGCCACAGTTTCATAATGAACCAAAAATATTTGGACACTTCTCATAATAACATAAAAGATCTATAGCGTTGCATTTTGCACCGTTGCTTCAACACAGTTCAACACAGGTAACCACTTTTGCTTCATTGGTTTGATGGCTCAAATGTATGCTCTAGTCGATTTTGTGTTTTGACCATTTGTGAACTGCATTAAACTCTGTCTTATTTACCATGCTTTATGGGTGACTTTTTTGCCGCGTCATCACCAATCATATCTATAACACCAATTTGTTGATGATTAATTACTACTAGAGCACAAAATTGTTTACCAGATCATAAAGTTCTTCATAGCCTCTTATTTTTGCTCTCAAAGTGCACTAGATGAATACATTTAACTTTACAATGTAAAAAATGTATTATGGGGGAGCATGCCCCCGGAACCTACTAGATGGTCCAAGGTCCACCCACCACAGTCTCAAAATCCTGTGGGAAACACCTGATAATAATATATATTTTTTATTCATTATGAGAGGGGTGCCCTTTTTTTTTTTTTGCTTGAGCACCTGCCCCCAGAATGTCTGTACTTGGCCCTGACAATGGCTGTGGATAGCAAATCTTAGAAAGCAACTTTAATACTTAATAAATAAGTCATTATTCTCTCAAATCAAATCATTTATCAACTCCTGTAAACAGAGCACAGATAAAATATGGCGACACGTCAATAACATCAAACCTCATTGATTTTTGAGACCTTCCAATAAACCAATGAGGTTTGATGTTATCAACGTAACCAACATATTTGATTTCTGCAAAGTTTACATACATTATCAATGATTTGATTTGAGAAGACTGACATAACTTTGTGCGACCTGTGTACATATGGGTGGACGTTGTATTTTGGCTTGGCTATACCCAACGCATAATTTAATTTAAACTGACTGATCTCAAATCAGGGCACTCTGGGCTGTCAGTAAAGAGTTAAACTTATGACGTACTGAGTCATGTAAAAGAACAACATGGTTCTGATTACAAATTAGTTTGTCTTTGGTAGAAACACCAACAAAACTATATTGGTAAGAAACCTAATGGAGTTTTTTAATGGAGTCTCTACTTTCATCCGAAATGCAATGTTTTTTTAAATTTTAGTGATTTATTCTGAAATGCCACATTGCTAAAACAATGTACACTATATTATACAATAGTGGTATTTTTCCATCAAAATCATATATTCACTGAGCATTTTCACATTGAGAAAAAAAATGCTTTATATGGGTTTATGATGAAATAAATTGCATTTCGGACTCTGCTGAGACCAGTGCAGACAGACAGCACACTGGAGTTTAAGTCATTCACTAAATAGGGAGCATCCTAAAGCTTTCATATGATGCCAAGTGCATTCAATCCAAACTTCTGCAGTTTCAGGCTGCAGATGATTTTTTAACCACTCAACATGGTTGGCAGACATGGGACAACTCCATCAATACCTAGATTCAGAATTTAAATTGTACTATTTTATTCAACATGGTCATAACTTAGAATTCAATTAGGTAATCATTCAGGTATCAATTGTTTGTTTGACAGTGCAAATATATATTTCTTTTGCTAAAGTAGAACAATTTTACCTTAAATAAAAGTCAAATCGAGTCAAATAATTATTATTTGTATATTTTATTTAATACATTTTTTTACTTGTGCTTTTCCCAATACAGATTGTTCCAAAGCAGCAGAAGTTCTATAGCTCTTTCTTATGGTATTATTTTAATTTTCACAGCTTAGTGTCACTGCCCACATATGTGGCCAAACATTTTTTAGGAAAACTATTTGCTCTAGAATTGTTTGTTGATATATATATATATATATATATATATATATATATATATATATATATATATACAGTATATTGCATGTTTATTAGGTGCTACAAGTAACAAATGATAAAGGGGAATTGAAAATGTACAGAGTACTCGGGTCTCGGGAGGTTAAATTATCTGTTCATCATAAAAAAACAGAAGTATGCCTTCAGATGACTTGGGTTTGGTCACATGAGTTGCAAGTAGTACATTTATGACACTCTTGGGTGCTTTAACGAGCGTTAAAAAATGTGTCACAATGTACTGTCATTGTGTTGAATTCAGCCAATGAGGCATTCATTAAATTATTTCCCTTTGTCTTCAGAAAAACAAAGAAAGTCATACGCATTTGGAACAACACAAGGGTGATTAAATAATTAAGAATTTAATTATTTAAAGCCAGAGACCCAAAGCTATTTTCCTCCACATAATGTGCTTTTCCATGTATTTCCATGAATCGCACAACAGAGTAGAAGGAATATCAGCAATGATACAGCTCACACATAAACAAGAGACAGGATGGAAATATATCACAGCCACATGGGCTTGCCCTTGAGGTTTCCTGTTAGGTTGACTTTTGTGAATGGACATCCATGAACAATTTAGTAGGAAAGTTTTTGCAAACCCAGCATTTTTATTTTTTTTACACCAAGTCAAGGCAAATGCAATGCTTTTGATATTGCATATCAGACGATGAAACATGTGCGAGGGCGCGGGACATGTCCAGACATTAAATTTCAAAGCATTGTATACTTCAATCACTTGACATATTCTATTATTCTAAGCCCTCATCAGGCCATCAAGACACACTGGAAGACATCTTCACTATGATCCATGATCGCAATATGGAGGGATAACCTTGGCCCACAAGGCTATTCTTTGATATTAGTGCTTTTTTATCATTTGCGCCATCATTTATGCTGCGAGTTCAACAGTTCAAACCTCTCCAAAAAGAGTGTGATTTGGTAAAATATGTTTTAGGTTAAAAACATATTTTAACCCTGAGAATATGTACACAATCACTGCAGATTTTACAAGAGATATATTTATCCTAGGGGATGCCCGTTTATATCAACAGAGAAGTCTTGTACTGAGCACTATTTTTATGATTAAATCATCTAAAATGGCCAAATGGGAAAATGCATATATTACTGCAATGTGTAATCATAAGCTTCCTTTCAGCGGACTGTGGTAATAAAACCATGATTGAGATCACATTGATGAAGATGGACTGTGGTTATGATACAAAGAATCCTACATACAGTAATTTCCACAGTCTTTCCTTAAAGCAGTGTCTGAAATATCTATTTTACTCTCTGATAATTGATAGATGGATCAGATATTATAGTCAATTGATTTACAAGGGATTGTTTGGAATTGAATAGCTCATACTTATTAGATTTAGCAGAAACCTTGCCGCTTGTTAGCATATTAATTTACCTATGTGAGTCCCATTAGGTTTTGTTAATACATACTGCTTCAGTCATCCCAGCTCCCCACAAATTGCATTAATGTTGCTGTGTTATGTAGCCACAGAGCACAATAATTTGATTTAGTGCCTATGTTTGATATAATTAGATTATTGCTCAAGAGAGGGGTAATTGTCATGCTTTGTCACAACCGTATCACTGTAAAAAGATGGGAAAGAAGCCATATATTACTGTCTTAGCCTTTTAGTACCTCAATGGTGACACAGTAGTTTTACTTAGAGCTGACTGTATTTCTGTATCTCCTTGTTAACACATTCTGAAATGCAAAAAAAAAAATATTGTGGCCCCTCTTTCTCGCTGTCATTGCAGAGGAGATATGACTGTTGAAAGCTAAATACGTGAAGTGTAAATTCAAACTTGCTCAAAAAAAAGGGAAAAATCAATTAAGCAGATATGATTGTCATGTGAGCTCTTATCATCAACAGTTAACTGCATTGTTAAGAAAAAAGGACATAACCTTTGCAAAGGTAAAACTAGGCCTCATTTCCATCAGCACCTGACACTGTCACACTGCTGCTCTCATTAAAACCTGTCAGTCATCCCCCCACACACAGCCGAGCACCACCAATGCAATTTATCAATGTCAAAACTGTCACCTGGTAATGTGAATTAAAGTTTCACACATGAGGAAAATGGACAATTACTAGATGCACACTTTGGATGCAAAACAATAGGAGAGTCGGCTAATGTGTTATAATAGGTAACAATTGTGGGCGTCTCTGTAAGAAAGACAATTCAGCTTTATTATACTGTATATATGCATACATATACAGTATAGTATATCCAGTATAGTATATAGCATACCACGTATGATTCACAGGTAGAGGCCAACTGGAAGGAAATTTTGCTCTCATTAAGGTAACTGTTGGTCAAAATGCACAAATCAGCACTGAACATACCACCAGTCTTAATATTAAAAAGCTTTATATACTCAAATTATAGAAACCATGCAAGGAAATATCAGAGATGCTTCTATATTAACAACAATGAGCTTGGTCAAGATAAAGAAAACACAGTTGTTTTGCTAAATTTGCTTGATTATTCGAAACAAGTGAAAGTGGCCACAGGAGCTTTTAAGTTGGTCATTACAGAGGCTTAAATTCCTCACAGCTCCTTGCGTAGTGTCACATAATCATCGGGGCAGAATGAAGGCTGAATATGCTAATGACTCTAATTGGACTACTAATAGAGCATGTCTCTGTAGTTTTTAAGCTTGCGGATGGCTGTGTAATCAGTTAAGACAGTCGTTAAAAGAATGAAGAGGCAACTAGCAATGTCAGGAGAGGGCCTGGCGGTTCCAGCTGACACTACCCCAATCTTCCTGGACCCATTAAATGGCTGTTTCAACGCATTACCTACCATAACATCCTTGAATATCACTGATTTTATTTGCAGTATCAAACATTTCATTTCACGCACCATTAATGGAAAAGTGCTGAGGTTCTAATGCTGCCAAAACATTTAGTAACTACCTGGACTCTGAGAAACCAATTAACTCTAGAGACAATATGGTCAATTACACACAAAAATAGGTAGGTTCACCACTGTTTTCTGTCCAGTGATTCATCCAGTTACTTCAAATGGCAAAACAGTCATACAAAATAATTTGTAAGCTGGACAGAAATAGCTATATAATGCAGAAACATATGGCTTTTCAGAAAATCATTTTCCCCAGAATTCTTAAGTTTAAATAGTTCATCCAATGAAAGTAATTTAGTCACGCTCATGTTGTTCCAAACTCAGATGACTTTCTTTCTTCTTTGGAACACAACAGGAGATGATAGGCCAGGGGTGCTCAATGGGGGCAGTACCGTTCAGGGGGCGCTGAGAGCAAATTAGTATAGAGGGGGGTGTTAAGTTACAAATTCGGGGTGTTAATCAGTCATACTAATCAAATATATCGTCAAGGTCCTCTTTGCATTAAAAGATTTATCTAGACTTGGAGTATATCAGTTGGTTCTCAATTATACAGGTTGGTACACATTTGTACCACGGTTCAACTGATTTTGAAATCTAGCAACTCATCTGAAGTATCTGGTTTAGCAGCGTCAAATACACAGGCAAAGGCACAACCTTGGCTAAAGCACCTGTATGGCTCTATATATGGATACGGCTCAATGGACAAAGCAGCGAGGCAAAGAAGGTGCGTTTTTATTCACAGACCGGTCTTGAGCTCTTAAACACACAGCTTTGCAGAATCAGTGAGAAGCAAGCTGCGTGAAGCGGAAACCATTTTAATTCAGCACGGAATTGTACATCACCACCCTTGAATTTACTATAGTAACACTAACTCTACTTTAGGAAGAAATAGATTGATAATACATTTAATCATATCACTACATCAGCTCTATTAAATTTGTCATAGGCTACATTAGGGGAGTGAGGGAATATAATTTATTTTTGTTTATAAATATTTATATTTGGCATTTATTGTTTTTACATATGTTTAGAGTAGGTCTACTGTTTTTTTATAATTATAAAAATGCCATAGTTTGTTTTATAGAAATCATTTTACATCTTACCATGGCAGTGAAAAAGATCCATGCTTCCATGTGCTTGCTTACTATGGTCTTTTTACAAATACCATTATTAAAACTATAAAAAAATATATAATTAATTAATAAATTAAACATTTTAAAAGGGCAAATGCAAAATACACTATTTTTTTTTAAGATGAAATAGAAATGTGTAAATCCTAAGGGTTTACCTTAGGTTAGGGGGGCGTTCATCAAAAAAATATTAGAACCACTGTGTTATCCTCAGAATGTGCAGAATGTTATCCTCAGTCACCATTTACTGTCATTATAACTTTTAGTTTTCATAAAGACCACAAAGACCTTTGGTTAGCACTTTAAAAAACATAGTACAGCTAAATTAATTGCTATTCTTTGTTGTCAATAATAGTGTTAAAAACAGTCAAAAGGGCAGCAAAGAGCATCGATGCCTTATTTGTTATTGGATATTTAAATTGGTGGTCAAATTGATCAAATCTCTGTATCCTAGCATTTCTTATTTCCATTAGGATCTTTTCATTTTATTTCATCACATTAAAAACATCCATTTGCTCTGCTTAAGAGAACGGGAGAGTAAACATTTCAAAGACCAGGCTCTAAGTAATTCCATTTTGCATCTTTAAAGTCACTGCTAACTACCAGAAACACTTAATGAAAAGACTGCAAAATGAAGTGATGAGAAGATCACCATTACCCATACCCCCTCTGACCCCTAATGTAGTTATGCCCAACAGAAAATTCAAGTGGCACTTCAGGAGATGGGAAATAAGCAGACCTACCTCTAATCAATTACTTTATCGTTTGCTCGTGTGTGTGTGTTGCTTAAGATTTCAGGGTCTATCTATGTGCTGGGAGTTTGTGCATTTTTTTCATATTTTAGGGGCGTCCATTCTTGTAGAGGACACTTGGTATAAATGTTTTTATTTATTAATATTTACCCATTTAAGCCTTTTATACTGAAAATTGATTTTATGTTAATGTATCCTCTAAACATCATAAAAGGCTGTAAATATGAGTATCTGTATAAACAAAAAGAGATCTGACACAAATATAACATTAATTGGACTATAATGGGTCACTGTGTGACAGCTACATCACAGTTCTAATCCTAATAGTTAGTGGTGATGGCTAAAGGCTGTCCACCTCTCTGGTGTAATCCACCATGTAAGACCAGTTCTCAATTGTGTTTACACCACACCATCTCTGTCTTTGTGTATGAAGTAAAAAAAAGAAAAAAAAGAACAGGTGTTGCTCTGTGAACCTTGCATATTGCCCACTAACCTATAACCCCACCCTGGCTAGCTAATCTTATTCCTATTGATTTTCCAACTAGCTTTCAATAGGTCCTTATGGAATTATGTCAAAATGACACTAATAACTCTAACACACAAGCAAAGAGAAACATAAAATATCATTACTGTTGCTTTCTTCATCAATGCCCACTGATTACCTTTTGCGTTTTGCCATTATATAGGTATTGTAATGACCTTACTCAAAGAGAAGGTGAAAGAATATGATGTGGTCAGGGCTGGACGAGGGTGGGGTGGGTGGTGTTCGCTGTCCTTTTCTGCATTTCGCTGTGCCGTTTTGTGGTCCGTTCTGCATAGTGCAGCTGCACATTTTACCTTATCGCAGCCCATTCATCCCGTTTTGCGTACGATCTGCCGGCCTGGTCAGTTCTCACAATGGTCAGTTCACCCCTGATTGGCGCCAAAGAGCATCAGCCCACCGGAAATATGCCCGGTATGCCAGATTACCAGTCCAGCCATACATACCAGTGGATGTGGTGGTCTCCTTCTAGTAGATGTATTCCCAGCTTATAAACATAGCTTTTTGGAAAAACTTTATTCGTTTTTAAACCTCTGTTTTCAAGTGTATATTCATCGACATAGTCTGTTGTGTAATGCAGTTTGTATATCTATACAGTATGTCTGTCTGTCTGTCAGTTGGTCAGTCGTGCGGTCTGTCGGTCGGTCTGTCAGTCTGTCCTGTGCACCTAATTATTCCAAATAGCCAGTCGTGTGGGAGCATTGAAATGCATAAAAGCATGCAGATACAGATAAGGAGCTTCAGTTATTGTTCACATAAACCATCAGAATGGGGAAAACAATGTGATCTCAGTGATTTCAACCATGTCATGATTGTTGGTGCCAGACGGGTTGGTTTGATTTTTTCTGTAACTGCTAATCTCCTGGGATTTTCATAAACAACAGTCTCTAGTGCAGTGGTCGGCAACTTCTGGCACTCATGCCTGCATTGGCACATGGAGGGGTAATCACTGGCATGCCAGCAATGCCAGGGAAGAGTAAACTATTTTATTTATATAAGTGACACACCTGCATTCCAATCTATATCTTGATGTAATCCTTCCTCACGATCACGCAGTGCGTTTTCATGAACTAAATGGTAGACTAAACAAAAATGTAAAATGTGATGAGACTGCAGTATACCTAACAGACTCGTGCAGCACGTGAAAGCCATTTGCGCATCACAAGCCGTCAGTGATTCACTTTTGGTTAAACATGAAGTGGGTTAAACGTGCCCACTTTGCTTCAGTCAGGCTGCACAGATGACAGCCAACATTCTGTGTTTCATTTGTTTCTTTTTGCTTTCAGAACAACATGTGATTAATTGTGGTGTAAAGGAAAACACCACAATTAATCCTTGAGATTTCCATCCCAGATACACCCTTCTTAAATCATAGTCACACTCAAAATTACATTAAATGATTAAAAGAGAAAATATAAACCCACATTGTGGGCTTCCAAAGTCTATTCAACATATAAATTAAACCTGGAAATAATATTTTAGGATTTTGCAGGTGCGATTCACAGAAAAGGGCTAAATAGTTGATCGGCTTGTGATGCACGAATGGCTTGCACACACAGTGTGAGTCTCATCAAGACTTGTAGATTGTAGAAGTTGTAGATTGGAATGCAGGTTTGACAAATGTAGTATAAATAAAATAACCTGCTCCTCTCTCGCTGTTGCTTGCGTGCTAGTGATTACATGATTACAATGACATAATATAAGAAATATTTAAGATTCCACACGATTTCGTGATCAGTAATGAAGTAAGCAAATGTGTGACATTAACTGTGTAAACTCATTTTATATAAAACGTGTTGCAGGATCTGCTCTCTGCGACCAACCTTGCCCTAAGAACCGTGAATGTCACAGGGTGTACACTCGGACAGGCGATGGCCACCCTCGTGGTCCAGGAGCGTCATCTATGTCTGAACCTGGTCGAGATGCGGGATGTAGACAAAACACGCTCTCAATGCTCCCATCTCCCAGCTTGGTCTATTCGGTGACACCATTGATGACTTCACCCAGCAGTTCTCAGCAGTGAAGAAACAGATGGAGGCCATTTCCCACATCATGCCCCGCTGCCATACCAGCACGGGCCATGCTCCATCTGCTTGCCGAGGGCATCCTCCTGCGGCTTCCAAATGTCAGGCAGCTCCGCCTCAACGGCCTGCCGGGTGCGCAGAGCAAGGAAAGTGCTTTGAGTCTTCTCTCAGCACCAAAGCCTCTGGATGCGCTTTTGCCTTCCGACGCCACACTACCTGCTCCACCCCGCTGCGAAGCCTCGCCAGGTACATCAAAACAATTGTCCCCTTAGTGCCCCTTGCATGGATCTTGGACACGTGGCTCTCACTTCCCAACTTGTCGCACTGGTTGGCCATGACCATCCGACTCGGATCCGCTTTATCTCGGTGCATGGCGAAGATGCCAACACCCTGCATTCGGCGATCGTGATACCTTTTACTCAGAGATGCGATAAAGGCTTTCTCTCCAGCCGAGATGACAAAGGATTTCTACAGCACTTACCTCATCATACCCAAGAAAGGTGGCGGCTTACGATCGATCTTGGACTTGCGAGTTTCCAACCGGGCCTTACACAAAAAAAGACACATTCTATCTTGCGTCTGGCATCAAAATTGTTTCGCAGCAGTAGACCTGAAGGACGCGTACTTCCACATCTCTATCTTGCCTAGACACTGACCCTTCCTACAGTTTGCGTTCGATGGCCAGGCATATCAGTACAAGGTCCTCCCTTTCGGCATGTGTCTGTCCCCACGCGTCTTCACGAAGGTCGCAGAGGCAGCCCTTGCCCCGCTAAGGGAATTGGGCATTAGCATACTCAATTACCTCGACAACTGGCTCATCCTAGCCCACACTCAAGAGTCACTGTGCGCCCACAGGGACCAGATGCAACTGGGAAAAGAGCAAGCTCACCCCGGTTCAGAGCATCTCTTTTCACCCCCGCCTGCCACCAGATTTTCAACCCCTGGACAGACCTCTGTGTTCTGCGGACAGGAGTCCCCATACAGCAGGTGTCCAGATGCGTTCTGGTCACCACAGATGCCTCCAAAACAGGGTAGGGGCACCGTGTGCAATGGGCACACAGCCGCCGTCTCCTGGACGGGGCCCCTGCTGGGTTGGCACATCAACTTTCACATCAAAGTTGCTGGCTGTAATCCTTGCCCTGTGGAGGTTTCTTCCGCTAATATGGAGCAAGCACGTCTTGATCTGATCAGACAACACCACTACAATAGCATACATAAATCGCCACGGCTCCGTGCGCTCTCGTTATATGTCACAACTCGCCTGCCATCTCCTCCTTTGGAGCCAGCAGTAGTTGCGCACTACTCACATCCCTGGCAACCTCAACACGGCAGAGGACCCGCTATCGTGACACGTATGCTCAGCTTAGAGTGGAGGCTCCACCCCCAGGTGGTCCATCTGATTTGGGAGCAGTTTGGAAAAGCACAGATAGACCAGTTCGCTTCCCAAGATATCTACCATTGCACGCTTTGGTACTCCCTAGCGCAGGCTCCCCACACAGGGACCCGGAGTACCTCAGAGATGAGCAGTCAGGTCAGTGCTCTCGTTTCTGCAAGAGAGGTTGGAGGGGAGGATGTCCCCCTCCACCTTAAAGGTTTATCTAGCCGCCATATCGGCTCACCACAATGCAGTGGATGGTAAGTCCGCAGGGAAGCACGATCTGATTATCAGGTTCTCTCTGTGGTCCTTTCAGGCCTCCAGAGACTCCCCTTCGAGCCGCTAGAATCAGTCGAGCTCAAAGCCCTCTCCTTAAAGACGGCTCTCCTGATCGCGCTCGCTTCCATCAAGAGGGTTGGGGACCTGCAAGCATTCTCTGTCAGTGATACTTGCCTGGAGTTCGGTCCGGCAGACACCAATGTCGTCCTAATACTGGGCTACGTTCCCAAGGTTCCTACGACTCCCTTCAGGGACCAGGTAGTGAAACGGCAAGCGCTTCCCCGGGAGGAGGCATACCCAGCCTTGTCGTTGCTGTTTCCAGTGCATGCTTTGCCTACCTATTTGGGCTGCACTCAGAGCTTTAGATGTTCTGAGCAGCTCTTTGTCTGCTTTGGTGGAAAGTGGAAAGGGAACGCTGTCTCCAAACAGAAGCTTTCCCACAGGGTTGTTGATGCCATTGTACTGGCCTATAACTCCCAGGCCGTGCCCGCCCCCTTGCGGGTTCGAGCACACTCGATGAGAAGTGTGGCATCCTTGTGGACACTGGCCAATGGCACCTCCCTAACAGACATATGCAGAGCAGCAGGCTGGGCAATACCCAATACCTTTACGAGATTTTACAATCTCAGTGTTGAGTCGGTCTCGTCCCGTGTTCTCTTAGGTCTGAGCACATTGAACTCGGGAATGCAGAACGTCTGACCGGGTGTTCCGCTTGCACCTAGCACCTTTCCCCTCCTCTGAGGTGATCACGTGCGCTCTTTTCCCCAGAAGAGTCCACTAGATTTGTGCTCCCTGGATGTTCTTCCTCCCTAGCTCTCTGGTCCGCAAATTCAGTGGAGGATTTCCCCGACCAGAACCACTACAGGTACTAAAATTACTCTGTACTGGAATACAGAATACTTGTGGATTAATCCACCTGTGTGTATTTTCTGCGGTATGGTCCCTCTACGGGCAGGCCTGCGTCTCCCTTGGGCAGTCCCCACTGCCCCCCGGTCCCCATGTTTGTAGCAACTCGTCTCTCGCAGCAGGAAGGATCTACCACCGCGCCATTCCCATTTGTGGCCTGAAAACCCATGTGACGTATTTCACCACTCTTTACCTCGTGCCAGTAACCTAAAAAGTTAATGACGATTTTATGGGGCATTGGGGAAGGGTACACGCAGTCTGACGCAGCCTAGGTTACTGTTGTAACCTCCGTTCCCTGATGGAGGGAACGAGACTTTGTGTCTCCCTGGCTACGATGCTAAACCGAGCCACTGCTATGGCCGAACCATATTCTCGGTTCCTCAGTGCAAAACTGAATGGACAGATGCATGATTCCCTCCTTTTATACACAAATGTCCGGGGAGGGACATGCAAATTCTGTCTGCCAAATTCTCATTAGCCTTTTCTCAAGTTCAGAGGTAACCGAGGCCTTCAAAGAAGTCCCCTAGTGTCGCTTCACTCGACACAATGTTTCGTTCTCTCCATCAAGGAACGGAGGCTACAACAGTAACCTGGACGAAAATTCACATGCAGGATCTTGATTATATCATATAAAAGGCAAAGCACACAATTGTGTGGGGGCCTGGACATCGATAGGAAAGCTCAGCAAAAACCGCTTGAGTGGTGACATGTTGTTTTGGGATCACGTAAGATGTGAATACACTGTTTTTCCATTGTTTAGGAAGAACGCCAATACCTGCTGCACCACGTCTCGCTATTTCTTCAGTGTTTCATGCAGGATTAGCATATTTTTTGACTCTGTGTCAAGTTAAAAATAACTTCAGGTCTCAACAACGCATGTCGAGACACCTGTGTTCGCTTTCATTTGTTGTGCCGCATCTTGATTGCTTTTAGCGCAGGTGTCACAAAGATTTAACGTTCTGAACAAGTTCAGGTTGAAACGAGGTTACTGTAATGACATTTCTATCGGGAAGACACGCAGGCTTGAGTGAAGTTTAAGATGCCATTTATTTGATAAATGTAAACCAGGAAGTAATGTCTCTCTCTTTAGCGTTGGCCCCATCCGGCGGTCCGAGGGAGTTGTACCCGGAACCGTCATGTCCTGCCGGAGATAGGAGGCAGGGGCGAGAAGCCTACCCCCATGTGGGACAGGGCTCAACTGGTGGTGGGGTGGTGGAGGATGCCATGTTAGCACAAAGAAACAGCAATGTGATAGATTGTGAGCAGACTTATAAAGCAATGGCTTATGTGTGATTGGCTAGGAATTACCCAGTTAATGATGTGATGATGTACAGCTGCTGGTCTTCCCACTAGAACTATGCTGCGCTTACATTGAACATTATTCCAGATTACCCCCCTCCACCTTTATGTTTACTGTTACAATCAGGGTTGGGAGGGTTTTGAAATGTATTCCACTACAGATTACAGAATATATGCTGTAAAATGTAATTTGTAACATGTTCTGTTAGATTACAGTTAAAGTGTTCTAAATACTTTGGATTACTTCTTCAGCACTGCTAGATTTTTTTCACTTGTTTTGACTATAAAAACTCTGCCTGTACAGTAAACAATATACACATGTTAAAAATACATTCTCTGAAAACCTAAATATCTTATGCAGTGTTGTTTCTAAAACAAGATCAATCAAATTGATCATGTTTTAAGGATCTTTAGATATTTTTACAGGAAAACAATACAAAAATTATTATCAAGAATATGATTTTTTTCCCTAATATCAAAGGTCTTACTCGAAAAATAGAAATTATGATCTAACGTGAATTTTCTTGATAAAAAACATATGATCGTGCCTGCTAACATTTGCATGTATAGGATTTTAGCTTAGCGTAAAGATGACAATTTACACGAGGATTATTTATATTTCTTCTACTCCAAACTTACTTCAAACTACTTCTCTGTCTGCTCGTATAAATGTAACACTTCATAAGAAAGTGTTTCACCGCTGTTCAAATGCACTTTGATCACATCATTTATATGCATACATGTTTTCCATCTGAAAGGACTAAATATATAATTAAACAAATGACAATAAAATGCAAAGTAATCTGTTCAGCAATCTAAATACTTTTTGAATGCAACTGTATTCTAAATACAAATTATTTAAATTGTAACTATAGTGGAATAGAGGTACTTATATTTTGTATTTTAAATACGTATTCCTGTTACATGTATTTCGTTACTCCCCAACCTTGGTTACAATACAGCTACAAATGTTGCCAATTGTGCTTACATGACTTTTGGACAACAATAAACAATTGTTGGGTTATAATAATAATAAATGACAAGTTAATTAAAAAATGTTAGTTAGTGAAGTAGTAGGTTTTGTACACCCTGTTCTTAAAAAAAAGTGGTTTGAAAAAATATATGTAATGCTTTTTATCAGTGTATTATGGAAAAACTGGAAAACAAGTATAAATTATCTTTAACTAGATTTTTATTTCATTAAACATTTTGAATGTACTTGGCTACAATGGCTGATAGGATGAATTTAAAATTATAATTCAAAATTAAGTTAGCACCAAATTTTCACTTAAACTGTTATGTGGACAATATAATCTATAATAAAAAAAAATATTATTAAATAAAAAAAATGCTAAATATAAACATTTTCACAAGTGGACTCTTTGGAAATCGCATACATTTGCAAGGTTTGCACAGCCATTGACCAGGAAAATTTAAATGGCAAAAAAGTTGCCAACCCCTACTCGAGTTTACACAGAATGGTAACAAAACAACAACAAAAAACATCAAGTGAGCGGCAGTTCTGCGGACAAAAATGCCTTGTTGATGAGAGAGTTCAACAGAGAATGGTCAGATTGGTCTGAGCTGACAGAAAGGCTATGGTAACTCAGATAATTGTTCTGTACAATTGTACTGAGTAGAAAAGCATTTCAGAATGCACAACATGTCAAATCTTGAAGCAGATGGGCTACAACAGCTGAAGACCATGTTGGCCACTTTATTAGGACTATAGTGTTCCTAATAAAGTGCTCAGTCAGTGTGTATAGAACCACAACAAAAACAAAATTTTCACCTCTCTTTAAACATTTACAACATTTACAAGTAAAATAAAAGATTATTGAAATAGCAATAATGGAAAAGGTGATATATAAAAAACTCGAACCATTGTTTTGGCTAATTATATATAATAAAGTCTATGAATTTATGACATTTTAAACACAAGTGACAACCTGCCCCAACCTGAAATGTATTAAATATATTTTTGTCCGGAGCACAAAGTTCAACATTTCTAAAATCTCCCTTAAAAATACAGTTGACCCTTGCCTGAATGTAGGAGAGTGTTGTTTTATCATTTTCACTTGTTTACTCAACAGCTATACAAACAATTTATGATATTGAAATGTTTGTTTGAAGAATAGAATTTGCAAAATTATTCTAATTTAGTAAAAGTGTTTTGGACTATGTGTCTGAAACCCTTCTGTCACTTTTTCGTAATTGTATGCGATTTAGAAACAAAACCCGTGACAAAATGAAATACATTTGTATAATTGGACACAATTTTGATATAAAACACTGTGACACAAAAACTTGTGACAACTTCCCTTTGTAACAACTAGCCCATGTCTTCCATTCTAATGCATTTTTTTATTATATGTTTAGACAATAGAGTGTGGCAGGAAGTGACTGGAAAACGAGAGTGGGAAAGGGATTGTGACATGTTGTTAGCTGGACTCAAACCTATATCTTATAAATGAGCACCATAACTCAATATGTCTGGAGTTTATGTGCTAACCTCTCCAACTCGGCTCCAATTCTCATTAATAGTTTGTACTGGATGGCATTTGATGCATGCTGATGATAGTCAGAGGACTTTCTGGATTGCATTAGTTTACTCATTAAGATCTCTCATTCGATGTGGGAGGGGTGTGGTGAATTAGTGAGTTCAGAGCTCAGTGGGACAACCCGTGTAAACTGTATATTTTGGTGTAAACTGTATATTTTGCTAAGACACTGACCTTTCTTTGTACCTTTTGCAGTAGTGTTCTCATGGTGTTCTTTTAATTAAAATGAAAGAGACCCCATACTCAGATGCCCAATCCCTGTAAGGATATTGCACATTTCCCGTCTGTGCTGTTAATTACTCCCCTTGTTTCACAACACGGGTGTCCAATAAATTTATCGTCATCGGGTTATAGGTATGTACCGGGAGTGTGTAGAAGGCTAGAGTTGGGGGATGGTATGGGGCTAAACTACCTTTGATTACTGTACCTGCTAATGTATGCCTGATGCATGAAAAGGTAGGTTGTGTGGCTGCATATTTCAGAGGAGACATCCCACCAGGAGTCTAATGTGCCAAATCACTCTTCTGCCTGCCTGGCCTAGTTTTGCTGTTGCCTGGGATCCTAGATTTTTCTCCCACCCTCACCTCTCCCATATTCATTAATTGACTCTCATTCCCAATGTAACAGCTAATTTTAGTCATATCTGGAAAACAGGATTGCATTTTTAGTATATTGCCAACTGAAACTGAAATTAAATACATGAAATCACAATGCATAATGGAGGCATAATGGAGACACCCCTTTTTAAAGGATGTTAGTTCTAACCTGGTCTTATAGAATCACATTACTTCTGTATACCTAAATTTTTGCAAAATTACTTTAATGTGGCTCACTGTGCATAATGCATGTTTCCTCGTGAAATGAACACTAGGTGCTACAACAATAATTAATTTACTCCCTTTCACACAAATCAAAAGGGCAAGATGAATAGTTAATTTACACTTACTTTTCACTTTGTTCATCACACAATGCTATCTTATGACATCTGAACACATTTCCTATAGTGTATGACTTGTAAAGCGATACTTAGCTCACTTGATAGAATGTTGAACTTGCAAAGGACTAGTGATAGAAGCACCACAAAATTTAAATTTGGCGTTAGCAATTGCGTTTATCATGTCACATTTGTGTTTAATGAAACTATTGGTTATGTTTATGTTTGTGTGTGTGTGTAATCTAATCTAAAATTAGACAATTAATCTGTTTGGTAGAAAACTAAACTAGCTTTTAGCGCCACATCAGATTGCACCTCAGATCAGCCGCAAAACGTGTACTGAACAATGTTTTGCAAAAATTTCACAACAATCACATAAATTTTATGAAATCAGGCTGTTTAGTTCACACAAAAGTGCAATGGTGTTGTCATTTACTCACCCTCATGTCTTTTCAAACCCGTATGAGGAGACTAAGTAAACCCTCTCATTGTAATGTGTACAGATATTTTCATTGTTTGCATGCAGATATAGTTGGATTAGAGTGCATCCAAATTCTCTTGAAACTCAGATATTGATTTTTAACCAGCATCTGCTATGCCCATGTTCAAAGGAGGCTCCTATTCCACCTTAACCCTGCAGCATGTGATGGCCGAACATGGGCCTCATTCATCTAGCAGCATCCCGGCTTATTGTTTGGGTGCAGTGGGGTTGCTATGAGGCACCTCACTTGCATCATTCTGGTGTATTCCTCAATCCCACAGGATCCCAGATACAAATCAAACTGCTCTGACCCCAGTGTCCTCTCCACACTCCCAGCCCCCTAAAGGCGAGACGGCAGTGCAAGATCCTGTCTTGCCCTTATTTATTTTCCCCTTTGTGGTTCTGCAGCTAAGGGCATAAGGCATATTTCCTTATGTAAACCAAACCTATGTGCAGAGTCCAATGCCATTTTCATTTAAAATAATGTTTGCTGATAATAATACCTGAATATCACAGCAGAGAGCATTTGAAAAGGGGAAATTAAGGCAAATGGAAAGTGGAAGTCTGAATAGGGTAGCATTTTCTTTCCATCATCTGAAAGAAAACACAGATAGTGTGGAAATAAAACAACATCAGATGGCGAACCTGCATTAAGATCAAAGAGCTTGAGCCATTGTACAAAAGTACAAACGTGTTTTCTTGTGAAGCAGATGGCCGTAGCTTGCAGCCTCAAGAAGAAGCTGTTGTTGAGTGAATAAATGACATGGTTAGTAAGCCCAAGTGTAAATACGCAAGTAAACACAGGCGCCTAGAGAGTAAAGCAGCCGCACTAGCACCAATGAAAACGAATCCCTTTTTCATGTCACATTGACCTTTTCCAGACCAGATGAAATCAGTCTTGGCTTAAAACAAATAGCCACATTTCATCTGCTGTTACCCTTCAGACCGGGCCGTGTGACCTTTGAACTTAATTTTCTATATAAACCCATTTCCATGTACCGCATCCCCCATGCCACTTTGATACGTTTCTGGAGTCTTACACCGTGGAACAGTGTGTAATGTGAAATATAGCGTTTGAAGGGGGAGGCTAAATTCTATCTTTAGGTGAAATTAAAGGGTTGTCAAAAGAAGACAAGTGGCTCAACCACATGTCATCTCTAAATTTCTTTTAATTCTTTTCGCTTTCTCCCTTTTATATGCACCAAGTTATACTATTAGTTGAACCATATAAGATTATTATGTATAGCACAATTCATAATACATCATACTACAAGGTGGCAATGGCTTAAAATATACTGTGCTTAATCAGTGATTAATAAAGTCATCTGTTTGCGCTGTCCTGATAGCATTGTTTTAAGAAAGTCAAGAGCATATGATTCGAGCAGTTGGGGACAAGACATGAGTCTTTTATCTCCCCCCAAAAATAAGAAATGTCTTAAAGTGAACATTAATTTCCCTGGGAATGATACATAGTTTAAATATAGTATTAGTTACTAGTATTAGTTCCTCAAATTAAAAGTGTTCATTTAAGCATACATTCTGTGCACTCTGCATATTTACACCAAATAATTGAACCCATTCTAACTAGCCACTAAATCCTTCCGTACTTCAAAATAAGTGTGAGCTAGGTGCGATTTTGTGCTACTACCCATGGCAAATGCTAGTCCTACATTCATAAAAATAATATGAATCTATGGAGAGCATTGTGGCAGATAGACCCAAACCTCAAAAATTTCCAGAAACGGCATGAATAAACAAACAAGGAGAAGATATCTGCCACCCCTATCTCTAAATGCACAGGCAGCCACTTAGGTCACTTGAAAGGCTAATTTTCTGGAAATGTCACTTTAACTCTGAAGGCTTCATATGGCATGTGAAAAAGAAGATTAGCCCAGATGGAGACATTTGCAACACCAATCGCAAAGAAACTTGGGATTAGGCAAGCACCTTGTCTCATCTTCAAACATATGCACACATTCACAGACACACAAATAGGTCATTTCATACTCATTTCCCCCAACTCTAGTTTAACGTCAGTAAAAGCATGGGCTTGAATACATTTTGACAGACACAAGAGGATGCTTATCGGCACTCTTAAAAGTGCTGCATCAAAAGCCATTTCATGTCACCACGGCTTCACTCCATCCTTTGAATTTGTTTGATTGTCACACTTTGCATTCAGTTTTCTCCTCTGAGATGGCTCTTGCAATGGCTCTCAAACAAATAAAAAGGAGAGGAGACTCTTGAGATTGTGAAAAAACATGGAAACATAAAACTGTTTCACCCTGAGCTACTCTGTCTGACATCATGGCATGAGACCCTTGGTACAATAAACGATACACTTTAATCTACAGCACATCTTCATTGTGGAAAATGATGTGTAAATATAACAATTTGATGAAGAGGTTAAATCAGTTTATTGTAACAATTTTGGGCAGGTCCATGCCTTGAGCTGTTCATGAGTTCCATTCCAAAATTAAGAAAACAAATTACTTGCAAACCAAAAATTTATAGTTTTGTGTAACCTCCCAAGTTGAGTGAGCATCTAGAGCATCCATTTCAAACACATTTATTATGACATTAAATTAATTAATCAAAATATCACAAGCGGTGACCTTCCCCAGCCATGCAAAAATAAATGTCTGCTGCACTGTCCTTCAGCTGTGGGAACTCACATCAGAAATATTGCTATTTTCTTTCAACATTCCTCCATGCAAACTGGATTAGCGCTTCACTGCTTATTTAACCTTTTCGAGTAAACAAGATTATTTATTTCATCTGGCCTCTCACAGTTTTTTCTTCTAGTTAAGAGAAAAGAGAATGAAAAATAAATGGTTGCTTGCACAGTGTTCCCACACTAAGAAGTTATATATAATGTGTTTAAGAGTTAATTTGAAAATGAACAAGAACTTTCTGGACTGAACTGTTCTATTGAAGCCAATGACTTCCTGTGTAGATAGACCAATAATGCCAAGTGTTATTGAATTACAAGAATAAATTCTCACTGCTATAGCGCCTCATTAGTCCATATAGCCTTATTGGTGCCAATGCGAGTCCATTTGACGTCAGAGTTTAGTTCTTTTGGTTAGTATGAAAGCCATTTTCTGAACAAACCGCATGATTTCTGAGCTATGGTTGATGCATAAAGCTAAATTGCAACAAAAGAAACTGCAACAGTCACTCTTTCATATTTTAATAATAAAGTCAATGGCAATGTTTAATGCTAATCAGAAGTGGCCTGCACACCTGCTGCCTAGAACTGCATGTGCAGGTTAATTTCAGTAGGTATTGCTCTTTATGAGTAAGGTTGCACTCCCCTGATGATCATCAAGTTACTAGAGATAGCTCTATCCAATGGTCTATCCCTGGGATTCATGTAGATGCATGTGTAAGTGGGTGGAGACAGTCCATAGATTGGAGTTGTACTTACATTCCCTGAGGACCACTCACTGACATATTTTGTTTAGCACAGTTTCAGAAATATATTAATGAATTGAAGTTTGATGATATTTATACCACTAATTAGAGTCACAGAAAGGCCTCTACTTGCAGCCACTATGTTTTGGATACTGATATACACGTACTTCTCTTTGAAATTAGCCAAATAGGACCTTTGAATATTAAAAAAAGTACTGGGTCAATGCAAATGTTTGAGAAAAGAATGGAAAATAAACTTGGGGGTGAGAGTAGCCATGATAGAGTTGGCTGGTATGAATAATGCAAACACACAAACTTGTAAGGTTAATACACAGTAGGCAAACACAATCACCCTTCCCCTTTTTAATAGGAATGTGCTTATTGAGACACTTAGAGGAAGTCAGATGATGGCTGACCTTTTATACACACAGTTCAAACATTCATTATCATACAAATATTAGCCTTTTCTCCAGACCACCGATACAAGGATATGTCAATAAGTTCAAGCCTGCATAGAGAGCCACAGCACCTGATTGGCTAGGCAGAAACAAGGCTTGCTTAGGTGATAAAGCATGTGAATCACCTTTTTTTTTGGCAATATTGGGCTACATGCAAAAATGCATACATCAATAAGTAAATAGCAGAAGTGTATGTATGGCTAACATCACACCTTGCTTGTTTGAAATTAGATTAAAGGAATAGTTTCTGTCAGTTTACTCACTCATGTTGTTCCAAACCCGTATGGCTTTCTTTCATATGCGGGACTAAAAAGGAGAATGTTTTTATGAATATCACTGTCTGTCCTTTCAATACAATGACAGCTGATAGTGCCTCACTTTAAAACTTTATAAAGGACCAAAAAGAAGAAGTCGGACCAGGATATTCATTAAATCTTTTCCTTCTGTGTTCTGCAGAAGGAAAAAGTGCGGTTAGAACGACATGATGACAGCATTTTCATTTTTGTGTGAACTATTCCTTTAACAAAAGCATAAGTTTAAAATGAAGTGGCTATGTTTAAAATTACTGCAGTTTCATTTGTATTTTACAATTTTACATTTCTTGAAAGCCACTTATTTTATGTGAACGTATTCAATTCAGAAACACACCAAAGACTACAACAGTAACAGTATGTGAATTCAAACAAATTGAACTCTCAAAAGTCATTTTGAAAGAAAGCAGGTAGCTCACACAGCATTGAGAAAACAGAAATAATTATCTTAATGTCTTCGATGGATTTCCATATGTAGGGGAGAAATGTGGTTTTACTAACAAAAGCAGCATCATAACAGTTGTGAAGCCACACAAAGCATGGTGGTACGGACCCAACTCTTACTCCAAGCAGAGCAGGCGCTGGTCTCGACCTTTAAAGCCTCTCCTCAGCCTTCCCAAACATTCCCTTCTTTAACAGGCACATTCTCCACAAAGGGTTAATTCAATCACGTCATGGCTCTTTGCTCTGCCTCCCGCTCTCTCCCATCATACTTTAGACTCAGCCGAGCGTCCCCTCATTGATGGCACCTTTGGCTCCACAATAGAAGCTAATTTGTTAGAATCTTTCACAGGTCAGGGGCTGCGTGAAGGCGAGAGCAGGGCGCCTCGGCCACTGGGAAAATAAAGCCATCCACCGATGCAGGGGAGCCGGGATGGGAATGGGCTGCATGGCGGATGGGTGGGGGCGTGATGGGGGTATTAAATGCCCACCTCTCTTTATGATCATGATATCTAATATATAAATATCCATTTTCCTCTCCTGTCAGGCAAGGCTGTAAGCTCCCTGCTTCCCCCTTTCCTGTTAACACAGGTTAATAGATTGATTCCAGTGACATGGCTCATAATGAACAGTAAATTGTTTTATCTCTTAAGTCTTATTTGGTCGGCTGGGAAAACATATGAGGTAATATGGCCAGGGCTAAATGGGGCGTATAATAGATCTCTAGCTAAGGAAAGGATAAGGGCTAAGGCAGGGCTATGATTAATGAAAATAATAATGCAGTTGAAATTGAAATTTTTCTTATTCTTTTTTTCAGCCTCTTTTAACTTTTTTTATTTATTTTTTAACCCCTCTTTCACCTCTGGCTCTGACCATTCATGTGCACTGTGATTTGTGGGTAATTGTAGGACATCATTTGTTTTTTCAGAGATTGCTCTTCCCCTCTGCAGTGAAGTTCACACAGCATTCAGAGACAATACTTCCATGTATTACTTGTGCTCAGCTTCTTCCTTAATCTAAATTATGTGACGCAAACAACATTTCAAATTTGTTCAACTGATGTGGTGGAAGCAAAGGATGTAATTATGCTAAAACAAGGTCATTAACCAGTGTGCTGAGAACTGACCCTCTTTTCTCAGTGTGGTTCATGCGATGACAGCAAGGCATGCTAAAGATACAAGGGTCACCTCTGTCTCAATGCTCTTACATTTGTAGGGTTGGGCCACAAATTACTTTGTTCTTAGTGTAGCTGTTAATGCTGCTGTACATTGTACCATTCTCTCTTCAACTCAGCTAAAACCACCTCTGTCAGTCTCTGACATTTCAAATTGGCTGTGAGCATTCAGTTGTGACGTGGTGCATCTAGTGTATATACTGTATTCTTTACTCTTGTGCTTTATGTTAAAAAACAGAGTGTTTGGCAACCTGAGGAATTTATCTAATTTATGTAAAGTATATTAAGTGTCTTTAATTGAGAGATTTTTTAAATAACTTTAAGTAGGTTTTGGTACTATTGTTATTTTTGAACGTGTAGTTATTTACAAAAAAAAAAAAAAAAAAATTATATATATATATATATATATATATATATATATATATATATATATATATATATATTCAAATAGAATTATTAATGCTATCCTACCATAAAATTTATGGATGAAAGAGCGAGTGCTTGTATTTAAATTTTAGTTATTTTACATTGTGCATTAAAGATTAATAACAACTAACCACTAAAAACCCCTTTGATATCTTATTAAACACACACACACACACACACACACATACACACATAGATTCAAATGCTAGGTTTCTCTTAAACTATTTAAATTGTATTATTATTATTATTAATATTATTATTATTATTCATGAATAATTGTACCACATATCCTCTGTTCAATATTTTCCATGTAAAAGTGCTTGTCTCAGACACTAGAGGGAGAGCTTGTTATCAATGCCAAGAGATGGGAATACATGTCAGCCCCTCCAAAAATCTGAATTGTGTCTGTCTCATATCACATATTTCAAATATGTGCACAAAATGTCATGAAATTACCCTAACTGAGACATAAATGTTCTTGAACTTTTTCAGTAGTTAAGTTTGCAACCCAAACCCAAGGTATGGCAGTTCGGGGAAAAAAACACCTATGCAGAAATCAATGGATTTTAATTTCATTCTATTGATAAACCTTGATAATGCAGCAGTTGAACTGGGCCTCTGTCAGTGGTCATGGCACGAGGCAGATGAAGAGTAATTGTGCCTTGACCCATATAAGACCACTGCCGCCACCTTACTTGATCTTCTTTTTTGAACCTCACCCAGACCTGCTTCCACACAGGCCTGCCTGTGGCAAGGTGATAAATTACACTTCTTAACTACCATTGATTACTGTGTGCTTCTCCACTTTGTGTGACAACTGTTCAGTCGCACTGAATAGGGCTTAATGGCACATTAGGAGGAGGAAAGTACACAGCCTCCCCAGCTTTGATTAAACCTGCTTGTTGCCTAATAAAGACAAACTGAAGTGTTGGGTCTGAAGTGGCTGGAGACCATACAGCTGTAGATATGAGCTGTATTGGCCTGGTGTTCACTGGATGCATTTATTGAAGGTAATTAGGTTGTTTTTTGTGTGTTTTTTTTTTTTTTCCTGAAAGAAGAAGATAACCACATTTTAACAGGCTGTATCTTAAGAAAGCAGAGATGTGTATATTGATCACAGACTTAATAAAATCATTTCTATAATTTAGTTAGAAATATAATTTGTAAGTGCAGTTGGTTTACTGTCTATAGTTAATATTGAGGTAAAAACACGATAAGAAAAGGCTAAAGGCCCAAACATACTGTACGCAATTTCATGAACGCAGACGCACCTTGCTACCTAAGCTTTTCACATGTTGTTGCATTGTGAAATGTGTCAGCACTTAATTCATAACCAAACGTAAGTACGCGCTGCATTCTCAGTGTTGCCATAAGGGGTGATAGAGTGCCTTTACTGCTTTCAATCAACAAATGTCATGGTGGACTATGGCAGCAATTTGAGTTGAATCTTTTAAAAAAATGTATATATGACTTTTTGTCCCCAGTACATTCAAATTATTTTGTTTTTGCTCCGGGTCTCTTCCCACTCCTCAACTATCGACTCATCTACCACACTCGGGGAGCATCCGAATCAGTTAATGGCTTTACTGACAGCTGTTTTGAATTAATTAAACTCTTAAGTAACTGTCTCCGAACAGTTTGAAAAGCATCTTGTTTTCATCCTGCCTCCGAAGGCAGCATTTTCCTGGTTTCAGACATGGATCTATAAAATACCGGTCTCGGACACAGCGCCGGATTCGTGGTCATGGCAAAAAAAAGTGCGTTACCCTGTTGTGGTCTGAGGTTCGTAACCACCAGAGCAATGCAAGAGCGGACATAATGTATTTGGGCTGAAACGATTAGTCGATGTTATCGACAACGTCAACAATAAAAAACTGTCATCTTTTCATTGTCGAACAGTCGTTTGATCTCATTTAACATAACATGAGATCATATGAAATTGTAATGATGAAGCGAGATAGGAGCACAGCAGGTCATGCCTGACTGAGGAGAGGAACAAAACACATGTCCAGATGCACTCCAGATGCACTCTAACCTTTCAAAACAGCTTCAGGTGATGTAGATCACAAAATATAATGGAATTATAATGGAAAAATGCTAAATAAGGAAATAAAGAAGCACTGTCATTGTGAAATAAAGCAGAGCCGGATCTGTCATTCCACTTAAGCAAAACCTGCATGTCAGAGCATCTAAAAAGCAAACAACCTGGCATTATATCTTTAATGCATCCTTTATTAAAGTTCAAATAAGGAAGTGCATCATAAACAAACTACAAAAATGACATTTCTCTGTGCGGTCAGCGCCACGTCTATGAGTCGCATGAAGGGGGAAAGATTGAAACTGCACCCGACTGAGGCACCCTCTTGCGCGGGGACGCCCGTCACTCGTGCGTGTTTGCTGTAGATAGATTAATAACGTGATGGATTGCGACATATTGAATCATAATATACTGCAGCTTATGTGTCACGTGTGTATCTTATTGTGAAGTAAATCGGCGATATGCAGCTCTATTAAGAAGATAGAGTGTATTTTTTGTGAGTTAAATATGGATCGAAGTGAAAATAAAGGTGAGAGAGTGTAGTCTTAGCCCATTATACAGTGCTTTGATCAAGATTTGATCAGTCTTTGATCAAGTTTTTGATCAGTCTTTTTTGGATTGTTTTCCAAAAATAATATATAAAACTCCTTTAAAACAACGGACATTTACATTAGTAGATATACTGCAGAAGTAAATAGTTCTTGGAGATTGTTGAATACAATATTTAATATTTAAATATTATAAATATCTAAAAACAGCCTACTTAAAACAAGATACATTTACCTGAGAAGCAACATTTAAGATATGAGACTTGCTTTTAGAGATATGTGGAAAACAATGGAAAACAAGGCAAAAATTCTTGATTACAATATTTTAAATATTTTTTCAGTGAATTTTTACTGAATTAAACCTGCTAAAAAGGTTTGTTTTTTCCTTGGAATTCAGTGAATGTCATTTAGAGATATTTTCAAAAGATGATTTTGTCCTCTTTATTGTTAGTAAGCACGTTTAATACAACCTCTTACGTCTAGGCACAAGCTGAAAAGTCGGTTAAGAGCTAATTATTAATCATTGCAATAATCAACAAGATTAATCAATTATCAAAATAATCGTTAGTTGCAGCCCTATAATGTATGCACCTCGGGGCCATGCATTGGCCAAGTGCTTTGTGTATTTGCATGAAGCATGTTTCGGCCTTAAGTGTGCATTTTACCAAAAATAGTTTGTCTTAGAGAGTTTTGACAGAAAATATGTGATTGTTTAAAACAAATTGTCTATCATTTATTGTCTACACTTTTTTTAAACTAAAATACTAAATACACATTATAATTGGAAATCTAGACCTAACCAAAAACAGCATAATTGAGCTGCCATATGACAGGGTCACATACAAACAAAAACACTGCTGTTAATCTAAAAGGAATCCCTCTGTTTGTCACTCTTTTTCCATGTCAATCAATTCCAGCACTTTTTTGGATTGCTGTCATCAGACATCAAAATAGCGTAAACCCTGTGTTTCCCTCTTTGCAAAATAAATAAATTTGTGAAAAAAATGTGTACCAGTCTGCCCAACCTGTTCGTTTAGCCGTCAGTTAAAATCTGTTTTGACACTCCTGTCACTTTCCCTGACCCTGGAGAGACTTCTACTGACCTGGACCATCCTATTCGGGTCAAAAAGCGAAAACTCTGCACCAATCCAAAAACAAAAGCTGTAAACCCCTCATTAGAATAAGGATAATGTCATCTCTAAAAGGAGAAGTGCCAGTTGGAGAGGCTGGAAGCAGCTGTCTTAGAGATTGCCATTGTGTTGAAGTTTTAAGGCAAGCCCTCAGGCAGAGGTGTGCCCTGGCAGGTCAGTATGGCTTTGAGGTCGGGGCTTTTTGCCCCTGCCGTACCTCAAGCAATGGTGTTCTCCCAGAAAGGGCCTGGCACTGCTGTCATCCACAGATCATGTGAAACTGTCAAAAGTCAAGTTTAGTATTGGAGGGTTAAACTGATTAGCCATGCACTTGTGCTCCCTAGGTCAGAGTTGGAAGAACAATAGTTTGATTATGGTATGGGGCTCTCTTTCATTGCTTGCTTAAAATGGCCTTGCTTTTTTTCTCAAAAGAGCAAAAGTCAGGTGGTGAATGTTTTTCTTCTTCAGCCCTACCCTTCTGCATCTCTCTACTCTTCTTGCTTCCTGTGGCAATTGCTCCATTTGGATTGCCACACCACCTCGCCCTCGCTTTCGGTCTCTGAGCATCTCTTTCCAAAAAGGCACTCCCTGTTTTTCTTTCTCTTTTCCTTCGCCTCTCTCTCTGCACCCCCCCTCCTTTCACTTGTCCCGCTGGTCCTCCTTGCTGTGTTCTTCTTACTTTTGCCTACACTCCTCTATGGGAAATTTAGATCTTTTCCTGACAAGTTCCTTGAAAACTGGAAAAGAAGCTAGGCCTCTGGAGATAGTCAAGAATCTTCTGCCAAGAAATGCGTGGGAATGATCTGGATGGAAAGAAGAGGGGGATTTTTAATTGTTTTTTTTTCTCCTTATTTTAGTCAGTGGAAAAATGCGATGATTGTTCATTTATTTATCTTATGTAAAAGTGGGACTGCAGATTTGTGCTGAAGGGCTACAGCCATGTAATCCTTGTATACTAGAGGGTGAAGTTTATTTTGTTGTTTAGGCAATGTTTCATGACATATCACAATAATTTAAATTAAACAATAGTTAGGACAATTAAGAGAGATTAAGAGGCCTTTGTGCAAATGCAAAGTTTGTGCATGTGTTCAATCAGTTGCGATTGAGCAATGTACAGTGGATCAATCAGACCACATTTACAGCACCGGTGAATATTTACTCTCTGTGTTTATGCACTTTAGAACCTGCTTCAGAAAACAGCTGGAATAACACAGGCTGTACTTTTAGGTTCATTAAATGCACAATCAGATGGTTTCCTGACTGGAGAATGTTCGAGTTCAGCTGTGAGGTAGAGGCCTCTGGAAGTTCATGGATGTTTGGAGACAGATGTTATTTTTGTTGGCCTGCGCGTCTCCTAATCTGTAATGATTATATCCCAGACATCCTTCTCGCCGACAAGCACTGCAGCAGCCCAAGAGCTGAAATGATTGATTTATTTATAACCTGGATGGACAGAATTTGTGAGCAGTTCTTATGGTGTTGAAGGTCAAAGTCCATGAAAGAGTTGGAAAGAAAGTGACAGATAAAACAGATATAATAGATTAAATAAAATCTGTGTTCTTTATCCAAGATTTTGTGTAAACCCCCCCGTAAGGTTAAAAATTACATTGCATAACACTTTATCATTTTCAACATTAATAACTGCTGCTGAAACTCTAAAACTGGCCTAAGCTGGTCTTTGCTGGTCTCTAAGCCTGACCAGGGTGGTCAGAAAAGTTTTAGATGGGTTTTAGTCAATTTTTAGCTGTTCAGGCCAACCTGCTAATCAGGGTAGGCATCTACACAATAATGGCACATTTCCACTGCACGTTACGGTTCGACTTGCCTCAACTTTAATCGCTTTACATTTCTGAGCTTGTATTTCCATTGCAGTTTAGTGCCACCTCAACGTTGGCTGGATTATAGGCTGATCGTCATAGTTGCGCCACCTCTACTGCTGTGACATCATCTTAAACATGACACAAACTGACCAAAGCAATAACACGACCGCTAGCTGTTAGCTACTAGCTCATTGTACTGCATAAAGCAGTTGTTGCATGGTGATTACAGGTGTTACGGTTAAATTGGCCTGGTTGTTTTAGAAGCAAACTTCCAGTAGCTGGTCAACTAAATAAAGTGAAGCTTTCAAGCAGAGTATAGAGTTAACGTAACAAAATGCACCAGCCTCCATCGTGGATCAATGCCAGTCAAGGGCACTCTCCCTCCCATTGCTTGCCTGTTTAGATAGCATACATTTGGTCGAACCACTTCCAATTTCCTCGATGGTTCTATAGTCACTTTTCTTTTTACTTTTCCCTACACTGTTGGTAGGTCCGGTGGTAGCCATGTGCGGCCAACAGATTAAACACTTCCTGAGAGACATTTTCGTTTCACTCATAGCTAACGAGTGGACCATCTGCACCTCGTTTATTGACCACAGCGTGGTTTTGCACACAGCCATTTCTTTTTTCACAATTTGAAAGTCGCGTGAACAAATTACTGTTATCACTGTTGCTAACTTTAAAACTAGCAGGTTGATGTTGCATTTCGCTTGGAACCTCGACCGAGGTGGTACTAAAAAAGTATCAGGTACCAGGTACTATCCACAGTGGAAAACCCCAAAAAAGTGAGCAGAGTCAAGTTTTGTCGTGCAGTGGAAAAGCCCTATAAGTATATTCTGCAATATGATGAGAGAGAGAGGGAGAGAGTGGGGGTTGAAAAATGTAAAGGGCCTTTCATGTTCCCAGACAAGAGAGAGAGACACTCATAGAGAACCTATACACACATAACAATCTCTCTCTCTCTCAATTTCAATTTCTCTCTCTCCCTCTCTCTCACACACACACACAAACATTCTTTACAGCCCTGGGCCCTGTAGTCTTCCACCCTGTAGGGGATCACTGGAGGTCAATCTGTTGTCGAACAATGTCACTTGCCATCTTTGTTCCAAAATGGACTTAAAAGGGCCTTTATTGCAGACGCACAATCAAGTTCCATTCTTATATTAAAGGCGCATACACATGAAAGGTGGGGGGCCATCAGAAGAGTTGAAGGGAGATCAGCATTCAGGCAACTGTATTAGCACATTGTCCAGCGCTATAAATAAGAAGGAACAGCTCATGATTTTCAGCTGTCAGTTTGCCTTTTTAGATGGATTAAGGCTGTTACTGTGAATGACTCAATCTTCAGAGGTGGGATGAATTAAATTGTGCAGTATTAATTCCTTAATGATATGTATTGATAAGTTCTAGACATTGTCCTGAAGATTAAAGGTTTTGTTTGAATGTATAGATTTATTATGCAATATTAAAAACTTTTTTTAACTTAATTTAAAGGAATAGTTCACCCAAAAATGAAATTGACGCTTATGTTGTTCCAGTCCTGAATGTCTTCCATAGAACACAAATGTCACCATTCAATTGTATTGCATTTTTTTTGTGAAGGGTGATTAAGGCTGTCATTCTGCCTAATATCTCCATTTGTGTTCCAAGGAATAAAGAAAGACTTATGGGATTGAAACAACATGATGGTGAATAAATGATGACAGCATTTTAACTTTTGGGTTAACCATGCCAAGTAGCAGATCCTGGCATAGGAGATATGGGCAGGCGTCCAGGGCGGCAATGCTCTCTGGGGTGGCACAACAGGGTACTTGCCAGGCCGCCATCACACAGAGCTCAAATAATTGCGATGGGAGAAAGGAGCCCTGAATTTTGAGCGCAGAAGATCACGATGTGAGATAGGTGCCCCAATCGTGCCACCCTGCCCCCACACAGTTTAAAAGATCACGATGGGAGAAAGGTGCCACGACAGGCTACTCAGCCTTAAAGGTATGTAATTAGGATTATGAATGTTCATAATATATTCTTACGTTATGAACAAACATAAGATAACCATGATAAACGGTAGGCTACAACATGACACAGGAGAGTAATGAAAAAGTAATTGATGATTTTGCATCAATGAAAACTAGGAGGGGAGGGTTAAATTCTAAATTAGGGATTAGGTGTAATAGCACAGAGTAGCAGAAATCTGTAAGAATTCTGCCATATACTTTATTTATTGACTCTGTATAATATAATTTAATTGTGCAATTTAAGTTATGCACTGTATATACTGTATAATGTCAATGTTAAAGGGTTAGGTCACTCAAAAATTTTAATTATCCCATAATTTACTCACCCTCAAACCATCCTGTATATGACTGTAAAGGGGTTAAAGGGAACCGGCTTGAGAATATAAATAATATTTTAATAAGATTCTTAAACAAAAAGTCACACACACACAAAGGTGTCGGACAGCTTTCCGTAAATCTCTCTCTCTGTTGCACTGTTGTCTTCAGTCTGCCTTTATCCCTCTCAAGGGCTAATTAGCCTGATTAGGGGCCGGGTGTGTGGAATCACATCCCAGCCCCACCCTTCACCCTGTCACTTTCCTCACTCGACTTCTCAGGCCGGGGAGCTCCCGGCATGATGTGCACGCCCCCTCTTTCCCTGGGGAGGGGCATGCCTTCCGCCCCCTCTGCCAGTAGATCATCCCCATCTACCTGGATGATGGAGGGGACAAGGGGAGGGGAACAAAAAATATGTGGCACATACACGGCGTAATGGCGTATGTGTAAAATTAACTAAACATTTTAAAAGAGAGAGGTAATAGCCGACACTGAGCGGCAGTGAGAGAGAGAGTGATAATAAAAACACTTACTCGCCAGTTCTCCGATATGCTGTAGCTTGGTCCTCGGCCACTCCTCCAACCTCCAATGCACGACAGCCGCATTCTTCCAGCCCCTGGCAGACGGAATGCCCCGCCGCATTCTCGGGAAACAGAAGGGGTCTCCCCCGCCCCTGGCAGCGGTTCTCCTGCTCCAGGCGGTCAGCTGGGAGCCCCTCCCCACTCGCGGTCGGTCCTCCATCCCCCGGCAAATGGTCGTGGCTTGGATGGGGTTGGGATGGATGGTATTGGCGAGGACTCTACTACGGCGCATCCCTCCTCCTCCCGGGTTTAGGCACTAGTGTAAAAGGGTTAAAGGGAAAGGAGGAGACGAAACAAACAAAAAGGTGTCAGACACCTGTCCGTAAATCTCTCTTTCTGTCGCACTGCCATCTTCGTTCAGCCTTTATCCCTCTAGAGGGCTAATTAGCCTGATTAGAGTCGGGTGTGCGGAATCACAACCCGGCCCCACCCTCCGTCCTGCCACAATGACTTTCTTCTTTCAGCCAAACACAATCAGAGTTAAATAAAAAAATATCCTGGCTCTTCCTAGCTTTGTAATCAGAATGAATGGTACCTTAGATTTTGAAGCCCAAAAAGCAGATCCATCCTTCCAAAAAGTAATCCATACAGCTCCAGGGGGTTAATAAAGGCCTTTGCATTTTTGAAAGAAAAATATACATATTTATAACTTTATAAACTATAATCACTGGCTTCCAGTAATGGCCGTCCACACGTTCACTGGCTTCCTCTATCCTCTGCGCTTTAATGTTCATCATCTCACTAGAGCTTACGTGTGCCTACACTAGTGCCTACGTCATACGCCGGAACTCGACTCTCTCATGAACATGCGGATGGCCGTTACCGGAAGCCAGTGATTATAGTTTATAAAGTTATAAATATGAATATTTTTCTTACAAAAATACATCGCTTCGCTTCAGAAGGCCTGTATTAACCCCCTGGAGCCGTATGGATTACTTTTTTGATGGATGGATGCACTTTTTGGGGCTTCAAAATCAAACGTAACGTTAATTACGATTATAAAGCTTGGTAGAGCCAGGATATTTGTTAATATAACTATGATTGTGTTTGGCTGAAAGAAGAAAGTCATATAAAACAAGGATGGCTTGAGGGTGAGTAAATTATGGGATAATTTTCATTTTTGGGTGAACCAAACCTTTAATGGAATGTACCAATTGTATATATATATATATATATATATATATATATATATATATATATATATATATATATATATATATACATATGTGTCCATGTCCGTTCTCGCATAGGACACCAATTAAGGTTTCATCACTCAGACTTCATCATTGTACAGGAATTTGTGTACAATTTCCAGACATTTAAATTTGGAGTATAATAACAATTTGTAAATAGTATTACTGATTTCAGCACACCCAGTAACCTTTTACCTGTCCTTTCCTGATTTTCTTTTAATGCAAAATGTACATTGAGAAGGTCAGCAAATGTTGTAACTGAATTATTGAGGCAAAACAATGGGTGTGTTTATCATTTAATGACAGTTTTATGGCAACATTTGTAAGTATCTACTTATGCTACAATAAACAGGCTTTGATATTATGGCCTTTAATGTTATGTGATATGACTGGGCTATGTTTTCCATGCATTATTCAGTAGGCCATACAGGTGAAACTCGAAAAATTAGAATATCGTGCAAAAGTTCATTAATTTCAGTAATTCAACTTAAAAGGTGAAACTAATATATTATATAGACTCATTACAAGCAAAGTAAGATATTTCAAGCCTTTATTTGATATAATTTTGATGATTATGGCTTACAGCTTATGAAAACCCCAAATTCAGAATCTCAGAAAATTAGAATATTGTGAAAAGGTTCAGTATTGTAGGCTCAAAGTGTCACACTCTAATCAGCTAAACACCTGCAAAGGGTTCCTGAGCCTTTAAATGGTCTCTCAGTCTGGTTCAGTTGAATTCACAATCATGGGGAAGACTGCTGACCTGACAGTTGTGCAGAAAACCATCATTGACACCCTCCACAAGGAGGGAAAGCCTCAGAAGGTAATTGCAAAAGAAGTTGGATGTTCTCAAAGTGCTGTATCAAAGCACATTAATAGAAAGTTAAGTGGAAGAAAAAGGTACACAAGCAGCAGGGATGACCGTAGCCTGGAGAGGATTGTCAGGAAAAGGCCATTCAAATGTGTGGGGGAGCTTCACAAGGAGTGGACTGAGGCTGCAGTTACTGCATCAAGAGCCACCACACACAGACGGGTCCAGGACATGGGCTTCAAATGTCAAACGTCTTACCTGGGCTAAAGAAAAAAAGAACTGGTCTGTTGCTCAGTGGTCCAAAGTCCTCTTTTCTGATGAGAGCAAATTTTGCATCTCATTTGGAAACCAAGGTCCCAGAGTCTGGAGGAAGAATGGAGAGGCACACAATCCAAGATGCTTGAAGTCCAGTGTGAAGTTTCCACAGTCTGTGTTGGTTTGGGGAGCCATGTCATCGGCTGGTGTTGGTCCACTGTGCTTTATTAAGTCCAGAGTCAACGCAGCCGTCTACCGGGACATTTTAGAGCACTTCATGCTTCCTTCAGCAGACAAGCTTTATGGAGATGCTGACTTCATTTTCCAGCAGGACTTGGCACCTGCCCACACTGCCAAAAGTACCAAAACCTGGTTCAATGACCATGGTATTACTGTGCTTGATTGGCCAGCAAACTCGCCTGACCTGAACCCCATAGAGAATCTATGGGGCATTGCTAAGAGAAAGATGAGAGACATGAGACCAAACAATGCAGAAGAGCTGAAGGCCGCTATTGAAGCATCTTGGTCTTCCATAACACCTCAGCAGTGCCACAGGCTGATAGCATCCATGCCACGCCGCATTGAGGCAGTAATTAATGCAAAAGGGGCCCAAACCAAGTACTGAGTACATATGCATGATTATACTTTTCAGAGGGCCGACATTTCTGTATTTAAAATCTTTTTTTATTGATTTCATGTAATATTCTAATTTTCTGAGATTCTGAATTTGGGGTTTTCATAAGCTGTAAGCCATAATCATCAAAATTATATCAAATAAAGGCTTGAAATATCTTACTTTGCTTGTAATGAGTCTATATAATATATTAGTTTCACCTTTTAAGTTGAATTACTGAAATTAATGAACTTTTGCACGATATTCTAATTTTTCGAGTTTCACCTGTATCTCTGATTTTAATCAATATTTAGAAGTCAGATTTTTTCAGATTAGTTAAATAATAATAATAATAATAATAATAATATATTCAGCTTGACTGACTACAAGATTTTACAAACAATCAATTGGCAGTCGAAATATATAGTGTTGTTGCCCCATTATGGCTAGCAGTGAGGAGTGAAGACAAATTACTAAAGGAAGAAGACAGTACATTAGTATGATTGGGTCAAGTGCTCATGAAAAAGATGCATCTTTAGATGTGTCTTGAAAGTAGTTCCACCTGCATGGGTTGAAATCGGAAGAGAATTCCACTAGCAAGGAACGGTGAAAAATTAAAGTCAGAGAAAGTGTTTTGTGACTCTGTGAGATGGTACCACAAGGTGCCATTTACCAGCCAATCACAAGCTGAATAGGGGGGCACAGAACAAGTGGCTGTTATGTAAGTGAGCATGAAAACTTAACATGAGCAATCACTGGCAGCCAGTGTAGTTTGATGAAGAAATGCATGATATGGGCTCTCTTGGGCTCATTGAATACCAAACGTGCCACTGAATTCTGGATGTCCTGCCAGAAGAGTATTTTACTCTAGAAATCCACTCTAGAAATGACAAGAGCTTGGACAAACACTTGTGTAGTATACCTTTCCCATCTATCTTTGAAATTTGGTCCGTGAAGTTGATCGTCAAACATGACTGTGGCATGGGGACGTGGTCATGTGTTGGTCTGCGGGAGAGAGAGAGTGGTAAGGCTTGTCACTTGGTTTGTAATTAACCCTAACACCTGTGTCTTGTTATAGTGATGCGGAGCGAGACATAAAAGAAATGCAGAGTGCCCAGAGAGAGAGAGTGACCTGAAGGCTCACAAGCACGCTCCGAGAGAGTTTTTATTTGGAGTGCTGTGATTTATTTAAAGACGTTTTCTTTAGTTGTTGACAGTTACCGTCAAGTGTGTTTAAAAGAAAACAAGAATCAAAAGTCTGACCTTGAACCTGCTTCGCTGTCTCCTGACTCCTCCAGTGCCGAACGAACGTGTGTTACAATGAACCAAAGATTTTTTGCTGTCCCATATGGTGTAATCGTTGATGAGTATAGCTAATTAGTGAAGTTATGATGTATAGCTGGGCTTGCTGGAACAATGAGATGTTCTGTCTTTGCTAGGTTCACTTTGATGTGGTGTTCCTTGTCAAAAAGCTACACTTTGATGCAGCACCGATTTAGCGCTTCGGGAACAACTTTAGGTGTGACCAGCTGTGAATATTTGTGAAGACATCAATGAAATTGACCAGAATTTATAGCCTCTGATGGTGACATCATTGGATGCACCTGTAGCAGGGCTATAAATAGATGCATCACAGGTGCATCTTCAGATCATTTGTCTTCAGATCATTCTGTGTGTGTTGTGTTCTTGACTGTCAGAACTTTCAACTTTCCTCTGTTAGGAGTTAGAATTGTTAGGCATTGCGCAGAAACCTTTCTCTTTCTCTTCTTAAAAAAAAAAGAAGAAAAAGAATGACTGATAAACAAAGCAAGCAGTGTGTGTTCCCATGTTTACGCTATATGGCTGAAACGTACACACACCAGTATTGTTTTGTGTGTTTGGGGAAGAGCATGCTACTCTTGCTTTGGGGCGGGGCAAATTTTTGTTTTACATGTAGGCGGCAACAGGTGGGCGGCCGCCACCAAGCAGACTATGTTGTATTGGGTGAGGAAGGCTATTGCCCTGGCCAACAAGGCGCGTGGTCAAGCTTCACCATTAGGTATCAGGGCTCACTCTACCAGAGGGGTCGCCCCTTCTAAAGCCTTGGCTAGAGGTGTCCTTCTGCAGCATGTTTGTGATGCGGCAGGCTGGTCCTCTCCGCACATATTCAAAAGATTTACTCTAGAAATCCACTCTAGAAATGACAAGAGCTTGGACAAACAGTTGTGTAGTATACCTTTCCCATCTATCTTTGAAATTTGGTCCGAGACGTTCTTTCATCCAACACAAAATTTCTGCTGAATCCACTATCATTTCCACTTGTTTGAGCTTGTTCAGCTCAAGGTTGTTGTGAACATACCAGACATCCAGCTGATCAACCTGCTGTCTGTATGCAGACTCTTCCCATCACGGATGAGGCAGATGACCGAAGTGTCATATGCAAACTTCAGGAGCTTGACAGTGGGGGTCCTTTGCAGTGCAATCATTCGTGTACAAGGAGAAGAGCAGTGGAGGGAATGCATCCCTGAGGAGCACCAGTGCTAATAGTGAGGGTCCTGGATTTGAGTGTGCTGGTGATCCATTGACAGATTTGGGTGGGCACGGAGAGCTGGGTCAGTTTGGTTGAGAGAAGATCAGAAATTATGGTAATTAAGTCCACAAATGGGATCCTTGTAAGTCTCAGGTCTTTTGAGATGTTGCAGGATAATGCTGTATAATGCAGGATATCCCATATTGACAGCATCATCCAAGACCTGTTTGATCAGTAAGCAAACTGATGGGGTTCCAGCAGAGGTCCAGTGATGTCCTTCAGGTAGGCTAAATCCAGTCTCTCAAATGACTTCATGACCAAAGACGTGAGAGCGACAGTCCATTAAGTCCTGTGATTTAGGTTATTTTGGGGACTAGAATGATGGTGGACCATTTGAAGCAGCAGGGAACTTCACACTGCTCCAGTGATCCATTTAAGATCTGTGTGAAGATGGGGGCCAGTTGGTCAGTGCAGACTTTCAGACAGGAAGATGAAACACATTCTGGGCCTAAAGCTTTACTAGTCTTTGTTTCAGTAATACCCAGAACGCATCCTCCTCACAGATCATAAAAGCAGATTGAGTAGCAGAAGGGGGTTCCAGGAGATGTTGTCTTGTGTATGAGGTGAAGATCAGAGTGGGGTAGGTGTGTGAGACTGGGCTTTTCAAACCTGCAGTAAAACACATTCAGTTCATCAGCCAATAGTTGACTCTCTACAGAGTGAGGGGGGGTATCATGTACTAGATGCCTTTTAGGCCTTTCCATACAGGAAAGGCCTAAAAAGCATCTAGTTGGTTGAAAACAGTTTTTTTTAGCTTTTAGCCGCGGATGGAGGCGTCACTGCTTGCCACCGGGAGTCGGAGGAACCACTACCATACACCAGGAAGTGGAAGAGCCATTATATCCACCAGGGATCGGAGGACTCACTGCCATCCGCCAGGAGAGGAGCGGCTGTCATCTGCCAGAGGCTGAGGACTGAGGACAGGGCGACATTGTGTCCGGGGACCGTCGAGCAAGTTTTTTTCTCTCTCCTCCTTCTCTCTCTCTCTGTGTCTCTCCCACTCACCATTTCCCTCTCCCCACTCCCTTCCCTCATCTCTCCTTAGGTTCCCAGGTGGTGGGGTGGATTATCGGCTGGCAGACGTATAGAAGGGCAGCATCTCTCCTGCCAGTAGGTCAGTCCGGATGGCGCCCCAGCCTGAATTGGGCGGGAGAGGAGTATGATGATTAGGAGGATGTGGCAAGGCCATGAGGGTGCACGGCCGGCGCGTAGTCAACAAATCAGTCAGAGAGAGAGATAAAGGGGAGACAGATATGCCAGTTTGGGAGAGAGAGAGAGACACACACGTGGCTGTGCTGTGTGTGTTTGTTTTTGTTTTTTAAGTTCAGTTACGTCATTAAATTTATTATTTGAATGTCTGATAAAACATCAGAATAATCATACACCAGCAAAATTATCAGGTATGCTCTGCCGGGGGGGGGGGGCAGAAAATAGATGTGAAAGTCTTGAAGAGCATGCAAGTGTCAGAAGTGCTTCTGACATTGTTTTGATTTTATGATGTTTTAGGGGTGGATATAGCAAAGAAAGAAAAGAGCAGTGATTGATACTCAACTGGTAGAGCTGGGCAATTGCAATGCCAAAGTGATTCCCAGGGAACACACAAACTGATGAAACTGATGATACTGAAATAACAGTGTACCTTGAATGTACTGTAAATATCTTTGGATACAAGTGTCTGCAAATGCATAAATGTAAATATACTCAGATTTTCACTATTGTCTTTCTGCAGCCCTGAGTTTGGACCGATATTCACATACAACATCATATAGCCAGGTGTTTGGGGTGTGAGTGGTGGGTTGGATTGGAGGAGAGGGGACAGATATTGTCTAGACAAGATGTTAAGAGCATAGAGTGTTAGTAGCATTATTGACATCAAGCATGGAGAATTGGTCAGAGAGGATGAGACAATAGATGAAAGACAAGTAGGTGAGAAAGCGCAGAGATTACATTAAATTGACATTTGAGGTGGAGTGTGTGGCAGGCAAGGTCAGATTTTTTAAACCTAAGGAAGAATTTATCTAAAGTGTGCATTGGCGTAACAAAAACATGATCGGTGGTACAGTTGTGTGTGTGTAGATGACATCCAGCTGGTTACCTGATTTGTGAGTTGTTGCAGTTATCAGGTGATTGAGATCAAACGAGGTAAGCAAAATATAAAAGTCTGCAGACTGAGGTTTTTCCAGGTAAATGTTGAAATCACCAAGTACCACATGTGGGTTGCCATCCTCAAGAAAAGAAGGATAATAGAACATCCAGCTCCTCCAAGAAGTTTCCTAGCTGACCTGGGGGATGATATATAACTACAAAATGGATGGGTGATAGTGATGGCATGTAGTTCAAAGGAGTTATTGTCACACAAAGAGGACAGAGGTTTCTATGTATAAGGTATAATAAAACCTGTTCCCTCACCTCTCCCAATCTGACTGGGAGTGTGGGAGAAAGTGAAGTTGGTGGAGAGGGCAGAGGGTGGGGCAGTATTAAATTGAGGTCTCAGTCAAGGCCAGGATGTTGAGACCTGATTGGCTGATTGTGTGAGTGATATGACTGTGAGGAATGAGTTTTAAGCACATCCTTGCTCATCCTTGCTCAGTGGGCTTGTTTAGGTAGATATGCAGGTCTTTACACGGATTTGGTCTTCTCACAAGGAGGGCTTCACATGAGTGCTGACGCTTCCATGATAGCACTTTGCCTAGCTTTAGTGCTTGTGTAATCAATGCTGGAGTGAAAACAGCTGAACACGCCTTTTTAATTAACAATATAAAACCTTTATCACATGAACGGCTCAAATAGAAAGTACTTCACAACAGTTCTGTATTAAAAGTGCAATTAGTAAACAGGGAAGCACTAATAACTCCTTCCTATAAACAAGTCTAAACAACAAAAATTAAATGTTAAGACTTACACACTACTGCTTAACTCCAAGTGACAAACATACTCCTCACGCTTCTGCAGAAGTCCATGCTATTGACACGTTTAACAAGCAATAACAGAATCTTCATCAATATGGAGGTTGAGTCAACAGCTAGCTAAAGCCTACACATGTGGTAGTATTAAGCCTGTATGGTAGTATTTTAATACCAGAAAATGAAAGAGAAAATGAAATAGAAGGAAAAAGGGGCCCTGTACATTCTGCAGGGCCATGGGTCTCAATTTGTGCACAGCAGGAAGCTTCTCTGGGAGGTTTGTTTAGCTGGATGTGATATCGAGTGGCAGGAGGGGGTGTTGCCCAGTCATAAGAAGCTCAATAGGGCATACCTTCTCAACACAGTTAATAGGCAATAATGAATGTGGATGGCATTTTAGCACCTCCACGGCCCATGTTCTCAGATTGAGATATCCCTAGGCCAACTGCACTTAATTTATCACAGCAAGTCCTTCTTTATAGGAGTTGCAGAAAGGTTTATGTGTGCATTCATTTTATGTGGAGTCACTGGCATTCAGAATGCTTTACTTTTTATTAACATATACCGTTTGACCTTTGTTGTTATTCCTATGTGAGTAAATTACTGTTTCAGTATACTCCAACTGATGTTGACTAAGGTAACTCAAGTCTCTGTGCACTGACTCACTCATTGTGGTGCTTAGTCAGATCACAAGTGTTATTTTACAGACTGGCCATTAAGCTACACTATGATTTACTGGTAATTGAGGTCATGAAAGCAATTTCATTAAGCAAAATAGTTCCAATTGCTTCCAACATATATTCTTAACAATGTTTGGCAAAACACTCTGTTAATGTATTGTATAAACACAGAGAGAAAAACAAAAGTAAGAAGAAAAGAAAACAGTTCATGGGTATCATATTGCAGGAAATAAGCACTCACTCTCTCTAAGTAACCGGTTCCAGGAAAGGTTGGTAAAGAGTAGAGGAAAAGAAAAAAATAGGGAGCCAGAGCCTGGGATTTTCGAAACACTGAACAAGATAGATTCTCTCCAAATCCTAATTGGAAAACAGCTGATTTAACTGGTATCCATTTGGCTGACAAAAGAAAGCAAGGGGTAGTGGGCAGGCTGGGAAGGCCCCTTGGGGGATATGAACATGGAGTGGCTCTGCAAAATGCTCAGGGACGGATCACTTCCAAAGACAAACCGTGGGAGTTGGCTGGACAGATTGCGGCGGGAATGAGGATGGGGGGAAGGAAATTATGGTGAGGGAATGTAGAGAAAGCCTTTCAGAGAAGAGCCATCTTTATTTTAGAAGTCACAGGCTGTTTGTAAGGCTATAAAACCACTCTCCTGCACTCAGGGAAAGAGGATGTAATAGGACTCTGACCCAGAGAGGACAGAGAGGTTACGGTTCAACAGTCCCTGCAACCTGAGGCCTCTTGCTTCCCAGACAACTAAATTAAAGTGATCACAACAAACTACTGAATACACTCCAGATTAACTCATCCACTTGGCCTTTCACTTTTGATCTCTCCACATTCTGATTAAAATGGTTGAGAAATAAAAAACATAAAAAATCCCTATTCAGACAATTATTTAATGATCTTGACTTTTTTACAGTCTGATAATTGATCTTAAAACAATAGTTTGCACACAAATTTACATTCGTTCATCATGTAATTATCCTTATTTCATTCCAAACCAAAGACTTTCTTTCTTCCATTGAACACAGCAGATGTTTGGCAGTCCCCATTCACTGTCATTTTAAAGAAACAAATGCAATGAAAGTGCATGGCCACTGAAGCTAACATTCTAATTACACCAATTTTTGGTTGAACTATACCATTAATGCACAGTATGGCTCAATGGAAGGCTCTATAAAAATACACTAAAACAAAAGTTATTAAATTATGAAAAACGATTCTCAATAATTTTTACAAATCAAAGTTAATTTAAAAGATATGCTCTGATCAGTAGTGGAGTATGAGCTGTGCTTTTAATAAAAAAGAATCCTAAATTTACAAATCCCTAAGCGTGCTTCATGGGATGTGCATCTGTTCGTGTGGGATAAACAGAGTGCATCTGTGGGCTACAGAGGCCCGGATGCACGGACAGGGAGAGACCCAGGTGCTGCACTCTTTTATGGCCTCTGTGGGGAGAAAGGGTTGGGGGAAGAGGGATAGAGGAAAAGACAAAGAGTGAGAATGAGAGATAGAGAAGAAGGGTGGGCAAGGGTAGATGACCTGAGGCCAGGCAACATAGACCTTCACTGCTGCCACTAGGGGACAAAGACACTTCTTATATTTTCCTCCACTTTCACTGTGCTCCTATCAAACACACACACACACACACACACATGTTGGTGCGGCTATACCTATGAGGACTCTCCGTAGACATAATGATTTTTATACTGTACAAACTATAGATTCTATCCCCTAAACTTAACCCTCACAAAAAACTTTCTGCATTTTTACATTAAAAAAATAATAATTTATTGATACATTTTTAAGTGAATGGAATTATGGGGACACTCGAAATATCCTCATAAACCACATTTATATCATAATACCCTTGTAATTTCCAGTTTGTAATCTTCATCCTCGTAATCCACCCAATCCCGCACATTACCATAAAGTACAGTCAAGGTTTTATTGCACTGATTTGTATTGTGACTTTCATCAGGCATTTAATAACATATCCAAATTTAACAAAGAATGAGCATGTTGGGGCCTGGGTAGCTTAGCGAGTAAAGACGCAGACAACCAACCCTGCAGTCATGAGTTTGAATCCAGGGCATGCTGAGTGACTCCAGCCAGGTCTCCTATGCAACTAAATTAGCCCGGTTGCTAGGGGTGGTAGAGTAACATGGTGTAACCTTCTTGTGGTCGCTATAATGTGGTTCTCGCTCTCTGTGGGACATGTGGTGAGTTGTGCTTGGATGCCACGGAGAATAGTGTGAAGCCTCCACACGTGCTGTGTCTCTGCAGTAACACGCTCAACAAGCCATGTGATAAGATGTGTGGATTGTCGATCTCAGACATGGAGGCAAATGAGATTCGTCCTTTGCAACCCGGATTGAGGTGAGTCAATACGAGGACGAGAAAAGGGGAGAGAAAAAAAAAAAGAATTAGCATGTTAATATGCACGTTCTTACACTGATTATACGTAAAAATGTAAGCCTACAATGCGTAAGGTCATGTAAACATGTTAAACAGTTTTCTTTTATCTGTCACTTTGTCAGTTTGGTTTTTGTGGTTACTTGGACACTCTTGTTCTGTGTCTGTGCTGTGTTTCGTCGACAACTTCGATTTGTGGTTTCCCTGCTGTGCACTCATCGGATAGTCTTTTGTTTCTTGTTCGGAGAATGGTGTCTCGATCCTAACTCTCCTGTCTGGTTTGGTTTCGGTTCTAGTGACAGGATCCAGACACTCATGCTCCATGTCTTGTCTTTTATTGGTATGGGTGCATTGCTATTATGTCATCTTGGCAGCTTGCACTCAAGTCAGTTTTTTTGTGTCTGTCTCTAGCGACTGCAGGTGCATTTTGCATTGCACTGTGCATCCGGATCGTGAGCTGTCTTTATGTTGTGCTGGGGTTTCGGTCACTTCTGTTTTAGATGTCGGTTTTATTTGTGGCAGAACTCTCGCAGTGAGCGTCTTTTTTCGTTTTGTCGCCTGTTGTGTGCATCAAATGGAGTTTGTCTCAAGATGTACAGTCAGGCTTTGTCTAATGTGAAAGTGCATGGCATTGCTTTGTTGGTGTTGCCATGCATTTTCTCGTCCTGTCTGTCGGTTGGCATGAACGCATGTCGCCTATTGCACTTGTGCCATTTGGGTGTTTGCGTTTAGTGAGCGCACATGGCTTTGTGTTGTTTCTGTTTTGTCTTGTGTCTTTCAGTCTTGCATCTTATCTCGCCTCCTTGTTTTGCCCATAATCAGTTAATTTGTCTTACCTGCCCTGCCTATTAACCGGTTGATTTCTCTCCCTATTTTCGTCTCCTAATGTGCTCTGTCCTGTGCCAGTTCGTCTTGTTCCCACGCCTTGTCGGCCCCTTTCAGTTTTGTGTTGTGCTCTTTTTGATCCAACCCAGCTCATCTCTGTTCTTGCCAACCTGGACTGTGTGTTTCCTGTACAGGGTAGTTTGTGTTGGTTTTGTTTATATTTGTATTAATAAATCCTTTGTTTCACTCTGCTTTTTGGTCCTGCCTCTAAAAATCGTGACATAAACTGTCATAAACTGATTGACATCAACAGCAGATTTTTTTGCACATGTACCCATTTTTGGGTGCATACCTGTTTACATTTTGACATCAAAAGCAGATAATAAATAATCAGACAATGTAAAATTTCATTTGAAGGCAGATTTCTTATATTGTTAGGTATTTTGAATAAGCAGATTTTTGGTAGTTGTCAGCAAACTGGTGTGCATGTAAATGCACTCTCTGACATAGCAAATAACAATTTGGTAGAAAGTGACATTCAAGACACATATAAGGTCCAAAGTGAAGGACCACTGAAATGTAAATGCATCCTGATTTAATTATTATAACAAGGGGAAACAAAGGCATTTAATTATTAAAAATTATTAAAAGAAAATATTAAATTCAATTACTACAAATTCTAAAATATTTCACTTTAAACAAAATTAAAATGTTGTTATTATTATTATTATTATATATTATTAATATTATTGATGTTGTGGTTAAAAATCAGGACTTGTTGGCAGGTCCCCATAATGTAGTTTATTGAAAGTGTTATAATATGTTTGGGGACGATTCAGCAATATTCCTAAATCTCTGTTACAAATGTGGTATTCAAATAGGAAAGAATGATGAAATACCAAACCTAAAATAATCTAAGGGTTGTTTAGTTTATAATCTCCAGTGTACAATGTGCTGATCCATAAAGTTGAGTTTTAAAGCAAATTTCTCTCTGGCTAATGCACATCCAAAGTAAGTCTCTCCATCCTTAAAAAAAAATATTGTTAGATCTATGCAAATTCTGTGTAAGGCAGCTGCTAGCTGTAATCCCTTCCTTACAGTATATGACAGGGCTGCCCTCACCTTGCCAAGCACTTAAAGAGGCAATCTCTCAAAAACTTGCCTTTCAATTAGAGCCCATATGAGTATGCATAGAAGATGTACAGAAGTTGGGGGTTGTGGTGAAGGGGCAACAAGCCCATTTCTGATGTAAATGAAGAGATGCATATCAGCGTTAATCCATTGCTTTGTAGTCACAGCCATACCTAAAATCTTTCTAATTTCCCTTGCCCTCCCCTTTCCAGCCAGAAGTGTATTGATCATCTGTAATTGAAGTGTACTTGATAATCCGCAAGGAAACAGGGGAGAGGGAGCCCCTCAACTCTAACACTGATGCACAGAGAATGGAGATGGGTGTGTGAGTGTGAGTGTGTGTGTGCTAGCGCTGTGAGAGCTCTTAGGTATGGGCGGAATGGGCAACACCCATTTCACAATTTTTTTCTCAGCTGATTAAACTCATTGAGAGGCAGGCAAGTGGAACAAATGGATACAAAGGTCTGCCAAGCAGCCAACAGCAGCACAGATTTCTTCATTGAAACTGCCAGCTCCAAATCTCTAAGGTTGTCTCTACACTATTACCCTGCAGGAGAGCCCTGCCCCGAGGTCCTTTAACTGTATAAATAACCACACCATGTCTGCTCAGACCCACAATGTATCTGTGGCAGGTTTAAAATCTGTAAATACAATTTAGCAAATTTGATAACATGGCCACATTTAGAATTAAATTATGTATTATTCATCCCTCTAAAGGGAAATTGTATTCCCAAATGGGCGGAAACCAATGAGGAAGTAAGAAGGAAATTATATAAAAGAGAGAGAGAAAAGCGGAAGTGGGGGAGCAAAGAAAATTAAAACGAGCAGGTTATCTAAGAGGGACACACACTACCTGAAGGACGGGTGTTGCCATTTGTTCCTGGATTCTTTGTGTGCGCTGACCGGGTGCGATCGACAGAGGAATTGAGCTCTGCACAGTTCGCCTGCCTGGTGCAACATAACTCCAGCCTGTCTCACCAGCCACAGGTATTAGCATTGTTGTCCATCATCTTTTAACCCCATGCAATTACTCCAAACTTATTTTTCCAGGCTTTGAATGTTCAGTGGAGGGGCCGCTACGTAGCCTGCTTAATGCAGTCAACACACATACACGCTCAACACACACACATACATGTACACGCTCACTACACACGCACAAACGAACTAAATTTAAGCCACAATCTCCTTGGTACTGTTTGTGTTTTCATTTATTTTCTTTTTTTGTCATTTTGAGAAAAAAATAAAAATAAAATACATGCTGTTTGAAAAGTGAACATTGAGTTACTGCTTTTTCTATGATTTCTTAAATAATTTGTTTTTTTTTATTTTTGACCTGAAACCTTCAATTTGTGAATGTGACATTTAAGTCCATATTCAATGTGCTATTGTGGGTATTGGACAGCATTCATTTTGTGTATCGGTGGTTTATGAGCTATTTACCAGGAAACTGAAATGTATTTTAAGTTAAGTTTTTACTTGTCTAGCGCTCAAACAATTTGATTAAATGTACCTGTTATTAATTCTTTGAATTTGTTTGGGTCAACAACCTTTACATAAGTGACACCCGAACAAGGACATGAACACCTGAACACTTGAACACTTGAACATTTGAACATTTGAACATTTGAACACGTGAACTCTGAATTTGAGTTTCACTAAATGATGAATGAGGTTGGTCATTGTCAACACTTTAAACTACTTCAAAGAATTCTCATAAAAAAATCCTCCATGTGCAGCAATGACAGCTTTGCAGATCCTTGGCATTCAAACTGTCTGGTTGTCCAGATACTTAGGTGACATTTCACCCCACACACCCTGTATTACTTGCCATCGATGTGGCTGTCTTGTCGGGCACTTCTCACACACTTTACAGTCTACCCACAGAAACTCAATGTGATTAAGATCCATAACACTCTTTTCCAATGATCTGTTGTCCAATGTCTATGTTTCCCTTTCTGTCACTCACTCAACATTGTAGAGTGTAGGACACTAGGGGTCACTCTTGGAACACATCAGAACGTCTTTTCAAGACGCATCCTTTTAAAGATGCCTTTCCAATTGTGTGTAATTCCTGGTTGCGGTTGATACCTCTTGCCTTCTGACGGCCATGATTGCTGTCTTTCGTGCCTGGATAGCTGCCCACACCGAGACTCATTGTGAGGCCTTGACCATGGCTCACTTTTTCACTCACTTCAACCAACAGGTATGAGGGCAGTGCAGCAAGCACTGGGGGTGATTTGGGGACCACAATGGGACCACCTCTGCCGGTTAAATCCACGTGGACCTCCCATTCACTGGCACGTTAGTTTGCTCTGGTTAGGCATTCGGATGAGTGTGCCAGCTTGTCCAAGGGTGAGTTTGACCTCATATTCGGTGCCCATGAACTCTTTGCCCGCCAAGTTCTGCAACCTGGCGTGGGCACATGAAGATCCCGTCCAAGGCCTGTAGGCTCACGTCATCCCTGATGGCCAGAGCCTACGGTGCCACCGTGCACGCCATGACTCTCCTGCAAGTACACCAAGCCAAAGCGCTGAAAGATCCTGAGGAAGGACCTTCTTTCTCAGGGACGAGGCACCATTTGGCACCTGTGACCAGACCTCGGGAACCTCCAGGTCTGGCCCCTTGATGTGACGCAAAAGACCTCAGTGGCCTACCACCTGCCATTGTAGACACCATCACTCAGGCTAGGGCCCCCTCTACGAGGCGCCTGTATGCCTTGAAGTAGCGTCTGTTCGATAAGTGGTGATCTTCCCAACAAGAAGACTCCCAGAGATGTATAGTCGGCTCAGTGCTTTCCTTTCTGCAGGAGAGGTTGGAGGGACGGCTGTCCCGCGCCACCTAGAAGGTGTACATAGCTGCCATAGCTGCACACCACGACACAGTGGAAGGCAAGTCCTTAGGGAAGCACAACATGATTATCAAGTTCCTGAGGGGAGGTTGAATCCCTCCAGACCATGCCTCTTTCCCATAGTCCTGCAAGGCCTGTGAGGGGCTCCCTTCGAGCCCTTAGAGTCAGTAAAGCTTAACCTGTTAACCTGCACCCCCACTCAGGGGCTCACAGCTGAAAATGACATACCTGAATTAAAATAAATATAGCTCCTGAGAACAGTGTACCACAGGCACAATTAAGGTCTCTTTGGAAAGAAGACACTTGGCACTCTACTAACAACAAATCAGAGTTGATAATGCTCAAACAAATAAAAAGTTATAAAAGTTGAAGTGCCTCATAAATAATGTGAACTTCAAAAAATGTTTTAGTATTTCATGTACAAATATATAAAAATAGACCTGGAGGAATCCAATTACGTAAAGGATTGAAAGCCACAAGTCTCATCAGTTTATATTTCAAATTTGAGGAAGATATAATGAAAAATGGGGTTCCTGCAAGCTTTTTTCCAAGACTATGTCGGTTCCCTTTCTACCTCCCCTGCCTGAGGCACATCCCCAGAAATGACATCCCCAAACTAAAATAATTGTAGTTACTGAACAATTTGCTCTACATGCACAATTTAGACATATTTAAAAAGAAGACACTTTGGAGTTTATTACCCAAATGTAAAAGTTGAAAAAACTTACACAGACAAAAATTTATAGAATTTAAAGTGTCTTGAAGATAATTTGTACTGTAAGTAACATTTCATTATTTTATGGAAAAATCAATGAAAACAAACCTGGATGAATCCAGTTAGGCAATTGATTGAAAGCCACAAGTCTCATCAGTTTATATTTCACATTTGAGGAAGATATTATGAAAAATGAGATTTCTGCAATATTTTTTCCAAGACTATGTCCAGGTACCAAGAAGCCTCCTTGGATACCTCAAAAAGCAACCTAATGATCAAATGTTATGAAGGGTACTGCAAGCTATTTTAGTCATATACACTATTCATACCGATAGTCGCCCATTCAACATTCAATGGCTGGTGATGGCCAGTGATACAGACAGCATTCATATGGATGGTCAGACATAGAACCAACAAACAATCACACTGATGGCCAGCCATCAGACAAGCCATTTGTTTTATATTTGGTCTTTTCAGACCACAATGCATTTACCATATAAATCAAATGGGAAAACAAACACACACACACACACACACACACACACACACACTCTCTCTCTCTCTCTCTCTCTCACACACACACACACGTATAATGTGTGCATGTTACATAGCAACTCACCGATGTAAAATTGGACCATCTTTTCCGTCCTCAAGTATATCACCGTCGTCGCTGTATTCACTCCTCAATTTCGTCATCGCTGCTTCGAGTGATCTCAAATAAAACATCTTCAGCAGAAAAAAACTTCTTTTGACGATCCATTTGATGAGATAATCCGTCCAGTAAGTAAGACGCGAAAACAGATGTTGACTGGGGAACCGTCTTTTTACTATGGCTCGCTTTGTTGTCAAATGACGGGGTGTGGTCACAGCCTAATTCGCAGGTTAGAGTGGCTGATTCAAATAAATAAAAAACATCTTGTTCGCGAGGAATTTAAACTTCCCGGATATCGTTGGAATCGTGCACTGCTTGGCTACATTTTCTATCAGTCATATCATTTCAATTCTTTCATTGGCTTTCGTTGTAAAGACAAAACAATAGGATCAGCATATCATGACGTCAAAAAAACTGACCGCAGTGTTTGGATATTTCGACCTATATATTGCCTATCTTTGTATTTGTGTGTGTGTGTGTGCGGTCTTAATTTGTTCATTACACTCTAAGCAACACACCCATATAACGTTCGGCTACCGGGAGTCTGTTTTTATGCATAATTTTATTGCATAACCGACAAGTATGATACTTCACCCTGAAGAAACTCGATGTAAACAAAGGAATAACCATCAATGTTACAACATTATTGTTTCTTTGGACTAAAAATGCTCTATGGGATGTTATTCAGTGGACCCTCACCTTTCCATCCAATCTGGAACTTTTAGCAGTGGATGCGTGTGTGGCTCGTTATTACGACACTACTGGTAAGTACTCCGTTTTTGATTACGTTTGTTTGATGTGTATTGCTTACATAAATGCAAGAAATACATTCGTTATAAGCTTTTCATCGAAAAACAGAGCTCTATCATCGATGCTTGAGGCTTACACCTTTAAAATGATATATAGTTTGCCAAGATTAATGATGTTCTTTCACGTTAAATCTATTCATAAACATTAAACTGTGGGGGGGGGGGACTCTTCGGTGCGACTGCGCACTGGTGCAGGTTAACAGGTTAAGACACTCTAATTGAAGACTGCACTCCTGCTGGTGCTCAACTGCATCAAGAGTGTTGGGGACCTGCAAACATTCTCTGTCAGCGAAACATGCCTGGAGTTCAGTCCGGACTACTCTCACGTGATCCTGAGACCCCAACCGGCTATGTGCCCAAGGTTCCCACGATCCCATTCAGGGAAAAAGTGGTGAACCTGCAAGTGCTGTCACAGGAGGAGGCAGACCCAGCCTTAGAGTTGTTGTGTCCGGTGCGTGCTTTACGCATCTATTTGGATCACACACAGAGCTTTAGGATCTCTGAACAGCTCTTTGTCTGCTTTGGTGGACAGCGGAAAGGAAGCGCTGTCTCCAAACAGAGGATCGCCCACTGGATCATCGACGCTACAGCTGTTGCCTACCAGCTGTCTTACCCTTGGGAGTGACACCCCCCCACCGGCATGGACACTTGCATCCCAATCCGTTACCGAATTCTCTCTTTTTCTGTGGAGAAAAAGAAAAAAAATCTAGAAAACATGCATGACTAGGACAAGCCTGTCCCCATTCTTTGGGTAGTCGACTCACCCCTAAAAGGTGCTGTTCGACACTCTTACTAGCATCAGGGGTGGTTATGTGCCAGCCCGATGCACTGGCTATGCGGCACACAATGGCCCGTCTCGCACCGCCGATCCACGTAACCCAGTTCAGCTAGTTGTGGCGTGTGTGTCACTACATCGACACAATGTCGAGTGAGTGACAGATAGGGAACATCCTGGTTACTTCTGTAACCTCCATTCCCTGATGGAGGGAACGAGGTGCTGTGTCCCTCCTGCCACAACGCTGAACTTAACACTGAAATGGCCAAGACCTTATTCTCGGCTCCTCAGCACAAAACCTGAATGAACGGTATGCACGTCCCCTCCATTATACCCGTATGTCTGGGCGAGGGGCATGCAAATACCACTCTCCAATTCCCATTGGCCTTTTATCAAAGATCAGACGTGTCTCGGGCTCTCAAGAGTGACCCCCTAGTGTCACTACATCGACACAACATCTCGTTTCCTCAATCATGGAATGTAACCAGGACGATCTTTGCCCACTTTAACCTTTTCTTTTAGTTTTTTCTTTTTCAAAATTGGCCTTTTCTTTGCAATTCTTCCCATAAGGCCTGTACCCTTGAGTTTTCTCTGTACTGTTGTACCTGAAACTGGTGTTGAGTGGGTAGAAATCAATGAGGCTGCCAGCTGAGGATATGTGACTTTCTCAAACTAGAGACTTTGATGTACTTATCCTCTTGTTTAGTTGTACATATGGCATTTAACATCTCTTCCTGTCCTTGTTAGAGCCAGATGTCCTTTGTCTTTGAAGACTGTAGTGTACACATTTGTATGAAATGTTCAGTTTGTTGGGAATTTCAAGCATTGTATAGCCTTCATTCCTCAAAACAATGACTGATTGACTAACGAGTTTCGAGAGGAAGCGTTCTTTTTTAACATTTTTGACCATATATTTACCTTAAGACATGCCAAGCTATTGGATACATAGGCAACTCAAAAACAAACACAATGACAATGTTAAGCTTAATTTAATAAACCAAATATCTTTCAACTGTGTATGAAAAAATGGCGAGTGATTTCCTAGTACCAGATTAGTCATTTAGCATGATTACTGAAGGGTAAGGTGTTGTAGTAATGGCTGCTGGAAATGGGGCCAGTCTAGATTTCATCAAAAATGACTTTTTTCAAATAGTGATGGTGCTTTTTTTTACACCAGAAATGTCCTCTATATACTTATGTATATATATATGAGACAGGGCGGAGGGTGGTGCCGGGTCGTGATGCTACACACCCAAACCCTAATCAGGCTAATCAAGAGATAAAGGCCGACTGGAGACTGCAGTGGGACAGAGAAAGAGAGATTTTCAGCACCTTTGTGTGTTTGTCTTTTTGTTTAAGTTCCTTAATAAAATATTATTTAGATTGTCAAGCCTGTTATTGCCTCTTCCTTTCCATTAATACCTTTACAATATATATATATATATATATATATATATATATATATATATATATATATATATATATATTAAATAACTTCAGAGTTCACAAAACACGGTCACTAAATGTAAAAAATAAATTAATAAAACAATAAAAACAATAAAATGGTGTAAAGCATTGTCAAAGCATGCTCAAATGTACTGAAATTAGCAAAAAAATGTATCAAAGTTTTCTACTTTAGGATTGATATATGATGACACATTGTAAAGAATAATGAAATATATTTACTAGACCATTATTTTTTACATGTTTGAATTGAGTGCAAATGTAGAATAAAATTTTCTCCCCAATTTGGAATGCCAAATTCCAAATGTGCTCTAAGTCCTCATGCTGGCATAGTGACTTGCCTCAATCTGGGTGGCTGAGGATAAATCTAAGTTGCCTCCGCACCTGAGACCGTCAAGACCAGCTTGTTGAGCACATTACCACAGAGACATCGCATATGTGGAGGTGTCGCACTATTCTCCACGGCATCCACAAACAACTCACCACGCGTCCCACTGAGAGCAAGAACCACATTAGAGCGACCACGAGGAGGTTAACCCAACATGACTCTACCCTCCCTAGTAACCGGCCAATATGGTTTCTTGGGAGATCTGGCTGGAGTCTCTCAGCATGCCCTGGATTCAAATTTATGACTCCAGGGGTGGTAGTCAGTGTCAATACTCTCTGAGCTACCAAGGACCACCAATGTAGAATTTACTCAATATTTTCAAGTTCACACACAAACTAACTTATTTGATGTAGAAAGTGCATGCTAAATTTACTTCAAAACAAAATCTTTTTTTTCTCAGTGTAAGAGATAAACTGTCCTGATAAACTGTGTGGTGAAATACAGAATAGTAGATATTGAGAGTCAAGTCATGTCAAGTCAATTTTATTTGTAAAGTGCCTTTCACAACACACATCGTTTCAAAGCAGCTTTACAGAAGATCAGGCATTAACAGATGATAAAACTGTAATGTCTATAATGTTGATGAATCATCATTGTGTAACTAGATAAAATACAATTGTTAATCATGTTTAAAAAGAAGTAATTAAATAATAAATGTATTAATACCCCCAGTGATGGTGACTGTGGCAAGGAACACAAAACTCCATAAGATGTTAATTAATGGAGAAAAATAACCTTGGGAGAAACCAGACTCACTTTGGGGGCCAGTTACCCTATGGCTAACATCATGCATATAATGTAAATATTACTTATGTATAGTTAAAATTATGGTTTAAAATTATTACACTAAATAAGTGTTAAGGGTCAGTGTTTAAACATCGATTTTGTTTGAACTGTAAAATTAATGATCAATGTCTTTGAAATCCAGCCTGGATTAATAACTGGTAATTACATAACTGGTAATCTGGTAAACAGAAGGTCGCTGGTTCGATCCCCACAGTCACCACCATTGTGTCCTTGTGTCCCGATCCCCACAGTCACCACCATTGTGTCCTTGTGTCCCTGTAATAAGGGCTCTGTAAGTCGCTTTGGATAAAAGTGTCTGCCAAATGCATAAATGTAAATGTATTAACTGCAGAAGTTCACATAGATGCAATTGTCCTTGTAAATTGGCTGATGAAGGTTTTTGTTGGCAGTTAATTGATAGTTTATGTATTCCATTTCAAGATTGTAGTCCATCAATAGACCGATGTCAAACACAGTTCAACCTGGCTGGTAATTTCGGTGAGGTTCGGTGTGGTCCATACTAAATCCAAGGTTCAGACAATGGCATATGAATTATCCCATGTCTTATGGTTGGAGTTGGCATCAGTTCATCCTCTGAAGTCTGAAGTGATGTTTGGCTGGCACCGGCTGCATTTAGTCATCATCATTCAGCGACACGTAGCAGTGGAGTACACGAAGCAGGAATGGTGCTGGATCCAGCCGGTTCAGGTGACCTCAGGATTGGAGTCCTGATGTTGAGACAGGGAAAAAAATGTAATAATATAAGCATGGATGCCATTCAATTTATTGCAGAGTTATAAATCATGATCAATGCTTCTGGTTTCTGGTTCTGGCTGACTAAACTAAAGCAGCCTAATTTTGGGTTGGAAGATAAATTAGGTGTATGCCTGGCTAAATAGATGAGTTTTTATTCTAGACTCAGTGTTAGGGAGACCATTCCATAGTTTAGAGAGCCAAATATGAAAAGGATCTACCTCCTTTTGTGGATTTTGATATTCTAGGAACTATTAACAGCCCAGAATTTTGTGATCATAATGAACGTGATGGAATATAGCGTAGTAGAAGGTCACTTAAGTACTGAGGAGCTAGATCATTCAAAGCTTTGTACGTAGTTAACATAATTTTTAAATGTATATGGAATTTAACAGGTAGCCAATGTAACAATGATAAAATGGGTCTAATATGATCATATTTATTGGTTCTCGTTAGCACTCTGGCTGCTGCATTTTGAACCAATTGAAGTTTATTTATTGATCTAGCTGGACATCCTCCCAGTAATTTATTACTATAATCTAGTCTTGAGGTCATGAATGCATTAATTTGTTTTTCTGCATCAGCAACAGAGAGCATGTGCCATAATTTAGCAATATTTCTTAGGTGGAAGAATGCTGTTCTACAAACATTGGTAATTTGATTTTCAAAGGACAGATTGGTATCAAATATAACAACTAAGTTCTTCGCTGTTGAAGATGATGTAACAGTACATCACTCGAGAGTCAAATTATATTGTAGTGGCTTATTTTTAGAGTTTTATGGTTCAATAATTATTACCTCTGTTTTTTCAGAATTGAGTAGAAGGAAATTTCTGGCCATCCAATCTTTTATTTCATTGATACACTCTGCTAACTTGGAGATTTGTGAAATCTCATCAGGTTTTGAAGAAATATAAAGTTGTGTATCATCGACGTAGCAGTGGAAACTTATTTCACGGTTCCTGATAATATCTCCCAAGGGAAGCATATACAAGGAAAAAAGCAGAGGCCCTAAAACTGATCCCTGTGGCAATCCATATTTTACTTTGTTTGGTTTGACAATTCCTCATTTGCATAAACAAAGCGGTCTGCTAAATATGACCTAAACCATGCTAATGCAAATCCACAAATGCCAAAATAATTATCTAGCCTATTCAAGAGAATGTCGTGATCTGTCATGTCAAATGCAGCACTAAGATCTAAAAGCACTAGAAGAGAAATGCAGCCGCGAGCAGATGATAAGAGCAAGTCATTTGTAACTCTGATAAGTGCAGTTTCTGTACTGTGATTAGGCCTAAATCATGACTGAAATTATTTGTATATACTATTTCTCTGTAGAAATGAACATATTTGGGAGGATATTACCTTTTCAAATATTTTTGACATAAACGGGATATTTGAAATCAGTCTATAGTTAGCCAGTTCTCCAGGATCAAGTTGTGGCTACTTAATAAGTGGTTTGATAACTGCCATTCCTCTTCTGTCGCTCTCTCCACGTTGTGTCGGAGAAGCGACACTAGGGGTCTCTCTTGAGCGCCGATATTCACCTCTGATCTATTGAAAAGGGCCAATGGGAGTTGGCAGTCAGTATTTGCATACCCCGCCCCCGGACATACGGGTATTTAAGCGGGGCAAATACAGGAGTTCATTCAGAAAATTTCTTCGGAGCCGATGGTCTGTCTGCAGTTGCTGCGAGTCTACACACCACTATAAAACGTTCCTGTTTCCTCTGACGATCTGCATGCTGTTGGATCTTGACGGCGACAACAGCTGCTTTCTCCTTCACTTTGCACGGCGTGCATTGTTGCCCCTGAGCTTCGACAGCGCAGACACACATACACACTGTGTATATTAAAAGAGTTATTTTCCTTAAAAGAGTAAATTTCTCTAAAAGAGCAAACACAGCGGCGTTGAACGTCCTTTTCAGGACGCGTCTTTCTGAAGATGCCTTTCCGCCCCTGTGTAGTTTTTGGAGGCGGTGATTTCTCCCCACCTCTGACGGTCATAAAAACCGCCTGGCGTACCTGGGTTGCGAAACACGCAGGCAGCGTTTTTTATGAATGGTCTATGTTTTCAGTATGAAAACATAGCCATGACAGCATTGCAGTCTTAGGCTTTCTCTTGTAGTGAGAGAGAGTCGCTTCAGCCGCCCCCCGCGCCTCGCCTCCTTCCCACGGGATTGAGGCAGGCGCCGCGGGTGATGAAAACGATCTGGGGTCAATGACGGGCTGCGTTTCGCCGGGTGAACCCCTTGAAACCCCCGCCTCCCGGCACGCTTGCTGTTTTCCGTCCGGGCTCGGGATGAGCATGCTCTCCAATGGGTTATGTTTTCAGCCTGAGAACATAGCTGCAGCAGCGTTGCGATCTCTGCTTTCTTGTGAGGAAGAAAGCCACTTCAGCCGCCCTCCGCTCCTCGGCTCATTCCTACGGGATTGACGCAGGCGCCGCGAGCGATGAAGATGATCCGGGATAATGGCGGGCTGCGTTTGCCGGGTAAAACCGCTCGAAACCCCCGCCCCCTGCACGCTTGCTTGCTCCCCTCACGAGCTCGGGATAAGCGCGGTCCGCCTAACGGCCGGCCGCCCGGTCCCTGGAGCTCCCGGACATTGGATGATGACATCACCGCTGCATCGGAGAGCGTCACAGCGGCATTGGATGTGGATAACTCGCCTGGGCCGCCACCTACGGGTCTGCTTGCCCAGTCTGACCCTGACGCACGGAGATCCGCTATGCTTCCCCGGGCTTGATGATTCACGGGCTGGTGCGCCGCCCACAGCCGCCCCCCCCTGTTCCTTCCCGGACTTGCACGACGAGCTGAGCGAGCCAAGCTTCCTCGCTCTTCCGCTCTCACTACCCTCGGCGGTAGAACGGTCCCAGACCTCCCCCCCTGCATGCCATGGCCCCTCCCTGCAAGTCCACCGGGCCAAGGCACTTCAAGATTTGCACTTGGGTAGTCCTGTTCTTGACGTGCTGCAGGAACTGCACTCGGACAGGCGATGTCCACCCTCGTGGTCCAGAAACATAACAAATGGACTGGAACTGGTCGTAGTACAGGAGGTAGACAAAGCACGCTTTCTCAAAACTCTCCAGTCTCCCAGCTCCATTCGGCGACACCACCTGACGACTCCACCCAGCAGTCCTCAGTGGTGAAGAAACAGACGGAGGCCAGGTCACACGTCCTGCCCCGCTGCCTGCCCATGACTGTCCCCCGGCCGGCCGGTTCAGACAAGTCCAGAGGACGCCAGCATCAGACCTCTTCCTCCTTTCGCTTCCCAACGCATCACGCTGGCTGCACCGGACCATTCAACTCGGTTACACAATTCAGTTTGCCCGGCTCCCGCCCCCCTTCAGGGGTGTCTGTGGAAATCAAGTCGCTGCGCGCCACTCACATCCCCGGAAAGCTCAACGTCGTAGCGGACGCGCTATCACGACAATGCCTGCCCAGCGGGGAGTGGAGGCTTCACTCCAGTCAGTCCAGCTGATTTGGGAACGGTTCGGCAAGGCCCAGGTAGACCTGTTTGCCTCCCAGTAAACCTCCCACTGCCCGCTCTGGTACGCCCTAACAGAGGCTCCCCTCGGGACAGACGCGCTGGCACACAGCTGGCCCTCGGGGCTGCGCAAGTACGCATTTCCCCCAGTGAGCCTTCTTGCACCGGTGCTGTGCAAGGTCAGGGAGGACGAGGAGCAAGTCACGTTAGTGGCCCCCTACTGGCCCACTCGGACTTGGTTCTCGGAACTCAGGCTTCTCGCGACAGCTCCTCCCTGGCGAATTCCCCTGAGAAAGGACCTCCTCTCTCAGGGACGGGGCACGCTCTGGCACCCACGCCCAGACCTCTGGAACCTCCACGTCTGGTCCCTGGACGGGACGCAGAAGAGCTAGCCAGCTTACCGGCGACCGTTGTGAATACAATCAACCAAGCCAGAGCCCCTTATACCAGGCACCTTCACGCCCTAAAGTGCCGCTTGTTCGCAGATTGGTGTTCTTCCCAAACTGAAGACACGCAGAGATGCGCTATCAAGTCAGTGCTCCTGTTCCTACAGGAGAGGCTGGACAGGAGGCTGTCCCCGTCCACCCTCAAGGTGTATGTTGCCGCCATTGCCGCCCACCACGATCCTGTAGACGGCAAGTCTTTGGGCAAGCACGACCTGATCCTCAGGTTCCTGAGAGGCACCCGGAGGTTGAATCCCTCCCGGCCAGGCCTAGTTCCCTCCTGGGATCTCTCGGTAGTCTTGGCAGGACTCCAGAGACCTCCCTTCGAGCCGCTTGAATCAATTGGACTCAGGGCCCTCTCTCTTAAGATGGCCCTGCTGATTGCGCTCGCCTCCATCAAGAGGGTCGGGGACCTGCAAGCGTTCTCTGTCAGCGACACTTGCCTGGAGTTCGGTACGGCAGATACGTCTGTGATCCTAAGACCGCGACCGGGCTATGTGCCCAAGGTTCCTACCACACCATTCCGAGATCAGGTAGTGAACCTGCAAGCGCTGCCCCGGGAGGAGGCAGACCCAGCCCTTTCATTGCTGTGTCCAGTGCGTGCCCTGCGCATTTACCTGGATCGCTTGCACCCAGCGCCCTTTTCCTGACGTCAAGGTAAAGTAGTGCGCCTTCTTCCCAGGGCGCCCCACTCTGAGTTGGGACCCTGGTCGATTCCTCCCCAGCCCTCCGGGTCCGCGGTTCAGCGGAGGAACTCGCCGACCCAAGCCACTGTGGGTACCCTGATGGCCACCCCGTACTGGTATAGGGGCTCCACAGGTAAAATAAGAAGGCCTCCGGTTCGGACTCCCCTGTGTGTAATTCCACGGTTCTGTCCCCTACGAAGGACCCCGTGTCTCCCTTAGGCAGTTACAGCTGCCCCGGTCGCCGTGCTGTAGCAACTCCCCCTTTCGAGGCTGGATGTACCACCGCACCATACTTTCCACACAAGCCCTAAGACGGCTGTGTGACTTGTCTACCACTTTTCCTCCCCAAGAAAAAGGCGGGTGTGGTCTCCGCAGGGTCTGGGTAAGACCCCCTTCCCTATATGCGTGTAAGGGCCCCGGCCGTGATTGCTCTATGTGAGAAACATAGAGAGAAAAGAGGCCCAGCCAGGCTGGCCCGTTCCCATGTTGGCAAACATCGCCTTGTTCCCCTCCCAGGGTAACTAGAAGGATTCCGATGTTCTTATGGGGCATTGGGGAAGGGTACGTTCAGCCAGGTACAGACGATGTGCGGCACTGGATGAAATCCCTGCCCGCCTCTGTATCGGCGGTTCACGTACACGGTTCAGTGCATGGCAAGATTGGAATGGGTCCCCTAGTGTCGCTTCTCCGACACAACGTGGAGAGAGCGACAGAAGGGAACGCTTGGTTACGTATGTAACCTCCGTTCCTCGAGGGAGGGAACGACACGTTGTGTCTTTCCTCCGCCATGTCGCTGAACCGAGCCACTGTTGTGGCCGGACCATTTCCGGCTTCTCAGAAAAATCCTGAATGAACTCCCATATTTGCCCCGCTTAAATACCCGTATGTCCGGGGGCGGGGTATGCAAATACTGACTGCCAACTCCCATTGGCCCTTTTCAATAGATCAGAGGTGAATATCGGCGCTCAAGAGAGACCCCTAGTGTCGCTTCTCCGACACAACGTGTCGTTCCCTCCCTCGGGGAACGGAGGTTACATACGTAACCAAACATTTTAAAGTTTCTTGGGAGATTTAATAATATTAAGAAGAAGTTCTGAAATTACAGGAGATACCTCTTTTAAGAGCTTAGTTGGTATAGAATCTAACAAACATGTTGTGGCTTTTTATGTTTCGATAAGTTTTGTTAGCTCTTCATGACCTGTGACAGCGAAGGATTGAAGTTGCACCTGAGGAAAATTATGAGACACTGTTTTCTGAGGTGCTATGACAGATGATTGCATAATTCCAATTTTATTTCTGATTATTTTAGATGAAGTTTTAAGATTAAGATCTGTAAAGAAATTCATTATTCTTGTGCTGCAACAAAATATCTGGTTCTGTTGAGGCTTTATTCCTAACCAATTTAGCAACAGTACTGAATAAACACCTAGGATGGTTGTGATTATTTGTGATGAGTTTACAAACATATGCTGACCTGGCAGCTTTTACATTTACATTTATGCATTTGGCAGACGCTTTTATCCAAAGCGACTTACAGTGCACTTATTACAGGGACAACCCCCCCGGAGCAACCTGGAGTTAAGTGCCTTGCTCAAGGGCCCAACAGTGGCATCTTGGTGGTGCTGGGGCTTGAACCCCCGACCTTCTGGTGAGTAACCCTGATCCTCAACCACTGAGCCACCACTGCCCCTTTTAGTGCCTGTCTGTAGCTAAAGACACCATCCTTCCATGCACCATGAAATGCTTCTAATTTAGTATTTTTCCACATGCTCTCCATTTTCTGAGCTGCTCTCTTAAGAGCATGAGTGTGATCATTGTACTATGTTGCAGGGCTTATTTCTTTAATTTTTTTTTTTAATCTAGGTTGGGTGACAATATCAAGAGTGCGAGAGAAGACTGCATTTGTATTTTTGTTATTTTATGAAGTTATTCTGGGCTTTGGGGTTTATTGAGTGTATGAGATAGATCTGGAAGATTATTAGTGAAGCTATCTTTAGTGGTCGAAAGAATAGTTTTAACTGAACAATAGCGTGTAGAAAATTGAGTAACATTATCTGATTGCAGCATACAAAAGACGAGGTAATGATCTGAGATGTCATCGCTCTGCTGCAGAATTTCTATATTATCAACATCAACTCCATATGACAGAATTAAATCTAGTGTGTGATTATGGCGATGAGTTGGTCCTGTTACATTTTGTCTGACTCCAAGAGAGTTGAGAATAGCGATAAATGCTAATCCATTCATTTTCAATATCTATGTGAATTTTGAAGTCACCAACAATTAAAGCTCAATCTATATTAACTACAAGATCTGATACAAAATTAGCAAATTCACCAAGGAAATCAGAATAAGGCCTGGGTGATCTATACATTGTAGCAAGGACAAAAGACAGCAGAGACACATTAAGCATTATTAGTTCAAAAGACTTAAATTTATATCCTGTCCTCTGATTAACACCAACAGTCACTGTAAATTGTAGCAACACCTCCTCCTCGACCCTTCAGACGAGGCTCATGTTTATAACAATAACCTGGGGAAGTAGATTCATTTAAACTAATATATTCATCCATTTAAGCCAAGTTTTGGTAAAACAAAGCACATCCAGTCTATGATCTGTAATCATTTAATTAACAATTAGTGCTTTAGCTAATGTTTAGTATCCCTATTATTATATGATGTGTATTTTTAATTTGTTTTGTTCAAGTTTGACCTTAATCACATTTTTTCTAAATGATTTAGTGAGGGTATTGTTTGGTAGGTCGGGGAACAGACACAGTCTCTATGAGATATCTAGGAGATACTGTCTCTATGTGTTGTAGTTTATGTGACCTGTGTGATGTCTCAAGGCAGCTAGCAGACATTCGGATTAGCCAGTTTGTCTGCTTCCTGACCTGGGACCCAGTTAGTCAAAAGCTATTAGTGTTAATCATTATTAACACTATGAGCCAAATTACTAGAGAGGGGAACCTTCCCTGGACGATGGAGTCCGTCTCTCTTTAGCAGGTCAGGTCTACCCCAAAAACTCTTCCAATTGTCTATAAATCCTATTTTATTCTTCAGACAACACTCAGAAATCCAGCCATTCAGTGACACTAATCTACTATAAACCTCGTCACCACAACGAGCAGGGAGGGGACCAGAGCATATTACAGTGTCTGACATTGTTTTTGCAAATTCACACACCTCTTTAAAATTATATTTAGTTATCTCCGACTGGCGAAGCCAGACATCATTAGAGCTGACATGGATAACAATTGTAGAAAATCTACGTTTAGCATTAGCCAGCACTTGTAAAATTGATTTGATGTCAGATGCTCTGGCACCTGAAATGCAATTAAAAATAGTGCCTGGAGACTCTATTTCCACGTTCCTTACAATAGAATCGCCAATAACAAGGGCTCTTTCAACATGATTCTCAGTGGGTGTATCACTGTGTGGGGAGAATAGATTGGAAACCCTAACAGGAATGGGAGAGTGGTGTCTCTTTGCTGAGCGAGTATGCTGCCGAGACATCACCCAAATGCCCTGCTGCAGGGGCTCTATAGCCGGAACCAAAGTGTGTTTGTTGCTCTGTTCTACTCGCATCCGAAACAGTATCTACCGGCTTCTCTTTCTCACTGACCTCCATTAGCGTTCGGATGCGAGTCTCTAACTCATTAACCTTCTCCATCAGCCTAACTAATTCCTTAAATTTATTACATGTGAATCCCTCACTGCTGATGGAGAAGGCTATTGTAAACATGTGACATGCAATGCAGGAAGAAATAACATGAGCGGATGCCATGACTTACTGCAGATTGTTTGTTGTTGTTGGTTGTTCTTGATAAGCGGTGCTTTTAGATCGATGCAATAATCTGTGTACCGCTGAGGGGAACAAACGGGTGCTGAAAAATGCACGCAGTTTAATCAGGTGGAACTTGCGCGCCGTTGAATCGTGATTAGACAATAATACGAGGGAAAACACATTACTGATCACATTACTGTATACATTTGTAATGATGGCTGTCCAAATTTAAATTCAAATAATTAATAACAAGTAAATTGAATCAAATTGTTCAGGTGCCAGACAAGTAAAAAATAAATTTCATGGTAAATAGCTCATAAACCACAGATACACAAAATTAATGCTGTCCAATACCCACGATAGCACATAGAATATGGACTTAAATGTCACACTCACAAATTGAAGGTTTTCAGGTAAAGAAATTAATAAAATGTGTTATATAAATAAAACTTTATTTAAGAAAACATAGAAAAAAAATGTTACTCAATGTTCACTTTTCAGACAGCATGTTTTTTATCTCCTTTTTTCTCAAAATGACAAAAAAAAAAAAACGATTGAAAACACAAACAGTCCCAAGGAGATTGTAGCTTAAATTTAGTTCAGAAATTTTTTTGATTTCACCGAAAGAGTCCCTGATTCACTATACGTCCGTGCATGCGTGTGTGTGTAGTGAGCGTGTATGTGTGTTTACTGCATGAAGCAGGCGACACAGTGGCCCCACCACTGAACATTCAGAGCCTGGAAAAAATAAGTTTGGAGTCTTTGCTTTGTTAATAGATGATGGAAACAACGCTAATACCTGTGGCAGGTGAGACAGGCTGGAGTAATGTTGTACAACACGGTAAGGGCCTTTACATTTTTTTGCCAATTTAGCAGTAAAGTGGTGTTGTGCACTAGACAGGGGAAAGGTTCTCATGCACACATGATCCTTTTCCTTGTAGCTGACATCCATCTGTGTTTATTATAATTCCGCTCTCTTTTGAGCTTTTTTACAGCATTCCATGGCTTTGGTCTGGAGCTCAGTTAAATGGTGAACAGTACTGTAATATATGCAGTATGGAGTTAGATTCTTGCCATATAACAATTTGTCCATGGGACTTTGTAGTATCCTCCACAAAGAAGCTCTGCAGGGGACATCCCAATCATTTCCTGGACAGCTGAATTAATAGCAAAATTAAGTTCCGGTAAGTATTGGTCCCATTTTCTGTGATTGTTGTCCACATAAGCAGAAATTATGCACTTGAACGTAAGATTAACCCTCTTGGTCATATTTTTTTGTGGATGGAATGATGTGGTCAGTTTAGGCTTGATATTCCACTTTTGACACAGTTCTCTGAACAGTGATGACACAAATTGTGTACGGCAAGTCCGGCACCCCCCAATGGGTTACAATTTCCTTTTGAAAAAGTAGTCCAACCGTCTGAGCGTTAGCGTTGTGTATGGGGAAAAATTCCACCCAGCGGGAATAATAATCTACAAGGACCAAGAGGTACTCATTTTGCTGAGTGCTGCATGGCATTGGCCCCATAATGTCCACTCCAAGCATCTCGTTGGGATGGGTGGTGGTGATTTGTTGCAGTTTGCCCACTGGTTTCTGATTCTCTCCCTTAAGTGTCTGGCATTTAACACACTTCTTAACATGGTGTTTTATGTCAGTCCACATTCCAGGCCAAAATGCCACATCATGGATACGCTTATAGGTCTTATAAATGCCTAAATGGCTGCTCCAGGTATTTGAGTGGTAGTGGTGTAGAATGGATGACACAAGGCTGTTAGAAATGTACACTCTGTAATGAACTTGATTGTTTGGCAGTTGAGTTTTTTGATAGAGTTTATTCTCTACCATCTCATACTGGGTCCTTTTAGAGGGGAATCATTCTCTGCTAGTGCTTAAAGTGTGTTTATGATTACAGGGTCTTTGTGCTGTTCCTCCCAGATGGTAGCTGGAGACATCGGAAGTTCAGCATTCTCCTGTTGGCTGGTGTACAGGCTACAACTGGTGTGAATCCGAGACAAAGCATCAGGCGCCATATTTAGTTTTCCTTTGCGATATTCAATGATAAAATCAAATCTCTGAAGTCGTAAGACCCACCTGATGATGTGACTCATGGTTTTTGTGGAAGTCAGTACCCATTGTAGCGCTGAGTGGTCCGTGATTACAGTGAACAGTTTGTGCTGTAGATAGTGCTGCCATTTTTCCAGGGCCCAGATTACAGCCAAACATTCTTTTTTAGTAGCAGAGTAATTGCACTCTGCTTTGTTCAGGGTTCTGCTGGCATAAGCAATAAGCTGTTCCAATCCTTGTTCCTTGCGCTGGGTCAACACGGCACCCAAACCAATGTCACTGACATCCGTGTAGACAGTGAAAGGAAGTTTAAGGTCAGGATGGCCAAGAATAGGAGGAGAGGTAAGACAGGATTTCAAATGTTCAAATGCTTGCTGACATTGTTGTGACAATGAACGTCATTTTTTTCAGTGCATTGATAGGTTCAGCGATCCTGGAGATGTTTGGTACAAATCGGTGGTACCACCCGGCTAACCCCAGGCAGCGTTGAACCTCCTTGATATTGTTGGGCACAGGGTTAGACTGTATAGCCTCGACTTTACTTTAGTCTGCAGATATGCCTTTGACGAAATGTCCCAGAAAGGTTATTTCCTGAACGCAGAACGTGATTTTTTTTAATCGATGGTTAGGCCATCCATTTGCACCTTGTGAAGAACAGACTGGAGATCAAAAAGGTGTTGGACTACTGATGGTGAGTAAATAATTATATCATCAATGTAGACAAAACAAATGTTTCCATGCAATTCTCCTAAAACACTCTCCCTTAGCCTTTGGAAAGTTGCAGGGGCATTTTTTTACCCAAACAGCATAAAATGTAACTGAAACAGTTCTGAATGAGTTATGAAAGCAGACTTTGGTTTACATTCTAGATCCATGCTCACCTGCCAGTAGCCACTGTTAAGGTCAATAGTGGAAAAGATGGCCGCTCCAGACAATGACTCCAAGATCTAAGTGATGCTGGGTAAAGGGTACGCATCTTTATCTGTAACGGCATTAACTTTCCTGGAGTCTACGCAAAACCTGAGGATTCCTTCTTTTTTAGGAACCAAGACGACAGGTGAGGCCTGTCCAGAGTGTGACGGTTCTACGATGACAGCAGTCAAAATCTCCTCCAGCTGCTTTTTTATGACAGCTTGTTTGGCAGGCACTTTTTGAATCTGGAAATGTTGTCCGCTTGCTATTGGGAGTATGGTGTTGGCTGGTGGACTGAGGTAACTGGGACTGATAAGAGACAAAGTGAGGACAGTTGCCAGGAGAGTGATGGCCTTTACATTGCCAGCATTGCACTGAAGGTGACTTCCTGCTGGGCGGTTGGAATTGGGCATTTGAGGCATGGATAAGGGTTGCTTGGATCTCACAACTTATTCATTCTCACACGTTCTAATTTCACCAATTCGTCGACTGTATTCACCCAACTGCGTAGCTGGCTTGCAAGGTATGGGTTAATACATAGGTATAGTTTTAGAATCATCTTCACAAATTCACTGTTCAAATGCTTCCAGATTTTAAAGAGTGTTCTGTATGTAAATGCAAAGTCTTTAATGCTCTCCCTTTCTCCCTGTGTTCTTGTTCAGACCCACATCTACCGGTCCCGGGCAGTACCGTAAAGTACAGTGCGTAAAGTGGCCAGGATGTCAGTGTCAGTAAGAGGATGTAATGCCAATAAATCCTGACATCGGGTTAGATAGAGAAAGGGGTCTACATCATCTGAGTGTCTCCCAAAAGTAGGAAATGTAACCTTAAGATGGTCACTATTTACAGCAGGAGTGGTCAATGGTGATGCAGATGAAATAGGAGTGGTGAGAGGCTATGGTGAGAAATCTCTTGTCTTCTGATCAGCAATTTGTTTCTCTGGCCTTTCGAGTCTATTCTTGAGTTCAGTTTGTACGCTTTTTACAACTGTACACAGTTTGTTAGTAGTTTGGGAGCACTGGGTGAACTCTGCAGATTACTGTTCATGATTTCTTTGAAGAGTTACCAGGTAGGATTTGATGTCCTGCTGAAACTCCACTTGAAGTTGATCAATCATGAACCGCACCTCAGACACATAGGCAGTCTTAGCTTTGTGTAGTTCATAAAAAATTACTTTAATTGATTTAGTGAGTTGATCAGTCTCTTTCTTCACATGCTGTTTATTTTAAGAAATGTGTGTGAGCACTTCTTGTTGGTTGTGTTTCAGTTTATCAGCAAGGTTAGCAATCAAGCTGTCGTGATGTGCAGACATTGTTTAAGTTCATGGGTGAGTTCACTAATGGTTTTCTCATGGGTTTGGATATGTTCCGTTAACGTGTCCCAGGTTCCTTTAACTTGTTGAGTGAATTGGTGCATTTCTTGCCCAGGAGTTGGTAGGATCCAGGCAAGTCCTGCTGTGCCACTGAAGATAGAGATGAAAGCTCTGGCGATGTACATATCTGCATGAGGTCGACATTCTGTTCCTGTTCCCAGGTGAGGGTTTGAACAGGAGTACTGCCAGCTAGTGTTGGAGATGAAAACTTCACATGGGTTCCTGGGAAGTTGGTGGTGCTAGTTTGAATGGGAGTGAAGTGGAGAGGAGCACAAAGGGGGTCCAGGTGAAGAGAGCTGAGGACGGAGTGCAGGAAGCCAGTTTGGAGTAGCAATGTCTGGTGGATCCATCTCCACAAAAGTGGACGGAGAGGGAGGAGTGGTCACCATGTTTGATTGTCAATGTTCACGTAGTGTAAAAATGTAGTGAAATGTCATTTAATGTTTGTATTTAAATGGAATGTATGAGTGTTTTGAAAAAATGAATTACAACCGAATACACCAACAGTTCAGTGTGACGTGTGTCTGTCCCAATTTTTTTTGTGTTGAAGTTCACAAAACAAAAAGCATTGTCCCACAAACAAATTTCAGTTCTAAATAACAAAGCTGTTCCAGTTTATATGCCACAATGTTATAAACAAATTAAGCCGTTTAAAGTGTTGACAATGACAAACCTCATTCATCATTTAGTGAAACTCAAATTAAAAGTTCACATTTTCAAGTGTTCAAGTGTTCAGGTGTTCAAATGTTCAAGTGTTCAGATGTTCATGTCCCTGTTCGGGTGCCACTTATGTAACGGTGGCTGTCCCAAATAAATTCTAAGAATTAATAACAGGTAAATTTAATCAAATTGTTCAGGCGCCAGACAAGTAAAAACTTTTCAGTTCTAAATAACAAAGCTGTTCCAGTTCAAACAAATTAAGCCGTTTAAGAAGTTCTGAATTTTTATGTTTATTTTTTTATAATCATTTTTCACTTTATTAATGTCCTGACTATACATTGTGATCTGTTGAAAAATAAAAAATTGATTTCTTCAAAATCTGTACATTATTACAAACTTTTGGCCACCAGTGTGTATATATATATATATATATATATATATATATATATATATATATATATATATATATATATATATATATATATAGTATACCATTAATATTTACATAGAAAAACTGGGTGCAAAAACTTAATTGTAATTTATTTCAATGTATTTTAAGGGTGAAGTGTGTAACATTGGCTCAAATGATGGCATAGGTTTTGAGTGAAACTGAGTGTTCTTTTGAGTGTTGTGGAAACATGATTGAAAATTATTACAATTGCAAATAATATTTTTTGTAATTCTGTGTAAATTCTGATGAGAATTAGGCTCAGAAAGTTGACACTTCACTTTTAAACTCGTGAGACCTCTTGTCCACATACATATTTTGGCCTAGCTGTACACAATTAATCATTTACTGTAAATTAATTTAAACCACTTAATACTTTTTACAAGACTCTAGACTGTCATTTAAGGGTTAAAGTTCTGGCACACCGAGTCACGTGACACAAAATCATGGTATTGATTTCCTTGAAACACTTCTACGGGCACAGAGCCAACAAATGTGCCTCTGGTATGAAGCCTCTTTAAGTTTTTTCATTTACACCTAAAGTTTTTACATTTAGCTATAAAGAGTAGTGCCTCTAGTTTCGTTTGATTCATTTTAAATACGTAATTCATTGATAGAAAAAATAGCAGTCATATTTCTAAAACTAAACTGTCCAACATCGACACCAGTGGATAAAGTTTTAGAGGGGACATTGCTTTCTTGCCTCCCTTATGGTCATTGCGATCTCATTGAACTCCTAAAGCGTGGCATGAATATGAGTTGGGTAACAGTGGAATACAGGCAAAAAGTCATGTGAGAGGAGGCAATGTCTCCACTTTAATTTGACTGGCCATTACCCTGTCATTCATTCAACAACCCAATAATACACAGCCCGCCTATCATACTCGCAGTGGATCTGCAATGAACGGAGTGAACAGGTTGAAGCGGGCGGACAATTACAGGGTAAACAACTAACCAACACAGACAACACCACTCAGAATCAAAATGATCTTGAAATGACTTGAAATAGAAATCAAATGGTCTGTGAGTGAGCTGGTTTTAGTCAGCTCTTCTGTTCATTTAAGGTGCATATCCATGCCACTATTACTCTTGTAGTGCTCACAGAGGAGTAAATGATCTGAAAATAAGTTGACTATTAAAAATAATAGCCAGACAGAAAATAATAGTATACATGAAATATGATTGTTGCTGTAGAATTGTAAGTTTTATTTTTGAAGCAATGTAAAAAAAAAAAATAAGCATAATTTGTTTTTTAATAAACTTGGTTAAAAAGATTGTCTGATAATATGAGCATACAAAACATTATAGTATAATATATATTACCCCCTCAGTATTGTTTGTGTACAAATATATATTGCCCACCAGTCTCTGTAAAAGTCATCTCACTAATAACTGCTGTGAACATGTTTTGTAGCGAGAGCTGTCCTGTTGCCATACAGTTGTGTCAGTGTCCTTTATCATAATGAACTGACATTTGGCCATGAGGACAACAGGAAATGGCAAGGCCTGAATGGGAGCCACTGTGCGTCATGAAAGTGATAACACAGGCTTTGTGCAGAAGGGGTGGTGTAGACCATATGACTGATTTACATTAGTTGAATGAGAAGGGTTGCATGAAAAAAAAAAAACTTTTTATAAACAGAAGAGCTGTTATAATTATAATATAATTATATATAGTATATATAATATATAATTATTTGTGTATGTGATCTGTACAATATGTTTTATAGATTTTATATGTATATTACTTAACAAAGTTATTGATCAAAATGATACTATTAAATTATGATGTCTAGAGAGAATTTCTTTTTAAGAAACAGTTATTCTGTTTTCGAACATGTGATTTGGTAATTGAACTTGTAAACTAAAAGCATTCTACAAGGCTGTAGATGAGGAATGGAGTATAGGGAATTGTTTAGAGACGTTTATAAACGTCTAAAGTGTGTAATTTCTGCACCACTAGCATCATTAAACAGAATTGCAAAATAAAGGGTTTTCAAAGACCTTTTTCAGATTAACAATTTGTATTGATTCGCAAATATATAAAACAAAACATATATACACAGAATTAATATTAACTCCCACTATTACCCCTCCCCTCCCAATCCCACCCTGACCTCAACAACATTACAGTGGTCTCAAATTATATAGACACACACACACACACACACACACACACACACACACACACACACACACACACACACACACACACACACACACACAAATAGATCAATAAACAAATAAAAATAAATATAATAATAATAATCACATCCATAAATTACATATACCCGCCCTATTTATCCACTAACGTGTTGTACCTCCCCATTATTCTAAGGCTCAAAGGCTGCCACCCTTTCCATCTCCGAGCACCACTCCTGAAAAGAGGGTGCTCCAGCCAACCTCCAGCCTCTAAAATGATCTGCCTTTCGATCATGACACTGGTTAAGACCCAGCTCATTATGTGTCTTCTTTCAATGTTGATGACTGCCCCATCACCATCACAGAGTCTGGGGGAAAACACATCGTACACCAGACTCTGAACTTTTAACCAAAACTTCTGTATCTCAACACACCCCCAAAAGACATGGGTTATGTCTCGGTCCTCTAATTGGCATCACCAGGTGGGTGTGTCTTTAAGGCAAAGCCTATACATTTTAGAGGGGGTCCAATAGAACCGATGTAAAATCTTGAATTGTATAAGGTGCACCCTTGCATCTCTATATGCAGTTTATATGTTTTTTAGAATCCTAGCACATTCTCCCTCCTCCAATTCTAAGTTTACATTTTTCTTCTTTAATCTCTTGAGAGTGGCTGAAGCTCGGTCCCCCAGACTCTGAATTATCAATGAGTAATACACTGATGCCTCATGACCTTTTCCAAAAGCAGTAATCACCTCTACTAGAGTATTTGCTGCATTAGGGGGGTGTATGCTATTCCCAAAAATAGTGCAGAGCAAGTGGCGCAGCTGTAGAACCTAAAAAACTGAGATCTGGGGATCCCAAAATGTTGAAACAAATTATCAAATGATCTCAACACACTACTCTCATATAGGTCACTGAGTGTATTAACCCCCCCTCACAATCCACTCTGACCAACAGAAAGGGGACTTATTAATGGATAGTTTGGGGTTTAGTCATAAGCTTGAGGCAAAAATTTTATAGATATCTGAATTAAACATTCTGGACACTTTTGACCATACCGACTGCAAATGTGAAATAGTGGTGTGATCTAACTTTTCTGTTTAGATTGATTTAAAGGCTTTGAAATGGCAAAATAGGTGCAAGAACTTCCTGTGCAATACAGAACCAGGAATGGACTCTTTCAGGTGGAAGCGGCCAATGAGCCCGAACGAGACCTGAGACCGAACGCATAATGATAAAACAAAATCTTGGGTAGGCCTAGTCTACCTTTGTCAATCGGCCAATGCAGCTTTCTAAAATGTAATATGGGGCACTTTCATTCCAAATGAAGGACTTTGTTAGGCTCTCAAATTGCTTTAAATAAGAGGGAACATTTTTAGGGAGTGAATGTATCAGGTAGTTGAATTTTGGAATGCAGTTCATTTTAATAGCATAGATCTAATAGGGTCAGAGACTAATAATAAAATATAATCTGCGTAAAGCAGAATCTTGCGCCATACATCCTGCAATCACCCCTGGAAAATCATCCTCCTTTCTTATCGCAGCTGCTAATGGTTTCAGGGCAAGACAAAACAACAATGGGGAAAGAGGGCAACCCTGCCGGGTGCCCCTATCCAGAGTAAAATAATCTGAAATTAATCCATTTGTTTGTACCGCTGCTACAGGGTGCATATAAAGTAACTTGATCCAACCAATAAATGTACTCCCAAACCCATACATTTCCAAAATCTTAAAAAGATAATCCCATTCTACCATATCAAATGCCTTTTCAGTGTCAAGTGAGATGGTATTGACCGGAGACTGATCATTCTCCACTGACAACATGATATTGATGAAATGCCTAATGTTATCAGAAGCGCTACGACCCTGAATAAATCCCACTTGATCTGTATGTATAAGAGATGTCATAATTTTAATTAATCAATTAGCTAGAATTTTTGACAAAATATTCACTTCTAGATGGATCAGGGAAATTGGATGGTAACTTTTACACTTGCTTGGATCTTTGTCCTTTTTTAAGAATCACACTGATCCAGGCTTGTATCATGGTTGGTGGAACTTTCCATTCTTTAATTATTCCGTATAAACTTCTAACAAAATTGGAGCCAGTTCTGTATCATAAGATCTAAAAATAATAATTGGCAAAACCATCTGGCCCCAGTTTCTTGCCTGTAGGTAAGGCTTTAATTACCAAGTTCTCAGAATCAATATTTTTTTTTTTTGCTTAGTCGTCAATTTAGGGAGTTCTAATGGTTTAGGGAGTTCTGATCAGAAGATGGAGACGTGGAACTATAAAGATCAACTCTTTAAAGGCATTATTAATATCAATGGCTGAGGTACAAATTTCACGACCAGCAGATTTCACTGAGGGAATGGTAAAAAAAGACACTCTCTGCTTTATATATCTAGCCAAAAGCTTCCCTGCTTTGTCGCCCAACTCAAAATACGACTGTCTTGCCCTGAATAACCAAAATTCCACTTTCCGCGACAAAATGGTATTATATCTGTATTTAAATCAGGTCAATTCACTGAGGCCATCAGACGAAATTTGGCTCTTCAATTCTGCCTCTGTACTTTTAGTATTCCCTTCCAACTCCACGAGTAGTGCTTTGGATTTTTTGATGAATGAGGTAGACTGTATGATCCGACCCCTAAGAACCGCCTTAACTTCCTACCAAGCCATGCCAACAGAGGATACTGAGGACCAGTTGATCTCCATATAGACACTGATTTCAGTCTTTATAATTTTTTGGAAATCAGAATTTTGCAAAAGGGATACATTAAAGCGCCAGCTGTATGATTTCTTTTTCTCCATATGTGGAAACACCTCTAAACTCAACAGGGTGTGATCTGAGACTAAGATGTTTCCAATTGAGCAATCAAGAGCAGATGAAATGAGAGACTTAGATATAAAATATATATATATATATATATATATATATATATATATATATATATATATATATATATTCTTGAACCAATCTTATGGACTGATGAAAAGAATGTTTAGTCTCTACCAAATGGGTTCAAAAGTTGCCAAATATCTGCAAGACCAAGATTTTTACACATCCTATGAAGCGTCAATGGGGGGCTTGCACACATTTGCTTCACTATGATCAAGGACTGAGTCCATCAAAAGATTAAAGTCTCCTCCCAATATTATATCATGAGGGGTGCCAGCAGCTTGCAACATCACGTCAAGATCTATAATAAAGTCCTGATCATCAGTGTTAGGTGCATAAATATTATCCAAAACCAATCTTTGCCCTTGAATTTCTACTAAAACAATAAGACTCTTCCTAATGTATTATTTTTTGCTTAATTGCAACAATCAAACCCAAACTCAACCCCAAACCAAACAGACAGAAAAAATGTGCGCATTAACTACGTGTTTGACAGCGCCAACTGGCGTCCATCCCTCTAAACTCAAATGGTCCATGTACGCCTACAAGAACCCCCATGACAAATTTGCTATGGGATTGCTCAAGTCTGGTGCTTCTCCACAAATTTTGTGAAATAAGACGAAGCATGCCACCTTGATGATTTATGTACGCTACCTTTGGGGTGTTGTCTGAACGGATAAAGACGTGCTTGCCCCGAACTAGTGGGAGAAACCTCCGCAGGGCAAGGAATAAATTTAACAACTCGAGGCGGTTGATGTGCCAACTCAGGAGGGGCCCCGTCCAGGAGCCAGCGGCTGCGTGCCCATTGCATATGGTGCCCCAACTCATTTGAGAGGCGTCTGTGTTGACAATGACACATCTGGACACCTGCTGTAGGGGGACTCCTGTCCGCAGAAAACAGAGGTCTGTCCAAGGGTTGAAAGTCAGACAACAAGAAGTGGTGATTAACATGGCATGTGACCATGACCATCTTCTGAAGCCAGTGCAAAAGCGGTCTCATATTCATCAACCCGAGCGGCGCGGCCGAGGATGCCATATGCCCCAGGAGCCTCTGGAACTGTTTGAGAGGAACTGCTTTTCCTAGCTTGAAGTGAGCGAGGCACAAGAGCACTGACAGCATGCACTTGGTTGTGAGGCGTGCTGACATTGAGACTGAGTCTAACTCCAAGCCGAGAAAAGAGATTCTCTGAACCGGAAAGAGCTTGATCTTTTACCAGTTAACCTGAAGCCCAAAATGGCTGAGGTGTTTGAGCACCTGGTCCCTCTGGGTGCATAGTACTCTCGAGAGTGTGCTAGGATGAGCCAGTCATCGAGATAATTGAGTATGCGAATGCCCACTTCCTGTAGAGGGGCAAGGGCTGCCTCTGCGACCTTGGTGAAGACGCGAGGGGACAGATCAAAGGGGAGGAACTTGTACTGATATGCCTGGCCATCGAAACTCGAAACGTAGAAGGGGTCGGTGTCGAGGCAGAATGGAGACGTGGAAGTACGCGTCCTTCAGGTCTACCGCCACGAACCAATCTTGATGCCGAATGCAGTTTAAGATTTGCTTCTGCGTGAGCATAGTCCAAGATTGGCCGCAACCCACCACATTTTTGGGGTACTATGAATGGCTGTAGAAACCCTTCTTCATCTTGGCTGGAGGGACAGGCTCTATCACATCTTTGAGTAGCAAAGTAGCAATTTCTACTCATAAGGTGCTGTCGTTTTCGCCGTTCATTGATGTGGAAAGAATACAGGTGAAATGAGGTGGAAGCCTGGCGAACTGAATCGCACAGACGAGTCGGATGGTCCTGGCCAGCCTACGCGACGGGCTGGGTAGCACAACCCAAGCGTCTAAGCTCTGTGCGAGGGGCACTAATGGGACGGTCGTTTTGGATGTACCAGGTGGGGCTTTGCGGCGGGGGGAGCAGGTAACAATGTGTCAAGGCAAAATTGTGTCCCGAGGCTTGGGTGCTGAGAAAAGACTTAAAGTACTTACCTACCTCCGCGCACCCGGCATGGGGTGGGTAATAGACAGGGGAGGAGGTCCTGCAGGGACATCTTTGAAACTCATCACCACTGGCCTGCCGGGGCCGGGCAGTTATAGGTCCGGAGGGGTGATGGTCGTGTCCGGGGAGTCGGGACTGTGAAGCATTGGTGCCGAGGTGCTGTGAGGCGTGCCGGTCTGATGACCCAGGAAGTGAGGAAATTGCTCTTTTGTTGACAATGTGGGTACCGCAGCCCAAAGGGGGTGCAGCAAAAGAAAAAGGGAGAACTGAGGATTCTCCTCCTGGCCCTCCACTGGGGGATGGACTGGTCTTACTACCAGCTCCGGAGCAAACGTCTGACTTCCTGGGTGCATCATCTTAGGAGCATTTAGGGGCTTTACAGGCTCTAGAAGAGGTCCTGGAGACGGGGGAGTACACTGCCTGTGGGGCGCTCGACGCTGGGGCTGAGAGCTGGACCCGGGTTGAGGCAGAGCTACCTGTAGCTACTCTATGGGGGTCAGACGGAGTGCGGCCTGCACTGCGGCAGCGCGGCAGGATGTGAGAGTTGGCCTCTGTCTGCCTCTTTACCGCCGAGATCTGCTGGTCAAAGTCATCAACGGTGTCGCTGAAGAGGCCAAGCTGGAAGACGAGGGCGTAGCTGTAGACTTTCGCAGTCAGTGACGATGTTGTCCTACAGGCTTTGGAGTGGAATACCGGGCGGTCCTGTTCTCAGCGTTCTCGGGACACAGGTGGATCGCAACCGCCCTGTCCACCTGAGGGAACTCCATGTATGTGTGGACCACCCCATCATCCAGAGTAGTGAGAGCGGACGAACGAGGAGATCAGTTCCGGGCCGTAAAAGGTGCCCTCCACGATCTCGTCAGCTCAACATGCACTTCTGGGAAGAAATGTACCGGGGGGCATGACTGGTAGGACGGAAGGTTCCAGTCCAACCCAATCCTCACAGCCGCCCGGGAAAGCATATCGGCCATCAGCGCATTAGACTCAGACCGATCGGGCTGGCCCAAGGGCGGCAGCCCAGTCGAATCTCCGATACAGAGCGCTCTCCAATACAGCGCCGATGTCATCATCCAGACCTGGCTCTAGGGTGGAGGCAAACTGGCCATGAGGTGAACCGCCATTTTCAACAAGCTCGGACGGAAGCAAACGAGCATGCCGGCAGGGCGGATGGTTCGTGGGGCTGTTCCCGGCAAAACCGAGCCTGCTGCCATCAAATCACCTCAATCACCAGCCGGATCGCCCTCAATCCCGTGGGAAGAAGGAGCGATGCGGGGAGTGCTGTTCGTCTTTAAGAATGAAAGCAGCGACCACAACGCTGCCATGGTCAGTGTGATCGCGACCCAGGCTCACGAGGCAGCTTCTATGACCGTTGGATCTGGAGAGATATTTTACTTTTACCAGAAATAAACTCTTTTTGTGAAAATATATTCTTTCAGAGATATCACTCTCTTTTCTGAGAGAAGCACTGTCGAAGCTTGCAGAGTGGAGGAAGCCGCTGGAATGTGCCGTCAGATCCAACAGAAGCTCTCTTTCAGAGGGTGGTGAAGCAGTCGTGGACACAGCTCGCTGATCACACAACTGCGAAGAAAAAATCTGACAGACAGACAAATGCCTGCTCCTTTTATACCTGTATAAATCTCTCTCTGCCAAATTCATATTGGCCTTTTCTCGAGTTTAGATGCACGCGAGGCTCTCAAGAAAGACCCCTGATGTCATTACAATCGACACAATGTCGAGTGAGTGACAGAAGGGGAACGCTTACAGCACCTTAAAGTGATTTTTTTTAGATAAAGTAAGTAATCAGCTTGGCATGTGATCTCAACATGGCGGTGCTCATGAATGTGCACCCAGCACCATGGAGAATAAAGCATCCTTTTCTCTAAGACTCTTCATACCAGATTCTTCATCTTATGTGTATCATTTCAAACATATTTTTCAAAAAGGCTATTCTACTATTAATATATTATTCATTTTTTGTTGTTGTTAAAAAGTTAAAGAATAAAAAATGTAATACTTTACAATGAAAAAAAGACACTTAACTCGCATTATAACGCATTTTGTTATGCAAACACAAACACCAATCTTCTTGAAGTCAGCACACTCCAGGTATCACAGTGCCCTCTTCTCATTAACAACATTACCAGCACCAGAGACCTTAGACTTATGAGGTCTTATGTTTGCTCACAGCATGATTTTGCCTGCACATACACACACTTACACACACATCCTTATGCCCAAATAGACACACACACAGTAATGCACACATAAAAACACACAGCAGGTATCCAGACACAGTATGCCCTTGCTCCTTGGGAGGAATAGAGAAATAATCATAACTCCCTTCTCCCTTCCCTCCGCCCGACTGACCTCTGTTTTAAGTGGGCAGCAGGTAATTGGCAAGGCGGCTGCCCATCAGCCGCCACCTCTGTGTGTGCCGTCTGTGTCATCTCTATTTATTATATTCTGCACGCAGCCCAGGCTTGAGTAATCAATTTCACAAGGATACAGGCCTGATATCCACCGGCGTGCACATCATGAGGCCAGCCCTCCTCTTATCAAGTGCAGAATTGCTGGCTAGAGGTCAGGAGCAGATAAACAGAGGTGTAAAGCAACTCCCCTCCTCCTCGCACTAACCCTACCTCCTCAAAAACACAATGGTTGGGGAGGCGATGTTGGATGCTTGTGGTAGGGTCGGTGGGTGCACCAAGAACAAAACACACAGCCAGCAAGAGGCTGTGACCCCTGTAAGGTACCTCTTGTTACAGCCGACCTTCAGAATTTCATCATCAGTGTTCGTGACTGCTTCATAATTCGGAGGTAGTGGTGGCCTCATCTTTTTCTGCAAGGAAATTTGCGTGTATGTGTTGAGGAGGGTTAGTCCACAGACATCTTCTCTCTGATTATCTCTCAGCAGTCTCAGCAGACTTTTATAGACCAAGCCCGACTCGATCAATCATGGCTATCTTTCTCAAGCTTTTCACTTGCCCCATGTCCCCCAGTTTCCACCTGTCCAACCATCAGAGCAGCAGGGTCTGTAGACACCCCGGATAAGGTCTCTCCTTCCACCAAAAGCTGAAATACAATCTAGATTTAACTGATGTCATGGTCAGAAAACACGCTGCATGTTTCAAATCAAACACTTTTAGCTTGACATTTTGATTCATGCAATATGTAGAGTCAATTGTAAGCAATTCTCAAAGTGTAAACACTGTGACTCTGTAGCACTATCACAACATTTTATATACATCACAACCTGACCAACATAGCAACATTGGCTAAACCAATGATATGAGTTTGGGGCTAGACTATGTGTTGGTTACACCAATGGCAGACAGGGGAAATGTTGGTTAGGATACCCTTTTAAAAAAAATGAACGTGACCACTATTTTTACAATTTAACTTGATGATAGTAGCAAATACATTACACACTTGATCCAGGTTTAGTAGAAGTTAAACTCAATCGACAGCATTTGTGGCCTAACATTGATTAATACAAAACTTGTTTTACTCGTCCCCTGTTTATTTAAATTATTTACAGCGAAAGAGTTACTTTCAATTGAAGTAAATGGGGCCAGTCCATAAATGTTTAAATTAACATTTCAAAATTATAGCCATAAAATGTATTCATTACATTTGTTAACATTATTTTAGTGTGATAAAACTGTAACGCTTTATCACATTAAAATTATGACAACACATACAGTACAATGTTTACATCTTGTGGCTATACTTTTGAAATACTTTTGCGCACAAATAAAATGTTATTTATTTGCATGCACTGTCCATGCTGGTTTAGGTCAGGCAGGTCAGGCAACTGTGCAAACAAATTGCAATACAAAATTGCTGCAAAATGCTATTTTACACGCAGTTCTAATCTTGCTGGCCAATTCAAACTGCTATATAACAGTGAAGATGAAGCAGAACACCGATGAATGCACCTGCAATTGTGTGTGATTGTGTGTGGTTAGTGAATAAGACGCAAGGTTTTGCAATGAAATTCTACACTCAGAAGTGGCAAAACTGTTTTTTTTAGATTTATGTACTAGTCCCATTACATTTTATTGTAACTGACTTACTGTAACTGTGATTTTTTTTCCTGTTTTGATGTTTTTTTAATAAACAAGGGAGGAGTCGTTATTATTGTTTGTGGTAATCAACATTATACCTCATATGTTGTCAACTGAGATTAACTGGAATTAACCCTGAAACATTCCTTTAGCAAATTCCTGTTTTTTTGTGTAGTGCCATTGTTACTTCATTTACTAGTGTCGTTATTGGTATAGTCACTAATATCCACTTAGAATTCCATAATCAAATCAAATTATTATGAGATGGAAAGGTCATTGTGCCATAAGTGGTCATTAACCATAGACACAGCAATGTTTAGGGATCACTGGAAGGCTTATTGGTGAGTCCAAATCATGAAAATGTCATGCAGTTTGAATCAGCTAGAGTAAACATTCATTAGGTTGTGGGGCTGGCTGTGTAGACACATCCCAGGATTCTATGCAAGCAGCTGTGTGTATTTGCAGAGGGGAATGGGTCTTGGACGAACATGTTTTGGCAGCGTTTCTATATGTACATCACTTAATGTGGAAAGCTTTGTTCAAGCACTGACCAGCCTGCATGAAATTGTCCACATCATGTAGGTTCATTGATTTTGCTTTTCCATAAAAAGCATTATTCAAAAATAGTAATATTCATAAAGGCACTATTTTGGCTTGGTTTTCATTTAAACAACAGCCTTTAAATCTCTTTACATCCTCTCATTATGAATCTAAAATATTTTAACTCCAAAGATTACAGTCAGTTGGAGTTTATTAAGCCAAAAACCCCTGCTTCGTTCCAGTGGACAATGTCCTCTTCTGCGACATTGGAATCTTTGACATTTCATCCCTTTCTATGCTGACCCCAGGTTGATGAGAGTTTTTCCTTTCTCTCTCTCTCTCTCTCTCTCTCTCTCTCTCTCTCTCTCTCTGTGTATTATGGGAGCGGTTTGGGTGTGTGAGGGCGCTCACGGCGAAAGGACGAACAACAGTTTTTTTCTGTCTAATAAAAAAAAAATCCATTTTCAATTGCAGTTTTTAATCAAAAACTCTTAGATTTCTTAGTTTTTGGCCAATTTTTGTGATGCATCGGAATGGCGTCTCTCCCCAGGGGGAGAGTGTCACCTGTAACGCTTCATCACATAATTAGGTGTGTGCTGGGCGCTCTGTGTGAGCATGTAGGATGTGCTACTTGTGTTTGGGGAGCAAGTTGGATTTAACAACATTTCTTCAACCAACTCCCTGTTCCCATGTCTATCTGTCAGTGGATCACCAGCTTTCTGACAGACGGACAGACAGACAGACAGACATTCATTCAGGAAATTCACTTCCAGCACCTGTACAATCAGCACTGGTGCCCCCCAGGTATGTGTGCTCTCCCAACTACTCTTCTCCCTCTACACCAATGACTGCATCGCCAAGGACCTCTCTGTCAAGCTCCTAAAGATTGCAGATGACACCACTGTCATCTGCCTCATCTGAGATGTTGATGAGTCTGCATACAGAAGGGAGGCTGAATGGCTGGCTGTCTGGTACAGTCAAAACAACCTTGAGCTGAACACGCTCAAAACAGTGGAGATGATTGTGGACTTTAGGAGAAACGCACCCAACACTGACCCCCCCTCACCATTCTAAACAGCACTGTGGCAGCAGTGGAGTCATTCAGGATCCTGGGCATTACCATCTCACAGGACCTGAAGTAGGAGACCCACATTGACTCCATTGTGAAAAAGGCCCAGCAGAGGTTGCACTTCCTTCAGCAGCTGAGGAAGTTCACCCTGCCACAGGCGCTGCTGATACAGTTCTACACAGCAGTCATTGAGTCTGCCCTCTGCACTTCAGTAACTGTCTGGTTTGGTTCAGTCATGAAATCAGACATCAGAAGACTACAAAGGATAGTTTGGTCTGCTGAGAGGATTATTGGTTGCCCCCTGCCCCCCTTCAAGAACTATACACTTCCAGACTGAGGAAAAAGGCTGGAAAATCACTCTGGACCCCACTCACCCTGCCCATTTCCATTTTGAACTATTGCCTTCTGGCCGACGCTTCAGAGCTCTGAGCACCAGAACCGTCAGGCACAGGAACAGTTTTTCCATCAGGCTATTCATCTCATGAACAGTTAAAATTGCCACATTGAGCAATAATGATGTGCAATACACAGTTTAGTCTTTTTTTATATTTACCCAACACATCTACCTCTTCTTCCATTTCTGCCATTTAATTTCTCTGAAAAAAAAAGGGAAAAAATGCACTGTATATAACAGATTTGTATTTGCACTTTACATAACAGATAACAGATTTGTATTAGAATTGCACTCTGTATGTGTATGTGTGTCTGTGTATGTATGTTATTATCTATGTCTTGCTGCTGTTTTTGTATTGTTTTATGTTGTTGTGCACTAGAAGCTCCTGTCACATTGACTGACAAATTCCTTGTATGTGTAAGCATACTTGGCAATAAAGTTGATTCTGATTCTGAAATGGTTTATGCTGAAAATGTTGGAACTTCACAGTGTGTAGACATGTGCTGAAACGGGGATTAGAGATGATGATACATTATCTTATATCTCTGATATTGGATCACAAGTCATGGAAGATGTACATACACTGCAAGAGATAAATGATTTTCTGGATGTAACCTTTGGCAAAACTGTAGAAGTGAAAGATTTCTTTCCAAACACAGATAAAATCATTCTGTCAGTGTTGATGTTGCAGGAAACTGTTATCTACGAAGCTCTAAGTAAGCAAAAAAGGTTCTGACTTAATAAAATCATAAAGAAGCTAAGGAAAGTGAAGGTACATACTTCACAAAAATAATAAAAAGATTAAATCACACAAGTTGTCTGTATTACCTTGCTGTTTCCTGTTTTTTTCCTCTCTATTATTTTTTGTCTTTTTATGGAGGTTTTTAAGGGTCGGGTCCTTACACATAAAGTGGGCAGGGACAGGAATAAGTTAGCAGTGGTATAAAAGTAATTTAGTATTAAAAGGGTGTATATAGACTTTTTACAAGATACACATTCTGGTATTGATAATGAAACTGAATGAGGTATGTGGTGGGAAGGAAAATGTATTCTAAGCCATGGGACAAATACTAGTGTGGGTGTAGCCATTTATTTTTTTAAATAGCAATTTAAATATTGAAGCTACAGATGAGTTTGTAAAAGGAATAATATTATTAACTCAAATTGAGTTTGGGGGCACTAATTTTGTACTTGTGAATGTTTATACTCCTAATGCATGGCCTGAGCGAGTGTACGTTTTTATGAAGTTGAAAAAGGCTTTTCAGAGATTTGATAATAATAATGTGTGTTTTATCACTGGAGGTGATTGGAACTGTACCATTCATTTTACGATTGATAGAAATGGGGAGGAGCCACATAACAAGTCAAGTGTGAGTTTGATTTGAAAGACAAATGGTGAAGTAGAAATATAAGTGTCAAGCATTACACATGGCTTAAAGTTAGACAGATATTATTTGGATAGTATGTGGAATAGTAGGGACATGAATGTTTTTATTTCACCTAGTGGTGTTTCAGACCATTTTCTGGTTGTTGTTGTTTTTTATTTTAATTTGTAGAACAGTTCAAAACCCAAGTATTATTGGCATTTCAATGTTAAGTTATTACAATATGCCTCATTTTGTGAATTATTTTGTATTTAATTTTATTGTATTTATTTATTTATTTATTTTTAATATTTGGAAACTGCGGAAGGATTCCTTTGAAAATCAGTGTCAATGGTGAGTTGTGGGTAAAGCAAATATAGTAAAAATACAAACAGTTCTGTCAAAACTAAGGTATAATTCACATCAATGGTTAAAGCAACAGTGAAAAGATTTATATTAAGTGCTTTTTGTAAAGTATTGAAAACAAGTCACTTCCTACAAGTTGCCTCCATGCAGACCTATCTTTACTCCCCAATAATGCGGCTCTTGTACTTCTTAAAAATTGGAGACCAGTCTCCTTGCTGTGCCTGAACTATAAAATATATTCAAAATGTCTACAAACTGTATCGTTAAAAGGTCAATTATTCACAGTATCTTTTTACAGAGGGATGTAATTCATTTTAATCAGCTCAATAATTCTAACCTTGGCATTCTCTCATTGAATCAAGAGAAAGACTTTGATCGAGACAATCATTGGTATCTTTTTAATGTCCAACAGCAATTTGGTTTTGGTGACAAATTTATATTCTATATTAAATTGTTGTATTTTGCATTTATTGCCTTTGTGATTGTAAAAGCAGGTGGAGTATTAAGTGCACAAATACCTGTTTTAAGGGATATTAACCAAGGCTGCCAAATTTCTGGGCAATTATATAGTCATGTGGTTGAGCCTTTTTTGTGGAGGTTAAGAAGATATCTCATGGCTTTAACCTTTGTAACCTGGCCACTTCCACATTGTAGCATATAACTACAGTATTGTCATGGAGCCATCTGATGTTGAGACCTGTAAGATACAAAAGGCATTTGCAGAATTGTTTCTGGAGTGGAGAACGCTGCATTCGTGCAGCAGCACTTTATCTTTCTGTTCAGAAAGGAGGACAGAGCTTGGTGGACATGAAGAGTAACATACATAGTTTCAGAATACAAGAAGCACAAAGACTCATGTATCATAAAGACATGGCATGGACTCAGACTGCAAGTGGGATTTTGCAGGAGGCAGGTGGTCTTAGATTAAACAGACATCTATTTTTAATAAAACTGGGGGAGGTGAGTCTGTCTGAGCTTACACCCTTTTACCGCATTCCTGGAGAACGGTTTTTAGAGTGGAAAGAGATGGAGATGGGTGAAAAGCGGTTGAGCCCATTGGAGAGGTGAGGTGACAGGCATGAGGTCTTCATGCCTCACAAGCTGGTTGAAGAAATGTTTAATGTGTTACCAAGTTGAACAGGGATTATATCGAGAGAAGATATTTACCAGTCATCCAAAGTGAACAAGAACTTCCAAGAATCAAAGTCACTTATATCATTGATGAGGAGCAAGAAGGTGGGGTGGCAGATTACATTTTATCCTTGGAAACCCCTCAGTTGGGTTATTTTTTAGAATTCATCAAAAAAAATTATATAGTACACTACAGTGAAAGTTATGTATAAAGACTCACTCAAAAGACAAAAACGTTGAAAGTGGACAGGACTGTTGGATCCAGATTGCATTATGAGGGACAGGTGGAGAGCCCTGTATAAGCCTCCCATAGAAAAGTGAACAGCTGACCTACAGTGGGGGATTATTCAGTGGGTAATAGCTACAGACAGACATTTGGCACACCTAAATCCTAAATCCAGTGGGTGAGGAATGTAGGTTTTATGGAAAGGTAGAAAATGTAGAGCATTTGTTTTTAAGATGTAAAAGATTGGAATACATTTTTAAGTTTCTTAAGAGTTGGTTTCAAGCATATGATGAGGAGTTCTCAGAGAATATATTTACTGGAGGTGAGAGGTATTGATATTCTATCAGAAGGAAATCATATTTGTTAAATTACTTTATAGGAACAGCAAAGCTAATGCACTGGATGACAAGGAAGAAAAAAGGACTGCAACTTGTTAGTACTGATGCTGAAAAGATGTTTAGGTGTCTGATAGCCGGAAGGCTAAAATGTGAAATTGCTTATTATACTCTTATATCTCTATACTATTTTATATCTTATACTCATTATAAATTATGAGATGTGTTTTTATGAGAATTGGTGTGTTCATGATTTTTTTTATATACAATCAATGATGGACTGTTGTTTTTGAAATTTTAGAAAGAAAAAAAACTTTTCTTTAATTCTTTTTTTATAAGATATTGATGATTGTCTGTTGGTTTTGGAATATTTTAAATTTGAAATAACTAAATTATTTAGCTATTTTTTGTGATACATGGTTGTTATTTGTAGCAATAAATATTTGTTAAATATCTTTCTCTCTCTCTCTCTCTCTCTCTCTCTCTCTCTCTCCTTTCCCTTATTACTGTCTCTGTCTCTATCTCTGCACTCCACCCCTCCACCACCCGCTCACTCTCCCTCATTCTCCGTAGACAATCTTTGTCATTAAGCTGTACATGCACAAGCTTTAAGACACAACCATATGGTGCTGTTTCATTCTGGATAGAAAAGGCTCAGGATGACCATGATCTGATAAATCTTTCTTGGAAAAAAGAGGTGTCTGCTCTGCTGCTAAACCAGGCCAAGCTGTGTGTGTGTGTGTGTGTGTGCACGTGTGTGTGTGTGTGTGTGAGAGAGAGAGAGAGAGTGTGTGTGTGTGTGTGTGTGTTGTGGTATTATGTGGTTGAGGAGAGAGATTCACTGATATGGCACCATCTAGGGGACCTAATAAAAAATAAAACTTGTGGTAATTGTCTGCCTTTTTTTTTTTTTTTTTTTTTATTAAAAGCTATAGGTTGACATTTTAAAATTCCTTTATAAATAATAAGATGACACAATCATTACTTAAACATGTGTTATTATTTGTTTTAATTGTTGGTGCCAATAAAGTTCTAATGTGGAAATAATTAGATACTATTTGAATGTAAATAAATTATACAGTAAATACATTAGGGCTGTCAATTGATATATATATATATATATATATTTTATTATTCAATTTAATTACATGATATGCAAATGTATTAATACAATTAATCTCAATTAATTGCAACTATCAATATTTGAGAAAAGAAAAGCCCCAAAATGAACATAATTTAAAGGTTCCGCCCTTCCAACAAGTGTTTATGCTGGTTTATGCTATATAGATGTGTTAATATATATATCAGAATCAGAATCAGCTTTATTGCCAAGTATACTTACACTTACAAGAAATTTGTCTTGGTGACAGGAGCTTCCAGTGTACAACAATACAAAAAACAATGCAAAAACAGCAAGACATGGATAATAAAAAAGAAAAAACAGAATAATAAAAATAAATAATTATACATACAATACATACACTCACCTCCATACATAACCACATACACACATGTAGTGCAAATCTATTACAAATCCGTTATATAAAGAACAAAAATACAGTATATTATGTACAGTGCAATGTATGTAATGGCAGAAGTGGATATGTTGGATAATATAAATAGACTTAACTATATATTGCACATAATTATTGCTCAGTGGGGCAATTTAACTGTTCATGAGATGGATAGCCTTAGGGAAAAAACTGTTTCTGTGCCTGACGGTTCTGGTGCACAGAGCTCTGAAGCGTTGGCCAGAAGGGAACAGTTTAAAAAGGTAGTGGGCTGGGTGAGTGGGGTCCAGAGCGATTTTACCAGCCTTTTTCCTCACTCTGGAAGTGTATAGTTCTTGAAGGGTGGGCAGGGGGCAAACAATAATCCTCTCAGCAGTCCGAACTGTCCTTTGTAGTCTTCTGATGTCTGATTTTGTAGCTGCACCAAACCAGACAGTTATTGAAGTGCAGAGGGCAGACTCAATGACTGCTGTGTGGAACTGTATCAGCAGCGCCTATGGCAGGGTGAACTTCCTCAGCTGGTGAAGGAAGCGCAACCTCTGCTGGGCCTTTTTCACGATGGAGCCAATGTGGGTCTCCCACTTCAGGTCCTGTGAGATGGTAGTGCCCAGGAACCTGAATGACTCCACTGCTGCCACAGTGCTGTTTAGAATGGTGAGAGGGGACAATGTTGGGGTGTTCCTCCTAAATTTCACAATCATCTCCACCGTTTTGAGCATGTTCAGCTCCAGGTTGTTTTGACTGCACCAGACAGCCAGCCGTTCAACCTCCTTTCTATATGTAGACTCATCGTCATCTCGGATGAGGCCGATGACAGTGGTGTCATCTGCAATCTTCAGGAGCTTGACAGAGGGATCCTTGGTGGTGCAGTCATTGGTGTAGAGGGAGAAGAGTAGTTGGGAGAGCACACATCCCTGGGGGGCACAAGCGCTGATTGTACAGGTGGTGGAAGCTAATTTTCCCTGCCTCACAAGCTGCTGCCTGTCCATCAGAAAGCTGGTAATCCACTGACAAATAGACATGGGAACAGGGAGTTGGTTTAATTAGTCCGGAGAACAGCTGGGATGATTGTGTTGAAAGCCGAGCTGAAGTCCACAAAAAGGATCCTTGCGTCTGTCCCCGGTCTGTCCAGATGTTGCAGGACATGATGCAATCCCATGTTGACTGCATCATCCACAGACCTGTTTGCTCGATAAGAAAATTCAAGGGGATCTAGAAATGGTCCAGTGATATCCCTCAGGTGGGCCAACACCAGTTTATCAAATGATTTCATGACCACAGATGTCAGGGCAACAGGTCTGTAGTCATTAAGTCCTGTGATTTTTGGTTTCTTAGGGACAGGGATAATAATTGAGCATTTGAAGCAGCTTGGGACTTCACACAGCTCCAGCTATTGAAGATCTGTGTGAAGATGGGGGCCAGTTGGTTAGCATAGGAATGAAGGCATGCTGGTGAGACGCCATCTGGGCTTGAAGCCTTCCTTGACCTTTGCTTCTGAAAGACACGCTACACATCGTCTTCACAGATCTTGAGTGCAGGTTGTGTAGCAGGATTTGGGTTGCAGGAGGTGTTAATGTTTGTGTGAAGTGAATGTCCGAGTGCTTGTGGCGTGTGAATTTGGGCCTTTCAAATCTACAGTAGAACACATTCAGTCGTTGGTCCACCACAGGGTTGGGGGTAGGAGTCCTGTAATTAGTAAGTGGTTTCAGGCCACTCCACACTGATGCAGGTTCGTTAGATGAAAGTGTGTTTTTCAGATTCTCAGAGTAGCTTCTTTTAGCCACTCTGATTTCCTTTTTCATTGTGTTCCTGGCCTGATTATACAAGACTGTATCCCCACCCCTGTAAGCATCCTCTTTGGCATTATGAAGCTTACGGTGCTTACAACTGGCTTTGTTGATTTTAATTTCTGCCTGTAGGTCGGCAGAAGATGAACCAGACAGTGATCAGAGAGTTCCGAAGCTGCACGTGGGACAGAGCGATATGCATCCTTTATTGATGTGTAGCAGTGATCCAATATATTCCTGTCTCTGGTGGGGCATGTAATGTGCTGTCTGTATTTGGGCAGTTCATGTGTGAGATTTGCTTTGTTAAAGTCCCCAAGAATAATAATACCTGAGTCTGGGTATTGTTGTTCTTTGTCTGAGATTTGATCAGCCAGCTGTTGCAGTGCTATGTTCCCAGACGCGTTTGGAGGAAAGTAAACACTCATCAGAATAAACGAAGAAAACTCCTGCGGGAGTAGAACGGCTTACAGTTAATAAAGAGTGCTTGCAGATTAGGACAGCACATCCTCTTTTTACCAACGTTGTTACGTCGGTACACAACATTTCGTTGATGTAAAAGCATGTTCCACCGCCTCTCATTTTCCCCGTTAACTCCGCGATGCGATCTGCTATGAACAGCTGGAAGCCCGGCAGATGTAATGCACTGTCCGGAATGGCTTCACTCAGCCAGGTTTCTTTGAAGCACAGTGCAACAGAGTTTGAGAAGTCCTTATTAGTACGTGTGAGGAGATGCAGTTCATCAGTTTTGTTGGGAAGAGAGCGGAGACTTGCTAGACGAATGCCTCTTCGAATGCCGCGCAGACAGAGTTTAACCAGCGCTCCGGCTCATCTCCCTCTCCTGCGTCTTGTAGCGCGTTTAAACAACACAGCTGCGCCTCCGACTAAAATCTCCAGCAAAACATCAGAATATTGAAAAACCGGGAAAAGATTATCTGGTATGTGCTGCCTAATGTTCAGCAGTTCGTCTCTGGTAAAACTGACAGGAAAAAGATTACTAAACACAGGACAAACAAACAAAAACAACACAAGAATTGGAGAGCTCCACACTGAGGTGGCCATCTGCGGCGCCATCGTTGACAAATATATATATGTACCGTAATTTCCGGACTATTGAGCGCACCTGAATATAAGCCGCACCCACTGATTTTTAAATAAAATATTATTTTGAACATAAATAAGCCGCACCTGTCTATAAGCTGCAGGTGCCTACCGGTACATTGAAACAAATGAACTTTACTCAGGCTTTAACGAACCACGGTGTGGCAGCGGGGGCGTGGTCAAGCTCCCGTCTGGGAGAGAAAAGCTGTAAGGGCGCTTACACCTGAGCTAAATTATGTCTAAAACCTGTGTCTAATTTCAGTAAGCATGGGGAGAGCGGCATAAAAAGGCAGCAGCCACAGAGCTGAGAGAGTGACACACGTCAGTCTAGTGTTGGCGCATAGAAGAATTGAGAAACTTTATAAAATTGATTGTAAACATTGCTGTGGCCATTAAAAGCCTTATCTGGAACGTCAAGTGCCCTGCTGAAAACTGTCACACTGGTGCCCGTGTGACAGATTTCCCAAGAAGGACACGTGAAGCAGGGCACTTGAAATTAGACACCGGTGTTAGACATAATTTAGCGCAGCTTTTCTCTCCCGGACGGGCGCTTGACCACACCCCCGCTGCCACACACGGCTTGTAATAAAACATTTGCAGTAAACAGTAGCCTACCAATAAAGTCATTGGTCACTATCTTCCTCGTCCTGTGCACTGAAACCACTGAAGTCATCTCCTTCAGTGTCGGAGTTGAATAGCCTCAGATTTAGTTGTCGTTTTGCACTGAGTCAATACCTCACGCTGCTGTTTCCAACGTCTTATCATTGACTCATTAAGACCAAGCTCCCGTGCAGCAGCTCTATTTCCTTTTCCAACAGCCAGATCAATCGCCTTCAACTTGAAAGCAGCATCATATGCGTTTCTCCGTGTCTTTGCCATGGTGAGGGTGACAAAATGACTACCGTAATCAGAATGATGGGAAGTTTGAGCGCGCTCGATTTAATCTAAACAGTAAACAAAAAAAGATGTTTTGACCTTAACCCGTTCGGCAATTTCATTGGTCTAATGAAAGCTTCACGCCGCCAAAAAACTGAGCACGTCACAGAATGTTTTTTTTTAATTTTTTTTTTATAAAATTTGAAAGCGGGAAAAATCCATATATTAGCCGCGTCATTGTATAAGCCACGAGGTTCAAAGCGTGGGAAAAAAGTTGCGGCTTATAGTCCGGAAATTACGGTATATATATAATTTATATTTTCCTTTTGTTTTCTGCAAAATATGTGCAACATGAGGGTGATTAAATTATGACAGAATTTACATTTTTATTAAAATTAAGTATCACTCAGCCATTTCAACCATGTATTTCCTGTTATTCTTTTTTATCAATATTTTGAGCTCAAGGTAATGAATATTGTTTGCACAGTAATAGTGAGAGTTTGGAAAAAATCAAAGAGAGCTGTCTGTTGGTCACTAAAGAGCTTAGCCACATGTATGGAGGGAAATCTGTTTTTTAAGCTGTTAGGTTCCAGTCTGAATCTTGACAAGCAAGTACAATGGTGGGGCAAACAATGCTGGCCAGCTCTGCTGTTAAGACGTTTGGTCTGTCTGGGGGCATGTTTAGTATTCAGCAAGCAGAGCGTGGAAAGATAAAAGAGGAAATGTCTATCTTTGAGACCAAGGAAGCCCAAAAGAAGCCATCAAGCCCCGAACATACAAGTATGAATAGATTCCTCTGGCAGTGAGGAGATGGTATCGGCATCCACAAGCAAATTCCCCAAACAGATAACGAAGCACAGAGCAACCAGTGAAGAATGTATACGCCACAGGCATGGTACATGTGATCTTAACACATATAGTCCTCTTGTATGCAGCATGTGTTCTAGCACATACTGTATCTCTATGTGATATTTTGTGTGTATGTATTTAGGGTTTGAGAATGGTATTGACATATTGTGTGTGTGTGTGTCTGTGTGTGTGCGTGTGTGTGTATTTTGAAGGAGGGTGCCACAAAACTGTGTGCTTTCTCAACTCAGTTTCACTGAACATCTTCTCACACATCACAAAATCCCCATACTCATCACCACACATACGCACACACAAACACACGTTTAATTGATGGCGTCAATAAAGAGATGTTGTGATTAGTGACAGTTACTATTACTACAATTCTCTTCAACCTGACAAAGAGCGAAAAAGGCTTGTAGAGGTTCAATTTGACACAAGTTCCCTCTGATCACACACTGTCTGGTGTCTCTGAACAGACACAAAAATCTCATTTGATTTGAATAGTCTTTTTCGGGATAATACTCTATTTGGAGTGACCTACTGACCTATAAAACTGCAAAGCCAACTGCAGGACTCAAGACCATAAGCTCATTTACTTTTGAGAGATATGAAAACCCAGATTAATACTGCAATTACATTTAATGGGCAAAAAAATGAAATTTAAATATGAAGTTTTAATTAATTTTCTGTGGTATATTGTGTGTGTGGGTGTGTGTGTGTGTGTGTGTGTGTGTGTGTGTGTGTGTGTGTGTGTGTGTGTGTGTTTTCCTGCTTCTACAATGATAATGCAAAATTTGGTGAGGGTGAAAGAAGGATTCTACAGTTTTGGAACAAACATATTTTGGCATGCTTTATATGGGCCTCACTGAGCTAACATGTAATCACTGTAAATGCCAACTTTATGTACTGATCATATTATCACCACAGGCAGCTAAAGCCTAATCAGATGAGTGCTGTACATTACATAAATTTGTGCTTTCACTCATCTGAGCATGAAGAACCTTTAATACCTCCTTATAAATAGATAAACAATTTGAAATAACAGTCAAACAATGATAATTAAGACAACAAGTAACAGTTCAATTCCTAAAAAGAGAAAGAAAATAATCTCCTTTCAGATGTTAAGATTAAACATTATCTTTCTCCTGGTTCACTGAAGCAATCCGAACTCCCGCCCACCCGTCCACACCTCCAAGCATTACACTTTCATAGTTTTAATACGCCTCCAGGCCTCTTGACCCTTCTCTTTGCTCTTTTGTTTTTGGAAGCTCTGCATAAGGAGAGCTATTTAGCCCAACTGAACTATTACAGATGGGAATTATTAATTTGTGTCTGCTTAGCTTCATTTGGACTGCTGATTGAGCAAGCAGAGAGACACAGATCGAGAGAGAGAGAGAGAGAGAGAGAGAGAGAGAGAGAAATAAAATAATTCTTTTCACTTGACTGTGGGGCTTGAAGTCCCGGGCTGTGGACAGATCCTAGTCGAGGGTCCTGAGTGTTAAATGTCAAGCCTTGTAGTGAGCTGTCAAAGAACAGAATAGGCCCGGCATGATTGATGACTGGAGGGCCCAAAACCCAAACCCCCGATTGCAAATGCTACCTTGCGTCAGCCTTCCAACACAACCTTCCCCCACACCGATAGATTCTTGCCTATTCAAGGTCAGCTTGCATATCCTGACACCCCAGCATTCTGGTGTCGCTTTAGGCCTCTTGACTGAGAAAAGGGCCCTTTATTTACACATGGAATTGCAGTGCTCTCTTGCCAGATCTTGCTCCACCGTTTAATCCCAATAAGAGGTGAGAAAAATAATATGGAGAATGGGGCCATTTCCATCTTGTGTTCTTTTTCTCATTTCGTTCAGTTTGCCGTGGCCTCACAGAGGACCTCAGCATTCTCACCCTGGCATAGCCTATATGGTGAGGCTGAAATTGGGGCGTGAAGGAGAGATGTTTTTGTTTTGGGAGAGAGGGAGGGAAGCCCTCCAATCAGATGACAAGATTATTAATGGATCAGGCTGCATCGTATCTCACCACATGCATATTCATAAAAAAAACTGTACAGATGGCACAGTGCTGGCCAGTGTGGAGTTAAAGCTTTTCTAAAACAATTGCCTATATAGTGTCATAATAGTAACTGCATAATTTACCCAAGAGGTCTGTAGGGTCTTTCAGACTAGACCTATTCTCAACTACCTAAATTGTTGATACAGGCTAGCTTAGAGGAGCAATACATAACATTTGCTTGCAATTAAAATTTTATTTTTATTCCAATTCTAAAAATTACACCTAAAGAAAAGCATAGTACTTTTCACAAATATGATGTATAGTGTATAATATCAGTGGCCCAGAAAAAAAAAAAGGAATACCATACATGCTGGCCGCCATGAGATCACATGACCAGCCGAGCACTACTACTTAACCATTAAAGTGTTTCTAAAATGGCATAAAAAATTTTTATATGCACTTCCATGCCTATTCTCTGATTTCTTATGGCCATCGTTTTGAAATTGAAAGTAAGGTTCAGGTGGAAAAACGCCAGAAGAATAAACATAAAGCCATGTCGTGCTTCTCACTTCAAAGTTTATGTGCACTGTTCTGTCCTGTCTATACTGTGTCAGTGCATTATAACAATGTTTTCAGGCAGGTTCTGTGCTCCACAACTCCATCTCGTCCTCAAGACTAATAGATTTGGTTAGGTTCCGTTATATTTGTAGTGCCCAAGATTCACTTTAATTCCACTTTTGCGTGATTCCAAATATGTTTGGCCATTACTGGTTAACATACAAATGCAAGTTATACACCCATGCACCAACTATTGGTGGACAGAGTACATGTTAAAATGAGGAGCATGTTATAAAAATGTTGTGAATTCAGCTACACACAAACACTTCATGCAGTTGTCTGCCAAATTAAAAGCTCATCAGTTTAGAACTCTGCGGCTTAACTGGACTGCATAGCAATGTCCCATGCTAATTTATTACAGAAATATATGACTATTGTGTAATAATAATAATAAAATAATAAATATATTATCATAATAATATTACAATAAAATAATATTCAAGGTGACATACAATAATGAATCTGAGACTCTGTAACAAAGTGGATAAAACAGGTACACGGTGGAAAGGGACAATATGAATATGAAGAGTATAGTGTTTTGTTTTAGAATTGTATCTTTCTTTTTTATTTATTTATTTGAGTTTAGTTCTTTTAAGATTACTCAAGTGTGAACCCCTTAAAGAGTGACCAAATTCTTTTTATTGGCAGTGTACCAGAACATGGTCAAAACAATAAAAATGTTGTCAAAAGGAATCACTTAATATGTTTTAATGTTTATCACATTACTGTTTAAATCACAATCACAATACTTTTCAAAATAATCACAATATGACTTTCTGTTGAAATCGTGCTGCTGTAACCAGAAATACTTTATAGGTAGACAACAATGTCTTGGACCAACAACCTCGAACTGCTACCACAATAGCTTAAAGACTAGCCCAGATAGCAAACATATGTCTCAGAGATGTTTGTTTTAGATATTTTCATCTGGAAAGCATCTGCTAAACTTCTTAAAAAGACCAGATTTACAAGCATTCTAAACCCTAAACTTGTCAAAGACATCTGCTGAATGTCTCATTGACATCTGAGAAATACTTATTAACATACAGTACGTCTTACAGATGTATTGCATATGAACAAACGACCTAAAAAATATGTCTTCCAAATGTAAACAAACCCTTCATCAGTCAATTAACAAGGACAACTATGTTATGTGAACTTCTGCAGGATGGACTTCAAAGATATTAGTCATTAACCTTACAGTTCATACAAAATCTATGTTTAATAATTATACACCATGACTTGCACTATACATAAGTAATATTGGCATTATATTCATGATGTTAGCCAGAAGTGAACTGGCCCCCACAGTGAGCCTGGTTTCTCCCAAGGTTATTATTCTCCCATTAACCAACATCTTATGGAGTTTTCTGTTCCTTGCCACAGTCGCCTTCGGCTTGCTCACTGGAGTAATAAGTACAATTAATATTTAATTATTTATTTTTAAACACAATTAAAAAAATTATTTTATCTAATTACACAATGTTGACTCATCGACATTATAGACATTACAGTTTTATCTTCTATTAGTTCCTGATTTTCTGTAAAGCTGCTTTGAAACAATGTGTGTTGTGAAAGGTGCTATACAAATAAAATTGACTTGACTTGACACATCAAATAGACATCAGGTAGGGGTGTATCACCTATATTAAAGGTCAGGATGTTAATTTTGTTGTTTATTAGCTAATGTTGGGTGTTTTGTGGAGATGGAATTGTTAGCTTTATATTTTTAGCTTAGCTTAATTAGTTTGTTAGCATACACCCCATGTAATTCAATCTAGACCTACTTAAAGCCAGGAAAAGTGAGTCAGGTAGTTTTTTGAGGGCAACCTATCTCACTCAATGCGAAAAGTACGACACCTCTTACATGATTAGTAGTAGACAACACATGTTCATGGTCTCATGTTCAAGCGCAAGTGTTAAAGTGTTCTTTCTGTTTTTTTTTTTTTTTTTTTTACAATGCATTGCAGTGACTTACCGTTTCTTGCGATTAGACTCTCTGGTGTTTGGGGTAGGGATGTGCATACAGTACAATCTAGACAAACCAGACAATACATCTACCAATACAACTACCATTTGTCATAATTGACTAGTCAGTCAGTTGTTTGAAAGACTAGTCGAGTAGTTGATGTTAAGGAAAATAATGTATAATTAGGCCCTGTCATGGTCAGTGACCCCAATCAGATGCGTTTCAGAGGAAAACGCAGATGCTAAGTGCAACACTTCAATATGTTATCTAAAGGATATTCAACAAATAAAAAGGCTAAATAACTATAAAATCTTTTTGCACAAAACTATCAGAGGTTGAAAATTAAGAAATAAGAAAGGCCCCAATAAAGAACAACACAAAACCGCTCATGCGCATCCAAGTTGACTCTCTCAATTAATTTAAGAATTGAGTCTCGTATTAAAACCACCACAACTAAAAATATTAATGTTAGTAGTCAACCATACTAATCGACTAGTCGGTTGTTGGACAACTAGTCAATTAGTCAACCACCGTAGCACATCCCTAGTTTGGGGTTCGATAATGTTCCCAAAGAATGGGTAAACTTGCCACATTTAAAAGTAAAATGGAGAAATTTCTCAGTACAGAGCACCTTTTAAAACCATCCCTAGTTGTTATGCATAACTGGCTGATCTCACTGGCTACTTGGCTCTCTTCACTTCTTACACGTTAGATTAATTTTCATGGAGGGAAATTCCAAAATGGAGAATGCATGATATAAGTAAAAAGATTGTATTAGTAAAACATAAAAAATACTAAAATATAAAAAATACATCCTAGTTACTTTTGTAACCTCCGGGAATGAGAAGTTGTGTCGATGTAGTAACACTAGTGGTCACCCTTGAGAGCCCCTAACACCAATGATCATTGAGAAATGGGCAATGGGAATTGACGAGTGGGATTTGCATGCCACTCCCCCAGACATCCGGGTATGAAAGGAGCTGGCTCGTAACCAGGTTATGTTTAGAATTGAGGAGCTGGGTAGTCCAGTGTTGTGGCAGGAGGGACTCAACGTCTCGTTCCATCCATCAATGAACGGAGGTTACGAAAGTAACCAGGATGTTCCCTATTTGTCACTCTCTCAACATTGTGTCGATGTAGTGACACTAGGGGTCCCTATACGAAAAGCCAACTAGCTGAACAGTGTTACATGAACTGGAGATGCGAGACGGGCAAACTGTTGCGTGCCTCGTAGCCAGCACACCCGGCCGTCACTGTTTGGAGAAAGCGCTCCCTTTTATCAGCTCTGTGTCACCTGCGACTGGGGGACCACAGGTGGGAGCCCAGTCGAGTCCTCGGCTTGAACCAGCCCGCTCTCTGATGCTGCTATCGAGAGTTTATCCACTTCACGAGCCCCGAATGAGACCGCAAACTCGCACTGAGTCAAGCCGGTGGCCTCATCCCAGAACTCGATGGGGGCAATCGAGCGTATTGGGGAATGGGAGGTCCGTGGGGGATGCCCGGCAGAGCGGCTCCCATTGGAGTCCCCAAATTGACCACAGTGCTAATCGATGTGGCCTCAAACCAGCGCGGGGTGCCGTCATTGTCATGTTCTCGCAGTGAGGACATGACCTGTCCATGAACACCGTCTCCGCGTGGGTGGCCCAAGCACGTGAGACAGCGATCATGGCTTTCGGAAGTGGAGAGGTAACGACCGCAACCAGGAAATACACATAAATGGAAAGGCATCTTTAAAAAGTGTCAGTGCCTTCACAGTTCCTCTTTTTAGTAGTTTTAGTTTTTTAATATACTCTTTTATTAGGAACAATATACTCTTTTAGCTGCTGAAGTGCCCAGGGGCATTCTCTGCACTCCACTGTTGCACGAGGGGAGAAACCGCTGTAATGTGCCATAAATCCAACAGCTTGTAGAGAGGTGAATGACACACAACCTCAAGCCTGCTCCTTTTATGTGGCATGCAATTCCCATTGGCCTTTTCTCAAAAATGAGAGGTGTTTGGGGCTCCTAAGTGCGACCTCTAGTGTCACTAAATCGACACAACGTTGAGTGAGTGACAGATAGGGAACTATAGAAATTAATTTTTAATTTTATTTAATTAAATTAGACTTAAATTTACATTCTAAATGTAATTTGCGTCATAGCAGATTTACTTTAAAGGTACTTGGACATTTCAATCTCTAATAACTTTTAATCTGAAATCAATTCATTTAGCATTTAGACCATTGGGGAGGGGTTAACTTGAAAAAATCAGTATCCATGAGTCTTTTTTTTGATAATGGCAATATTTGTCTGCACATACTTGTCTGCAGGTTAACCACGTGGCCTGAGTGTGACCCAGAGAAGATCCTTCTAAGGTATGAAGAACCTTCAAAAGGAGAGTCTGCTCACATTACTTTATCTGCCCTTCACTCCAGGCTCACTGATACTATCAGTGTCCTGAAAGCCCTGCTCTATGCTGCAGATCAAAGACCCTCTTTTCAAAACTCGCCATGCTGATTACGGTTAATTCGTTGCTATAAGTGGTATTTAGACCCCATTATCATCACCAAAAGGAAAGCTTGTTGTGCATGAAGTAAGGCATGGAGAGAAATATAGATGAAGAGAAAGGCAAAGCAAGAGAGCAAAAGAAAGCAGGATAGCCTGTATCTTTCATCCTTACCCGCTTTTATAAGAATGGCAGCATCCATAGCCTGTCTCACTCTCTGGGTGTCTAACTAGACAAGGCTTTGAAAACCGATATTTGAGACTATGCTGCACCTGCCGATCTGACATGTTGTTGCAAGTCAAGTACTCATCACTACCATAAATATTAACACAGATAAACATAAAGCTAAATATCAGGCCATGCTCTGTTAACCTAATGTGATTAAGAATGATTGGGCTCTTGCTTCACCGCACAGCAAGGATCAAAGAGCATGCAACGCCTTTAAGAGCTCCAGCCTCCAGGTGGAACCCATTTCTTATTTCCCTCTACATCTAATTAATGTATCTTATGCATGTAAGCATCACTGTTCACTCCCATGGCTATCTGAGAATGTGGAGCCCTACCACATAGAACGAGTAGAAAGTGTTTGCAAGACATGTATTAAAACATGGGCTACAATGTATGGCTCTGGTTGAATAGGCCTGCATAGAGAACTTGTATTGATAATTTGACCAATCATATTTGTGATCTGTGTATATGACATAGTGCCAAAAGGAAGAAATTAGGAATTTATATTAAGTCTGTCCAAATGTTTGGTGTAGTGATATAATCAGAAGTATCTGCTTTTGAAGGGTTTTTAAATGTATTAAATGTGCATGTTAATTGCCATTTATTATATAATAGTATTGTACTTTATTATCTACATTATTTTGTATAAGGCATATAAGCCTTGTATCTTAACTTCCTACATTATTCAAGTCACTGCTGGACCATTTGCAGTTCCAAGCGGTTCATTTAGTTTTGAGTCACTAAAAGAAGTATCACCATGAGGACTGGAGGCTGTGTAAATAAATGTTCACATCCCATTCAAAAACACTCCAAACAAAATATTTGTTATTGTTTACTATCACATTTATACAGGCCTAATCTCAACATATTAACAATTTCATGAGCTAAATGAGCAAGCATATCTATGTATCTTTCCATCAGCATAGCAGCTTTCATGAATAATAAACAACAACTGTCTTACCAAATTCTGCTAAATCTTGACAGCCAAGGAGACATCGGATTTCAAAATGTATAGTGAAAAGATACACTCACCTAAAGGATTATTAGGAACACCATACTAATACTGTGTTTGACCCCTTTCACCTTCAGAACTGCCATAATTCTACGTGGCATTGATTTAACAAGGTGCTGAAAGCATTCTTTGGAAATGTTGGCCCATATTTATAGGATAGCATCTTGCAGTTGATGGAGATTTGTGGGATGCACATCCAGGGCACGAAGCTCCCGTTCCACCACATCCCAAAGATGCTCTATTGGGTTGAGATCTGGTGACTGTGGGGGCCATTTTAGTACAGTGAACTCATTGTCATGTACAAGAAACCAATTTTAAATGATTCGAGCTTTGTGACATGGTGCATTATCCTGCTGGAAGTAGCCATCAGAGGATGGGTACATGGTGGCCATAAAGGGATGGACATGGTCAGAAACAATGCTCAGGTAGGCCGTGGCATTTAAACGATGCCCAATTGGCACTAAGGGGCCTAAAGTGTGCCAAGAAAACATCCCCCACACCATTACACAGTGGTAACAAGGCATGATGGATCCATGTTCTCATTCTGTTTACGCCAAATTCTGACTCTACCATCTGAATGTCTCAACAGAAATCGAGACTCATCAGACCAGGCAACATTTTTCCAGTCTTCAACTGTCCAATTTTGGTGAGCTCTTGCAAATTGTAGCCTCTTTTTCCTATTTGTAGTGGAGATGAGTGGTACCCGGTGAGGTCTTCTGCTGTTGTAGTCCATCCGCCTCAAGGTTGTGCGTGTTGTGGCTTCACAAATGCTTTGCTCCATACCTCGGTTGTAATGAGTGGTTATTTCAGGCAAAGTTGCTCTTCTATCAGCTTGAATCAGTCGGCCCATTCTCCTCTGACCTCTAGCATCAACAAGGCAATTTCGCCCACAGGACTGCCGCATACTGGATGTTTTTCCCTTTTCACACCATTCTTTGTAAACCCTAGAAATGGTTGTGCGTGAAAATCCCAGTAACTGAGCAGATTGTGAAATACTCAGACCGGCCCGTCTGGCACCAACAACCATGCCACACTCAAAATTGCTTAAATCAAACTGAATGTCAGAATGGGAAAGAAAGGTGGAGTTCAGGAGATTGTCTTGACCAGGACCACACCCCTAAATGCATTGAAGCAACTGCCAAGTGATTGGTTGGTTAGATAATTGCATTAATGAGAAATTGAACAGGTGTTCCTAATAATCCTTTAGGTGAGTGTATATATTTTGGTCTGTTCTCACTCTAAATGTATTGGCTCTCTTCAGAAGACATTAAATAAACAACTGAAGTCTTATTGATTACGTTTATGCTGACTTATGTCTTTTTTTAGAACCTGAAAATTTGGTCACCAATCACTTGTATTGTATTGAAAAACAGACAATAACATTTCCATTAAAATATCTTCATTTGTGTTCTGCAGAAGAAAGTCAAATGAGTTTGAGATGGCATAAGGGTGAGTAAATGATGAGAGCATAAGCATTTTTATAAACTATTCCATTGGGGGTTTAAATTAAACACACAAGTCCTTATTTTTCATAAATATCGTCTCGGGTTACTTAACTGTAACCCCTGTTCCCTGATAAAAGCGGAACGAGATGCTGCGCTAATTTAACACTTTGGGAACAACTTTAGGTGTGACCAGCTGTGAATATGTGTGTAACACTTCAATGAAATTGACCAGAATTTATAACCTCTGCTGGTGACATCATTGGATGCACCTGTAGTAGGGCTTTAAATAGATGCATCACAGGTGCATCGTCAGGTATTTTGTCTGAAGAGCAGTCCTGGGGCATCCCAGTGCGGCAATGAAGTGCAGCATCTAGTTCCGCTTTTATCAGGGAACAGGGGTTACAGTTAAGTAACCCGAGACGTTCCCTGTCAAAAAGCTACAATTTGATGCTGCGCTGATTTAGTGCTTTGGGAACGAGAATACCCACGCCGCCGCACTGTGGATGTCCGGAACCTTACAGTTGTGTAGTTGTGCACACAAGAGCGCGAGCAGTCTCAGACATGACCTTATGATGTTGACTCAAGGACATAAGAGCCTGGAGTGGCATGAACATCCAAACTATAAAATATTATGAATATGTGCGGAGAGGACCAGCCTGCCGCATCACAAACATGCTGCAGAGGGACACCTCTAGCCAAGGATTTAGAGGAGGCGACCCATCTGGTAGAGTGAGCCCTGATACCTACTGGCGAAGCTTGACCATGCGCCTCTTAGGCCAGGGCAATAGCGTCCCTCACCCAATGTGACATATTCTGCTTGGTGGTGGCCGCCCCCCTGGTGGCCCCCATGGCAAACGAATAGTTGCCCTGACTTACGCCACTGGCTAGTGCGGTGGAAATAAGTCTGAAGTGCACGGACTGGACAAAGTCTGTGAAGTCTTTCCTGCTTCCTGTGTTGTAAATGGCGGGGAGCAGAAGGCTTCGAGAGTGAGTGGATGTACAGTCGAGAAAGGAACCTTAGACAGCTAGTCAGGATGAGGGTGCAAAATTGCTTTAGCCATTAATGGGTCAAAATCTAAGCAGGCTGGCAAGACAGACAGCGCCTGTAGATCCACAATTCTTTTTAGAGAAGTAATTGCCATAGGAAAAACCACCTTGAGAGTCAGAAGTTTATCAGACGCTGACTCTGAAGGTTCGAAGGGGGTCTCAACCAGACCCTCAAGGACTATTTCTAAGTCCCATGAAGGGATCCTGGTCCTAGCAGGAGGTCTCAGTCGCATGGCTCCACGAACGAAGCGAGCGAGCAGAGGATGTCTCCCCAACGTCACCCTGTCAATCAAGGCTCGGCAAGCCGATTGTGCAGCCACGTAAACCCTGAGAGTGGCGGGGCATGTGCCTGCTGACAATTTTTCCTGCAGAAAGTCCAGAACTGAAGCAATCTGGCAGTTAACTGGATCTGCATTATGTGCACTGCACCATCAAAAGGACACCCCATTTATTGGTGTAACTTCTTCTAGTAGAGGGAGCCCTAGCACATAGAATGGTCTCGATAACTTCAGGTGAAAACCCAGAGTCCCTCAGTTGGTAACCTTCAGGGGACAAACATTAAGGTTCCACAGCTCGGGTCGGGGATGAAATATTGTCCACTGCACCTGGGACAGAAGGAATCGTCCTAGGCGAGCCGTCGAGGAGAGACATTATCTCCGAGAACCATACCCTGTTTGGTCAACGCGGCACTATCAGTAAGAGGCAAGACCCTTGCTGTTGAACTCTGGCAAAGACTCCCGGAGCAGAGAAACCATGCCATGTATGTGCCATTGCGTCCAGACCCAGGGGGGCTGAGTGACTGAGAGAATTAGAGGGGACATTGTGCTGTCTGTTGGGAGGCGAAGAGGTCCACTTCCGCTCTGTAAAATGTCACCAAGATTTGTTCCACTACCTCGGGATGGAGTTTCCACTCCCACGTCAGTATTTTCAGTCTGGACAGTAAATCTGCTCCCACATTCAGGCATCCAGGGATATAAACTGCTCTGTTTGACAGGAGCTTGCCCTGGGCCCAAAGCAGAATCTGCCGTGTCAGTCTGTTAAGCTGGCATGAACGTAGACCTCCTTGATGGTTAATATAAGAGACTACTGCTGTGTTGTCCACCCGCACCAGGACATGGCAGCTTCTCAAAAACTGGAGGAGCCAGAAATACCGCCATCAACTCGAGGCAGTTGATGTGCCAATCGAGCTGATGACCCTCCCATTCTTTTTGAGCTGGACGACCACTTAAAGGGGTCATATAATGCCATTTTTGTACAAGTTAATATGAATCTTTAGGGTCTAAATGAAAACTTTGTAATATACTTTTATAAAAAATTCTCATTAGTATTTTAAGAAAACACAAATTTTACCTGCTCAGAAACAGCTCTGTTTTCAGCACGCCGTTTCAGTGCATATGACTTTAAATGATAATGAGCTTTGGTCACCCCGCCCCTCCGTTAGGGTTAGCGATTTGCAAAGATTAATATAAAGGTTAATAAAACGTTACACTTACTTCTTCTGGAGGTGCAGAGGGAATATAAATAGTTGGTACCGAATCTTTTTTCAGCAGCAGCTTCTTAGCAAAACCAGCTTTATACTGACCCTCGTTTATAAAGCAGTCTGGTGAAAAATTATTTGTGCAAACATGAACGCATTGACGTTGCTCGTGGGGAATATTCCCATCGTAAACAAAACTCAGCCACTGCGTCTTCAGCGGTTCAGATTTAGGAACATCAAAATGACTGCTGTGTTCGTTATTACACCGAAGAACAGAAAACCACAATCGCTTAGGCGCCATTCTGCTCCAGTGTATCAACAATGATGACGGACTATGATTGACAGCTCGCTCACGAGCAAGGGCGGGTCTGTGTTGAAACACTGCTGTCAATCAACAATCCTGGGAGGGGCTCGATTTGAGGCTCGATTTGAGGCAGGGGAAAATATGTAAGGAGATCAAAACAAAAACACTGGATGGATTTTTATCATAATAGGATGGTTGTGTACAGGCACAGCCAACACACATTTCAGTACAATCAACTTGAAAAAGTGCATGTACCATTTATATGACCCCTTTAAGACCACACCCCAGCCCATCAGGGAGGTATCTGTCGTTAGCAATTTGCGACGGCAAGATGCACCTAGAGTGGGACCCAAAGAGAGGATCCGGGGTCTGAACCACATAGAAAAGGTATGAAGCACATGGCACGTAACCCTTATCTGCCTTAGGGGACTGGCCCTTGGATGAAATCCCCTGGCTTTGAGCCACAACTGAAACGGTCTCATGTGCAGAAGGCCCAAAGGGATCAACGAGGATGCAGATGCCAATAGACCTAGTATTCATTGATACTGATGAACAGTGCAACCTTGGCCTAGCCTGACTTTGCTCAGGGTGTTCTGAATGGACACGATTCGAGTGGGAGACAATTGTGCCCGCATCATGATCAAATTCAATGCCCAGATAGGTAATTTCCTGAGTGGGAGAGAGAACACTCTTTTTGACGTTGCGTCTCAGACCCAGAGAAACAAGATGAGCTAAGACCTATCCCTGTGCAGAACTGCCAGTTCTTGTGACTGTGCTAGTATCAGCCAGAAGTCTCTGTAATTCAGAATGTGGATGCCCCGGAGTCAAAAATGAGCCAGTGGTGCATACATGCATTTCTTGAATGTGTGGGGTGATAGGGCTAGGCCGAATGGAAGAACCTGATATTGGAAAGCATCGCCCCCCGAAAGGAACCTCAGGAACTTCTTGTGTTGTGGCAGAATTTCTATATGAAAATATGCATCCATGAGATCGATCGTGACCAACCAATCATGATGTTGGATTTGAGACAAGACCGTCTTGACAGTTAGCATCTTGAATACCCTGATTGATGGTCTATTTAGTGATGATGCCAAGCCAGGCGAGATATAACCCACAAGTTTCTCTTCTACTGAATATGTCGACGTCAAGGGCATGAAGACACAGGAAGTATAAGACTTCCTCCATGAATGAGAGAGCTCGTCATGGAGGTCATCAAAGAAAGGAAGGGACTGATATAGCGTTAGTCCCTTTTTTTTTTTGGCCACCAGACAGAAATCTGTCTTCTACTCAAGTAATTCCTCAGCTGCTTTATTATTGTGCATGGAATGTTCCGTGGTTCAGCGTCCCCCTCATGAACCGAAGAGGCGCCGAAGCGCGCTTCAGGCTTAGGAGAAGGATCAGCTGGATCTGGGGAGAGAGCGAGTGATAGGGACGGAACCGTCTCTCACTCCTCAGCCAGATCTATGCGAGAGCCCCACGATGAAAGAGTGGGCACTGGCTCTTGGAAGTAAGCAAGACGAGTGTGAAGCATTTTGTTCCGAGATCGCAATGCTCGCACCCACCCTAGCCCAATGCAAGTGCAGAATGCTCTTCCCCCAAACACACAAAAAAAAACTGGTGTGTGTCTGTTTCAGCCATAGAGCATAAACATGGGAACACACACTGCTTGCTTTGTTTATCAGTCTTTTTTTTCTTCATCTTTTTTTTTAAGAAAAGAGAAAGGTTTCTGCGAACTGCCTAACAATTCTAACTCCTATCAGAGGAAAGTAGAAAGTTCTGACAGTCAAGAAGCACAACACACATAGAATGATCTGAAGACAAAAGATCTGACAATACACCTGTGACACATCTATTTATAGCCTTGCTACAGGTGCATCCAATGATGTCACCAGCAGAGGCTATAAATTCTGGTCAATTTCATTGACGTGTTGCAAACATATTCACAGCTGGTCACAACTAAAGTTGTTCCCAAAGCGCTAAATTAGCACAGCATCAAAGTGTAGCTTTTTGACTGGGAATTTTTTAATATGTTTCTATCATCTTGTGGAGGTGAGGGTGTGGTCGATTGCCCGTATGGGGAGAGAGAAAGGGGTAAGAACATCCGTGAGATGAATTGTGACTAATAACTGTTTCTATCTACACAGTGAGAGTCAGGGGAGATAATAGATCGCCAGTCCAAAGAAAGAGAAGAGTAACACTCTATTTGAGTGTAATTATGATCAGAGACTTTTTACAATTATTGCTGAAAAGCTGGACCTTGTTTCAGATTATGCTGAAAAGCAGTCTTTTGTTTGAAATATGCTGGAAAGTGATTTCTGTTTTATTTTAATAAAAGCTGACTCACCTGGAATGGAGAAACCTTCTCTCGCTTCCTTCTTTATCCCAGGATTCCGCATCAGTGTAACAAAGGTTTGTTGTTGGACCGATAAAGCAGGAAGCGGTAGCCGGTTTCAACGTTCCAAGTGAGTCAGCTTTTATTATATATATTTTGTATACACAGTATATAGATACAATAAAAATAAAAGCATCAAATTAGGCTACTTATCTACAATATTCAGTTTCAGTTCTCACAGTGTTAGCTCACTTTTTTGCCCTGATACCTTGTACCAATGTTGATTTAATGTCACATTATATTGACAACTAACAATGTCAACACAGACTAAACCAGGTTTTGCCTGGAGGCTGATTACTCATGGATTTTTGATGAAGTCCATCCAACAGGCTTATATATTGCTCCCTCATACCCCGACTACCTGCACCAGTCGCAACATGTTGCAATCTGAGGGAAGTTGGTTGGAAATTCCTTTTGGCACATCTCCATGGGGCTATCAGATGAGACACAAATGAAATAAGCCAAGACACAGGAGACAACACTAGAGTATTGGACTCAGATCCACTTCCTCCTCATGTTAATCAGCAAGTAACACAATCCTTTCCACATTCAGTGAGTGTAATTGTGTTGTTTACTTATGTGTTTTTGAAGAAAAGAAGAGGTAGGGAACACTGAGAAGAATAACAAAATCCAGTATCCAATAATTATGCTTTTTGAGTGCCTAACATGTTGTCCACCCCCTACACATGGAAATAACTAACCGGGCTGTAATTGCATGCCACCTTAACTTATACAGTTTCAAAGATAGCGTATGGGAAACCAAATCCAAACACCATTAATAATGATCGCCAACTAAGCATCACATCTACAGAGGTTAGTGGCCAAATAGTTAACAGTTCATCGCTGGCTTGGAATGTAAGCATTTTAGACAGCTTGGAGGACATTCTACTTATTCCAGTCGAGTGAGCTTTAGCTTTGTTGAGGTGATTGAGGCTGTGCTCTTTGGTTCTGTCTGCAACTATTCTTCCCAAAATACACATGACAAGTAGAAAGAGAGGGAAAGACAGCTTCCACAATCTTGCCACCTGCTATTTTGTTTGTTTGTTTGTCTTTTGTCCCTTTAAGAATTCTGCTTTGAATCAAATTAAATAAAAAATAAGTTACCTGCACAGATTTTTATGTTAGCAGATTACAAAAAATGAGACACACAGGAGCAAAAATTACATTGGTGAGGCTTTCAGATCACTTTCAAATCCACCATAACTAGTGCAGAAACTCCAACTTAACATGCATGATCTCCCTGCAAAGCCTCCTTATGTAATCAAATATGACATGGTGCAGAATTGTCTGACTCCACAAATTTTTTACCAGCATGATATTAGAATGTTCAAACGGACATCTTGTGTGCTTGAATGAATGCAAGGAAATCTGACCCTTTGTTCAAAGGAGTTAACATGGTTAATATACTGTAATACGCATGCTTACTTTTAATTAGTGGCCAAGAAAGAGTGCAGATTGTTAAAGTCCCTGTGAAGTGCCTTGACGAGCACAGTTCGATTTGGTGTTTTGACGTATTTCCTACTGAAACATAAATTGGGGGTGAGACATGTTGAACAACTTGTCCCTTTTTATTAAAAAGCTAAAAGGCTTTATTTTACAGCCACACACATACTCCTTTCCACCACGCTGATCATGTCAGAGCTGCTTACCTGGGAAAATTGAGAAAAGATCTCAAATCTGGCCAGCTTTTCCAAAGGCTTGAGTACTGAACAATGATCTAACTGACAACATTAATCCATATCCAGCCCACAAATGCATACAGCACATCGTGGTCTTTGCTTGAGGCGAGACTGGAGCGTTTTTGCAAGTGCAATGCACATGATTGAAAAACAAGTGAGTAAAAGATCAAATATCCACGTTTTGAATAACAATGCACTATGCATAAAGAATGATTAACCATTACTCGAGCTGTACATCCCAAGAAACCTCCGGCTGCACAAACAATATACATAAACTCCTGCAGCTTTCCTTGTATCTAGCTCCCAGGTTGGTTCATACCATTCAGAAGTGATCATCCCTATGCCCATTTCACCTTCAAAGACAATTACCCTCCACTGTGAGCACTTCAGATGGCTGAAAGGTGATAACGGACAATCTGAGCTCACTTTTTAAATTATTCTCATTGGAAATTATGTTTGGAACAACACTACAGCATGGCACTGCAAAGGCATGATCATCGCCATTTAGAACACAGCCAGACGTGCTGAACAGGTGTGTGTGTGGGGTTCTCATTCTAGAAAGCATTTGATTGGAACTCAATGTGAAGTCATGGATGCTCCTAGGTCTTAGCCGGAGAGACTGCAGATTTTAAATGCTTAATGTGTTCTGAAACCAATTTTTTTTCAACATTTAAATGTACACTAGACTAGAGATGACTTTAAAGCTAATAGATATGGACTAAAAACAGGAAAATTTACATTAGATTTGATGGAGTGTTTAAAGATGAAGTGTGTAATTGAAGGTAACTGCAAATATTATAACTGTTTTCAAACAGATTTCAGAAAACTCCTCCTATCTTCCATTGGATGGGTCATATATAAATATATATTAGGAGGAGGGTGGGGCCGGGACCTGACGTGACCACGCACTGCAGCTGTGTGTGGATCTCTCCTGAACTGCTATATCTGGCTGCATTTATCCCTCAGCTGATTAGCCTGATTGGGGGCCGGCCCGACCCTACACTCCTCCTCATCACATATATATATATATATATATATATATATATACACACTGGTGGCCAAAAGTTTGGAATAATGTACAGATTTTGCCATTTTGAAAGATTTTTACCAATTTACCAATTACCAAAGTGGCATTCAACTGGCCACAAAGTATAGTCAGGACATTACTGATGTAAAAAAAACAGCAGCATCACTATTTGAAAAAAGTATTTTTTATCAAATCTAGACAAGCCCCATTTCCAGCAGCCTTCACTCCAACACCTTATCCTTGAGTATTCATGCTAAATATCTAATTTGGTATTAGAAAATCACTTGCTGTTATATCAAACACATTTGAAAGCTATTTGGTTTGTTAAATGAAGCTTAACATTGTCTTTGTGTTTGTTTTTGAGTTGCCACAGTATGCAATAGACTGGTATGTCTTAAGGTCAAACATGGCAAAAAAGAAACAGCTTTCTCTAGAAGCTCGTCATTCAATCATTGTTGTGAGGAATGAAGGCTATACAATGCTAGAAATGCCTAAAAACTGAAGATTTCATACAAAGATGTACACTACTGTCTTCATAGACAAAGGACAACTGGCTCTAACAAGGACAGGAAGAGATGTGGAAGGCCAGATGTACAACTAAACAAGAGGGTAAGTACATCAGAGTCTCTAGTTTGAGAAATAGATGCCTCACATGTCCTCAACTGACAGCTTCATTGAATTCAACCCTCTCAAAATCAGTTTCATATACAACAGTAAAGAGAAAACTCAGGGGTGCCTTACGGGAAGAATTGCAAAGAAAAAGACACTTTTGAAACAGAAATCAAAAAGAAAAGGTTAGAGTGCGCAAATAGACACAGACATTGGACAACAGTTAATAGGAAAAGAGTGTTATGGATCTTAACCCCATTGAGCATTTGTGGGATCAATTAGACTGTAAGGTGTGTTAGAAGACAGGACAAGACAGCCACATCTATGGCAAGTGCTACAGGAAGTGTGGGGTAAAATGTAACCCGAGTATCTGGAAAACTGAGGATTTTTAGATGAGAAGTAGTTCTGAATATTTTTTTTTTAATTGTAATAGTAAATTTTCACATTATTAATGTCCTGACTATACATTTTACATAGAATAAAAGCATTAATTTATTTCCATAAGAATGAAATCTGTACATTATTCCAAATTTTGGCCACCTGTGTATGTATATATATATATATGTATATATATATATATATATATATATATATATATATATATATATATACACATACAGTGTTGGGAAGGTTACTTTTTAAAAGTATTCCGCTACAGATTACAGAATACATGCTGTAAAATGTAATTTGTATCGTATTCCATTAGATTACTTGAAGTCAGTAACTTAATCTAAATACTTTAGATTACTTCTTCAGTACTGGTAAATTTGTCACTTGTTTTGACCATAAACGAGTAAATAAAATAAGAAAATTTAATATCAAAAGTCTTACTAGAGAAAACGTGATGCTCCAACATGCATTTTAGCTTTCTACATGATGTTAAAGGCTACATTGGTTAGCATTTCTTGTAAAAATACCCTAACCTCATAAAAAACCTTGACAAGGCATGTAATACACTACATAAAGTGTATTTATTGGATTTATGTTTCATCTGTCAAAACGTTTCTAGCTGTTTTGTTGGTGAGCTCTAGAAACATTGTGTAGCTCCTCAATTAAGTCCCAAGGGAAAATTCCTCGATGTCATATCCACCTTTTCACTCAGAATGTGTTTCACTGCGGTTGGAAAGCTCCTCAGTTTGCATCTTTTATATGAAGAAATGTTTTCCAACTGAATAGTCTAAACAATAAACAAAAAAAAATGACAATAAAATGCAAAGTAATCTCTTCAGTGTATATATATATATATATATATATATATATAGTATGTATCTGTTTTCAGCATTAGCTCATGAAACTGAGGTTCTGAATCAATCAGAATCAGACACTGAACTTCTGGCCTGCACGTTGTATCAGCACCCATAGTGTGAGCAGGATCTGGCCCTTGGCCTGCCCTGGGTTATGGTTTCTTTTTCTTTTCTCTTATCTTGCCCCCTGGTGCCATTACTGTATTTAAATTTAGACCATAGGGCACATGTGAACCAGCTGACTGGGGCGCTAATCTCTGGACCTTGAAGTGCTTCTCTTTACTTTTTTCTTTTTGTGAACATATATATGAGAGATCGATTACACATGGCTGAGTGGTTGTGTGACAAAAGCCCTGCAGTGAACTTCACCTATGGATCGACAGGGCAGCTGCAAAGTTATGGTGACTGAGCTGTATTGCGCTGCCTTATATCTATGATTTGAATCAATCTGCCCTCAAAGAGAGGTTCACCATATCTGCAGCGGGGTCCAGTGACATGGGCGACAGGTGGAGAATGTGCTGTGGGGGGGTTGGGGGTTGAGAGACACAGAGGAAAGTCTTAATTTCCACATCTAACTCAATATCCTGCTAACAGGTGGTCTAAGCTTTATTTGGAGAAGAAGAACAATGGAAACTTATTTGTTATTTATTTATTATGATTATTCTGTGATATTTATTTTGCTAACAGTGTCAGTGACTCTCGCCTCTATTCTAGCCCGTACATGTCCAAATACTCCCTATCTTGACTTCGTCCAAAGGTTAGTGATGTGAAGCATCTGTTTTCCTCCACTCAAAGGTTTGACTGCAGGTTTTTTCTGACTGTCATGTTTGACACAACATTTGACTGTGTGCGACAGAGAGATGTGTTTTGATGAAATGTGAAACATGAAAAGAGACTTGAAATTGATACTTACATAATTTTCATACCCTGAACAATTTTTTTTTTAAATGCTTACATGTGAAACAAAACGCTGATAACTATCAAAAAAATTATATAATTTTATAAAAACTCTGAAATGAGATCTGAAACTATTTTGTTTTTCATTAAGTAAACAAACCATAATGTATTAATTTCATATCAAATCATATAGAAACCCTATAAAAACATAAACAGAAATGTTGAGCGAAATCAGTGATCAGAAAATCGACGTATGCCGTTCATCATAATTTCCTTAACCTCATGTTGTTCCAAACCTGTATGACTATTTTTCTTCTGTGGAACACCAAAGGAGATGTTAGGCAGAATGTTAGCCTCAGTCATTATTCACTCTCAAATGCAATGAAAGTAAATGGTGACCAGTGTTGGGTAGGTTACTTAAAAATAGTAATCCACTACAAATGACTAATTATTTTGCAAAAATTGTTATCAGATTATTTTAACCATTACTTCATTGAAAACGTAATCCCATTACTAATTACTTCAATTTGAATTTACTTTCTAAAATAATTTTCCACTCAAACAAATAAGCGAAATAATGTCTAAATAATCTTGTTCACTGTTACACGAAAGTCATACACTCAGCACCTCACATTTCTCCTTTACAATGACTCGTTACGGTGTCATAATTCACGTGTTCTACATCAATTATATATTAGAAACAAGGGCGTAGATTTGGTTTGAACATTGGGTGGGGGTTGGGGGGGGGGGCATTTACATGTTTCCATTGATCATGGTATAAATAATGGGGGGTTGTACTTGCTTGTTTTGATTATTGGCGGGTCTATACCCCTGATTAGACATAAGCGTAACACTATAATGTATCATTAAAAAAGATATTGAAGGTTGTAATCTGATTACAATCATTTAAAATGTAATGCATTACACTAAACAAGTAATTAGATTACAGAAGCTAATTGATTTGTAATTGGATTACACACCCAACACTGATGGTGACTGAGATGAACTTTCTGTCTAACATCCTGTTTTGAGTTCCATGGAAGAAAGAAAGTCATCCGGGAACAACGTGAAGGTGATAGAATAATGACATAATTTTATTTTTTATTAAACAGTTTACAACTTTTCCCAAATAGACGAGCACAGTTTAAGGTGTTTACATAATTGCAAATTACTTTGTGGCATATTAAGCATAATCACTGTAAGATGAAAAACACTCATTTATTGGCATAACATGTTTACGCAAAATCTGCGAGTTTCTATCATATCCTTATGTTCCATTTCATTGACTCTGTTACTGACATTATAATAAATGTATTGTCTAATTCAAGTCATCCCTTTCTGCTTAAAAGATAAATACATAAGTGGTGGACAGGACCATTCCACTGACACAGAACTCCCAGAATAAACGTGTACAATATTACTCCATCCATCAGCGGTCCCTGTCTGCAAAGCGCTTTGGCACTCAGAGTTTAATCCATTAAAGTGCACCCTTTCTCTCACCGGCCTGACATTGAGAGGCTGAATCCAACTTTGTGCTGACATCTCGCACAGAGATCACCTTTTTATTCAACCAGCGCTGCCATCTCTGCCTCTTTCAATAATATCCTGACTCTTGGGTCACAGAATCAGGGCTCCTAGTCCCGTTGCAGAGATTTGCTTGGTGAAAAGATACGATGAGGGCAGCTCTACCTGTTGACAGGAGAACACTGAGCTGTCTAAACAACCATCCCTAGTAATGACATTAATGAAGGACCTCCCATAACTGCACATGTTAAAGCAGGAGTGGTATTCATAATAAACATGTCTACAGGGGTTCAGTGAGTCGGGCAGGTGACATTTCTGAGCAGTTTAGTTTGCATGCTAGTTTGCTTGACAGCTTGTAATAAGACAATGTTGGGTGTGCTGACATATAGAAAATTCTGCAGAAATATTATGTATTTAGATAGTGATTGGGCGTCGTGCAAATTCCAACAGCATTATCTATGAATCTTTAGGCTGATGTTTAAGGCTGTTAACATGGCATCATATTTAATTATGTAATCCCAGTTTTCTTCCAAGCTATGCAAAGACATGTGTTAACTACTCCAACTACATGAAGCAAACTACATGATTGTTGTTGTTGTGTTTTTATAAGTTTGTAAATGTATGTGATTTATTCTAGGTCATAATTGCAACCGGTGGGAAACCTCAGAGTCAAATTTTGCTCAGTTATTAATAAGACCCAATAGTATAGTGCGTACTGAAAAGTAACACAATTATTTATTTATTTATTTATTTTTATTATTATTTTTACTAATATGAAATTGTGGGGGGAAAAGTCAATAATAATTGCATATTTCTTTTTCATTTTACTTTGTTTCTTTTATTGTAGCAACACTTTGAATTCTACAGTTTTTAAAATTAGGCCCTATATATTCTCATTGGTGACAATTGTGATAACTTACATGTTTTCTTGTCCTGTGAGAATGATTTATATGAGCCACACAAATCTTAATTTTATATCAATAATATACCTTTTAAATATTGTACAATATTTACTAAATATGGTAGTTGCATGTGTTTTACAACAAGTTTTACTTGCGTTCTTTAATGGAACTTTGACACAGACATCGTCTTTCAGAGGGGCACAGTACTGGCCCCATTCACTTCAATTTTCAGTACCTTACTGTAACTTTATTTATTTAAAATTAATTATTTTAATTGTGCTTAACTTGAATTGAACAGTCCTATAAACGGCTCTGGTCATGACAAGCTCTGACACGCTGCATGATGGCACTCTCACTCGTGTGAGTCCAGCTCGGTCCCATTTCTCACTCCTATCCCTTTCTATCAATGTAATGGCAAATCTCAAATCAATTGCTGGAATGTTCTAACTATGGATTAAATATTTTTAAGAGAACATAATTTTGGACTTAAAGAGAATACAAAACAAGTAAACTTCCAAATGAATTTGTTACACATGAAATATATTATATGTAATGGGATCCACATACTGCTTTTGACATTGTCCTCATTCTTAATGTTGTTCAGTTCAGTCTCATGATCTAAAAATATCTTAAAAGTATGTTGTCTTCCATCAGAAAGATGGGAAAGTTAGGGAAATTGTGGAGTGATGAGGTGGAGGAGGGAGTTTATGGATATGGAAAACGGTCAGCTTTTGTGCTAATGGACAAAACTATGTGAGGAAATGTTATCTTTAGGAATGGAGAAAAGCAGACTCCAATAGGCTATTCTTGTTGATACTATTTAACATATAACCTTTTGTCTTAATGTCCTCAGAGAAAAATAAAATAAAGACGACAACTGTTGGTGACTGGAGCCGCCGTAGCAACCTTATGCAGGGTAGAGAATGGAAGGGGGCAGTAGCTGGTGCTTTAAAGTGTCAAAGCCTTTGTAGCTGTGACTAGTTTATGATGCTGAAGTCTAGCATCCCACTCAATGAGATCTTTGTCCTGGACTGAGACCAGGGCAGTGGGAAAACTGCCCACATTTAGTCGGCAGGCCCATTTATCTTGCTGCTAGGCCTTGCTGTCCCCTTTGTACCAAAACTCCTGTGTATTAAAGATCTCCCGGGTTAATGTGCTGGAAAATTGGCTTGCATTTAATAGGAGGAGGCCAGCTAAATGAAAGAAAAACAACTTTGGGAGGGCAGAAAAGGACGAGAAAAAATATCTGAAGGAGTGATCTGAGAGGGCAGGCCCTCAAGACTTGTATCCTGTGACCTCGATAAAAGAGAAGCCTCTATGTCAAACTGGAGACGTTCCTGTAGTCTGGCAGAGTGTGTTTCCATTCATTTATCATCAGAGGCATAAGCAGTGGTTGTTACTGTAGATGTGTTGACCCGGTCACCATGCACAGAGAAATACATTACACATAAATCTGAGGGGAACACCAACGAAGTATGGAAACAAGAAGAAGAAAAAAAAATCATAAACAAAAAAATAAATAAATAAAAATCTAGAAGCAGGATTGTGTTCTACAGACAGATGGAAAGGAGAGACCAGCATAGAGGGATATAGTTGACCCAAAAATTAAAATTCTATAATCACATACTCACCACAATGTTGTTCGAAACCTGAGAGCCTTTCTTCTTCTGTGGAACGCAAAAGACAATTTTAGGCAGAATGACAGATAATAATATACTGCCTAACCTCCTTTTATAGAAGAAAGTACTGTATGTCATACAGGTTAGGACCAACATGAGGGTGAGCAAAATATGACAGAATGTATTACATTTTTTAGCATGAACGATCATTATATTATGGCAAGAACTTTCACTGTCATTCATTCACCATGCCACTCCATCTTTGTCCAACTAATTCTTACAGAAGCTTCCCACAGACATCAACTCGAAAAGTTGGTCAACGACAGAGGTGAAGCAGAGTGTCACCTGCACGATGGCTCATTGTGAAGTCACACTCAAAATGAACTGATCAGTTCAATCAATAAGCTCTGGGTGTCCAGCTCATTGGACATGTTTATGGGTGTGGGGAGGCTAATTAGGAGAGCCTTCCCAGGCTTAGGGAAAAGAGCCCACTCAGCAGCTGGTCAGTACTGGACTCCTGTCCTTAGGTCAATTTTGTGGTAACCCCAGAGAGCCACTAAGAAAGCTACAAGTCCACAGAGGCCGATTGGGTTAATAGCTGTCCTGAAGGACTGAGATTTCCAAGAATGTCTTGATTGAGGCACTGATTGTCAAAACATAAATTTCCCATAATAACATTATATTTTGCACATACTTTAACGAAAACAACAATAAGAAGAATGTATTATTATTATTATTATTATTAGTAGTAGTAGTAGTAGTAGTAGTAGTAGTTATTACCAGTATTAATGTTATTTTTATTCATATTATTATAAAATAGTAATTATTATTATTATAGCTGTTAATAAAATTTCCAGGTGAGATTTATCTTTAACTCCATCAGCACTTTTTCTTTATTTTGAAAGATGTCTTGCTTATATTGTCAGTGAGTTAGCTTTAACATCAAAAGGGATCAGCACTGAAATATATTTTTGTACGTAACAGGACAAGCTTTAAGCACGCACCCCTTGAGGACTACAAGTCAAACATTGGCCATTGACATCCAACAATCTAAACGCTTGCATTTTCCTTCTCTGTGACCCCCCCAGGGTCAAAAAGTTTTGGTCCGAGAAGTCTCTTAACACACAGATGTTACAGTAACATTGCCAGGAAATCAGGGCCAAACAGCACCTCTGACCCTTCTGTCAGCTGATCCAGCATGGCCTCTTTTGAAATGGACTCCCCACTTCTATAAATGATCACATTTTCCCACCATCTTTCCTCCATTCATCCTCCTCATTCGCAGCCATTCGTTTGCAAGAGCCCTGCGGTCACCAAATAGCGATGGCCCAGTGGCTTGTAAATCTGACCCCTTGGCTCCAGAAAGGTCAAAGGACTCACACCAGGGTCAGGGCCTCTTTATTTGTCTCTTCTCACCAAAGGCTCTGAAATGGATGGGGAGCCTGGGGAAAACAAAAGCTTTCAGGAGAGACAAGAAACTGTGCTCTATACATCAGCACAAAAATCATCACTTTCAAAGTGAGGAACCAGGAGCTGGAGGGAACATTAGATCTGTAAAAGTTTCTAAAGGAGACAGGATATAAAAACATAGACAGCATGCGGCAACTAACTAATGACATAATGGGCTGCCTGATCCTTCTCTTCATTGGATCCATCACTGTAGGGTGGAGTTACAGAAGACATAGTAAAGATGGCAGGACATTTTTGCCATTTTATGTGACTGATAAACCTGCATTAATAATACATAATTCATGCCTAAAAAATGTGCCTTGTACCGGAAAGGAATTCAGATGGGTTTTTTCATTTACAGTGAGGATGTGTGGGAGTCCCCACCACATTTGCCATAGCTAGTTTTCTCACCACCAGTGATTTGTGTTATACAGAAGAAAATACCCTGTTCTTAAAGAGGCCATATTATATATTTTTTTTTGATGATTTTAAAGGATTTTACCTTTCCTTTAGTTTTCCATAGCTGTTGGTGCATGTAAAAGGTCTTCAAAGTTACAAAGCATGAAGTTCACTCAAAAGGGAGTTATTCTGTCTCACAGACAACACTGCTCAAGAACTACAAGGAACGGCTGGATTGTATTCCTGCCATTTCTTCCGTAAAGTTTCTACATCACTAAGAAACACATTTGCATAATGCCCGCCTAAGGGCTACTTTGGCCCGCCCTTAAAAAAACTTTGTTATAGCCGAGGCCAGGATGAGTTGAATTAGTGTTGTTGTCATGTCAAGAAGATGCTGTTTTCTTCACTTCGAAAGCAAAACCTCTTTGTTTGGAATTCCAAATGCAGACGAATTGATGTATCAGTGGTTAAAATGTATTTTTACCAATATTCCTCATTAGTACAACCACTACCGATGCCAGATTGTCAAGATGGTTACTCCTGAAAGATGGTGCATTTCCCACTTTGTTGGGACAATCTGGTGCTTCAGGATCACAACCTGTAAGTATGCTTGATTATTTGTGGATTTATCTGCTACCGAGAGTTCAAAAGCAGAGTTTTTACGTTGTACACCCAGTGTACAGCTGCAGGCCTCTGCTTACCTACTAGCTAATGTTATTGTGTTTAAATAGTTTTGCTAATCAGCTGCAGGCCCACTTATAACTAGAATTATGTAGAATTATGCAGATTGTTTGTCATTCTTACTATCATGAATAGTGATCAAGTGTGGAGATGGATTTATTTTTTACAAATGGTAATTTTACATCTGCAATCCACTGTAGTGCTCGGCTAACGTGCTATTTAATGTTATTGTTTTGGTAAGGGTTTACTAAAACCATGTAACAAAATGGTCGATCTCAAGAGTCTTATATAATTATATAATTACAAGCTGTAATGTTATGGCCACTATCGGCAGTCCATGGCTAAATTGCTCACTAACTCTCTAATAGACCCAGTAATGTCCAACCGGGAGTAAGACTCTGTTTTATGTTCATATCTCGGGTGGAAAAAGTTCAGCAAAAGATGACTAACTTAGATACAATACATGTCTTTTACTTGAAGCTTTGTTAGGTTCACAATAATCAACAGTGTACTTTTAAGAAAGCTACAAAATTCTGCTCAAGTCGTGCTTATGAAGGTGGTTCGGGTCGATTAGCTTGTTCTTCCAAACTTTTATTACTGGACACAGGCTAAAGCTGGTACGGCAAAAACTGATGCCACTGTTACCATAGTTACAGTAATGTTTACAGAGCTGCCCAGGAAGAATCAGGAGCTGAAACTCGGTTATGGTAAGGGGAGATACATTTCACACACTCTTTGCTTTTGACCATTCACAACAGACTAGGCCAGCTGACCAGTCAAAGCAGACTGGGCTTTTCGGAAAGGGGGTCTTTGAAGAGACAGGAGTCAAATCAGAGTGTTTGAGCCAGAGGATGAAGAGAGGGAAAAAGAAATGTACAGTATGAGAAAAATAATTCGTTTTTTGAGTATTAAAGTATGTAAACCTACGGTATTCTAGTAGAACCCCCCCCCCCAAAGAATTACGAACCTGTAAATTAGCATAATATGGGCTCTTTAACAGTTTAAGTTTAACAGTGTTACTACAGATGTAATTAATGCAGTTACTTTTCATTTAAGTACAATGCAATGATATGTATGTAAATAATAAATACATTGTATCAAATGCTTAAGTACATAGCAAAGACATAAAATATAAAGTGAGACCATATATGCACTCAATGAGGACTTTATTAGGAACTCTATGATTCTTATAAAGTGCCTGATGTGGTCTTCTGTTGTTGTAGCCCATCTGCCTCAAGGTTTGACGTGTTGTTCATTCTGAAATGCTATTCTCAAATCAAATCAAATCACTTTATTGTCACATGACCATATGCACAAGTGCAACAGTGGGTGAAAGTCTTGTGTGCAGATCCGAGCAACATAGAAGTCATGACAGTGATGAGACATATACCAATTTACAATAAACAACATATTTACACAACACAATTTACATATCTAATGTACACATAATTACACAACACAATAGTAATATACAATGTACAGTAAACAATACACACAATGTAGAATACACATACAATGAAATAAAAATATATACAAAAGTATATAAAATGTATAAAAAAATATACAGTACTGTAATTTCCGGACTATTGAGCACACCTGAATATAAGCCGCACCCACTAAATTTTAAAAAATTATTATTTTGAACATAAATAAGCCGCACATGTCTATAAGCCGCAGGTGCCTACTGGTACATTGAAACAAATGAACTTTACACAGGCTTTAACGAAACACGGCTTGTAACAAAAATAAATAGGCTTTAACGAAACATGGTGTGGCAGTGGGGGCGTGGTCAAGCGCCTGTCCGGGAGAGAAAAGCGGTAAGGGTGCTTACACCTGAGCTAAATTATGTCTAACACCTGTGTCTAATTTCAGTAAGCATGGGGAGAGCGGCATAAAAAGGCAGCAGCCACAGAGCCTCGAGAAAGAGAGTGACACACGTCAGTCTAGTGTTGGCGCATAGAATTCCTCACGCTGCTGTTTCCAACATCTTATCATCGACTCATTAAGACCATGCTCCCGTACAGCAGCTCTATTTCCTTTTCCAACAGCCAGATCAATCGCCTTCAGCTTGAAATCTGCATCATATACATTTCTCCGTGTCTTTGCCATAATGAGGGTGACAAAATGACTACCGTAATCGGAAGGATGGGAAGTTTGAGCGCGCTCGATTTAATCTAAACAGTAAACAAAAAAGTTGTTTGACCTTAACCCGTTCGGCAATTTCATTGGTCTAATGAAAGCTTCACGCCGCCAAAAAACTGAGCACGTCACAGAATGTTTTTTTTTTTTTTAAATAAAATTTGAAAGCGGGAAAAATCCATATATTAGCCGCGTCATTGTTTAAGCCACGAGGTTCAAAGCGTGGGAAAAAAGTTGTGGCTTATAGTCCGGAAATTACGGTAGGTTGTATTGTAAAGAGAATATCATTTATGACAGTCCAGTGTGAGATAATAAGATTAATAAAGTGCAGTACTGATGTATAGTGATCATGAGAGATCAAGTGTTCAGAAGTCTGATTGACTGGAGGAAGAACCTGTCATGTAGTCGGCTGGTGTGGGTCCTGATGGTGCGATACCACCTGCCTGATGGTAGCAGTGAGAGCAGCCCATGGCTCAGGTGGCTGGAGTCTCTGATGATCCTCCAAGCTTTTTTCACACATTGCCTGGTACATATGTCCTGGAGGGAGGGAAGCTCACCTCCAATGATGTGTCTGGCAGTTTGCACCAAACTTTGAAGGGCTTTGCGGTTGTGGGCGGTGCTATTGCCATACCAGGCGGTGATGCAGCCTGTCAGGATGCTCTCTACAGTGCTGGTGTAGAACCATGTAAGGATATGGTGGTTCATTCCAAACTTCCTCAGCCGTCTCAGGAAGAAGAGGCACTGGTGAGCCTTCTTCACAACAGCCTCAGTGTGGACGGACCATGTGACTTCCTCAGTGATGTGGACACCGAGGAACATGAAGCTGCTGACTCTTTCCACCAGTCCTCCATTAATGGTGATGGGGCTGTGTTCTCTGTCTTTCCTCCTGAAGTCCACTACAAGGTCCTTGTCTTACTGACGTTGAGGGAGAGGTTGTGCTCCTGACACCAGCATGTCAGAGTGTGCACCTCCTCTCTGTAGGCTGTTTCATCATTGTCAGTGATCAGACTTACCACCGTCGCATTGTCCGCAAACTTAATGATAGCATTGGAGCTATGTGTTGCCACACAGTCATGTGTGTGTATAGGGAATACAGCAGTGGGCTGAGAACACAGCCCTGCGGGGCACCAGTGTTGAGGGTCAGTGATGAGTAGATGATGCTGCCCATTCCACCTGACAGGAAGTCCAGGATCCAGCTGCAAAACGAGCTGTTTAAGCCCAGAGCCCGGAGTTTCACATCAAGCTTGGAGGGCACTATGGTGTTGAATGCTGAGCTGTAGTCTGCTCAGTGTGTGCATATAGTGTTTTTAAGTTAATGACATAGACCTTTTTAACACTTACTGCAATTTCAGTTCCTAAATTTGTTCTCTAACCCAGACTGACATGACCCTAACCGACCTTCAGTTTTTTATTCCAATATGAATATATCCTAAAGTGAGCTCCTATTCCCCTTTAGTAGTCACATTGTTTACTGAATTCAAGCTTTGCTGGAAAGATGTGGAATTGTTGATTTCTCTGACAGAAAGGCATAATGTGTCTTATTGTTCACTGGTCATGTTCCGCTAAAACAGCAAGAAAGCGCTGGCTTATTCTTAAAAACGAAACACAAAAAAAAAAAAAAAACACACACATATCATCAAACATCCGGAAGAAAGTTTCTTAATGCTGTGTGTTTTTTTCCTCACAACTTGTTTTCTCAGCCATTGCTTTTGACCTCAGTAAAACTATATCAGCAAACTAATAACTGGGCAAACCACAAATCTACTGAGTCCTTATCCCTGGTCTTTTGCTGTAATGTGTTGCAGATTCCAGAGTTTATCGGCTGCAGAGTCGTTTTTAAGCAAATGGCATGTGGTGAGATGTCAGAGTCAGGGGCCCAGTGGGTGAAAGGTTGAATAACTCAAAGGAAAGTTGTAACTGTTCGAGAGGGGAGATGTTTAACAGGTTAAGACTTCTCCAGCTCTCATTGTTTTAAGCCAAAAAAAAAAAACATCTGTGCTGATTCCCATCCCTCTTTCTGTTTCAACATCAAATGTTTAATTGTTCAAGACTTCTCCAAATCATGTGCACTGTTAATCTAAATTAGTCTATTCTGCTCTGTTTTTTGACTTTGTCTTCCATGAGCAATCATCTTTATATAAACCACTCACAAGACCTTTATAATTTAGCTATTATTAATATATAAATAAATATCATATAACATAGTGTTTCTAAAGAGATTTGAAGACTAATGACCATTGCTGCAATCAAATCTTTTATAAATTAATTGTGGAAATATGCAGTCATGTATAATAATTATCTAATAATTTAGGTCAGCTCAGAAAATTTCCATTATACTGCAGCCATTGAAATACTTTGTTGCTTGAAAAATTATGTGGTGTAGTTTAAAGCTTCCCTGAAAAAAAAGTTTGATTGCAGAGGAGAGCAGATCACGGTGTCTGTAGATTTCAAAATGCAAGTGTTTAGAACATATACTTTTCTTCTAAATTAGGCATTGAGGGCAAAGAAATAGGGATAGGGAAAGTGTGTGGAATTACTGGTTGATTTTAACCAGATGATTGCTGGAGTTGGACACCAGAGAGTTTTCATTAGGGGCCCTAATTTACAGGCTTACCTCTACATTCCAGCAGATGGTTAAACTCCCCCAGGTCTTAAAGTTCAACCCAACCCTGAATGTGTGTGACTGAGGAATTTCTCAGAGAAATAAGATGGACATAAAAATCACCAAGCTAGCAATAAAACACATTTGTTTATGCACACAATTTCAGAAAGATGCATCAATCATTAACACAATCAACACAATTCTTCTATTTTTGATGGGTATGGAGATCAGACACACAAAATAGAGAACTGTGTCATTAACACTTACCATCCTTTTCTTTCATTACTTTTATTGTCTTTGGGGGGGCACAAAAATTAAACAGTTAGCTAAGGATACAATTGGTAAATTGACAAATATAGTGCCATATAATAAAACCAGAAAGCACTTATACTGTAAGAATATAACTGGTAAGATTGTAATACACTCTGTAAAATTATAATCTAAAAGGCAAATTATGACTCATTAAAATGATGCAACATTGGCCAACATGATATGCTCCAGACACAGACACCATCCATTTATTTATTTATTTATTTTAAACTTTGTAACGTTTTCAATCTCTAAGGTTAATTTTAAATGCTGGGGTGCCAGACAGATATACTGTCGATTTTTTAAGTAATTGGGTTGTCATTAATTCAGTCAAGTCATTAAAGAAAGAAAAACAAACAACGGATGCATGTATAAAATTCCATCAATATCTCAAGTATCAAATATAAATATGAACCCTTAATATTGGTAAGAAGTTAGCCCTCAGATATCAGTCAACATTGGAAGCATTCGACAAAGACTCAGTAGAAGTTCAGATCTTTCAGTGTATTTACAAGCAAAGTGTCCAAAGTTTTCACACCATCAAATATCAGCAATAAATTTAAATTCATATAGTTTCAACAACACTCACAAAAACATCAGCAGAGCAGTACAAGTCTCAAAATAAATTTCAAATATTCAACACAAACAATGCAATGAAGGGTGAATGAAAAAAATGTCATTTGCAAGCTTAGAGCCTTTTATTCAAGCCTGCCAGACTCCACATTAGTAGTCCGGTCTTCGTTTTCCAGCTTCTAACATTGCGGTGTGTACATTGTAAGAGAGTGCATGATTCCACTCCATAACTCCAGATTGTGATTTCCCGGAACTCTGACTAACACTGTACAAGCTTCATTTTCACAACAACCAGCTGCAGAGAGATTGGATGTTCCTTGTTCGCTGTCCTTAGAATTACTTGGGCAGAACTAACACGCAGACAGAATAAACTTTGTGTCGTGAGAAACAATAAAACACTACTGGAGGAGTCTGCTGAAGGAGCTCAGTGTCACGATCCCTTGTTGTCTGCCCCGTGTTTCTCTAGTCAATTGTCTTGAACTACAATTCCCACAATTCCCGGCCGTCATCACTGCCAGCACTTTGTCATTGTCCTCACCTGATTGTTGTTTTGTCATCATTACCCCTCTGTATTTAAACCCTGGTTGTTTGGTCAGTCATTGTCGATCATAGTTTGTGGATGTCTGGAAGTTGATGTTTTGCCTTGTTTACCCAGTTTGTGTACCCTTTGGATGTTTTTGTGTTTTGGTTTTGTTTTTCCCATTGTGGACATTTCCTTTGTTCCAGTCTTGTTTGTTTTCACTTTGTTCAATAAAAACCCGCACTTAGATCCTCACCCCTCGTCTGCCTCCTCCTGCTAACGTAACACTCAGTCACAACTCTTACGGCCACAATCTTTTTATGCTCTCACGTCATCAAAAATAAAGGTATTGGGGGGTTGGGCAAAGATGTTGGCATCTTTGTTTTTGGTAACCGCATTGAATGAATGACTGTTTTGAGGAATAGGTTAATTATCTTGAAATGTAAAGAATAGGCTGTTTTGTCTGTATGATGCTATTTTTTTTTTTTTTATCTGATTGAGGATGAATAAATCTCACAATAAGATTTGGAACCAAATATGATGAGTGAGGTATAATTGATGAGGATTAATTTATTATGGAATGTAAATGCATCGTCACACTTTCCCCTCCTGGGAAAAGCTGGCCTATAAAGGGAAGCCATATAAGATACTACATACTAGATATTCAAATATGTTTCTCTTTTTTTCAGTGGTCATGTCCTAAAATAAAAAAAAAAACTAGTCATCATCAATCTCCTCATTGAAAATGTCAAGGACATGACAGAGCTGTTGCTGTTCTTTCCCAGAGAGATAACATGGTTTGAGTAAGGAAACGTGTACCACTCATAGGTCTTCTCCTATTTGCTCCATGACAATTTCATAATTGAGAGGACCCACTTGTTGCACCACACCATATGGCCCTTGCCACATAGGAGCAAGTTTTTTCGAGAATGACTTCTCTGACTTTAAATAGGGGTTTGTACGCAACATGACTCTGTTTATTGTCATTTCTTTTCTGTCTTCGGCATGCCGTCTTGAGTTTCTTTTCGACATATTCTTTCATCTGATTTAACTCTGATGTTTTGCTATAACAAGGATCATCAGGGTAGATGTCTCTAGGTTTCAGCAGCACGTCCATAGGCCCTCTGGGCGAACAGTTGAGATTTAGCTCAGCTGGAGTTACTCCAGTGGACTCGTGGAATGAATTGTTTGCGAATCAGAACTCTGGCAGGTGCTTGTCCTACTGTATATGGGTTTTCTCCAAAATAAGAGGCTATCATTGTTTTAAGTGTCCGTTTATACTTTCTGTCAGATTTTTATATGGGTGGTATGCAGTTGTCATTTTCTGGGTGATGCAGATCTCTTGGAACACAGAAGAGACAAATTCCGAACCACGATCCAAGAGGAGATTATTTGAAATGCCACATCTTGTGAGTATCTCCCTGATTAGCACTCGTGATACTGTCTCAGCAGTGGATTTTCTTAATCCAAATATTTCCATCTGGAATAATAGTCTACAAAGACTAATAGATATATATTCCCAGATGAGCTTCTTGGAAATGGTCCCATTAAGTCTACACCCAGCATTTCCCATAGTTGTTGGACTACTGTTTGTTTTGAGTTTTCCAGCCAGCCAGCAACTTTCAGGTTTGTAACATTGTGTAACACAGTACTAAGTTTGTGGGCAAAGGAGGAGGCAGAAACCGGACTAACCATCAAAAGCGAGCCCCTCCTCCCCTCGTGGATGGCGGCCGATCCTCCGCATCCAGGCAGTCGGCAGCATCTCCTCCATCCCCCAGGTGATCCTTTGGGTGAATGTCATTCTCAAGGACTCCATGACAGCGCATCCCTTCTCCTTACTGGGCTTCGACACCAATGTAACACGGTAACTTTGTGAAAGGAGGGAATCGGTTGACAGTCAAACAGTCAAAACAATATTTAATTTTAAACAAAAAGACACACACACTGCAGCTGCATGTGTCTCTCTCTCCCACAAAATGTATCCTTCTCCTCATCTGATTAGCCCAATTGGGGGCCGGGCTTGTGTAGTCACAGCCCGGCCCCGCCCTCCTCCTCATCACAAACTGACATGTCTGAGCATTTTGTATAAACTCCTTAACCTCACGGCTGAGATTAGGCCTGTAAGCCAAGGCTTGTACTCTCTTATAGGCCTTGAACCTTCCAAGTTGGCTTGCTATAGGGTCCACATGAAGGAATTTAAGAAGTTGCTGATGGAGAACACCTGTATATATACTTTATAGAAAGTTTTGTGGGAAGAGTGCATAACTCTGAAGACTTTGTCCTTCAAGATAGTAAATGTAGTTGCTGGGTTGATGACAATTTCACCTGATTCCACTGCCTGCTTAGCTTTCCAGATGAGATGGTTGGAAAATGGCAAATCTTCTCTCTTCTCTTGTTCCTAAGATAGCAGAATAGAAAAGGTAAAGAGTATTATTATAATGAGTATTAGGGTCATCTACAGTAGCTCTGGAAAGGGGTTGAAGTACAACCAGAACTGTGTTGTACTTCCCTTTCAATGTGTCTTGAAGTTGAAGTGCCCATAGAATGAGCTGGGTGTTAGGCTTTTGAGTATTAAATACCCATACCAGGGAAGAATGGTATGTAACTACAATGAAAAGCCTCCCTTCCAGGTAATACCTCAATTTTTCCAATTCCCATACCACTGCCAAGCATTCCTGCTCTGTGGTAGTTTAGTTTATCTCTGATGGGTTTAGTGTGCACCTTTCAAAAGCTAGAACTTCCTCAGTCCCAATTCCTGTTTGTTGTACTAGTACAGCTCCTAAGCCAACATCACTGGCATCTGTATACAGTACACCACCAAGGGCAGTTTGATGTTAGGGTGTCCTAGCACTGGTGGTGACATAATAAGCCGTTTTAAAGCTTCAAAGGAGGATTGACACCTTGGAGTCCAGATTAATTTTCTTCAATGAGTTAAGGGGTTCTGCCATCTGGGAAAAATGTGGAACAAACCGATGGTACCACCCTGCCATACACAAGAATATATGGACTTCTTTAATATTTTTTGTCACTGGACATTCCTGGACAGCCTTGGTCTTTTCTGGATCTGCCTCAATTCCAGCAGCTGACACAACATGGCTAAGAATTTTTTAAAAAGTACTGAAGAAGTGGGTTTTCGTCATGCTGACTGTGATGTTGGCCTCACAGAGTTTGCCCAACACTGACTGGATATCCTGAAAGTTTTGCTGCCAGGTTGATGAATAGATAATTATATCATCCAAGTAGACAAGGCAGATCTTTGCCCTCAACTCCCCCAGGACCCTTTCCATGAGTTGTTGGAAGGTGGCCGGTGTATTTTAAGCCCAAAGGGCATGACCTTAAAATGGAATAATCCTTGGTTAAAAATAAAAGCAGTTTTGTCTCTCTTTGTCCATGTGGACCTACCAATATCAACTTTCAGATCCAGGGTATAAAATACTATGGATCCACTTAAGGATTCCAAGATTTCAGGAACAGTAGGTAGAGGATATGCATCAGATTGGATGATAGAATTGAGTTTGTGGTAGTCCACTTAAAAGCGGAACCACCCATTTTTTTAGGAACCAGGACTACTGATGAAGCCCAGACAGAAGAGGAAGGTTCAATGATGTCAGCAGCGAGCATTATTATGCTGTTTTGTCTGGATGATGCTATTTCCATAATCTGAATGAGTTTTTTATGATCAGGAACCAAATATGATGAGTAATGTATAACTGATGAAGATTTCTTTATTATGGAATGTAAATACATCATCAAAACATGTAATATCTGATATTTCTATGTGAAGTTTAATGACTTTAATTAAATGTCACTGACACCACTGCAAACACTTTGAATAATATAAATCCAGAAAACTCCAAATCTTTACCAACACCCAACCACTGAACAAACAAATTAACATATATGAAACACATAACATTGCAATCTACTGTACATCAAAGTATATTACAGTATATTAGTAAATGAAACTGCATCTTCTGCTGTGCTCTGCTGAATTCCTAGTCATCTAAAATATAATCTTCTTGACCTGGCTTATTAATCAGAGGGAACAAACAAACTAATTAATTAAAACAACGATTCAAGATGTATAAATATAGCATAACCATGTTCGCTGCAAAGGTTACTGTATGTTAAAAGCCAGTTCTTATATTGTGACACTGTATACATGGCATGGAATAGTCTGTTCCAACATCAGAAAGACATCTGATAACTGATTTTAAAGCATGTAACAGAATTACTGAATTCTTTAGAAAACATTCCTGTTGTTCCCTATCTTATATAACGTAAACAACTCTTACGGCTAAGCTTTAAACTATTCGATCATTTGCTTTATGTGAAACAAGGCTTTGTTTTAAAGGAGTATGGAAGCACTTTTCCTTACAATATCCATGTAACACAAATTAGATGCAAATGTAATGAATTTTAAATAGTAATGATACTAGAAACTTGAAATTATAAGCAGCCCCACAGGACAATTACACATTAAGTGCATGTTGTTGATTAGTATTCCTCAGTATACACTTATGTAATTGCACAGGTAAATGAACTCCATTATAACCCCCACAAGTGTGACTAGGGGGAGTTTACTATTACGTTGCAATTTTGGCCTGCACTGAGTTATGGAAGTCAAGTGTTGTTGTTGTTGTTGTTGTTGTTTTTTTTTTATAAAAAAAATAAAGATAATTTGTGTTAACACAAGCTGTCATCCCGTGGAACATCTTTACATGGGATATACTCTGACACAGGAGATTTGTGTGTCCACTGCAAAGGGGTTAGCCTGTATAATAGCACACTGTGTTCCGTCAACTTGTTACAGACTGCTTGTAACATATACATACCTCAAAACAGTCAGGTGATTACCTCTCCTTGGAGACAGTTATGTTTTTGCAAACAGAACAAAACACAGTTGCTGTCATTTTCATAATTATTTTCTTGTGCGGTCATCAAGGCCATAATAACTAATAAAAGAATGCCAGTGTTTCATGTTGATGTATTCATTGAAATTTATGAGGTAAAACTTCACAATAGCTCACAGTTTGTTGAATTTACATTTGTGAGCCACAAAACAGAACACGGGTTCTGTGACATCCATTAGTTCCTCTTTAGCCTCTGTGTCAGATCAAGAGAGCTATTGGTCAAAATTGCAAACAGCAGTCCAAACAACAGTCTGCTTCAAGACAGTTTAAAGTCTGGTAAACTTTGAACCCCCCAATTACTATTCCAGGACAATAAATCAAATCTCAAGCAGTGTTGTCTTGCCAATGACCTTTGATCTTGTACAAAAGGAGGTCAGACCGACGTGAATAGTAAAAAAAAACAGTCTGCTATGTAAACACCAATAATTTCTCCACTGTAAGTGTTGGGGAGCTGTACGTTGAATCAAAAAATGCCTCAGATCTGAAGGTCTAATGGTATTTCATTCATCAAATTGTCTGGCTCTGCTAATAGCTGCTGGCATTTAAGTTTTGACTCCGAATGGCTAGTTGATGACATGCATCCCCCACACATGTGTTCTGATAATGCAGAATTATGCGGTATTCAATGTCTTAGCTGCCTACTCTGCAGTGTTCACTGAGAGATTTTAGATATTTGAGTTTTACAATTTAATTAAAAGTCACAAATCTTTTAAGTTACACTTATCATTATTTATGTCTTACCATCCTTAACCCCCACTCATCACACACACACACATATGATTCCTATCTCAACTACAACAGTAAGATCTCAATTTAATGATACCGATGAATAGCAGGGGTGTATTACATCCAAATGTTGTAAATCTTATTATTGTTTCCAGCCCATTACTTGCAAATGCAAGGGTAAACAAATCTGTAAGTTGCAAATAAGTTCACCTAGCATGTTCTTGTGAATAGGTGTGTGTAAACAGCAGACATGGAGTGGGCTGAGAACAGGGTAAGTACAGGGAGGAGCAGACTGTGATATGGCCCTGTCTTAATACAGCCTCATGCTGCTAAACAGACATGTTACCACCTTCTCATGTGTAATTAAGAGTTGCTGTCACTTGGACCTCTGCTGGGCCACTTTCTATACATTAGTGCATTGTGTGTCTTGAAGCACACTCACACCACCTATCCCAGCTAGAAGGATTCATGGAGACTTTTCGAACTTTATTATTTTGCACTTTTTGTCAATGGCAAAGTAAAGCAATAAGCCACATGATGCCTTTTTCTAAAAGGCACTTAACATTGGTAAAAATTACTGTAGTGATTTATTGCTTTTATAAAATGCCAGTAACAGCAATACAATAAAAGACACCAATGTTCAATTAATAGTTTTTATGAAAAAAAATGGTATCATTAAAGTGTGTTAATAATAAAAATAAGCAATTATTGCACCATGTAACATAGTTCATTAGTCTATGGTACTGTAGCAACTTGGCTTTTTAACATAACATGTCAGCCTGGTCTCATTAAATTTACGTTTTAGCGAAACTGAAATGATGTGCTTCATAACACCTTTTACTGCAATTTTGAAGTGAAATGTCAAGCAGGGGGTGCCAAAACCGGGCAACATTTGGTTGTAATCAGACAAGGTTTCTAAGGTGAATTTTAGATGGAGGTTTAATAAAATGTACCTCCCTAACCTAAAACTTAACAATAAACTTAATCAATATTGTCCAAAAAGACAAATGAGTGTTTGACAAAAGAGACATCCTTACCCTTAAGTAACACCTAACCTTAACCGATAATGTTTTAAAAAGCAGAAGCTAAATGAAAAGCACATTTTCTGAAGCAACCATGTTAATGTGTGTTGCTTATGTCTCTGTTGTGTCATACATCAGCTTGGCGCCAAATGACTCAGCTTGGCACCTTGCTTTATACTCCAATTTATCAGTTTCCATAGAATTATTACAAGTCATCAATATAAACAAGTTGTTTACAATAATGCAAATGGTGCTCTTATAGTATCTATTAAATCCAACTTTTAGGCACAAACTCCCACGATTTCATACATCCTCGTCAAACAAGAAGAGTCAACCCTTGCCTTTTATACAGAGCCATGAAATGACTCGCATTACATTGGGAAAGAAATCTTTAAAACTCCAAACAATAAGCTTAAGTTAATAAATATCAGACCGAGGTATTCATCCGGACACTCATTTCCAAGTGCCTTTTAATTTCATGACAAACCAACTTGGCAAACCAATGCTCACGCAAGCATGTTTCCTGACATTGTTTCTGACATTTAATAATGCGAACAATTACGTTCAGGCAGACACTACATTTTCCACATTCCCAGGTTTTCTATTAGCTCAACATATCCCTAATCAGCACAAATATGCTGCCCAGGGACCGCAACTGTGGCATCTTTCAGTCCATACAACTAAACCTCCCACTACACCATAAACAGTGCAACACGCTGTCCAAGCGCCACGACTGTGGTGTCTTTTCAGCCATGAAAAAAACCACCACTAAACTGCAAACAGTGCACGCTCTTTCCAAGCTCTGCAACTGGTCACGAGCTACAACCGCAGCACGTCTTTCAGACTATGTATCTCAGCCTCCATTGCTTTGTAACCCATATTATTGCCAATCATACCAAACGAAACATTACCCACCTAGCATCTGACAAGAAACTGGCTGTTTCAGGTTTTACCTTAACAGCTCACCATAAGCCTGCATCTTTGCACCAATCAATTTCATTCGAACATAGACTGCCATATGCTGTCACATCAAAGGCGATGCTCAACCATTTTTACACCAGAGTGAGTTTTTTGCTTATTTGCAGCTTAAACGTTAAACGAAAGCAATGGCTCTTCCTGTTAAATGCTGCGCTCGAGGATTCATCCCATCCATCCTACCATCGTACGCTGTGCGTGTCACGCCTATATATCCAGCCACTTCCAGGTTCAAGTGAGCTCAGTAAATTCAGCATAAACATTATCATATGAATCAGATGCTCTCCCATTGAATGCCATGCAATCCCGCAAATGAGGATTCAGTCTGTTCATATCACAAATGCCATTCAAGCACATATCCTGAAATTGCCTCACATTTGTTCCAGATGCATTGGTTTTTCGATGCAACCTATTCTCTCTGCTAAAATCCATTAATCTACCCCTTTCTATTCATTGGCCACAATTACGGATTTGTATGTGAGGCTGCCTCCACTGGTGAACCCCACTCCACACCCATTCCCCTCTTCACGTTAATCCCCTCCCTTCTACCATTTTAATCTCTTCTACTCCGGATCCATTCCTTGCGCGAGGCTGCCTCTGCAAGCGAACTTCTCCCAAATATCTCCTCAGCTAACAATAAGTAAAGCAGAAAACCTTCCAGGCTCAAAATCCATATGGCTGACTCTTTCTTGTTCTCCTCCAGAGATCCAGACCCTTGGCCCTAGAGGAAAACCCAACACTAACCCCAGTTCCTCTCCGTCCAGAACTGAAATTCCCAGAAATCACCCTCCCAGACTCCTTCTCCCCCAGGACTCCATTCTTCAAGTAATTTCCCCCCAAACCCTACAAACACATCGGACAGCTTGGAAATGCTTCAAAGGGGTCTCTCCGCAAGTACAATATGGCATTTCTTGATTTTTCTCTCCTCCCTGTATCCTCCCTTCACCTCTCAACAAAACCAAAAACCTTTACCCCAGTACTATCAAAGGGTACCTAAACCATTTCTTCCACCAATTCATTTTTGGAAAGAATCCCCCCTCAATAAGCCATCCACAGATCTCTCTCCTCGTCAAGGGAATTCACAGTCCCAGCCCACCAGAACCGATACTAGGCTACCTCACTGTCGCTCATCTAATGTCCAAATACCCTTCACAAGGGCTGCATATCTCCAAACACCTCAAAAACACTAGATACAATGTCCATACCCGCCACCTTCTGCATCTTTCGACATTCAGAACTCACTAGCATGGAAAAATTTGACCCAAGAATCCATACCACCATTTCAGGAAGACTCGCAGACTTGAGTAAAATTTAAGACGACATTTATTTGATGAATATAAAACTGAAACGTATAGGGGCGTCTGGTGGTCCAAAGTTGTACTCTAAACTGTCATGTCCTTCCAGAGATAGGAGGCAGGGGCGAGGAGCCTAACACCATGCAAGACTGGACTCAACTTGTGGTGGTGGGTCTGTGGAGGTTGCCATGTTAGCACGCTGAAACAGCAATGTGATAGATTGTGAGCAGACTTATAAAGCAATGACTTACATGTGATTGGCTAGGAATTACCCAGCTAATGGTGCGATGATGCTTGTCTTCCCACTAGACTTCGCTGCACTTACATTTCCGATCTCCACATCATAGACCACGAGACAATCAGATACCTATCAAACAGAGAAAAACCAGATCAGACAAAAAGAAGAAAACCAATTTTAAATTTCAACCTACTCACTCCCACCCAGCCATTTCAATTACTAGCACCATGGCTGGACTGTTAATCTGGCATACCGGGCATTTTCCCAGTGGGCCTATGCACTTTGGGGCCTTTCAGGGGCGGTCTGGCCATCGGGAGAACTGAGCAGGTCAGTGGTTTGGCCGCAAAATGGGCCGAATGGGCCGTGATAAGCTAAAAAGAGCCACTGCCTTTTGCAGAATGGACCACAAATTGGCACCGTGATCTGCGTAAAAGGACATCGATCTCATATTCCTGGACGGGCCCACCTAAAAACTCAAGGGGTCTACCTCCTAAAAACTCAAGGGGTCTACCTTCCGCAGGGGGTTCAGCAGGGGGTTCTCTCGTTCAAATGCGTGTGAACTAACTCATGTTTATTTGTATCATGGTCTCCTCCTTTAAAGCGGATGCAGTGAGGGCCCCCACATTGCGTTTGGAAGGAGGGCCAGGTCACCTCTGTTCACAGTGATCCTGCCAGACCACGGGGGTGACCAGACTCCTCCAAAGGGTGTTGCAGACCCCTCTAACACAATCATGCCAAGGGCTCTCCCCGTTTGATCTGCGGAAAGTAATTCCCTGTCAGAAATGCAGCTTGAGCCATTCACATTCATTTAAATCATGGGCTCCCTTGTTTGCGGCTTGGGATGATTGAACAACATGTAGTAGACTTAAGGTCAATCTAGGTGGTCCATCTGGGGCGAACCTATCCTTCCACAGGGGCGTCTCCCGCTTTAGGGTGTAATTATCCCTCCTGCACATTTCCCTGTGGCCAATACCCCCACTGTCCTTTCAGTACTTCACCACACCCCGCAACTATTTTTTACATTCTTGCACAAGAGTTTTTGTGCCTGAAACTTTGCAATATATATCATCTCGTCTCAAACACAAGGATCGGTAGACAACAGCTTGCCTGTCTTGTTTTGCTGGTATCTTTTGGGGGTATCGAGCTCAGGTCAAGTGTTAAGCCTTGAGACATTCACCCAGGATAGCAAGCCACACGTTTACACTATCTTCTAAGCAGGATTACATTAACTTGCAAATTACTGAATTGTAATAAGCGTATATATATGTAGGTGGGTCTGTAATACAAGTGCTAACATTTATAATTTTTCTCAATATCGTAACATAGCAGGGTCTGAGTATTATAGAGAAAAATAAGTGTTTATAAAGTCATAATCAGCTGTTGAAGTCATGATTTGAGTCAAAGTGAATTAAACAGTTGATGTAGCGCCTTTAGTGTTCATTTTACCTGAAAACTGCAAGGAATTGTTCCTGTACAATTATAATAAGTTTTGCAAAATGTATACGATTTCTCTATGAGACCAGAATGCAAAATGTATGGTCACAGGTGTGTTTTTATCTGCATTTTACACAGGCTTTGAACACATGCAGCGCTATACAATTTATAATTAACTTTCAATGCAATGTACAGGTTATTACTAATTATTTTTGCAGAGCCTTCCTACCCCAAATGTTGCTTTTGGCTGTCATGATGCTTTGAGTCTATTGATTATTGGTTTTGATAATCTTCCCATAAACTTGTCAAGTCAATTTTATTTGTATAGCGCCTTTCACAACACACATCATTTCAAAGCAGCTTTACAGAAGATCAGCATTAACAGACGATAAAACTGTAATGTCTATAAAGTTGATGAATCATCATTGTGTAATTTAGATAAAATACGATTCTTAATCGAGTTTAAAAATAATTAAATAATAATTGTATTAATAACCCCAGTGAGAAAGCTGTAGGCGACTGTGGCAAGGAACACAATACTCCATAAGATGTAGATTAATGGAGAAAAATAACCTTGGGAGAAACCAGACTCACTGTGGGGGCCAGTTCCCCTCTGGCTAACATTATGAATGTAATGTAAATATTACTTATGTATAGTTAAAATCATGGTTTAAAATTATTAAACTAAGTAAGGGTTAAGGGTCAGTGTTTAAACATCGATTGTGTTTGAACTGTAAGATTAATGAACATAGTCTTTGAAGTCCATCTTGATAAATTGCAGAAGTTCACATAGATGCAATTGTCCTTGTTAATTGGCTGATGAAGACTTTGGTTGGCAATAGTTAGTCTATGCATTCCATTTCAAGATCGTAGTTCATCAATAGACCGAGGTGATGCAGGTTGGAGTTGGCATCAGTTCATCCTCTGAAGTCCATCATAATAGACTGAAGTGATCTATGGCTGGCAACGGCTGCATTTAGTCATCATCATTCAGCGACATGTAGCAGTGGAGTCCACCACGAAGCAGGAATGGAGCTGGATCCAGCCGGTTCTGGTGACCTCAGGATAGGAGTCCCGAGGTTGAGACAGGGAAACAAATAAAAAGATGTAAGCATAGATGCCATTCAATTTATTGCAGAGTTAGAGATCATGATCACGGTTTCTGGTTTCTGGTTCCGGCAGACCCAACTAAAGCAGCCCAATTGTGGGCTGGAGGATAGATTAGGTGTATGCCTGGCTAAATAGATGATTCTTTAGTCTAGACTTAAACTGAGAGAGTGTGTCTGCTTATCAAACAGTGTTTGGGAGACTATTCCATAGTTTAGGAGCCAAATATGAAAAGGATCTTCCTCCTTTTGTGGATTTTTATATTCTAGGATCTATTAACAGGCCAGAATTTTGCGATATAATGAACGTGATGGAATATAGCATGGTTGAAGATCACTTAAGTACTGCGGAGCTAGACCATTCAAAGCTTTGTACGTAGTTAACAGAATTTGTCTATCTGAAATGTTTTAAATACTATGTCAGCCATGCAATTTGTACTTCTAATACATTTCAAAGAACTATGTTTTTATACTGTGCAACCATAACATTGGAATTAATACTTTTTACATGAACGGGTTTGGAATGCAGAAGTAAATTATTGCATGGTAAACATCTGTAATGGTGAAATATTAATTTTGCATATCAATTTGCTCCAACAGCAAAACAAAAATTCACTATTATGTTTCCATGACTTTCCAGAAGAAAGGGGGAAAAAATTATAGTGGATTCAAGCAGTCAGAAGACAGAAAGATGCCAAATTTATTGTCATTAGCCAGTAGCTGTTTTAGAAACCCAAAATGAGAGTAGTGTATTCAAGCAGTCAGAAGACAGAACGATGCCAAATGTTTTGTCATTAGCTGTTATAGAAACCAAGTTGCAGCTGTGTGGACTATTTTTTTACTAATGTCAGGGTTATATAATACAAAGTATAATGTTATAAATTTACACTAAATACAAGAAAGTTTTCTTTAACAAATGTTGTCTCTCGTTCTTTTTTTCTTTTTTTATCTCCACTGAGGGCATAAAAAGAATTTGAACCAAAGAGCAAAAATTTGTAGGTGTGAAAAGAAAATGGCCCTCCTCCTTTGACTGAACCTGAACAAACGAGAAACCAAGTACTGAGTCTCTCCTACTGTAAACAAATTGGGAAGCATTTAAAGCTCTATCCATTAGGTTTCAAATGAACATCCAGAGAGTCAGTCTATCCAAGGTCTTATTGACTGAAGATAATAAATAGTCTTTAAATTGTCCCTGAAATTGTGTCCAACGGTGATTACAACCGGAGCCATGCTGTGCCTGTGTACAATAAAAAGAGAGAGGGAGTAAAAGATGAAGAGAGTAAAGGAGGGATACAAGTGAAAGGATACAGAGAGAGGAAGGGGGAGGGAGTTAGAGAAATGTGTGTGTGCACTTTCCTTTAATCATTGGGCTGCATGTTAAGAGCTGGATGGGGTGACTGTGTATCTCAGTGTCTCTGGAAGCCCATGCGTATGGAGTGGTCTTTCACACATCTCAGTCAGCATTTCACAAGCTGTCACTCCTCTTTTGAAATTCATTGGGGTCTCTCCCTTTGACTCCTCTGTATCCAATAGAGCTGGAGACAAGCCTCCTTTCACAATGTCTCTATTTTGTTCTAGCGGGATTCCACACAGATATATTTTGCAAAGAACATGGAAAATGGTCAAGAACCAATGATTAAAACTAACGGTTTCTGCCCTATTGAAGTACAGATAACAAGTTATGGAGATCATTTGTGGCTGTGATTAGCTTTTCTTGAAAGGCTTTTAATTAAAAATCATATACTCAAAGCAATATTGTTGACTATATTTATATATAAAATAATGAAATCCAGAAACAAAGATTCTTTAGTCAGAACTATTGATAAGAATGTTGTACATTTATATTATGTTCAGAATGCAAACATGTCAAGTGATATCTACAAGAGAGGCAAAATCAGAGAGATAGAGAGAGAGAGAGAGAGAGAGAGAGAGAGAGAGAGAGAGAGAGAGAGAGAGAGAGAGAGAGAGAGAGAGAGAGGCACATGCTTTTTCAGTAAGAGAAACTGCTAAGGGCCTGTATGGGGGTAGATATATGGCTCCTCACTGTAGGAGCTTTCTATGCATTGATAATCTTTGTTTAATAAGGAATTTAAGACCAGAAGTGCAAACACACGTAACATCCAGTCTGCAGCAATTAAGTTGGGGGATAATGCAGAGGGTAAGCCAATGTGAAGCCAAAACTACTTTGTAGTATTATGCTGTGTGGATTGGTAAAGAGTTTTATTCAGCCTAATGCAAGTGAAGACTCATCAGTCAATAAGGGGGGAATTTGCTTTGTCATAAAAAAAAAAACACAACTATCCCTAAAAACACATCTAAATAATATCAGTTTTAACATGCATGCATGGGTTGCTTACAGGTTGCATTCAGCTCTGTCTTAAAATTTTGGTAATGATAATAATAAACACATGGTTCAGTTCCAGAAATATGGGGTGTGTCTTTTCAGGTAAGCACTACAACATTAATAAAGGATATAGATTTACAAAGCAGTCAAAGACATGACATTAAGCTTTTATTTAGAAAGTTTCTATTTAATAGCTATTTTCAATTATTTTCTAGAAAATATGAGAAAATATGTCTTTTTCAATTTGCATTATCTCTATGTCATTCAGAGAATAAAATCTATAGTAAATCCTGTATATAAAAAAGGCTACATGATGCCACTTGTAATAATACAAAATGGATACCCCAAGGATCTGGAGAGAGTTTAACAAAAGTGCCTTTCGCCTGAGCTCAGTGTGTGCAGTCATATTGTGTCTGGGTGTGAAGCTCCACTTTCATCTTTGTGCTTACCCTCTTGGCCCAGTTTGCTCTTGGCAGTGCCAAAGAGGCTACCCATCCATTGCTGCTCTTGTACTCTGTAGCTTGAAGAGGCAGCTGATATCGACCAGATTCTAGGGCTAGGATAGGCTGAGTTAGAGAGTGAAAAGAGCGAGCGGGGCCAGGACAGCGCCATGAGTCTCACCAGCTGCACCCTGTCTTTAAGGAGGGGATGGAGAGGCAGCTCATTGAGACCCTGGCAAACGCTAGATCGTAAACTTTCCCTCGCCTCTCCCTTTGATTGTCCTTGGACATCTGCCTGGCCCTCCCATCAGGAATGTGTGGCAGCTGTTTGCTGCAAGTGCCTTCACCGTGTGAACTCGGGCCTGCACACGGGCCCCGGCTTAATGAATTGAGCCAACTCTAACCAGGTCGCCTGGGACACCCGTCTGCATTGCATAACTCTGCTATGGGGATGACAGGCAAATGCAGGAGGCTAGAGGCTGGGAAATGTATAATATGGAGGTTAACCATTTGCCCTCTCACTGTAATTGGCTTAAATTGTCTCGGAACTGGATTTACTTGAGGGTGTGTTTGTGTGCACAGAGGTGTGTCTATTTATGCTGGAGGATGGGCTTTCCATACTCCAAGGTGGTGCAAAAGTTCAGTCGTCAGTAAATGTGTGTGTGTGTGTGTGCCCCCATAATTTTGCAAGCCTGCGCAAGGACAGCCCTTACTAACAGAATACAGTGTTAGCTGATTTTGACGATGATATGCTGTGCAACATTGAAGCGATCTAACAAAATCCATCACTACATACATGTAAAGTGGCCCTACAAAGTATTTGGAGACTTTTGGACACTTAAACAAGACTTAAAATGTATGAATTGCATTGCATAATACTGTAAAAAGTAACCTGCAGAAGTTACATTAAAGGAATTTTAGGGGTTAAAAAGTAAGATCAGTTGACAGCATTTTAGGCATAATGTCGTAAAATTACCACAAAAGATCATTTAGACGTGTCCCTCATTTTCTTTATAAAAAAGAAAAAATAGAGGTTACAGTGAGGAACTTTCAATGGAATGAATGGAACCAATTTAATGAGGAAATTGGAAGCTTTTCAATTTATAAAAGCACTTATGTGGTGTTAAAACTTGTGTATTACTTGAGCAGTAATGTTGTTTAAATCATTGTTTTTGCTGCGGACTACTAAATTACTGGGATTACAGTGTTTACGGCATTATGTCATCATGGAAACGCATTTATTTAATTTTATATATCTTTACAAAGAAAAGGTTAGTGTTATTTGAGCTGTAAATATATTTAAATCACAATTTTTAAAGTCATTTTAGGGTTTTAGGGTATATTTACATTACATCGTCATATCAACAACGGTTTCAAATTGGCTATAACTTTACACTGAAAAGGTTGGTAAGCGATTGTATCACACTTAAATCATGTTAACACACATATTGTTTATGTCTAGTGGTTATACTTTTAAAACAGTGAGTATTTAAACGTTTACGGTTTGGCCTCATTCACTTCCATTGTAAGTGCCTCACTGTAACCCACATTTTTGATTTGTTTTAAAGAAAAGTCAAAATAAATTTTTGTGGAAATCAATGTTATGCCACAAATACTGTTAATTGAGCTTAACTTGTATTGAATCCAGAATATTCCTTTAAAGTTTTCAGATAAGCCCCATTCACTTTTATTTTGTCTCATATATTTTTTATAGAAAGGAAGGAAAATTCTATATTATTTATTATTTATTATTAATATTATTATTATTATTATTTTGTGGTAATCAACATTATGCCACAAATTCTGTCAACTGAGCTTAACTTATATTGACCCCAGATTATTTCTTTAAGTCTCTATCTACCTGATGTAACCCTTAAAATGTGTTTTGTTTGGTGTAACATAATTTGAATCTCTGTTCTGACCCATTTTGTCAGTTACTTTTAAACAAATAGTGTCAAGGTGTTATTTGGAGTAAATCTCTGTATGTATGAACTAAACCCCTCTAAATTCACACAGGTGTCTGGAAGTGTAAACAAAGGTGTAGTTCATCATATTAACTATGGAAACGTTTGACAGCCAGAAAGTATCCAAATACTTTTGTTATAATTGTATAGGGGTCATGACATACTCCGTCATGAAATGCTTGTTTTTAAGCTGCCTGGCCCTTAAGACTTCAATGTAAATGACCACTCTTGTGATTGGCTAACATCATGCAGCTCTTACAATTCAGCCATATTTGAAATTCAATCTAAAGAAAATGAAAAAAACTCCAAAAAACATAATAAAACTACATTGCCAGCTTAACACATAATTTAAACCAAACACATTCCATCTGAATGTATCAAACTGTCATGACATATGAAATACTCATGAATGAAATTGGTTTCTGTTTTTTCATCCAATAGTCTAATTTTAACAGCCCCATCTTAACATTTCCTTTACAAAGCTTGAATCATAGTGTGACTGTTTCACAAGCAATACATGCTTAAATCTTCTGAATACTCAAATAGTTGAATACTCAATCCAATGTGATTTTTGGTGCTTCAACTTGCTACAACAGGCCAAAGCAGAGATGCTGGTCTTCACGTCACAAATTTTCCGGGTTTGTTTACACACAGGACTGCATCTCCCAGTCAGTAGCAGCAGCAGAATGAGATGCATTTTTAAAAGTTGTGCTTGTACCTCTCTTAAAACCTGGCGCACATGAATCTCCTATGACAGGCTCATCACTCTTCTCTTCACCTGTGTGACTGACTGAGAATCATTAGGCGGGGCCAAGGGTGCAATGACTAAAAATAGGCATCAATGTCTTGCTGAAGAGGCAGTCATATGCAGATGTATTTGGCCCTTTTGACTTCACAAGTTCCACAAATTCTAAAGGAGTCATTTATGATGCTTGGTTTAAATAAATGCTCTTTTTCTAATAAGGAGGAAGTTCTGAAACTTACAGAATGTTTTTATAGTACACTGACCACTTATATGTCAGAAGATCAAGGAATCTTTGATTTGTGTCCTTTAAAGAGCAATTTTGAACATCCATTTTTTTCTTTGAAACTTTTTAAAGTGTTTTGCTTAAAATGTATTCTTGTGCTATCTTTCATTTAAATAAATAGCGCTTGGTATAATATTATGTTATGTAATGCAACAGCATTTGTATATTTTTTAGTGTGGCTAAAATGTCAAAATAATTGTTGGTGCCACTGTAAGCATTGGGTATCAAGGATAAGTCTAAGAGTAAAGTAGCAACAGAGCGTGAAAGAGAGACTGATTATATGGCGGAGAGCCAGGTGGAGGAACGACACTCTTTGAGAGCAAGCAGGGAATCTGCTCATTTGCCACACCTTATCTGCTCTCACTAAGACAAGCATGCAAGCACTGAAGAGGCAGTAGGAATACACAGATTAATCATGGAGCCGGCAGACACTGCAACTAATGCTTCACTGCAGGAGAGGAGCAGCTTCTGCTCTGTACAGCGTACGTATCAAGAATGGATTAATCCACAACACAATGCTTTAACAAGCACACACAGCTTTTTGCTTAATTGTATGGCAGGTGTTCCAATCAGAATAATGTGCACCTGTGAACAGAAAATTAAGGATTACTTTAATAATTGATTTGTGTGATATTAGAATCATCATTAGATCAGCATTAAGATTATTAGTGCTAGAATAGTCCATGGGAGTTCTGATCAAGTATTTGTGAATTTCTCTGATTGCATCCTTGACTAGACATCTGTTGGTTTTAGGAAACTGCATACACCCATATACACACCCACCATGCCAAAAAACACTTGATGGTGGCCAGCATATGTTTACGACTACACATCGCAGGATGATATTACAAAGGTGTGGATGGTAAGCGGATGGGAATTCCCTGATGCAATGTGGAATGCTTTGATATCTCTCTGTCTTCTCACTTGAAAGCATGAAAAAGGTTTAGATCCCAGTTCCAATTCATCTAAGGTTTAGTCTAAAGTAGATTTAGGGATTACAGATAATGTGGAGAGTCCTTGTTCTAAACAAGCAGGCCAACAAGTCAGAGGTGCTGACAGAGGAGGTGAGGAATCTGGCTGTTTATTTGAGAATCAGGATTAAATGAAAGGTGCTATTTTGTCAGAGCCCTGGCTTAGCACACATGTTCTTACATGTTGAGCCTTGGTACTCATGAGTGTATATGAGTTCGAGTTTGGCTTGCGTCTTTTCCTTTTTTTTTAACAAAAGGCCAAAAAAGCAAAGGGCTGTTTTCAATCATTCACGATATGCGAGAACAAAACTGATATTTGCAAATTCCCCAAGTATTGGTGGTGAACATTCAGTATATGGTGTTGAGTGGTGCAAATAAAAGCAGTAATGCATTTTATGATTGGCAAATTATTAAAAAAAAAATTATATGACTTGTTTGTATCAACAATGCACATTCATTCTTCAAGCTACAGTACTTCTTAAAGGGACAGTTCACCCAAAAAATTGTATTATCTCATAATTTACTTACCCTCATGCAATCCCTGATGTGTATGACTTTTTTTCTTCTTCACAAATGAAGATTTTTAGATCTTATCTCTCTAGGTTCATACAATGCAAGTGAATGGTGACCGAAAATCTGAAGGTCAAAAAAGCATCTTAAAAGTAATCCATAAAACTCCAATGTTTAAATCCATATATTCAAAAGTGATAAGTGTGGGTTAGAGACAGATCAATACTTAAGTCCTTTTTTACTGTGAATTTCTACTTTCACTTTCACATCTGAAAGTCACACGTGGTGTCTGTTTAGTTTCACTTTCACATCTGAAAGTGAAAGTTGAGTTTTATATAAAAAAAAAGGACTTAAGTACTTTCTTAACCACACCTATCAATATCACATTTTAAGATATGGATTTAACTTCTGGAGTTTTATGGTTTACGTTTATGCTGCTTTTATCTGCTTTTTGGATGTTCTGATTTCTGGCCACCATTCTCTTGGATTGAAAGAACCAACAAAGCTTAGATATTTTTCTTAACATTTTAATTTGTGTTCTGCAGAAGAGAGAAAGTCATACACATCTGGGATGGCATGAGGGTGAGTAAAGGATGAGATCATTTTTGAGTGAACTATCCCTTTAACTTGTTCTAGATTTGCAAATAGAGTTTTAACAGAGAGCAAAAGACTTGTTTGTAAGTTTGTAGTTTATAGTTTTGTTTTTTTTTTAGTTCTCTGTTAAGGTCTCTTAAGAGGCAAGAGAAGCAACACTGTGCTCTCCTTAGGGCATGATGTGTTGTTTAAAACCTAATCAGAGACTAACTAGTCCCCAGTTATTTGTTTCGGGCCCTGACGTTTGAGAGTTCCCAGATGTTGTGGAAGGTAGGGAGTCAATTGTTTATACAGCAGCGAATCTTTTCCAAACACACACATTCTATCAGCCTGCACGGCTATCTATCAGGGGAGGCAGAAGTTACAGTTTTTCTGAAGTCAGGTAGACACAAAAGCCCTTCGGCAGCAAATTACTACTCCCACCCCACCTGCTGAAGCCAGCGTGCTGGCGATGCAGTGCTCAGACGTGAAACCTGCCTCCGATCGATCGGTTGTTGTTGCAGCTGGGCTCCGCTTGATGGTTTATTTAAGCGACTCCACATGCTTGTGGGGGGTTTAGAGCAGCTGAATACATAAAACAGGCTCTCAGAACCACTTTGTGGTCCGGGGGAAGAGTAAATGGAATAATAAAATCCAAATGGTTTCATCCTATTTTCTGGGCTCGTAAATCCGGGGAGTCACCATTTACCTTTATGATCCAGCGCATGCAGAGAGAATATGTGTGTATGTATTGTGGGGTGTGGGTGAGTCAGCGTGTATGTTTTGGGTGAATGCGTGTGTGAGTTTTTTTTTTCACCAAGATTCACCAAGAAACCAGCTGAGAAACACATATGGCTAAAGGATGGGACGTTAAGTGAAAGTGCAGTTTAAAATACTCCATACTTTGTGATTTATCTGCAGGTGAATATTTTAGTTTTCCTGACTCTTTTTGGAATACTAGTCTCAGTTTATGATTTGCCTTTCATTGTGTCTTAGGCTGCAAAGTTTGGAATAATGAATCCCATAGCTTAACTTTTAAGGGTCCCGTAAATACTAATAAGAACTTTATAACAGAAAAAAGGGCCTTTTTTGGTTTATTTTCTCAGTTTCTTGGTGGTAAAGTATTTGGGGTGGAGTTTAAACAGTACAGGTGATGTTTTTGGAAAAATGGCCAGCCCGTAACTGATGAATTGAGGTATAACCGAAGTTGCATGACTGAGAGTGCATGCCATCCAGTTCACTGGCTACTGTAATGATGCTTTTGGCAATGAAAAGGTATTCTGTCTTTTGAGAGTCAGTCTTGCATGGCTCTACAGGAAAGGAGAATGCTTTTAAGCAACCAGAGTGCAGAGAAGTGTGTTTAAGTAATATCAAATATTTGCAAAGTTTCACCTGCTCGCTTAGCAACTTTGTGACTTTGATGAGTCCCCTCTGTCAAGTCTAAATGATTTACATGTTGCTTGTGCTAATCATTGAAAGTGGATTGGTATGTTCTATACTCTATGTACAAATAATTTTAATCTTTCCACTTTAGTGTTTGTATATTAATTGTTGGATACAGTCATATTATTCTTTTTCTGTTGTGTGTAATGTTACGCACATTTAGTTTTATGACTGTAAAGTTAAAGGACGGGCAAGGAGGAGGCGAGAACCGGCTTGACGATATAAATTATAGTTTGATGGAAAACTTAAAAGACAACACAAAGACACATGACGGACATGTCCGCTAACGAGCTCTCTCTCCCGCACGGCCCTCTGCAGTCAGCCTTTAAACCTCACGGAGGCATAATTAGCCTAATACGAGACCGGGTGTGTAGTATCACGACCCGGCCCCGCCCTCCGCCCTGCCACAATGACATTTAAAAACAGCTCCACCAAATAATACACATTAAGTACATATACACTAACTTATCAATTTACTAGGAATACCCGTACAACTACTTATTCATGCGATTATATAATCATCCAATAGTGTGGCAGCAGTGCAATTAATGAAATCAAGCAGATATGAGTCAGGAGCTTCAGTTAATGCTCATATCATCCATCAGAATGGGGAAAAAAACTAAATCTCAGTGATTTTGACCATGGCATGATTGTCGGTGTCAGATGGGCTGGTCTGAGTATTTCTGTAACTGCTGATCTCCTGGGATCTCTAGAGTTTACTCAGAATAATCAAAATCAAAAACATCCAGTGAGCGGCAGTTCTGCGTACAGAAACGCTTTGTTGATGAGAGATGTCAACGGAGAAAGACCAGTCTGGTTCAAGCTGACAGAAAGGCTACGGTAACTTTCATACTAAAAATGTTATGCTTTTATAATAAATAGTCCTCTGTACAATTATAGTGAGCAGAATATCATCTCAGAATGCACAACTCATCAAACCTTGAGGCGTATGGGCTACAACAGCAGAAGAACCTGTTTGGACACTTTATTAGGACCACAGTGTTCTTAATAATGTGCTCAGTGAGTGTAGTTCATTAGTTTTTAATTTATGTAAATATACAGTAACAAGTAACATAAATACAGTAATGTGTGCCTTTACAGTATATAATGACAAAATGCTTACTATTTGCTTTTTGTAAGGGTCTTAGTTGAAGTGTCATCTTCAGCTTATGTAATTTAAATTATATCGAATAGGTTAATCCTAAAACTCATTTTATGAGGAGATAAAGGGTTATGTGTGAGCTCTCAAAAAGAACATTCTGTATGTTGGATAATCTGGTGGAGACCACATGTTTTTAGAGGCACTGTACATCCAGTCCACACATACATACACACACACACACACACACACACACACACATTTCTGTTTGGGAGTGTCTGTGTGTAGTCATCCTGCCTGTGATGACTGTTGTGATCTGTGGAGGTCCAGAGCTGTCAGCGGAGTGCCAAGGTTGAGTCGTGACTTTCCTCATGGAGGGGTCACAGAGCAACAGCACAGTGCTCTGCCCATTTCCTTCCCATGGGGCCAAGGCAAAGATATGTCCCAGACTTCCACTGGGAATTTACTCTGAGAGGAAACGACTCAAAGGACAGATTCCACAACCTTTACTTTGTCACAACACAGAATGGGCTTTTTTCAGTTTTAGCAAACTAATGGATGGACTTGTTTCTTTATGCAAGGTGTGCTTGCAAAAGTATTGTGGTTTGATTCTCTTGTTAATATGTCCCATTTGTTATGATTTTTGGAACGATATAACTTTATTCTTTAAAACTTTTCTAGACTAGAATTTTCACAATATTTCTAAGGGTAGGTTTATTTTTGCAAGTGAAATTCTGTATACCTTCAAGTCTTAGCTAGGAAGGAAGCTATTGAGGATTTTCACCATTATTGCCCAGGAAAGAAAATGCTGTTTATTCAAAACAACTTGACCTTTTTTTGATAGTGGGGTATGTTGTTACACTACAGTATATGGAGGAAGATGTCAAAGAGGGACCTGCTATTAAACAAAATGTTTGTATACATTTAAACAGTATAAAAGTTATAAAACACAAATCAATTCATGAAACTGCAAGCATGTAATACGTACAGATTTGAAAATATCAAACCATTATTTTGGCTAGCAAATATTGCAATTAAAATAGTTGTATGCATTTCTAAAGTCTAACGTGTAAAACAAATGTGAAATGTTCCCCATTAAAAATATGAAAACATATTTTTCATATTTTATATGAAATGTTTTTTATATTTATTAAAATGTTTTTATTTTTTTTTTCAGTTTTATTGTTTAAATGTATCCTCATAACACAATTGTTTTGTAATTGTACTTTTGACTCAAAACCTTATAGTAGTTACTTAGATATAGCCCTTGTGACAACTTCCCCGTAAAACCACTTACATCAGTCTCCTCTATAGTAATTAGGATTCATGCTATTATGATTTCATTTTTTTGTTTTGTATTTCATGATTTTCTGACACTTTTATCATTGTTTAAACAAACTAAAAATTGCGTATTCAAAAATATTTGCAAAATAATGTAATTCAAAGAAACAATACAGTATGTTGTTTGTAAATTTGAAATGAATTATTTAGAGCAGTCTGATCAAACTTACCCTGGAAAGCTTATTTAGTGTTTCTAAATCCATCCCTACTAGAAAATATAGCACATATTTTACCTGTCATAACAAGGTTAACGTCATGTATTGGCTACATTTCAGGATAAGCTTAAGCCAAAGCACATAAAAATAATTTCTACAGTGGAAAATATAGCTTGGTGAAATGGTGTTTTATTTATTTTGCTATTATTACAAATGAATATAGGCTTTCTTTCTTTTTTCTTTTCTTTTCTTTTTTCCTACTAAAAAATGTAATAGTATTATTTTTATATCATTGCCATACTGCACAGCAGAATCTAATTTAAGTTTACAGTCCATTTAAAAAGAACACTGCACAGCTTTGTCCACTAACTAGATGTGAAATATTGCTTTCATTTGAAATAAAACAATAATGGACATTAACTATAACCATTTCTAAAAGTGCAAGCTTTTTGATTGCTTTCTACCTTGCTAACAAACAGTTTCAGTTGACTTTTGTATCACTTTGAACCAGCAGAGGTAAGCCTTGCAAAAGAGTCAGATGTTCTGATATTTGGGATATTTCTGTAAAACCTTAAGAGAGGGAGCCTGCCCCAGAAAACGCTGAGGGCTGAAAAATATTATGAGAGAACTACTGTTTATGCAGACCTCAGGTTCACGGCAAAGAAACAGAAAATAACAAATTCCCGTAAGAGCTAAACCTTCACCTATTTACAGAAATACCAGGCAGCAGGATGAAAACATGAAAATCAATAGAAAATAATATTTAATGTTCTGCCAATTTAACTGGGGTTACATTGTATCTATCTGTCTTGCATTTAGATAAAGTCTTCCAGTCATTACTCGCTATGCCATTAGTTATGTTGGTGTATTGTGTTAATCTTTCTTTCTTTCTTTCTTTCCTAAAGGGATTTTAAAAAGTCTATATCAATATTCTGGCATATTATTGATCATATTTTATCTTTCAATCAAGTTAATAAATAATCCTATACTTTGCTTTTTAACTGAGTACACATGATGGACAATAATAGTTTGTCCAATTTCTGGAGTTTCCAGTCAATAGAGGAGCAAAAAAGTTTAGGAGATATAAATTACATAGCTGCCTATAAAAAAATTACACATAGCCGTGAGTTCTAAAGTTCTATGCAATGATATCACATAGGGGATACAGCTCACATGAAAAGAGAATGTTATTTCATCGTGCAAATGGCTTCAAAGAAAATGACCACTAAGTCTTGGTAGGTGTGTGAAACATGCACATCATTTTGGGTACCATGTCACACACAGTTTTTAATTTATGATAAATAATAATAAATCAAAAACTTTTTATTAATGATTCTTCTCCCAAAATAGGCATAATTTCCAGCTGTGCTTACAATTATTGATAGGTTAATTATATATATATATATATATACACAGGGGTGTAATGTAACAAATTACAAATACTCTTGTTACTGTAATTGAGTAGTTTTTCTCATGAATTATACTTTATTGAGCAGTTTAAAAATAGTATAATTTTACTTTTACATTTTAAGCACTGTAACGGTACTTTTACTGCACCAATTTCCCTCGAATTGCCATTGCTACATGCTTTATATGACGTAATTTACTCTTTTTTTCAGTCAAAGGTGATTGGCTAAGGAGAATAACCAATCCAATCAAATCAAATCGTCCATTGAAAACTTGCATTAGACCTCGCAACACCTGCCGCCAATTTCTTTTAATCATGGAGGAGGAGGGAGGAAGTGTGGTGGTGGATGTTTCAACAAGCAATAGTTCCAATACAACACCTGAACATCCGTGGCCGCAAATGAAAGAGCTTTTTTTGCGATGAAGACGAAGAAGGGCAATTGTATGATTATGTCATTTCATCTTTGTTTGCCTAAACCAGTCGAAATATCAGCATTCAAGAATTCTACCTCAAATTTGAAGAAAGTTATTGAGGTAAGTTTCAGATTTCTGCTAACTAGGATATTTGTAAAGTATGTATGCATATCATACCCTGTCAATGACAGTCCCTAGCTAGCAATTACATCACAGGGCTGCTGTGTGAGAAATATAGCCACAAAGTTTACAACATTATGGAACTACAAGCTTTAGCTGGTTAGCCTTATCTAGTGCAATAAGTGAGGATAATGTGTTCTCACTTTGCAATTTAACATTATAGTCTGTGTATTGGAAATAACGTTTTATACAAAAGCATCAGTTTATATCTCTGTAATCATTGAGCAATTATGTTTATTTTTTTTAAATTGATGCACGTCACAAAAAAGTGACATTTACTCAGTTTTGAAGTGTAGTCTTTTTACAGAGAAAACATCCATCCAAATTAAAGCAGTACAATGAATGCATGCTTGAAAAGAAAGAACTCAGGTGCGATTCAGCTGTGAAACATATGAAGGTTAAAGACTACTCCATGCCATGCAGTCAGATTGCTCAGACCACAATTGACAGGCTTGTAGTTGAGTTTTTCTGCGAAAACCTTCAGCTATTTGCCACTGTTGAACTCCCCACATTCAAAAATCGAATCTTTACAATGCAAACTAGCTGTTCAGTTATGTCCACACCAACCGTGAAGCTGAAAATCCAGGAAGCAGCTGCAAAGCTCAAGGAAAACACGATTGCTTAGATGGCCAAAGTCAACTATATAGGTAGCACTACTGATTGATGGACAGCACGGCAATGGAGTTACATTGGTGTAACAGCACACTGGATTGATGAATCTACACTGGAAAAAGGTCTTGCATACCTTTGATTTGCTCACAGAAATCACAGAAAAGAAAGTGAGAACGATAACTGATAGTGGATATAATTTTATAAAATAATTTAATGTGTGTTATGAGCAAAGACAGCAAGAGGAGATGGGTGCCGAGCCAATGACTTTGGAGAGTGATGAAGGAGCAGAAGGATTTGAGGTTCATGACATCTGTTCTATTTTAGTAATGAAGCTATATGTTCAGTGTTTGTTTACTTGCCTACTGTACCATTCAGACTGTGCAACAATGTTAGAAATCATAAGGGCTTTTAAAGGGTTGTAGTAAATGCAGCAACACCTATGCACCAAGTGAACAGCTTTATTTAACTTGTAAAATAACCATGACCACATTCATAGTTGGTCCATACCACACTAGTATGCATATAGTAGTTTGTCAATAACCATTATCCACAATTATTATTTGTATTTTGTGTATATGTTAGGTACAGATTACATCCTGCAACATCTTGATGCCATGAAGGACACACAACAAAAAGAATCACGCTGTGATGCCTCTGACGACAATGACTTCTTCTCTTCCATTAAGACAGTTTCATCCCCAACTGCATCTGAATTGGATGGATACTTGTCTTGTGCATCAGAAGAGATGGAACTGCTTCAATCATTCCTTCAGAAGCCTCTGCGGCATGTGAGCGCCTTTTTAAAGCTGGGAAGTTTTTTTTACACCTAATCGAGCCAGGCAGGACAGTACCATTTTTGAGAATCAGCTCCTTCCAGAGAATCAACTGAACAACAAATTCAAAACGTAGGATCGCTGTTGACTCCTACATTACAATAGCTGCGAATCTGCATTAATGTTAATATTCATGTTGAGAAGATTGTCAGTTAATGTATATGTTGGTATATTGACTTCAGTGTGATTCTCCAATTTGTGCTACAGACTCACCTTTTCAAGTTAAATTGTTAAGGTACAACACTGTGAAACCTTTTTCTCTTAATAGGATGCAAGAACTTAACATGTAGGGAAACATCTTAAATGTCATGATAATCTATTGGTTGCTTTTTCAAATAGTACATGCTTCTATTTTAAATGTTAGCGGTCAAAAATATAACTGTTGGAGGATTTCTAGTTTTCCTTATTTCTGAGAAACACCCATAAACGAGAATGACACTGATGTAAGCTACGTTTTTAAATCACAGGCATGGTACAGTCTTATAAGGTGGAATAACATCCACAAAACAATACTACTCTTGAGTACTTTTAAAAGAGCTACTTTTTACTTATACTTTAAGTAGTACTTAGGACAAGTACTTTTACTATACTAACACTACATGTTTTGGAAAGTAACAGTACTGTTACTTATGATATGTCAGTACACTGGATATATATTCTATCTATAATGTGAGTTATAAGAATTCCTGATAGAAGCCTTTGGAATATGTAAAAGGCTCATATCATTAGGAATCCAATTTTACTCTTTTGAGATAATAGTACTTTGTAAACATACTGTACATTTCAGAATGTACTTCTTCTCAGTCCAAAAACAGTGTTTACACCACAAAAAATAATAATAAGCCCAAAAAATATGTCCAATCTTAAACTGCTACTGCTGTGTGTAGCACCTGCTGTTCTGTTGTTCGGTGTATGCTTCTGTGTAAGCATCCCAACATTAGGAAAGAGTGACTGATGTGTATTTATTATTATTATTATTATTATTTAAATTTGTATTATTCATATATATTTATTTATAATATTATTCTACAATTATCATTATTATTGTATAATTATTATATAGTTATATGTACCTGATCAATTAAATTTGAACTTAATCGTTTGTGAGGCACATTTCAGCACAGATTGTTTTGTGAACATGAAACTACGTAAGATCCAAGAGTAGTATGAATAGTTTTGCACTGTTTCTTATTTCACATGCAAAAGTGTTTTCTTAGAAGTAATAAAATCACAGCAGCAAAAAAAGAAACAGCACATTTAATTCAAAACTGTCAGAGAGAGGGTGGAAAGTGGTCATGAAAACCTAAATCATGACACATTTTTGCCACAGAACACTTAACTGACATTAAGTGGACATCAGGGAAAAAATTAAATAGCAAAAAAAATGTACGATGTGACCCCTTTAAGCAGTTGGGAAAACTCTAGAAAATGGAAGTGCTCACACATGTCAGCAGTTGCCAACAGTACTGTAATACATCCAGACGACTGGCTCCATAAACGTTTATTGTGTGTCATCACTTTTGGTACCTGTTACCTTTTTTCCTTTTCTTATACTACCAAGAACATCAAACCTTCCTGGATTTGTGACAGGCTCTCTAATTACCTCTGCTATTTACGGTGCTCGGCCCGTCTGCTACTGATTTCTCCATTATCTTGACAGTCAACAAACTGGTCCCATTAGAACGGCAGTGCACAAAGCTCGCCTGGGGCAGGCCTGGGCTTTGGCGACCGCAAATCGCTTCTGTATTAAAAGTCACTGTGTAATAACTGCCTTTAGCTTTATCGCTGAAGTGCCTGTTTTCTGAGTGAAGGGGTGGGAAGATGGGGTTTCTCTTTGTACAAGCTTTATTGACTGACCCACAGGTTCTATTGAGAAAATCTTTGAAGGTTGGAAGACAGCTTGAACCTGTTTACCAGGTCTCTGATCTCATTCTGCTCCCTCTGTATAGCATGCCTTATGCAGATACTGTACAATACAAATGAGTGAGGAGAGCCACAAACTGATTGCAAAATTTTCGGTGACTTCCCTTCATTTTGGAGTGAACTATGTGTGGAGTTTACTAAGATAAAATGTATGTTTTATAAATGAAGTCATGGAAAATTTGCGACAGGTAGGTATCAGTTTGTGGCTATCCCCACTCATTTGTCAATTAATTTAGTGATAACACTTTATAATAATGGTCCATCATTAATAGGTAATTATGCATGAATTAATGCAGGACAAGTGAGTAGAACTACATTAACACTTTAGTTACTACTATTAACTAATAGGAAACATGATTAACCAATCTGTAAGTAATAGCGAACTGATGACTGAGGTAGTTCACTGTTAGGCAATTACTAAATTTGATCTGCCTCATTGAGAACTATTAACTAACTATGGCTAATTTTAAAAAAAAACACTAATTAATTACTAATCAAAACATTAACATGTGTCTAAAATTTGAATGATTCTTTTTTTTTATTGTGAACAAGATCATGAATGGGATCTTTGTGGGAATTCATTTATGAATGTAACAGTTTGATAAATCAAAGCTACAGTGTCTGGTAGTGTATCATAGTCAAGGATGTAACCACATATACAGGATTGATGGGAACCAAATGTAATAATGTAATAATTAACCATGGAAAAAAAAAATATCTGTAGACCAATATGATGAGAAACAGAAAATGGAGAGAAAACAGCATGAGGCCAATTCCACATGTGTACTTCCGTCCTAGACAGTCCACTCGTATATACGTACAATTTGTATCAAATTAATTTGACATGTTTCCTCATTTGCCTATGTTCAGTATGAACCAAACAGAATGTATGTTAAAGTTTACTGCATGCAGGCAGATCGACGGTAGGGTGCCGCAAAATCACACTCGCTGTTCTTTCAGTTTCAGCGTGAGCATTAAATATGGCGAACCCTGATTGGATTTTAAGCTTGATGGACCAGACACTCTTTTTTTTTTCATTGGATCCATTAAGTTACTCAGAGAAAAAAAAAGCACTTCACATAAAATGTATTACTTCTTGTAAGATTAACCTACAATATCTATGAATACAAAATTTAAAAAAAGAATGTGTATATTCAAGTGTGTTTTCATTTATTAATAATGTGTTACCATGACCCTCACTTGTGTTTGTGGTAACACTTGACTCATTACTTATGGGTTACTAAAATTATTTTAAAAAGACCTCAAACAATATCAAACCTGCTGACGTTAATAATGTATAATGAACAGAAGAATACACTGGTTGGGCACATACATCTTTAAGCTTACTATGATACTCTATCAGACACTGTAGCCATGATTTAAAGAGCTGTTATGTTCATAAATTAATTCCAGCAAAGAACACTTTTGTGGTGCATGTTTCTCAGAAGGTGCATTTCATTATCATGTTCGCAATAAAACATAATCAATCACATTTTAGACATATTTTAATGTTTTGATGAGTAATTATTTTGAAGTTATTTTAAATTAGCCATAGTTAGTTGATAGTTCTCAATGAGGAAAATCAAATTCAGTAATTATTGGTTACCTAACAGTGAACTACATCCCGAAGCCCGACACGGCCCCAGTCCCGAAGCCCGACACGGCCCCATTCCCGAGGCCCGTCACGGCCCCCGTCCCGGAGCCCGACACGGCCCCCGTCCCGAGGCCTGTCACGGCCCCAGCCTCGAAGCCTGGCACAGCCAGCGAGTCAACGCCCATGCCTGCCACGGCCAACGAGCCAGCGCCCATGCCTGCCACAGCCAGCGAGCATGCCCGCCACGGCCAACGAGCCAGCGCCCATGCCCGCCACGGCCAACGAGCCTGCGCCCATGCCCGCCACGGCCAGCGAGCCAGCACCCATGTCTGCCACGGCCAACGAGCCAGCGCCCATGTCTGCCACGGTCAGCGAGCCAGGGCCTGTAGCCTCGACCGCCCCAGAGCCAGCGCCTGTAGCCTCGACCGTCCCCATGGCCACGTCCCCTGTTGGCCGAAGACGTAAGAGAAGGAAGAGGGCCCCTTCTCCCCAGTCTCGTCTTGTGCTCAAGACCGCACAGGTTCCCTCAGAGTCTTCCACGGCTCTGCCGGGCTCTGCTCCACCCCAGAGTCTTCCACGGCTTTGCCGGGCTCTGCTCCGCCCCCAGAGTCTTCCACGGCTCTGCTCCGCCACCAGAGTCTTCCACGGCTCTGCCGGGCTCTGCTCCGCCCTCAGAGTCTTCCACGGCTCTGCCGGGCTCTGCTCCGCCCTCAGAGTCTTCCACGGCTCTGCCCGCCTCTGCTCGCCCCTCAGAGCCCTCGCGGGCTCCGCCTCACGAGCCTCCTAAGGCACCCCCTCTCAAGCCTCTCAGGGCTTCCCCTCTCGAGTCTTTCAGGGCTCCTCCTCCCCTCGAGCCTCTCAGGGCTCCGTCCCTCGAGTCTTTCATGGCTCCACCCCTCAAGCCTCTCACGGCTTCGCCTCTCGAGTCTCTCAGGGCTCCTCCCCCTCTCAAGCCTCTCAGGGCTTCCCCTCTCAAGTCTCTCAGGGCTCCTCCTCCCCTCAAGCCTCTCAGGGCTTCTCCTCTCGAGTCTTTCAGGGCTCCTCCTCCCCTCAAGCCTCTCAGGGCTCTGTCCCTCGAGTCTCTCAGGGCTCCTCCTCCCCTCCGGCCTCTCGGGGCTTCGTCTCTTGAGTCTTCCAGGGCTCCTCCTCCTCCCGAGCCTCTCGGGGCTCCGTCTCTTGAGTCTTTCATGGTTCCCCCCCTTGAGCCTCTCGAGCCTTCCAGGGCCCCACCTCTAGATTCCACGACCTTTTTCCCAGAGCCTCTAACAGCTCTACTCCCAGAGACTCCAGAGCTTCCTAGGGCTCCGCCTCTCGAGCCTCCTACGGCTCCGCCTCCCGAGCCTCCCTACGGCTCCGCTTCCCAAGCCTCCTACGGCTCCCCTCCAGAGCCTCCCACGGCTCCACCTCCCGAGCCCCTCACGGCTCTGCTCCCAAAGACTCCAGAGCTTTCTATGGCTCCGCCTCTCGGGCCTCCTGCGGCTCTACCCCCCGAGACTACAGAGCCTGCCAGGTCATCGCCTCGGGGACCTCCCACGGCGCCACCTCCATTGGCTCCACCTCCTGAGCCTTCCAGGCCTTCCCCCCTAAAGCCTCCTTCTGCTCCACCTCCAGAGCCTTCCAGGCCTTCGCACCTAAAGCCTCCTTCGGCTCCACCTCCAGAGCCTTCCAGGCCTCCGCCTCTAGAGCCGCCCACGGCGCCACCGTCATTGGCTCCACCTCCTGAGCCTTCCAGGCCTTCCCCCCTAAAGCCTCCTTCGGCTCCACCTCCAGAGCCTTCCAGGCCTCCGCCTCTAGAGCCTCCCATGGCGCCACCGTCATTGGCTCCACCTCCAGAGCCTTTCAGGCCTTCGCCCTAAAGCCTCCTTCGGCTCCACCTCCAGAGCCTTCCAGAACCCCACCTCCAGAGCCGCCTACAGTGCCGCCTCTGACGGCGCCGCCTTTCACGGCTCAGCCCGGTCTTCCTGACCCCCTCCCTGTCCTGTGGCCTCTTCCCTGGCCTCCGGACCCTATTCCTGTCCGGTGGTCACCTTCCAGACCCCCGGACCCAGTCCCGGTCCTCCAGTCACCTTCCAGACCCCCTGACCCAGTCTCTGCCCTATGGATCTATGAATACAAAATTTAAAAAAAGAATGTGTATATTCAAGTGTGTTTTCATTTATTAATAATGTGTTACCATGACCCTCACTTTAAAATAATGAGTAATTCCTTTGTGTGTTTGTGGTAACACTTGACTCATTACTTATGGGTTACTAAAATTATTTGAAAAAGACCTCAAACAATATCAAACCTGCTGACGTTAATAATGTATAATGAACAGAAGAGATGTCCCAAGGAATACACTGGTTGGGCACATACATCTTTAAGCTTACTATGATACTCTATCAGACACTGTAGCCATGATTTAAAGAGCTGTTATGTTCATAAATTAATTCCAGCAAAGAACACTTTTGTGGTGCATGTTTCTCAGAAGGTGCATTTCATTATCATGTTCGCAATAAAACATAATCAATCACATTTTAGACATATTTTAATGTTTTGATGAGTAATTATTTTGAAGTTATTTTAAATTAGCCATAGTTAGTTGATAGTTCTCAATGAGGAAAATTAAATTCAGTAATTATTGGTTACCTAACAGTGAACTACATCCCGAAGCCCGACACGGCCCCAGTCCCGAAGCCCGACACGGCCCCATTCCCGAGGCCCGTCACGGCCCCCGTCCCGGAGCCCGACACGGCCCCCGTCCCGAGGCCTGTCATGGCCCCAGCCTCGAAGCCTGGCACGGCCAGCGAGTCAACGCCCATGCCTGCCACGGCCAATGAGCCAGCGCCCATGCCTGCCACGGCCAGCGAGCATGCCCGCCACGGCCAACGAGCCAGCGCCCATGCCCGCCACGGCCAACGAGCCAGCGCCCATGCCCGCCACGGCCAACGAGCCAGCACCCATGCCCGCCACGGCCTGCGAGCCAGCGCCCATGTCTGCCACGGCCAACGAGCCAGCGCCCATGTCTGCCACGGTCAGCGAGCCAGGGCCTGTAGCCTCGACCGCCCCAGAGCCAGCGCCTGTAGCCTCGACTGTCCCCATGGCCACGTCCCCTGTTGGCCGAAGACGTAAGAGAAGGAAGAGGGCCCCTTCTCCCCAGTCTCGTCTTGTGCTCAAGACCGCACAGGTTCCCTCAGAGTCTTTCATGGCTCTGCCGGGCTCTGCTCCACCCCCAGAGTCTTCCACGGCTTTGCCGGGCTCTGCTCCGCCCCCAGAGTCTTCCACGGCTCTGCCGGGCTCTGCTCCGCCACCAGAGTCTTCCACGGCTCTGCCGGGCTCTGCTCCGCCCTCAGAGTCTTCCACGGCTCTGCCGGGCTCTGCTCCGCCCTCAGAGTCTTCCACGGCTCTGCTCCGCCCTCAGAGTCTTCTACGGCTCTGCCCGCCTCTGCTCGCCCCTCAGAGCCCTCGCTGGCTCCGCCTCATGAGCCTCCTAAGGCACCCCCTCTCAAGCCTCTCAGGGCTTCCCCTCTCGAGTCTTTCAGGGCTCCTCCTCCCCTCGAGCCTCTCAGGGCTCCATCCCTCGAGTCTTTCATGGCTCCACCCCTCAAGCCTCTCATGGCTTCGCCTCTCGAGTCTCTCAGGGCTCCTCCCCCTCTCAAGCCTCTCAGGGCTTCCCCTCTCAAGTCTCTCAGGGCTCCTCCTCCCCTCAAGCCTCTCAGGGCTTCTCCTCTCGAGTCTTTCAGGGCTCCTCCTCCCCTCGAGCCTCTCAGGGCTCTGTCCCTCGAGTCTTCCAGGGCTCCTCCTCCTCCCGAGCCTCTCGGGGCTCCGTCTCTTGAGTCTTTCATGGCTCCCCCCCTCGAGCCTCTCGAGCCTTCCAGGGCCCCACCTCTAGATTCCACGACCTTTTTCCCAGAGCCTCTAACAGCTCTACTCCCAGAGACTCCAGAGCTTCCTAGGGCTCCGCCTCTCGAGCCTCCTACGGCTCCGCCTCCCGAGCCTCCTACGGCTCCGCTTCCCGAGCCTCCTACGGCTCCCCCTCCAGAGCCTCCCACGGCTCCACCTCCCGAGCCCCTCACGGCTCTGCTCCCAAAGACTCCAGAGCTTTCTATGGCTCCGCCTCTCCGCCGCCTTTCACGGCTCAGCCCGGACTTCCTGACCCCCTCCCTGTCCTGTGGCCTCTTCCCTGGCCTTCGGACCCTATTCCTGTCCGGTGGTCACCTTCCAGACCCCCGGACCCAGTCTCGGTCCTCCAGTCGCCTTCCAGACCCCCTGACCCAGTCTCTGCCCTATGGATGCCCCTAGATCTCCCGACCACCCGCCTGTCTGCTATGTTCCCCCTGACCTTGCCTTGAAACTGCCCATTGACCCCATGGACCGTCTCATTTCCCTCTGTGCCCCTTGGACTGCCCTCAATTTTGTTTGTGTGTTTTGTGGGTTGTCTGTTCAGGGTTTTTTGTTTGTTGGGATCGTCCAGCACCACTTCCCAGAGTTCGCACTCCTCGCAACCGAGCGCGGCCGTCAGGAGCCGTCCGTTATAGAGGGGGAGTACTTTCACGAACCCCGCTCCCTCGCTCCGCCCCTTCGAGCTTCCATGCTCGTTTTGCTCCCTCGGGCTTCCACGCTCGTTTTGCTCGCTCGAGCTTGCACGCTCGTTTTGCTCCTACGAGCTCTCATGCTTGTTAGCATGTCTCCCTCCTCTGGCTCGCATGCCCGCTCTCCTATCACCAGTATTAGTTTCACCCGCACTCGTCCCAATCACTAGATCATTAGTTTCACCTGTACTCGCCTCATCACCTATCATTGTTTACACCTGCACTCGCCCCTATACATATCACAACCCTTTCGTCTCACGCCTGTTGGTTATTGTATTTAGTTTCCCGTGTCTTTGCCCCCCGCTAGTCTCGTCTAGTTCTGAACTCCTCTAGTTTACCCCTTAGCTTGCCAGCTCTTGTGTTCCCCTAGCTCCCCTGTTTAGTGTTACTCGTTCCGCTGATTCTTATTAACCCGGCTTTGACCCTACGCTCTCATTGACCACTCTCTCCTGGATTTGCCCCTTTACCCTATCTTGATTCCCCGGATTCGACTTAACGCTCACCCTGACCATTCTCCCTCTGGATTTTCCCCACTGTACCTTCGCCTGCTCTTTACAATAAAAAGCAGTTTTGATTTACATTGTGACTGTCTCGTCTTGTGAGTGTGTGAGCGGGTTACAGTTATCCATTTAGTTATGAACTGTTTCATCACAAAAGCAGTTTATTCAGCCTCAGGATGCATCTCCTCTATAGATATCCATTAAAAAAGAACTGCCTCTTGTCTGCTCGCCAGTGTACTGGCAAAATAATAATGTCTATGGGACTGCCACGTTATGCTATTCTATGCTAACCTTGTAGGCTCCCCCTTCAGACATTCTCTGTTGAACATCATAACAAAACAGAAACACTTAAAAATAAAAAGTCAGCCAAAATAAAAGCTCAATTTAAATAAAAAATGTATGACAGAAATATATCTCAACTGTACAGTAGTGTAATGAAATAATATACTATATTATACACTATAATACTACTACTACTACTACTACTACTAATAATAATAATAATAATAAATCACTTGTAATTGTATTATATTTAAGCAAAATCTCACATATGTGATGCTCTGTTATGCAGCACTTTATTTTACCATTGTTGTATTTTGGATAGTGCTGTGATGTTCTGTATAAAAACACTATTATAAATGTTAAAATTAATTATTATATTTGAATTTGATTAAAGTTTCTATCAATTAATTAATTTATAAACCATTTTATGAAGAATAAAAAAATTGATATCAGACAGGTTATTGGCGATAACCAAAAAGGAGGTATCACTACTCATTCATCCATTCACTACTCGTTCATACAACATTTTGTGTTGTAATTAGGCAATTGGAAAGAGCTTTGTGCAAACTGAGCAAGTCAGGAGGCAATGGCCACACACTGACCTGGAAGAAATGTGTGTTTCCAGGTCATGTCTGGGCTACACAGAGGGCCAATCCCATTTAAAATGATCCTATACGTGTGGATGTTCTGAGCCAAGGCTGTGTCATCAAACATGACTTCATCACAGTAATATTTACTTGCTCTTATAACCCTATGTGGTATAAAGATGTGTCATCCTATGTATACGAGCAGATAAGTAACACTAACATTCATTATGTTGTTGAGGTGTCTAAAGTATATTGAACATTTTTAACATTTACTATATTTTTTCTTCTTTATTTTTCTTAAAAAAAAATTATAAAGGATTTGTTCTTTGTTTTAATCAAAGTAAAGGGGGATTTGAGGTTTAAAATTAAGAGAAAAAACTTGAACCACTGACTCACTTCAGTATTACAATATTCAACACAGAACATTCATTTAACATTAACTGAGTTGGCCTGCAACCATTTTTCTTAGAGCTTGCATAGACTTTGCATAGGCACTGTTTACAAAACTTCTTCTTTTTGGCCAGTCATTGTTGATAACAACATAGGCATGCAATGCCAAATAGTGTAAAAGCCTCCATATTCAGTCATTTTAGTAATGCTATCAGCCTGTCATCTTTAAGCTTTGCACCTCAAATTAATCATCCAATGAAGAAATTGCTAGTAGTTGAAAAACTACTCTCTTTCTATAAACACATCTCTGTGAAGATGGACAGCTTCTTGACAGCATGGCATTGTTGGGGAGATGTGACTTTAGAGTAAAGGTCATTACTTCTCCTCCATGATACCTTTACATGTCACTCACAAGAATGGTATGATGACCAATCGGGTCCTTGCATGCCTAAAGCCAAAGTTATGGCTCTAGGGGTGGTCAGAAGTCCTCAGGATTGGCTGGTTGTGTGGAGGGTAAGGGAGGTTAAACCTTTGACATTTGCTGTGACACTAGCCCTCTATTTTTATGCTGATGCCAATTACTTTTTTGCCCTGTATAGGGGTATCAAGTTGCAAATGTCACCAATAGAATGGACTTTGTTATTAGAGCCGTTGTGTGTGTGGCTCTTCATGAGTGTGCGCACACACACATACTACTGTTCCCTATTATTGACCTCTGTTGGCACAATTTAGTTTTCTGTATAATTAAAGTGATGGCTATAGATAAACAATCTAACAGATATCTGGACAGAGCAGTGTGACACTGGTGCAGGAAATTCTCACTGGATTCTTATATATAGTGATGATGAGCCAAACTAGGTTGGCAAGTTGGTAAACTTTGGCTCAGATTTCACTGTTTAACTGGCTCTTGCACTCTGAATGTCATGGAGGAATTGGAAATGAGCATACTCGTTCTCTGAACCATATGAGTACAATATGTGATTATATGTTTCTTAATCTTTATATCAATTCTATACATTTAAGTTAGTAAAGTCTGAGTTTGTTTAATTTCAATGGAATTTACATTAATGTTGGTATGTTGAAAGCAAATCTGCCTTTGTTAAGTGTATATTTTAACACAAAAGTTGTATAAACCTAAAACTATAATAAGGCCACATCCACCCAAATGTGTTTTTGTTTTAAAACACAATGATTTATCTACGTTTATGCCTCTCATCCACACTGGAGCAGCATTTTACTCCACACACTCCTAGAAAATGCTTTCCATTACCAGAGGTGGAAAGTAACATATTACGATTACTCTTGTTACAGTTTTAGAGTACATTTTTCAACTTGTAATGTAATTTAATGTAAAAATAAATAACAGTACTTTAATTGAGTTGATTAAAAAAGTATATTTCAGATTTTTTTGGGGAAGAAGAAAGTTATAAGCACTAAATCTATTTATAAACGAAATTGTGCTGTGCATGGCACGACGGAAGCCCACAAGGCACAGCTGCACTCATAAATGGCCTGCTTGTGTCCTCTCATCTCTAGCTTCTCCAAGACTTTCTGCCCTGTCACTATACAAGAACTGTAATATGGTGATTTTCGGCATGTGTAATTGTATTCTGGACGGAGCCATTCATTCAGGTAAGAGGGAACCATCTGAACATATTTAACAACTGATCAAGCTGTTTTTAAGGTAGGCAATGTTTTAACTGTGTCAAACATTAACACAATGTAGTTTGACCAGTGGCGAATTCTCAGGGCCAGCAAAGCCTTCTCTGTTGGCCTAACATGCCAAATATTTTTCATCCTTTCATTCTCAGTCACCTTTTTGCCTATATATTTTTTTATCACTTTCCACTCTACAAACAAAAAGAGAAAAATGAAAAGTTTATCCTGTTAGAATTTAGTCCTTGATGCTTACAAGCAAAGTGTGACAGCTGTTTCAAAAATCGCATGCCCGAAGACGAGCTTGTTAGCAGAAGCAGCACGTGAGTCTGAGTTCCACACCCTCAGGCCTTCAGAATTTCCATAGAATCCCTCAAAAGGGCAAATGAATGAAATGAAGTCAAAATGTCACATCAGTCAATCAGATATTTAGGATATGTCCCGGTCGAGGCCTTCTAGCTGGCCTTGAGTGACACAATAATGCTTTAAGTGATGTACGTAATTTGAAAGTGAAGATTGCGAGATCGTCATCACTGCCGCTATTTCCATTGAGAAAGAGATTCTTATGGATTTAAAAACATGAGATGTTCTGCATGACTGTGTGATTGCTTAATTTATTAAACAGGAAAGGAGGACTTTCACCTCAAGCAAATTGGTTAGTGCTTTTTGCATTGTTATAGCAACATCAGGAGTTTTCTTTGTGTAAATTAAGTTGCTTGAGCATTCAGCAAGTTTTGAAAAGAAGTGCTGTGTTCCATTCAACTCAGAAAGTCAGATTTTACAACTTCCTACTAGGAAAAATGTAATGGAATGCAGCTTTAAGTCAGAATTGCAACATGTAGGCTATTGCAGAAAGTCTCAACTCTGATTTCACCAAAATGCAGGTGCATGATGACACAAAAACTTTTCGACACTCAGGGAGATATACAAAGTAAGTGATAAACATTCACTATATTAAGTAATTTCGATAAATGAGTTCATTTCCACATTACATGATATTGTGAAGCATGAAGCTTGTTAAACAAACGCTTGCAGAAACAGTTGTATTAAACATTATAATAATCTTTCTAAAATCATACACATGAAGCACAAATGCTAGCACTGCAGCACTGTTTATCAGTTGGGTTGCTAGGAGACATCTCTAATGAGAGTCAAACTCCTGCTAAGCTAACAGGAGCATTGCAGTTCCGAATATCGGGGAATGGAATGCATTTATGGTTGGAGATATCAAGTAGGAATATCCCACATCCAACTTGAATGGAACGAAGCATTACAATGTATCCTGATGCAAGCAACATTTAAATCGCAAATATTTTTAGATAGATTTTTCCAAGTATTATAGACCTCCTTGGTAGATTTATATGAAAAATTAAGATTTTTGACGTTCATTTCACAAAACAGTCATGCTGCAGTTTAAATGAGGCTTTCATGCATCAACGTATTTGTAAAATGACAGTTGGTATTATTAGTTTACTGCCACGTAACGTATGAAAGTGAAGATAGCATCTTATTCATTGTGAAACTGTGTTTTCTTATTGGCATGAATTGCACTGAAGGCCTAGACTTAAAATGCATGGCCCGCGGCTGAGTTTGAAATATATGTGGGGTATCTCATTTACTTGCTGCTATATGTCTAAAACAAACTTCTTAAATGCTCTAGAAAAATACAATGGCAACATTGCCAGAAATTAACAGGGACTTGGAGCAAAAATGGCCAAAAAATTTACAAAATCATCCCATAAATTCAAAATATGGGGGCATAAAATGCACAAGTAACGAGTTCCCGTGTTTTATGAATAATATCTGATATATTTACAATTATTTACATTGCGATCTTCTTTTGACTTTTCACTGAACATTTTTTTTCCCGCCATCCGGTTCCTCACACCATTGTGTGCGCAGACGGGCTCTCCACTTCTATCAATCAGCATCAGTTCGGTATTGTACTCCCGTGTTACATTCCGTAACCGTTTACCCCTCTTGTTCAAAATAAACAGCTATGTTAAATAACCATAATGTTAATTAATACTTTATTATTACAGCTGCAATACAATAATACATATACAGAACAGACATTTTTTTGTGTTTTAATCAATCATATCTCTCAATTAACACTGTGTGAAAAGTTTATTTTTTCCTTATTTTATTAAGTTGGCATGTAGGAGTTGATAACAGTTTGCTTAATAATCTCATTCCATATCTGGATAATTGCTGCAATATCATAGAGCAATCATTTCCTTCTCTATGATTTTGCATTATGTTAGATTTGTACACTATGTTAACTTAATAGCCAAAATATTTGGACATATGTGAATGAAAATAAACCTGAAATAGGAATGTGTTTCAGTCACAAGGCACATTATAAAGTTTAGAGACGATTTAGAAACATTTAGAATGTTATAAATGGGTATTTCTATTTAAATAAATGTTGTATTCTCAAATGTTCTGTTTGTCCAAGAATCCTCTTGCAGCAATGCAGGTCTTTGCTATTTGGAAGCTGCGAAATTAGAACCTGTGAGCAGTTTGTTTTGAATTTACTTGTCTTTTTGTTGTGCTTCTGGCCATCTACTTACCTCTCTATCCTGGTTAGTTTTTTTTTTCTTCTTCAAAACAATAATACATGGAATAGCCGTCACTTCTCTAAAACAATAGACTTTAGGAGAAAATAGAATTTCAAGAGAAATGTGTTTATTTTTGCCTACTTTTAAAACCAAAATTTGAATTGCAAGTGTAAAGCAACTTGTAAGAATTCAATATGGGGACAAAACCCACGACATTGTGATTGCAAGTAGTGCAACCGTTTTCAATTGTTCTAATAATAAGAAAGTTTACCAAATTAGCACTTCAGAATATTTTTGTAAGGAATAGGTGACAAAGTTAATATTTGCCATCATGAGAAATAAAACATTTAATAAATACCACTTAAAACAATTGTTTCAAACCTTAATAATGTTGGCAATTAATGAAATTGATACTATTTTTGATCAATTCAATGCATCCTTGGTGAAAGGAAGCATAAGTTTCTTTCAAGAACCAAAATATCTTTGTTTTCTAAAAATGGAAGCATATATTCTATATATAATACACATTTTATAAATTAATTTGTAATTACTAGAGTAGTTTTTCAACAAACTACTTATTTACTCTTACTTGAGTCCTAATATTTCTTAGTACTTTCACTTGTACTCAAGTTAATATTTTTTTTCAGTAGCAGTACAAAATGATGCTGTTAGGAATAAACAGTTTTTAAACTAAAATGTTTTGATGTGGTCTAAGTTAATATTTAATTATATTTTATTAATTTTTTATTGTGTTTTTAAATATAAAAAGATTGTAAATACACATAACACAGACATCAAAATGTTTCTTTTGGAAAGTAACAGCTTTGGAAAAGATGTTAGCACTCTGGTGTCAATTGCTTGGCTTAGTTTGAAACTAGCTCTTTGTCCTTGGTGCCTGCTTCACATTTTCTTTTTCCAATGGTATTTACCAAATCAGTCTAATAAAAGCAGATCCTTCACTTTAAAAATAAAACCAAGCAAAACAGGTAAAACAGAGGAATTGGATCCTTTACATTGAATGACTTTCAGGTTTTATGCAACCCCTCTGGGTAGGTGAAGTGTTACGGACTATACAATGGATTGTGTTTAACAGAGCAGGCATAAAAACAAAATTGCTATAAGATGCATTGGTGAGCACATCATTAGAATTTACCGTGCAGAACACGAGCCTCCAAAGTCATTTTATTTCTATTTTTGTTTTGTGCAAATTTCAGCTAAACTGATCAACCATGCACTTGGTTAATTGGTCAGGTAGTCGATTAACAGAAGTCCACACACATTATGGCACATAAAAGCTGCCCAGAGGGAGGGAAGATTAAAACCTCAAAGTTCAACAATATCTTAAATATTACGGGGGAACCTTGGGGGAAAAGGCCAAAGGTTCACGTTTTGTGTCACTTTTAAAACTCCATGACTTAACCGTCTCTTCTTCAAAGTATCAACTTGTTTTAGGGAAGTCAATTCACCTGTCCCTTTGGGAAAGGATTGCGTTTTAGTGACTGGTTGATTGTTGTCAATATTAAGCTGGTTTTGAATGACTCCCTATGGCACTGATGCCTGGAAATATGGATTTTTCATCTTCACTATTGCATTGACTCACTATTGCGGTGGAAAGGGCCACTGATCCCTGAGAGGTATGTAACAGATTTGTTTTAATTAAGTGTGCAAACAAATGAGAAATTGGATTGTTGACTGAAACACTGGAACTGGAACAATTGTGCCACTAATTGCTGTTATTTTTTTGTGCGTTAATCGATAGCCATTGCTCAACTGTACTGAGCTCTTGCGGCAGAGTAAATAGAGTGGAAAGCCAAATCAGTCAGAAGTGTGAGAACTTAAACCATTCGACTTTGATGTGCACTCAAGTGGTTATAGCATTAGCAAATTTAAAGGCTAATCCACGACTTGTTTAGGATCTGTAGTTTGCTTAATTATTTAAGCTGCTGTGTGCTGGAGAATTGATATTTCCAAAAGGTAAAGTGTGTGCCTGTTAGACAATTTTTTTTTCATAAAGTATTTGGCTTTGCGGTGGGTACATTTGAACTTCGGTGCTGTCAATCCTCCCTCTCTCAGGCTAACATTGCTAAACTACAAAACCCAGCAAAAATAAAACGCTCAAAGGATTAGCACAATTTAGAAAGCACACCCCCATCCTTTCAAATGTGCTTTCTTTTGCACCACGGCTATTTCTCCGCACCCAGCATGAGCTCCACTTTGTGGCTTTTAATAACTTGCCTTTCTTAGCCACTGCCCCCTGAGCCATTTTTTTTCTCCTTTTCTATCTCTCCCCCTTCACTTTATTTGTGCCACCCTGTTTCTACCTACTAGCAGCTGCAAGGAGGAGCAAGACTTATGTGGTGGAGGCAGCCGCAGCAAATTTCTTCCAGTTGCTCGACGCTCTAATCCACCCCTTTTCTTTGCAGCTCAACCATTATATTGCAGTTTCATTGACTGGGAGGTGTTGTGTTGCAGTGGAATCAATAGCTGAGGGGATCCCAGCCCAACGATTAGCTTGTCAGTCAGGCCTGTGCACTGGAAAGGGAGGGGAGGCAGCATAAATCCAGGAATACCAGGGGCCACCGGCATAGAGCAGTAGGAATGCGGAGAGCCGTTGAATGCTCCTCGCCACCTATTGTGGAAGGCAACATGTGCTGTGTGTATTAACCTTTCTGCTACTGTGGTTAACCACTGGCCACTGCAAGGCCAGCTTCCCAGTCTGGTTGAAACATGTCACACATAAGTACACATGCTTTTACACTCACACAGTCATAACATCGCTCAATCACATCATGTTTCTGTCTGTATACTTTGGATATACTGTATACTGTAGACTTTAAAAAAAGTGGTAACCTGTAATTGTTACCTCAAGGATCGATTTCTTAGTAAAACCTAGTTTGTCAGGTAAATTTAGTCAGATTAAATAACATTTATATTTTAACAAAATAATTTAATTTAGATGCACATTTTTGGTTACTTGACAAAAAAATTATTTAACAGTGTAAAAATGCCTATTCATTTTTAATGCATGTTAGCATTATACACCAACTGTACACATTCATAGTTATTATTGTGCCTTAATAATTATAACATATAAATTCTATACTAGTATTTAGTGTTGAAGTGTATATATATATATACTTATTTATTTTATTTTATTTTTTTAAGTGTATGGTATATATGCTTACCATGTCTGTTCATGACATAAACAAATCAAAGCTGTTTTTAGAACCCTGACAGAAAGCAGGGAAATCAACTACTTAGCTTGCTCTGGTTTTAGAGTTCATGCTGTCATATTGGTTTTTGTGCATTAAATCAATTATTCTGGGTATATCCCATGAGACTGCAGACTTAGTCTTATTTCAATCTGGAGCTAAGAAAAGCAGCTGTATACTATGTGTCAATTAACCTAAAGTACAGTGAATTTAGCATGAAAAAATTAGTGCCCTTTCAAAAATATTTGGCTGCTATCCCGGAGTGGACATACAGTTCTTTATCAATACGATGTCCCGTGATATTCTAAGAATTCATTGGGTGGGACTCAATCAGCTCCCTAGCTCCCTATGTCGTGAATCACTATATCATGAACACGAATTCGGACACTGGCATGGGTGTTGATCCACTGAGCATTGGGACACTTATGACTCAACCTGCAACACTATAACAAGCTTGCGCATTCAAGCACAGCTGTTATGAATCAGTACCATTGCTGTATAAATGACACTATTGTTCATTTTCGCTGAAGATATTCAAATGTACAGTGTTATTATGAAAGATAAATCACATTAAATGAAGAAATAAAGTATTATGGAATTTTAAACCTAATTTTTACAACTCTAATATTTAAAAGATAGTTTTGCTTTCATGGTCATTATGGTTGAAAGACATTACAAACATCATCTCTTTTAAATATAAAATATTAAGATAAAATATGTTTTGACATCATTTATTTAAACTTGTGCTCACCTTCTAACAACTTGAGAGACTTCAGAAGACAAGATGACGTTTCTGGTAAGGGAACATAGTGAGCAACAATGCTCCCTGTTTTTATAGTGCATTGTGCAATTTTTTTAGGGAGTAAACGTTTCAGTGCACTGGAAAAATTCTGTGATTGAGACAGCCCATAAAATGGCCGACTCCCTGATCAGTGCCCTGACAACTGAACTAGATAGTTGATTGAGATGTACCTATACACTGCAGACAAAGACCACATATAAAAAAATGCCAATTATGTATCGTTTTTATTGGTTCATTTATAGGTGAAATTTGTAAATTTTGTGCCTCATGCAACACCAAATAAAATTGCCCAAATTACTGATTTCAAAAAGGGTTTCCGAATACTCATCCCATGTACCATTGATCATAGAAGCAGATAATACCGGCCCCAACTCACACCGTTGGTTTAGCTATGTCGGACTTTTAGAATCCTCAAACAAAATCAAGTGTGGACCTAAGTAAGTGTGCCTACTTGGCCTCTCTTCAGTTTCACTGGAGCTTTTGCAAGACTTTATTCAGTACTATTAAGCTTGTCTCTTCTGCCATGTGTGTCCTTAAAACTCTGGCTGATTTCAGAGTCCCATCTGACAGGATGGCCAGCCAGCTGACGGCTGGAATTAATGAGTGGGGACCTGCAGTGGGTTGGCAGGTAGTGGAGGCACATGGAACAATGAGGCCTGTTGCTTGTAATCACTTGAAGCTGCTGTCATTAGTGTAGGCCTGATGCGGGAGCAGCATGGGCTCAGGAGAAAGAGGGTGGGCAGGAAGTGTTGGCCAGCTGCTGCCAAGCTGTCATCAGGAGGGCAGACTGCTGGGGTGGAGTGCACAATTGCAGGAGCCGCTAGAGTCAAGGGCAGAACGGAGTGTCCTGATGATTAGTGTCTGTATGAGTGTGTGTGTGTGCGTGTGTGTGTGTATGAGAGAGTAAATATTTGTATTGTTGTTGGTTATATCAAAGTCCCTTTAAGGCAAGGCAGGTCACACGGTGGCCATATTTGTACCACCAAAGGGATGGTGAGGAGGGTAATCAACATTGCTACATTTATTCCTTTGACAACCATTCAGAGATACAATTGACCCCCTCTGGTTGGGACACAACGTTTTTAGGCTCTGGTTAAATGTTAGTGATATCTGATCTCTGTGACTGTTAAATTCATAAGCTTGCCCAATCATGTCTCTAGCTAATACTAGTAGGTTGCTTCATAAGAATATTCCAAATGTCACGATCTTTCCACAACTGTAAGCCAAAGTGTCAACTTTGTAAACACAAGATAGAGAGCACATGAGCCTTCTTTAGTAAAACACAAAAGGAAATATTTGGCAGAATGTTATTATTTGTTACCATTCACTTTTATTGCATTTGGAAGTGTCGATACAGTGCAGGTGGCAGTCCAAAGTTGTGAAACTAGTCACTATACACAAAAATGTTATGAAGGTTTTCATTATTCTTCAAAATTGAAAATAGTGTAATTGATGAGTTCGAAGGTTAGTGTATGAAACAGGTGCAACTGCACAAATTAAATATCAGAAATGGTGATGCAATTTCTCAAGCTCTAGTGTATGTTATATGAAAGACATATACCGTAATTTCCGGACTATAAGCCGCAACCTTTTTCCCACGCTTTGAACCTCGCGGCTTAAACAACGACACGGCTAATATATGGATTTTTCCCGCTTTCAAATTTTATTTAAAAAAAAAAAAAAAACATTCTGTGACGTGCTCAGTTTTTTGGCGGCATGAAGCTTTCATTAGACCAATGAAATTGCCGAACGAGTTAAGGTCAAACAACCTTTTTGTTTACTGTTTAGATTAAATCGAGCGCGCTCAAATTTCCCATCATTCTGATTACGGTAGTCATTTTGTCACCCTCAAGACACGGAGAAATGCATATGATGCAGCTTTCAAGTTGAAGGCGATTGATCTGGCTGTTGGAAAAGGAAATAGAGCTGCTGCACGGGAGACGTTGGAAACAGCAGCGTGATGAATTGACTCAGTGCAAAAAGACAACTAAAGCTGAGGCTATTCAACTCCGACACCGAAGGAGATGACTTCAGTGGTTTCATGTGCACAAGAGGAGGAAGATAGTGACCAATGACTTTCTTGCTAGGCTACTGTTTACTGCTAATTTTTAATTTTTTGTTACAAGCCGTGTGTGGCAGCGGGGGCGTGGTCAACCGCCCGTCCGGGAGAGAAAAGCGGTAAGGGCGCTTACACCTGAGCTAATGTCTAACACCTGTGTCTAATTTCAGTAAGCGTGGGGAGAGCGGCATAAAAAGGCAGCAGGGAGAGTGTGAGAGAGTGAGTGAGTGAGTGACAGACAGACACACGTCAGTCTAGTGTTGGCGCATAGAAAACCAAGAATTGAGAAACTTTATAAAGTTGATTGTAAACATTGCTGTGGCCATTAAAAGCCTTACCTGGAACGTCAAGTGCCCTGATTCACGTGTCCTTCTTGGGAAAACTGTCACACTGCCACCAGTGTGACAGTTTTCAGCACTTGATGTAAGCGCCCTTACCACTTTTCTCTCCCGGACGGGCGCTTGACCACGCCCCCGCTGCCACACCGTGTTTCGTAAAAGCCTATTTATTTTTGTTACAAGCCTTGTTTCGTTAAAGCCTGTGTAAAGTTAATTTGTTTCAATGTACCGGTAGGCACCTGCGGCTTATAGACAGGTGCGGCTTATTTATGTTCAAAACAATAATTTTTTTAAAAATTCAGTGGGTGCGGCTTATATTCAGGTGCGCTCAATAGTCCGGAAATTACGGTATACACAATGTATCATCCATTCATGGCTAAAGTAAATAATCTATGTCCTTTCATAATGAATTGGGTCAGATTTTATGGAAAACGTTTTGAGAGGCGCTCAGTAGCGGAGACAAATTTTGAGCAGTTTTTGGAGCCTTAGCTGGTCGCTGGCAGTGTGTTAATATTCATAAAAAACAATTTTTTTAATTTTAGAATCCACCGTGAAGTCTGCTAAAAGTGTCTGGTGTTGAACCTTCTTAAGGCTGTCAGTAACTAACATTCTGCCTAACAACTTCTTTAGTATTTCACAGAAGAAAACGTAATATAGTTTGGAAAAACATAAGGTTAAATAAACAATGTCAGAACCTTTTATTTTTGGGTGAACTACCTCTTTAACCATGTTTGCCAGCAAATGATAAAGCTATTTCTTTGACTGAATATCTAATGTTTGCATAATTGTTGAAGTCGTGGCCAAGCATTAAGTGCATGTGCTTTGACTTATTACATGGTGGCACTAATGTAGGTGACAAAAGTTCAAGTTGTTGTGGTTTTCTTTCTGCTTTCTTACTTTCTCTATCAATAAAGTGTTCAAAAGGCAAAAAAATAACAAATCTATGTATTGTTATTGTTAGATACATTATACAGCATGGTTCAAATTGTGGCTATGCCATGGTAATCTGTGTGGATATATAGGTGTGTTCTATATGTTTTATGTACTTCTAATATATTGGGACAGGGCTAAGCTGGTCCCTTAAGAGTCCTTATGGAAAGCTCTGAGAGAATGTTGGAGGAAAACCTCCTCAAGAGGAAAAACATACCAGCGTGTTAAGTTTTTAAGCCCCACTTTGAGCAGTGTGTGTGAAACAAGCTCCCACAAGGGTGGGTGAGAATACCTTAACTCACATTACCCCTCCCCTTAGCTTTGTCTCTTTTTCAGGACTAGGTTAGAGGGGTCACCCTCTTCATGTGGATAGCTCCTTTGGCCCAATTATGCTGCTACAGTGCTCAATTAGCAACAATCCCCTCTTTTCAAGGTGATGTTTGAAAGGGCTTTACATTTTTAAGGCCTAATGGGGGGGGGGTCGTCAAAGTGCGATAAAATTAGGGACATAATCGGAGACTTAACCTAAATCATTGTCTCTGAAGGATTTGCTGTCCTCAAAAATTCATGCACTTCTCTGGCTCTGTATCTCTTTATCTCCCTCACTTCAAATCTTGAAGACGTCCTGGATTTTTTACATTTCTGTATACTTAAAAAGTGTTAAAAAATATTTTTTTGCCATTCTATCTTTGAGGTCTGTTATTTCACAAATTACATTGTTATTTTCTGGGTTTTGTCAGTGCTCTTCACAAGTGTTAAATCAATGATTGGAAGATGATGAAGAGGTTTTGTATATGAAGTCACAACCATTCCCCGATCTTTGGAAAAAGAGAGTCATCCAGGTAGGCCTGTCTACCCAAGCAACATTGCATTCTGTCTTTAGGAGCTCAATTAAATTGGGCAATTAACCTTGTTTATAACAGCAATATGGAGTGAGGCAGAAAGTGTATTGTTGTTAAACAGCAAGAGGTCTCTAGTTGTTGGAAGAATGCCCACCAGACACCTGAACAGGGCCTGGCACAAACAGGGTAAAAGTCTCAGGCCTCACCCCTGTAAGCCTTAACTGCACACTTCCCCATCCTCACCTCCAAAACAACAAGTACCATTCCTCTGATGTGTATTTAGGATTGTCCACTTTGATGGAAACAATTGCTTGCTGTATCACTTGAGACCCATGGCGAGGAACCAAGTTCACTGTCTATGCACACACACACAAGGTTAAAAATCTTTGGGTTCTGCCAAGCCATTTCTATGTGTTGGATGTGGTGTTCAACAACTTACCTGCCAAACATCTTGTCCTCTCTTAAACCCAATGCCAGATGTTACCTACAGTTCATGTGTCAGCTAGTAATAAACTGCATAGTGGTAATGACACCTTGTTATCTTGCAAGAGAATTATCATGATTGTTACTACTCCTAGACTGTTTTCTATCCACCAAGAAAGAGATCTGGAGGAAGATTAATCTTGAAGTGGGATCAGCTGAAGTTTAAAGGCCCAAAGGAAGAAAATAAATTGGATTAATAGATCAGATATATTGGGTTTTGAAATAATATTAGGGGCTTTATCAAATCTTTTTTATTATTATTATTTTACTGTACCTTGTGATGCGTGATATTTTTCGACTGCTAATGCACTTAAATTATAAATGACTTTAGGCTTTCTGATGTGTGTTTTAAAGTGGTTGACCTTTTATTGCTGTTGATTTGTGCTGCTTAAACTTACAGGATGGCTGACTTGTTTCATAAAAAAAAAACTCAAAGTGGAGTGGTGGTGGCGTAGTGGCTAAAGCACAGGGCTGTTAATCAGAAGGTCTCTGGTTCGAACCCCACAGCCACCACCATTGTGTCCTTGAGCAAGACACTTAATTCCAGGTTGCTCCAGGGGGATTGTCCCTGTAATAATTGCACTGTAAGTCGCTTTGGATAAAAGCGTCTGCCAAATGCATAAATGTAAATGTAAATGAAAAAAAGCTAGCAGCATTGTTTTAAAAAGAAAGGAGAAAATAGAATAAGGCATATTGTTAAAGTGCATTCAGAAAGTATTCAGACCCCTTAATTGTTTTCACATTTTGTTCTGTTGCAGCCTTATATGATTACATGCTTTAAATTATTATTATTTTTCACTCCAGTCTACACTCCATACCCCATATTGACAAAGCAAAAACCAGATTTTTGATAAAAAACTGAAATATCACTGTGGCAGGGCGGAGGGCGGGGCCGGGTCGTGATCATACACACCCGGTCCCGTATTAGGCTAATCAAGCCTCTGAGGTATAAAGGTTGACTGCAGAGGGCCGTGCGGGAGAGAGAGATCGTTAGCGGACATGTCCGTCATGTGTGTGTGTTTGTGTCTTTGTTTTAAGTTTCTCATTAAAACTATTATTTATATTGAAAAGCTGGTTCTCACCTCCTCCTTTCCACTGATCCCTTTACAATCACATTGAAGTATTCAGACCCTTTGCTATGACACTTGAAATGTAGCTCAGGGGCATCCCATTTCACTGGATCACCTTTGAGATGTTTATACACTTTGATTGGAGTCCACCTGTGGAAAATTCGATTGAATGGACATTATTTGGAAAGGCACACACCTTCCTATATGAGGTCTCACAGTTGAAAATGGACATCACGGCAAAAACCAAGCCATGAGGTCAAAGGAACTGCCTGCAGAGCTCAGAGACAGCATTGTGTCAAGGCACAGATCTAGGTAGTGGCCTCCATAATTCTTAAATGGAAGAAGATTTGAACAATGAGGATTCTTCCTAGAGCTGGCAGACCGGTCAAACTGAGCAATTGGGGAGAAGGGCCTAGGTAAGAGAGATGACCTAGAACCCGACTGTCAGTCTGGTTGAGTTCCAGAGATCATGTGTGGAGATGGGAGAAACTTGCAGAAGGACAACCATCACTAAAACACTCCATCGTTTTGGCCTTTATGGTAGAGTGGCCAGATAGAAGCCTCTCTTCTGTGTAAGAAAGCAAAAAAGCACCTAAAGGACTCTCAGACTGTGAGAAACAAAATGATCTGGTCTTATGAAATGAAGATCAAACTGTTTGGCCTCAATTCCAAGCATCATGTCTGGAGTAAACCAGGGACTGCTCATCACCTGCGCAATACCATTCCAACGGTGAAGCATGGTGGTTGTAGCACCAAGCAGTGGGGGTGTTTTTCAGCGACAGGGACTGGGGGACTGGTCGGGGATGAAGGAAAGCTGAACACAGCAAAATACAGAGACATCCTTAATGAAAACATGGTCTATAGCCCTCAGGGCCTCAGACAGGGCTGAAGGTTTACCTTCCAACAGGACACTGACCCTGAGCACACAGCCAAGACATTGCAAGGTTGGCTACGGAACAACTCGGTGAATGTCCTTGAGTGGCCCAGCCAGAGCCCAGACTTGAACCCAATCGAACATCTCTGGAGAGACCTGAAAATGGCTGTCCACCGACAGTCCCTATCCAACCTGACAGAGCTTGAGAGTATCTGCAGAGAAGAATGGTAGACAATTCCCAAACCAGGTGTGCAAAGCTTGTCTCATCATACCCAATAAAAACTTGAGGCTTTAATCACTGCCAAAGGTGCTTCAACTAAGTACTGAGTTAAGGGTCTGAATATTTATGAAAATGTGATATATATATATATATATATATATATATATGAGAGAGAGAGAGAGAGAGAGAGAGAGAGAGAGAGAGAGAGAGAGAGAGAGAGAGAGAGAGAGAGAGAGTTGTCAAAAATATTTTTTTGCTTTGTAAATATGGGGTATGGAGTGTAGATTGATTTGAAAAAATATAACATTTTAACATAAGTATGCAACAACATAAAATCTGAAAACAATGAAGGGGTCTGAAAATTTTCTGAATGCACAGTATATGCTTAACATTGTAACCTGTATTCCTTTCTGGCCTGGTATGAACCAACATAAATCAATATATAATTTCTTCCATAAAAATTGCTTTAATCAATGCTGTTTCTCTGTGTTCTCTTACTATGTGTTATGCCAGTAAAACACATGCTGTTTTTCCAAATAGAATAATTTTTCAGTTACCTAACAATCAATAAAAACAATGAATTATTGTTAGCGCTTCACAATAAGTTTATATTTGTTAGCATCTAAAATGAATTATGTATCATGAACAAACCATGAGCAATATTTTTACAGTATTTAATAACCTTGGTTAAATGTTATTGTTAGCATATGATAGTTCATAATGCATTAACTATTGATAATATATACACCGATGAGCCAAAGCATTATGACCACCTGCCTAATATGCTGTTGGTCCTCCCTGTGCCACCAAAACAGCACCGACCTGCCAAGGCATGGAATCTACAAGACACCTGAAGGTGTCCTGTGGTATCTAGCACCAAGATATTAGCTGCAGATCCTTCAATTCCTATAAATTGTGAGGTGGAGCCACACTGAATTGGACATGTTGGTCCATCACATCCCACAGATGCTCAATTGGATAGAGAACTGGGGAATTTGGAGGTGAGGGCAACACCTTGAATATCTTCATGTTTAGGTAAGTGGCACGTGTTAAACTGAAGTCCACATGAATGGCTGGACCCAGGGTTTCCCACCAGTACATTGGAAACTATGTTGTTATAACATAAGGATGAAAAATATATTTTAAAGTGTGGTATTTATATAAATATATAATAGATACCAAAGCTTGGTCAAATATAATTTTTCTACATATACTATGTGCTATTAATTACATACCATTCCAAATTATTGCATTATTATTACCTCTAAGGTATTTTTGTATATATATATATATATTATTTATTTATTTTTAATTATTTTGTAAAGGATTCATTGTGATTAACAATGATAAATGTAATTTATATGTCTGTGGTTGGTTGCTGGATAAGACCCCCCATGTGCTTTGTAATTCTGGCAGCATATTTCCTCTGGTTACATTATATTACAGGTGTCTAACTACCTCCATATTACAACTGTCACTGTTATTCTTATAGGAGTGGCATGCAGTTAACCCAAAATCAAAGCCTGTAATTTGTGGCTGATGGTGCACTTTGAGATCAGGCCAATCTCACTGCTTCAAACGTCTATGAGTGAGACTTGATTAGGTCAAATTACATATGGGAGTGAGTGCTGCAACCACAGCTTTGCTCGGGGTGAAAGTGGGTGAGTACATGGGCTTTGGGTGTGGTGTTCTGCTTTGTGATTTATGCACATTCGTATGCAAACAAAAAAGCTAGTGTGCTATTTTGTTACTTATTTAGATTGTTGACTTGTAATATCCGATCAATTTGTTACATTTACTTGTTTGATCGCCACATTTGCCATATGCGTATCCCTTATCCTAGGGGTAAACTCAGCAGATTTTATCAGAGATGTGATGCAGAGAAAAGGGGTAGAAGGAGGTGGAGAGAATGGACAGAATCTGGGACTGGACTCTGGCACCTTAAAACCTTAAAACACTTACTTTGAAAATAATTTAATTGTTGTATATATATATATATATATATATATATATATATATTTATATAATGGCTTAATTTATTTAATATACTAATAAGTATATATTTCATAGGCATCTTAGGTATTCTATGTTTTTGGGGAATTTAAGTTTGTGTTCAATACAAGTTAAGATCAGTCGACAGCATTTGTGGAATAATGTTGATTTTGTAGATTATGATCCCTAGTTTATAAAAAAAAACAAATTGAAATCTTGGATACAGTGAGGCGCTAACAATGGAAATGAATGGGGACATAAACATTAAAATACATACTGTTTCTAAAATATAGCCAGTAAAACTTTACAAGAAGGATGTATTTGTTAACATTAGTTAACTACATTAGTAAATATGAACTAATAATTAACAATAATTTTTCAGCACTTTTTATTCTTTGTTAATGTTCAACATTAACCAACATACATTTTTAAATGTACATCATAAATGTTGTATATGTTAACATTAGTCAGTGTATTATTAACTAACAATGAATAATTGCATTTTTATGAATTAACGTAAAGCATTATTTCTGTGAAAATTAAACATAAACGTAGAAAAATAATTCAAAATAATACAAAAAAAGAGGAAGTTGACATTAATCCAATATATGTCATCCATGGTAAGGAAAAGAAGCACTGCTTTCTTGGGAATGTGTTTAGATGTGAGTTGGTAATTTCCCTAAAGAATAATTACATTCAAAATAAGTCTGTGCTTTTAGACTGTATTATTTTCCACTTTATTGATAGGTGCAAAAGCTCAGGGGATAAGCCTGAAGGGGGCTTCCTGATGCTAAGGAAGCCGCCTCTTGACACACACACACACACACACACACACACACACACACACACACACACACACACACACACCTTTCACATCCCAGCTCTTCTTGAGGAATTAGAGAAGAGACAAAAGCTGAACATTCTTTAAGTCCCGTCGGGCGGTGAATAGGAACGTTTCAAATGTCAGAGGAGTGGTGTTTCCTATAGATTCATTAGCCTCTTCATCCAACAACCCCCCCATTCCTTGCCTGGGCCCCTTTCACTTTCTGTCACTTTCTTTCTCACCCTCTCGCTCCCCCAGCTTCTTTTTTTTTTTGTTTGCTGCCTACAAGAGGGTTTTTAGCACAAGCAGTGTTTGTAATTAGCTCCTAGTTCTGTGCTGGAGCATGTTGAGGTGAATGTTTATACGATGAGCAGGTCCCCTTTCTCACAGTCTGTGCTAAGCTAAAACAAAAGTCTGCCTTTTTTCCTAGGACAGGATGAAGAAAAAAAAAATGGGGCTACATATGGTCAGAAGGGCCCCTGGAAAATATTACTGAGAGGTTACATTAATAGCGAGCATAGTCTGCTACTAAATTGGAGTGTAGTTAAATTGATGGCAGCCTCTCAAAATGTTTTTTTTTTTTTTTTTGTGGTATTATAACAACATAATTATTTTTCACACACTTTTTCAAATGTAAGTGACCAATTAGATCCATATTTAACCATGTCAAGTATGCTGCCCTTAAAAGTTAGTTCACCCAACATATTTAATTCTTAAAATTAATTTAAAAATGTTGCTCTCCCACTGTAGTACTTTATATTACGTTCTTTCTTTCTTCCATGGAACACAAAAGGAGATGTTAGGCAGAGTGTATGGAAACAGGATTCAATGAATGTGAATGGTGACTGATATTCTGCCTAATGTCTCATTTTCTGTTCCATGGCAGAAAGAAAGTAATACTTGTTTGGAGCAAAATGAGGGTAAGTAATTGATGACAGAATTTTCATTTTCACTTTATCGCTTTAAGATATCCCATAATACATTTTCAAATATATCAAAGTTTTGATCTGTTACATTTGATTGATATTTAGACTATATTTTCTATTCAATAATACTGTATACAGTGTTTCTGTTCTTGAATGTATGGTCTGTTTTTTGCAGACACATTCAACAAATTTCCATCGTCCCTCTCTGGGTCAGAGTTCACTCTCCCTGGGAAAGCTGTGGGCGTTCATTTCAAACCCTGTTTTAAAATCCATCCACTGTTTTTTCATCCTCCTTTTTTGTCTTCTTCCTTTTTCACAAGCATTGCATTTACTACAACACTGCCGGAGCAATCCATTATGGTGTCATGGTTCTTGCTCCATTGCGGCCCAGCAGCATGGCACTACAGCTTGTTTTAATTTTAGCCGGGGAAAGCCAGGACCACCGCTCCAGTCCCCCGCTTCTCCAGATGTGCCTTGATGAAGGGAAGTTGACTAAGCGCTTTGTGTCCTTTAAGACACTAATGTGATTATGTCACATATTTTCAGCTGATTCCCATCGCTATTGGTCTTTGTGTGGGGTCCCCTTCTCAATGGTCTTTATCAGACATGCAAGCAGTGAGATTTTTCTCTTTGCAAAGTCTGGTTCCTAGCCAACCTGTGTAAATTGAGTGTGTGTGTGGAGGGGGAGTGTGTAAATCGCTTAAAAACTTATTAAACAGTGTTTTTTTGAAAATGTAAAAATGCAGAAAGTGTTTTGTGAGGGTTAGGTTTAGGGCTAGGTTTAGGGGATAGAATCTATAGTTAGCACAGTATAAAAATCATTATGACTGTGGAGAGTCCTCATAAGGATAGCCGCACTAACATTTGAGTTCCAAATATATACAGTATATTTAGTTTTTATAGTTTTCAATAATATTCTCAATATATATATATATATATATATGAGTTGTCTGTGTATTTTGTTATTATTCATGCAGTTAACATCCCATAATACTTGCCGAAACCATATTGATTCTCACATTTGTTCTAATAAAAATATCATTTATATTTCATTCGAGTTCAGGTCATGTTGTTGGAGATAAGCTAATGTCAAGCTAAACCTGACTAATTACCGGCTATGTGCGCAGCCATGTTTATTTACATTGCAATGCAGCATGGGTGTCAAGTATCTGTTAGAACAAAGATGTTTATCAAAAGCAAGTGGTGTTCTGAGAGTGGGGAGTTGAGTAGACCATCTTGTTATCTCAAAATACCTTATCAGAAATAAAATAAATAAATAAATAAACATTATGGCATTTGCAATAATTGCTATCTCAGAATGCTTTTGAAGACTGGCTGTATTGGTTACTAGCAATTTTAATATCTAACATTGCTATTACTATTTTTTTTACTTTGCTGCAGGTACTGTATTAGTTTAGTATGTCAATATGTGGGTATGAACTTTACATTTTTATTTTTCTATTTTGTGATTAAGCATCTGAAACATGAAATAAATGAATTGCATTTAGTACATGCATTTCAGTAGACTATTTTTGCAGTTGTTGCACCTGCATGGTCAGTCTCCATCCCTTGGTAAGGCAGGACATTGACTTGATTGTTATTAAATTTGAAATGTAATCTAATGGGTTCTAAACACATACTGTAGGTGTGACATAAACATGAACGTTAGGGACCTCTCTAAAATGATGATATTAGTGAAATCAAATGCATCCAAGGGTTCATTTTGGAAATTAAAGGAATGTTCAAGTTCAGTTCAAGTTAATCTCAATGACCAGCAATTGTGGCATAATATTGATTACCACAAATTATTTAGACTCTTTCCTCCTTGTCTTTAAAAATCAAGGTTACAGTGAGGCACTTACAATGGAAGTGGATGGGGCCCATTTCTGGAGGGTTTAAAGGCAGAATGTGAAGATTATAATTTTATAAAACATTAATTCTTCTTTTAACACCTGTGTATTATTTGAGCTGTAAAGTTGTTTAACCTTGTTTTATGGTCATTTTAGAGTTTAAGTGTTTACTTGTCATAGCAACAAAGTTGTAAACTGGATATAACACAGAATAGTTAGTAATTTTATCACAGTAAAGTTGTCCATGCATATTGTCTACATCTTGTGGCTATATTTTTGAAACAGTGAGTTTTTTTAACATTTACGGATTGGCCTTATTCACTTTCATTGTAAGTGCCTCACTGTAACCCAGATTTTTGCTTTTTTTAAAGAAAAGTAGGGACCAGTCTAAATTATTTGTTGTGTTAATCAACAGGATGGTACAAAGACTGTCGATTCAGCTTAACTTGTATTGAACCCAGAATATTCCAGAAAGTTCCCACTGTCCACAAAAATCCAGATATAAAACTTGAACCTGTAATGTTGAAAAATCAAAACTTTGGGTGCTCTCTAATAAAACACACAGTACACTGAGTAAGTTATCATTATAATGCCATCCAGCATACTGTTGCTTCAGAAATTTTGCAGATCCTTTAGAATGATCTGTATTTATGGAAGAAATGTATACGGAAGCATAGTTCTATCAGGAACATCTCGTGATTCTCATTCAATCACAATATGGCCTTTGCTTTATAAGCCCGCTCAGCTGTCTCTCATTGTTGGCACACTTCCGTTGTTTTCACCCTCTCCACCCCATTACCTCTAGTTTAAGTCCTGTCCTGGGTGGTGGTAAGCTCCGCTCCTTTGCCGTCATCGCTTCAAACCGTTCTGAGGGTTCAAGCAATTATCCGAGCGCTGAACCATAGGACGGGGTTACGGCAAATTATATAATTATTTCTACATTCGTATTAATCCCAATAATCCTGATTCATTTGTGATAGAATGGTTTCAAAAATGTGATCTCCATCTGTGTTTTACAAGAGTTATCCTCATAAACTACACACATAACATATTACAATGCCATATAATTATGAAATAGCTAAAATATTCAATGTCACTGATTGAAAAAGTAAGTGAACCTCCAACAGATTACCAAACTTTGTCAAAACTTGATTGTGTACCATTAAATAGACTATGGATCTGACCAATGCCAATGAAGTGAATTGACTCAGTGTATCAGAAGTGACTCACCATAAAGAAATTCTGCATAATGCAGATAAGAAAGGAATAGATGGGGCCACCAACAAAGGTAGCTAGTACAGGGTTACTAGAAGACTTGCTCTGTCTATATAATTATTGAGTATTTGATAATTCTACTTGCACAAAGGAATAACACATTTCAAGGATTTCTAAATAATTGTATTTGATGTTATAAAGGAATAGCTGAATGTATGATTTAAAAACTGGCATGTTGTTTGAGTGAGAAAGTGAGATTTGTTGTGAATTTAAAATAATCAAGTGAATAGAATGTGAATACTTCAGGGCTTTCAAGGTTTTAAAGCTGCCAGGTCACCATTCTTGAAATGATGGGACAGCTGATGTGTGTTTTTACATTTGTACATTTCCAAAAATATAAACCACCTTTGGAGTGCAGCTCACTCCATTATTTTCAAAAGATGAGATACATTCTGAACACAGTGAGCCTCCACATCCTTTAAAAAAATAACCTTGCTGTTTGAAGGCCTTTTTCTATTCCTCAAATGAAAGCTATTGAACAGTCCCTGAACCTCCCCCTTTTGCCCATGCATTTGGTAGGATGGCGGGGACTGCTCTCATAATTAATTGCATTTCTTTGTCAATGAATACAATATTGGTGCATAACACATACAGAAATGAAGAACAGAGATTAATACATGTTGATGGATTATATGTCCATCTACAATGAAATACCTTGCATTGTAGGATGAAAACTTCTTTGTGTCCAATAAGTGTCTGCCTCTCAAGGTTGGTTTTTATATAACCTGGAGAGGGGCTTGTCCTTAAAATGTCTCATAAATAAGCACCGTACAGATCCACACTGTCAAACTCTCTACAGATCTTATATTCATTTGTTGGATGAAAAAACATTTTAAGTGTCAAATCTTAATCCAGAATGTACTGAAAATATTAAGACACTGAATATATCAATATATCTGTATCTTATATCAACCATTGTTTTCCAGATGTTAACATCGCAAACAAAGCGTTCTCCTATGACCTTTGCCTTGTCACGTTTCCAGTCATCTCTGTACATGCTGCATTGTCATCATAGGCTAAGGTTCATGCCACATTGCTGTGTCAATAGTGGAGTGGCACTGACTTTTTAGAAGTGTTGCGACTAATAGACCTTTAGGTATTGGTCATCCAGTTGCAAGCCAGGTTAGAAGGGATTTGTGCTGTGCGTGGCGGAAGCGTGCTAGCTCTGACTCTCTGCCATTAGAACAGACGGATAAAGTGATCAGTGCCTGTGTCACAGAGAGGGGGAGGAATGAGCATGGATGAATGGATAAACACAATTATTTGGGCCAGGCTTGTGCTTATTGAGTGCAAGGCCCCAGCACGTGTGTCATCGAGACACTGCGATTACAGCTGCTGTGTTCTGAACTTTGCATTTCACAAACTGGATAATCCATCCGTGGACAGTTTGTTAACCGCAAGAGCCACTTTATGGGTTCATCAGTGTTGGGAACAGATTAGCGCTGGGTAGTGGATCTCATATGCCCTGATCAGAGGCCATCACTGAAGGGTTTAAGGGATTACGGCACAATGAATTTTTTTCTGACACTTACGGCTGATATTTAGTCAAATTAAGACTTGACTGGATGAAATATTGGAATACCTGCCCACAAGGTCTGTCTGAGTACAGTAAAGCATAGTTTTGTAATAAAAGCAATGTTTTGTGACTGTTGTTGTGAATACTGCTGGTGAGGCACATATTTACAATACAGATAGTATTGCAGCAGACAGTCTAGTCCTCACTTCATAAATTACAGATCTGAGAACGGTATTAATGTTTTCAGGCCAGAAGTGGGCACATCTAGATTTCTTCTACCACTGCAGACATCAGAGAGCCTGGGATTGAGACTGATCTCAAGTAAGTGCAGTTGTCCAGTTGTACTCGGCCCACTTTGATTACCTCTAGTAGGTTCCTTACCACAATCAGGGATGTAGTGAAGGCTAAACGCACGTAAACACCGTTTACGCACCTCCCAAAATTCGGAAATAGCGCTTACCCACCTCCAAAGTGGGTTTATCCACCTCTAAATTGCGTTTATCCACCTCTAAATAGATAGTTCCTAAGCCATTTTAAATTAAGCTTATGTCATTTTAGTTTCATATTGTTCATTATTAGTTTCATAGGTTGTTAAACTTAAGACGAAGTCTTTCATAATGCGCTGCTGCCAGTGTTTCCCATGCGTGTGCATCGATATTGACTCCTACCAGCTATATACAGCGTGCTGACCTCAAAAATCCAGCTGTATTCTAACAATAAATTAGCTCTCCTTATTAGCTAGGCTCCTTGCATGCTGGCTAATAAGTAATAACTGACAGTGCTGTGTTGGACAGATTTATGCAGCGGTGTTCCATGACGAGAGAGAGCGAGAGGTACGGGTGAGAGAGAGAGAGAGAGAGAGGGACGAGCGAGAGGTAGCCTAGTGCTGCGCGAATGCGCTACGGCTCTCTGCAATCAAATACGATTTTAAATAGGCTTAGTAAAAAATAAAAAATAAATCGAAAATCAATGTGTGGCATGAACGTATGGGAAACCCTGGCTGCATTACTGTCAGTGTTGACCAATCAGCAGGAAGCAGCAGACTGCATCAAGATTCATCCGTCACTCACTAGCCCAAACGTCTCATGTAAAAATGGATATACGGCAATTTTTTTTTTTAAATATGTGGCACCAGATTCATTCTTCTGTCGTTAATCTGCACTATTTTACTATCTAAACTATTTTGATAATCAATTAGTCGGGTTGAGTCATTTATTAAGACAAAAGTAAAAAATTATTTGATTCCAGCTTGTTAAATGTGAATATGTTCTAGTGTCTTCTCTCCTCTGTGACATTAAACTGAATATCTTTGAGTTGTGGACAAAACGAGACATTTGAGGACGTCATCCTCCTGGGCTTTTGGGAAACACTGATCCACATTGTTCTGACATATTATAGACCAAACAAATAATTGATTAATCGAGAAAATATTCAACAGATTAATCGACTATGAAAATAATCCCAAATCCCTAATCATTATGTACAAGTGCATTGCATTGGAAGCCCTGGATATAAGCCTCCCTCTCTATCTCTCTTAAATATTTTTGTTCTCTCTGTTTTGTCATTTAGTAAACTTTATAGATTTCAACCATATTATTCCTTCTTGGGTCTCTTTAACAAGAACTTAGATTAATGTATGAATTAAATAGTGATTGTGTGACCTATGATGAGGGAACAACCAGTGATACCCTTGGTAGTACCATCAAATGATAGCCTATAGCGATGTCATCAGGATACACATACACCGGTAGGCAGTGGCCCACCAGAATTTATAGTTTACCCACCTCTTTTTTTACCACTACACCTCTGACCACAATCATTTATGGTTGGGGAGAAGTGAGTGGGTGTTTTGGGTCGGAGGCTAAGTCCCTGTTTAAAGACACAATAGGCTCACTGCATCAAGACAGGGCATTTGAGTGCAGATCCTAGGATGAGATGTAATTTCCCATCTGCTTTATGGGCAGTTCTGATCCCTGGGCTCTTGTCAGCAAAGCCCTCAGTAAAGATATCATTAGTAATATAAGGAGGACTCTGGCAATACTCAGGGCCTTTAAAGGCACTTTGCTTTTGCTGCCTCTCTTGAATGGCTTAAGGAAAGGGAGAGCACAGGTCATAAGTAAACGGTTTGCAAACACTATATCGGATTGCACACATTAAGTGGCTTAAAAAAGAGCTCAAACATTCTATTACAAATATGTGACTTCCGTTTGAAGCACTCAAAATATTCTGTCATACTGAATCATTTCCTGAAATGCAAATAATCGGTTTGCCTGGGAGCCTGCCTTAAGTTTACATGATTATAAAAATGTGCCTTTTAGAGAGATGAAGCACTTTATTTCTCATCACCCTTTGAAACACTTTGACTGGAGTCCTTCATAAACTTTCAAATGAGGAGCTTTGCATGTGCTATAGATGTCCATTGGGAATATACAGCCATTCTTTGAATCAAATCCATTAAAATACTCTCAAATCAATTCCTAAGGCACTGGTTGTTGCAAATCCTTGGTTTGTAAAGCTGCACCACCCTCTAATAGTTTTTGAAATGTTTATGAGTTGGAATATTTGGAAAAAGCTCCTGCAATTGTCGTCTAAATGACCACTCTTTTGTGTGAGACTGTTCATTCTTGTTTCGCTCATTATGGCTCAGCAGAACTTTGGCATGTATAATGACTTATGAATACCCTGTTAAGTAAGCATGTACTAAACAGCATGGGTTCTGGCCTGGCGAGTAGTGCGGGAGCTCTAATATGAAACATTAACTTGGCTCAGTCGCAGCATCATAACACATGTTATTGTGTGTGCCAAACAGCTCTATAATTGAGAACAACAGTAAATCTGAGGTAAAGTAATTGGCAGACTAGTTAGGAACATGTGTTCACATCGCATGGTGAAGTTTGCATAGGTTAGTTTTGTTATTGTTTCTGATGATATTTGTGGTCATTGTAATTCAATTTATTTGACAACTTCTTGAAAGATTCTCGGAGCATTGCAATGACGATTCATGATTTCAAAAGAACATTCTGAATGAGTTAACAGACCTACAGTACTGTCATAATTTATTTTTTGATATCTCTGTTGCTAATTTCTCACTGGACCTGAGAGGTCCTGCTTATTGGGGTAGCGGCTGCTGCTTCACATTTGGAAAGAAAAGGATGTACACATGATCTCTTTGGTTTAGCAGTTGTGTTTGTTTTCCTGGAACCAGGCCTCTTCCTGAGAGCCCTGACCAAGATAGATAAAACGGGCAACTGTCATAGGATTATTCCACAATGAGTAAATATGAGTCGTATTTGCACAGGTGACTTCATTTTCTGGCTTTCAGACATCTTCCTGGAATTTGCCTCCATCCCGTTTCAGTTCATCTCATTTCACAAATCAGAGCCATGCATCCCTTTTCCTGTCTCTCTCGCATTACATTTCCGCTGATTTTGGCCACTATGTCTTTCTTGCTTGTTTTCCTAAACGGACGACACTCCCCATCCCTTCTTGCTTTTGCAATGTTTCATTATTAGTACTTCATAATCTCTTCTCCTTGGCCCTGATCTTGATCTTGTCCTCTGTTTCCCTCTATTTCTGTACTCACTTGTTTCATGGCTTTCTAACCAGAAACTTCACTTTGAGTTTATATTCCTCCTCCATATTCTCTAAAGAAAGCCATCACCCTCTCTCTCCTCAGCCTTTTCAGCCATTCTGCTTAGGAAACCCAGCTGTTTCCCTCTGTCCTCTCTCTTTCTCTCTCCTGCTCACTCTCTGGCTGGCTTTCAAATGGGAGGATTGCACTTAGTTTGTGAAAGATGCATACACAGATGTGACTCCTCAGCCACGATACATTTCTTGTGTAAAACATTCTCATTAGTTACTCAACACTCCTCATTCCAGGCCGACAAGGGTTTCCTGATGACAGTTTCCCCACCCTTCCACCCTCCAACCAACCTCCCACCACGAGTGCTTTTATTCTTGCTTAATCCTCTCTCTCCCCCATCCCTCTCGTTCTCTCTAACTCTCTGTTGCCAGCAGCCCTCTGCACCCCGGCCATTGCTGCCCAGCTCACATCATCACCCAAGAAAACAGAAAAATTAAGTTTGCTTTGGTTCTCCATATGCAGTCAGCCAAGTCAATTTAGTTGGGGGCCTTAACGATAGAATTAGACTGTAATCCCCTTTAAGCCTTACTATGCCCTTGACATCATGGAAAGAGGTCTGCAAAGCCAATGTTATCATTTGATTTTGCTTAACTGTTTCACTGACACTTTGGATACCATTGATTTGCACACAGTGAGTTAAAGCCTGGTCAGAGCCTTTACTTTTCCATGATCCATGAAAGGAATAAAGTGCTCCAGTGTCTAAATTGTCTTCATCTTTTGGAATTTCAGAACATACTGGTAGATTATGTTGCATATTGTAGCTCATCATGTAGTTGGTATTCTTTTTTTATTGCATTCTTAAAACCAATATTTTATTATTTTCAATATCAGCATTTACCTAAATGTTAAATAATGTGTACTAAATACTTCACAATGAAAATAGTTTTTTGTTTTTGTTTATTTGTTTGTTAGTTTTTAGGTAAACACTATGCAGTATTTGTTTACTGCTATAGACCTTATGCATAGTAGTAGCCATCTTTATTTTTTTACAGGTATGAAACAATCTATGAGTGATAGACCTACACAGTCTCTTCAATGTGTTGTACTGTAAAAAATATATAGTTCCAAAATTTCAGTAGACAAAAATCTAATTTGTGGAAGATTTAATCTAGGATCTTTATATGGCTTTATACATTGCATGCCACTGAAGACACTGCAAGTCTATTCCTTTATGGACTCATTTTCATTCCCATAAAAAATTAAAGATGACGTTACTTTGAACAAGGTCTCTAATGGATTGTACTGTTGTACATTTTCACAAACTAGTACCATACATACATTTGGCATGACTACTAGTAATTCCACCAAAACAAACTGTAAAGAATATGTACTGTTGACAGGCTCTCTCTCTTTGTTTTCTAATGAATAATTTAATAGTTTATCCTGTTTAAACCTTAAGCATACAGTACTTGTATCTCAATAAATATATTTAATATAATATTTTTAGTACTTTATATGTGTAAATATATACTTTACATATGTCTGTGTGTGTGCTTTGAATTAAACTATAATTAGCATTATATAACAGGGTTGTGTTTATCTTTTATATGATTTATAATTTGGTAAAACTTTACAAATAAGGTTCCATTTGTTAACATTAGTTAACATCAGTTAACAATGAACAATACGTATTAAGCATGTATCTTAGTTAATGTTACTTTCAACATATACTATTACATTTTTAAAATGTTAACATTAGTTAATGCACTATGAGCTAACATGAACTAATGATGAACAACTGTATTTTTATTAACTAGCATTAACAAGGATTAACAAATGATGTAACAAATGTATTGCTAATTGTTTGTTTGTTCATTTACAAATGTTAACAAATGGAACCTTATTGTAAAAATATTTTTTTAATAATAATCCTGACAAGAGTGATTCTGACTGCATGACTCTGACTTTGAGTCTGACTTTTTTTTCTTAATTTCACAGATTCTTTGCTGTCATGAAGTCAAAGCATCAACCAGACATCATCTAAAGCTTGCTGATGAGGCCACTCACATCCCAAAAGGGTAGCCTGTCCTTCCATATGACATTGAATTGAAGGTCCAGGACATAGGTACGATACATCACAGACAGCCTGCCATCCATAAACTATGATTACATGACCCCCTCACCTACAATGTGGGAGGATATTGTAGAATCCTCTGAACTTTAACACTTTGTTTAAATATGTGCTGTTTTTAAAATTGCAAGATAAATCCAGAAAATGTTGCATCCAGCAGAGATTTGTATTCCTTATTGTTACCCACAGTTGTACCCTGAGGAGGTCTGAGACATTTGCTCTGTTTCTCTGAAACATAGCTTTTTAAGTTCTCCATCACACAGATGCATTATTTATTAAATTTTCATTACTTTATTTTGGAACTTTTGCAACATTAAAAAGTTGCATTTCGTGTGTCGTATTACATATTGCAAATAAATGACCTCGCTCCTCCGGAGTCGTATGTGAATCTTATCCACATCTGATGGTGCTCTGGACTTTGCACAGAGGTCTCCTTACCCCACCACCATTGCAAGCTCCATTTCAGGAATGCAAATGCCGAGGGCTCTGACAGCCTGTGATTTATCTCCTCATCTATCCTTGCACACATCTGCCTTTGCCCTTGTGTCTGCCTGTTGCTCATTCCACGCTCCCTCCCCTCCTTCCTCCCGCCTTCTCCACTCACTCCCTCTCCCAGGAGGCCAGGGACTCCCCTGACTGCCCTCAGAGTTCGCCCAGGGCAGCGTTACAGTCGCAGATGACCCCACCACCCACCACTCCTCACCCGCCATCCAGCCAGGGTCAGGCAGTGCAGGGGCAGGATGAGTGGTCCCTTCTCCCAGAGGAAAGTTGCTCTGAACTGCCACAGCGCTGGTGTGAGTCTGGGAGCCGCTGCCACTGCAGACGCTAAGTGCTTTACAGTACAGCATGAAAACACAAGTGACCTAATAACCACACTCGCTCTGTCAACAAGGATTACGCTCTGCCCAGAGTAAGAGGAGGCTGCTGGCAGGCAGGCAGCGTTTTGTGTGTGTGTGTGTGTGTGTGTGTGTGTGTGTGTGTGTGTGTGTGTGTGTGTGTGTGTGTGTGTGTGTGGACAAACAGAGCATGTGATGAAGAAGATACAAGTTAGTTCTCCACCTGACGGCGCTGTAGGAGAGCATCACAAGCTGCAATAGGTCCACAGACAGTCTGCCTATGAATCTCCCAATGGAACATTCTCAAACCCCCCAACTAAAAGATTTAAACAACTGCTTACAATTCCACAGCACCGACACTGCTCCTCTCTCAACAGGCAGTACAAGCAAGGATGTCTGCAGGCTCTCCACTGTTTGTCTCATCTCTGTGCCCTCTGGCCTCACACACAAACATACACACACTTACACTTCTCAAAAATCGAGCCCCCTACACCACTGTTGCCTACCCCATCCTGATTTCTCATTTACTAGTCCACACTTGTGCGCGGGCTGCTGAGAAATGGGCGCCTGGTGTGAGGTCAGGTGTGATTCATCACGCTGTGTCTGGGCGAAGAGTTGACATTCGTAAAGGCACTCTCTGCCATTGTAATTGAGTCTCCTTGTCTTTTCTAGGACACCGGCAAATATAACTATGTCAGGACATCTCACAGCTATATATTACCCAGCTCAGTGAGAGAGACAAAGGGCGAGTTATCATTTGGGCAGCAGCTAAAGAGGGGGTGGGGGACACATCTGGACATCTGCAAGGTGGGGTTTTGGAGGCGGTGCTATCTTTAAAAGAGGGGTTGTTTCAATAAATTCAAACAAAACTCAAATGTTACCTTAGGAACATTACAAAGAATGCATTTTTAAATAAAAAAAATATTTAAAAAATTGGTCACAGTGGCATTATGGTTTTAGAGTGTGCACTTGTATAGGCATCAATTACAAAATTGTTAAGGGATAGTCATCATCTACGCTTCCAAGAGATTTTAAGCAAAATGTCAACCTCAGTGACCATTCACTTTCATTGCATTTTTTCCCATACAATGTAAGTGAATGGTGACTGAGGCTGTCAGCTCGTAACATTATGCCTAACATCTCCTTTTCTTTTCCATGGAAAAAAGAATGTCATATTGGTTTGGAGTAAATGGACAGAAATTAAATTTTTAGGTGAACTAACCTTTTAACAGTCTTTCCCTTATAATGTTTACATTTGCACATATTATATATATATATATATATATATATATATATATATATATATATATATACTGTATATTTTTTCATTTCTATGGTTGACCCTCAGTTCAAATGCAAAAATACATTTTGCGCCGCATTCACACTCTTTCACAGACTTATCACTGCAAAATATAAGGCCTTGGAGGTCAAGACCACAGCTGGGTCATGAAGTAAAAAAGAAAGAAAAAAAAAACTAAAGGAGAAAGAAATCAGGCCTGTGTTGACATTCATGGGGCAAAGGGCCGGCGCACATTTGCAGAGGTCATCGGAAAGTAAACACCTATTAATGGTTACCTGCTTGACGAACAGATACGCAGGTCAGGGTAATGATTAAGCCACAGCTTGCTGGGTTAAAGGCCATGTGTGCACAAAAGCATGTTGGGTGAATTCAGGTCCACTTCGGTGCTAAAGAAACAAATAGTAATCGTTTTAGGACAACAGCCTTTGAGCTATGAGGTATGAGAGTCACGGTTCTGTAGGAGAAGCCACACACACCTGTGAGAGTGCAGCAGTAAACCACACTTGTCAACAGCCATTAGCACATTCATGCAGGTACTGTACTGTGGGTGGCTTGTTGCACAGGTTTGAGTAAGAGAGAGAAAAAGGGAGGTCGGGGGGAGAGAAAGAATGAAAGAAAAGGGAAAAAACATTAAGTTCACAAGGTCATTTCCAGCCCAGGGATAAAGTAAACTGAGCGAAACTGCACAAGCTGCAACTTATCAGCCTGCCTGCATGCCAGAGCTTTCTCCTCTGTGTGTATGTATTTTAATGTGTGTTTCAGAAAAAAAAACAGAACAAGCTGATAGCTTTCGGTTCAAGTAGCCTACTATCTTCCTCTGCTCCAAAAACTGCCATTTGTATTTGTAATCATCAACTTTCTCATGATTCAGACTGTTATTTGCCTTAAACACACCAAGTGCAGTTCTATCAAAGATTTTCATAAAACTGTTAGGAATGATTTTTGAAAGCATGTCCTTGGAGTAAACTTCAAATTTTTAAATAAATTGTTTTGTTTGTACATTTATCAAAATGTATGAGCTTATCAAACATGTTCAGTACATAGTGTAATCTTTATGAACAAACTCTTAGGCTTAATGAAAAGATATTCAAGGCTTTCCAGTAACAGGATGCAGGCAATTCCTCTACTTTCACACCAATCATTTGATGTCCTTGGTAATTTAAAAGTGGGGTAATCATAAACATCATGCAAATTTATTTATATAAATAGGTTGAGCTCCTGTACTGGTGAAACAGAAGTGTTTTCAAGTGAATCGCCCTAAACATGCACACAAATAATAATAATAAAATAAATAAATGCCATTTGACTTTTCTATCAATTGTTTTTAGATGTGGGTGTGAGCTGAGGACATTCAAAAATTCCAGATATAATCGAAGTAACATTTAATATATTAACATGATATTTAACCTCTAAATACGTAAAAGCTTAATACAAAATCGTGTTAACATTTCTATAAATGGTGGAATTTAATTATTTGTTTATTCCAACTACTTACTAGAGGTATTTGATCTCATTTGAATTATATAATTTTCCCCAACTCAATACAATTAAATTACTTTGAGCATTGGAGTTAACAGTGTAATGTATTAGTGGAGACCAAGGATATCAACCTGATTTTTGTTAAAGTAGTTGTCTCCAGAGTTCTGTTAGTAAATCTGTGCTATTTGGTATCTATTGCTGTGATCATTTCAAAGGTCAGGGGTAGCCTTAGCAACTCTGGTCAGTATTAATTAAGAAATGTCATTGGTCATCAGCCCTCAAACTCTATATTACAATGGAAACCTTGCTCAAAACTGTATAAAAACCTGCTATTGCTGGAGTAAGGATATAAAACTGCCAGAACTCTTGCATAAATAACTTGGAGTGGGAGAGCTGTATATCTCACACTGGGAAAAAAGCAGTTGCTTAAAAAAAATGAGAGAAAGAAAGGGTCATCTGGTTTCTATTAGAAAGATAAAATGGTTCACTTGGAGCATTTTACCAGCCTCTTTGTTTCTGGGAGGCATCCATGCTTCTCTCTCCATCATCAGCCAGTTGACACAACATTAAAGGTTTCAAACGGCCAAGCCAGGCCCCTTAATCAAAAACTAATTGTAATAGATATTGGAGGAGTGCTAACACTCTGACCACTCGGGCTGGTATCAGTGGTCCAAAGCTTGAGATACCATTAAACACAACACAGACCTGACAGCTGCCACAGACTATAAAGAAGAACCAGAAGCAGAGAAAAAAACCCTGCTAAATGCTACATATGGTTGAAAAGTCACGTGTTCTGTGAAACCACATTTCTTAAGATAAGTTCAGCACCATCCTGTCAAGCTGTGTAAGTTAGTAACAAAAAAGGAATTTGAAAACAAAACATGAAAGTGGTCCAATCAAGGTGGTTGGGAACAAGGCTGAAAGGCCGAAAGAAAATGTCAGTTTGGGGTGGATAAAAATAATAATGACTAGCCTTAGAGCCCTATCAGCCTCATGAGGATCACTACATATTTATTTTTCTCTAGCTACTTCTGGAGTATTCTCTGGAGAACACTCCATGACATAATTAGCATTTATTGCTATAGGGATAGTTCACCCAAAAATGTAAATGTTCTCATAATTTACTCACCCTCATGCTATCCCAGGTGTGTATGACTTTGTTTCTTCTGTAGAATACTAACAAATATTTGTAGAAGAATATATTAGCATAGTAGGTCCATACAATGAAAATGAATGGTGATCAGCCTTTAAAGCTCCAAAAAGCACAGATAGTCATGGTACAAGTAATCCATACAACTCCAGTAGTTAATGTAATGTCTGATACGATCACTTTGGGTGGGAAACAGATCCATTTTTAAGACCCTTTTTTCCCCAAAAATCTCCACTTTCACTTTTAAAATATGAAATAATGTGAACGTGATAGTGGAGATTTATCATAAAACATTGAGTATTATATTGATCTGTTTCTCACCCACACTTATCACATCACTTCTAAAGACATATATTTAAACACTGGAGTATTAATGATTCATTTCATGCTGCCTTTAAGTGCTTTTTGGAGCTCGGAAATGTTGGTACTCATTCACTTGCATTTTTAAAGACCAACATAGCTGAGATATTCTTCTAGAAATTGTTTGTGTTCTGCAGAAGAAAGAAAGTCATACACATCTGGGATGGCATGAGGGGGAGTAAATAATGAGAGTATTATCATTTTTGAGTGAAATATCCCTTTAATTTTAGGTAGTGTATATCAAAATGCAATAGCTTAAATATGACTGACTAGTATAGGACACATATGCAGGTATAAAAAAAGAGAAATGAGGGTAAAAGTGACTTTACAGTGTCCTCGTTACAGTGTAATTACACAAGTAATTACTGTTTATTACTTATTAACAACATGTACTTACTATAGTTTTAGGGTTAGGGTAATGGTTTGGTTAAGAGTTAGTTGCTTGTAATCATCCATAGTTGACTGTTATTATTATAGTCAATTCATGAAATATGTGTTACAATGCTACTGTAAAATAAAGTTTTACCAATGTTTAGGTAATAAATCAGATCATATATTATTGATGTTGACAACTGCAGTCTTGTTATTGTTGTTATAGAATAATTTACATCATCATATCTTACCAGTAATATCCTATAACAACATTTTTGTTTTAGCATGACATTGCCTAATCTAGTGTGTATGCCTGTGTGCTGTTGCAATAGCGCCTATGTTCTTATCACTGATTGAGAATTGCGTAGTGACCGTAAACATTGGAAGTCATAATGTGTTGCCAGATTTAATTAAACTAATTGATTCCTTTGCATTTTTATTAGCGATGGTCATTAGAATATCTAGACTTTCAAGTAGGCAAGACAGATAGGAACTTTAAAGAGCTTTTTCTCATGTATATTAACCTCTCTGTGTCTCTCATGCAAAGCATATTGGTTCCCTGTTGAAATTCTTTTCCAAGACTGGGGCGGGCTGTCTTGTCAGAATGATCCATAATGCAATTCACATTGCAGGCAGATGATTGAGTTAAGAATTAGGTCTTGCGATACACTTGTCTTTCCCACACTGTCTGACTTAGTGGCAAGGCCCATTCTTTAGCAGTTAGTCATGCATCTCCTAATAAATATATCCCGATGATTTTAATTTGATGTGTAGGCATAGAAAGTCCAAATAGTTGATACTGATAGTATATTTAAGTTGAAAGTATTATCTCAATAAATTCCAATGAAGATAATGGTGTAATATGCAATTGGACATGTCAAGTGAAACCATTAGAAAACTAGCTTCTTCTAACACCTATAATCGTATCCTAAATGAGACATAGATGCCACTAATTTAGAGCTGCTGTATTCCCTTGGTCCTGTCAGTCAGCTGTCATTATTAATAACCTATCTGGGGTCTCATAGTCTCTTTGTGTTTACAAATGGCATTCTCACCCTGTCGCAGGGTCACCCAGAGTGACATTTCAATAGCTCAGAGTTGAAGGGCCAGTAAACCCCAAAATAAACACTTTCTAATTAGGTTGCAGTCTAACTGTAGTCCTGCACCCAAATATATGCTTGAGTGTTGTAATTGTTTGGCAAATGCATGCCGCTCTCACCCAACATCGCCAAGCCCTGGCCGCCTCACTCTTCTGTGGATAACTAATGGGCCTTTTTCTCTCAGAATTTGAGACTAAACAACGGTTTCGCTTAGAGAGCAAAGTGACTGTCTGTCTTCATAACAGTGCTCTCCATCAAAGGGCAATGAATCCCATCCCATCCGACTGGCCCTGATTAAACACAGGCAATGGATATCCCCCTCCACCCCTTCTCTGCCAAGACCATGCAAAGGCAGTCCTGCTATGTCAGCCCCAGCACCTGCAGCTATCAGCTACATTTCTCTTGTAATAAAACACCCATCACATCTGGAGCAGCGAGATGCTTGTTGCTGCTGCCACTGCTTGTGAGTAGCAGCTTATGGCACACTTTAATTTGATCCAAATTACCAAATGAGTTGGATATTTAAGAGGTCATAAAGAATGGCTCACAGGTCATGAAGAGCAATTGCTATGGGCAGTTAGCTGTATCTTGCATTTCTGAACTTTAAATTAGCAAATAAATTAAAATACTATGCATATTTAGATTTTTTTATTTGAATTTTCAGGGCCCCAAAAAGCATTTGGATAGAAAAGCCTTTATGCCACATGCAAATAAATGTAAATGTCTATGCATTATATAACAAAATATCAAGCCGAGTTGTGATTATTCTACAGAAATATAACACAAAAACACTTAAAAATACAAAAAAAAACAATATGTGTAAATCTTAAATAAAAAAAAATTAAAATGTACTTTCCAGTTGTCAAAATTTGTGTAACGTAGTTAATGTGATGAACTAGACCTGTAGTTACTCTGCTAGGACACTCTTGTGATATTGAGTTGTTCTGTTCACAGTGACTGACTTTAATCCAGGCGCGAGGCCACATAAGGGCAATAGTGGCACTAGTCCACCCAGATCAAAACTGAGGAATATAAGAACAGTTTGCAAATAAAAAGAAACTGTATTTTGTTGCACGCAAAATAGCTCACATGCAAAATAATTATCATATTCCTGTTATAAATATAGTTTGATATGATTATGGTGAACTGAAATGGGTTGTGCTGCATTTCTTACCAAATTGTTCATTTTCTCTGCACTGCGCAGCGCTATACAGTCATACCTAAACAGATCCCTTTACTGCGCTTAGCGCCAAGATAATGTATCCACGCTTTGTCTCACTTCATTTTTATTATTTTAAATGTGAGTGTGGTAGATGTTGATGTAGATGACATGGCAGGGTATGAAATTAGTGGGTAATTTTGCTCATCATCTACCCGCAGCTGTGTGGCAGGTGACCTTTAAGACTTCTTGGAGTGACAAATGACAATAGACGCTGTTAGACACAAATATGCACGTTTGAAGAAGCTCAATTGATCATATTTTGATAACAGACAAAAAGAAGCCGTCAATGGGCTTCTCTGATTCGCTGTGTATTTAGCGATTTATTGGTGCGTTGCGCTCACGAACACGTGCATGACGAGTTCTCACTATTTCTTTCCTGTTTGCAGGAATATGATCTCAGACCATCTCAGAATGCAAGGACATTGGAATGACAGGTGAATTGTCATATGTGTCATAATTCAGTAGCTATAATATCAGAAATGGTTCTTGAACTAGAAGTTTCTCTTCTGTGCTTGTCTACTCTTTAGCCGCCATTTGAATGTAACATTCCACAACTCTAAAGGACAGCTGTTAAATAGAACATCTGATTCACTGCGTTTTTCACTAGTCCTCTTATCTTATATAGACTACTAATCAAAATAACTATTTTGGGACATTGAAGCAGCTCCACAAAGCCCAGAATGTAAGCCAAAGTAGAGTTGTAAGATTTTAAAGATTCGGTCTTTGGGGAAATAGCCAATGCTAGGGATTTCCCGATAACATTGCAACTTAAGCATTTACGATAATTTTAACTGATGTTGTTCACTATTTTACGATGAAGTAACACCTGTTTCCCAAACCAGCACATAGATTGCTTGATATAATGTAAAACTTAAATGCTTCCTAATGAGAACTGTCTGGTCCAAAGGTGTTGATCACTTTGGCAAATATGTCCAGGCGTTTGACTTCTCAAAATGCTAACAAACATGGACGTTGTTTGCAACCTTTTCGAGGTGCTGAATTTATTAACTATTACAGAATTCAATGAAATAAATAATTAAGGCTTTGGTAAGACAAGGTTTCAGATGTTTGCTCAGCTTATAGAGATTAATAAATGTGACTCAAGGAGTGCATGTAACCGAATGTCCCCCGATGAGCATCACATCATAATAAGGGGATCTCACATAGCCTGTGTTGTTTTTTTGGCTGGAAACTGAACAGATGCACAAAGAACAGGATTAAAATGACGGACATCAGTGCTGAACTACTCATAGTCCTTTCTAAATGGAATGAATGGAATCTCTCTTTGCACACTCACTATAAGCTCCTTTGATAAACTTATTTTATTTATTTATTTAGTAAAATTTATTTAACTGTGTTATATACATTTAGATTTATCTTTAGACCTAATTTAGACCTATTATGTTGCATGTGCAGACTGTGGAAACTGGCAGCTGATTTCAATAAAAAATGTTCACACTTTTATATCCTCTAAAACAGTGTACAATGGCTTTCCAATGATCAAAATATATTAATATAATTTATTCAATGTCCCCTTTTCTCTTATAAACTCGGAAAGATGCCAAAAAGATACAGTATATTTAAGTTGCACTTAATGGACTTAACAGTGGTTCAAAGCTCTCGTTAGATTAAGTACTACTTAAGCGCTACTAACTTTCTTCTTAGTGCTTCTGGAAATCCAGCCAACACTGTGAAAATCAGGAGGACTGAAAAGTGTCTTATAATAATGTTTATTGCAACATCTCTTATTTAAATTTATTGTATTTATTTCTATGGCCATTTCATTTTGTATTGTGTAACAGGATCAGATAGGTGCTTCCACTTGCTTTACTTAATTTTGTGTATGACCCTTTAATTATATTTAAGCTGCAATCTCCACACATTGGCTGGTGCTGTGTAGCGAACTGGTTCCGGTTGGGTCATTTTTATTAATTTGATCTTATTTTGTTGGAGTTGTCATCAACGTTGTTTTGACATGTATGAAAGTGTATTATATGCTCTCTTCTCAAGCTACCACATTTTATGTATAGTAATGTTTGATTTAATGTTCATCCTCATCATACAACATACAACTGACCACCACTTTTCTGTGTTTTTAAACAGGTAGAGACATTAATATTTTAAATAAGACTACAGTTTGCTAGTGCACATGTGTACAAAGATCTTTTTTGAGAAATGTCCTCTGGCATCATAAGGAAGGGAAATGATGTAGATATAGATATATTGAAACAACATCTCAAGACATCAGCCAGGAAGTTAAAGCTTGGTCACAAATGGGTCTTCTAAATGGACAATGACCCCAAACATACCTCCAAAGTTGTGGAAAAATGGCTTAAGGACAACAAAGTCAAGGTATTGGAGTGGCCATCACAAAGCCCTGACCTCAATCCGATAGAAAATTTGTGGGCTGAACTGAAAAATATTGTGTGAGCATGAGGCCTACAAACCTGACTCAGTTACACCAGTTCTGTCTGGAGGAATGGGCCAAAATTCCAGCAACTTATTGTGAGAAGCTTGTGGAAGGCTACCCAAAACGTTTGACCCAAGTTAAAGAATTTATAGGCAATGCTACCAAATACTAACAAAGTGTATGTAAACTTCTGACACACTGGGAATATGATGAAAGAAATAAAAGCTGAAATAAATCATTCTCTCTACTATTATTCTGACATTTCAAATTATTAAAATAAAGCAGGAAGGACCAAAAACAGGGAATGTTTTCTACGATTAAATATCAGGAATTGTGAAAACTGAGTTAAAATGTATCTGGCTAAGGTCTATGTAAACTTCTGACTTCAACTGTATGTCATAGTATATGCTCTGTTGTTGTTTTTTTCATACATGTAAAGAGAAGAGAAAACAAATTGATTATATGAAAAGTTTGAGTGATAAGTTCAGACACTTTTATGACTTGTCACCTACTGCTAACATGTTTATTTGTTCTAATGTTGTGGTCTTGCTCAATTCTCATTTTCTTTTATGTCTAGAATCACTTTTGAGTCTTTATTTAAGCTGTCTCAGAAACACATCAACCAAGTATTCATGTGTTAAATGTATGCACATTTAAATTAATGTGTAATTATGAGCAGCACATAGCACAACATTGTACTTTGCTTAATAATAATAATTATATATATATATATATATATATATATATATATATATATATATATATATATATATATATATACACATATGCAAAGTTTCACATGATTGTAATTTTTCATTTCATCCTATTTTATAAATTATGATTTATGTGTTTTACATAGTATGCAGAGAGAATGCATGTGTTGTTTTAAAATACATTTCATAATGTGCTAGTAATGGGTAATCATACTAAACTTGTTTATGAAATAAATTACATTTAAAAAGTTTTCTTTAGTGTTCAAGAATAATGCTCACACACAAAATCCCATGTGCTGGCACAAGACCTGAGTTTTCTGGGAAGTCAGTAGAGCATGACAGACACTACAATCTTGATAGGCTTGTCTTGTTTTAGTGTTGGGTTTCCATCCATTTCAAGGGGGTAAAATCTTACACCACTGAATCTGAAGGCACAAAGCATTGCAGAGCTATCGCAGGATGGGAGCTTGAAGCTCTTAGGAACATTAGCCTGAAAGAAAACAAACGCAGGTCAACTGAATTAACCCAACTCCACTCTGCCAACCAAGGAAGGCTCCCAACAAAGAGCCTGTCATCTTATTGACAACGACCAATCTGTACTTGTGTCATGCAGGAAAACTGATATGAAGTTTTATGCATTTGAAGTGTTTTATGCACAAAATTGTAGAGTTTACAATTTATATTATAATTTTTGTGCTTTAAAGGTATTTACAGATTTTACACATCATTGGAAACTTTATTTACAGATTGTAAAGTTTATATAATAATCCATGTTCTACAATGCAATTTCTTTAAAAACTATTTCTTAATATTATAATATACTATTATGAGTATTATAATATTTGTTATTAATAGTGAATGTTTTACATGATGCTGTTATGTGAAGGATGTGTGTGATTGGTTATGATTTGTTGTGCCTCTCCACGCTTGCATGTATGTGTCTTGATATTCTCCTTTTTCAGGTATTTAGTACATCATCAAACACATATCACACGGTTGTGTTATAAACATGATATATCCCTATAATGATGATTTATGAGTGAACATATTTCAGTTTTATGCATGCTGAGTGATTCCAGCCAGGTCTAACAGGCAACCAAATTGGCCGGTTGCAAGGAAGGGTTGAGTCACGTGGGGTAACCTCCTCGTGGTCACTATAATGTGGTTCGCTCTCGGTGGGGGGCATGGATTGCGTGAAGCCTCCACATGCGCTATAAAGCACTCAACAAGCTATGTGATAAGATGTGTGGGTTGATGGTCTCAGTCTCGGAGGCAACTGAGATTCGTCCACCACCAGCCGGACTGAGGCATATCACTACGCCACCACGAAGATTTAGAGTGCATTGGGAATCGGGCATTCAACCAATGTTGTTGTTTTTTTCTTCCCTTTTGTACGGCTTCCATGTACAACTCACCACGCACCCCACTGAGAGTGAACCACATTATAGCGACCACGAGGAGGTTACCCCATGCGAATCTACCCTCCCTAGCAGCTGGGCCAATTTGGTTGCTTAGGACACCTGGCTGGAGTCACTCAGCATGCCCTGGATTTGAACTCGCTACTCCAGAGGTGGTAGTCAGAGTCTTTACTCGCTGAGCTATCTTGGCCCTTGGCTTAAGTGTTTTAATCATATGCTGAAATCACAAATCTTGATCAACAGAGTAGGGCAACATAACTTTGGCAATTAATAAACAACATCGCTTTAGTTATTGTTTCATATCTGTCCGAATTCGCACTGAGTGCTTGTTTGAAAACGTAAGGGAGTGTGTGCAGTTTCAGCTAACCTGTGGCTCTTTCCCTGGGTGATGTCGGTGTAAATGATTAATCATATATCGATGTCGAGCAATGTCTGCAAATAGTGACTGTTTTGTAAAAGTGTTTTTACCATCGCTGTTGTAATTGCGGGCGGCTATGGCTCAGTTGGTAGAGTGGGTCGGCCACTAATTGCAGGGTTGGTGATTAGAATTCCGGCCCATTCGACACCACATGCCAAAGTGTCATTGGGCAAGACACTGAACCCCAAGTTGCTCCCAATGGCAGGCTAGCACCTTACATAGCAGCTCTGCTGCCATTGGTGTATGAATGTGTGTGTACGGGTGAATGAGATGCAGTGTAAAGCGCTTTGAATACTGTTAAGGCCTAAAAAGGCGCTATATAAGTGCAGACCATTTACCATTTAATTGACTGCAATAAGAAAATGTTCACACAAAAGAGACTTGAATACTACAGGGGGCTTCTCTTTAGCGGCTTGTTTTCTCTGCTTGCCGTTTTCAACTAAACACAATGCGTGCAAAACTGTGATGTCATCAAGATGACCCATGTGAAACACAGCAGGAGCGTATCTACAGAGCCATTCAGGTGCATTAGCGGAGGTTGTAACTGTGCTTGTCTTTTTGATGCTTTGTTTTCTTCGCCAAACCTTGTGCAACTGATGCGTCATCAAACTTGATGTTAACCGCAGTGCCAATGCAAACCACACGGTTAATTTTCTTTTTACTGAGAACCATTACACCCCTACTATCTACCATGTAGCAGTTTTACCAAACATGCCTGTGTTTAAGCAGCCCTCTTCATTGTGACTTCAGATGTGGTGAAATGTACTTTTCCACTGCAAAATCCTGCTGGTGAAAAACATTTATTTCAGTTGGAATCTGTGTGATCGTTGATTTCGAGCGATGGACTTCCGGTGGCAAAGAATTTCACATTTATAAGCATAAAGTTCAGCATAGTCCACCCACGCCTTCTTCACCAATAGAGTTTTGCCGTGCAAAGATAAATGTGACTACACCTTAAATCACTTGCAAGTGCAGCCAAATTGTGCACTTTGCGACTAAACATTTTTTGTTATTAGCCATTGGCTTGTACATTTTCAGATTTCTCTCACCAGTGATCAAGTTGTGTAGTGGTGAAGAAGAACTGTAGCACCAAGGTCCTTTCACTGCACGCTGTGTCTCATTAGCACACACTCTGAAGGAAATGTACCTTATTTGGCTAAAGTAGGTCCTGAGTTGTCCTGGATCACAGTGTCACCATCGCTTTAGTTGAATCGTGATATGCCATAGTTTAATTTACATTGCATTTAACAACGTCATGTCTGATTTTACTTACATTTTCCACAAACTGTTTTCACAACATTCTCCATTTACACCATCTACAGACCAGTGTAACGTGCATTTTGGACATCTGTTGGAAGGTAAAAAGTGTTGCAAAACTCGAGAGCTTGTAGATTTGAATTTGAGAACTTGTACAATAAATATTTGTACATGTAAGTCAATACACATTATGCGAGTAAAATTTGCTTTGACTGTTTCCGTGTAATGTGTCCAGATCCACGTTCTCCATTTTCATTTCATAATGTCTCTTTTTATATCCTTTGTTATTAACAGACAGCTGTTGGTAAAAAGTCAAAAGAAACATTAATTCTAATTAAACATCACATGGATTAGGTAAAAACCACCGTACATCTTTTCTCTTTAACGTGCGCCTGACCGCAAACACTTGTTTGCAGAACTGCCGGTACGCTTAGAGAGACACACGTGTAAGTGTAATATATGTGTAAATATTTAAAGGGACAGTTTAACAACTTAAATGCTGTAAATGTTGAATTTAACAAATAGAATCTATGCAGGGGTTTGGAAAAAGGTTTTCATTATTAGGTTCCAATCTTGTGAATATTTTGTGTTAAAAATTTGTATAAACTTTCAAACCGTGACAACAGCTTGTATCATTATAAATGCAAATTCATGACATCATATACATTGAATAAAATGATTAAAAACTGGGATTCAAAAGATTTAAAATTATTTTTTGGCATTTCTTTCTCCAACATATACCTAGAGAGTTGTTGAGATACCCTTTTTTTTAACTGAGCCATTGCAACATGAGGGTTGTGGGTCTCTGTGTGCTACACACAGAATTTCTGTAACTCCAGGACATGATCAAAATGGTTAAAGGTCAAAATGCCTAATCTTGTGTTAAAGGATTTACAAAAGCCAGGAACGATCTTACTGGGTAAAGAGCTGGCTTTGTGTCAGGGTCTTGGAAAACAGGCTCAGATGCCCAGCTATTACAAGTAGTATCAATGTACTTTACTAAAGGTAAAATGGACCACCCTTTACTAGCAGGTAAAGACAGAGAGGAAGTGTTTCCTGTTTGTCTCTTTTTCTGTAAAATACATGCTAAACAATTGCAAAATGTACATTTATGGTGTATGTGCATCTGGCAATATTTGTGTGTAAACAGGTGCAAAGCAATGGAATCTATCTTTAACAAATACATAGTGCATACACAAAAAAAAATAGGATTTTTACTTGTTGTTCACTTTACTTAATTAAAATTAACAAAAGCAACACAATTCTAGAACATTTTGTCTGAAATTAAATTAATTACATTAAATACAATTAAATTAGTAAATTTGCTTAATCCATTTTAGTAAGGTCTACAATTATTTTTTTTTTGTAGCGTTGATGAAACTGGCCATGTTATGCAGGGGTCTAGATGGTGTGCACAAATGTTGAAACTAAGTGTTTTTTTATGCATTTTTTAGCAAGATAAGAACAGGATGAGTTTGGGGGGTTACCATTGTAACCCCCCCAAATCTGGCTGGAGTTTGGGGGTTACCATTGTGCTGAAGACTGGTGCTTGTGCTTTGGTTGAGGATGGACTTGCCTGCAAGTAATGTTTGAATTGAATGTCAAGTCAAGTGGTTTTTTATTGTCGTTTCAACCATATACAGTTAGTACAGTACACAGCAAAACGAGACAACGTTCCTCCAGGACCATGGTGCTACATAACCATGAAAACAACAAAGGACCAACACAGGACCACATGAGACAACACAACGAAATAAAATACCTATATAAAAAAAACCTATATATACCTATATAAAGTGCACGTGCAAACATGTGCAAAAAGTACGGGACAGTACAACAAATTTCTGACAATGAACAGGACAATAGACAGTGCAGCGCCGACCAGTACTCAGTAGTGCAAAAAGATGACAGTTTCTAAAATGTAAACATAACATACTATGAGATAGTGTTCTATGCACATAGCAGTTATTGAGGTAGCAGACAGTTATAAAGTGACAGTAATTAAAGTGCAACTCAGGACACGTGTGTGTCAAACCAGTCTCTGAGTATTGAGGAGTCTGATGGCTTGGGGAAGAAGCTGTTACACAGTCTGGCCGTGAGGGCCCGAATGCTTCGGTACCTCTTGCCAGACGGGAGGAGGGTAAAGAGTTTGTGTGAGGGGTGTGTGGGGTCGTCCACAATGCTGGTTGCTTTGTGGATACAGTGTTTTTTGTAAATGTCTTTGATGGAGGGAAGAGAGACCCCAATGATCTTCTCAGCTGTCCTCACTATCCTCTGCAGGGCTTTGCGGTCCGAAACGGTGCAAGTCCCAAACCAGGCAGTGATGCAGCTGCTCAGGATGCTCTCAATAGTCCCTCTATAGAATGTAGTGAGGATGGGGGTTGGGAGATGTGCTTTCCTCAGCCTTCGAAGAAAGTAGAGATGCTGCTGGGCTTTCTTGGTGATAGAGCTGGTGTTGAGGGACCAGGTGAGGTTCTCCGCCAAGTGAACACCAAGGAATTTGGTGCTTTTGACGATCTCCACAGAGGAGCCGTCGATGTTCAGCGGAGTGTGTTCACCTTGTGCTCTCCTAAATTCAACAACCATCTCTTTTGTTTTGTCGACATTCAGGGACAGGTTGTTGGCTCTACACCAGTTCGTCAGCCGCTGCACCTCCTCTCTGTATGCTGACTCGTCATTCTTGCTGATGAGACCCACCACGGTCGTGTCATCGGCGAACTTGATGATGTGATTCGAGCTGTGCATTGCTGCACAGTCGTGAGTCAGCAGAGTGAACAGCAGTGGACTGAGCACACAGCCCTGGGGGTCCCAGTGCTCAGTGTGGTGGTGGTGGAGATGCTGTTCCCGATCCGGACTGACTGAGGTCTCCCAGTCAGGAAATCCAGGATCCAGTTGCAGAGGGAGGTGTCCAGGCCCAGCAGGTTCAGCTTTCCAATCAGGTGCTGGGGAATGATTGTGTTGAATGCTGAGCTGAAATCTATGAACAGCATTCGAACGTATGAGTCCTTATTGTCTAGGTGGGTGAGGGCCAGATGGAGGGTTGTGGTGATGCATCGTCCGTTGAACGGTTTGAACGATACGCAAACTGCAGTGGGTCTAGTGAGGGGGCAGCTGGGTCTTAATCTGCCTCATGACGAGCCTCTCGAAGCACTTCATGATGATGGGTGTAAGTGCAACGGGACGGTAGTCGTTGAGGCAGGACACTGAAGACTTCTTTGGCATGGGGATGATGGTGGTGGCCTTGAAGCACGTTGGAACAACGGCGCTGCTCAGAGAGATGTTGAAGATGTCGGTAAGAACATCTGCTAGCTGGTCTGCACATCCTCTGAGCACTCTGCCAGGAATGTTGTCTGGTCCAGCAGCCTTCCGTGGGTTGACTCTACGTAGAGTTTTCCTCACATCTGCCGTGGTAAGACAGAGCACCTGGTCGTTGGGAGGAGGGGTGGACTTCCTCGCCATCACGTCGTTCTGCACTTCAAACCGAGCGTAGAAGTCGTTCAGCGCATCTGGAAGGGAGGCATATTTGTCACAGGCAACTGATGTTGTCCTGTAGTTGGTGATGGCCTGGATGCCCTGCCACATGCGCCGCGTGTCACCGCTGTCCTGGAAGTGACTGTGGATTCTCTGGGCGTGTGCGCGCTTTGCCTCTCTGATTGCCCGTGACAGTTTGGCCCTAGCTGTTCTTAGGGCTGCCTTATCGCCTGCTCTGAAGGCGGAGTCTCGGGACCTCAGCAGCGTGCGCACCTCCGCAGTCATCCACGGCTTCTGGTTGGAGCGTGTGGTGATGGTCTTGGAGAAAGTGACATCATCAATGCACTTGCTGATGTAGCTGGTCACTGATGCTGTGTATTCCTCCAAGTTGGTAGAATCACCATATGTTGCAGCCTCCCTGAACATGTGCCAGTCAGTACACTCAAAACAGTCCTGAAGAGCAGAGATGGCTCCTGCTGGCCAGGTTTTCACCTGCTTCTGAATCAGTTTTGTGCGACTGACGAGCGGTCTGTATGCTGGAATTAACATAACAGAGATGTGGTCTGAGTAGCCGAGGTGTGGGCGGGGCTCCGCCCGGTACGCGCCTGGGATGTTTGTGTAAACAAGATCAAGCGCGTTCGCCCCTCTCGTTGCAAAGTCCACATACTGATGAAATTTAGGGAGCACTGTCTTGAGATTTGCATGGTTGAAATCTCCGGCGACAATAAACAGTCCGTCGGGGTGAGCGTTCTGCAGTTCGCTCATAGCCCCATACAGTTCACAGAGCGCTTCCTTAGCGTTAGCGCTGGGGGGAATGTGCGTTAGCTCTTTAAGCAGTTGCTATCAAACTGACAGTATAACACTATCCTTACAGTTACATTTGGACCAACATAAGACAGTCAGTTAAATAAACCTTAGTATATAAATCAACTCAGTTGGAAGTTTTAAAATTAAGATCTTATAAAGTTGAGTAATATTGCACCAACTATATTGTTACCACACCTTAAGACATCGTTCAAGGTTTTTATCTCAAGACATTTTCTAGTTTTCGTCACTAAAATGCTCTTATGAGAGGAACTAATTTCTTTCGCCACTGTAGAGTAAATCTAGCTGTCCTAAAAACTACTCAAGTAACAGTAAAAGAGTAGTTCATTTAAAAGTACTCATGAGTTTTGAGTACTGAGTTGGAAAACCAATGCCCCAAACACAAATTAAAAGTTATTTTCAATACACTGATCACAATTATATATTGTAAAAAAAAAATGAAACAATTTTCATTCAAATCAGTTTATGTGTAGGGTCTAAATTTCCCTTAATGCTGACAGAGCGTTACTGTTGTGCATAAAACATGTTCAAGCAATACAAGGATTGCAAAAAAATGCTAAATAAGCAGGATCACTTGACTCGTCATGTCCTGCACAATAGTGGAGGTAGAGCAGGCATGGTAAAAGTTGTTTGTTACAGGGGCAACATCATGCTTAAAAAGTGAAAATTCTATAATAATTTACTCACCCTCATGCCATCCTGGATGTGTAAGACTTTCTTCTAAAGAACACAAATTAAGATTTTTAGAAGAATATCTTAGCTCTTTTGGTCCATACAATGAAAGTAAATCGGTGCTAAAATATTGAAGCTCCACAAATCACATAAATCAGCATAAAATGAGTCTAATCCATGAGACTCCATTGGTTTAATCCATGTATTCAGAAGCGATATGATAGATAAACAGATCAATATTTAATTCCTTTTTTGCTAATTCTCCCCCTACCCAGTCAATCTCCACTTTAACTTTCACTTTCTTCTTATATTTTTTGTGATTCACATTCTTCATGCATATCGCCATCTACTGGGCAGAGAGAAGAATTTCTAGCAAAAATTGGCTTAAATATTGATCTGTTTCTTACCCACACCTGTCATATCATTTCTGAAGTCATGGATTAAGCCACTGGAGTTGTATGTATTACCTTTATGCTGCTTTTATGTGATTTTTGGAGCTTCAACATTTTAGCACCCCATAACTTATATTGAATGGACCTACAGAGCTGAAATATACGCATTACTGCTCAAACATTAGCCGTCTGTAAATCAAACAACACACAGCTACAGACGTTAGGAAATAAAAAGTCAATCTTTTATATTTCATCTAGATCAACCAACCAGTGGTGCTCTTGTTATCACAATTGATGTAATAAATCCCCTTGTTCTAGACTGAAAAAATAGGCTAAATATAGAAAACTACTCAAAATTTGATCAAGGATATCTCTCTTTTTTCCGATAAACATCTAGATCATTTTATTGCCCAGCCGTATTGATAACATTGCATTAATCTCTCACAGCAGCCCAATAATCTCAGTGATAGATAGTTAAATTACAGGCTTCATTATAGACACAGATAATCTAGTAAACAGAAATATTACATTTACCTTGATATGTTTCTTCAAATTAGAGGCAGGATTAATGCTGATATATGGCTTGAGCAAGTTAAACTCACATGACACGATCATGCAATTGGCCTTTTTCATTGCGAACACCCTTTTAGGAGCTGCCATGATGTTCACTTGTAAACTGTGCTTTAGGCATTCTCCAAATACATAACAGATGACGCAAAATCTGCATCTGTGTGATTTGATTTGATGAGTTACGAGACTCTCCCTAGCCAATCATGTTGATAGATTAAATTAAAATCAGGACAGGGAAGTAGCGAACACAGACGATGGGAAAATAGCCTAGTAAAAGTACAGTTACAGCACTTAAAATGTACTCAAGTAAAAGTATACTATTTTTAAATTACTTGAAAAAGTTCAATTCTTGGGAAAAAGTAGTTAATAACAGTAACGTGAGTATTTGTAATTGCAAGATCTGGAACTACCTCATAGCCTTACGTTTATTTGAAAATAATTTTACACCTTAGAACATCCAAGAACCAATCAAAATCAAGCTTTGAACAGACCCGTGCTATAAACTTCAATGATAGATATGATCAATCGCTTGTACTTAATCTAGCATTTTGATAATGTCACTCTCTTATACCTTCCAAAAGCTTATGTAAAATCTATTAGTCCCACTACGCCTAGTGCTCCATTTGTCCACACACTGAGTTACTTGGCAAACAGGTGTTCATTGTGAATGAACCTCCACTTCCCATTATGAAGAGCTACCTTTACTAACAGCCCTGTATTAAAGTGTCATTATCTCCTCCACCCCTCTGTCTTGTGTACCATGCACAAATGGAATCTAGGACTCTAGTCTTTTATAATTCCTTTTTTCCCCTCTGCTGGGTATAAATGTCAACGTCCTATTGTGTGAATTACAGGCATTCCCACATCAGCACTGATTGTTCCATGTGTAGTGATGGGAGCAGAATAGAGCATTTGATTTCAGATAATGTAGAACCAGACAAAATGCTTGGACTTGGCAGGGCCCCTATTGTCTTAGCTGGCAGGCTGAGCCAGAGACCTGAATCTGAGATGAGACTGCACTGGGGACTGCAAGAAAAAACACCTTGTTAGTGTGGATTTCACTGACTGTTATATTACAATTTGTCAGGTTTTATGATATCACTGAAAGCTGAAATTCATCCCCTTCACCTTTTCAGGTTATGCGCTTTATACCATGCAAAGCCTTAAGTTGTCGCCTAGTTGAACATAATTTACCAAGCCAAGCTCCCTTTAGTGATAAACTGTGAAACATACAGTATAGCATTGTGCTAAGATTATTAATCTGAACATTGATATTTCTCATAAATTTACTGTCAAAAACAAATGTGCACAAAGTTGTCAACAATGCTTTGTTGATGGACTTGCCCAGTGACATATCCCAAATTTTCAAGCATGATGTCACTACTTGTGGGAGACAAGTAGCAGAGGTGGGTAATAATGTGTTACATTTATTCCATTTAATTTAATTGAGTAACTTTTTAGAAAAAATAAATACTTTTAGAGTAGGTTTAAAAGTGGGTTCACACAGCTGCACATGCTGTCATAGACTGTCACTCAAGCTGAGTCATCACTGCTGCAGCATCAAGCTCTTCAGTGAAACACTTTTTTTCGCTCCACTAAAATGTTGAAGCTCCAAAAATCACATAAAAGCAGCATAAAGGTAATAAATACAGTGAAATAATAATAGTTTCATCATGCAATGCCTCAATTTAACACCAGAGTTGGGTGACATAACTTTTAAAAGTAACTCATTAGAATATTTTGTTACTCCTTAAAAAACTTTTTATGGAAAGTAAAGCATACATTTCACATAAAAAATATTCTCACAGCCAATTTCTCTTCTGCAATGCTATGCATTCCATACAAGTAAGCCATGCATTCCATACAAGAGACATCACAGGTCATGCTAGCTACTGTACACTCATGTCAAAACAGTAAAAAAAAACAAATATTTACAAAGTAGGTCTTCACGTCATATTTATAACAAAGAATCAATAACATGAATATGCATTATTTGTTTTTCCATCAACATGGCAGCCAATATGAATAATGAAGAATAACCACTGTCTTACCTAAAGCAGCAAAGTCCAACACTTGAACCTGCATCATATATGTCATCATGTGCTGTGTCCATCGACAATGCCAGAGTCAACTTGAGATGTTTTTCAAAAGTCAGGATAAAATTCGGTGGGGAATGCCAGTCTAACATGTTCAAGGAATAAGTCTGATAAATAAATGAATATTTTGCACTTAAGTCATCTCAGTGCATGCTTGTTTTGAACTGATCCATGATGCATACAGACGCCACAACTTCAAAGGTGCATTCTGATACAACTTGAATGGAATAATTTTTAATGCTACCAAAATGTCATAAAAAAAGTTTGTTTCATGAATCAAATGACATGTTTATTATAAAACAAAAATGTAGAATATTTTTAGAAACTAAAAACATTTTATCTGCGTACACAATTGATGTAGAACGTTGCTCAGAGCCACTGATCCAGAGTCAGCATTTCTCATTCCATTCTCCCAGTTACAGGGTGCTCTAACACGGAACAGTTCGGCTGCATAAATCATTGAATTGAGTGAGTATTTTACCCCATGTATCATGTTGTGGCCAGTGGAATACTAGTCTTATGTGTATTAACACATGAATCAACCACGTTTCACTCAACTGAATGTTGACCTCATATTACTCTAAATCACGAAATGCACATGTGCGTTAGCAAGTTAATTGACAGGCAATGTCTGTACCTAATAGGTGACTGGATCTTTTACCTGCAAGACGGGACTTCCTTTCTACATACATTGACAGTTGGGTGCTAGAGCATCTTGGTTGGGAGTTCTAATTTATCCTATTAATTTTAATAGTAGTGACTTTTCTCTATCTGCTAAATAGTCTCTGGCCTCACGCTCTATAGAACTACTTCTCTTCCCCGAAGTTTTCACACTTTTACTTCAGATTTTTTTGCAATACAGGATGCGTAGAGGTGTACAAAAGCAATGTGTTACTTTATTTAAAAAAATACTCAGATATTATGGTCTAAAATAAAAAAAAAATAGTTACTTTATTAGTTACTTGAAAAAAGTTATCTGATTATGTAAAGCATGTTAATTTTATCGTGTTACCCCAACACTGTTTAACACCAAGACAAGCGGATATTTCAAGATTAAAAATGCAGATCAAATTTAAGGCAGCTCACTAAGTTAAGTTGTGGATCTAATGATAATGCGGGCTTTACTGTGTCATGGTGATTTTCAGGGTGTTTCTGTAAATTTAAAGTAAAGGAATAGAGAATAGGATGAAGCCTCCACACACTCCTGACCTAAGCACTCAACAAGCCACGTGATAAGATGCACAGATTGATGGTCTCAGACGCTGAGACAACTGAGATTCGTCCTCCACCACCTGGATTGAGGTGAGTCACTATGCCACTATAGAGCGCATTGGTAATTGGGCATACCAAATTGAGAAGAAAAGGGGTGAAAAAAAATTAGAATAATGATTATGTAATACATGTTAAATGTTTATTATGGAATGGAATATGTGGAAGTTAATGTCCATTATGTCATTTGTGAAAGTAATGAGTTACTCACTACTTGAGTACTCTTATAATTGGATACTTTCTTACTTTTACTCAAGTAATTATTTATGTTAGCACTTTTACTTCTACTTAAGTTTTGTTTGGTAAAGTAATTGTACTTTTACTTTTGTACAGTTTTTGGCTACTCTACCCACCTCTGACAAGTAGTGAAATCATACTTGAACATTTGTATCAGGGCAAAATAGGATGGCTTTTGGAATATTTGGAATATTATTTTGGAATATTAAACCCTTTTCCCAATACTTTTATCATTCTTTTGTCTTTTCTGTGCTCAGATTCTTTCTATTAAGCTTTCTAGATTTCTGTCATTTAGAAGGTGCAATTATTAAATAGGCTAGAGACTGGAGATTTAACTTTTAAACTATTAGAAACTTTTGAACAATTTGTAAACCTCTGATCATGAAATTAATGAGAGGGAAACGGCAGAGATTCAAGAATGTGGCTTCTATTCTAAAGTCTTCCCCATCGTTGCAAATTGACAATCATCATTTAATTTTGAAATGCATTGTTTCCCACAATTGTGATTCCTGTGAAAATATATGTGTGCCATATAAAGTGTTAATGCAGAGTAGGTTATGTGGGTCATTTGTAATATGTAGTATATTTTCACGTCCTTATCACGTTTTAATATATTTGAACAAATAAAAAAAAAAGGAATAGGAAATAAAGGTTTCCTTTTATCATCATAAACTCAGCAAAGGGGTTCATTTTAAATTTCACTTCTTTTTTCACCTCTTTTTTAAATTATTTGTTTAAACAGATATTGCCTTTTTGGCTTCAAAAATGACAAACTAACATTTTAAAGGACAGATTTCCAATTGTTTTAATTGGTTATTAGTTCATTGGTTTTTCCTATGTCCTGTATACCTTTCCATTAGGGCTGTGTATCGCCAACCATCTCACGATGTGATACATTTCACGATACATGTGACACGATTTAGTATTTTGTGATACATCATGATATCATAATTGTATTACAATTAAAACTGCCAAATGCATGAGAGAGAATCAGCATTTCTGAGATAGAAGAGTAAATTGTGAGGGTTCAGTTTCAATCTCTGTTGCACCTAATAGAAGTTGTTCTGAACTCACTGCAAAACACTAATCTCAGAGTTTGTGCAAATTTAGACAACCTGCTTCTTCAAAACTGATGTACAAATGTTCAAGCCAAATACCAGGAAAAGTCATGTGAATGAATGGTTCAAAAAGGGTCTTAGATCTGGCTTCTTACTGTAAAGTCTGCTCTAGACAAATTGAACCATAATATAATTAGCTGTTGTGAGAGGGTGTCCCATATGGCACTGGCCCTGCATATTTCAGTTTCATCTGAATTCCAACTGTACCAATTACCTGGAGAAAGCAGGTAACAACAGTTCATACAGTTAACTGTTAGTTCATACTCCTTTTTCCCTTTTCTTTTGAAGAGCTAGATGTAGTTCCCACAATCATGACACCAAATATGCTTCATAATGTGCGTTTTCATGCATCTGGTCCAATAAGTTGTTGGATAATTGATATATTGATTGGTAATGTCAACATCTGTTAGTACAGAAGCTGTCATGTGGCAGGCAGAACAATCCACGGGCCCCTATTGTTCATTCATCAGCGCCCCTGATCGGGCCCATGCCTTGGTTAGCTGCAGGCTAGCCAGATAAGGATCAGTAGATGATTGGGCACACACATTCTTAACATGGCTGACCCGTGACATCTCGGGGGCAGTTGGGGAGTCTGTCATTATGTGTACAATGCACCGCTTTCTTCATTCTTATCTTTGCCGATGACATTGAGAGTTTTCACATTAACTCATTAACGACAAGACTCACCATGGATAGAGCGTGTGTGTGTGTGTGTGGGGGGGGTCAGGGTGTGTCGCTGAATGGGTGACACTTGGCATGGAGGAATGTGGCCAATCCCTTTTTTTCACTCTCTCTCAGGCTTTGATATGAGTCTTTGTGATGGAGGGATGACCCACTCAAGTGCATAAGTTTTAGAAATGAGTGTGAACATGATACAAAAACAGGCTACAAGTGACCACCTTTTTTGCTACGCAAGCTGGAACTGACTAAATGAAGCTTAAACAACGATTTTAGTTCAAATGACATGTACGTTCACAGAATGGCCTCTTAAGCTCCAGAGGTCATTTACACTGGCTTTTTTGCTGCCAGAAGCTTATGAATGCCAGAGTGTTTGGCCTTTGCTCATGGCTAACAGTGCCAAGGCCTTGACTCTTGTGGTTTGCCTCTGTCAAACACTGCATTTCAGAGTGTGACTCTGTGGAAAAACTCAGCTATGCTGTCCTGTTTCTTGATCCATCAATACTTTTAAAGCAGTTATATAGAGGGGAGGGTGAAAATGGGATGGGGGTGGGAAGACGAAAAAACTGTCTGGGAAAGATTGATAGCTTTGCTCTGTGGTTCAATTATAAATTAGAAAGCAAGTCCCTCTGGAATACAAAGGTTCTATTTGTGATTAAGAAAAAAGGCTCCATAACTGAGAGAGAGAGACAAAGTTTGCTCCTACTTACACACAGGCAATTAGCTTGATGAAATGGCCCTCACTGTTTGATGCCCTGGATATGTAAACTGATATTATAATAATGGGGTTGACTACTTGTTCTTTTATTTTCACCTTGAGTCGAACAGGAGGAGGTGTTATGGTGTACACAAAGCATTGTCTTGTATAACACCCCAAATCTTAGACTCCTGCCAAGCCCAGAACCACAGACGTATCGATCTATAACTGAATCTATAATCAATCTATAACTAAGAATGCTTGTTTAAATACCTTTTGCTTCAAGGAATAGTTACAAATGGTGTCTCATCATGTACTCACCCATTAGCTGCCTCAAACTCATATGACTTCATGTCTTCTGTGGAACACAAAGATATTTTGATGATGATATGATGTAAAAATATCCATACAAAGTAAATGGGGACCAACACCTCAAAGCTCCAAAAAGGACTGAATGACAGCAGAACAGTAATCTATATGACTCATGTGATTTAATCCATGTCTTCTGAAGCGATACAATCGGTTTTGGGTGAGAACAGACCAAAATAAATCCCCTTTTTTTTACTATAAATCTAGCCATCTGCAGTCTCCTAGGCATAATCATGATTTGAAGCTTGATTACACTTCCTCACTCTTGACACATGCACAGTGCACTGTACATGTGCTCAGCCCGTTTGCACATGTTGTACACACCCTTCAAATCGTGATTGCACCTAGGAGTGAAAAAAGAGTTACATTTTGGTCTGTTCTCACTGATCGTATCACTTCAGAAGAATTTTTATTTTTGGGTGACCTATTCCTTTAAATGTTCTGACATATGCAAAGGAAAACTACAATGTATCAAAGCAGCATTAAGACTCAAATGAAATTAATGCAGTCCAAATGGAAAACGTCTTAGTGGCAGCCACCCTGTAGTCATTAAGACATTTTTGTTTGATAAATACTTTTTACATTTTAAATAGTTTTTAATTTTGCCAATTTGCTCAATTTTCATGACAGCACCCTGGGCCCCAATAAACCAAGAGAACTTGAGAAATGATTGTCAATGGAAGGTTTAGCTCCTGTGTCTCAAATCAATTCTGCAGGCATATAGGAAGGAGCAGATCAGTGCACAACTGTTTTGCGCAGACATGCAGTGAAGCGAAATTCTATGGCAATATTATGTAAAAGACAGTAAGTGCGTTGCTAACACGTGTCTGTGTTCCTGAAGATGTCAGGGGGGATCTGCTTTCATGAAAAGTAGTGAGAGAGGGATCTAATGTGGAAGTAATTACATGGAAGAGAGTCACTGTGATGGAATGCAATGCAATGTTTTCCATTTGCAGGTCAATGCCCAGAGTTACATAGTGTTGCTGATATGCTAGCACCAGCCTCTTGTTATAGCAGATTTTAAAGTGTGAATCTGCACATTCATTCATTGAAAAGGAAAAGAAAAAAGAGACTGGATTGTATCAAAAATTTCTCATATTTAAAAAGACAGATTCAGTTGGTCATCTTAGCGTAAAATAGTCACATTGAAGAGTACTTAAGTGTTATCCATATATGTGATAACATACTGCTGTCTGTAGGCTGTATTTCACATGTACACTCAACCAGTAGATTATAGTAGTTGCTGACAATTAAGTTCATTATTTAAGGAAGCTGACAAAGTATAAGCAGATGTTATTCATGTAAAAAAACACACCCTGCTTGTAAGGTCATTTCACTGTTTACCTTTAGAGATTGCTGACTTCCTGGGTGTTCATTATGTGGAGTGAAATTTCATTACAATCAACCCTACCTGTAATTGAAATCAGAGCCTGTGCGTAGTTAAGGCATTTGGTTGATTGTCTCTTCAGAACTTTTCTATTGCAAGTATAAAGGAATACGTAAATATAATTAACTTTTTCAAAAATGGCGTAACAGCCAAATCCATGTTAGTAGTGTTCCCTTCATTTATTATCCATTCATAAATAAAAATTTTGACAGGCCTGTGCCAAATAGTCATATTATCTGACACCCTATACTGCTGTAAAGGATGAAACCGGAAAAGCTTCAGACATACTGTAAATTATGTGAGGGATTATGATTTTTTTTGTGTATACACAATTTAGACAAAAAGTATGTAATATGGCCCTCTTCATACATCCCCTGGTGTCCAAAGATTCAGATAGGAGGCTTGCTGTGGGAGAGATTACCCAGTGCATGACCTGATGTGTTCGGACTTCCATGAGCAGTAATGAGTGCCGCTGATCAGTGAGTGTTTTGGGTCAGACTGCAATGTCTAAACTGATCATTCCAGTCTAATGAGCTTTGGTGACTTTGATGTAATGGTCCAGCTGATTCAGTGCGCTAGCTGCACCGCACAGATTAAGGTCACGTCGTATTTTAGGATGTTGCTAGACAGTGCAATAGGGACTTTTTTGGAGGCATCTCCCTTCTAAGACTAGACCTTGTTTGTGGAGTTAGGTCTATTGGAATCTTTGATGTGACACTTCCATGACTGCTTGCTGGTCAAGAAAGTAGGGATTAAATTCTCTTACGTTTACTTAATATTCAACCATCTGTGTACATTTCTTGTCTCTCTGGTTTAACAATGGACATTCAGAATGAGGAAATCGATTTTTTGGCATTTTGCAATCTTTGTTAGTCTTCTATCATTAAACCTCTTGAAATAATAAGAAACTGTCAAATGATTAGCCAGGGCCTGTCCCAAATGAAGAGTAATTGTGAGGTGCTCCATAGTGCAAAAAAAAGTTACTGTATGTTTGCTTTTATTTGTATCTTTTGAATAAAAGATTAACATGTGACATTTCATAGCCAATTGCACCAGTGGACCCAAGCACAAACATTTCAGACTGATTTCACAGTAAAATCAGAAAGAATAGGTTGACTTTACTTTAGCTAAATTTGGTATGTACTTACCCAAATTCGAAATACTGCCCCCAGTGGCCAAAGCGTAATGTGTTGCTGAGAGTATAGGCATCTGGGAGCTCCATTGGCTGGCTTAAATATCCATAGAGGGGTGCCAAAAGTGAGATGTGAAGCAAGTTGTTTTCAGCTGTACAGGTTGTTACACAGTTAAGAGGAATGCATATTTTATAAACTGTACACCATAATCCCTAAAACTTACCATCAGTGAAATATAAATCTATTGTAAGAGGGAAAAATACCACCATAAATGTCATCCACATGACTCCACTAATTAAATGAATGTCTTCTAAAGTGAAACAGTTACTTATGGTGAAAAAAATATAAATATTTAAATACTTCTTAACCAAAATTCATCGCTTCCGGTCAGCAGCAGTACGCGCACGAATGACATAATCACATTGGCATATTCATGCGAGGAAGACACATGTGCGACACACCTGGAAGAGCAGCGCTGTTTAAAGCTGAGTAGGAGGAACTCTGTACAGAAGCTTCGTTGGTTTTGGTTCAGATCTGTATTTGTATTTGATTGTTTACTTACAATGGTGCGTTTATTTGCTCATCCTAGATGTCGCAACCGACAGAAAATCGGGGCGATATTACGTTCGTAACATGCCATGGCAAATACGTCACACAAGAGGCTGTGTGAACTCCACCCTCTCGTAAAGGCACATACTGCTGCTGACTGGAAGCGATTATTAAAAATTGATTGAGGGGGCCTGGGTTGCTCAGCGAGTAAAGACGCAGACTACCACACCTGGAGTTGCGAGTTCGAATCCAGGGCATGCTGAGTGACTCCAGCTAGGTCTCCAAAGCAACCAAATTGGCTCGGTTGCTAGGGAAGGTAGAGTCACATAGGGTAACCTCCTAGTTGTCACAATAATGTGGTTCTCGCTCTCAGTGGGGCGTGTGGATGCCGCGGAGAATAGCGTGAAGCCCACACACGCATTATGTCTCCGCAGTAACACGCTCAAGCCATGTGATAAGATGCGCGGATTAATGTCTCAGACGTGGAGGCAACTTAGTTTCGTCCTCACCACCTGGATTGAGGCGAGTCACTACGCCACCATGAGGACTTAGAGCGCATTGGGAATTGGGGAGGAAAGGATTAATTGATTCTTCACACCAAAAGTGATCGTTTTGCTTTGGAAGACATTAAGGTAAACAGTTGTTTATTCAGAAGAAAAAAAGTCACACATCTTGGATGGATTGAGGGTGAGTAAATGATGAAAGAATTTAAATTTTTTTCACAATCCCAGCACATTTAAATCGATGCAAAAATGTCTGTTGGTAGATGGCTGTTGTAATAGAGTCGGCATAATGTGTCCAATCCTGTGGTACTAGAACTCTCGGAAACAAAATGCCGACTTCCTTTGTGATCATGTTTAAAAATGTACAAATGGTTAAGATGATGATTTTTTTTTTATTTTAGATATATATTTATATCTGATTAGAACTATAACAGTTACTCTTGGTGTAGGACAGTCCATCCACATTTTTGTGCCTTTTGAGGGGAACCACAGATTTAATTGTATGAAACCAAAATACATCGCATTACGTGCACAACATTCAACATTTGCCTTGAGAGTTATCAGTTATCCTTGTGAAGATTTACTGCTCACTATCTCTGTCTGTGAACTGCTATAGTTCATTATGTTATGTAGAAATTGCAGTTGATGTTCCTGTGAATTTATAATATATCTTTGGTAACACTTTATATAACATTGTGGCATTATTAGAAGTATACATAGCTGTTGAAAAACAAGAATTAAGAACAGTTATTTTGCACACGTTTATTTTTATAATTGCTACACCATTCAGTTCTGCAATATGCTTCCTCAACATGTTGCAAGCATTGACCCAGTGCCCTGACACTCTGACATTCACACCTCTTACACTCTCTGAATGGAATGCAGATGTTTTGTTTGCAGCTTTCTCTATGGGTAGAGACTCATAGTGAGGCCACAACTCTGACTTTTCTTTGAGTTCTGTAGGAAAGGCAATCCTCAGGAAGACCCTAAGTAAACAGAAAAGTTGGTTAAAAGGTTTTGAAAGTAAAAAAAATAAAAATAAAAAAATTTAAAGGGATATTTAACCCAAATATGAAGTTTGTAATTTATTTACGTATGAACTTCTTTATAATCTGCTTTGGTTACTAATCACCATTTATGTTTCCTCAATATATCGTGGCTTTGAAATATGTGTACTGGCAGCTACATACCCAGACCTTTTAAGCTAAGGTTAAAGAGTGTGGTTGATTATATTAACCCCCTTATTTGGCTAAAGACAGAGTAAGTAATTATGTGTTTAGAATTTCTAAATGGGCATCTTAAAAAGTTAGCCACAAAATTATTTGAATTTTACATGCTTTAAAATACTACATCAGAAAAATATTCCCTTGGCAATGATCCTGTAAGGATATCACCCTCCCTCACAAAGAGTCCTTAGAGGGACATTGGAACAAGTTTGGTCATGTTTAAACTATCCACTGCATGGAATAAAAACACTGATACTAAGTGTTCAATTCTGTTCTCTGCCATGAGAAACTTAGAACTTAGCTTTGTAATATAATATTTCATAATTGGCAATCATTCTTATAGGTTAGCCTTATTTTATTTTAAAAATGTTTAATTTTTCAACCATAGGAATGCTTGTTTTATGAAAATGAAATCACAAAAATCACCAATCACAAAATCCTCAAAATAGTTTCCCTTGAAATTAAATAAAAACATTCTCAGTTCAACAACCTGACCTTTTCCTTTAGGCCTTGATAATTAAATGTAATTATTTATTTATTTATTTTGACAACTATTGTGCAACAAATAATTGAGCCAAACTATTGACCTGTATTTTACGTCTGCTTCTTGGGGGCAACATAGGGCAGGTAGTACTATGGTTGGGACCAAACAGCCCTTACTAGAGGTAACAAAACAAATGTCTGTAAAGAGGACTTCAAGAGCCAGTTACATGAGCACTTCAGGGCCTGCAGCTGAAGTTTACCCGGACACCTCTTCTATCAGGGGGCTCACATAAACATTACACCCTCTGTCTGGGTAATTGATCCCAAATCTTGTTTGACAACGTTTTTTCAGTGCAGACACTTCACATGCTTCCTGAACATAGCTGAGCTTTTTGGCTGTGTTGCAAATACCACAACAACTCAGCACTCATTAAATCTTGTGCTGAATGTTCTTTGCCTTTCCACTGCCAGTGTGTGTGTGGTTTCATATATTTTTGCACTCAATCTCTTTGCTGTCTGTCTTTAATTGAAGGAACATTTTATATACATTAAAAAAACAACCCCCCCACACACACACACACAAACACACACACAAACACAGTACCATGCCAACTCATATTTTTTCTTAGAAAAACATCAACGGATGGTATATTTGTTAATGAAGTAGTATAAGCTGTTTATGCATGTGACTAATTTTTATTTTTTATATGTGCTTATCTGTGTATTGTCTTCTGTTTCTTACAACCTTGTAGAATACATGATTTGCACAACCTGGATCAGCAAATGGACAAGATCATCTGTACTGTCAATTATATTATTTATACAAACATTTTCAAAAGTCTTATCTGCTACTGTGAAAGTTCAATCGTTTTATTTCATGCAGTACTTTAAAAAAAAAATCAAACCAATTATACTATAAAACACTTGGTAAAGGACATAAGGACGTGTGTTCAAGGCTGTGCACAAGCTGACTCCAGAGAAGTGGCTCCTCTTATAGCATTTTTTGTGAAGATGATAAAGTCAAAACAGCTTTCCTCCTACACATGTTTTATATGCCTCTTTGATATGGAGACAGATACTGCTCACAATACATTCTGAAACATGTGAGGTATAAATGCAAAGGCAAACTAAAAATCTTTACCCATGTTTCCCAGTAGTCCTCGTTAGAAAACAAGCTGCTTTCAATTACAGACAGCTAGAATACACTGAATTTCTCTCTCCCTCCTCTTCTCACTTTCCCATCTCCTTTCTTCAGCTTTGGCTCTTTGATTACTTCTGAAAACATTTATGTATCCTAATAACTTGGGTTTAGTCTAGTGGCCTATGATTAAATCCAGATGGGTATAGTAAGTGCAAAAGATTATATGTGGAAAATTATTTCTATTTTTCATAGCAGCTAAGAAAAGAAAACCTAGCAATTCTTGCAATAAAAATGTCAGTTACAGCTCCACACTAAATGAAGATATAGAGCTTTACCACAAGCAAAATTGTGCTGTATAAGTAAATAATAATAACAACAAACAACATGCATTCAGGACCCATATTTATTTACTTCTTAAGGTTTTGGCAAAGATTATGGTACAGTTACAATTAGTTAAACATTTCTACTGTTGTCAAGGAAAGATCAAATAAAATTGTATTTTCATAATTATGTGGAGATACACAATGCATGCTCTAATTCAGTTGCGTTATTTAAAGCAGTGGTTCGCAATCAGGGAGCCAGGGCCAACTATGGAGCCTCAGCAAACTTCCATGAGGGCCGCTAGATAACTATATATATATATATATATATATATATATATATATATATATATATATATATATATATATATATATATATATAAGTTAAAATAATTTTATGAAATAGATAGATTTATGAAATGTATGAGATGTAGGCATACAACAAACTGACAGTTCCTGAAACTTCTAGAATGACAAAATTAATCAAGATAAAGAATTAGAATCTATTGAGTCTCCTAGTTTATGGGGGGCCTTCGAATATTATCTTAGACAATGGGGATCCTTGGGGTGAAAAGTTTGAAAACCAGCATACCATAATTCTGTGCTGTGTAATTTCCAAAAAGACATAGTTGATTTCAAGGACCACGTTGTCAACTGAGCCAATGATCCTTTTGCCTATAAAATAATCTATTACAGGTTAGTTGTTCAGGCAGGTGAAAAGAATATATTAAGCCAATCTGGTATCAAGGCCTACCTTCCCTGCTTTCTTATTGTGGGATCATTGCGCAAAGTTCCTCCTCCCGTCGTGCATTTGGTGTTGATGTCACCACTGAGCATTCTTCAGTCCTCACACAGGGTCCTGTGTCCTCTGCCCTCCTCACAGTCCTGCTGAGGTCTGAGACAGTGCACAGCTAGTCTGCCAGAACACATTAATTTAAATTGTATTCTTAGGTTAAGGCAGACCAATGGACAGTTACCTATCACAGTACATGGTCAATTGCATCAAAATTATTAAGTGTTTCTTTTCTATGTATTCCAATGCAAAGCTTTTTGCAGATACACCCCTTTTTCCTTTACTCCTATATTGCACTGAGGGAAAAACTTTTGAAATGGAACAATGCTAAATTGTCGATTGTGGCTTTTAGTATCACGTATTTTATTTGCCTCACCCCGTTTTGTTACACTGGGATTTTTGCTTGAAAGTGGTGAAATGGAAAATGGAAGGAAGTTTGGCATTCAGTCTAAGAAGAGATTATTGAAACAAATTAAGATTTTGCTGTTTATATTGACTGTAATCCATCACTGGAGAATCGAACTATGTGATCTATCATGATTCTGCTGGCTTCTTAGATCGGCCCTCAGGGTAAACAGAAATAGACAGGGAGGGGGTAACCTGCCCCAATGAATGAATCAATCACACAAAGACATGTACATGTACATGTACACACACATATACACACATATACACACACACACACCCCACACACACCAGTGGCATTTGTTTTGTTAGTTTTTTTTAAGAAGAGAAGTGTATATAAATATTTTTTTATTTTTTTTCCAAAAATCCATAATGGATATAACCTTCAATTAATGGCTTAGTCGTGTTCTTTTGTCATAGCTCTGAAAAGCAAAATTATTTTTAGAAATAGTTTTCTGTGGATAATGATAATTAGAGATTACAACAAATAAACATATTTAAGAAATATTTAATAGTATTAGGCCAAAACATTATCTGTGAACATATCAAGAGCAGCAAAGATTATCTACAGACTTTCTGTTAACACAGAAATGCCTAACTTTAAATTACCAGTAGTTTACCTAAAAGTGCCTCATATGCATAGTAAGAATAATCTATAAAACTGCAAAGCCTCTTGTATCAAATCAAATTCACACTCATTACACACAAGTCTGAAAAAAGGGAGTTGAGAGCAATTTACTCATGGTTACAAACACTTCTTTAGTGCTCCAGTACAGTACAGTAGTCGTGTTTGCCATAAGTACATTAAAACTGACAACAAAATACAAATACAATAATCACTTATCATTACTCATGATGATATGCTGCCTGTTAAAGACTTGCTGCAGATGGCAAACAATTTGCATAATACCATATCAAGTACTGTGCTGTAATGCATTATATCTAATAACACCTGAGCAAAACTCAAATTTGAATTATTTTATTGCACCAAAGGTGTATTTATTTGCAGTACTATGACCCTTCACCTGTATGGGTCATGTTTACTGTCTCTTTTATATCACTGCTATAAGCACTGTGGAAACTATCACTGATTCAGTAGTTCAGTTCATTCTACTCTACTTTGTGTGACAGGTCATATAATTAGCATTATAGGAAATAAGAAAAGGACATTAAGATAAATCTCACGCTTTTACATTTTGAAGTCAGGCTACATGGGCATTACTCTATTATGTTTTTTCATAACTGTGGTAGTCTTGTCTTGTATCGAAAAATACACAGTGAAAACGTGTTGTTCTCTGAAGAAACACCAAGTCTTCTGAATTCCCAGGGCTATGGTGTTGTTTTAAGACTAAAGTTAATGCTGAACAAATTACACCATATATGGGCACAGAGCCAGGCTTCTGTACATAATAAAACCATAATCCTTTTCAATTTGAATAGGAGATTTTCTTGAATGAGTTTGATGACTGTCAACAGGAGTTTTTAAGAACTATTTAAATGACACACAATATAAAAGGCTAGATTGCGTGCAAAAATGCTTCACGAGATGCTGTGTTATTTTGGAGTAATGTGTTAAACATCATCAGATTTGAAACAGTAAATAAATGGTCTCCCTATTTAGTAGTAAAATTACCGCAATGGGATATAAACTAGGGCCAGCTGAAATAATCATGTACTTGCTTAAATGACAGTTTAGACCATCATCCATATGAGAAACATTTGTAGCTTGTTTATGGAAACATTTCATCCTAGCTGTCAGGTTCATATTATACTGTCATCAACATGAATGGTCAAGTCCTTTTCTGTTTCTGACTTAGTAGTGGAGCACTGAAAGAGCTTTCAAATAATGCTGTTTCTATTTAATCAGTTTACATCATTCAAATATAATTGTTAGTAGGATTGCAAATATTATTTTTATATTATTCATTTGTGTAACTAATGTAAGACATAAGATGACATACTTTGGAGCAAGAAAACATATTGATGTATTTTAGATATGTAGTCAGTCTGAAAATATGTGGATACAGATAATTTTACATATTTTTCAATAAATTAATAATGCCTATTTAATAATATGTAATAATATGACAAAATGCATGACTGTAACAACAGATGTGCTTTATTCTGTAATCGTACCATCTGACAGGTCTTTTTTTTTTTTGCTCATTTGGACACGTTTTAAACCACATTGTTTGATCAACCCCAACAACTAAGTAATAACAATCAAAAGTCAGGATACATTCAGTAGTACTACTACTAGGCTAATAATAATAATAATAATAATAATAATAATAATAATAATGTGTGACTAGTAAAACTAAATAGTTTAGACCATTTTGGTGTAATAACCTATGATAAAATATGTGAGATACGATTTTTTTTTTACTACGTATTCGATCATTGTATTTCAGAGAGTAGCTAAATTTTGTTTCTGACTTCTGATCATCCAGTTTAATCAGACTCCTCACGTTGATTAGCCTGGTTAACCTTTGCTCCATACTGGGCCCGCAAGGGTTAATCAGGCCGGGATCTCAGTGACCCGAGGGTCAGATTCCCTCTATCTCTTGCTTGAAGGATACGGTGAAGGCAGCGATAAGAATAGGGTGAACTTTCCTCTTCCAGCCCATCAAAGCGCAATAGACACCTGCGCCAAACCTGCGCTTGCAGATCTTTGAGAATGACAATGTTATGGCCACGGCTTAATATGAGCAAAATACATGCAGGCCTACTGTGTATCTAAAAGTGTGTGTTTTTTTTTTTTTTTTTTTAAGAATCAAAAGGGCAATTTGAACATTTTATGTTTTAGGTTTTATATAATGTAATTTTAAAATTGCAATTAATCATACAAATTTAGATATTTCTTTTCAAGTTTAACATCTAGTTTAATCGGCTGATCGCCTTTTGATTGTATTGTCACTCACACATAGATTTGCTGTAACGTTGGATATTTTGCTGTCTTATTTAGTGTCCATCGATTTATTCGCTTATAACTCCTCTTACACGAGTCACATCTTACACACCCGTATCCCAGAGTGCGTACTTTACTTTGCAAACAATAATAACGTGATTTACCCCTTTCTTTGCGTCCCTGCTATGGAAAATCGTTAAAGATCCTGCTATTTGTGTGTGATCAGTAAATATTTAGTTTAGTGTTTCGTTCTATGGAGGCCCCGATGGGGGTGCGCTATTGTGTGTGTAAGCGCACGCTGAGCTCTCTCTCTCTCTCTCTCTCTCTCTCTCTCTCTCTCTCTCTCTCTCTCTCTCTCTCTCTCTCTCTCTCTCTCTCTCTCTCTCTCTCTCTCTCTCTCTCTCTCTCTCTCTCTCTCTCTCTCGTGTGTGTGTGTGTGTGTGTAAGGACTCTTTCTTGTTTAGTGCGTTTTACAATGATAAATGTACCCCGACGACTCAGAATGCACTACACTGATCAACATCAAGTTGTTATAAAACGGCTGTTTGAAGGATGTCCTCCAACGTTCTTTCACAAGAACCGCCGATTATATATTTTATGCGCAAAGTGATGCATTTCTGCAGGGTTGCCAGTGTCGTTTGCTTTTGTTGAAGTTCTTTTAGATGGAACAATTAGCCTTTTGTAAAAAAAATAAATTGCCTTGGCCAAAAATAGTCACATTTTAGTAATTTAATTAGCTGTTTAAGTTGTCACATTTGAGGTATCCAATGTTTACAAATTTTATTCAAATTATGAATTTAAGGCTTTAGCCTACACTGCACGCTTTAAATTAGTGATAAACACTACAACAATGTACTATATATTTTTTTATGGTTTTATTGGTATGTTATTCTATTTAATATTTGTTATATATAGGCTATATATATATATATATATATATATATATATATATATATATATATATATATATATATATATATATATATATATATATATTAGTATGTAACATTTTATTTTTTTTTAATCTTACAGACTACACGGTCTGAATTTTGAGAGTATAGATGGCATAGCAAAATAAGCAATTAAATCGCCCTATACCTGTACGCAAGGTTTTGAACCTATCAGGCCTTAAATTACCTCAACCGTGTCTGGTCTGTGGCAATTGGACGCACGAATGCAGTCTATAGACAGTCTGCAGACTAGAAGTGTTTTCTAAAGTGCTTGTCAGCTATGTTTTATTCGGACACTAATGGTCTTAAGAGTATCGAACCTTCATGTCCGGTTAAGATGTTTCACTTGTATTCTTGGAGACTTATAATTATGTATTTTCATGATACATACAATATGGGCATATTAAAGCAATTTTTGCACAACGGTAAAGGTTTATTGCGTCAATGCTCGTAATTCATTGATCTAGTAAAGTCCTTACTTTGAACTTAGCCATTGAAAAAAAAGCGACAAAGACAGATCACTGTTACTAGTTTGCACATAAACAGACAGGTGTCTCTCCTGACTTCACCCCTCCCTCTCCCAGTCACACAGCCCACACAAAGCAGCTGCACTGAGGAAGGCTTTTACCTTTTGTGGAAAAGAAAGACGCAAAGGAGCCTATTCTGCCATTAAAAAAAAAAACATATTTATCTTTAAAGTCATTAAAATGACTGTAGCTGTTATTAGGATATTAACAAATATTAGCACGTGATTCAAGCGTCGCAGAAAAGTTTGACTGATTTTGCTTGTCGGTTTGTCTTTTTTTTCCTCTCCCTGAAGTTTTAGTAATCATTCAAATAAATAGAGAGACGCATTTTTGTGTATAAATCCGTCAGCGGAAAAGGAAACGTTGATTCCACTTCCAAACAGACCGTAAATTCGCACAGAAAGAGAAGACTAAGTACATTTTCTCATAGGAGAGGATGCACCACGGGGAAGACGAATCGACATCATATGCATTTGGTATGTTTGGGCTATAATTGTTGGGAATTAAATCTCACTTAACATGTAGCCTACACATCAATTGAGTGTATAGTATGTGAAACTGATCGTCTCTTGTGTTGTGAATTCATCCGCAATATAGATTAAAATTAGCCTTCTGACAGAGACATTTGTCCACAGCAACCGCATCTTGGAACTGAACACTTTGTCCATTTAATATATAATATTCGCAACTTTGCATGCAGTCTTTCTAGTCATAATTTTCAATATATTTTTTAAGTTGTCTTGGCTGTTATTTAGGAAGTGATGCTAATGTACTGCATGCATGTATGTTTGTGCGTTAGAAGTGTGAAACTGATCGTAGCCTATTTATGTTGTGAATTCATCAACAATTACTATGGCATCGCATCTTTGAACTGAACATTATATATATATATATATATATATATATATATATATATATATATATATATATATATATATATATATATATATATATATATATATATATATAGCTGTTATTTAGGAAGTGATGCTAATTTATTGCATGACTGTCTGTCTGCGCGTTAGAAGTCTGAAATCAGTCTTATTTACCACTCCTATTCTTGCTTTGAAGAAAAAACATAATATCACACATCCGCATCTTAACCAGTTAAATTGTGGTGGACCATTTTTTTTTTTAAGTAAATAAATAAACATATAAAAACACTCACCTTTATCTGGGCGTAAAATCCTTGTTGAATCGGTAGGTTATAATTTACTTCTGCAGTATTGCTTTCGGCTGTATTGTTCACATGCAGGCTTTGAATGGGTACGGTGCTCACTTTTATCGTTTCAATAAACTGGCCGAAATTTACCGAAACGTTGCAATACTTCCATGCGCGAACAACACTCTAGAGAAAATGCGCGGTAGAGACATGCAAACGCAACGTCCAAGTAAATTAGTAGAAAATCTCAAAAGCATTAATCAGATTAAAATAAGCGCATGTTTGCTGTATGTGAGAGGCGAGCGACCGTCTGCAGTTTCCATTTAAGATGGCTCTTCCACCTTAAAGAGTGATTGCATGCAGAAATAATCCATACACTAGGGGGCGCCCATACACTGTTGTACATCCAATCTAAGACATTTTTCCTTGTAGACAGCTTATGCTATGATTTAGCTCTGTACATTTTTCAGTGGACCCAAGTCTGACATCCCCTGGTGTTACAGAAAGTAGACTTCAACAAGCGAGCTTTAAAAAAATGTACTCTGACTTATAACCCGAGGAGCAATAAGGGAGGCACCTCATTTGACCACACCGAGGCTCAGAGAACATCCATGCTCATTAACATCAGACTTCTAAGCTTCTGCTTTCTTAAATAGCATCATTCATTTTAGGTTTGCATGAATTGTGAATGCTTTTGTTTATTTTGTAGCACAGAGGTCCTTTCGAGTAGGTTGTGTGATATTTTATATAATTGATAAGGATATCTGTATGAGGCTATGTCAAGGCCCTAAAAGCACAGGCTAATTCTGAAATTCACTTGTCACTTAAACACAATTTAAGAACACGTTGAATGTAAAATCTCTCCATAAATGATACATGACACTGAGAGCCGATTGGCCTTTAATCTCCATCTAAAGCAGGTGTCATGATGATAGATTTATCAAAAATAATAGCATTAGCTACTGTGCAAGTAATGACTTTGTAAATAACTGTAATGCTAGTATTCATGTTCAGAACGATATCTCATTTGTGACAATTGGTGATGGTTTCATCAAGTAGACTAATGATAAATTGTTGGGAAACTGATTTTACAAAAGCCAGCACTTAAAGACAGTCAATTTATTGTTATTATAAGCATTTTTGATCAATTTAGGGTATATATATATATATATATATATATATATATATATATATATATATATATATATATATATATATATATATATATATATATATTTAAAATATATATTTAAATATATATATTTAAATCAAAGCAAAGTAAATAAGTAGGCTAGCCCATTCCTTTTTTTTTTTAAAAGATTTAGTATTCTACTAATAGCGTCTAATGAAAATGCGTGTAAAAATACCGACTCTTGCGGCTTTTAAATATATATAGCCTATTTTATTTTATTTTTTTACTCTGGTAGGATTTACACATTATTACTTACAAAATAGTCTACTAGAGTTTCGGCATATATCTTTGTCATAAAGCCCTTCACTGATTACATTGTAAGCTACTCGAACTTGACTCAATAGCATCTCGAGCATTTCGCTTGTTCTCTCGTGCATCGTCTCTGTTTTAAATGTATTTGTAACTGTATAATTGACTCTTGATAAATGATATGCAGTTTCTTTATTTATAACTACGCATTAGTGCGTGCAAATGGACTAATAGAATTGAACAATTAAACATAGCCTACACTTTGGGTCTAGTCTATGAAATGGATGTAACAAAATGCTTTGCAAAGCAATAACACTGAAAAATCAAATATCAAAATTAAAGAAATATCATTAAGACTTATCTTGTTTTGTAGGCCTAGTTATAACATAACATGGATTGTATTAACAGGTATTTGCATAGTGTACTATCTGTGCTGTGGAATCGCCGCTTTAAAAGAAGTGGAAATCGTGGGTTTTATTTAAAATAATGGGAATAATACATGGTTTGCGATCGTTTTCCATCAAACTGTATATGCTCTCTTTAGGACCACGCGGCTCCTCGACCCGTATTCCTGGCTTTGGCAAAGAACCAAGTAGCACAAGTGCCGACTAGCCAATGGGGTTCAGGGGGAGGTCCGTGAGCTCTGACCAGTCAAACACAGTCACTTTCCATATATGGCAACTCATCTCCATGGTAACGTGTGCTAAGTTGCAGCAGTCGTGTCAAAGTTCACTATATAGAGAGCTCAGTGAGCTGATCAGAGAGAAAGCATTCTGCCATCCCCGCGCCTACAAATCGCAGTCACTTCCTAACCTCCCCCTTTTTAACATATTTGATCACTTTGATTCTCTGTTCGCTCTTTTATTATTTTTACGCGCATGAAGGAGGTTCTGTAGGTTGTGATCTTTTTGTTTTATTGTCGGTCCTGCATGCCGGAGAGTTGACTTCATATTTGACTACAACTGCGCACGGCTGCTAGCGCTACCTCATCTGAAGAAAAGGAAGAAGCGACAATATTTTTTGGCCAGTTGTTGGTTTTCTTCAAGACTTTACGCTCGAACTTCTTGCGCGTCGCAAGTATCTTAAAAGACTCAGTGTTTCTGTGCGTCCGAACATCGCTACACGCATTAAGTTATCTGTCCTCCGTTAGTATCTTCTTCTGCCGTGTTTATTTTCCATTTTTCCTCGATGGGTTTACTGGATGGATGACTGCAAGTGCCCCTGGACTTGGCCTCTAACAGCAAGGCTACTATTCGGCTTGCTTCAGTTTTAGCTACATGCCAGGTAACGCTATTTCAGTCAAGAAATAGCCTACTGTTTGTCATCGGTGCGCAACTTTCAACGGACAATCAGACTCTAGCCGACCATACCGATCTTGAATTATTTATTTGACCGTCCTAAGTGATAAAGGCACCGTGCTGCGTTCTTAATTTTTGAAACAAAGCATTCCGAAACCAAAAACGGGGACAAAAAGTTTGTTAACGTTGACTGATAGATATGGCAATGGTAGTGTGGAGAGGCTCCCAGGACGATGTGGCCGAGACCCAGGGCACCCTCTCATCGCAAGCCCAAGGAGGACTATCCCTTCCAACCCCTCAACCAGGCCAGCTGGGTCTGACGGCCTCTCAGATTGCCCCTCCGACCCCTCAGACACCCGTTCAAGGACCCCCGAACAACAACACGCAGTCCACCCCAACGAACCAGACGACGCAGAATCAATCGGAAAAACAGCAGCCACAGCACATAGAGTGCGTGGTGTGCGGGGACAAATCCAGCGGCAAACACTACGGCCAGTTCACTTGCGAGGGGTGCAAAAGCTTTTTCAAACGGAGCGTACGAAGGAACCTCACTTACACATGCCGTGCCAACAGGAATTGTCCCATTGACCAGCACCATCGCAATCAGTGTCAGTACTGTCGCCTCAAAAAATGCCTCAAAGTTGGCATGAGGCGGGAAGGTATTCGGATTTTTGTTGTTTTACTGGTGTCTTTGTCTTTTGTATTTAGTCTAACTAATGACGCATGCTACATCCCCATTGTATTTGATCCCCGACTCATGTCTCTTAAGCTGCCCGACCACAGCACGCGAAGGAACCGCCTTTAATGCTCGAGACTGAGCGTTATCACGGCGCCCTTAATGCTCGAAATATAAACACCCTCTCTTAAGCGATTCTTTCGCCTTTTACATGTTCCTCACTGACGTAAATTTGATTATCACTTTTATTCAGCGAAGCAAACAAGGGCGTGCGTCTGGATTTTAATAATATCACTGCAGATATGCCGCGCGGTTATGGCGAGGGAGTGTGGAGAGACAGCGTCAAAATCACATACACTCTCTTGCTCACACAGACACAAGGCTATGGTATCCTCATCGACCGCAATCTACATCGTTCTCCTCTGGCACTAAAGTGAATAATATTCACTGTTAAGCATTTATTAGTGTTGTCTATTTGATTAAATATTTTTCCAGAAACCCGATTCAGTCGCAGATCCTCAGTAGACAGCAAAACCGACTCTGTGGCTAGCTAAGTAGGTTAAGGGTTAGCATTCATGTCTTTCTTTGTGCATGTACTCACTGGACTCATGTTGCCTACTATGAAACGCAAAACAGTAATTATTTGACAGGTACACTAAAAATGAAACATTTGTCAATGCCTTTGTAGAGCGTAAACTATATGCGATGTTATATTTTTTGCGTAGTAAAATATAGTGTATGACTTTGTAAATTATTTGTGGGTATGCAATGCAATGTACAGTACAGAACATTATTCTGACATCAATAACCTGGTTTGATTTTTTTATATATATATTAATAATTTAACTGAACTGTGCAATCACGTAGGCCATTTTGCTATAGTTTAGAAGTTCTGCACGTGTCAAGTGACAATAATTAATCATAATAATGTAACTGAAGTTAATATTATGGCGCTTGGCTCACTCAGGAAACTGTGTGGAAAAATCACGCCAACTTAAGCATAAAGGCAAGGTCAAGCTATGTTTTGTTTATGTAGAATTCAAGCATCAATATCTACAGTTTCTCTTTTTACTGCAGCAGTGCAAAGAGGACGGATGCCACCCACACAGCCTCACCATGGTCAGTTCGCCTTGACAAATGGGGACCCGCTGCACTGCCATTCCTACTTATCCGGATATATCTCTCTACTTCTACGAGCGGAGCCCTACCCAACTTCTCGGTATGGCAGTCAATGCATGCAGCCCAACAACATCATGGGCATCGAGAACATTTGTGAACTGGCAGCCAGGATGCTGTTTAGTGCGGTGGAGTGGGCCAGGAATATTCCTTTCTTCCCAGACCTCCAAATTACCGACCAGGTTGCCCTTTTGAGGTTGACCTGGAGTGAGTTGTTTGTGCTCAACGCTGCTCAGTGCTCCATGCCGCTCCATGTGGCTCCACTTCTGGCGGCGGCTGGGCTCCATGCCTCCCCCATGTCTGCGGACAGAGTGGTCGCCTTTATGGACCACATTAGGATCTTCCAAGAACAAGTAGAAAAGCTCAAAGCTTTGCACGTAGACTCTGCTGAATACAGTTGTTTAAAGGCCATCGTTTTATTCACTTCAGGTAAGTTTTACTTTCAGCACATATGTTTTTAATGAATTATTTTAGATGACATTTTATATATTTTTTGTTTCTAGTTTTGTTTGTTTTATAGAGGAAAGAAACGTGTTGTATATTATTTAATTTAGAAACCCGTTGTGTGACAGTTTCAGCGTTTATTACTGTATAAATACCATTTAAATGTAAAAGTCAGTATGGACACAAAAATGCAATACAGATTTTACAATAGAGCAAGCAATATCGAGATAATATTTTTAGTTTTATGCCTAAATGCTTTTAAAGAAGCTATAAAATCATAGTCAATAGCATACAACATTTCTGCCTAACACTTGATAACAATTATGTAGTGACATATATACCATTTTGTGGGTCACCGAGACATAAAAATATATTTACGTAGAAAAAAAGCAGTAAAAAGTTGACTCATCACCTATTAAGCTCACTATTATTTCGTCTAAACCCTGTCCTGAAATAAAATAATATAATGTAAACAATATCATTAAATGAGAACTATTCACTTATAAAACCTATATTGTAGATTTCATCATTATTTGTACTAGTTTTACAATACATCATAACGTGATCTTGAAAGACAATTAATTAATTATTTGTATTTATTTGGAATGACAGATATTAAGGATGTCATGCTCGAAGGGAGGGGGTAAAGCTCGTAGGAAAGGGAAGAAAGGCCTAATGCTCCACTTACACATATTACAGCTCAGCTTTACACTGGAGCCGATTATTTAAATTGATAGATGGCTTCAAGTTACGTGTGCTTTATTGCAGCGGCCGAAAATACATTTTTGTGCTTTATTAAGAGACTCGGTTCTTCCTTGTTTTGTTCAGATGAACTAGAGATCTAAGACACATGCTGGAGTCGTTCCAGAACTGGGTCATGACCCTGACTTCATTTCGTTATTTGTGTTTTACAACGTTAAGCGAAAAAGTTTCAAAGATTTAATACCTTATAGCGAATATATTATCTTGGAAATTCATGACTGGAGAAGCTTAAGTGTCATTTGCACAATTAAGATTGTTCCCCCAGAATACAAACCACTAGTTTCCTTCCCTAACGGGTAATATTACCTACAACAATATAAATAGAAATGAACCGAAACCTAAAATAATAAATATCAACGGAAATGTAGTTAAAGTGCTATTTAAAAAGTTCATCACGTAAGTCAGCCTTTAGCAATCGCTTCACTGAGTTAAACTTCTGGCTGCCTATACCTACCACCTCTTGTGGTTATGTTACATGTCTGGCTGGTTGTCGTTCTTTAAGAATAGCCAACTTGCAAAATGGTCTAAAAGATTGGGACGAAAGGGTGTGTCGAACCTGTAAATGTTCTAAAAGAAGACTGAGTCAAGAAACGCTTGTATTTTGTCATTTTATTTCTCAACATGCTTTTAAAAACAGTACTCTCATTGCCCTTCTGTAAATTCTTTTTTCCATATTATTATGACCCATATGCTGCTAAATTGTCCTTTTTATGGAGATTGTAAGCAACAAGATTCAAAATGTATAAGGACCTACACTGGAATGCTCGCTCCCTCAGCACAGTTTTATAGAAATACGAGAAGCATAACACTATTTATTTATATGAATATGAACATGAAATTGCCGGTTAATTAAGGTGCCACATATGATATTCGCAATGCATTGCGCATTGCTTTAGTATGCTGTTATAAATGGATAAAGGATACATAAATAAAGTGAAATGGTATGGTGTGTGTCATTGGCGTTTTGTAAATGTATGGTCCATGTGTACAGTTCATTTATTAAACATTTGATTATCCCTCTATCCTTTATAGATGCTTGCGGCCTGTCAGATGTGGCCCATGTGGAAAGTTTGCAAGAGAAGTCCCAGTGCGCTCTGGAGGAGTACGTTCGGAGCCAGTACCCCAACCAACCAACTCGATTTGGGAAGTTATTACTGCGCTTGCCCTCTCTCCGTACAGTATCGTCCTCGGTCATAGAGCAATTATTTTTCGTCCGATTGGTAGGTAAAACCCCAATTGAAACCCTCATCAGGGATATGTTGCTGTCGGGGAGCAGTTTTAACTGGCCTTACATGTCGATTCAGTAGGCAGAAGGAATGATCAAAGGGGTTGTGACTACAGTAGTTAGCGCTTTTTTTTTTTGTAGAAGGAAACGGCTGTTACACGAGTTTACTTTGACGAAGAAAGACTTTCATAAATGACTGTGAATTTTAAAATTGAGACTTTCAGTGAACCCTCGAAGTCCAGAGATTGCTCCAATGTCATTATGAACAGCTTGTTCTAATGTTATTGTTTTTGTGTGTGTGTGTGTGTGTGTGTGTGTGTGTGTGTGTGTGTTTTGTAAAAAAATAAATACATATATATATAACAAATAAAAACAAAAATGAAGTAAGAAATAAACCCACTAAAATTACAACAATAGAAAAGACAAAAAGACAAAAGAATAAATCAAGGATTTTGATAATCCTGTCTGGGACAGCAAAACTATAAAGTGCATTTAAGCGACAATTTGGGAAGATTAAGAACACAAGAAAAAAAATTATATTTTCCAAATTGCTATACTGTCCTGTGTCCATGTATCTATAGCTGTTTTTGTAAATTTTTGTTCTTTCTGGTTCCAAACCGGCCAATGTGATTCTGCAGTATGCAATTGTTGTTTATTTTATTTTTTTTTATTTTTTTTCTAATAACCATGACTTCTAAAACGATTAAGTGATCCTAAAGACGTTCTTCGAGAATTAAAACTAAATCCACAGCAATATAGACATTGTTTAATGCTGCAAGCGCACTTACAGGGTTGGTGTCCCTTAATGAACAAGAGTAGGGATGATCGACTGAAACCAGTAACCACAAAATGGCAGAATATATGTAATGCACCAGTGTGTTACATTTCATGCCACTGTTCTACCCATGGCATGGATAACCCCCCCCCCCCCATCCCCCCATCCCCCCACACATGGATGTAGTAGCAATACTTTTTACTCTGCACGACCCCATCGTTTTACTATTCGCTCCACAAAAGTGTTTTCAAGATGTCGTACGTACGTTTTTTGAGTGTTGTGACCTGCCTCCATGGAATTATTTGGTTTTGTGGATGGTTGTCGGGTTTTAACACAAACAATAGAACAATTTTTTTTATGTAGGCTATTGCAAGAATCCAACCATTGTTAGCGCCCCTAAGGATTCTCGCTTAAGTGTTTTGCCACAGTAAACTGTATTTTGAGCGTGGGGGAATTGATGGGTCATCGTTCTTTTAACGATAAAGCAGCAGTATTATTAAGACGTCCCTATAAATGTCCCTCAACATGTAAAGCATTAAAGTGCCTGTTCAGCGCAAATGTGTTATTAACGGTTACTGAAGTCTATACACCATGGGGAACACGCTTAGAATTTATTAAAAACACACACACACAAGTAGAGGCAGTATTCTTGTAAATAAAGGTCAAATCATTTTAATGACTTCTTTCATTATACAACGTATATGTGATTAAGAATAAAACTGTGGTTGCCAATTTTTCGGTAATACAAATGTCTTCAAATGAGTGACAGACTTAGCTAGTAGCACTGAAAGTTCTGTTTGTAATGTATATACATAATACGTTTTTTTTTTCTTCCTTTCTTTTTCATGTATTTAGACTGTGAATGCATGGCCACAGGTCGCTAACCTATTTTACCTTTGAGATATATATATATATGTAATTTTTTGACTGTATAGATATAATCTGTGCATTCAGTACACTAGCCCTTGTATTTAAAAAAAAAAAAATGGAAAAAAAAGTTCGACGAAATGTTGACACTTAACAGGGTGAGCTGGTTTGGAAAGGGGTGGCTATATTTGACTTGGTGTTCTGCTCCTTTTCGGTCTGTAACAGATGCCTTGTGTGTGTATGTTTGAAAGCTTGCAATTTCGTTCTTGTTTTGAGGCTTTTCTTCGACACACAAGACACCATGTTGTGATTGGATAAAAAGGGATCATATTGTGTAGTTGATTGAACAGTTGTTTTGGGCTGTTCTCATGCCACATATGGACCAGTGAATGATACACGATTGTAATTATGAACAGTTTAAACTGACCCACGTTTTTATATAAATATATAAAATATATTACTGCAGGGTATTGATAACGTATAGATACTTTTTTATTATTATTGATTATTATTAATTGCAAGTGATATACGTGAGTGTGTGTGGAAGTTTATAGTTGAAACAATTCTTGTTTGTTTGTGTTAGCTTATTGTAAACAAGCATTCTGCTGTAAATTTGTTCTTGGTATTAAATTATAATTTATGAATTTGAAATCAAAAGGCTTTCAATGTTTTGTCATTCATGATTAGCGGACTGATCTGTCTGTTCTAGTGAATTCATGCTTTGTCTTAAACTGCTAAAGGCTGCATTTCTGTGTGTGTGTGTGTGTGTGTGTGTGTGAAAGAGAGAGAGAGAGAGAGAGAGAGAGAGAGAGAGAGAGAGAGAGAGAGAGAGAGAGAGAGATGGGGGTGTAAGGGTGCTTCCACGTTTGGCATGGGAAATTGTCCAGGTTACGTCTAAATTTGGCTATGCAAATACACGTGCAAAGTGGGGCAGCTTAAAACGAGAATGCACACTTTTACCTTCAAACTCTTTAGTTTATACACGTTTGCACAATAAGGAAATGCCAACTATCATGTCACCTTTCCTGACCCCGGTAAAAACTTAAGTGTTTTCATGCGCTGGAGCTCTTGCTCATTGCCTCGTTTGGAATAGCCTATCACTTTCCACTTAAATACATAAAATCTTCTTAGTGTAGGTACTGACACATCTGAACTGAAGTATAGCGATGAAATACAACATTGGACATTCGATACATAAATGCATGTCAAATGAAATGTAATCCCGTTGTAACCTGACAATGACGTATAATGCAAACCAATGTTCTATTCTCACAACTATCTCGAAAGCAGAACTACTTGTCACATCTGGGGCTATCATGTTAGAAGACACCAAGCGTGTGAAGCTATCCCGTAAACCTCGCCTTCAACTTGGTGTCCTATTAGTTGAGTCAATATGGCGTCTTACAATCCAATGCAAGCTACGGTTCAAGACACCCGGAGCAAAGCGCTGTCTTGTAATAGAAACCACATTGTTGCATAAAAGACCCCCTCAATCGACACCTAATGCCTAAAACATCTTCAGACAGAAACCGTGTTAAAGTTTGCTTTGTCAAAACTCCCAGATTCCTAAAATCCATATTATGTGCTTGATGTGGGCATCGCCACTGTAATGAAAAATGAGGCTACAACAACTAAATATTCTCCTGCTACTAATGTAGTTGAAAATAAAGGAGAACATATCCAGAGTAAAACTTGGTTATACATTGGTAAGATATCGGGTAATATTGTAACGTTTGATGGCTTTATGAACATTATTAATTACTTACGATAAACAATAAGGGTAATCAGATCACTAGCACAATTGTTTGCTGCTGTTCAAATGCACGAATAGTAATAATACAAATAAGTATTATTATTATATTATTACATTATATAATTTATATGGAGTTTATGTTCCGTGTAGTTTGGTTTGAGTATTTATTTATTTATTTATTTGCTTCTCTTTCGGTAAAAATGTCGGGTTCCTTCCTAAAACTGATGGGGCAGGCGAAAGCTTTAGCCTAATTCTGGTAAGTTTGCTTGTTTGAGGCAATTGGTAAAGCTTGTTTAGGTGACCGGAAATGATTGACGCATGTTTGGTATTGTTTTAAACGTGGTCCAGGATGTGCGTTTGATGGGAGCGCTAATGCATGAAGCACAGGAAGGCGTGTAAGTATGTACACACAGTTATAAGACCTATTAACTACTCCATACTATCTGTAGTAGCTTTAAGATTCCATTGTCACTGCATGCTTTCAAAAGAACAAATTCCAGTATGTTAATGTTAGTCTTTCAAAAAATTACACAGATCTAATAGATCGTATGATTTTATGGTATATTGTCAGAGATGGATTGATAGTTCGTTTGCTTTAAAAGCACTCTGTATTGGGCAGTTTAGTAGTAATTTGGATCATGGCTTCACAAGCTTGATTTTAGTTGACAGAGCGTGTGTTGAGGCTGAACTCTATAATTTGCACTTCTGTTCTTTTATTAGCGTTGGACAACGAACTAATGAGGTCTCCCTCAGTACAATGTCACCTTTATTTATTTATTCGTGGAAAAATGGGATATGGCTTGCCAACAACATGATTTCCAGCTGCTTCTCTGTTGATGAACTATACCTATAGCATATAGCCTATTTTAAACTTAATGAATAAAGCACGTCGATATCCTTGCAGGTGCGAGGGCTTTTTTGTATTCTCTCAAATGTAAAGGTTTTATTGTTTTTATTATCTTGGCTCGGCGAAACTGGTCCAAGCAGCAAGCATCGTTACTGAATTGCCGATGTTGATAGTCGAAATTGGCACAAGATCTGGCCCCAAGTGGTACAGTTAACGGAATAAAACTGCTTGTTTTTGTATGTTTTGGGCTTAAATATTTTCAAAATTAAAATAGGCCTATACCCATGACATCACATACATGGCACAAGCTCTATGACTTCAGGTGTATGTGTTTTTTACGGTCGGTCACACATATGTCATACTCTTTAGCAAAAGTCATCATAGCTTTGAGATAGGCTATCATATGCTCGCTTGTGTTGTTCGTATGATGAGCTCGACGAAGGAAGAGCCAACAATTGGTTTCCATAGCGACATCCAAAGAGCAGAGATAATAAGCAAAGCATAGACCCCCACTCCCTTAGAAGAAGAAGAAGAAGAAGAAGAAGAAGAAGAAGAAGAAGAAGAAGAAGAAGGAGGAGGAGGAGGAGGAGGAGGAGGAGGAAGAGGAGAAGAAGAAGTAGAAGAAGAAAAAATACAATTTAACGTCGGTGTTGTTCGTCCACGTCACTTGGGGATCCACATATTTCTGATTCGTTAGGTTGATGCCCCTTGTAAGACTTGGTCTTGAATGAAGACAGGACATGTCCATAATTTCATCCCTCAGATGTATATCACTTTATATGAAAAGACCTCCCTTCACGACCTTAGTGTTTTGGCTTTTGATGTATGATGATGTACATTTTGAAATCTTTTGTCTGACGTCATCTATAATTTTGCTACAAATTGTTTGGAATGTTCTGTAATGGAGCAGTTAAACAATTCATTTATGTGACTGGTTTACCACATAGCTAAACGATTTTCTTACTAGTCGACTGCTTTCTTTTTTTTTTTTTTTTTTTTTACAACCGCTTTACGTGTAAAATATTGTATTGTCGAGAATCTCCATATTAGGCAAATAACCAAGGTTTTTTTACAACCCCGCCAAAAACATTATTGGGTCCAAATGTCTTTTTTTTTAAATCTCTTGCTAAAAATGGAGCCAAACAAAAGATTCGTGTTGGTTATTTAGTGGACCATACTTACATCAAATCTTTCATTGCGATGAACATGCATTTTGCCTGTCCGTCTGTCAGCTATCTTTGTTATTTTGAATAAAGTGCTTTAAAATAGACTTGCTGCTTTCGGCTTGGTGGGCTCATCTCTCTAAATGTTAGAAAATTGTGCCATCTACCCGCTATTCACAGAACTGTCACTTCCAGGACCTCCCGAGACCTTGAGCCAACTTTAACACAAAGGGAGAGACTGAGGGGGTTGGTGAGATGCTTCGAAGTATAGTATTCTCAGTCTGGGCTGAAACATGTATTAATTCAACAACACAAATGAATTTGAGCTCGATATGTTATTTTAATAGAATTTACAATGTACCAACGTGTTTAAGTCAAGCAAACATATTCTCCACATCGATGATAAGACAGTAAGGGTGTTATACGCAAACAATTAAATATCCCCTCCATCCTTATTTTGTTTAAAATATATAAATTATTTCTCCATGCAAAAATAATGTGTCAAATCATTGGGGGCGAAGAAAGGTAATGCTATTTATATTGATCCCAACTTAAATCATTTCATGAACTATAAAGCAACTTGGATGACAATAGCACACTCCCTCACAGTGTCACGCATGATGTTTATAAGAATCTTGTATTTCAGCAGACAGACATATTTATTCAATGGTACATTACGGACAGTGTGGTAAACATTTTTTCCCATTCTGTCTTTCATCGGCAGAGGAACATATAACACTAACTTTTAGCAGAGTTTCAAATGGACAGTTTAATTCTTGTTCATTCATTAGCATTCTTAGTGCACGGGTTCCTCTCAGACATCTGTCCCTTATATGACACGTCTTTGCAATGACTCCCATTCACTGTTTCTTAAGTAAAGCACACGACCAGAGCTTTCTGATTGTCTTTAAAAGCTACTACATTTTGGTTACTTTCTTGCGCCAAGCATTTGAGGTTTGGTTTGGTTAGATTTGTTGAACAGTCAATATAGCTTTGAACTATTTCTTCCCTTTAGGCTACCTAACCTGACCAGCCAAATGTCGAATAGACTTATACAGTTGAAATTAATGGGTTCATTAAACTATTTTCCCTTTAAAAAAAATTACATAAAAAATCCTCATACTCAGCATTACAAATGGGCACTTTACCTAAGAGGGGAAAGAAAACATAGATGTATAGATGACTGTTTTTGCTAACAGATTATCTGATGTATATTTTGTTTTGGACCAATAACGACCATATTTAAACAACACATAAACCTGTTTATTTTGCGTCTCAAAAAAATAAAAAAATAAAAACAATAAACAGAAAACAAAACTTGATTTTAAAGACGTAGACAATAGGACATCAAATTAAAACAGTTAAGTCAAAAGGGAGCAACCTTGACAATGATGACGACTGCCAAGACTCTCGGCAATACTGTCGCTAGAGTTAAGCGTCTGAACTTGATTTACCTAAACGTGAGAAAGGAGCCAATAGAAGGAGAGGGATGTCTGAAGCTGATGAGTCATATAAACTAAAATACAATGTTTGGAATTCAGCGTAATTTCATCTTAAGCACACCGTTAAAAGTTATACATGCAACAGTGTTTATTTACAACAAATGCATTTCAAAACTTATTTGATATTAGGCTACTTTTTACAGTTATGGAAAGGAAAGTTATTATCTTGAACACAACGTTTTTAAATCCATTTCGGATGTAATTTTATTTTGTAACAATGGAATTAATGTAACATTCAGTTTGCATATTGAAGTTTTTGTTGCGATCGTTGGATGGAACTTGATTGTCTAAATGTTTGTCTAAATCTCTCTTTTCCCATACAGTAAGGAGGGTATATTAGAGGTAATATAAAAACAGACTAATAATAAAAATTATAATAATAATAATTAGTATTATTAGTAGTAGTGTTAGTGTAGAAGTAGTAATAGTATAGTAGTAGTAATATCCTAGTAGTAGCCTATGATTGTTGTTGTCTGCTGTTATTTTTAGATAATTCTTTTTAGTACTACTGATATTTTTGAGCTTGATATTTTTAGCGTTTCAGTATTGTTGTAATTAATGTAAGTTATATAAATGCTTTTACATCTACTGAACATATACCAGATTACAAAAGAATACATGTTCTCTACTATTTTCTGACAACTTTGTCAAGTAACATTGCGAAATGTGCTCGTTTTCTTTGTGATCAGACAAAGAAATTGGTGACTTCCATTGAGAATATGAATATGTACTAGCGTTACTTTTCAATTGATAGATTTCAGAGCGCATTTCATTGTACTTTGGTCTACACGTAGACAAACGTGTAACACGAGCGTATCATGAAAGCGCTCCCATATACACGTGCATTATTAGGTTATAGTAACTCAACCATCAAACTATATTTCTGAAACAACAGACGTGTTCCAACAAGATGTAAAGATCAAATCCTCTCAGCGCAGCACTCAGAAGCACCAAACTACGAAGGCCTTGTGTCTCTTTGTCATCGACCGCGGACTGTCTGGATGTTGTTCTTTCTTCTCCACCTCTGCAAGAGACATGTCTGTTTTTCAGAGGTACAGTTTGAAAACGGCGTTGACTGAAAGTTGCTAGACCTCTTCACAACTTCATTTCCAACACGCTTTCCACGGGTAGGATTTTAAGAGGAAAGCAATTCATTCGACAGTGTGCGTGCAGGATATATGTTGTGAACTCAGTTTTGAATATTAGTTGGTCGAAGAATGCCCAACTATAAAAGACGTTGCGGTGGGGGTCTGATAGTCTGAGAGGTACACCTTAACATCTGATCACCTATTGCACAGTGATTAGAAAGACAGAGACCTCATGATAGCGACCGATGTCCGTTTTTATTTTTTTATTTTAAAAAATTATTTTTTTTAATTTAAAAATTTTTTTTTTTTTATTTATTCTTTTTTTTTTTTTAAGATCATTAGCGGCCCCCTCCAGCAACAATAATGCACGGGTGCATTTAATTCTCAAGCACTGCTGCCAGTCATGCTGAGATGAGCATGTTGAAGACTTCAGTGTGGGGACGCTGTAACAAAGCCCAAATGTTTAGGACTAAATAAAGGGAAAATAAAGGTTTTAAATATATAGTTTCATCTACATGTAAAAACACAAGGAGCAAGAAACGATAATAAATATTGACCTTTAATAAATATATGAGAAAAAAATATGGATATCATAAAAACTGAGGTTGGAAAAGGATTTCTTTTTGCTGTGTGCATCAATAAACGCAATCCAAAGACATCTCACAGTGAATGTATGCTGTTCTATATTTTAAAAGCAAGATGGCGCTATTTTGTTCATCCGTCAAAAAAGATGTTCAGTTGTTCCCTCTTTCTGCTATCACACATGTCGAAGTCACCAGACGATGTTTTTTGTTTGTTTGTTTGTTTTTTAGTTAATGTTGATATATCACACAGTTAATCAAACGTGTATAAAACCATGAATGAAAATTTAATGTAATTTTGTTTCAGATATTTGTAATTTGTTATCTGAAGTTTGTTATATGCAACATCACCACACTGAAGACATACATTTCATTCAAATAATAAACAAATGTGATAATATTAACATATAGATGCAGTTTGTAATAGTTATTTACATTGTTATTAAACTGACCTAAATACAATTTTGCCTTCTTTTCCTTTTCATGCACGTGTATAAAATCTTGTATAAGTCTGAAGTTTATTTATTTATTTATTTCGTTCAATCATTTTTTGGTTTGTCTATTAACTGCAAATGCTACCTAATATATATATATATATATATATATATATATATATATATATATATATATATATTTAAATAATTAAATTCCCAAAGTAGTTGTAAATTCGCATAACTGTTTTTCTATTTTTTATGTTGCGTTTTTATTTATCTTTTTCTCATTTAGTTCTGCTTTGTGATATAATCAGTGACATACAAATATTTGTTCACGGCATGTCGATAATCCACATAAGTAAAAAAAAAAAAAAAAGGATTGTAACGCTTGTAAAATAGTATAACAGACAATGAAAGCACAATTAAGTCCTGTACACACTAAAGAAAAGACCATCTTAATAATAATAATTATTATTAATAATAATAATTTATGTATTTCTTCTTATTATTATTGTTATTATTTGTTGTTGATGCTTTATTTATTTATTTATTAATTTATTTTGCTAAGCATTTTTTTTAAAATTAGTTTTAACTAATTAGACCGTTTAATAGATTACTCATATTTTAGCATATTGACCATTTGTGTAGGCTAATGCCGATTTTTTTTTTTTTTTTTTGTCTCCACAAATTCTCTTTTAAATGTGTTCGTAACGTATTGCAACTTTTCAAGACTAATTGTGTTGCATAACGTCAGCAGTTTAATGGCCATGCGAACAATATTTTCAAATGTGAACAATTTACATTCATTCTAAATGTAAACCCCAATCGATCCACTTTTTTGTTCGTTTTTCTGCTAGCCGCATTCCATTGTACACTGACGAATTCAATCATAAATAATAATGCTTAATAAAATGTACTAATGCTTAGTTTTAGCAGTAGGTAAATATTGTAATAGCGTCATTCCAGACCACTGTCCTGAAAATGTTTAATAATAATAGTAATCATAATAATAATAATAATAATAATAATCATAGTAATAATGTTATTGGCTTATTAGTAGTATTATTATTATATTAGCGATATGATGACATTTGTTACTTTGTTAAACGGTATTTTCTTTTTAAATTGTTTCTCAGCCATTTCTATAGTCTGTTCTTCTCTTTCACGTTTTATGTGTAAACATATAGCCTACAGGTGTTATTCCAGAAGTTAATTATTGCAGGGAAAAAAATACGAACAATTATAAATAATAATAGCCCTAGGTTATTATTGATTATTGATATTGATTATTTTATTATTGTTATAATAATAATAATAATAATAATAATAATAATAATAGTTTTTGTTTACAATATTACACACAGACAAGCTATATCATGCAGCCATCGAACACATTAACACACTATAGTTGACACATCAGTCGGGATAGATCTGGGTCTGGCTTTACCGATCTGCTTTCAAAATGTTAGACGGAGTGTGCAGTCTCCAATCATGTTCCCTCAAGTCTTGGCCAGTTCTGTGAACTTTATCACTAAATGTAAACAAGTTGTCAGTTTAGAAATAATCTTCTTTGCTGTTTTATTAGAATGAAAATTAAATCTCACAAACCTAGATTAGTCGTATGGGATTTTTTTAATATTCCCTGTCACTAGTTGGGCCAGACTTCGGAGGACAATAATGTGGCAATTGTGGATGCTTTGTGACCCATAAAATTTGAGGGTAGCTATTCTGGCTTTGGTATATAATTATGCAAAACACTTTGTATAAAGACTTGCCATCCGATCTAATGATAGGGCCTACAGTCTCATTTCAAAAGAGGGACGGTCCCACAACATATTCACCCTTAAAAGAGGGAGGGGAACCTGAATTCTAATAATTCAAGGTATACTACAAATTAACAGCAATAATCAAGTCTTTGTGTGCATATAGCTATATGAACGTATTAATGCTACTGTGTCAGCAATAGTAACAACACAAGCAGAAGACCTGTTATAATTGTTTTAAAATTAGGTCACAAGACCACTAAAACAATTAAAACACCAAAAACACAGGACAGAAATTGTGCTTTGAGAAATAAAGCGACAATACGAACTAATTTGGATGTTCAGATATATTGTTGAGTAAATAGTTTGGGAATAATTACAATCTTTTTATAAGTTTTATAATAATTTACTGCTAAATTAAAAGCACCCTATGTAACTACGTGGTAACAAAATATACGAATAGTTTTGCTAAATTATCAGGCGTTTTGCAGCACATCAGAGACGACTTCAGCGAATATGGCTATAGGCTACTGGGTGACCCGTTAAAGTTGCAACTTTTAAGATAATTTAATTATCTATTTTTTCCACAACGGAGTAACGCCTGCTTCCCAAACCAGAACGTAGATCGCTAGATATGAAATGTATTGTTACGGGAGCTGTCAAGTCCAAAGGTGCTGAACTAAGGCCAAAACTTGGTCAATATCACAAGGAGGAACCACAACGCGAAAATGCTACCAAACATAGAAAATTGCACGTTAACTTGTCAAGCCGATAAATAAATGTTTTAGTTGTAGTTAGCAATTTCAACTTAACATATAGTTATCCTCCTTTAGTTGGAAACTTAAATAAAAACATGCATGTGGAACAGGAATGACATATAATGACGGGCATGGTCACATTCTCACAATTGTGAACTAGACCTACTCAATTTCGACATAGACAAGACCGTCAATTTGAGGTTTATCACTGTAATAGCTGAAATAGACATGCACATGCAATAGGCGACTACTGTATGTTACAGATTTTAGGCCCAACACTTGACATGCACAAATTGCGGAATATCGTTTCAGGCGATTTCTTTTTACCAACACGTTATAAACTGAATACATATTGGCTTTGCAATAATCAAAATGTATCAAAATCAATGTGCTTTTGTCTCTGATAAACTGTTGAAGAAAGCAGAAACATCCGTTTGCCAATTGCAAATAATAGAATTAAGAGTGTGGTCCGAAGCTCTCGTTAATTAACGAACCGTTTTTTCTTCTATAATAACGATTCTCTTGGGGAACAACTTTTTTGGTAAGTAGCCTATCAATTTCGTATTACTAACTTTCACCTGTTCAGAATATGTCACGAGATGAAGATGATGACGAAGAAGACCGCACAAGACCGGCGCGCGCATGATTTAATTATTATTACTTTTATTGTTATTGTTATTATTGTTATTATTAGTTCACTATATGGGGCATTTTGAGTGTGCACATTTAAACTCTTGTGCTGACCAACAGAGGTGTGAATCTTAGAGCTTTTCTACCAAATGAAGTGTCGGCAGCGAGAGAAATAAAGAGATGTGCAGCTGTCAGGGGTCAGGCGAGCTGAGATTGCTTCCAGAGATCTTTTGAAAAAATCACACGTTTGAAGGCTTAGTGCTGTGCTGTCTTCGCATTTCAAGCTCAGATCAGTGAAATAAAAGAGAGAAAAAGAGTGTGTGGTGGTGGGGGGTTGGAAGAGAGATAGATAGATAGATAGATAGATAGATAGATAGATAGACAGACAGACAGACAGACAGACAGACAGACAGACAGACAGACAGACAGACAGAGAGAGAGAGAGAGAGAGAGAGAGAGAGAGAGAGAGAGAGAGAGAGAGAAGAAGAAGAGTGAGAAAATAAGAGATCAGCTAAAGAATTTCTGATGAACAGAGAACTGGACTTGGACAGAGATATTTTGGAAGACGAGAGAATATCCATGTTGTAGGCTATTCAGCACAGGGAGAGAACTCGGATGACTATATATATATATATATAGCTATATATTATTTTTATTTTTTTACAATTACAAGCAATGTAGCTTATAACACAATTAAAGTAACGCTCTTTAAATGTTAAGCCCCAGTGAGTCCGTTTGGGTGTTTGAAGATTGTGAAAAGTATAGAGCACAAAAATAAGTGTATGTTATGTACTTACCTTTAAATGACGAAATAATTGATCACATGTAGCCTAACACTGCACAACACGTGCTCGTGAATTTGTGCGCACCATTCTCAAAGAGTGCATTCTGCGATTATTATTATTATTATTATTATTATTATTATTATTATTATGTTCTGTATCATATATTGCCTGTACCACAGGGACAAACAAATAAATAGGCTATAGTGTCAGAAAATATGTGCTTTGTAATTTGAGCCATAATTTACATTGATATCAAATACAGGCTTGGTTGTTTATTGTTTCACATTATGATTGATAACTGGCATACATACTAGTGTAAATTAATAGTCTATAAAGTAAAAAAATCTAATTTAGAAAGCCATAGAAACTGATTAAACCTGAGTTTGACCTATGACCTTCTTCGGGTGACTATAGTTGGTTACTACTGCTTGTGTATAGGCAGTATATTACATATTTCTGCTGTCCTTAGAACAAAAAGATAAGCCAGAAAATCTAAATAAGTGGATTATTTCCCTGTCATTTTCTAAACCTATAACTGATTCTCTAGACTCTAATTTAACTGGAATGGTGTTGAATAACTTTTTTAAACTTAATAATAATAATAATAATAATTAGGCTACAACAATACACTTCGCTTTCAAAATGTTTGATTCGTTGAACAACTTAATAAACCAAACACTTCTACACCAAGATAAAATAACATAAATATTCAATATTTTGAAACACTGCTTTGGAGTAAGTTATAGCTCTGTCAATGATTTGTACAAAATGCTTTGGGGTTATTCTTTGTCATTTTTAATTGTCCATAGATTATATAGTTCTTTATTATGCAGCTAGTTCTTCTGGAACAGTTTTATTGTCATTGTCGAGTGACATGTGATATTAGCCTACCTAGCACGTCATCTAGACATGGGGCCCTCAAGCCACAATAGCCTAATACAAATGTATTTGAACTACCGTAGCCTAATAGAACCTTGACAAAATTCCGAAGCATACTGAGAAAAAAACGATAAATAAGCCTACGTAATCGACAAATAATGTAAATATGCAGTCAATCCTGTTCTTGACACCAGTTCTAAAATTCCAACTAGGCAGTGCCATATTAAAAAATGCTGGAATAATATTTCTAATAAATATGTTCCTAGAACAAAATTCTTGAATTTTCATGCAGATTTGGTGGAGAGAAAAAAAAGATTTCCCTCTATTACACATAAGCGTGCAGGGTAAGGTTTAAAATGTGTTAATTGACACCATGCTCTTATTTTTTTGCTCAATGTTGAGTCCCCCACCTCTCCTCAATGACTTCATGACACCTTCCCACATATGGTCGTCGCACAACATGCCACAAGCTTTGCTCCTTGGGCTGTGCCATTGGTTGACAAGTCTATTAAGGGGATGACAGGCGTAGAAGCCCATTTACACCACAGGCCTCCTACCCAGACCTATCCTGACACATGGGAAGATGTAGACATGGACCTTGACCCCTGTCAAAGCTCTTGTGCACGACTTACTTTTGATATTTTGATAACATCAGAGAGGCTTCTGCAGGGCCAGCCTGAACATGCCTACATCTTTTGTGCCCACGTTGAATGGTTGGCTATGTTCCACTGTTCTTTCAGATGTTGTCCAGATCAGTTCTAACACACATCAGTGTACTCTGAATGATGCGAAATTGACACCTCTAGTTATTGTAGATGACAACACCGATATGAATATTCACTCCAGAGAAGGCTTTTCTTTCATTTCATTTTTTCACACAACTCCCCCCCACTCCTTTCAGCCTCCAGCACTCCTGCTATATCTCCCATTAAACCAGTGACAGGCACCATTATTTTGTATTTTGCATGTTTTTGATCTGTCCTGTGGCATGTTGAAGGTGTGGAATATACAAATCCCCATAGATTTATAATAATTACCATCTTTGGACATCCACACACACCTTTACTAAGTCTCATTTCTCTCAAGATTACCCTTGGGCAAGGAGACAGGCAAGTTATTTTCGATATGACCACTTTCTGTCCATTTGGATAAAAAAGTTGTCAAAGTTTCTGTTGGCCATTACTTACAATAAATGATTGGACAGTTGCTTAGAAGTTAGTACAAATAGAAAATTATGTGACAAAATGTCAAGGTCTAATTTTTCACATTAAGACAAAGATAAAACAACCTTTTTTATGTGTAGGCATTTATAAAATTGTTAACAATGAATGCTACCAAGACATTGCTAACAGACATCATATGAAAAGGGAAATACATATTCAAAAGACTGTAATATAGTTACTGCATCCCTCCTCTAATAGGCTGCAAAGTATCTTCCAAGATCTGTAATAAAATGGCAGTTAAATAAATATGAGAAGAAAAAAAACACTTTTCAGCATCGAAATGGTAGAGGTTATTTGCACTAAGTGCAAATAGTGATAGATGCATTTACATTAAGTGTAAATAGCAACCAAATAGTTAGATACTATTAACACCCCAATTAAATAATTTCATAGATTATAGTGGCATCACTGGAGTTTGTTTTTTGAGTTTGTTCAGAGTCCCACAGACATCTTACAGCAACCCTTACCCCTAAATGTAACCCTAACCTTCATTTACAGATACAATTAATTTAACCTTGGTCTTCCTACAGTACCCATAGTATTACCATAGTATTTTGTGATAAAATCATTGTAAATATAAAATGTAACATTGTTACTATGTTAAACCCACATTTCTACCATGGTTAATTGCATACCTTTTTGAACTGTTGCCTTCTGGCCGACGCTTCAGAGCTCTGAGCACCAGAACCGTCAGGCACAGAAACAATTTTTTCCCTCAGGCTATCCATCTCATAAACAGTTAAATTGCCCCATTGAGCAATAATTATGTGCAATACACAGTTAAGTCTATTTATATTATCCAACATATCCACTTCTGCCATTACATACATTGCACTGTACATAATATACTGTATTTTTGTTCTTTATATAACGGATTTGTAATAGATTTGCACTACATGTGTGTACGTGGTTATGTATGGAGGTGAGTGTATGTACGTATGTATAATTATTTATTTGTATTATTCCTTTTTTTGTTTTTTGTTTTTAATTACCTATGTCTTGACCTGTCACCAAGACAAATTATTTGTATGTGTAAGCATACTTGGCAATATAGCTGATTCTGATTAGAACTATGACTTCTGAAAAAATTAAAATATATATATATATGGCTACTACAATATTATTAATTTACTTATAATTAATATCTATCTATATATTATCTATCTATATATTCTATTTTTTATTATCTGTCTTGTTTTTTTTTTTTTTTTTTTTTTTTTGTGCACTGGAAGCTTCTTTCACCAAGTCAAATTCCTTGTATGTGTAAGTGTACTTGGCAATAAAGCTCATCTGATTCTTATTCTAAAACCATGGTTACTATCAACTCCACGACCTTTACTGTGACCAAATTACTATGAGGAAATCTTATACTTTATATTCAACTTTTATATTATTTGTTTTTTGTATTATTTATTATTATAAGTAGAATTAAAGATATTTTAAGAGTGGGGACAGGAAACAGGATGGGAAAACTTGGGAAAAAAAGGACAAATCAAAACCGGGCCGTCCCATTGAAAAAAAGAACATCCACATCATTGTTGTCGTTGCACCCCACGTAACTGCAGCAACACTGCAGATAGAGTTTGCCTTCAATTTGTGTGTTTCTACTAGACTTCTGGAGTGCAAATAGCTGCTCTGAATGGCAAGTGCTATTTACACCTAGTGCATATGAGTCACTCTGCATTCAAATCTCTGTGCACCTCACTGTGATAATCATTTGGGAGAAATCCATAGTACTATATTTCTGCAAAAAGATCCTGAATTATCTATCAATTAGAAAGATTACAAAGTGTTACATAATTTTTATTGATCTCCATAAAGTTACGTGCTAAATGATTTGCTGGTAAATTAAAATTTACGAGTTCAGAAGTGGGTCAAGTTATTTTAATAAAATAGAACTTAGGCTCCAATAAAACAAAGTAAAAACTACATCTTTGAAAGAGCCTGTGTGTGGAAGCAAGAATTGTTGACTTTGCTATAGGCACCTGACAAGATTATATAGAAAAAAATTAAGAATTTAGCAACCTGTTTTATCATATAATCAGTGTATTGTACCATGAAGCTGGAATGAGACCCCTCAGTGTTTCCTTTGCCTCCTTCCTGGGACTGTGTTGTTCCAACAGCCAAAACACTGGGACCCCTTGCAGACAGTACGTGTTTTGCAGCTCTGATCTGAGCTATGGCAGGCTGCTCTAACAATATTAGTCTGCTGAACATGCTGGCAGAGCTGCCACTTTCAATTTGCCCGTGACCTCTTGGCCAAAAAATGGGGGAGAAGTGGCAGAATGCAGGATTGAAAGCTGGTATTATTGGTCTGACAGCTTCACTCATCTGGAAGTAATGCAAAATGCAATTCATATTTACACTCTATGCCCTCGTGCTAGAGAAACAGTGCTTTCTACATTCTGGCAAATGAGACATAGGGAGTGAAGTGCAGATCATTCCTCAAAAGATATTTGTCAAAATACACCTTTCCTTATCATTATTATGAGCTGAAGTTATGCAGTGAGAAGGCTGCAAGTGATGTGCTGGGTTGCTTAAAATTAGGTCAATGCTGTCATTACAGTGGCAGCAAAAGGATTTGACAAACCAGCCTGTGAACGCCAGGATAACGTAGACTGCAACCTGCAACTACAGCAACAAAAATGTCATACTAATGTGTCTGACTGTCATCCAATAGCACAGTAAAGAATGGAAAGATGAATCAGAGTAGAATCAGAACATACACATAGATATGCCAAGCTTTTTATGCTGAGTTGCAGAGTACCAAATGGCTTTTCCAATCACACAAAAGTGCACAAGAACTCAAAACTGAACAACCCTGTCATACATAATTCACAAACATATTTATAGAAATACATTTTAGTGTATCTAATATGTGCCTAAAATGTGTTAAAGGACATTAACTTTCACATCAAATGCATTAAACATCACTTTTCAAGGTCCAATGCATTTCAGGGATAGTAGCATTTTTGTTTTTTGAAACTCCCTCTTCATGGAATAGATGTGTTCTTCAGTGTACCACACTTTATTATGCTAATACTAAGGTTATTAAATACAGCTAAGCTGTTCTGTCTTCTGTCCTTTAAGAATCCTTCATCCAGGTAAAATACCAAAACCTTCACAGAAAAGGTGTTTATCTATATTGATCTGACATGTTTACCCCAAGAAGAGTGTAAGTGCTGTACACATGGGGGGCAAGAAAAGCATAGTTTATTATTTGCAATTTTATTTTTTCCTTCCTTTCAAACAGTGAAAAGCAAAAACAATTTAGCATTTTGAGTGTGCTTGTCATTGTTGATATTATGAAGAATGTAGGCTTGTAAACTTGAGAATATGTCATAATGCTTTCAAGAGAAAGACACAAGAATACATGTGTGTACAGTTTACCAATAGGTTTTCAAAGGCCATTCTGGAGTTTTACAAGTGTAACTACATTGCTAGAGAGGGACTAAAAACCATATACAGGATGCTCTCTAGATGTTGGAATAAAAACACAGGCTGCACACACTGGCAATATAAAGTAATATCATGAATTCACATTGGGCTCTGGAGCACTTTTGACATTCCAGAGAAATGGCACAACTTTACCAGAGCTTAAAACAAACATATATTTTCAAGTTATATTATTTGCAACTTGAATAATTTTTATGATGACATTGTACTATTCTCTTTATGTATACGGTAAAAAGAAATAAAACAGTCCTTGTCCCCTGCCTGCCCTTTTAATCCCCTGGCATGTGTTAGTGACATCACATGGCTACTGGCTCCAAGTTCCCGTCCCCCTGCAACTGTCGTTAACTCTACGACCAAATGAAAAATTACTGGGAGATTCATTGGCTCCCACTGATGACCTTGGGTATTATTAGAATGACCTTTCTTTGGCTTGACCAAAAACCTTTTGATATCATTGCTGGAAGTGCTTAAAATGATGGCCTCACTGCCGTTGGGGAAAGCAGGGCAATATATGGAGGGGGAAGGGAAGAAAAGACCATCTGAGCAGTTTGTGTTGTGTAAAAGTATATCCCTTTCTCCAGTTGCCACCACATAAATACTTAATTAGGGGACACAACCTGAGTTATTGTGCTCACCATAATCTTGACCCTCTTTAACAACGACAAGCAATATTTAGGTTTTACATTGCAATGGGAAAAGAGAAAGTGTTACAGAGCAAAACACTGTTGCTGATCTGGATGTGTGTCACAGTCTGACAGTACTGTGTCTGTATAACAATCAGGTGCAGCATTGGGAGGCTCAGGTGTACACAGTGCCATGGCCCGGTTCGAACTAAAGGAGAAGATGTTGTGTTTTGAATTTCAGTGTCTAGAAAATGTGAGCACGACAGAGCAGACATGACATGACAGAGCAGTTGTTGGAGGAATCATTGCAGGTCACTGACAGTGTGTGGGAGTCCTGCCCACGCAGCAGCACATGTACAGATGTTTTACAGCCTTGTGATAAAGCAGACATATCAAAACAGTATGTCTGTGTGTTTGTGTGTGTGTGTGGGGGGTCCTACAATAATTATGCTATTGTTTCTTTTCTAAGTGCTTGGGATATTTGTTTCCCTTCAATTATTTAAAAGTTATGCATTCAGTGTGTCAAGTGGATGAGGACCACACAACTAAAACTGATGATCACAAGCACATGTTAAATGAATATTCTGAGCTCAATACAAGTTAAGCTTCATCAACAGCATTTATGGCATAATATTGAATACCACAAAAAATTATTTCAACGTCCCTGCTCTTCTTAAAAAAAAAGCAAAACTCTGGGTAACATGCACTTACAATGGAAATGAAAGGGGCCAATCTGTAAATGTTTCAGTATGATCTATTTTAAAAGTAAAGACACAAATTATATCCAATTTTATAACCTCATTGCCATAAACCCTAAAACGACCATAAATATTACTATTTAATCAGCTTTACAGCTCAAATATTACATGAGTTTTAACAGAAGAATTAACGTAAGTAAGTTTAAATTATAGTAAAAATTATAAGCTTCACATTTCTGCCTTTAAGACTTTCAAAAATGGGGGACCCATTCACTTCCATTGTAACCTCGATCTATGCTTTTTTATTTTTTGAGAAAAGGAGGGACGAGTTGAAATAATTTTTTGTGGTAATCAACACTTTGCCACAAATGCTGTTGTTTGACCTTAATTTGTTTTGAGCCCAGAATATTTATTTAAGGCAAAAGCTTTGCCTATCTCCTTTTAGCATAGATTACTAAACGTTTCTAATGGTGGAAGTCCACACTCTGAAGCCACTGTATTTTAAATTTAGTCTGTGAGCAGAAATGGAAGAACACTCACATAAAGAGAGAAAGAGAAGAACCAAGCCAATATGCGAGGTTGTCCCTTGTCCCCTCTTCTATCATTTGAAAATAAATCTGATGCCCTTTTGACTTTAACTCTGTACAAAAAGGGCAGTTTATTACATGTTATGACGAACAGATGAGAGACAGGAGCATTGGGAAAATGACAAGAGGAATGAGAAACGCTGTATGTATAGGAAGGAGACAGAAGAGGGCTAGAGATTACTTCAAATGATAGCTATAAGCATGGGATTCTTTGATGTAATCAGTTCTCTAGTCCAAGGGCTTTTCCATCATCACAATCTTGAGGCACAGATTGGGAGATGCTGGGGCCCATTTAGGAACTTGATTTTAGAAGCCCATCACTCCTCATTCTTATATTGATCAAAATGAGTATCCCAGTGGAATATTTTATGCTAGGCACAACTGACCAGTTTGATACATCTAGTGACTACAGATGGGCAGCTATACGTGTGTTTCCTTTTAATATTTGCATAGTGTTCTCTTTCATGCATTCAGACAAAATTATGAAACCAATAGACTACAACAAAGGCTGCAAGTCAAAGTTTGCTTTGTTTGGTTTATTTTAAAAAAAGGTCATGCATTTTCAAATTACAAGAAGAGAGAGGCAATAGTAGCCACTATTCTTTAATAAATATTTAAGTCAATATTCTTTTGAAATATTTCTTTCCAAGGATATTCAGCAACACTTTATATTGCAATGGCAACATAATTTACACTCCAAGTAATATTAATGAATATGCATTTAATACGCCCATGTAATAATTTTGTCATAAGTCTAGAATTGTTTTCGCTACTGTAGGCAGGGTTTCCCAAAGCACTAAGTAGAATGTTACTCGCAAGTAAGTAGAAGGCTACTTCGCATCGAACGTGTCGAACGCGGGTGTTTTTAACTGTTTTTTTTTTTTTTTAATTGACGCCATTAGGCTACGAGACGCTGAAAAACAGCGAAATCAAAGACGTCATCAATCAAAGCGAATGTTTATAGGTATACAACTGTAAGAGAGAGAAAAAAAAACACACGTCGCAGACGGACGCAAAAACACGTTCGATGTAAACTGCACATTGATATCTACAGCCCGTTTAAAAGCATCTGCATTACGTAAAAACGTTGGTAAATCAATGAGAGCTGTGGACCACTAAAAAGTCCATAAAGTGCAACTTATTTTTTGAATCTTATTTAATGAGTGATATTAATACATTTGATCATTTCAAAGCCACTGTACACTCTTTCCAAGAAACAAAAAAGTGTTTATAAAAATCCGACTGGGATACCCAACAGATAGCCTATTAACGAGGCGGTTTTGATATACGTGTAAAATTTTCTGAGTGCCAAAACAAGTGCTTTTACCTGAGGCAAACTTGCTCACGTGTTCATCACATGACCATTTCCGTCATATAAACATGTCACATGCTGTCAGACAGGTGTCTAGTATCCCCTCTGGGAGATTGTTTCGCTGTAGGCTATTGCAGGTGGACCGCACACCTCTACACGGATCAAACTGTATAAATATCCCTGTAGAAAAACGTACATGGACATCTGACATTAACGTTTAGAACTAAATTATTTAACTTGTTCTCAGACCGTCAAAATGTACAATTTAACGTTTTAATCACCATATCCTCGTTATTGGCAAGCCCTATTTATTTGCACAACATTTATTTTAAAACATGCAGTTTAAACATTTTACTCTGTCAAAACTGAGACTGATGTAGGCCTATGATTTTTTTTTTTTGTTTGTTTTTTTTTTTTTTGTTTTTAGGAATGAGTGGTTAAACCGTTGGACTAAAAGGGCAAAATGATCAGATTGGATTGAATGTATGTTTTCCAACCTCTCTACCTCCTTCTCTCCTTTCTTCATGCTTCCCAATTTGTCTTTTATTGAACCTTTGTCTTCAGTGCATCTGCTCGCAGTTAATTAAAATTTGAAGGGGTCACTGTACTGACTTCAGGCTGCTTGCCGCCCTCCTTCCAGCAGTTTTCACATGAGCAAACTTCACAGGTGTAACACTGTGGCTAACAGCTGTTCAGGGACACTTACAGCACCTTTAAGTACAAGAGAGGAACATTAATGCTTCCCTTCTCTCTGGCAACCAATTCAGACTGCCCTCAACCTCTGCCAACATGACCGAGTGCACTCTCCCTCTCTCACCGTTTCGCCTCGTTCATGGTTTCCCTTGCAAATGTATGACGCTCGGGGTTACACCACAAAACGAGAAGGAAAATTAGACTTTTAAATAATAGGATTAGATCAAATGTTTCATGTGTTTTTCTTGCGAAGTGCACAAATAGGCAATCTAAATAATTATCTCATTTTTACAAACGAACATTTCTATTTTTTCCTTACATTTAGCTACATTATTATAGGCTACTAACAATTTCCCGATTATTAGTTTCACCAGTTGTGGCGGCTTTACAGTAATTGACCAATAACAAACATTTTATTATAGGTTTACTATACTACTACTAATAATAATATTAATACAAAATAATAATAATAAATATACTTTATTATTAGTTATTATTATTATTATTAGTAGTACTACTAGTATATAACAACCAGTTTTGTTTTAGATATATCTCTTTATTGATTATTTTAAATTTTTTAAATCGTACTTAGATTGATAACTTATTGGCTAAATCGACTGAGTTGATGACTGAAAATTAAAATCCCGAGAGAATTTTTAAATGGAACGTTTAAATACTTTTGCATGTTAATTAGTTTTAAAGGTTTTTGTATTGTCTTGTCGACATATAACCACACAGGGGTCAGTGTGATTCGGCGTCTGTGTTTGTGAGATGATTGACACAGCGCTTAGTGAGTAGATCACGATTTTAGCAGATGACAACCATGACTAAATCAGGCCAAAATTAGGTGAACTTTCGTCCACTGATCTTTTAGATCCTTACCTGACGTCTGAGTTAGACAGTAGTGTATCACTGTCTTGGTATTTGAGGTAAAAAATACACAGGCCAAAACATATAATATATATATATATATATATATATATATATATATATATATATATATATATATATATATATATATATATATATATATGAATATATATACATATGTATATATATATATTACATATGAATATATATATATATATATATATATATATGTAATATATATATATTACATTCTCAATATTTGGCCATGTTTATTGCATAAATCATAATCATCATTGCCACCATCATATTCATCATCTCTGTTATCAACATCATCACATTATCATAATTATAATCACAGCTTGTCTGGTCTTAATCTACTGTTTAAGATTGCCTCCTTAGACTAATTTCTTTATCATTAACACTTTATTTAACACATTTTGCAACCTCATCTGAAGTCATTCATTTAGAAATGTTCAAGTAATTCCCAACATTTTGCATTGATCATTACAACAAATGTTCACTAGGTCAGACAAAGATGTTGAGGGGGAATGTTTAAAGTGCCCTAATTGTGAGCACAGTCAAATCATGGTGTGCTGTTGCCATTCCAAAATCGTAGTAATTGAATCATCCCTCCAATTCTGTTTGATAAAGCTTTCAGGAATTGGTCTGTACAACAGAGGCAGTTTGGAAAGCAGTGATTGATACTATTGTCCAATTTTGACCCTCTATTAACACGGCTTCTCATCATCTGGATCTTTTCACCCCCTCCCACCACCAAGGGAGATGGGGTAACCAATTTCTGTCAACACTCCCAGCTCCACTGTTCTTATCCTTTATCGAAACTGGTTTCCCCTACCATCATAAGATGGAAAGGACATCTAACATCCTTTCCTTTCTTTTTATCTTTCCTGCAACATTATTATTCCCATCAACTGTTCTTCTTTTTATTTCAGGTTTTACTATTTTCCCCCTTCTTCTCATGCAGCATAAAACAGATTATAATTTTTTTTTGGAAAGGTAATGGTGTAGTTGCTTTCTGATTCATGAGAAAAGCAGATAAAAATGCTTTATGAAAATCTTGATTATTCAAACATAATTAGATAACGTAAGCATGTTTTTTAAAAGGATTCAAATAAAAACATTTTCCTTATCCAGTACTGCCACACAAATGTTCTTCCCATCATTTAATTGGAGATGAAAGTGCTGTAAAGAGAATGAGTGGGGAGGGAAAAAAGAAAAGGATGACCTTCTGGGTGACAGACATAGGTTGGAGGGTGGCATTTTATTGTGAGCCTCTCACTGAAAAGGAAGAAAAGGAGAGGACCAGTCAATTTAACGCAAGAACCAAGAGAGCAAGAGGGTTGCTAAGAGACGGGAGATGCTGCACAACTTCCATCGGGAGGCAGGCTCTGACCTTATGCAAATGCAGTTCCCCAAATCTTTTGTGGCAAAGGCAGCAAATTCCCCTTGCCGTGTCACCAATACCTGGCATCAAGCCTTCTCTTTCAGGCCATTTTCTCACCAGAGAAAAGAGGACGGCACAGTTGAAAAAGAAGATGATGAGCCTCTCTGACAGACAGTAAGAAAACATGCTCTTGTGATATTTTACCATTGATTTTAATGTTAAGAAAGGGTGTGCATGAAAAATTTACAATACATGGGTTCTGCACATTAGGCGCACAGCATATAAACCTTTCACAATGAACACATGCCTCCAAATGTCAGCTAGCCCCTAAGCCCCAGTAAGCGACATGTCCAAGGCTAAAAGCACCCATTCCCATTACATTCTCAAATTGCATCTCTTCAAGCTCTCTAAAAGCTCTATGAAGGCACATTAATGTATCCACACAATCAGACATGTGCCAGGCTTAGGAAGGCATGCAATAATTTGTGGCATGTTATTAGATCATATCAGAGCAGAGAAAGTGGGACTATGCAGAGTATTCATATAATTATGGACAAAGAGTGGATGTCTGCCTCGTAGTCAGTTCTAAATTGTATGAATCTGTAAGTTGCTTTAGTCATAGACTATGAAATAAATAGAATATGTGTCATTTCCTTATGAAATACTGAGCTCAGCCACAGCTGAAATAAAGGCTGAAAAAAAACAAACATCTTAAGACAGCTCAATCCAGTAATATTCAATCAGTCTATAGCTGAAACCACTTGCTTATTTGTTGTTAAATTTCTTTCTTTCTTTCTTTCTTTCTTTCTTTCTTTCTTTCTTTCTTTCTTTCTTTCTTTCTTTCTTTCTTTCTTTCTTTCTGTAAGCGATACTAAGACATATATGTAATATTAGTCGCACTGCTCTTCCATTCAAATACATCAGATGCTATTAACATGAGACTGCTAATTTCCATACCTTGACATAAACATACTAACATGCAATGTATGTGTGTCTGCCCTCAGGCCAACAACATTCTCTCTTTTTTCCCCTGTCTCTCTCTGTCTTGCTCTGTCGCTCACTTGCTATCTCTGCCCAATCTCCATTGGGCAGTGTTACATCAGTCTTCATAATCTGTAGCTTGAAGGTTCAGGTGTTACCTTTGACATGTGTCTTTCCACCAGACACACAATTAACACCACATCTACCTGCTAAGACCTACCAGCAAACCAACAAGGCCCCAGAGACGGCTAAAGACATCTGAAAATGGAAGAGGCTGTGTCTGAGAAACATGTTCTTCATAAGAAAAACCCAATAACTATTTTTGAGATTCAATGTTCACATATCACATTTGAAACATACACTGTAAACACTAATAAGTTAGCAGAACAAAAAAAAAAAACAATTAGACAGTCATATTTTGTACATATATTTTAAGTTAAAAACTCTCAAGTTTAAGTTACTAGAACTTGCAGATTTTGATTTTGTTGTGCACATGCATGTTAATTGCTCTTTAAACACTGAGTAAATTAACTTGAAACTTAAAATTACAATTTCCTACACTGCAAAAAATAAATAAATAAAAAATAAAAAATTGTCAGATAAATTCAATTTTAAAAGTTGATTGAACTATTTAATGTAGAAAAATTTGAGATTACAATAAAGGCAACTTTTATGCCATTTAAGTTCGAGCAACTTACATTTTTAAACAGTGAGTACATACAATGTCAAGTTTGACCAGGAATATTTTCTTATTTCATAAATAATGAAGTCACCATTAGGGTGATTAGTGTTCATGATAAGAAACAATGATAAAAAAATTCTTCAATTATTTAGTTGACTGAACTTCTAAAAGTTTTAAGTAACTGTTATCTACACAACTTTATCAGTTGAACCAACTACTTGGATTCTTGGTAGGGCTGACATGTTATCTTATGAAGAAATGTAGATCTGTTATTAATGAACATATTTCTATATCAACGATACTGAAAATGATGGTCAGATGTACTTAAAAATTTAAATGTTTTAAAAAATTTTTTTTTTTTTTTTTAATCTTATATCTACTTCAAAATCATTAATAATTTTGAGTTTGCTTGACTTTTTGTATTGAGTAAATGAAACTACAATCACACATTAATTTTTAAGATAGCACAACTAATATGCCTGAAGTTGAGTAAACTCAAAAAGTAAACTCTTTTTTTAAATTGACTCAACTTTAAAAAAATTTACTGCGTAAAAAGCTCAGACAGATCGTTTGATGTGTGAACAGCCAGTCAGACCATTGAGAATGACAACCATAGAACAAAAGGAAAAAAGGAAAAAGAGAAAGACAGAAAGATGAAGAAGGTCAAAATGGATGGAGAGAAAACATTTTAGAGAGAAAAAGAGAGGAACAGTGAGAGATTGGAGGAGAGCTTGAAAAATAATGATAGCCAGAGGGGCGGAGGGGTTACAACCTTTTGAGAAGGCTGTATTGGGTTGTATCAGGTTATCTGAAGTGGTCACTGATAATGCCTTTCACACATGCTTTGTTTGATACTTTTTGCTAGCTGAGAGAGTGGCTTAATCAATACCAGCAGTGGATCAGTGATCTGGGGTTACTATATGGCAAACTCACCAGCGCCTCACCCAGATTCAAGAGCAAGCTAATTGAGCTTTGTCATTTCACCAGGTCAACCTGAAAATAGCACATCCATTCATCAACCTTTATCTGTGGCAGAGACCTATCTTTCCACAGCTGTTCTCTCTGAATCTGCCTCTTTTCACAATGATGTTTCATCAATATCATCATACACCACATCATTCCAGCTATGAAAGGAAAAATCGTCTTGAATCTTCAAACCTGTTCTCCAACTCTAGTGTCCTGTATTATCCTGTAATGATGTGTTTGACCATTTAAAAACTAGGAATAAGCACGTGTATTGATCAGATTTATTTTTTTCCTTTGAATAAAACCATTAATGTCTTTGTAAGTGATTAGATATGGGGGGAAATTGTTTATTGAACTGTGAAGAAGCTACACACTCTCACGGCGAAATCGTAAGGATTCATATGCCTTTTCTAAATCTGGCTAATTCGTATGATATTGTACGACTGCACTGGTATGAATTTGTATGAATTTCAGTACAGCCAATGACATCGCTGGACATAATTTCCATCTAATACATGACAATTACTTGCTGCTCTCACACACAACAGCTTCCTATCATGTTTACACACTCTACTGATTTGTTAGGATAAGGGGTTTTGGTAAGGGCATAATATTAATAAGCATGTCCTTAACGGCTCGTGCGCAAACTCGTATTTGTTCTGCATTAGAAATCTGGGCATTTGCATGTGATGAAACTCGAAATCATACGAAATAGCCAACTCATAAAATATGTACGAATTTTAAATAAACATATTGAAATATTAAATAAATACCTCAAGATACATACTCATACATTAGCTTTGCATGAAAAACATCAAACAACAGGTCAAAGCAGCACAGTTCAACTTGATGGGACTATCCAGGCTGAAGGCAAACCAGAAAATTAAATATGTAGTCACTCTCATTGTATTCTTTAAAATGATTGCATAATCACAGTGATTCATATTTTCAATTTACAGAGCTATGTTTTTCCCTGACTTTTTTGGGTGTGGGTGGATGTGTATAGGAAACAGTGTTGGGTGTAATGCATTACTAAGTAATTAATTACTGTAATTAAATTTACTTAAAAAAAAATGCAAAGTAAAGGATTAAAATACTGTTACTTCTGATGTAACTGTTTTAAATACTTTATATACTACAAAACAATTATATATATATAACAATAGGGAACTTAAAATCGAAATTTAACATCTAATGTTAAAATATATGTTTTATAATTTAACGCTGCGCCCTTAAATTCTTTGGCCTGTTCATTAATAATTTATTTGATTTGGTATGTTTCATGTCTATCCTTGTATTTTTCATCTGGTAGATGTTGAAGTTTTTAGTTTTTAAGTAACTTGTAATAAGTAATGCGATTACTTTTCAGACAATTAGCAACTGTACAGTAATTTAATTACACTGTAGAATATGTAATTAATAGTTGTAATGAATTACTTTTATAGAGTAACTTACCCAATACTGATAGAGAATCATCTGAACCTATAGCTCCATCAGTAGTATTCACAGTGGACAAGGGAGTGTAATAGAACTTCTCTGATTCTTCAATGATATCATATAATCTAGTGCATTCACTAACACTGTCATATTTATTTAACCTGCTGAGGGGACAGAGCAGGGGGGTACAGTGTTCCTGCTGCTAGGAGCACACATCATTACACACTACTGTTGCTCATTGTCATCGATTACCCCTACCCCATAGCTCACAGACCATAATTTAACACAGCAGACAAAGGACTTAATACTTTGAATTCAAACATCATCTTTATTTCAGGAAACACAAAAACAATTGACACTTTAAAAAACAGTGCAGCACCTTTCTTAATAGAATCCGCAGCTGGTTGCTCCACTACTTTTTTGCTTCATGCCTTATTTCCCCATTGCATCCAAGCTTGTGCTGCATGCTGCATTTCTGTAAAGCAAACTATATTTCTGTGGGAGGTTGTGAGGTTTTTGTAAAGCTATATCTAGTGAAATGCTCAGTGATGACAACGCATAATTGTCAGAAAGGAGCAAATGGTGAAAAGGGGTCATGTTTGTACTGAAATCTGGCTCAAGCAGCTAATGATAATAACATAGAGATGAGCAGTAATCACATAGGTGAAATGACTCTAACATTTGCTAAAATTTACATTAGGAAATAATGTATTATTTATGATCTTCTTGTGGGAATGTTTCATTACCTGATTGGCATGATCATAGACTAAATACACATTCAAAATTGTTTTCAAAAGTCACATTAAAATGCTGCTTTAATAAAGTCAGCTCACACCTACATAGATTTAAACTTTCACTGAAATTATTTTGATAGTAATAAAGGGTTGTTATATTCTTTATCATATAGTGGGGCAGGAACTGTACACAAGCTGAAATGAATCAGTGCACTGCAGTGGTCCAAATAGAAGCATTTATTTTCTTCATCTAAAAGGTTTAAATTTCCTCAGCTTATTTTGTTGGAAGCAAGAATGGGCCAAAACGTTATTTATAAACTGTACATATACACTCACTGAAAACTTTATTAGGAATACCTGTACACTTACTTATTTATGCAATTATCTAATCAGCCAATTGTGTGGCAGCAGTACAATGCATAAAATCATGCAGATTCAGGTCATGAGCTTAAGATAATATTCACATCAGTCATCAGAATGGGGAAACATTTTGCAAGATTGGCACAGATTGTTGGTACCAGATGGGCTAGATTTAGTTTTTTCTGTAAATGCTGTTCTCCAGAGATGTTCAAGCTCAAAAGTCTATAGAGTTTACTTAGCCAAAAACAAAAAAACCTCCAGTGAATGGCAGTTGTGTGGACGGAAATGCTTTGTTGATGAGAGAGGTTAATGGACAATAGCCAGATTAGTTGGAGCTGACAGAAAGACAACAGTAACTCAGATAACCACTTTGTACAATTGTAGTTTGCAGAATAGCATCTAAGAATGCACAAAACAAAGGCAGGCCTACATACAGTCGTAAAGCCTGACTGAGGCCTATATACAGACATCAAGCCTTACTGATTACAACTGAGCCAAAAGTCCAAAACAGACTACAAATCCCATTAAGCCTTGCTCACTTTACACCTATGTGTGAAATTCTGAAGGATTGAACACTCAACTCCTATTCCCTATTCCGCTCCCTCAACCATGTCGTCATTGGGAGTTGAAAAACCTCAGATCTTTCTGGGCATTGCTTTCAGCGAAATTGCATGCCATGCCTAGACGTAGCTCTGTATACCAAATACCCGCTTCTCTGAGTGATAAACTAAACTAATAGTTGCCTTCTCCCACGATTGCGAAAACCGGCTTCGATGCCGTCACACTCTCATACTATTCACACACACACATTTGACCCCTCACAAACATACCCAAACACACATTTGGCAAGTAGATAACTTGACAATAAAGCTCAGCTTTGTCTCCAAGTTATAGTACAATCGCTAAACGGGCAGACATCATTAACCAGTCTCTCTCCGCCCACATTCGCGGCCATATTCCCTGGCCGGAAACCTTGCGTGACATACTCTCCACAAAAGCCACGTCCTCCATTTTGTGCATGTCAATCCTCACACACACACACACACACACACACACACACACACACACACACACACACACACACACACACACACACACACACACAATACCTTCCTCTATAGGTTTATTTTGTTACCATATCTAGTCATGTTACTGTTCAGTTTGTAGTTGATGTCGAAAGTTTATTGACTGCATTGTATTTATTATGAATTGAAATTACTGCATCAATAAATTTTGTTATACTGTAAAGAGAAGTGTTTTGTTTTGTTTTGCAAACACCTGTGTCAAGGGCTGGCAGGGGATGTCAGTGCTCAGATTCAAGTCCTTTATTGTTTTCCTTTTGAATGTTGATGTTTTCAGGACGTTGACAATCCTAAGAGAACAACGGTATATACTGTCTGTTTATTAGTCCCTGATTCCAGAGTGGTGCCTTGGCGATATTAATCCTTATTACAGTAATATTCTTTTGAATTTGATAATTGATGGTTATCTGTGATGATTATTGATTTTTTTTAGAATTAAAAATCTAACATGGATTCTAATCAGTGTTCTATAGATTTTAATAATTAATAATGATCTTTGATAATTATTAATTATTGCTAATAACCACACCTGCTCCTGAATGTAGAGCACAACAGCTACATCAGCAGAAGACCACGTCTGGCACTTTATTAGGACCATAGTTGAATAAGTCAATAAGCCAGTGTTTTGTTGATTATTAACAGACTCCCTATCAGTGAGATAAAAACAAAAGAGTGTTAAAAATGTGCCACTTAAGTTCAGTTGCTGTATATTAACGTTAATGAAAAAGAGTCTGGGCCATGTTTGACCACTAACGTAAACGATTTGCTTTTTACTATCATTTATCATTTTTATGATATCATTAATAATGTGTTGGCAAGCCAGCGAGAGAGAGTGAGAGAGAGATAGATTCATTTGTATTTGCCAATTCTTTCAATTTTGTTTTAACTTTTCATCATTTATTCCATAAACTCTCTGAAACAGATAAACTCACATATGTACTTGGAGATGATGACAACACAACCACACTAGCCGCTAAATATGTGTCTGCCATTCACAATAAATGAAGTAGTTAAGAAATGATGTGAAATGATGTGAAATGACTCCCCATGTAATATTTATTTACATGTTTCACTATTCCTTTGATCACTTTTACTTATTGTATTATTGCATCGTTTTTTATTATATTTATTTTAAATCTACATAGAAACAACTGTGTAATGCTTTGGCAATACTGAAATAAAACTGTCATGCCAATTCAGCTGAATTGATAGAGTGAGAGAGAGAGAGAGAGAGAGAGAGAGAGAGAGAGAGGGAGAGAGAGATTTCAGTCTGATAACCCAGCCAAGGGCATTGTGGATAACCTTTGACAGAGCCAGTCAAAGGAAAGGGAAAGGCTTGACATAGCAAGCAGCTTGAATTTATACAAATATTTAAAAGGTTAACTGTGAAGTTGAGCTGTGTTTAAAGGATGTGGTGTATTTACCTTACTTTTAAATATGATCATAATTAGCTTAGGGTTAGTTTAATGCAAACACCATTCTACAGGCATATAGCATCTAGAGACTGAGTACCAGTGTGCATGCATTCTTAGAGGGATAGTGGTGATTAAACCTTTTTTTAATTAGCTCATGAAAAGATCACATAAAATGCTGCAGAAGGTTTCAAATGGAGGCCCTTCCATGTGGTGCCCACAAAATTCAGGCAATGATCAAACTTGCATTTTTGAAACAAAGTGATTTGAAGTCAATCTAGCCCTGCTATGTGGATAATTTTTTTCCAAAGCTAAAATGAGCATCAGTGGGGATTATTATGCATTAATTAAGTTGACAGTGTAGCCTTTAATGAGGAGGAAAGGATTTGATGTTAATGCTGGTGATCTCATAGATGTTTCAATCCACTTAATTAACTGTGTTTTCTCAACAAACCAAAATAATCAATGAAAGATATTTCATTAATACCGAGTTATTTCCTCCAGTCTCAAAGCCACATGTTATTAAAATAATATGGTCTTGAAAAGAAGGTTAAATTATTGATGAGGAAATAACTTTATCCAACTAAGTTGTCCTTCTTGTAGTCTGAAATATTATGTTACTGACCCTCTATTTTGTAAGTGAAGAGCACAAAACTGATCCCAAGTTTTTCCATTCTATGTGCACTGGGGAGGAAAACACGATTTAGTGGTAAAGTAAATATAGCAGAAAAGATTAAGAACTTTCAACATTGCATGTTAATGTAAGCATAAACTTGAAAATAGTAAGGACAATCTACACTTGTACTTAACTAAAACATGTACAAATTATTGCTCTAGCTTATTACTAAATATAATTTATGATTGTTATCTTTGCAATGTGTCATTTTTTGCCAGTCCTAAAGTAGAACCCCTTATGTATTCACTAATTTGAGTACATTTTACAGGTATACATTTTCGAAGCTGGTGTTCCCGGCATGCTCCGGGCTTGAATAATAAATGAGCTTGAAAATTTGGAAAGTTCTTGTTTTGTGAAGTCTGATGTTAATTTTCTACCCAGTCATGATCCACAATTATCTGTTGATTGTTACATTCATTGTGTTTTGTGCACCAAATGTTGAGGTCTGCATGCGCAGCACTGTATTATAAACTCAGCATAAAAGTAACGTCCCTTTTTCAGGACACTGTATTTAAAAAATAATTTGGTAAAAATCCAAATAACTTTACAGACCTTTCTACTGACTCTGAAAAACCCCAAAAGAAAGATGCCCAGGGTCCCTGCTCATCTGCTTGAACGTGCCTTATGCATGCTGCATGGAGGCATGAGGACTGCAGATGTGGCCAGGGCAATAAATTGCACTGTCCGTACTGTGAGATGCCTAAGACGGCGCTGCAGGGAGACAAGAAGGACAGCTGATTGTCCTTCCAGGGGCAGACCATGTGCCACAACACCTGCACAGGATCGGTACATCCGAATATCACACCTGTTGGACAGGTACAAGATGGCAACAACAACTGCCCAAGTTACACCAGAAACGCACAAACCCTCCATCAGTGCTCAGACTGTCTGCAATAGGCTGGACTGAGGGCTTGTAGGCCTGTTGTAAGGCAGGTCCTTACCAGACATCACTGGCAACAATGTCACCTATGGGAACAAACCCACCTTTGCTGGACAAGACAGGAATGGCAAAAGATGCTCTTCACTGACGAGTCACGGTTTTGTCTCACCAGGGGTGATGTTCGGACTCGTGTTTGTCATTGAAGGAATGGGCATTACACCGAGGCCTGTACTCTGGAGTGGGATCGATTTGGAGGTGGAGGGTCCGTCATGGTCTGGGGCTTGTGAAACTGAGCTTGTTGTCACTGCAGGCAATCTCAATGCTGTGCATTACAGGGAAGACATCCTCCTCCCACATGTGGTACTCTTCCTGCAGGCTCTTTCTGACATGACAATGCCACCAGCATGACAATGCCACCAGCCATACTGCTCGTTCTGTGTGTGATTTCCTGCGAGACAGGAATATCAGTGTTCTGCCATGGCCAGCGAAGAGCCCGGATCTCAATTCACATTGAGCACATCTTGGACATGTTGGATCGGTGGGTGAGGGCTAGGGCCATTCCCCCTGGAAATGTCTGGGAACTTGCAAGAGCCTTGGTGGAAGAGTTGGGTAACATCTCACAGCAAGAATTTGCAAATCTGGTGCAGTTTATACTTGTGCGAAATCATACGAAATAGCCAACTTGTACATAAATGTACAAATTTCCATGAGACTGGGTTGTCTTATTGACAAACCATGCTTCATTTAAATCCTGACTCTATCTGTGCACTAATATTTCTTACTCAAAATTATGAAGAATGAAAACAACCCATCAGTTTGATTAGTGCACATGCTAGTACTCATATCTGCCTGTGTGCCTGCAGAATGTGCTTAATCATGTCCAACCAGTGACCTGTTTTTATCCTTGGGTAAATGGTTATGATAATAGTAACTGTTGAGGGATATAGGAAGTTCCAGAGCTGAATTTGAGCAGGAACTACTCACTGAAACTAATGAGTAAATTAGTTTCAGGCATGCAGTCCAGGTGAGCATAATTACAGAGATAAATGGGCCAGGCAAGTGACAATGGCTTATGGCACACTGCCATGGGACAGGGCATTTGTTGTGGAAGTCCCAGTGTTGCTACGCCCCATACTCTAGAAGGTAACTATTAAAAGTCTGGACCACAACGATGGACCTTGTCACCTTTGCGAATCCCTCCAGTCTGCCCCACATCAGTACTTTGGGTTACTTGTAGTCACATGAATTTATCAAAAGGATAACAGGTTGTTTATTTATTTAGTTCCAGGTCAAAGGCTCCTCAAAACTACAGTATATCTCAGCTCAATTTTGCTCATGGACAAGAGCACTGAAAACATCTTATTTCATTAATGACAGTATTTGAAAGAAATAAGAAGTCAACAAATAAGTAGATTGTGCAAGTTGTAATGCCTATACTTTACCCTTTAATCCATTACATTGAGCATAAATGTATCTGCTTCTACTGATGTTCTTGCAAATTACTGTACAAACAAATAACCCTTGTTGATTTAGCCATGATTACACAACAGAAATAATTTTGGAAATAAAATAAATGGCAACAAGTTTGGTTTTAATAGATTGAGATGGCTATATCTGATGCATTGCACACTTTGACAGATGGAAAAGGTGTTTTTACCTCCCACACTCTCCCTCCTCTATGTCATAGTTGCACTTTCAGTCACTTTCAGAGTCACTAATATAAGAATGAAAAAAATCCTAACTAATTTTATACATTTCAGCTACTAATTCTAAAGTTACAAACATTTTATGACTGCATTTTCAACAAACATGCCACATTACATCTAATTCATATTTACTGGATTTTGGTTTAAATTTACCTTCACAGTTACATTGTTCATTACACTGCAATTGTTTTTCACTGAAGCAATGCATTCAGCGTATCAATATTAATCCGCGCACATGCTCACCTTCTTTTAAACCTTCAAGTATTTATTTTTCTATTGTTGTCTTTTCTTTTATACAATTTTCTTCATATCTCAGTGAGTGCTTTGGGCAAGTGCCGAGCTGCAGGATGAGAAATGGTGCACCTGTATGCTGTCTAAAGATAGGCAAGCAGGGCCAGGGTGCAGACTCCAGAGGACCCATCCGTCTCAATCGAAGGCTGCAGCTGACACCTTACAAAGAGTTACAATTAATAAGGACATTATCCGTCGGCAGGCAACAATGGGGGCCTGACGCACAGACACTAACCCCTGGAGGTCTGGAGAGTAAGGGGAGGGATGGCAGGCCTGCAGGCCTTTAGAACAAGGCTCATTAGGAGCAATTTATCCACAACATGAAATACTATCCCATAATAGAGCCATCTTTTCAAACCATTATCAGCTTCTCTGTATGGATTGCCCCCCTTTTTGTGATAAAATAAGTGTCCTTGAATCACATTTTTGTTAAGTTCCTATTACAGTAGTATGGTGAAAACTGAGGGAGTGTACATGGTCTAAAAAAACATTATCATCATACTTTGTGTAAACAAACTGATTTTTGAAAATCATTATCAATGTTCATTTATTTGGGGGAAAATTTTCTGAAACAAATAATGTAAATACATTTACAATGACATTTCTTAAAAATAATTTGAGATATTTTACATTTCTTATAAGACATCATGTTAGCACATATAACTTACAATTCATTATTTATTTAATAGTAATATTAATCCACAGTTCTACATAATGTACATATTTTATGTTCTAATGGTTTTCTCTAAAAACAAAAAATATAGTACAGCAGTGTAAAAATACAATATTTGGACTACAACGTACTTCTGAAAGCATTACACTAAATTAAGATTAAGATGTCATGCAATTCATGGTGAAAAAATACCACAATGCTACCCATCAGACATTTCCAATGATCAGGAAAGTTGTAGCTGGTCATTGGACTGGAGACAAATGCTGTACTCTCATGGTCTGGGGTCACTCAGCTAGAAAAGAAACACAGAAGAGAGTAATACATAGTGCTTATTCATACTGATATAGTAGTTTTATTTTTTAAGTTTTGCATTTTAAAATTATTGTGAACATTGCAAAGCATAGAACATTTGTCACAATAGTTTTGCACAATGTTTTTTTTACTGTGATTTACATTTATAATTACATAGTTTTTAGTAATATTTCAGTCTCCACAAACAGAACACATACTATTATGCTAAACAGTGTAGCATGGTAAATCAAGGCCGTGTCAATCCTGAGTGCTTTTAGTGAGGTGTGTAAGTGTATATTAAATGAACCAAATCCTAATCTGTGCTTAACTCTCCCCAGTTATTTGGAAAGTCAAGAGTTCCTTTCCCTATTATTGGTTTTATTTTATGGTTCATTCCATGGGGATGGTTTGAGCTTGGTTATGGATTAACAGTTCAATCAATAGTTAGATTTGAGTCTGGCATCCAGAGCTGAAGAAAATGAATTGGAAATGCCGTCAAACCTTTATCGACCCACGCCTAAGACTTGCTTTCATTGGAGTCCGAGGATAATATTGTGATGAGCAGCTAATCTCCCATTTTAAATACAACCTTCACCCCTCACATTCTCACTGGAGTGGTTCTGTTTATTCGTTATGAATGTTCTTATATCTAATTACTTTTCACATATTTAATGTATGTATAGATTATATTTACCACGTTAGTTATAAAATATACAGTTTCACACATGTTAAATGGTTTGCAATTTATATTTATGAAAATATGCAAGGCTTTTCAAATATTGAAAATTACATATTATAATAAGGAATAATTGTGCGTTAACCATTATACCAGCATAAACCTACTTCCATAGTGCTTTGCAATCTACAGTAAATGTATTTAATGTAGAAGAAACATGATCATGACATCTTTAGTGTTGGGAAATTCAATTCTGAATTAGGTTTAATTGAGCTGAACTGAATTACTTTTCATATGTCAAGGATTTTGAGCTCCAGGTTTTCACTTATCACTCTTTTAATCAGTAAAGAACATTGAAATTTAGAAAATGACTATATTTTGAACTGGTTTACTTTAGAAATGTCTTCTGAGGAACCAAGCCTTTGGGAACAAAATCAAATTAATTATCTTTTACTTAATATTCTCTTGCTTTTGGTTGGTAGATTTGAATTCAATTAATTTCAGGCTGAAAATAAGTTCTCTGTTACAATAATTATCACAATTGACCCCAATGTTAAATTATTTTCATTATATATGGATATGTAATAGTTAATACCTTAATAGTTGGTAATTAACTGTTTCTAATGAGAGGTATATTTGGAAGACACCATCAATCTCCTTTCTTTCTTCGGTTTTCTCTCTGTCTCTCTCTCTCTCTGTCTCTCTCTCTCTCTCTCTCTCTCTCTCTCTCTCTATCTCTCTCTCTCTGTTGAAAATCTCAAAGTCAGTGTATTTCATTATTTTATTGATATTTCTTTTCAACATTGCTATTACTCTTTCTTGCCTGTTCCCCAGGAAAAACAAGACATTTCTAAGAGAAAAGACAATAAGGTATAATTATTAAAATATTTTGAGTCTTTTATTTTTTAATTTCTTTTTTATGGTTAAAACAGATCTTAATCCTAATTCTTTTGCACTTTCCATCTCAAATTATTGCACAAAATCACAATGATTTCCTCCATTAAATGCCACAAATTACAGAGTGAGAGAAAGGGCCAGAAAGGTGGATCCCATTCATTTCATGTTTCATTTTCTGCATTGTATCCTCAAATGCCTGCTCCTGCTCTTCATTATTGAAGCTGAACAGTCATTAGCAGCAATTTACAGTATAATTATGTGAAACAAAAGGGGAAAAATACTGTCACTTTGCAAAAGAACAAACCAAGTGTGAAACATTATGTATTTGATACAGAACCGAACATTCATGCAACAAAATGCATGATCCTTTAACACAATATGTAAAGCTAGTACAGTGAAGAAGAATAAAAAATAACAAATTATTATTTAAAAAAAATACTCAAATCAAAAAGACTCAACAATTTTTCTGATACACATTGCACTGATCAATAGCAGAAGCATGTAGGAATATTTTAAGGCATTAATCTGACAGTAGGACATACTAATAAAGGCCATCATGTCCAGTGGGATATACAGAGATAAATGTACAGTCAATTATTTGTTGGGAAAAATGTCAAAATGTAACACTGAAAGGTCAATACCACAAACCTACAAGAATGTCTGAAATGACATATTGCAGGATCAATTTATCAAATATTTTTTTTGTGTGTGGAAATTTTGCTGCAAATCATCCACTTAAATTCAAGTTTAGAACAATGGCTTGTCATACAGAAATAAAAGAACTGGATGTTCTGTCTAATGCACCAAGTCAAATATTAGTACATTTTAATCCATTTGATCTGCTCTATGGATCTGTTCTCCCATGTATATATTTGACTCAGCCCAGAGTTCAGGAATGTTTTTTTTTATCTGTTGGTGCCAATAATTCCTTGGAGATCTTGAGGAAATCTAGGTCATATGCAAGCTACCGAAAGTACTAAAGGGCTCCTCCTCTTAGAAGCTCTTATCTTCAGTGAACTCTTTTAAAATGGATGGTCCTCCGTGGAGACTGGGTCAGTATCCTGAGGGCTGGCACAGCAGAGAGGACTATTGATCTCTCCGTATCTGTTTCCAGTGCTGTAACTCAGCTCACATGATACATGCAACAATTCCTGCCCTTGTTCCTGGGCCCTTCTGCAGGGCTACAAAGGCAGCTATGGCTTTCCGCCCAACATGGGTTGATTTTGAAGTTGTTTGGTGACATAATACTGTAACTGATCATATGGGGGCCTTTATAACCTTGTGGCGAAACAGATACACAGATTGCCAGCAAGCCCTGTCAATCAAACAGAGAGTTGATGGTAGTGAGGTGCAAGGCCTTTATCAAAATGAAAGGGAGAAAATGCAAATCGGGTTAACTGGTGATCAACCAAATGTCTTTGACTCTAATGAGGCCTTAGTTGCCCATGGCAATGCATAGTGCAGGAAAAGGGAATTTCTCCTTTCCTCATCCACTCCTTTTGATCATGTTTGCTTCTCCACTGCTGGGATTCTCATTGTTGTTTTTAATTACTTCTCCGCCAAATGGCACAGATGAAAGATAGGTGTCTGTAATTAATGACATTTACATAAATTAGCATCACTAACAAGTCTCATTAGTAGCTTCTGGCTTTTGTTTTGACTGAAGTCTCATGTCACCTTCTTATATAAGCACTAAGTATAGATAATAATATCAGAAAGGGAGCATAATTCACTTGATCTCCGCCATATTTTTGGTTACTTCACTGGAGGTAATTAAATCAACTGTGCATTCCAATGATTAGGGTCAACTTGTGGAAATATGCTGACTGCTTTATTACATCATAATAGAATCGGCCAACTCTATTCAATTAGTCAGTTCAGAGAGATACTTTGTGGTCATGAACATGCAGTTTTCAGTCAGGCTCAAATGGCTGATCAAAGGCTCATGCAGCTTGCCGTTTGGCTTTGTATAATGAGGGTCAGGACAATGTGTTTTATCTGTGGTTGCTATGTAGGAGACTCGTAAAATTGCCATTTTAGTCTTTTGATATTGGTCAGCATGATAATGACAGAGAGAAATTTGCTCCCATTTCAATCAATATCTATACCACACAAAGGAAAGAAAGGAAAGCACTATCTTTTAGGTAGACCTGTAACCCTGATAATGACAGAATAGCCCATAGGTTTGTTTTCAGTGCAGTGGAAGTCATGCTTGAAATGGTAGATTACCTTCATCTAGTACCTCCACAAAGGCTTCACATATGTGCCATTGCAAATGGAGCAGACCAAGGGCTCAGTAATAATGACTCCATTCGCTGCCTCCTATGATCCGATCATATGCTATATAATGATGCATTATGTCTCCTTTGCACAGCAAAAGCAGGTTTCTTTCCTCTTTATCTTTTAAGTATGCTGGAGTTTGGATTAAAAAAAAATCATATTTACGATTGGTGTGATAAATTGTCTTTATATAGCCTGCATTTGGTGTGCTTCCAAAGACAGAATTGTCTTCTGCTCCCCCCCCCAACACTCACACATTCTATAACAGTGTGCTTCAGCCGAGTAGATCAATAATGCACTCTTTTCTGTTGTTGCTCTGTGATTAGTTTGACAGAAAATGACACCCCAATCAGTGAAATGTATTCTGTTTTGGTGGCTAAATGAGAGTGTTTACACTCATCCCCGTGCAGGTCAGGGAAACTCCACACTTTGTTGCTTTGAGACAGAGCCCTATAATCTGTGCCAAAAGGACAGGCTGTCATTACACGCAAATGGAGTAATAGACTGACATTGATGCTATGGAGAACAATTGGTTTTCCGGCATCAGTCAGGTGGGCTGCAGACTAAATGATGAGAGAGAAGAGGCAAAGTGTTTGTGTGTGTGTGTGTGTGTGTGTGTGTGCACGGTGCTGTCAGAGCGATGTGGAACAGGAAAGCTTGTCTTGTGATAGAGTCTCATGCAGCATGGGAGATGTCTGACCATACACTGGATATGTCTCTGTGCCAGTCCTTTAATGTCTCTTCTTATTTCATGTTATAAAAATGTTGCCTTTTGTGTGTATATGTGTGTGTGATTTTTTTTTGGAGTACCTAAACCGTCTGTGAAGATGTGTATGTCATTCAAACACTGTTCCTCTCTTATCAGTGCCATTATGTAAAATGAAAGTGCTGATATTAATTGTGTTCATTTAAAACAATTATCCTCTCCATATTTTAATAGACAGACTCACTTTCCACTGATGAAAATAGAGGTTGTCAGTTGTCAGAAGCTTGTCAAATTGAGACATCTGTACTATATGAAGCCTTTTCCCCCACTATTTTTGTCCTCTGTTCATTTAGTGACACTCTGTCTAACAAAGGCTGCTATATCCCGTAAAACTGTGACATCTTATTCAAACTTGCCAATTTGAATTGAAATAGAGACATCACTGTCCATAATCCTGTGGATGACAAGTGTGTGACAGAGATCAAAGGTCAATAGCTGTCAAAGTCTGGTCATTTTTGGGGGGATTTGTCCTCTTCTATTCAAGTGAAAATCGCATCGGTGCTTTGTCTGCAGCACTATGCCGGAAACAGCCAAAACAAGAGAGGCCTAGCTCTGAGCCCTCGGTGCTAAATTTTCACCTGTCAGTGCATTGGCCTGGTTAGAAAAGGGCAGGGGAAAGGCTTCGACTGGCCAATAGTTGGGGTCAAGGACAGACCAGGCGCTGCCACTCCCCAGCCACATCATCTTTTTATGACAGCACGACCCTAAGGTTGAAGTTCAGTCTGGCTTTTTCACTGACATAGAGCTTAACGTCAAACACAAGATAAAAGCAGGGGTGTTGCATCTTGGCAGTACCCAAATGAAAATATCAAGCGCTAAGACCTTCTCCGTATCGAGCGGAGCCAAGGGGAAAGGTAGCTAATATTAGAGACAGGAGACGGCCTAGTTAGCAGTGACTGCCTGATGCTTTCTGAGTGCTCAGTCAGCCAAACAAACTGCCTTGTTAAAATGGGGGGGCTATGCTCCTCTGACTTATTTTCCAAGCACCGCATATATCTCAATATCACAGAATAAATTACTCTCAGACAGGGTTTTACTACTCTGCCTTTCAATATCTGGTGCTTTATGAGGAGTCAATAATTGGCTCCATTTAAACAAACATTACCTCAGTGGTGATGGCTAACAAATTGTAATTATGGTTAAGGAAAGGATGATCTTGGAAGAAGATGAAAGGGCTCAAAAGGTCGTAGTTCTTTGCAAAGTATAATAACTGAAAAAATAGTGAACATGATAATGGATTTTGAATAATTTCAAAGTTGATTAAAGGTTTAGAACTGCAAAACTGATCTCTAGACTGTAATTCACTGTTTTGAAAGAAATCAACCATTGCATTATGAGTTTTAACCACTTATAGCCATATCTTGTGATATAAAACACAAGGAAAATAATAATAATAAAAAAAAAAATAAATAATAATAATAATAATAATAAACCAGCTCATTTTAAAGGATTCATTTCAGTGTAATGGGCTAGCATCATTTCTGGATTTTTCTATTACTCTCTCAGTCCTTAAAGTTGAGATTAATAATCTGTTTAACAGGCTTCATGCATGTGTGATGAGGAGAGCAGCAGAGAGAGTCACTGAAACGTTTTATCCACACACAGTGCAGTTAAAGGCCACCGCCCAGCAGTCACTTGACCACAAACAGCTGATCTTAATAAATATATTTTCTCTTCTTTTGTGTTTTAATTTTGAATGCAATCAGAGATTTTGTTGATTGAGGTGTAATGCTCTTTAACTGACATTGTTTGATTTTATGTAGAATTATTTTAAATATTGTAAATAATTGTTTTGCTAAAATAAAAACTGACATATGCACCAGTCAGGTTGCCAAGCCCCTCTTGTAAACTAGAATGAAGAATTATAAATGAGGCTATGTTGCTCTAGTGTATCACCTTTACTGCCTTCCCATGAGTGACAGTGACTTCAAAGAGAACAGGCTGTCTGTGTCCCAAAAAAAAAAAAAAAAAAAAGAAAAAACATGAAATAACAGCTCTACCCAGAATCACTCACAGAATCATCTTTTAGAAATGGATCAGAATGGGTGACCACCCCCTGCTTATGATTCTCTTCTCAAAACCATCACCCGAGGCACACTGCAAATCAGACTTCTCTTTCCTTTTTTATTCAGCTCCATATGAAATAGTGTGACTTTAAAGAAGCTAAGCTGAGACAGGCTGATTTGACAAGACAGCTCATATGCCAGAAATTCCTCAGAAATATGCAGCATTGCTTCAGAGATATGGCTCTCTGCACCCCACAGATATGTGTACCTTACAGTCAATACAGGAAACAAGAGATAATATGCATTTAAATTCACGGTGTTGTTTGCATGATAGATGTGTAGTAGGAAATGCTCATTTTTATATCTGAAAGTTTTAATGAACAACCTTTTCACATATTTTTTTTTTTTTGTTTAACCATTGCTGTTTATAATGGAATTTTAGGCAGTGTTGCAGTGTAAAGTATACATGAAAAAAAAAGTTTTAAAAAAAAAGTAAAGCAAATATTTTATGTCATGTTAAGGACTTGCTAAGTCTTTCCCATTATAGCTGCACAAGCCTCAGAAGCCTTAGACCTCTAAGAGGTTTGAGAAGCTTAAAAGAGGCTTAGCTGCCCTTCTCATCACCTTTACACTCTATAGTAGTTTAAAACTTCAAAGAGAAACCCTTTGTATACTTCTTATTTGCTTGAAACATTGAATTATCATCTGATTTTAAAAATGTACATTAAACATTAATGAACTAATCTGTTTTAACATTTATGTGAGACAGAATATAAAAATTGAAGCATAAACAAGCAAATTTAAGCATAAACAGACTAATTAATGTTATAGCATTCAGCCTATTATATGTTTCATGAATGTTTATATGTTCTGATGTAATTATATAATTATATACAATTGCAAAGTAGGAAAAGGATGTAAATCTATTTCACAGCCTCAGATTACATCCTGGAAGCTACCACAGTTTCAAACTTTCAGATATGGTGCAGCTGACCCATTGAAGACAGACAGATATTATTATTGCTGTTCTTTAAGGAGCTGATGATTTGGCCCTGTTTGGGAGTATGCAATTACTTCTGATGAGAATTTTTTGGAGACTGATCCTGACGGCTTTTCTCTAATCCCTCCCCTGGATGCAGGCTTAACTAAACAGCAAGTTTGTCACAAGCTCAAACAGCAACTCTGTGTTGCACTGGATACTTCATTCAGCTTAAGCCAATTTATCAAACACATTCAAAGCACATTCATTGAGCCATGTGGACAGGTCCTTTCTCCAGATCTATTAAATAACATTCTTATCTGTATTTAGCATATATGTCTGCATTGGCGGCTTTAGGCAGATTCACACTCCAAAAACCTCAAGCCATTCTCGAGCTGAAGCTCCAGATAACATTCTGAATGTCTGTGAATGTCTGTGAGGTTTAACATCTCAATAACTTCGTTCCACATCCGAACAGCTTATTTATTTATTAGCGTCTCAATGTCTGCAACTGCAGGACAGTGGATTCCATATAATTTGCTTTGCTACTCCTCCAAAATGGGTGTATTTATTTTGAAATGCAAATAGTGCTATCTGGTTTACTCTTGTACTTTTTCCATTCAGCCTATTCAGAATACTGGGAACATGATAATGTGCAGTTAGTGGTAGGCTGAAACTGAAAATTGCATGCCGTGGGATGTCTGTGTAACGCACAGCATCACATTCCAAGCATGTGGGATAAATACAGCAATTTCTATTTGACTAAATATTCCTCAATAAAAACAAATTCTATTAGATTAAATGATCGCAACAGTGCAGAATATGAGAGTAAATTAGTGCACACACATGCTTAAACAATCCATGAAATGTAAACTACAATGATTTGATAATCAAAACACCTAGTGGAAAAAAAAATGCAACACATACATAATTCATTGTGTTTGCACACAAAACTGAATACTCATTCAATCAGAGAAGAACTCAGCTCTTGTTGAATCCCTGCCTCAAAACATTTGATGAAATACAATAAATTAAGTTAATAATTGAGGAATAGAGCACATGAACACAACAAAAGCTGGAAAGTATCCAGCAGGACGCCTGCAGATTCCCTATGGTGCAAAATCATTCAGAGTGAGAGATGTGTTCAAGCTGAAGTGCTGAGGTTGGGAGTTTAAAACAGAGCGCTGTCCTGCACATTTTCATAATCAGTTTACTGGGCCCCCCATTCGGCCAGACATTAGCCCCATCTTTTGCATCAGGCCATTTGTCACCACACAATGTTTGGCACAGCACCATCTTATTCACAAGCTAATAAAAATGTAATTAGTCCATACTAATATCTTTATAATTTGATTTGATTGCGCATTATTACTTTTTTATTATTTAAAAAAAATATATAAAAAATATATAAAAAATATTTATGCTGTAACTTCATTGTTTAATTCTATCAGATAGATATGGAGAGGAGCATACCATAGATTAAATAAAATGGATAATGGTTGTAAGCATTACGTCAAAGGTCCTCATAAGAAAAATACATGTTTACCTCGGATCTAAACTAATTAATTCTTCTATCATAACCCTTGAAATTTAAAACTTTATAAGGAAACGCATAACAGTAGAATATAGTATATATATATATATATATATATATATATATATATATATATATATATATATATATATATATATATATATATATATATATATATATATATATATATACTGTATAATAGCCTAATGATCTAACGCCATTCAACGCCGCAGTTATTTTTAATGCCAAATTATTAAAATAGCTGAATAGCGCGCCACAGATATTATAGGGCGCATCGCAGAAGGGAAAATGCATTATGTTCTTTAACACGCTATAAGCTATATTAATAATGTTTTGTGATGCTTTGAGGCAATTTCAATATCATTATCATTTTCAAAGAAATGGTCAAAACGGAGTAAGCTAATGATTTCTAGCTGTTCAACCAGGTTGGTTTAGCTTTGCAGGAAAGTCAATATTGAATAGCTCTGCCTGGAGAAAACATTCGATGACTATTTATGTCGGTAAATTCACATAGCTTAAATTAATACACCAAGACAGTCTTGCATATTTAGAGGCTTTAGAATTACACACAAGTAGGCAATTTACTTTAAAAAAAAAAAAAAAAAAGAAAAAGAAAGATGATATTGTCACGTAGAATCACTAGTATGTACAGAACAAATGAAGTAGACATTAACACAGCAGTGTGTTTTGGCGGGTTTAATTTCCCGCCACGTTAATAAGCACCTTGTATCTTAAATATTCAAACGCAGTTGTCGAACTCAAATCCCCTTTTATGACGTATAAGCAACGAAAAAACGAAATAAATGGAAAAGTAAGAGTCATTACTGTCAAATTCAATCGTTTGTAGTGTTAAAGTCCCCACAAATATTTTTATAATGAACGAAATCGAATTATTTTAATCATAAAACCAGTCAAATACAGACTACTATGTCGCGGGCTTTGACATGAAAGATACATTTCTAAATCCTGCAGCTTCAACTCGTATTTGCCTGCATATAAGATTATTTTACTCTGTCGTTGAAGTGTGCTAAAGCGCCTGTAATTCTTCTCTCTGTTTGATATTAGCACAAGGGCTTTCCTTCTAGAGCCTCAGTAAAGGACCAATGTGCAACTCCTGCTGCACTGAGCAGTGAGCCCCTAGACTCCAAGAACAGTATCCTCCTCTCATACCTGTTGAGAAGTCTTTCATCCTTAATGGGCTCATTAGCCACATTGTTAATTGAGTGCTATTCAGGGCAACATCAAAGCAGAAAAGAAGAGTATGCAGCTCCTTTATTTATTTTTTGGCAAACAGGGCTCTAAATGCAGGGGGGTATATGCTGAAGGAGGCTTATTAGTTGTGCAGTGCATTGTGTGCCATTATGTTTAAAACATTAAGCACAATAATATTTTCTCTTCTGATGGCATGCATTTCTGTTGCAGTTTTGCTTCTTTGAACAACTTCTTTTGTGTCCTTTGTCATGGAACAGAGAGACTGGCTCCTTACAAAGGCATTTTTATACAACAAAGTATCATGAGAGGCTGCTTGTGTGAAATAATAAAGCTAGATAAGGTTTCACAAATTGTAAGAAGCTTATAAACATAAATTAAATATATGTAATTAAAGATAGATGATGATTGACTTTTTAAAATCTTAAAATGTATTTGTATGTCATTTTATGTTTTTGAAGCTCTTTCTTAATTGTTTCATTTATAATATGATTATCAAACATAAAATTAGATTGAACATAAATCACAATAAAATATCAAAATGTAATAATTGATTAAATAGTTTTTAATAATAATAATAAGAGTGTCAAACTAAACAACAAATACATGTCATAATATAAATAACAAAAAATTGCATGTTGTTATTTTTCTCTTCTGTAGCCTTTTACTTGCACTGATTTTCTATCAGCTCAGTGTTCTCCCACATGGAGCAATATTAGGTGGTAATAGGATAGGTATATTGAAGCTAACTCATTGGAATTAAATTTATCAGCATGTGTTCAGAGGTAATAAGCTGTCTGAAGATCTGTATTTAGATATATGATAGGAAAGAATAATGAATAGGCAAAACAGATGAAGTTGTTTTGCAGCTAAATTAGTTATTTAGGACCAACAGACCAAGAGCAGATATGTGATAATGACAATGATTATTGCTTCTTTGTTGTTTTTATGGAGGTGCTGATTATTGGCTCCAAGGGCCTATACATATCTTTCAATCATGAACAGCTAGCAAAATAGTTTTCACAGTAGTGTGTTGATAAAAGACAAGGAATTGTGAAAAACATCAAACTTTTTAATGAAGGGAACCTAATGAGAATCAAGAGTTGTGTGCTTACATGGAAGGCTGATCAAACTGGAACCCTGTGAACCAGAAAGAGTGTTGCAAAGGAGCTTGCTGACTTCCTTCCCGGGGGGAGACTGCCTGGCTTTTACTAGAAAGCACAGGAGGGGGAAAGTTAATTTGCACAGCCATGTGTTCAGTAATGCAACTCAATAATCCAACTCCTCTTGAACAATTATTTTTAATAAATAATTGCTAGTACTGTAATAATAATAATATTAATAACTATATCCTTGCCTAAATAATATATATATATATATATATATATATATATATATATATATATATATATATATATATATATATATATTCAATAACATTTTTAAGTTTCTGTAAAAAATAAATGGCTCACTTCATGAATTTTCTAAACCAAAGTTGAGCACAGTTCATACTTTGCTCTTTTACTTTTTTACCTCCACAGGATCAATGAGCCAAAACATGAAAAATTGAATACCAATAAATAATACATCAGGTATTAAGTGATGAATGATTTATTAGGATCCTGGAGACTTTGTTGTGCAGATGTTAAAAATTCTCATTTCCTAAGCGCCCAAAATGAAATGAATTTTAAATTGTTGATCCATATCAATCGTGTAAGCTTTTACATTATTAATACTAATTAGCCGAAATAGAGATGATTGTTGTTTGAGCCAGCTCTTACTATAAATGACAGGTTGTCATGGCTTGTTTTTACATTTTTGTGCCACCGAATTGTCACAAGAGGTTTTCCAAATTTGGGAAATTTGACATTAATGGTAAATGTAAATCTATAATGTGAAGTAAAATAATAATAATATAATTAATACTATGTATATTAATAATAATAATAATAATAATAATAATATATATATATATATATATATATATATATATATATATATATATATATATATATATATATATATATATATATATATAAAGATCAAATAAATGATGACATAGAAGACTAAAAATACCTATCTACCTGAAAAGTCATGATAATGAAAAAATAAATACAGCAGAAATACACGTACATATTGTTAAGATTCATGATATTATAATATAATATTATAACATAATTGTACAAATGATTAATATTTGTACTGATTAATTCTGGAATACTAAATAAATAAAGTGAAAATGTGGAACCAGAATATTGAACTTAATGTGATATTTCAACACTATAATGAAATGTAAAAAAGTCTTTGCATTATAAAACATGCAGCATAATTATATTTATTATTATTATATTTATAAATCATCTTTCACTTCATTATCTTATAGATTACCCTCACTTAAATTATTTGAATTACAAACCTGAACAAGTGAATGTTATTTATATATAATGGAACAGATAGAAATAATACATTATGCAGTGTGATATAAATGTGTATTTTAAATAGTTTTTTTGTTTTGCACTTGAAAGTAAAATAATCCGATTTTTATAATTGTTACAATATACACACAGTTTGAACATTAAAATTACAACTTTATTAGATGATCAACCACCATTTATTAACTATAATTTTAATTTGCCAAAATCAAAAGTCATTTTTTGTAACTGTACATTTTTGGAGAGAATGGTCAACCCCTTAACATTTTTTATTTTTTTTTTATTTTGTATTATTATTATTATTATTATTAAATACAAGCTTTTAACAATGATATATAAGATATTTTAGCTGAGTTGAGCAGCAGAAAAATTGCCTTTGCCTATAATTTTGGGCAAAATATCTTTCCTAAGACTAAGAATAGCATCACAATGGCATCAGAGCGGGTTCATGGAAACCAAGTTTTAATATAAATCTCACATTCAGAGGTCGAGATAGAGCAGACACCTTCTTTCTTCGGACCCACTCTGTGTAAACAGGCAATGACATGAAGAAAACTATATATAAAAAAGCCCAGCGTGGCTGCTGGACTGTCGTCTGATGCCTGTCAAATCATTAAATAGAAGAGGTGGCGTTATCAATTGCAGGGGATCAGCGATAGTGATGGCACATGGTTGGGATGCGCTATGTCTTCCACGGGGGCACTCTAGGGGCCTTTTGTGAATTTATAAAGCCAGATAAAATCGACTTCATATTTCGCCACCAAATCGCCTGATAAAAGCAGGCTGCATGGTGGAAGCTTTGTCGCCAATCTCCTTGGCTCCAAGGGTTGATGATGAGAAAGGGTTTGCTCTTTTTAATAAGTCATCACACCGCTATCTCATTACCTGCAGTGTGTCTAGACAGAATGGAGAAGCATCGCAGTGTACACTGACAAACTTTAGCCTGTTTTGGGATAATAGTATCTTCCCAGAATATCTCCCGCAAAGCAGCCAGACCTGAGCTTCTGTGCACTGACACAATAACGCCACTTTCTCTCTCTTCTCTGATATTAATATTCTTGACAAAGTCTGTAAAAAAAAAAAAAAAAAAAATCTGATCCTTATTTTTTTCTACAGGATTGTGATTGCAATTAAGATAGGAGTCGTAGCACAATATGGAAATGAGTGGAATCTGGGTTTTGGATAATTACATAGAGAGCTTAGCTTTAAAATACTTTCCCTCAATCACATGCAAACAAATGATCTGGCAGACACAAGGATACAAAGCAAGATTGTCCTGTCCTCAGGATACAGGCAATGTTACTTGGCACTATCATTTCTTTCAACATTTCATATGAGTTAATCTCATAACTTTTCCTCCGGTTTTATTTTGCATCTAAACTGCACACATACAAAAATATACCAGCCTGAAGGCAATTGGGTTTTAATGTTGGAGATGATGAATGAGAAGAAGCTGATTTGCTGGCAGCCAGATCATTGCAAGAGGACTCCTGGCTCACATTTGATGTGGGCAGTTAAAACACAAAAGAAATAAATGAGATGTAATAAGAAAAAATATCAAGGCAATAGCTGAGACAGCTCCAGTCTATTACTCAATCAATGCACACAAAGCCAGTGGCATGTCTCTCTAATCTGACAGTCCAACACGAATGAAAAAAAAAAATATTACCTGCTAATTTACTCTGTTGCAATGTATGCATAATATTTCTGTGCTATTACCACGTCTTATCATACAAACTCACAGACTGGGGTGGTGGGTTTCTGAGTAGCACCTGACATAGATGCACACAAGAATAGATAGTGCAGTCACATGCTCCTATCAGAAAGCCCTCACTCAGGGGGGATTTTTGGAGTATGTGGAATTTTTAACATGGAAATTGGCTTTGAACCCCATCTGCGCAGGTCGGCACATCTTTGGGTGAGGCAGAGCTACTGCTGACAGGGAAAATGAACCATCAATTCCTTATAATATGGCCTGATTATCATCCTACTTACCCCCTGCAAATTCCAACTTAGAGCAATTCAGTGCCATCAAGGAAATGGTGTAACCCCAGAAAAGATGTGACCCCTTAAATTGATGTGCTTTTTAACCCATATGAGGTATACTGTTGGTCTAGGAATTTTTCCAACATAAATAAGCAACTTCAACAAAAGTTCTAGAATTAAAGCTAACATTGATCCCCAAACATTGTTTATTGGTATGCAATATTTTCCAACATCTTAATTTTTAAGTTTTACAGAACTTAAAAAAAATATTACCACCCCCCCCCACCCCCATAGACATAGTTCTAATATTATCCCAAAAATATTTGTGAGTTGTACAGCTAAATAAAAATAATACATTAGAAATAGCCAGAATAGTTAGCCAAATTTATCCAATTGCCAAATAATGGAGAATTCAAAACAGCTCCTACCTTTGTAGCCCTGTTGTTTTCATCAAATGAACTAAAACTAGTGTTGCTACCCAATACCCCCTCCTCCCATGGAAACGTGGAGGGAAAAATTAGCTGACTGTGAGTTTAACTTAAGTTAGCTCTGATGTACTGCACCCGGCCTATAGAGCAAATTTTCAGTGTGTGAAATGTGAGTGTTCAGCAACTTTTGCAGTGGGACCTGGGTAAGTCCAGCGTGGGATGTCTTTATTAGAAGGGGATTTGTTTTGTATGTTTCCTTGGGCCTGTCCAGCCCGCTGGTGTCCCTTTCACCCGGCTAGGCAGCTGGGTCCTGACCCCTCAGATCTGACCCTCAAATGGGGCTTCTTTCAGGCCCCCACTGGGTCCTCCCTGTCTCCTCCCTTCAGCAACATCCCATTCAACCTAGAGATAACTTTATTCATCTTGGGCATCATTGTATCCAGTTGAATGAAGGAACTATGCAGACACTCTAGTGAATTGAACAAGTTTGTGGGGATTGTGGGGTGAGTGGGGCAGGGGGTTTCATGTCTTAATGTCTTCATTTAGAGTGTGGGGAGAAAGAACACTCATGTCTCATTTGTAGCTGACCCAACTACAGTATTTTGCTTGACAGAAAAAAATTAAAATAAAATGACAGCTACTTGTTGCTTTCCTACTTATTATAGAGTAACACTTGATTGTTGCTGTAAAAAAAAACATGTTGCAATTTTGTCTTTTTATAAAACATCTAGTGATATGTATAGCTGTGAAAGCCGGCTTTTTCTTTCTGACTGTGTGAAATTCTGCTGGATTCCTCTCTTATTTTGTAATCAGAGAGTTTGAGCAGAGGTGTCTCAACTGTGTTGAATTTGCCCGCTGTGAGGCTGGCAGGGACAGTTGGGCTTATTCTCTCACCCGACCTCCGCCCAAGCCACCCAGACCACCCTGCTCTTCTCTCATCATTCATATTCAAGCCAAGGCCTCTTGACAACTCCGCTGATCTCACTCAATGTTTTGTGACATAGACAATACATTTTTCTCACTCCCTACATCTCTCTTTCTCATTCTGTCTCCCATTCGTTCTCTTTCTCAATCTCAATCTCAATCTCAGTCTCTCATTCCCCTTCTCTCTTTCTCCCAAAAAAAAAATAAAATAAAATTCTGAAACTATCACACTCATCCAGGCATGGCAGTGTGATTTTAGAATGGTAGCAGTGCAGGATTACTCCCTTCTGTGAGCTCCCTGCTTACAGCAGTGGCTGCCTCCATACCAGCCCCCATAAAAGACAGTCTAATGAGGCAGATAAGCAGATGCCAACAGACTCCACACTATGTTCCACTGCTACTTTCCACACACTCCTAAAGTTGTATTTTCTATGCCAAAAAAATAAAATAAATAATAATAATATTTGGAACAGTATGGACAACCTGCAGAAAGTTTATAGTTTTAGTTTTTTTTATAGTTAAGTTTATATATCCAATGGATAATAAACTGAGATACACTTACAAAAACATTGATTTTGAAGATATTTTACGTATTCGACCAAGAGTTTGCACTGGCTTCATACGCACCATCAGCTGGGGGATTTGGGATAACGTAAAAGAGATAAGTTTATACATTAGCGCTGTAGTTGCAAAACACTGTTGATATTCAAATGATTATTGTGCAAAATCTGGGATAAGCTTCAGTGTGAGAGCCCCTCTAAGTGCCTACAACTATTGCTAATTCCCCTAACCATTGTGTGTCTCACAAAGGCCTTAATCCCGTTTCACTTTTGCAGAAGCTTGGGCTATTTTCCCTCTCATAAACCAACAACACTCCCCCTGGCCAGGCCTGAGAGGTTCGGAGAAAAGGCGCTATGTGTGTATACTTCAAGGCTTTTTTGTGCTACTTGGCTGATACTCTGCATAAACTTTTAAGTGGTCCCAGTAGGCCTGCAACACCGCTCTACAAAAAGAAAAGAAAAACAAAAAAGGCAGAAACTACTCTTAATTCAATTTAAAGTAAATCATTTGTAGGAATATATAAGAACTTTAACTACAAAGTGAACCTGATATATATATATATATATATATATATATATATATATATATAGATATATATATATATATATATATATATATATATATATATATATATATATATATAAAACCTGATATATATATATATATATATATATATATATATATATATATATATATATATATATAAAACCTGATATATAGGTATAAGTATATATATATTGTATATTGTATATTGCCAGAACTTTCTTTTTTTTCTCCGTCTTTCTAGCAGTTCAATAACAGGCCTCTTAATACACACTATAAATCCTTTTAATACATTATTCATAATTTAGAGGTCTAAATCAAAGTGACAGAATTAAGGCAAGATTCAATCAGAATGCTTTGTGGTTTCACTTAAGCTGAAATAGAAAAACACGACGTAACCTTTATAAACAGCAAATGTCTCCTCAAGAAGACAAGCAGCACTATAATTTCTATCCCTTGCAATTCTTCTTAAATATAATACACAGAGGTGAAATATCAAAAGCAAATGCTCACCTCTAAGATTATGAATAAAAAAAAAGTCACTATAGATGACAAGGTCATCTGTCATATTTGTCAGACCCCTTAAAAAGAAGTGACATCTAAACACATATCCATACAAATCTCTTCATAACCAACAATCACTATGTCAAGGGCATTTTACCTCCAGTTATCTTCCTGTAAATTCATTTTTTTTCTCTCTCAGTATTCTTATTTGAATTCAACAACATTAAAACATGTCCTTAGCAAAGGTGCATGTGAGGTCTTTTGTGTTGCACTTATGAATGCCTCAAAGTCTGTGAGTATTGTTCGTGGGAGTATTTTATAGACAACCATGTTTAAAGGCTGTCACGCTGTGCCAAACCCATTCTCTAATAAGTACATGATGGCTTTATTCGATCTGTGTGTCGTGTGGTGTGCAAGAGCGTATGTCAGTGTGTGGCTTGTGTTCACTTGTGTTACAGATGTGTGAGATTGCAGCCCACTTGTTTTAGAAAAAGAAGGAAGAGTTGGGCCTCATCAGCTGGAAATTGACAAATGTGGGATTAGCCTGTACTTATAATCAGCTAATAGCTCACTATGTGTTCCTGTCAATCAAGCCTGAACAGTGCACAGTGTGAGTGCACAAGGTTTAACCAGCAAAAGCATGGCTACTGTACACTTTAGCTATTCCACAGGGGTAAAGGCACAATTAATTCTGAGGCTATGACCTGTGCCTCAAGTGGCTTGTGGAGTGTCAAATGAGAATGCATTAATTTTTTTAGAATTCTCTATGAATTGCAAAGAAACACTTATTTCTCACATCTGCATGTATGCATCCCTCATGTTTCCTTTATCATACATGTACTTGTGGATTTCCCACATATTGTACCATACTGTATATACTATGAGCATACAAATTACCCCATGTTAATTTGCAATTTAGAATAGAGTTTATTGCAAAGCAGGTTGGCTAAATAAATGTTGATTATGGTATCAGTTTCACATTAGTTGATGTGGCTCCATAATTAATAAATATGACAATGTATTTTTATTGGCACTATATGGAAACACTGGTGTTGATTGTCTTTTGTTTTTTATATATTAGTTCGAACCTACAAAATGTAAGTTCTTCTGATTCATGTTAGCAGATCAGATGATGGAATGCCTTGCAACTTGTGTGACTGACAAGTTTTGACAGTTTTATTCAAATTTAAATAATCAGTCATCAAGCTGCCACGATTGAGTTAATATCAGTTGCTTCGTTTAATTGCTGCTACATCTCATAAAAGCGTTAAATTGAAAAACTGTTATAATGTGCCTGAAATGAATTATGAATGTAGATGATCACAGATTGTAATTGACCGCTGTTCACCTGCCTATTTAGTGTGGTTAGAAATTGAATTTAGCAATGGTGTCTTCCAGCAGGGAGCCGCATGTGTCAGATACTCACTTCATAATATCTCTGAAAAGTAGATGGATTAATGATGTCAAACCCAAAGAAAAAGATAATACAATATTAATACCATCCACAACATAGGCTGGTTTTGCAGTTAAACATTAGATAAAAAAAATATATATATATTTTAATAAGTGAGCTTTTATTAAACTCCATCAGGAAAGATTCTCATTCACTATTTTATGAGCACAAGGTGAATAATGTAAAATGATTACATATTGATATATATATATATATATATATATATATATATATATATATATATATATATATATATATATATATCTATATATATATATATATATATATATAGTTGAAGTTTATATACGAATAGATTGAAGTCATTAAAACACATTTTCTAACAACTTCACAGATTTAATATTAGCAACCTATAGTTTGGCAAGTCGTTGAGGACATCTACTTTGTGCATGACACAAGTAATTGTTCCACGAGTAACTGTTACAGATTGTTTAAATTTTTTTATTTGCTATATCACAATTTCAGTGGGTCAGAAGTTTACATACATTAAGTTAACTGTGCCTTTAAGCAGCTTGGAAAATTCCAGAAAATTATCTCAAGCCTTTAGACAGTTAGCCAATTAGCTTTGATAGGTGGTGTACTGAATTGGAGGTGTACATGTGGATTTAGTTTAAGGCCTACCTTCATACTCAATGTCTCTTTGCTTGTTATCATGGGAAAATCAACAGAAATCAGCCAATACCTCAAAAAATAAATTGTGGACAACCACAAGACTGGTTTATCCTTGGGAGCAATTTCCAAACGGCTGAAGGTACCAAATTAATCGGTGCTGGTGGAAACAGGTAGACAAGTATCTATATCCACAGTTAAACAAGTCCTATAACGACATAACCTGAAAGGTTGCTAAGCAATGAAGAAACCAATGCTACAAACCTGCCATAAAAAAGCCAGACTACAGTTTGCATGTGCATATGGGGACAAAAATCTTAGTTTTTGGAGAAATTTCCTCTGGTCTAATTAAACAAAAAATTTACTTTTGGCCAAAATTTCCATCGTTATGTTTGGAGGAAAAAGGGTGAGGCTTGCAAGCTGAAAAACCGCATCCCAACCGTGAAGCATTGGGGTGGCAGCATCATGTTGTGGGTTTTCTTTGCTGCAGTAGGGACTAGTGCACTTCACAAAATAGATTACATCATGAGGAAGGAAAATGATGTGTATATTTTGAAGCAACATCTCAAGACATCAGCCAGGAAGTTAAAGCTCTGTTGCAAATGGGTCTTTCAAATGGACAATGACCCCAAGCATACCTACAAATTTGTGGCAAAATGACTTGAGGAAAACAAAGTCAAGGTATTGAGTGGTCATCACAATGCCCTGACCATAATGAGATAGAAAAATTGTGGCCAGAACTGAAAAAGCGTGTGCGAACGAGGTCTACAAACCTGACTCAGTTACACCAGTTCTGTCTGGAAGAATGGGCCAAAATTCCAGCAACTTATTGTGAGAAGCTTGTGGAAGGCTACCCGAAATGTTTGACCAGAGTTAAACAATTTAAAGGCAATGCTACCAAATACTAACAAAGTGTATGTAAACTTCTAACCCACTGGGAATAAAAGAAATAAAAGCTGAAATAAATCAGTAATTCTCTCTACTATTATTGTGACATTCCAGATTCTTAAAATAAAGTAGTGAACCTAACTGACCTAAAACAGGTAATGTTTTCAACAATTAAATGTACAACAGGTTGACAAATAAGGTTGTAGAAGGTGTTATAATAAGAAATCTTTTAAAAACCTAGTTTAAAACACATGAACAGAATGTGCCTTTTTATAAAAATGTCATAATAAATATCAGATGTTTTTTAAAACTTCACGCTCAGTCTTGAAGGTTTAAAGGTGTTCACTCTGTTTTATGGTTTTTATTGTCAACATATACAACAAAATAACTACCTACATGTTGGTTACTCCCAATGAATGGACAAAAGCATTTTTAATCATATTTTAAAACACAATTGTTTCATTGCTTATTTTTTTAATAAATAACAATAAAATATTTTTCTGCCCTAGTCACACCACAATTCTTCTTATTTTTAAGGAATTTCAGCTTTTAATGAGACTGACTTTTTTTTTTTTTTTTTTACTGTCTCTTGGCACCACATGACATTTTTTACTTTAAGCCCCAGAAAAAATATATATATATATCAATATGACTAAATTTCATCATAGATGAGGTGTATTCAAGTAAATGGTTTGTGTAAATTAGATTTTAATGTTTTTTTATTTGAATAGATCTGGACAAAAATGAGTGCCCCCTTCAGTGACCTTTAGGACACATGTCCATAATATGAACCTGTTACCCTCTATTATTGTATTTTTATGATGAATCTTGTAAAAAGATTCCACGTTATTTTTCTAAATTGCTCACCCACTGTCAAAGACACCAATCTACTACTTGACCATGTTTGAAAGTGTGAGAAACATTTGAAAACTTGTGGCATAAGTTTCATGTGAACATTAGGATGGACAAGTCAACCCATCGACATATCTGTTTTATAGTGTTTTCAGAAAACCAGCACCTTTTTTGCAGTGGAGAGGGAGCTGGTGTGCTCAAGGTTTCCAGATTGCGTGACTAAAGCGTCACCCTGGCAGCATAAATCCAAACGGTAAAAGTGTCCAGATCTGATTGTGGGATTTCACCTACAGATATCTGGAACCTCACAAATCTTATTCTGACCGGCTAATTGCCCTTATTTATCAAATGTATTAAAAATTAAATCTTAAATATTTTACTTGCATGATTAGTTCTAAGTAAATCATTACACAATTGATCTACCGGGGATAGTTTACAAGGGGGATGCTTTTTGGTATTTCTTGCAACAAGGGGGATGGCATACCCTCACATCCCCCCCTCAACTCCAGCCCTGTACAGCCCCCATCATATCAAGTCACTATGGTATGTTTGAAGTTCTGATGTATTAAATCCTTGAGGATTTGAGGTGTCAACTCTGTCATATGATCACTGCAATTCTTGATAGGTATCCAGCAGGGTCATGCAGTGCACTAGTAAAGGTTACGATGAGCATTGGTGCAGTGAGCATCTTTCAACATTTGATAGATTTCCTAGAATGGTGGTGTTGTGAATGTTAGCACACTCTGTTTTTGTAAACATGTTTTTATTCTCTTTTAATCCTATCTAGTTTTGGGGTATATCTTTTTGATGTACTCTGACAAAAAAAAAAAAAAAAAAATATTTTTTTGTACATTTAAAATGAAGGTTCCATTTTTAACATTAGTTAACAAAATTAGTTAACATTAACTAACATTGAATAATACTTATTACGCATTTATTATTTTTACTTAAAATTAATGTTAATTTAGTATAAATTACTATAATTCATACTATATTTCATATAGTAATTATGGCTGAATGATTAACCGAAATAAAATTGAAATCACAAAATGATCCAGTATGATTTTCAAACTGCAAGGGCTACAGATTAATTAAAAAAATTAATTGTTCCAACACATTGCCCGCTGTGCTGCGCCTATGTGCACTGCTGTTTTGTCTGTAGTCTGTAGTGCTTTCTTAAATAGAACAGGATCACTGTATTGCACACTTGGCTTTAGAATGGTTCTGTGTTTCATATACACAAACTCTTATCTATCTGGTGCCCTGATTGACAGATGTGCTCTGAGTTAGGTTAGGTGTGCTATCGTGATCTGAGCACATTATTTTAAGCTTCCCAGATTGACTTTAATTGCACATTTGTGTAATTGTACATACCTCTATGTTTGTCCCCTACAGTTTACTATACGCATTTAAAATAATCCCAAGAGAGCGGGTTTTTGTTGATAGCAAGGCAGATAAGAGCATTTCACTGCATTAAAATGCTGTTGTCAACTCATCTGCAAACAACAGAAACTTCCGTATTGTCTTCAATTTTCAAAATAAAAGCTTCTGCGGAAATTGGTATGAAAAAAGGCTTGAGGGTTTACTACATAGTACGTTAAGAAATTATTAAATAATTAAGTTACTATTAAATAATAATAATAATAAATTATAATCATATAATTATCATTATACAATAATATATTTCTTTAAGATGAAAAGTGAACTGACCCTTTAAAAAATTGGACATTGTGGATTTCTCATATATTGTCCCATAAATATATACTATGAGCATCTACAAATGATTCCCTCATGTTAATTCGCAATTTAGAGACAAAGCATGGCAATTCCATTTTTTGTCTAAATCGCTCAGCCCAAATAGTAATACATTTTTAAAATCAAAAGTTGTAAACATAAGTTAATGCACTATGAACTAGCAATAGTACAATAGTATTTTTAGTAACTAGCATTAAAAAACATTAATAAATGATATTAAACATGTATAATATAATTTTTTTGTTAATGATACCTAATGCATTCACTAATATTAACGAATGGAACCTTATTGTAAAATGTTTCCTATGATTTCATCCAATGATCTCATACAGAATCTATATTTGGTAAGATTTAGGTGTTCATCCACTGTTCTGTTGCTTCAATTATAAAGCAACTGATGTTTAGAATTATTGAGTTTATAAGTTTATAAATGTATCCCTTTTTTCTCTTATTCTTTATGTACTTAATTTTAGTCAATTAAAGTCTATAAAAATGATCACCTGAATTGTAGTCCTCTCTCTCTATCTGTCTAATGGTGGGAGGATGTCCTCAAAAAGTAATTCCTGGAATTTGGTAATATTTCAGTCCCCCAGAATTTTTAAGTGGTGTTTCATTAAAATTAAATGTTGAAAGCTTTTTACAAGATGTGAATATGTTCATTATAATTAATACAAATAATGATTGCATTAAAATAATCAGAAAGAATGTCTTCTTTTTATCTTAAACCAAGGATTTTGTCATGTCATTGAGGCACTTCACTGAATTTGTACCTAAAACTTTTTTTTATATATTTGTTTTTTTTAATTTTTACATTGATTTGTGTTCCTTTGCTGAAAAATACATTTTACCCCATTTCTTTTTATATATATAAAAACCAGTCTATAAAATGTTGTCCCTCAATCTTAACTCAACCCTGTCACACCAACCATTTTCAGCCCATATACATTTCTGTTTGTACCCACATAGGACATTGTTAACCAGAAGTGACATCAATTAGCTTTCTTCAACAGTGTGGTACAGAAACAAGTAAGACATTTCATAATTTGTATTCATATTTATAAGTGTATTACAGTAAGATGGGTCTTGTCAACCTCAACAACTTAAACCTGTCACATGGAATTAAGATATTAAATCAGTACTTTTCAAAATAATATTTTAATCCACACACACACACACACACACATACATATATATATATTTATATATACACTACCGTTCAAAAGTTATGGGTCACTTACCTGAAATGTTTCTCATGCTCTTAAAAAACTTTTGATTTGAAGGTGTATGCAAAAATATAATTGTGCTAACATATAAATATATTTATGTAATTACAAAACAAAAATGTTATTTCAAATAATTTTTTAAATGGATGACTTGGGCCGAATAATTAAGAAAAGCATCTACTAAGTGCCCAGCATATAGATGGGAACTCCTTCGGTACTGTTTAAAAAGCATCTCATGGTGATACCTCAAGAAGTTGGTTGAGAAAATGCCAAGAGTACATTTCTGCAAAATCTAGGCAAAGAGTGGCCACTTTTAAGATCCTAAAATATATTGTAACATAGTTTTGATTTATTTTTGATTTTTTGATTCCATAGTTGTGATGACTATGTATATATATATTTTAGCAATATCACACAAGCAAGTGTGCGATAAGGCCCTACATCAGCACTGCTGTGATTCGATTGCAGAAGGTAATCACAGCAGTGCTGATTTAGAGCCATATAGCATGATTGCGAGTGTGATATTGTTTATATACAACAGTACAATTAACAAGTAAAAGTAAAAAAAAATACGGAAAACAGAATCTGCCGTTGCTGGTTCAAACTAAATGATGCGTCCACGAGAGAGAGAGAGAGAGAGAGAGAGAGAGAGAGAGAGAGAGAGAGAGAGAGAGAGAGAGAGAGAGAGAGAGAAAGGTGGAGAGCGATGGAGCTTGTGCAATCACCTGTTGCCACTCCCAAGCATGGGAGATGCTATCAGCTTTCTGAAGATCATCTTTCTCAGTGGAAAATAGGGTCCAAGTGGGGGTATTTCTCACTATTTCAGAACATCCTATCCAAAGTGGAAAGTGTGGTAAGAGGTAAGTGCCTTGAGTTTTGTAATTAATCAGTCTGTTGTGTCTCTCATCTGTGATGAGCCTTAATGCTGAAGTTGTTCGTTTAAAGACCTTTAAAGCTATTTCCTAGCTTTAGTAGTAGTAGTAGTAATACAAGCAATCACGTAAAGCTGTTTGTAAACGGCTGATGCAGATTCACTTGATATCACCTAACTGGCTCAAATTACACAGAAAAATGATCTTTTGCCACCACCTGCTGGCTAATATATATAAAAAAATACATGTAAAAAGAGACACATACAGTAGATCTTAACACATATGCACTGATCTTGCACTTTAGTATAGAACAGCGATGGTTATTTATATCTTTAGCTTTAGTGCTTCGATAGGAAATATAAATGGTAGACTCCCAAACATTCATTTTGCAAATAGAAAAGATTAGAAAAAAATAACAGGGAGCCCTGCAACAGATAGCATGGCCCACACAGACCCCCCACTGAACATCGTGTCAGTCTGAGATTAAATAAAGAGACATAAGCAATTGAGACAGCCTAAATAGATAGAAGAACTGTGGTGGATTCTCCAAGAAGCTTGGAACATCCTATCTCCCAACAACCAAGAAATACTGTGTCCAGAGGTCCCTAGGAGAACTGGTGCTGTTTTAAAGGCAAAGGTGCTAACACCGAATATTGATTTAGCTTTTCTATGTTTACTTGCATTTGTATGATATTAAGTGATTTTTTTAAGTGAAAATTATTTGACATTATTTCTTGAGACATCCTCACTATTCAACATTTTTCAAAAGTGCCTGAAACTTTTGCATAGTACTATATAGATAAATATACTGAACATTATGTAGGTCCCCCTTGTGCCGTTAAAACAGCACCACCCCGCATATCAGAATAGCATTCTGAGATGCTATTCTTCTCACCACAAGTGTAGAGAGTGGTTATCTGAGTTACCGTAGACTTTGTCAGTTTAAACCATTCTGGCCCTTCTCCATTGACCTCCCTCATCAGCAAGGCATTTCTGTCCACAGAACTGCCGCTCACTGGATGTCTTTTGCTTTTGGCACCATTCAGAGTAAACTCTAGAGACTGTTGTGCGTGAAAATTCCAGGAGATCAACAGTTACAGAAATACTCAAACCAGCCCATCGGGCACCAACAAACATGCCACAGTCTAAATAACTGAGAACACATTTTCCCCATCCAGATGGTTGATGTGAACATTAACTGAAGCTTCTGATCTGTATCTGCATGATTTTATGCACTGCTATCACACGATTGGCTGATTAGATAATTGCATGGATGATTGTTTGTGCCAGACAGGCTGGTTTGAGTATTTCTGTAACTGCAGATCTCCTTGGATTTTCACAAACAACAGTCTCTAGAATTTACTCCAACTGGTGCCAAAAACAAAAAACATCCAGTGAGGACAGAAAGGCCTTGTTGATGAGAGAGGTCAGCAGAGATTAGCCAGACTGGTTCGAACTGACAAAGTCTATGGTAACTCAGATAACTGCTCTGTGTAATTGTGATGAGAAGAATAGCATCTCAGAATGCTATAATGAGATGCGTGTTGGAGCTGTTATGGCGGCACAAGGGGGACCTAAACAATAGGCAGGTTGTTTTAATCTTGTGGCTGATCTGTTTATATATAATGTATTAAGGTCATGCATGCTATGTGGTCTTGTGTCCTACACCACACGAGGAACAGTGGCCATTTTGAGTAAAAATCCACAACTCCACTCCAAAATCACAATTATTTACAACATTAATGAATATTGTAACAATTCTATACATTGACTTTAATAAAACATTGTGTTAAAATTGTGTGGGTGCAAGTGGCCTGGTGGTTGTAGAGTTGTGATGGGGTTGAGATGAGAGTGATCAAATTTAATAATATGATTAAAATTAAAATAGGAACACAATTAAAAATCAAAGTATTGCTTGTTGAGCACAGACTGACTTGTTATGTGCTAGCAAAAAAAGTTTGTGTTTTTGGTAAAAATCTGAATTAAAAGCATTTCTAACAAAAACAAATACATTTTTTCATAAGAATAAGAAAACTGTAATACATGTTATATTTTAGTCATTAAATTGGTATGAAAGACACATGAACAATAGAGGTTTATTTGACGTACTTGAATTAACACAATACCTTGTCTGTAATTTAATAGAATATTAAATGTTTTCTGTGGTAATATAAATAGCAATTATGGTTTAAGATTTCTGCTTGATACACCATCTTTGTGTTTATGGAAATGCATCATATTCAATTGACGCTAGAGGGAAAAGAACTTCCTCTGTCACACAAAGCCCCTTTGCTAAGCCCCAACAACTTATTACATTTATTAAGGTCTTATCAAGTGTGATTTGCTCAAGGACCCATGTGGCCATCGGAATGATTCTCTTGTCAGGTGTTCATTCGAAGTGGAATTAGGATGGGAGTTTCTAGTTAAGACCTTATTCATACAGCAGTTTAATAATTATTAAAAGAATGGCAGCACACTAGTTGGCACTGGCCCCCACTGCACTCGGAATCTTAACACCCGAGAACCTTCATTCGGAAGGGCTGGCATATCTCTGACCCGCACCAGCTTAATCTGAGACACTCTGGGTCTGAGAGGGGTGAGCTGCACTGTTAATTCCATATTGAATGTGGACACGTGTTGAGAGGAGCTGAGACAGGTAGCGGGTGCCAGGGGAGTCAGCCCTGTGCCCTACGAATGATTGCCAGGCAAGGCGTTAATTGGGAAGGTGCAATGGTGGATTGATGTTGGGTATCCCATCGCAGAAGAGAGTGTGGGTGGTCTCTGACTGTCCCATAAGTCATTGTTCCAATCTTAAACAGACGTATTATGCTGCCAAGGCATGTTGCTACGTGTTATATGCTCCATACTGATTTCAGTTTGAAAAGTGCTGTGGTGGGCCGTGATCCTATATAATGGCTCATTTGAATCTGAGAGAGAGAGAGAGAGAGAGAGAGAGAGAGAGAGAGAGAGAAAGAGAGATGCAAGGATTCAAAGGCTGATTATGTTTAGAAAATATATATTTTTGGGTTGCCGTGCTTCCCTACAGGTGCATTAGAGACAATGAGCACCATCTCATCTACCATGAACGATACTGTACATTTCTCACTGTGGCAGTGAGATTTAAAATTCTGTGATTTAAAATAAATTTCATACATTGCTTGGTCCTTAAGTGGAGCAAGCGATAATTTGAATGATAGTTCTGCTGTTTTATATTAATGTATTATTTATTTAATTGTATGCATTTGATTGTATTTTCTAAAGCTACAACATACATGTAGTTTTGTCAGGGTACATGTCCATCTTTTACCATTTGAATATGAATGCCCCCTCCCTGGCACAGCAAAAGCTGCTCTCTTCAGAATTCTCACAACCTTCAATTTAACCTCAGAACCATTATGTTCAATAGGGAAAGGCCTCGCCATTGTCGAAAATGCAGCATCCTTTTTTAGCAAAAGGATTTAATTAAGCCCCACACATTCCAAAAGAAAGTAATTTTGGGACACAATCATGTGTCTCGAAAAGATAATTCCTCTTAATGGAGCCTTTTGAATGCGTTGACTGGAGCCCAAACTGGACCTTAGTATGATATGTTTTTTTCTTTTTTGCCATCCAGTAGACATCATTCAAAGTGATTAGACCCTACCAGTATAGATTACTGAATGTTTCATAATTTGTTTTGCAATGCTAGTTTGCACCAAGCCAAAAATGATCATCTATATATCTGTTTACGTTTTACGTTTACATCTTAGTTTGCTTTTTGTTTGCTTGTTTCATTTTTGTTCCCTAGTGGTTTGCAGTTAGTTTAACTCTGTAATTGCACCCTAACGGAGCCGGGGACATCCACAGTGAACATCCACAGTGAACATAACAGGAGTCTGGCGGTCAAAGTTTGCCTTATGAGACCACTGTCGCCATGGTGTTGATATCTTAATCAGCACAAGGAGGGACTCATGATTCAGTTAGGGGTGTGAGGCTGAATTTATTCCTGGGAAGTAGGAGCTGTAGGGTGAGTTTGGATGTGTTGGGTCAGCCTGAACAGCAAAGAGGGACTTTGGGGAGTACTCCCGCTTTGTGCCATTTGTGGGAGAGACATAATGAATTACATTATAATTATAATACAGGCTGGATGCAAAAGGGACAAAACAGATATTTGAGAAGGGGGTGGATAGGGTTTTTCCACTGAGACGTCGTCCTCAGTACATGGTCATTCACACTATTTAACGCGATTGCACACAAGCTTTTGCCGTCACACTAGCTTTTGGGGCTTTATCTCGCAGTATGCATACTCTAGCAGAGTACTTAAGTCTTTTTAAAGGGAATGCATTGGGATGATTGCTATGCAGACTACCTCTGCTGAATTATATTTTAATTATTTATCATTTTTGGATCATGTTTATTGAACATTTCCACCAATAATGTTCACAGTACCCACACCGATATGAAAAGGCAAAATGCAGTACATACACATTTCATTAAAAACAAAATTTGTTATGACTGAAATAGCTTCTCTGAGGCTACAATATGATTCTGTATGTCCTATGACATATAGGTTTGTCTCAACTAAACTCAGAGAAATCCGAGTGTGAAAATTACATCAGCTGCAAAGTACAAACATAAACCAAGCAAATTTTAAGCCATTTTGGCTGTGATTTGCTATTATAAGGTAGTATAATAGTCACAACATAATGAACTCCACTTAAATAGGAAAGTAGTGTAATAGTAAAATTAGTTGTATTTTTTATGAATATCGCTGTCCATGCTGTATCTCTAAAATTAGTATTCTGTGCATTGATGCTTGCTTGTTGTGAATGACAAGACAATCCTGACCCTATCAACCAGATATGTGCAGGAAAACATCAACTAAAATAGAAATCCATCCTGATACATGTAATGTACGATTGTGTGCATATATGATGGTAAATGTAGTACTGTGTTTGTGTGCATGTGGAGAGTACTGATTGGCATGTGTGTACAGCGGGCAGGCGGCTGTGTCTACCTGGGGTGATATTGGTCAGAGTGCCGGTAGCATGGGTGATGAAGCCTGGGGATGTCAGGTGGGGTGGTGGTGGTGGTGGTGGGGGGGTGGGGGGTGGGGGGTTGGTTGCTGGAGCAATAAAGAGAGGCGGAGGGGAGGGACGTTGGCAGTGACTGAGAAGATGAGGATTTGACAGTGAGGTGACAGAGAGTTCAAACAAAATGAGGCTTGTAGATTAGCAGCGCTCCCCTCTGTGACAGGTGTCATCTCTGGGGGCAGTCTGTCACTCTGCTTGCTGCCACTCTTTATATAATATGGGGTGCAAGAGCAGGGAGAAGGAGGCAGGAGAGCGTAGAGTGCGTGGAAGGGCTGTGCCAGTCTCACCTCGCTGAGCACATCCTGCCGGAGTCTCCCTGCCAGTCATACCGATTAAAGCCCAGGTGGAACGGGGAAGGCACTGTGTGTATAAACACACGCACACAGATACGCAAGCCAAGCCAAAGGCAAAACATTCTATTAGGACCCATGACACATCCATTTGCTTTCATGTAAATCATGCCTTTGGGAGGCGTGTTGCTTGTACCAAATTTGATTTTACACAATTCAACAGAGTGTAGCTTTATTCTCTTAACAATTATAGACATTTGGATAACTCAAAAATGTTAATTATGGGAAACAGAATTAGTTATGATTATATACGATGATGAGGATGATGATGATGATGTTGATATGAACACAAAATGTAATAATACATTTTTTCATTGAATTAAATAATAGGTAAAATATGATGGATAAAAAGAATGCTTGTATAGTATTTATTTTTAAGTAGCATCTGCATTGCAGCCTACGTCTTCTCCGAATTTAAAAAAATCAATCAAAATATTTATAATTCAGATATGAATTTTAATATTGCACTTTGCATTTATAAAAGGCAGCAACTTAAATGTTAAAAGATGTTCGTTTTCGGTATCCAAGAGGAAATATTTGAGAGGCTGGGGAAAGGAGCATTGAGTGAGTCCATTCAAATTTTATGAAAAATATTTGAAAGCGGGTCCCTACAAATATTGAGGTCATGTGACATTTTATATAAAATCTGGCATCAACTGGCAATTTTTATCTAAAAGTGAGATGACAGCATTTTTAGAGAAGACAACTGAGCTTGAGGCAAATGTTCCTATCTTTTCAATATTTTGCAATATTTTGAAGAAAACATGAAAATTAATTATTTGGGCCATAATGTGTTGGAAAATAGCCATAAATAAATGTTCTTAAATATCTTTATGCTCTTGCCCTTTTAGAGTTCACACAAACATAAATTACTTGGCTGAATATAAGTAAATGTGAGTTAGTGAGTTGGTTCTTGGCATCCTTACTTATTTATTAAGAGAGGGAAAGAGTAGAAAAAAGAAAAGTGGGCTATTGAGTTACACCGAGACAAACCAATTGAATGGAGACTCAGTCAGGGGGCCACTACCTGCCCAAAAGCCTGGAGCCATCTGGCCTCTAGATTGGACAGAACTCCACTCAGCAAGTGCTGCTGCCTCCCCTCTGGGTTAGGCAGTCAGCATAGGGTCTGCTACCTCTCCCTGGAGCTCATGGAAAATATACCAACACACAAACATAGTCCATCCAGTGCAAAGTATTAAAACCTAGCCACTTTGAATGCTGACAACCAACAGGGCATTTGGTCTTCATGGGGTACTTTGGGTGTGCAGACGAGACCACAACTAGTTACAACCTCAGAGGACAAAGAAAGCTCTGTGAGTGTGGGCAAGTGCTAGCAATGGTGACAAATATAGATCTAATTAGTATTCTACTGTTTGTCTTTTGGACAGATGAGGAATGCCCCCTATTGACTCTGTCAGGGGAGCCAGAGCAGAGGGGAGTGGAGAGATGTGCACGGTACAGCGTAGATTTCAAATTATGTTGTAAGTCATGCCAAGTTCATACCTCGCGATCCAAGTAATAAGCATAATGCAGGCAAGCGGATCTCGCAGATTGTATGGACAATGGCAGCTTGCAATATGTTATTGTGCTGAAACATTACAGTGTTTTGCAAAACATTGCAATACCCAGTAGAGTGTGAGGGTTGTGCATATTCCCTCTGCGGGTATAAAGGGAGACACAACACTTTGTTTGTGCTGCGCAGCAGACTCAATGTTTCCAGTGCGAATGGTGAGTGAAAGATAAGGCCAAAATAAGATGAGCAGAGAGACGCTCTTTTCATGAGAACCTGGTGAACAGCACAACTCAATAGAATTTTGAGAACAATGATGCTGTTTAACTTTTTATTTTAACCAGTCAGGCATAAATTTTGCAAAGCATACAATTTTTAAATCAGTTATGTAATTCAACACTGTAAAAATGTTAATCCTTAAAATGAGTAATATACTCAGTAGTCGAGCTGATTGAATCACATTAAATAATATAATTTACTTAAATAAACACAATTTATAATTTTTCACAATATGATCACATATGTTACCTGACACCTTACCTTTATTTTTTTGCAGTGTTAATTTTTTGATATTTTTTTCCTATAAATATGATTTTGGATGCATAAACTTTACAATAGAAAAATAAGACCATGATCAAATTTCCAAGTGACTGGGTTACTTACTAAACACTTATTTAACAAAGCATAAGCTGCATGAATCAGATGTTTTAGAAACCTCTAGTTGAACAGTAATCATGCCTATTTCTCATACTTATCTATCTTCTCTGAAAAACAAAAAATAAACAATAAACTCGCTTCTCTCAGTCCAAAGATATGCAAACACCGCATTATTATTATCAGTGCTTAGGGGTATGGCATCTTGTCTGCTGACAAAAAAATATAAAATCTGGCAGAGCCATATGCAATATGTTGCCACCTAAGTCACACATTTTTTTTTTTCAGTTCAAGAAATGCACGGAAAGTAAATTAAACTTGCCAATAATTAAAAGTACAAGTTAAAATGTAATATATATAAAAGTATAATGACAATAAAGATTAAGTTTACATAATAAAAACAACAGTAATGATAATACATATACTCATAATATTAATATAATAACATTATAACATAATATTTGTAATAATTTAAGGGGGGGTGATTTTTAGGTAATTGGATTAAATATTGAATACTTTTTCAAATGTTGCAAATTTATGTTGCTTATGAAAATGCCTAAAATTAACACATTTTTACACATAAAAATAAATTATAATTTTTAGGTTTGTTCAAGGTGATTTAATCAAAAGTTGTTTAATAACTGCACAATAAGTGGAAATATAGTATTTGGGGTGAAAATCCCCCCACCCCCCGTTGCAGGGGCTAAATGCCCCCATAAAACACATTGTTTTTCTTAAGTGAGGTGATTAGATTATATGTTCAAAGTGGGTTCACATTGACTGATCCAATTACAATATAAATTAATTTGTTATAGAACATTTGAGATGTTATGAAATGCCAAATGTGATTGCAATTAACAGAAAATTATTAACCAGCATCTGAAGTAGTTTTCTGAAGTATTATATTAATTTGTCACACTAAAAAGCATCTTGCTGTCTCAATAGTCAACCTAAGTTGACAAATCTTTCCCCATAATATTGTCACTATATTTAGACAATATCGCTTTAACACCTCTGGGGGCCTTTTACCCCAAATGTGGGGGCCTTTTGCCCAAAGTGGGGCAAATAACTTTAATCAAAACAACCTTCCATTAATATTTCAAATTCTGTGGATCTATGAATATTCAATAAAAATAAATGTATTTGTTAAATCTTGATACACTTTGTGACTAGAAAAAAACAACACATTTTCCTTAAAGTGTGCCTTTAGCCCCATTGTACCTTAATAAATAATTTTGATAATGTTTTTGTTTATATGTTATTAAATTATAATTATATAATTAGAATTATTGATCAAACATACATCGTTTAAGATTTTCATTGAATTGTTCAATTATTTTTAAATTCAGTTAAACATCTTTGGGAGTTTTGCCCCTTAGTTTGCAAGGCAATATACATTGAGCCTTCCTTTGGAAGAGAATGTATTGTCATAAGTGCTGTACAAATACATTGAATTGAAATATTAAATAAAAAGTTTGAATTATAATCGTAGAAAACAAAACTTAGGGGTTAAAAACAAATCAAGACATTTTCAATTGTTGGTGAATTCAAAAACCAAGACCTCGAAAAAATATACAAAAATAAATAACTAAAAAAATCTCTTCTCTTTGGCATGTCCTAATATGCACTGTCACTCATATTTACATTTATATAACAATAAAATCCATCTGTGCAGATTAAAACCTAGAGATTCTCCCCCTGTAAATTTTATCTTCTCCTAAAACACACTCTCACCTCAGTTTTTCCCACATATGCACATACACACATGCCTTTAACTTTTCCATTAAACTTAAAGCTACCCTGAAAAGGATTACAGTGATGTTGTCAGAGAAAAAGCCTTCATCCTACAGTATCAGCATGAGATGAAGATGTGTGTGTGTTCCTTTATCAGAGCGGCATTATGTGAGGGGCTTAGGCGCTAGTAGCTCCAGACAGTGAGGGTCTATATGTTCTCCTTTCCCAGCAGCATAATCACTCATGAGTGGCACCTCATTTCACAGCCTCTAATGGCATGACATTCGGAGCACACCAGGGTACCAAGCACGGAAGCTTTCTCTGTGTGTGTTTTTTCTCTGTTTCGGGTGGGGGATGATGGGGGGGGGGCGGAAAGCAAGCCGGTAGCAGACAAGAGGTTCTCTGCTGATCACAGAATTTTGAGTGAATTCTTTTTTTTTTTTTTTTGCATCTCAGTCTTTGTATGTCTAGCTTTATTGGTGAACATCTGAAACAGTGAAAAAAAAATTAAATGGTCATTTATCAAGTAGGATAAAAATTATTATTTAGCATCACTCACCACTCACTTTTCTCTGCTTTTTTTCTTTCTGTATCGATTTCTATCTTTGATGCCTACAACCACCATGCGATAAGCATGCATGAATGTTGACTGTTTCATGAGCATTGCTGCAAGCACTCTGCAGAATCCTGTGATGTTTGATGGTGCTGTATTGAGGAAAGCCATCTGAAGCAAAGTTATCTGGACTGGCTCGTGATAGACACTACAGCCCTCAAGGATTCCTCTACTGAGGAATGTGCCTGTGTGTGTGTGTGTGTGTGTGTGTGTGTGTGTGTGTGTGTGTGTGTGTGTGTGTGTGTGTGTGTGTGTGTGTGTCATGTGCCAAGCCCCAGGCCTTAGCCAGTCAGCCAGGCAGAAAGGCAGGTAGCATGACTGTATAATTGTGCCGTGACACTCTGAACCCCTGGCTGATACATAAGCATGTTAATTTTCTGATAGCGGGAGCGCCAGGCAGTCGGACTGCGAGTTATGATGGGTGTAATTTGTGGCTCCTGCAGCATTGTGAAAAGACCAGGGTCATGGGCTGGATAGATACAAATGAAAATTGATGTGAGGCTCATTTCAGCTTGACCAGCCTGTCTGGGGAGGCTGAGAGAGAGACAGGAGGACTTCTTAGTGTGTTTGTCACATACCCCTTTAACACAGGTTTTGATATATGAAGAAAAGAGCTAAAAGGAGAAAAGAGCCTGTGACATCTGAGCCTGAGCATCTGATTTCCTTTGCAATTTTGAAAGTTTTATGTACTAATTCTTTTCTATGCTAAATGTTTCTCATTTGCATCACTTTTATAGCAGTTTCTGCTGATGTTGACTTGATCAAGATTTATACATTAATTTCTTGACCATTTTGTCTTCTTTTGTTCTGGTAAATGTGGAGGTATTGTTGTGTTAGAAACACTCACTAAGCACTTTATTAGAAACACTATGGTCCTGATAAAGTGCCCAACGTGGTCTTCTGCTGTTGTAGCCCATACGCCTCAAGATATGATGTGTTGTGCATTCTGAGATGCTCTCTATAATTATACAGAGTGGTTATCTGAGTTACCATAGCCTTTCAGTAAGCTCAAACCATTTTGACATTCTCTGTTGACCTCTCTGTTGTATGTGAATATCCCAGGAGACCAGCAGTTACAGAAATACTCAATCCAGCCTGTCTGGCACCAATAATCATGACACAGTTGAAATCACTGAGATCACATTCTGATGGTTGAAGCGAACACGATCTGAAGCTCCTAACCCTTATCTGCATGATTTTATGCATGGAAATGCTGCCACACGACTGGCTGAATAGATAATTGCATAAAGTAGGTGTTGAGGTGTTCCTAATAAATTGTTCCGTGAGTGCAGATATGCCAGATGTTTTCTCTAAGAACAAAACAAAACTATATGGGAGAAAATATGACATTTGTGATACAGAAATTTTGAAAGGCAAAACACAAATTGCAAATACTGTATTAGATGTATTTCTTACTCTTGTTCCAGTCGGAGAAGGCCAGAAATGAACAGCTGCTGATTTGTGTGAGGTTACATGAGTGACATCTTAATTTTGAGGAGGAACATAGCTAAATAGAAGTCTGTGTGTTTTGTGAGCGTGTGTGCGTGTGCATGCATAGATGAAAATATGCGAGTCTGTGTGCCTTGGTATTACATAGGTGTGTGTGTGTGTGTGTGTGTGTGTGTGTGTGTGTGTGTGTGTGTGTGTGTGTGTGTGTGTAGGATGTCTAAAGAGGCCCAGAGAGGACTTTCCTATCTGAAACACTGTCACAGCTCGCCTGACTGACAGTTCAAGAGCTCTTCATTAGAATCCCGCTGGGTCTACGGCAAAGAAAAACAATGTGGTTGGCCCAGGACCTGTAGCCTTCCCATTTAATCACTGCTTCAAACTGCATTGTCTCTCCCTACTGTGGTAGCTGGTTACCAAGGCTCTGCTGAGACTCCTCGGCAAACAACCTCCTGTCTGACTGGGCTAACATATCTCTGCCTGTGTCACACTGACACACACAGACTCACAAGTAACTTTAATTATCTTTAAAGCTCGATTAGCACATATTTATTTGTAACACATGTTGAAATGCATATATCATACCACATTATCAGTTATTTAAGGAAATATCAGAGATTTTAATGTGATGTTTACGCAAACAGATGCTTTTGACAAGCACATGGAGCTTGCCAGATGAGGCAAACAGCACATATATTACTTTCTGTAATTTGTGTTTTTAGATTTGTATTTTTTTTTCTTGTGTTTGCTATTAAACTAGAGGCTTATTTTTTTTAATCATGTTTTCAAAAAAATTATGCATAGTTATATTAAGTAGTGCTATTGTTGTACCTTAAATAAAAGCACCACGTGTGTAATCAGTAAAATAATATTAAAACATGTTCTTAATTTTTTCTTGCAGAATTCAATAATTATTTAAAATCAACAATCTGTTTGAACAATTACTTGCGTCTTCTGTCACATTACTCAGAAGTTAAGATGGCATGCCAATGCACTTTGGTCGCTTTGAGAAATGCAAGACAAAAAAGAGTTTATGAGAGAGAGAGAGAGAGAGAGAGAGAGCGGAGAGAGAGAGCGAGCGAAAGAAAAATAGAGAAAGAGAAAATGACAGTGAGAAGCCCCACACATCATCACAAATATTAGATCTGTATAACATCTTCTAAAGAGGAAAAGCTGTTTATATCAAGACAGTGCAACTCATATCATTCACTTTGTCTCTGTCCAGTACATAAAGCGAAAATACAGTACCATTTTAATCAACCACTGAGACCTGAACAAAAGGCAAATGAATCGTGCAGTCTGAGTTCCAGAGTTGCTCGGGTGACCTCTTCCCTTGACAGTCGTGCTGCATTCTGCAAATGAGGCAGGCACCCAGGGATTCCAGCTCACCTCACCTCTTACTGGCATTGTGTTATTATTTTATTTTTTTGCACTATTATTAAAAAGTAATAACACACCTCTGCAATCACTGGAGTTATTTCCCTCAATGCACCGCTGGTGACAGTTATAAATGGATATCAAACTTTGGCATGATTTCTGCATTTCTCTTTCATAGTACAATATATTTCCAATGATTTAAATACTTCTATAATTTTCCCCATTTTATTTGATGCATTTAATTTCATACAACAACAATAATTGCTCAATCAAGTTGAAACTTTGACAACTGATACAATTGAACTGAAATGAATGAATTAAATGGGTGGAAACAGTGTTGTTATCATTTTGAAAACGTAATTTAGAAATAAACATCATGATATTTAAGATGTTTATTTTCTTAAGGTGCTTAAGAATAAGCAGTTATTTCATTTAGCACTTTGTGTTTTCTTTGAAGTCTTGAAATTGGGTGTAATCAGGATCGAACTTCTCAAACAAAGGAAACTTGAAATCTGAAATTCCTTAAAGGAGAAACATCCTCCACATATTCTTTAAACCACTTTTGTAACCCCTTCCAGCAACATACAGCCTTAAAAATATTAGAGAAAAAATCCCCTTCACATCATCGTAATATTAGTTGTGAAGCTCTGTCATAATGACCATATATGTTAACTAGTGTGCAGCTTTGCCATTATGAAATCAGTCAGTCATTTGTGGATCATCTAAAATATTTCTGTCCTAAAATCAGAACAACCTTATAATACATTATATTTAATAGGTCATCAACAAAATGAGCTGTGGTAAGTATACTGATTGATTTATTTGATATAAAATCTTATCTCATATTCCCATGTGTTTTAAAATGCTAAATATAAATACAGATGTTTCTGGCCATATATATATATATATATATATATATATATATATATATATATATATATATATATATATATATATATATATATATATATATATAAGTAAAATAATCTGTTAATGCATTGTTTCTATAAACTTATTTAGTTTGATTGATGGTGAAACAGAATGAGACCAGTATAGTATGATTGAACAAATGATGACTCGACAAATGAAGACATGACTGAATAAATGAATAAAGGAATGAAGGAATGACTGACCAGGATTCTTCACATTATGTGTTTTTTGATGTCCTATGATTTTATAATTATACTATCCACACATCTGAGAGAAGAGGTTGATTTGTATTGCTGTGAGCTAACACACTTAATTGTAGTATGCAAATGAGAGCAATTACAAAGCTTTTAGGTAAAGAGATGACAGCTGAGGTTGAAAGAGGAAGAGGCCTCACCCAAACAGTTGTCATGGTAACAATATAGAGCAACCTTACAGTCAAATCATTATACATGGGGGAGGCACACTGATACAATTTAAGGATTGTTGAGGTTTGGTAATGCACACGTATAAAGACATCTGCCACATGGAATGAATTAACAAAGTCCCCATGTAAGATTCAAAAGTAATTATTTTTTTTTAAATAATAAAATAATTTTGACTCTTTCGTAATGACCTTTTTGAACTTTTTGGGTACTTTTCTTTCTTCAAATTGCAGTTGCATGCCATAAAACCATTCAGGCACAAATAACATACGTCCAGTTTTCTGTTATCTGAGCAAAGAAGAAAGCATTTACATAATTACTACTGTGTTAACAAATTTCTCTGAGGAAACTTATATCATCAGCTATTGATTAAATAGAGTAGTTATTTTGATTGCTCTGTGAATAAATTGTCACAGCATTAACATCTTATCATTGATCCATCAAGAACGCTACAATTTATATGACAATAAATCAGTTCTCTCACAGCACAAATTACCAATCTGCTCTAAAGGTATCATAACAAGTAGAATGAAGCCTCATGATTGTGACTCAAGTACACTGTTTGAAACAATTTTCTTCTTGCTATAAAACTATTCTTGCCTAGAACTGGCATATGGGTTAGATTTCTCTTCTCTTTGTTTACCACAAAATGAAGGGGGTGCAACATAGTGCTGAATGCCGCTAGCATGCCTAATAAAAATTGTAGTCACAAATTGATATTTTCTATGGCAATTTATTTTACAATTACTCTTGCGGAGGCTTTCATGAATTAAATATGAGTTCTGTCTGGGAATTAGATGTTATAAAGGTAAATTACAAGAGGCAGGCTGTAATTGAGGTGGCGGCAACATGGGCCTACTGAACTAATCCCTGGCTGGGTCATGTGATAGTCTGTCCTCCAATGGAAGAAGGCTTTTTCGCCACAAAGCCTGAGCAGCTGAGAAAATTGATTTCTCATCTGAGCACTATTTGATAGCTTTTGAAATCAGAAATTTAAATTAACTAACCTACGCCCCATCATTACAATAGAGCAAATTAAAATTGCAACAGTGTTTCCTATTGGCAGTGTATGCCTGCCAAGGTAAATTTCTAAATAGATTTTAAGATGCTCCACTTGCACGCTTGGCTTGCTCTCTCTCTCTCTCTCTCTCTCTCTCTCTCTCTCTCTCTCTCTCTCTCTCTCTCTCTCTCATACACATACACGCAATCACTTTTTTCTTTATACACAAACATAATACAGCACACACACCTGTGCACACATTGTGCTTGAGAGGATCTTTTCATTGAAAACTGCATATCACTGGCAGGGACAGATTACTCTTGATATTGTAATGCTTCACTAGATTAAAAATCCCCTATTTCCATGACACTGAAATTAATTCAATGGTGAGCAAAATATGCATGATGACTTTGATCTCGAAATGAAAAAAAAACTTGAAGAAAGACTCCAACAACTTGTTATAATTTTTTGCTTGCTTGGAATTTATTAGCTTTGAATTTTGAATTTGAATTTAGTCCCACTATAAACAAATTTGTTTTTTCCTATGCTTTATTGACTACATTTGACTAAATTAAATCTGACTGATTTCCAAATCATGCAAATCATGACTATAATAGTTTAGCTTTGCAAATGAACATTCAACCATCACCGCTAGCTTTAAGCTTTGAGCAACGGCTGGTCTTGCTTACTAAACAAAGACATCTACCACTTCACCCAAATATATCACTTTTAAAATGAAAAAGCCCTTTTCTCTCCTTTCTCACTCAAGCAGGTGCTTGACCTTTTCAATCCATTGTCTTACACAGTACGAGCAGCAAAACTTTGGAGAGGTGGCAGAAGAGTTGTCAGCTCACAGGGGGAGAAAGTAAAAAGTGGATGTTTGTTTGACAAAAGACATGGAGGAACAGATGTTAACGCAGGTGGACACATAGATCAATAAGCACTGCTGAGCGGAGAGCTAGTTACCTGAGCTTGAGCTACTTGTAACAGATGTTTAACAGACTGATGCCTGAGTAGGCAGATCAATGGACAGCAAGCAGATGGAGAAGAACGGGTCTGTGAGTGAAAGGAAGGGAGAGAGAGAGAGGGAAAACAGTGAGTAACGCGCCATACTCAGAGAGACGGAGTCCTGTGTGACAGGCAGATGGGCTCACATTCACAAAGAAAAGTTTATTCTCACCATCACCAAGTAAACAATGGGCTGCCACAGAGGAAACTTTCCACCATCTGTGGCTAAGCTATGTTAAATGCCTAAATCTCTGTGTACCATCTCAATTTGTCTGTAATCGTTGCTTAAATTGCATTAAGCCGAGTGCTGTCACTGTTAGACATTGTAGAAAAATACCCTGCCACAACTGATTACTTTTTCTGTCAGTCAAACTAGAGGAAGAGCTTTATTAGGCCCGAGGAAGTGCGACTTGGCCCCCTGTCTGAGCTTTGCTAACTTTGCTCATTAACTGTGCTAACAGGTTTGAGTCAGGTTGTGAGGGAACACTCAGTCCCTCTTGAGTCCTATTAGTGTCTTAAAGTTAGCGTCTGAGACAGGCAGTGGACATGATTATGACTTTGCACTTCATCACGTTATCACTGCCGTCTCTTGACCATTAGCTACCTGAGTGAACTGAATGTTTTGCTTAGCAATTATATCACATTGCTGAAGTGAGAAAATCCCACTTACTGCTTTCTTGTGTCTGTAAGTAAGAGTGTGAGGTAGAATTTGTGCGAGGGTGCGTGGGCAAGTAATTTTATTCTTTCACACCCTTCAAAGCAGTGGTATTCTATTACATTAACAAGTGGAAAGCATTCATTGGCTGAAAAGAGTACTCTTTTTGTGAGTGTGTGGCGACATTTTGCTTTGGAAAGGAACTTCAATGTATATATATATATTTATGCGCTAATTAGCTCAAAATCTGCTGTGTTTGGCAGTGCTTAAGATCTAATTTTTCATATTTTTTACATTCTGCATTTTTTTATTTTTTTTGTCTGGAAAAAGCAGATATACAAGAGACAGAGATGTAGAGAGAACAAGGACACACATTTCCTGGCAATCCGTCCCAATGGCCTTGCTGTCCAAGGAGTGACTTGAACCAGGCGATAACCTGATAGCCTCTATCTTGTCTTCGCTGGGTCCTTGGGAAGCCTCTTCAGTGGTTAGGCATTTCGGCAAAGCCCCCAGAGCCCTAACATTCCCATCTCTCTCTGGCCCTCCCTTCTCACACACTGGGTGGAAGATCTGACAGCAGCCTGTTGCTTATACATGGTTCTGCGTGTTTTATATCTGTGTGATATATGATGGCCGTGACACAGTGCTGATTTCAATCAGCCTGCCACTCAGCAGACAGAGTGACAGCAGGAAAAAACTGAGTAGCACGAGAGAGGGTGGGAGGCAGATAGATGGAAGAGAAGGAGAAATAATCTTCAGAATCTTCATTGTCTTGCATCGGGCTCTGGTCTTGAGCTCGGAATTATCCAGCCTCTTTTAATGAAAATGTTTAAATCACATCTCAAATGAAGATGCTTGCTGCCACCACGGCCGATGAATTCAATAGAGAGTAATAAAAAGCAGAGAGAGGAGCGAATAGGGGGAGATAGAGTATGAGAGAAATGCGCTTTTGTCAGAGTGAGGAGGCTAGAGGAGAAGGTGACCCCTGAGCCAAAGGTGCTGACATTGCATCAATCCCTTTAGGGTAGAGGCCTGCTAGACCAAGCCTAGCTGAAGATTACCTCCAAACATCTTAGGGATGACGGCTTTATCTATTACGCACCTTCCATACACACACATTCTGGACCCTGAACCCTGGACTGATCTTTAAATTAAGTCTGAGATTGTTGCACAGAACGAGGGGCCCTAACGCAGGCAGATCCATTTCAAAGTCTTTGAGACAATGCTGTGTATTCCTGAGAAAAAATTAAGAAGCATCTCCTCCCTCCTATTCCCTTTATGATAGTAAGTAAATTTATGCCATCAGTAATCACAATGAAGCACTCTTTCGTCATATTGAGGCTCATACATGCTTATTCTACTAATATTCTCCCACGCAGCTTTACTCAAACACATAGCATGTAGAGTTTGTGCTTATAATTTAACTAAATGCAGGCAAATGAAGACCTTTTCACTTAATTTTTTTAATGAATAAATATTATACTTTTTTAAGTTTGTATGGGAACTTTAAATATTACTTTAATCAAAAGATGGTCAAAAATCTTACAGTTTATACATGGAGCTTAAAGGAATGGATTCAATACAGGTTAAGCTCATTTGACAACATTTGTGGCACAATGTTGAATATCACAGAAATTAATTTCGACTTGTCCCTACTTTTCTTTAAAAGAAGCAGAAATCTGGGTTACCGTGAGGCACTTACAATGGAGGTGAATGGGCCAATTTGTAAATATTTAAATGCTCACTGTTTCAAAAGTATATTCACAAGACCTAAACGTGCGTATTAACATGATTAACTAATCTTTTCTGTCTGAAGCTATATCCAATTTGACATGGCGATGTAACGCTGATGTAACTCTAAAACGGCCATAAAAAATATGATTACGTTATGATACCCACGTTTTAACAGAATCATTTATGTAATGTCTTTTATAAAACTATAAGCTTCACATTTCTTGCTTTAACCAAATAAACAACATTATCTTCCTGGGACATTATACATATTCCATTTTACTAAATTCCAATCTAAATCCCCCCTCCACACATACACACACTAACTAATAACTAATGCTTCTATTACAGACTGGAACAAAGAATTAATTAGCTGTCATTGAATCAGTTCAATTTCCTCCTGCTAATAGCAAATGTTGACAGGTGTCTCACATTTCATCTGTTTGGTTTCTAGCTAACCTTCATGTTAAAATGGATAATTGATCCATCAAAAAAGTCTCACAACAGGCATTAAATGCCTCCAGACAACAGTAGTGAACATGCAGAAAATCGAATTGAACCTTGTGCTGACTGCAGTACTCCCTTCGGCTGTCAATCAAGAGTCTTGCTCTCAGGGTAACCCTGTTTCTATGTTGTTAAATAATCAGAGAGAGAAGAGAAAGAAAATGAAACATGAAAAAAAAAAACAGTCTCTGAGGAACTGTCATGAGAAAGAAGAAATGCCATGGGGGTTGAAGAATGCCTGAAGTCCGCCAGCTTTTCACATTGTAATTTCGGTTCCCCAGCACTGACTGGTGGCAGCGGCTGAGTGAGCGAAGGCCTAAGAGTCACGGCTATGGCTGACCCTGCCATATACACGCGCTTGGAGAGATGTCAGCCCCATAGCTCCCTGGGATCACCCCACTGCCAGCCACTTTGAAAGCGCCTGCCAATTCAGCTTTAAGTCGTGGCTGAATGGACACGGAGGAGAAGGGGAGTGGACAGCAGCAAAAACAGGTTGCAAAGGGAAAAGAATTTGCTTTCAAAATTTATTTGGCCTATGACCCTGGGAGTGCACCCTCTCGCCCCTTTGCTTTGAATGCAAGCATATTTTTTTGATTGGGTTTGGTTTGAGGGATACAGAAAGAGGTGAGAGTGGGATGTTTTGGAGGGGGTGGATGAGGAGGCCTGTCACTATACATATATTAATAATCTGACAGCTTCATCTGCTTTTGAGGGGCAGGCATGACAGCTTTACAATAGCGGGAGCTGTAGCAGTCCTCCAACATGCGTGGCCTTCCTGTCTGAACAACGCAGGCAGTGTATTAAGACATCACACGGCCGTGAAGTATTGACTTAACACCCGAGTGCGACCTGAACAGCAGGAGTGCTTTCTAAGTCGCTCATTTAAAATAACTTAAAAGGCGAGAAAACTAAGACGTCAAATATTACAGTGTGATAGTGAGAGGATTGAGCTCATGAAATATTCCATTCAGAGGAATTCAAAACTATTTGAGAGTGACTGCACAGCTGCCAATCCAGGTTGACAGTAATATATCTTATTTTTGGATGAGATGTGTAAATGGTGAAAAGTGCAATTGTTAAAGGACTATTCTGGGTTCAATACAAGTTAAGCTCAAACAACAGAATTTGTGGCATAATATTAATTAAATAATAATAATAATAATAATAATTTTGACTAGTCCCTACATTTTCTATAAAAAAAAAAAGGAGCAAAAATCAAGGGGAGGCACTTACAATGCTAATGAACAGGGGCAAGTTTTGTATGGTTTAAAGGCTTGAAGTGTGAAGCTTATGATTTTATAAAAACACTTGCATTAATGTATCTGTCGTATATTGTCTTAATTTAGCTGTAAAGTTGTTTAAATCCTTGTGTTTTTGCAGAATTACATGAGTTTTTATGTTGTCATGGCAACAATTTATAAAAATGGATATAACATTTCACAGAACAGGTTAGTAAGTGATTTCAATCACACTACAACCATGTTAACAGGCATATTGTTTAGGTCTTGTGGTTATATTTTTGAAACAGTGAGTATTTAAACGTTTACGGTTTGGTCCCATTCACTTCCATTATAAGTGCCTCACTGGAACCCAGATTTTTCTCATTTTAAATAAATGAGGAACAAATCGAAGTACATTTTGTGGTAATCAAGAATATGCCACACATGCTGTGGATTGAGCTTAATTTGAACAAAAAATTATTTAAGCTATTTTACCTGATCTGAAATTTTAATTATTAATTTGCCCTAAATTGAAATTCTGTCATAAATTACTCACTCTCATGTTGTTTCAGACTTTTTCTAATGCAGAACAAAAAAGGAACAACATTAGGGTAAAGGATAAAGGAACTATAACATAAATGAATATCTATCATGTCACTTTTGAAGATATGGATTTAACCACTGGAGTCATATGGATTACTTTTATGCTGTCTTTATGTGCTTTTTGGAACATCAACATTTTGGAAACGATTCACTCACCAACAGAGCTGAGATATTTTTATAAAATATTAATTTGTGTTCTGCAGAAGACAGAAAGTAATACACATCTGGGATGGCATGATCGTGCGTAAATAATGAGAGAATTTAGATTTTTGGGTGAACTGTCCCTTTAATGCAGTTAGGTTTTTCAGTCATTAAAAATATATTTATTTTTTAATTTGAATAAAACCAGTGTTATATTTAGATGTTTACAACATACAGCATATTTCTATGTTACCTTGAATTAGTTTTTAGAGTGTATACAATTATAAAATGTGAAAAAACTATTAACTTTTGCATTGAGAGCACAAACAAAATATATGAAGTTGAATGGGTAATTTGTCACTCGCCAACAAAAAGTTGAAAACAAATCACACTTCTATTCAGTCTAATACTGTGACACTGTGTTGTGTCATGTTGTGTTTGGGGGGGGGGGGGTGTACCTCAGGCAGTATGCCCACCAAGAGAAAGAGAGAGAGAGAGAGAGAGAGGGGGGGGGAGACAGGGAAGGAAGGAGGTCAGTAGGAGCACAGGTAATTGAGTAGTCCCCTCCCTTTCGTTTTCTACCGAACTCCTCAAACCAGTCCCTCGCCCCCGCCCAACCACACAGCGGGCACAATTACGCTCCCTATCACCTCTCCAGCTGGCCCCCATGATCCCACTCTCCTCAGACTGCTCACCTCGTCTGGCCCTCTCCCTCTTAACCTCCTGGCAGCCTCTCCCTGGGAGCCAGCATTAGACTCAACAAACACTGGGAAACACTGAGAGTTTCGAGCGTTCGAGAGTTAGTTTAGTTCCAAATGCGAGTTTAGAGAACAAAGGGTCAACTTTTCTCATACTAATGCTGTGCTTTGCATTATTCAAAATACTTTTACCATAGGTACTGTGTGCATGTCAAAAAGGTGTGCTGTTAATGGGCTTTGCATATAAAATGTAGATCATCTTCATCGAGATAATTTTACCTCTATTTTGCTTTGTTTCTTTATTTGAAAATTCCCTGTTTTGACACAAATGGTGTTAAAGGTGTTTCAATAAAAGTTAAGGTTAATTGACAGCATTTGTGGCATAATGTGATACATTATGTGTTACTACAAAAAAATATTTCTACTCATCCCTCCTTTTCATTAAAGTTGAAATTAGTTTTTGCTGTATTTAAAGCTTTGCTAAGTAAATTTGTCACTTTTTAACACTTTTATTTGTTAAAAAATAAAACTGCATGTGTCTTGCAGAAGAACATATTTTTGGTTGTGCTTCGGCTCTGCTCCTATGCATGGATGAATGTGGTTCGAGGCACCAGTGTACTCATGGATACAGGACATCTTATTAGAGCGAATGGACAAATTAATAATGAAAGAAAGCAAGGCAAGCCAAAGCAAGGCAAGCAAGGCAATTTAAAAAATTGTAAATTGCAATTCTTATAAAATATGCAAAAAGCAAAACATACAGTACACACCAAAATTATACACCACAGACGTCTAACTACTCAACATAAAACAACAAGATTTCAACATGTAATTAAACAGGGTTCAATAGAAAGCTTTTTAATAGAGATTTAAATGACACCAGTGTGGAGGCAATTCAAATAATTCTAAAAGGCGCAGTCCCCCCATAATTTGCATCTAGACCTAGGAACAATCAAGAGTTTCTGGTCAGAGGTCCTAAGTGATCTGGACGGTGAGTAAAATTTTAGCAAATCTGAAAAATAAGATGGTGCAAGGCAAATTAAATATTTAAAAACAATCAATAAAATCTTAAAATCAATCCTATAACGGACCGGCAACCAATGTAAAGAAAACAAAATGAGAGTAATATGGTCCCGTTTCAGCGAACATGTCAACAATCTAGCAGCAGTGTTCTGGACAATTTGCAATCATGAAAATGTGGATTGACTAATCTTTACATACAGGGAATTACAGTAGTCCAGGTGTGAAGACACTAAAGCATACATCACTCTCTCAAATTCAGAAATGGAAAAAAATGGCTTGACCTTTGCCAGTGTTCTTAACTTAAAAAAGGCTGCTCTGATCTGTTCATCAAAAAGTACCACTACATTTTTAACCAATTTTTTTTACTAAATTCCTTTTGAAAGGAAAAGACGGGTATCCGAAAACATGTCATTTTAGTAGGAAAGTGCCATATCTTATTCTGTTGTATTGACTTATTGAAAACATTGATGTTTTGAAATAAATGGCATAAGTGACTCTGTCGCTTTCCCTTTTTTCTTGTAGACTCTGCTCTGTTAGGGATTTCTTTGTTTTTACAACCGGTGATTCCTTGGAGGTTCGCCATTTTGAATGATCCATGGTCAATTTTTCTTGTTTGTTATGACAACAAACTTTCAGCTTCACACTACTCCCACACCAAACAATTTGCACTACACGTGCTGTAGACGGATCTTAATTACACTGTGTATGATATGTCTCCGACACGCGTGGGCGAATTACTTATGAATGCAATTTCCCCTTGAATTCCGTCCCGACAGCTCAAAAATATAAATAATTGTTTTAGGTTTATCAAAGTGTATTTGGGTAAAGACATGATTTGGAAGATGGATTTTTGTTTCAGTCTCACATTAATAACATTTTGTTATTTAAAAAAAAAATAAAGATGCATCTTTTTAACATTATGCCACAAATTCTGTCGATTGACTATAACTTGTATTGAACCCGGAATATTCCTTTAAGACAATCATTACATCTACATTTATTGTCAACAAGTATTTCTTTTTAAAATCTTTTCAACATCTTTTGATGAGTGCAAGAATTTAAAATTAGTCTTCTGTGAAATATATGTTGAAGCAATCGTGTTTGCACCTCGCCTCTTCCCTAATTAGCATTTTTCTCTCTCTTCACTTCTTCACAGAATGTCTTGATGGACCGGGATCTCTCAGTCCGTCCCCTCTTGCCTTGATGAGGAAGACACCTCTCTATCCCATTCGCTATTACCTGAGATAATGCCATATGGTAAAATGTAAACAACATCTGCATATTCATGTCGTAATTTCATCTGTTTAATTAGATCCTGCAAAGCAGTTTAGCCTCTGAGGCCCGGGCTGTCAGTGCGGTGAGGCTCAAGCCGTGCCCTGCTGTCGAGGCTGACAGTCTTCCATTGTTCAGGTAGTACCGCCACCCCACAAGTTTAATGCCAGGTGCATCTGTACAGGGCGTGGGTATGGTGGTTTGGACACAAGGGCCTCCCTCCCATTAGACTCAAACAGACACACAACTGACAACGCTCAGCTGTCTCTTTCAACCACAGACTTAAATGCATGATACCTTTGCATGATTTTCTTTGCTTTTTTATTGTTTTTTATTGCATCATCTTAGGTCTGGAAAAAGCAACAGTTATATTGTGTCATTTTGCTTCCAATTCCATTTTAAAATTTTGAAATTTGTCAGTCTTTCCAGTTAAAACATTTAAAAGTCTGCATAAAAATTATCTTAATTGTTGTCCAAATGCTCATTGCAAAGCTAGAGAGAGGCATGTTGATTATTTCTCCAATTAAGTAATCATCTTCATCAGATGCTCATTCATTTTCCAGCATTAATACTCTTGACTTTATACTGACCAAATGCTAACATGCTTGGGGGAAAAAGAAAGTAAAAAGAAAACATAAGAGGGGAATATCTTATTAGTAGAGTCAGATATGTTTTGGCCTTTATTTCTTGATCAGTGCCCATAGTGTCGCGACCCAATGGCGTCTGGCTAATATGCTAGAGTATGCCGTGGTATTGTTCTTAATCAATAACTAATTATCAAAATAATGGCTCTAGCTGCCATTGTCCGCTTTTGCCTGGAACCCCTTGTAGTGGAATGACAAACAGAGTTGGAGGGGGAGTGCATGCCTTTTGGCTGCATTGCAGCACTGCCACCGCTACATGGTTGCAAGCCTTTCAAGATACAGTGAACCGTCAGCTTGAATTACTGTCCCCTGACTAATTGATATAAATTAGAACAGAAGAATTCTTGTTGCTGGCAAATGTCAAAATGATAGCCTCAAAGTTATCGTGGGACAAGAAGGCGAATAGCACAAAACACACACGGGCCCCCCCAAAAAGGACAAATTAAGCTGAATATTGCAAGAGACCATACAAACTCGATTTGACACAAAGGAAAAAGCATTAGACAAACATCTGATTGCCTATTTCAAATTCACCATAAAATATATGGAATAGATAAAATACTGATTTTACTCTTGATAGCCTAATAGTTGCAGAACAAAAACACAATTTCTTCATTAAAAAGAAGTACTAACATTTTCTCACTCAAATGCTTTATTACTGATTTGTTTACAGACTAATTTAATGTTTTTTTGGGGTTTTTTGCATTTTTTTTCCTTTCATAAGCCATCACAGTTTGTCATTGTTCTCCAGAGGCGAGCTGTCTAAAGCAGTATAGTGCTGCTCGGAGATGGCCTGGCTGGGCGACTGGGTTGTGGTGCCGGCCTGTCTCTGAGAGAGTGGAGCCCAGGATCTTCCCACGTGGTGGCCCCCGCCTAGCGCCCTGCCCCCATCTCACTGCCAGGCCTGTGGGTGCAACTGGCACCATGGTTGCTCAGGTTGGGGGAAGGTGAGGCCCCTAGGAGCCTGCCAGGGTCAGGCCAGGGGAATGTCCCCTCTTCGGAAGGGGGTAAATGTCATATGAAGGGAGGTGCCGGGGTGGAAGCTTCGTAATCCCTCGGTGCTGGCATGGCAGCTGGAGCAGATCGCTCAGCCCATGTAATGATATCACTTGTACTGGAGATGATGTCTGACCTCATTACCAGAGTTTAATTGGACTGTTACACAGTTTCACTTTTTCTTCTCTCTTGCCTCTCCCAATCGCTTTCTTTCTCCCGCTCTGTTTCTCCCTCACCCTGCATCTGACAGCTCTCTAAAAACATTCCTTAGTTGTTTTGAAAGCAAATTAATTATTTCTCTATGCCTTGTGTGTATATTCGGCTATACATTAATGTATCTATCATACAGAGATTATATTGATGGATTAGTGATTTGTTTCTCGTACCTCAGTCATGAAATCTATTATGTGTAACAGTACTATTAAGCAATTGTTAAATTGGTTCAGTTAATACAATGAAGTCTAGTTTGAGTAATATGAAAGCAGTTATTTTATGGAAAGTGGACAGGGCATCATACGACTTTATAAGCACCTGTAAAAAACTACTGTTCCTCTGAAGTTTCCCAAGTTTTATGGACAGTGTCACATTTCAAAGTGCACATGTGTCTTGAACAGGCTCCAAGCATATATACTATTTTGATACAAAGAAATAGTTTTAATACATAAAATTAGGAGATATAAATAGTTACATATTTAAAATACAAAATATTAGAAAATGTATCAGAGTTTACGGTTTACGGTTATATGCAAAAAATTATAATATATACAGTATATATATATATACAGTATATATATATATATATATATATATATATATATATATATATATATATATATATATATATATATAGGCTACTCAAGGGATTATTACTGTTAAAAAAGTGTGTTTTAGTGATATGAAATAAATGCAATTCATTATATTATAGAAATACAGAGGCCATTTCACTTTCAAATTTGGCAATGGTCTCAACCAGGGCTGGACTGGGAAGAGAAATCGTCCTGGGATTTTACATGGCAACTGTCCCAATACCTTTTGAGTTGGGGGTTGTTCGCTGTCCTTTTCTGCATATAGCTGCGCAGTTTTGTGGTCCGTTCTGCATAACGCAACGGGAAAATGCCCGGTATGCCAGATTACCAGTGCAGCCCTGGTCACAAAACATCAGTGCAATGCAAGCTGTGTTTACCAGCACACTGTATACTGCTTGGAAATATTCAAATTCTAACCTGAAGAAGCATCTTAAGGTATGCTTTCTCATGGAATATTTCACCCAAACATTTTGTAATTATTTACCTATTCACCCTAAACCTGTATTACTGTTTGTCTTCTGTGGAAAACAAAAGGTGAATTTAAATGTAAGGTAAATATAGTTTGCACTGAACTACAGAAAGCTGAAAAGGACAAAATAGTTTTGTTTTGTTTTCCATTACATTTAAATGTACATAGTGTTAAAAGCACATGCACAGCTTCTGATTTTTAAAGGAATCGTTCACCCAAAAATGATCACTTACCCTGATGCCAACCCAGATATGTATGACTATCTTTCTTCAGCAGAACACAAATGAAGATATTTAGAAGAAGATAGAGCTCTGTCAGTTCCTTATAATGGAAGTACACAGGTGCCAGCACTTTGATGGTCCAAAAGTCACATTTAGGCAGCATAAAAGTAACCCATGAGACTCCAGTCAATCAATGAATGTCTTCTGAAGTGAATCGATAGGTTTATGTAAGTAAAATGAATATTTAAAACAATTTTAACTTTAAATCGGTGATTCCATCCATGGCTCTGATGTGGTTTGAAATGGGCGTACTTTAGCATGATGTGCGTTCTTCTGTTGTAAATTAGCGCCACTTCCGAATTCTTGCATAAACTCGCCGACATGCTTATGTCACGCTGCAGCAGCATGATGTGTCACAAACGTACTGCGTTACAAACATATTGATTTGCTTCAGAAGACATTCATTGATCGACTGGAGTTGTGTGGATTACTTTTGTGCAAGTTTTGAAACATGAATTGAATTGTGAAACATGTTATATAGTGAGAATGTTTTCAAAAAGAATGTCATGAATTATTTTTATTTATTAATACATTTAATTAAAAATGCAGCAAACATAGAAAAACAAATAGATATTAGTTGTGACGACTAGGCTTGGGATCAATGCCTTTTCACGCATCTATAGTGATAAATTCTCCCCATGATTGATATACTTACTATATGTGGGGATTTTTTCAGATATAAATAGGGCTACCTGTTGCATAATTGTCTTTTCAAACATATTTCTATATGGTAAAGTGTGAGCTGCTAGGGTAAATTGATGGGGGTCACACACAGGATGTGTCTGACGAACAACATGGCCCATTTTAAAATCAAAACAAATATTTTCTAAAAAGGTATATACACAGTGCAGGCTCACCGTCTCTTTCCATCAAGGCTGCTCAAAAATATGTAGAGCCACGGAATGTAACTTGCATAGTTTTCCATTAAAGTCAAGCCAAAGCATTATCAAATGACAAAGATAATTTACTACAGCCATCGGTGCATGATATATTGTGTATAAGCATTTTTCATATAGCCTATACAATGTATTTTCAGTTACAAGTATATCGTTTTGCGGTTTGACAGCTTCAATGAAACCTTTTCAAATATATACAGTATATATATATATATATATATATATATATATATATATATATATATATATATATATATATACACAGTATATAAAGAAATTGTATAATAATTTCGAATCATTCAGTTTGCGTAGTTAAACCAGTTTCATGCACTAACCTGCAAACTCATCAATGTCACATTCATTTTATGTGTATTCATCTATGCAAAATACCTGCTCTATATTGTGATACCTGTGCCTTGCAAACTCCTTCAGTAAATGTTATATCACCCCCCTTATTGTCTCCCTACACAATTACGCCAGATATTCAACAGAAGCCCAACTGAGTGAACTGAAAACCCTGCAAATTAAGCTTCTAATTTGAATGTTGGCTTATGTTAATATATTTATACCTCAAAAATATTTTGATAAATTAACGTGCTGACCAGTATTCAATATATCGATATTTTATGACATGCTTAGTGACTTTCCTATGCCTTTTAAATAGCACCAATTATCCTAGGTACACTTGCACAGTTTTCAAGGTTGTTCCAAGCATCTTAGAGATTTTGTCACAGTTCTATATATTTAGGCGGTCTCAAATGCCACTCAATGATGTTGAGATCTAGGCTCTGTGGAGGTCATTCCATCTGCTGGCAGGCTCCTTGTCCTTTTCTATTCTATTCTATTTGAAAAAGGAAGGTTTTGAAATCTAAAATGTATACAGTATTTCCTTTTGAAACACCAATATAAAAGAAATAAATGTACCACCTTAAGACAAATGTTCCCTTTCTGTCACTCACTAGATGTTGTCGATGTAGTGACACTAGGGGTCGATCTTGAGAGCCCCGGACACTTTCAGATCTTTGAGAAAAGGTGAGTAGAATTTGCATGCCACTCCCCCCCCACATACAGGTATAAAAGTGAGATGGAATGCGGATTCATTCAGATTTCTTCTTTGCAGCCAAGTGGTTGTATACTGTATCAGCAAGCTGAGCACTACTACTATTCCATTCACCTCTTCAGAAGCGTGTGCTGTTGGAAATACGGCACATTCCAGCGGTTTCTCTCCACTCCACTGCAGACTATGCCTCTGGTCGCTTCGGCAGTGCTTTAAAAGAGTATATTTCCTCTAAAGAGTATATTTCCTCTATTACAGCAGGCACATTGAAGTTGAATGTCTTTTTAAAGATGCCCTTCCTTCTCTGTGCAGTTCCTTTTATGCAGTTGTTATCTCTCCACATCTGACGGTCATGATCACTGCCTCACGAAAATCATGTTGAGGAAGTGTTTGTGGATGGTTCATGTTCTCATTGCGAGAACATGACCATGGCATTGTTGTGGTAGCGGCTTTCCTTCTCTCGAAAGTCACTTCAGCTGTCCCCCCGCCGGTCCATCTACCTGCGGGTATGTGGCTGCCCGGTTTGAAGGCGAACCTGGGGATTCAATGGATTTGGATCCGCAGGGTAATTCTCCATGGACCGCCCACTCCCCGGTATGCTCATTTTCTCCTGTCCAGTTCTGGGATGAGACAGGCAGCTTGCCTCAGTGCTAGCAAATGTCTTTTGCTTGCGAGCCGGATGAGATGTCGATCGCTGTATCGGAGAGCACCTTGGTGATGTCGGACGCAGAGGACTCGACAGGGCTGCCGCCTTCTGGTGTTGCAGCTCAGTCTGAGGTCAATGTGGGGCTGACCACCATGCTTGCCCGGTCCACTGCGGTTTGACGACTGGTTTCTGGGATCGTCGTGCTCCATGAGGCCATGCCCCCCTCCAGTCCCCTTCTTCCCAGAGGTGCATGACGAGCTGACGTGATCATGGAAGGCACCTTTTGCTGCCAAAACCGATCCTACAGCTCATCGCTCTCACTACCCTCGACGTTGGGGCACCTGAGGGTTATGCCGCGATACACCAGGTGTATAAGGCGATCGCGGCACACCTGTGCCCGCTGAGTCGCCCGGCACTCTCTTCCTGAGCCTGTAAGATGATGTCGTCTCTTGCGACCAAAGCCTACAGCGCTGCCGGTCTGGCCGCCTCCGCCCTGTACGCCATGGCTCTCTTACAGGCCCATCAGGCCAAGGCTTTGAAAGAGCTTCACGAGAGTAGTTTTGATCCTGGTGTGCTTCAAGAGCTGTGCTCTGTGACCGACTTCGCCCTCCGTGCGACTAAGGTCACAATGTGCACACTCGGGCAGACGATGTCCATGCTTGTGGTCCAGGAGCGCCACCTGTGGCTTAACCTGGTCGAGATGAGGGACGCAGATAATACACAGTTCCTTAACGTGCCCATCTCCCAGGTCGGCCTCTTCAGCGACACCATCAAGGACTTCGCCCAGCAGTTCTCGGCAGTGAAGCAACAGACTGGTGCCCACGGTCGGCACCTGGACATCGAGCGAATGCAGCCAGGGCCTCACGAATACGGACCCCCACCTTCATGTGCCCCACTGCATCACATAAACCATACCACTGGTCGGCTGGTGGTGTCGAGTCTCGAGGATGGCCCGAGAGGCCTTACGCCGGGTGGGCGGAGCAAGGTAAGTGTTACGATTCTCCCTCAGTGCGGTCGCCTCATGTCGCAGCGTCCCTCCCCCATTCCGGTACTCTCTGCCCACCCACCGTAAGGCCCCACCCCCAGGAATGTCGGATGCGATCCTTCTGTTAGTGCCCCTTATCTGGAGTATGGACGCGTGGCTATCACTTTCCAACACGTCATGCCGGTTGGCCAGAACCATCCGACTCGGCTATGTGATTCATTTCGCAAGGCGCCCGTCCCAGTTCCGCGGCGTTCACTTCACGTCAGGGTGCAATAGAGTCTGTCCATCCAGCCGAGGTGAGGGAAGGGTTTTACAGCCCTTACTTCATCTCCTCTCGAGAGTTATTGTGTGCACACAGGGACCTGGTGCTTACGCACCACAGCCGTTGAGGGCTTCAGGTCAACTGGGAAAAGAGCAAGCTCTCCCCGGTTCAGAGTATCGCTTTTCTGGTTATGGATTTAGGCTCGATGTCAATGATAGCGGGCCTCACTGCAGAGTGCATGCAGTTGGTGCTGAACTGCCTGAACTTAACAGGAAACTTTGCTCCCGCTGGAGTACTTTCAGAGGCTCCTGGGGTATATGGCATCCTCAGTAGTGGTCATGCCTCACGAGTTAATACATATGAGACCGCTACAGCACTGGCTCCAGACTGCCTTGAGTTTCTGGCAGTACAGCTCACCCTGTGGAGGCTATTGCTGTAGATCCAGGGCAAACACGCGTTGGTCTAGATGGACAACATGACAACAGTAGCTTATATAAACCGCCAAGGTCATTTACACTCTCTTTGCATGTCGCAACTCACCTTTCACATCCTCCTCTGGAGTCAGCGTTTACTCAGGTTGCTGTGGGCCAGTCATATCCCTAGCATTATTGTTGCTGTATCCAGTGCATGCTTTGCATATCTATTTGGATCGCACGCAGAGCTTTAGATGCTCTGAGCAACTCTTTGTCTGCTTTGGCGGATAGTGGAAGGGAACGCTGTCTCAAAACAGAGGCTTGCCCCTGGATCGTGGATGCTATCGATTTGCCATACCAGACCCAGTCCATGCCCGCCCCCTTGCGGGTTCGAGCCCACTCCACAAGGAGTGTGGCATCCTCATGGGCATTGGCCAGTGGCACCTCTCTACCAGACATCTGTAGAGTAGCAGGCTTGGAAACACCCAATACCTTCATGAGATTTTACAATCTCCGGGTTGAGCCGGTTTCGTCCTGTTTTCTTTCAGTACGAACAAATAAATTTCATTAAGCGGGGCAGCTTGTGTATAGCGCCTGAGCCACGTGCTCTTCTCTCCCATGCTTGTTCATGATCTGTGAACCCTGGATATCCTTCCTCCTAGCCCTCTGGCTCATGAATTCAGCGAAGGAATTCGCAGTCGGACCCAGTACGTGTGCAAATGTGCCCTGTACTGAGGTAAGTGCTCCACAGGTCTTGGTTACCCAGGTATCCTCCTGCGATGTATCTTCCGCTGTACGGAAGTCTCCCATTCAGTAACCCTCTTCTCCTTTGGCAGAGCACTCTTTGCCTTAGTCGCTGCGTTTGTAGAGCTCCTCCCCTACGAAAGTCACTACCTACTCCATTACCTCTCCCATGTGCGGCCTTGGGCCAATATGATGTATTCGCCACTTTTTACCCACCCCTTAAGGGCAGGGTGTGGTATCCGCGGGGTCTTTTCCCCCTAAAAGAATATGAAGGTTACTGTCGTAACCTCCGTTCCCTGTTGGAGGGAACGAGACGTTGTGTTCCTCTTGCCTCAAGCTGTACTATACCGCTGTAATGGCCGGGATCTTTTCTCGGCTCCTCAGTGCAAAACCTGAATGAATCAGCATTCCAGCTACTTTTAATACCCATATGCCGGAGGAGTGGCATGCAAATTCTACTCGCCAATTCTCATTGGCCTTTTCTCAAAGAGCTGAAGGTGTCTGGGGATCTCAAGATCGACCCCTAGTGTCACTACATCGACATTGTCTCTTTCCCTCCATCAGGAAATGGAGGTTACAGCAGTAAACAAGACGTTGTTGTTAAACATTACATTTTTGCACAGTACTGTTCATTATTTGTTACATTATGTATTCTGTAATCTAATAACATTCTAAAACTAACCCTCCCATCCATGGGTTTTTGGTTTTGTTTTGTTTTTAATTATACAGCCCCTGGTCACTTTATAATTTGTGTATGGAGAAGAGCATTGTCACTCTCTCTCAGGACTGGTTTCTTTTTCTCAACATCCAACCAGAAATGTTGAGCTTCTGTGATTTAGCAGTCAGAATTCATAATTTAGGTTTTGTTGGATCTAACTGATTAGTCTTTTATATTTTTGTCAAAGTGACAAAACATCTGATTAATGATAAATCTTGGTTGTCACACCTGTTGGTGGGTAATTTGATCTGGGTGAATGTGATCTGGAAATCACTGCAAAATGTCATTGGTTTATCAACACATTTTACTCCGTTAAAGAAAATAATGTCTGACTTTTTAACTGGAGATGCAGATAGCTTGTTGATGCAAATAACTTGGTTGTTCTTCACACATATAATTGGATGTGATTTCTTGACATTTGTTACGTCATTAAAGACAAACATTCAAGGTGTTGAAATTTAGCCATTCATTTAAATTTCTAAGTATCATTAATCCCACTTTTCCTCTATGCTATTTGAGAACAGCTGAGTAAAAGTGAAAATGATCAAAACATTCAGCTGGTGGTGAGGCTTTTATTGTGTTATGTTCAATGTGTTCCTGCTTTAAAAATAGATGAGAGAAAATGAATCACCAGCGTGCTGAAATCAGCAAACCCCAATGACACAAGGCCACCTCTATTCAGAAACTGCTATTCCATCAACAGCCCTGGGATACAACTTCCTCTTTCAAGCCATGATAGTACATAAAATATGAATTAAATCCCCATGGTGGTGCACAAATGTGTGATGGGGGAATCAGTGTAGCGCTTGGATGGCCTTTTCCTTTTTTATGCATGTCTTGTGTATGTGCACGTATGTGTGGTTGCCTGTGGTTACTGTCTCCTCTCTTTCACAGTGCTTACCAACCTACACACCCCTTTAAGCCATGACTGGGCTGAAGGTGGTTGGGGTTGCAGTGGTAAATGGGGTTGCTCTATTCAAAACATTGGGACACAAGTAAATGGGTCATGTATGGAGTCAAAATGATAACTTGTATTTGCAATTAAAATCAAGTATTGCAAAAGACAACGCTGTATTTAATTGCAAAAAAGCATGTATGTTGTAAATGAAACCCAAGATTTGAAATCCTTTTTTTAATCTGCAACAGACTGGCATCAATTCTTTTGCAACACTTGAGTGTTACTTGAGTTTCACTTTTAGGAAAAGCATGTTTTTCTTTACGATGCTTTTAATGTTCGTGGTACCTCTTTCCCTTTGTGCCTAATTTATTTTTGCACTTCATTATGTGAAACTGTTTTGACATGGCTTCTATGCTCAAACTTCTACATGAGTTTCAAGTTTGACAACATCACAAGGTTGTGTATTCACGAATGTGCATGCACAGTTTACATGTATCATGGGGCCCGCTAACTTCAAAACAAGCGGACGTGGTCAGCGGACAAATGTCACTGTGATTTAAGGTTTGTCTTATTTTCTCTCATTTATAACCAATAATAATATCACTTAATGTTACAATGCTTTTGTGCTACATGTAGCTTTTTAGCTAACATCACTGGGATGTGTCCTTTGATGTTACAGTCTGCTAGTTTCATCTTAACTAGGTTTTTGTAAACACCTATTACATAACAGGAAGTATGATTACAGTTCTTAATATTACCAGTCTGATCAAAACACCTGACACTGTTTCATTGTGTCGTTTTATTCAGAGTAAGAAGCTTTAATGGGAATATAACATTACAATCTTTATGGCTTGTTTTTAAATGTTAGTAATAAAAAAGCAAGGCATTGATGCAGAAGAACAGCATAGAAGTGCCTTTATGAAATATGAATCACAATTCCCGAAGAAGACATACCATAAATTAATATTCTAAATTAGAGAACTTTGAGCACTTGACTTACCTGCTTCAAAAACTCCTTGGTTCCAGCTCCAATACAGGATACATTTTTCAATGTGTAACATAAGATCAAAAATGATTCTCTGAGGTGGTTATATCAGACTTTTTAGTAATGTCTTCTTTTGGCAATGAAAAGTGTCTTCAAATGAAAGTGCAATAAAACCTGACAAAGTTAACATGTCTTCTTTTGGCAATATTAAAGGATTAGTGCACTCAAAAATTGAAATTGTGTTTTTGTTTACTCACCCTCATGTACAATTATCTTTGAAAATGAGAATTTGTGAATATTGCCGCTGCTGTTTTTCCCATACAATGAAAGTAAATGGTGACTGAAACTGCCAGTCCCTAACATTCTTCATAACATCTTTTGGTTTCCACAGAAGAGTGTAATATGGGTTTAAAACTACATGAGGGTAAGAAAATTACATAATTAATATTTTTGATGAACTAATCCCTTTAAAATCGCAAATATCTTATTCTGTTTTATCAAGGCATTCGAGGTTAGTTAGGTTTTTAAATAACAAAAAAAATGACTCTGAAAAATTGTGTCTGTTTGCTAAAGTATTATTTATAAATGTTTAAAAACATGTGACACTCCGTATCTTGTAAAATAATATAAATTGTTCTGCATGTTACTAGAAAGGACAACACATTTTGGTACGTTGTACACAAACTATTAAAGAACATGACAGCTGGAGCGCTGGCATTTTGGCTGAGTTTGTTGTGTGTTGTCATGTGTATATATATATATATATATATATATATATATATATATATATATATATATATATATATATATATATATATATATATATATATATGCATAAAGTCCACTCCTTTATTGAAAGGAAAATGTGTGTCCATAAAGCCTTGTAATGCCTCCCCAGTAGCACAAAAGCCCCACAACTGTTTTCATCATCTTATGATAAGGAGCAAGGATCACCATTTCTCCAAAATACACTTAATTCTTTTGTCTTCTTGTATCTTGCAGCCATATACTTCCTAAGTAAATAACTGGAATACACACTGTTTAAAGGGTTAATATAACATAAGTATTCCGCATGAGCAACAGTGGATTGGTCTGCCACAAAAACATTCAAAAGTGCTAAAGAAAATACAATAATGCTGCAAAATGATACTGCTGTTCTTCTACATTAATGCCTTGTTTTCTATAAATAACTTTTAAAAACAAGACAAAGATTGTAATGTTATGTAGCCATTAAAGTAACAGCTTCTTACTCTGAATCAAATAACAGCATGAAGCAGTGTCAGGTGTTTTGATCAGACTGGTAATATTAAGAACGTCTCGGGTTACTTAAATGTAACCCCTGTTCCCTGATAAACGAGATGATGCGCTGATTTAGTGCTTTGGAAACGTCTTTACAAGTGACCAGCAATGAATATGTGTGCAACACGTCAATGAAATTGACTAGAATTTATAGCCTCTGTTGGTGACATCATTGGATGCACCTGTAGCAGGGCTATAAATAGATGTGCCACAGGTGCATCGTCAGGTATTTTGTCTGAAGAGCAGACCTTGGGCATCCTCAGTGCGGCAATGAAGCGCAGCATCTCGTTCCGCTTTTATCATGGAACAGGGTTTACATTAAAGTAACTCGAGATGTTCCCTATCAAAAAGCTACACTTTGATGCTGCACTGATTTAGCACTTTGGGAACGAGTATACCCACGCCGCCGCACTGTGGGTGTCCGGACCCCTTACGGTTGTGTAGTTGTGCTCACAAGAGCACGAGAGGTCTCAGACGTGAGCTTGTGATGTTGACTCAAGGACGTGAGAGCCCGGAGTGGCATGAACATCCAAACTATAGAATATTATGAATGTATGCGGAGAGGACCAGCCCGCCACATTACAAACTTGTTGCAGAGGGACACCTCTGGCGAAAGCTTTAGAGGAGGCGACCCCTCTGGTAGAGTGAGCCCTGATACCTACTGGCGAAGCTTGACCACGTGCCTCGTAGGCCAGGGCAATAGCATCCCTCACTCAATGCAACATAGTTTGTTTGGTGGCGGCCGCCCCTTTGTTGCGGCCCCATGGCAAACGGATAGTTGCCCTGACTTACGCCACTAGCTAGTGCGGTACACATAAGTCTGAAGGGCACGGACTAGAAACAGTCTGTGAAGTCTTTCATGCTCCAACATTGTAAACGGCAGGAAGCAGAAGGCTTCGAGAGTGACCGGATGTACGGCCGAGAAAGGAACCTTAGGCAGGTGGTCAGGATGAGGGTGCAAAAAAGACAGACATTTACATTTACATTTATGCATTTGGCAGACGCTTTTATCCAAAGCGACTTACAGTGCACTTATTACAGGGACAATCCCCCCGGAGCAACCTGGAGTTAAGTGCCTTACTCAAGGACACAATGGTGGTGACTGTGGGGCTTGAACCAGCGACCTTCTGATTACCAGATTAACAGTCATGTGCTTAGACCACTACACCCTAGAGGTTCAAAGGGGGTCTCAACCAGACCCTCAAGGACTATTGCTAAGTCCCATGAAGGGATCATGGTCCTCGCAGGAGGTCTCAACTGCATGGCTCCACAAACGAAGCAAGCGAGCAGAGGATATCCCCCCAACGGCATCCCATCAATCAGGGCATGACAAGCCAATAGAGCAGCCACGTAAACCCTGAGAGTGGCGGGGCATGTGCCTGCTGATAATTTTTCCTGCAGAAAGTCCAGAACTGAAGCAAACTGGCAGTTAACTGGATCCTCATTATGTGCACTGCACCATCTTTCAAAGACACCCAATTTATTGGAGTAACTTTTTCTAGTAGAGGGAGCCCTAGCACTTAGAATGGTCTCGATAACTTCAGGTGAAATCCCAGTGTCCCTCAGTGGTACCCTTCAGGGGCCAAACATGAAGGTTCCACAGCTCGGGCCGGGGATGACATATTGTCCCCTGTACCTGGGACAGAAAGTCCCTCCTGTCCGGAATCACCCAAGGCGAGCCGTCGAGGAGAGACATTATCTCCGAGAACCATACCCTGTTCGGCCAATGCGGCGCTATCAGTAAGAGGCAAGACCCTTGCTGGCGAAGCAGGGGGGCTGGGTGACTCAGAGAGAAGTAGAGGGGACATTGCGCTGTCTGTTGGGAGGCGAAGAGGTCCACTTCCGCTCTGTAAAATCTAATCCAGATTTGTTCCACTACCTCGGGGTGGAGTTTTCACTCCCCCGTCGGTATGTTCTGTCTGGACAGTAAATCTGCTCCCACATTCAGGCATCCAGGGATATAAACTGCTCTTATTGACAGGAGCTTGCCCTGGACCCAAAAGAGAATCTGCCGTGCCAAGAAATACCACCATCAACTCAAGGCAGTTGATGTGCCAATTGAGCGGATGACCCTCCCATTCCCCTTGAGCTGGACGACCACTTAAGACCGCACTTCAGCCCGTCAGGGAGGCGTCTGTCATTAGCAATTTGCGATGGCAAGATGCACCTAGAGTGGGACCCAAAGTGAGGATCCGGGGTCTGAACCACATAGAAAGGGTACGACGCACACGGCGCATAACCCTTATCTGCCTTAGGGGACTGGCCCTTTGATCCCCTGGCTTTGAGCCACAACTGAAACAGTCTCATGTACAGAAGGCCCAAAGGGATCACCGAGGACGCAGAAGCCATGAGACCTACTATTCGTTGATGCTGACGAACAGTGCAACATTGGCCTAGCCTGACTTTGTTTAGGGTGTTTTGAATGGACATGATTCGAGCGGGAGACAACTGTGCCCACATAATGATCGAATTCCATACAACGCCCAGATAGTTCATTTCCTGAGTGGGAGAGAGAATGCTCTTTTTGATGTTGAGTCTCAGACCCAGAGAAACCAGATGAACTAAGACGATATCCCTGTGCTGAACTGCCAGTTCTTGTGACTGTGCTAGTATCAGCCAGTCGTCTATGTAATTCAGAATGTGGATGCCACAGAGTCGCAAAGGAGCCAGTGCTGCATCCATGCATTCCATGAATGTGTGGGGTGATAGGGCTAGGCCGAATGGAAGAACCTGATATTGGAAAGCTTCGCCCCCAAAAGTGAACCTCAGGAACTTCCTGTGTTGTGGCAGAATTTCTATATGAAAATATGCGTCCATGAGATTGATTGTGACCAACCAATCATGATGTTGGATTTGAGACATGACTGTCTTGACAGTTAGCATCTTGAACTTGAATGCCCTGATTGAGCGATTCAAGCCTCGAAGGTCTAAAATTGGACGCAACCCCCAACCTTCTTAGGAACCAGGAAGTATCTGCTGTAGTAACCTGACTGTTTCTCTGGAAGGGGAATATATTCTATAACCCCTTTGACCAAGAGATTTTGCAGTTCTTTCCACAGTAGACATGTAGACTTGTTCCGGTTTCACGGTAGTGGAGACCACTCCGTTGAAACGCAGAGGACGGCGATCGAATTGAATTCTGTAGCCTTTTGTACTGTTCTTAGAACCCACATAGAAACCCCTGGCAGTAGCTTCCACGCTGCCAGGTTCTCTGAGATGGGTATACATTTTTACACTTCCTGTTGAGGGGATGTCGAGTATTCCACGTCCTGGACTAAGGCAGGAAGCAACGGAACACGCAACATTTTGCTGGAAACCTCTAACTCCCAAAATACCAGATGCGGCGGGAATGGAGATGTTTCGTGGGGGTATCGGGAAGGTACAGGTGAATGCTTCATGCGACACGACCCGAGGGGGGCTACCCCCACAAGGCTGGGTGCAAGACTGTCAGGGTTTTTTCTTCTTAGAAATAACTGCCCTGAGGTCTTGCTTTAGGGGCTGCTGAGGGCGACGAGCCAGCCCCCAGTCTCTACGAGGGGGAGCACGATTCGCCATGGTTTTATTTGAGCCTCCCTTCTAGAAGGACCAGGGTGGGGCTGGGTGGCCAACGCCCCCTCCCCCTGAGTGCGGCGAGGAAGGAAGGCTTCCTCGTGACTATTTGCCTCCTGGAACCTGGTGATAACTACATTCATAGCGTCACCAAATAAGCCAAAACCGGGCATCGAGAAGGAAAATTTTGTCCTTGTATCTGATGCCTGACAGGTTGAGCCATAAGTGTCTCTCCGTGCTGACTAAAGCAGACATAGACTGGCCAATGGCGCAAGCCGTCTGCTTGGTCGGGCAGAGAGACAGATCCGTGGCTCGACGAAGCTCAAAAAAAGCCTCTTCGTCGATCTTGGTGCCCCTACTCAGGTCCTTCAACAGATCAGTCTGGTATGCCTGTAACACTCTTGAAGTAAGCAAGACTAGTGCGAAGCATTTTGATTGATTTTGACAGATCGCAATGCTCGTACCCGCCCCGCCCCAACGCAAGAGCAGCATACTCTTCCCCCAAACACACAAAACAAAACTGGTGTTTGTCCATTTCAGCCATAGAGCGTAAACATGGGAACACACACTGCTTGTTTTTTTTTTTATCAGTCATTCTTTTTCTTCTTTTTTTTTAAAGAAAAGAGAAAGAGAAAGGTTTCTGCGCACTGCCTAACAATTCTATCTCCTAACAGAGGAAAGTAGAAAGTTCTGACAGTCAAGAAGCACAACACACACAGAATGATCTGAAGACAAAAGATCTGACGATGCACCTGTGGCGCATCTATTTATAGCCCTGCTACAGGTGCATCCAATGAAGTCACCAGCAGAGGCTATAAATTCTAGTCAATTTCATTGACGTGTTGCACACATCTTTACAGCTGGTCACTCCTAAAGACATTCCCAAAGCGCTAAATCAGCGCGGCATCAAAGTGTAGCTTTTTAATAGGTAACTATAGCAGACTGTAACATCAAAGGACACATCCCAGTGATGTTAGCTAAAAAGCTGCATGTAGCACAAAAGCATTGTAACATTTAGTGATATTATTCTTGGTTAGAAATTAGATAAAATATGACAAACCTTAAATCACTGTGACATTTTTCCACTGACCACATGTTTTGAAGTTAGCAGCCCCAAGGTGCATGTAAACTGCATATGCTCCTTGACCTCAAACCACGCCTCACATGATGTCATCATACACAAAATTCGGCCACCATGTCTCACATAGTGCAGCACAACAAGTAATGAAGTGCAAAGGGAAAGAGTGACCGTGAACATTAAAAGAATCAAGTGTTGCAAAAGAATTGATGTCAAACATCTGTTGCAAATTAAAAAAAATTATTTCAATTCTCGGGTTTCATTTACAACATGCATTGTTTTTTGCATTTGAATGCAGCTTTTTATTTTGTAATAATTAATTTTAATTTTTGCAAGTAAGTAAGTCATAATTTTGAGTCCACTGTGTGTTAACCGCAGTCAAAGCTTGGGTAAATGTAAGAAAACATAGAGAAGCTAAAAGGGCTGAGGGTAGAACCTCAACAGAGATCTGTTTGTATGCGTTTAATACAAGGCTGTTCATAGCGTTTCTATTCTATTCTCTATTCCATTTTCTCAATAAAGGATTACAAGTTAAGGATATAATTCACTCAAAAATCTGTACATTTTCTCACCATCATGTAGTTTTTTGAACAAATAGAGTAGAAAACACACCCGCACACATATACATTATATAAATATAAAGTTTCTTAAGAGGATATCCTGGGAGTTTTGGCATGACTCCTTGGTCTACAGAAATGTATGACATTACAATTCAGCACATCAAATCAAATATTAATATAAAAAACAACAACTATCATCATATGCTTTTAATGCCCCAAACATTCACGTTAAAAAATATTGATGTATATATATATTGCATGTAAACAAACACTTATAAATAACAGTTTCCACTTTAAAAATATCTTCTAAAATTATATGCCAGTATTTTCAAAGCTAATTTATTTATTTGTATTTATTTATTTTTTTTTTGTGGTGGTGGTGGGCATGCATGGAATGGAATGATGATTTAGAGATATACCTCAAGAGCCTGTTGTATCATATTTGATACATTGAAACTTTTTTTTTACAAAATTTCAAGTTGCTTCAATTCAGCAAATACAGCAAATATTATTGTTACATTTATAAAATCAAAATCAGCAAAGATTACACAGCAAATGCATCACATTACATCACATTACACATTATGACATTTTGTAAATGATATGACAAGGTCTTCTACTTCCAGAAGAGAACAGAATCTTACACCAGGAGGAAGTAGACATCTAGTACATTGCATTCAACAGGTTTTATTTGTAAGTCTGTCCTGTGTACATTTATAAATGTCTGCTTTGGTTCAGCCACCAAATCAGACAGAAGGTAACTACAACGGACAGTCATCATGACATGCTGAGAAGAACTAAACCTGTATTTCTCTAAAGTGAGGAAGTGTGCAGGTAGAATCACTCTGGACCGCACACACCCTGCCCACTCCCTCTTTGTACTGTTGCCCTCTGGCTTGCGCTAGTACTCTGTACCAGGACATCCAGGCACACGAACAGTTTTTACCCTCAGACCATTTACCACATGAACAATTAAACTACCTTCAGGAATCCCCCATAGTGCAATCATGTAAATATATATATATATATCATGTACATATGTCCATATATTCACTCATATTTGATTCAATAACTGTGCATACCCCAAACTTGCACATATTTTACCACTTGCACATGTACATACATCATTCTATGTTATATGTCCTATTTTTTTTATATACTCTTACCTTGTTTTATTTTCTGTGTCTCACTGAATATATTTTGTGTGCACTTGTTTGTCCTAGTCACATTCACAAATCCTTGTGAATGTGAGCACACTTGGCAACAAAGCTCATTCTGTTTCTGATGTTGATGATATAGAGGCTTTAGAAAATCATGTATCAAATGTGATACGCATGGCTTTATAGGGTTAAACCGTATTACTTTCTCTCTTTCATTGAACACAAATGCAGAAGTCTGAGTCACCATTTACTTTCATTGTATGGAGAGAAAAAAGTGTGAAAGGTGACTGTCAGTCCCCATCATACTGCCTAACATCTCTTAGTAATCCATGGAAAAAGCAAAGTCATACAGTGTTTGGAACAACACGAGGGTTTGTAAATGATGACAAATTTGACATTTTTGGGTGAAATATCCCTTTAGTTCTCTTGTAATTCCTGCATTGAGGAGTAATAGAATAGATTAGAATAGAGTAGAACAGAGTAGAATAGAAATATAAAATACTGTATACCTCCTCTTTGAGCAAAGGACTGGGAGAGAGTAGAATAAGGAGTAAATGCATGAGGGTGGGAGGGGTAAAGTTTGTAGAAACCAAACTGTAAACCTTAAGAATGAGAGAAGGGAGAGTGATGAAAGATGTAAGTCAGGGCTTGGGAGAAGGCAAAAAGGGAATCAAACATGTGAGAGAGAAGACAGCAGTATGGGAGGAAATAGTAAGGAGTTCTAATCCTCTATTAGGCTCTGGTGATCTAATGAGGCATCAGGCAGTGCTCTGTCTCCCGCTCAGTGGAGCCCAGCTGCGGCTGTGCGGTGTGGATAAGAGGTCAGTCTGTAATGGAGGGCTCCATGGCTTCCCCTCCAGAGAAGGGAGGGGCCTGCTCGCGTTGACCCATTAAGTCGAGTTGCTCTCCACTGACCCTCCAAAAAGATGGGAAGTGGGCGGCCGACAAGCTCCAGACTCCCCACACAAACAGCCCCTCTACTGCCTACAGATATCCACCAACCACCCGCTATGAAGCAGGGAGAATGAATCCTGCAAAGGATGTAAATTGAAACGAAAAGGAGCAGAACTTTAACCTATGGGCTATTACGCGGGCGAGTGAAACTGAGCTGCCATTTGAAATTAACAGACAATAAGGAGGTTCAGGCTGAGAGCATTTACCCAACGGGCTGCAAGTGTATCACATCACAATCTTAGTGACATCGCTGGCAACCTCTGTGCACTAACGCTGATCTGTGGTGGCAGCGAACAAGACAGAGAAAAACAGAAATAACAAGGGAGAAAACAGGGTCTGTTTGATAGAAAATAGAGAAAAATCTGATAAAAAAAAAAACAAGAATGAGACCCCAGTGGACATTACAAGCCATGGTCTGGAGCAGAGGGGCAGCAAAGCTGTGTAAATAGTCACCGGCTCACGGCGTCAATAATTCTTGCAATCTGGAGGAGACAGAAAGCTATAATCAACAAAAATCCAAAACATGGGTGAATGCCAAAGTTTTTTCGAAATGTCAGTGGCATGTTTGCAGAAGGGCAGAGATGACAGATTAGGTGTGTAAACCAAGCAGAGTATTTGAGCCTGATGAGGTGCTGGTGCATGGTTCCAGAAATGGAAAAGTGAAGGCATCAAGGATTCACCCAAACCTGAATTCACACTCTATATGTAGTCTGGAGGTTGCAAGTTCTGCTCTTATCTTTAGAAGGAAAAACGCTGATTTAGTGATCAAGTAGTGTTGCGTTACTACAGTAATTACTGTTCTGCTGTCATAATCTCAAATTATTCCTAGCCTGTATGATTTGATACTTTTACTTGGTCCACAGTCCACAGAGGTCCACAGTCCACAGATCTTTGCTTTTTGTCAGACCGTAAACTCAATAATCTGCCACCGCTCTCCATCTTTACTTCTACTACATTGCGTTGAAATTGTGTGTTTTTATGTTCGATTTCTTTCAACTCAATAATTTTGAATGAAATAAGACTACACCCCCCACCCCTCCCCTCTCTCTAAGGTATTTTTGTCATTATGTTTTTTTTTTTTTTTGGCTTAGTCAGCTTGAATGAAATAAGTGCAGATTTGCTGGAAATCAGAGGCTTTTGTGTGCGGTTGCAGGAGCATGGTGAAATGTTTGGACACTTATACCCATTCATTTCAGTGAGCCCCATAAATAAAAGCAGCCAGCTATGCAGCTTGCCATGAAGTGGTATTCTTTGGTTCCCAGCATGATGTCCTGTTCACATTAGCCCAGCAGGGAAGCAAAGCGTCCGGAACAGCCAGACAACTAAATCAAGACATTTTCAACTTTTGACAAAAATTACTAACAGAGGAGAGAGAGAGAGAGAGACAGTTTTAAAAGGTGGGTGGGGTGGGGTGGGGGTTTGTATTTGTGTTGAATGTGTGTTATGGACTTTTGAGGGGGAAGGGGGTGGGGGGGTGGTAAAGACAATGTCTTTCCATAAATGTTGTATATTCCAAAGTAAAACCTAAAGGAAAGCTCCATGTGGTTGACATGGCCAAGGAAGTATTACCAGAATTTTAAATACAATGCCCTGAATGATTTTAAAACTGATTTTGTAGAGACCATATCGGTATATTAAATAAAGTAAACAAGAAAAATATACAACAACAAAAATACCACCAGATCCCTCTCATTTGTATTCTGTAGAGCTTTGGAGGGTTTACTTTTAAGGCATAATGGTATTAGTAGTGTCCCCTTGGTTTTCGAGTCCAAATAAAATATGATAGGATTTATAAACTTCCAAAATAATTTCATTATTATGGAAAAGAAGCCTCTGAAAACTTCAAATGCAATCAGTTTAATTTATTTATATATTTATATGTATTTGTTTGCATAAGCATAAAAACTAAGCCTTTAGCTGGAGTCCTGGCTTAGTTATCAATTAAATGACAAAATACATTTCAAGCCAACTTTGGGGTCAAATAGAAAGCCAGTGTCCAGCAATAATCACCAGGGAAACACAAACTTATTTCTAGTTGTGGAGTCATGGACTTGGACTCAATGTGCAGTTTGTCAGTTTCCTCTTTTTCTTTTGGGTTTTGTCAAAGAGAGAAAAAAAGCTTAATCATAGACAAATAAATGGTTTAGTGACTACCCATTTATGACAAATATCTGACTTCTGGTTAAGGCCTAACTGAGCCAATATGGCTGATTGTGTGGCTAAGTCTTTGTGAAAATGTGTGTGTGAATTTATGTATAGCATGTGCATGTGTTTGAATATGTGTGATCATTGGAGGGCTACTGACCATTCACGCCAATACCAAAGCAGGGATGTGCCATGAGGTGGCCATTTTGATTGATGCTGAGTTTAACCTCCTGAACTGAGAAAAAATATATGTGATGATTGAGCTTTGCTATATTGGATTTTCAAAAGAATAAAAAGATAGTATAGTCCATTGGCCCTTCCCTTCCCCCACACTGCCAAGCACTGTATCCAGTGGAGGAAAATGAGGTTTGGCACTGCCACCATGAGGTTGGGCCTGGACTTTTATTTGTCTTGAGGCAACCTGGAACCCTTCCAGCCCTTCTCTCTTCCCTTCTTTTTCCGCTCTTTTGGAGTTCTATGAAGTGGAGCTGAGCGAGTTCTCCCTCTCTCGCTGCCATGTCTCTTTTGTGTGCCTCAGCGCCCGATCTTTGCTGCAGGGTTCAGTGGACCTTGAGAAAGCACCAACAGAATCTGTCACCATCTCCCATTCCCTGAAGGACAAAGTTGGACGGCCACTTCTGAAGCTGTGACCCAAGGACTGATCCCTGCTGTTCTCAACTCCCTGTTCAACGTCACCACTGGGATTCTAGAGCGTCAGGAATCACACAGTAACAGGGCCAAACCAAGCCAACACTGCTGTTATGTAGAGAATACATATATTCCTTTGCAATATGATGTTTTAATCTTCGCAGAAAAACAAAAAAATTCTTCATCTTCTACACAGACCTTGATTGATAGTATTATCTTGACGCTATTATCATGAGTACAATAATTGTGGTATATTTATGCCAATTTGTCCTGGCACAGATGGCGCTTAATTGGTTGGCAAAGGCGGAGAGGTAGTCCTCTTTGAGGCATGAGGAGGGATTGTTGCTCTGAATGGCTGCCGGTGTGATATAGGGCTGAAGCGGGGAGAGAGCAGCTTGCACAAAGAGAGCACCAGCCATGCTCACAGGGGGTGACTCCTGAAGAAAGACTGCACAAAAGTTCTAGCTCTACAGAAGAGAGGGAACTATAAGTGTGTGGGAATTTATCCTCCCTGCAGACTTCTGAGTGAATGTGTGTTATGTCTTCAACAATGTCTTTGTATTTGTGTGTGAATGGATTAGCTAGAATTTGTGTAGTCCTTTGAATGCCTTAGATATCATATCTGCTTAGCATAGCTTTATCAGGAGTGACACATGAACATTTAACAACACAAAATGTAGTTTTACAGTTTGTTATGTATGATCTATCTTCTATCTGTCTGTCTGTCTGTCTGTCCATCTGTCTGTCTACCATCTAAACATTGTGTGTAATAAAGACATCATACTCTGACACTCAGTTGATGGTACTGGTAACACACACATGCTCTCATGGTCACCAATTATTCTTGCCTCAACCCTTACAAGAAAATAAATCGAGCTGTCTCTGATGTGGAAAATTTTTATCTCTGCTTATTGCTCTTTTTAAATTAGAGACAAAAAAAGAAAGCGAGAAAGAAAAGGGAAAAAGGCAGTGGCCTTACATTGCCACAACACCTAGTAGTGGATGTTTCATGAGCACAAGGCTAAATTAACCTGTGTCAACTTGATAAGCGTGCAGAAATTTTGAGAGAGCCATCAAATCAGAGCTTAGTCCAATACCAGATCCCATTATTAATAACACAGGCAGGTGAGAAGTCAGCAGTGCGGGAGAAGTTCGGGTTTGACTGGCTTCATTAGAGCCCTGTTTTCAGGTGAGGTGATGGCTCTTCACTTGTCCTGAAAGGGGGTGAGAAGCGGAATCTCTTTCACTCCTGCCAGCACCTTGTCACTTTAATTTCTTTTCTGACGTTCGGGTCTGACACCTGGGAATGCTATGAGACAAGAAGAGTAGACCAGGATCATGGCAAGGTTCTACTTAAAGGGAGTGTTTGACACAAATGACATTTCCTCTTATTTCGTCTTGACGTCTTCATCCTTTCATTAAGGAGAGGAATATTTCACAGTTTAAGGCAAGACATTGCCTGACAGAAAAGATCATGTTTTTTTGGTTTTATTTTTATATATATATAAATAAATGCATCTTTATAGTTTTGGTTGCACACTGTTCACTTACACTATTGTTATCAGGTGTGTAATCACCATCAAATGACACTTTTCTCTTTTCAAGAAACTGTGATAATTGTTTGCATTCTTGTTTAATATGCATTCTTGTTTACATGATGTTTCAGAATGCCGCTAATTGCAAAAAACCCAGTTTGGGATGGGACTACCTGTTTCTTCAATCAACCGCAGATAAGCGGTGTATTCAGTTTTGACAACACTGTTTATTTTTTTTCAATATCCTTGGGTGGTTCTAGTGGTGCAGAAATTAATTATAAATACAGCTTTAAGAAATAGAAATTAAATAGAAACTTAATTGGATTTATTTATTTTTTTAAATGAACATAAATTCTTGAAGGTATCTATTTGAAGACCGATAAGTGATCAAGATATTTCAGTCAAAATAATTTAAACCATTTCAAATTATTATACTATAGGTAGAATTTTATTCCTGACAGCTTAAAGACATAGTACCATACTTATTTGAAAACATCGAGTTAATATGATATTTTTGGAGCTGTTAAAATTGCTCCTGACTACTTTTAATATACATAATGGGGGCAATTGTAACAAACAGGGGGGGGGTTCGTGCGATATGAGCCTGAAGTGATCATCTGTGTTCCGAACTGCTATTGGGTCTTTGAATAACATATAACGTGCGAGTAAGGTGTAGCCTTCTGGTGCCCTCCTAGGGTAAGATGGTGTCCCCCCTAGGCAGTTGGTGCCCTACACAGACTGCATAGTATACGTATATGGAGCTGTGAAGGAAAATATTATTTTTTTTTCGATTGCCCCCGATTTACCCTACTTACAATGTATTGTAAATACATTTGTCCTATTGAGCCTGGAAAAAGTGTGAATGTAACTCTCAGAAATGAACCATGACTTCTTAACCATTGACTGGGGAAACTAATTGTTCCAATTGTTTGGAATGGATTGCATCACATGAGCTTATTATCAGGGATGATATCACCATTTAGCTTCAGTAGATGACATCACCATTTGCGGGGGGGGGGGGTCGTCTTTCTGTATCATCATTCCATATTTTGAACTAAAAGCACAAGCTACAGACCAGCCATGCTGAACAAGTGAGCTCGATAAAGTTGACAAGCTGTCAATGACATGTTAATAATACAATATGCTCCCCCTTCCTCAAGGAATATATTCACTATGTGGGTCACTGACTGTATTGAAAAGGTTAAGGGTGGGCCATAAATTTATAGTGGATGCTACAGCAGTATTGAGGCTGGAGCACTAATGGATGACCTTGTGACTAGGCTTTTCCAGACTCAGGCAGATCAGATCTCACCAGTTTCCAACCAGCAAGACGACCTCCTTCTCTCACCGGCCCCAGCCTCAACTTGCTGATCTTTGACCAACTTATTAAGCAGACACCTGCTTTCTCATGTGGCAGTGAAGAGAGGAGAATGGCTTTAATTTGATGTAAATGTTTGGTGTGACAGTGTACTTCCGACTAAAGGGATTCCATCTGTAACATTATGGATTATTTACTGTCTTTACAGCAGAGAGCTGGTGCTCTCTCCTTATATGCCCTGAAGTCAGTGAACTCTGAGACCCTCAGTACTGCTTCAACAACACCAGTGGTTGGGGAGATTAAAACATAACGTGAAGGTTAATTTTAAATTAAGTTTTAAAATTATATTGAATCTGTGTGCTGATAGTTTACACCACACCAAGTTTGTATTTTGTTGTCAAATCTGATTTTTAAGACATGTCTGCACTGTCATTTTGCAAGTGATGAAATCGTATCCATTTGTTTAGACATTGTATTCAATATCTGTGTATCTACATTGGATGCTATAGGAATTATGTAATCATTAGGATGATGCCAAGAGATTTCTGATATGACTGAAAGTAGATGTTTGTAGAAAGAGAAATTGGAAATTTCATGACATCTCGTTCCATGAGGTGCTTGAGAGTACATAAGCAACAGAGGCATTTTTTAGCATTCATGCACTCTCCAATGCTGCTGACTTGTCAACATAGTCTCATACAACAAATAATTTGTATGAGATCGTGAAATCGTAAGATATTGTATGACTTGGCTTATACGAAAAGATACAACTTTTATTCCCATAGAGGCCAACCAATCATCAAACATAATTTTAAATCAATACAACACTAGCTTCAAATTTTAGCTAGCCTAATATCTAACACTTTGTTTTAAGAAAATAATATTTTCACAATATAAATGACTGATGTGTGTCAATAACCTGTAATACTGTCCGCTTCCCTTGTCTTGTTCTAAACCCAGATGTTTTTGAATGAGCCAACTCTCATTCAGGATTTATCACAATTTCTGCATCTCATACAATCATTATGACTTGTCAGGAGACTGGGTTGGACTTGTTTACTCATTCACTGTTCACTACATAGTGAATGTCACTTAGTTTTCTATATTAGGAAGGAATGAGTGAAAATTAGTACTGAAGAGCACATATGTAGCTGTTGAATCCTGAATGACGAAAAAAAAATAACACACACACTAGGAATCTAATCTGACTGTTAAGACTGAAACACATTCGAAAAATAATATTTTAACTGGATTTAAACAATAAAAATTAAAAAATAAATAAATATATATATATATATATATATATATATATATATATATATATATATATATATATATATTATTTATTTATTTTTATTTTTGGTGCCTGTCTGAACAAAGCAGATATAACTATGTATCTTCTATGTTCTTTATACCTTCTTACAGAAACACAAACAAAGACACATCAGATATGTGCCCCATCCTACATGTCTCCTGAACAGCCACCGACTACATCTATTACATTCTAACACACAGGCACACGAACACAAGCATGCACACTCACACACCTTTACTGTTGCATTTTATTTGTTTGGACAGCTCTACAGTGTTGGGGACAGGTAGTTATATGAGATAAACTGTGTCCTCATGGCTATGGACTCCAAGGGCATTACTTCCTGCCCTATCTAATGTGCAGTGAGAAGTAAATGTAGTGGCAGGAGAGAACGCCCAGGTGTTTGTCTGCAGGGCAAAGATCTGCTCTGTATTAGAGCAGCTCCTAGTGGCTTCTGACTGCAGTAGGTAAAGAATTCAGGCAGGATTTGTTGCTGTTTGTTGGTGCAATTTGTCACTATTGTGCCCAGAGAGATTTATGGACATTTTGTATCCATTTACTCACAAGGAACTGTTTAAGTTCTTGTGACCTCTTTGTGTGCTTCTCCGTGTATAGTTGGACTAAACTGTATCTCAAAATCTTACAGTAATAAATGAATAACGTTATAATGTTATGTCTTTATCACATTTCACACCTTATAACTATGTTGCCCTGCAAAGGAAAAACACAGTAAATACACTCTCTTTGTCAAAATTTTGTTATGAACGAAATAGTGCATCATAGACTATGATATGTCCTGTTCCAGATAAATTTGTGGTTCAAAAGATTCAGAGAAAACAGAATGAGACTACTGTAATAAATCAATTTAAAATAAAGTGGATATATAGTTGTTACCTTAAGGAGTTATATTTAGTTGATTTGACCTTAAAAGGAATATTCAGACTTTAATCAATGCAAGGTAAGCTAATTCAAAAGTATTTATGACAAAATATATATAACCACAAAAATATATATATATATATATATATATATATATATATATATATATATATATATATATATATATATATATATTTCGACTTGTCCATTCTTTGAGGTTGAGGTCTCAACTGAGGTTACAGCGAGGCATTCACAATGGAAATTAATAGGGCCAATTTGAAAGGGTTAAAGGCAGAAATGTGAAGCTCATAATTTCATAACTGCACTTACATCAGTTATTCTGTTGAACCTTGCTTATTTTTTGAGCTGTAAATTTGTTTAAATCTTTGTTTTTACAGTCATTTCAGGGTTTACAGTGTTGCGTCAACATGACAACTAAGTTGTAAAATTTTACACAGAAATGGTTAGTAAGCAATTTCACTCACTATAATCATGTTAACACACATATTGTTTAAGTTTTGTGGCTATACTTGAAATAGTGAGTATACTTGAGTATTTTAATGTTTTTGGATTGGCCCCTTTCACTTCCATTGTCTCAGATTTTTTCTTTTCTTTTTTTTTAAGAAAAGGAGGTAAAAGACTACATTTATTTTTTTGTTGTAGTCAACATTATGCCACAAATGCTGTCGATGCTTATATTGATCCTTTAAACATGACTTTAAGTGGTGTAACCAAATGTACTCAGGTGTAAGTAAAGTGAGAAAAAGAAAGACAATTTTGGCTGGACAAACAATGATGCAATTTTTCTCATTTACTAATTTTAGCTTTTTAGGGCAGTATCTGTTGATGTTTCTCTACTGCATTAGGAATCTTTATACCACATTTAAAATTTACTCTTAAGGATGGGGTGTGTGGGGGGTTAGTAATTGGTGTCATTATACATACAGTTGAGGATGTAGTCCTCTGTCAAGGGCACAAAATTGGAAGCAAAGAACCTAAAGACCTCTTGGTATCACAGGGACCGGCCTATGTCAAACTTCAAGTGAACAAAGAAAACCCAGCCCGAGCCATTATGGTATGGCTTGGGAATGACACTGACCTAGCTCTGCTATCCTGTATTTTCCCACCATCTGCACAGATGTGAACTTTGCCTTTAAAACCTGCCTTCTAAATTATCATGTCCAGCTGGGTGGAGAATTCCGCCAGCTCCCTAATATCATTACTACGGCGGCCGAGTGGGATATTAATATTAAAAAAGTGCCCAGAGCTCTTTCTTGGGCTCTGGGAAGGCCTGTGCTTCTCACGCCGTAATGAGGTGCACATACACAGCAATGTAATTCTAGACGCCATGCTCTTATTAGGTTCTGTTCAATGGAAAAGGGAGGGGAGAAAAGAGCAAGAGCGATAAAGAAAGAGAGAGGGAGATGTCTCAGAGTATCTTTGTTAGTTGGACTCTCACAGATTCTCCTTTGTGCGCCACAGAGAGTCCAGACAAAGGGCCATCTCCAGCCTCTCACACCTTGATCATGGACAAGTGGCTTCCACCGAGCCTCTATATCGCAGTCCGCCACCAGTGTTAGATATACTGCCCGTCCCCGAGAGGAGAGGGAGAGAAATGTGTATCAAAGTGAAACAGCTATCTTTCAAAGCCAGCCTTGTGAGGTCTCTTTTGATATCCTCAGATTCCATAAGAAGGGTACTCTGATGCCTGTTCGGGTTCCCTTGGGGGATGCTTTGTGTACACGTATACATTTATGACTGTGTGACTGTACGACTTAAAAATGAGGAAGTCTTTGAATGTAGGACACTGCAGCCTGTAACAGTTAATCTCCCCCACAGTTTTGCAGACGGTCATGGATTTAGGGAGTTGGCATTCTTGCTGACCAGTGCTGTTTGATTAGATAACAGGACCTACTTCTGATGATAGCAATGGTCCACCATGCTGAAATGAAATGGTTCACCCTGTGGTCGCTGTCCAGCCTGCCTATAGAATATTGGGGGGAACTGCTCGCCCGTCTGACACACTGCGCTGCCAAGCTGGCGTGGCTCTGCCGATTCCATGCAAAGGCAGCAGCTTGCACCAGATGCTGGGAATTAGTCGGTCTCTGTGACAATCAGAGCTCGTGAGCACCTCTCTCTTCTTGGGACAGATTGCATGGCATTGTTGGTGTTGCTGGGGAAGCCAGCATGATTTATTCAGCGGGTGAGGCTGTCCTCAGCATTTTTTTTTATCTCTCTGACTTTTACCTCTGTCTCAGGTTCACATTTGAAAATGTGGCTCTGCCAGAAGCAATGACGGTTAGAACTTTCATTGGCTTCAATAATGCTGAGTAGCCCAAAGCATGCCGCTTGGCTTACTCATTATGCTTGGTTAAAATGTTGACCAGATCAAGACCCCCTCTGTGCCCTTTTGTTGCCAGATGAAGACAATTCACTACTAGAAGACAACAAAGAAGATTGACACTGAATCCAAATCCATAGAGAGGCATTATTGGATAAAGAGAAGAATCATCTTCATATATTTAGTGAAACCAAATCAATTAGAATCGGCAACTTCACTGTGGCACAAAACTATGCCGTAGAAGGTAATGAAGAAACACAATTATTTTTGCAGACTTCAAATGTTATGTGAACCATGCCTTTGGCTAGAAACAAGGTTGCTCTGGCCACAACTTTCAAACCATGCAGCTGTGCAAACAATAGGACAAAATGTAAGAAGGCTTGATTTGTTTGTCTAATCGCCAGGGGCTACAGTTATGCTTCGCTTCACTTAGAAATACTAATTTCCCTTCTTTTTTACTCCTTTATTTTAATTTTCAGGGTTTTACCAGTGTGTATTTTTACCATTCTATTCTTTTTTTTACTCTTGTCAATGAGAGTGCAATGTCTGGGTTTAATATAAAGGCATTACAACATTACTGATGTTCAAAAAAGGTTTTATTATTATTATTTTATTAGAGGCATTTTACAGATGAAAGGACTGCATGTATTTTGGGGCTGTATGAACTCGGAGCTTTCACAACATAGTGTATGTGGTAAAGCACTGAAATGCATGAAGATTTGTGTATAAGGCCAACCTACCATTTAGATTGCTCTGAGCCTTGAGCTGTATCCTACAACACTTTAAATCATGCTTTATAAAGCACCTAAAATAAATGGAAATTTGTTGATAATAGAGTACATGAGATTATTTTTTAGGTAAATCTTTTCATATGTTGCATTGTAATAAAGCCAAATTCAAAGCTGGTTTGTCTTGTAGGTCCTTTGTGAGCCAAATCTTTGCACTGTGTATTTAATCATTTGCTTTTCTGTGTCATACTGGAACCCACATTTGGGGTCCTCATGGGGAAATGATATACAACAATGATATCTTTGATCATCGTAAGAACTCAGGCAGCCCAGGAGCTGTGTTGAGTGTGGTTATCATCAGCCCATTTTATACCCCCCTCAAACACACACAAACACATACACTCACACAAAAACAGAAAGCACAAATCATTCCCGGCCTGCTCCATCCCATGCGCCAGTGCAAGGCTTCAAAAGCAATTTCAGCTGAAAAATAAGGTGCTTTTCGACCCATTTGTGCAGGGGTTAGTCTTGTTTACCTAGCCAGTACACTGGTATTTACATACCTCGTTAAAGGGAAAGGAAAAGATGACCGGTATGATTTATGGACTGCAGCAGAAGCACAATTTTCCATGTTGTGCACCTAATCTAAGAGGCCAGAGAGAAAGGTCACATCAGCCATACAAATACCAAGGCCCCACTATGGAGAGGGGGAGAGCATATTCACTCCCTCTGAAAAAAAATGTCAGTGGACCATTTAAGGTACAGCATTATGGAATGGATAAAGCTTTGGAGTTTCATATATGACTTTGAGGTAGATGAGAGTGCCCAAGCCACCATTGGTAAAGATTATTATTATCAGACCTGAAGAAACACATGTGACCTTGATGTCTATCAAAGCTAATCTAGTGTGGGTGGACATTATCTTTTTTTATTTTCATTTTGTCCAGCCTTGTATTGTTACATACAAAGGAAGCAGTTAAATTTGTGGGTCTCAATATTCCAGAAAGCATATGTGAAAACAGCCAATGGATAAAACAATAATTTTCTATGGAGACAAACAAATTTTTCATTGTTTTGACTTTGCAGGTGTATAAATTATAATGCAAAGCCAAAGATTGCACTAGGTTGGCATAACCAAATGTGTTAGAGAAGACCAGAGCCATATAGAAAGAGAGTTGCGACAACGGAAGTTCTAAATGCTTGATCGTCACGTGATTCACGTAGACTTCAGATAGTTCCAGGAAGTGCTTTGACGGGCATTTCAAACTGTTAGAGTAGAGTGACAGAACTGCGATTTCTGGTAATTAGTAGTCAATAAATGCATTTATTTTATATATTTATGTAACACACCGACATATGTATGTAGCATGAGTATGTTGTTACAGCGATGTTGTTTTTTAAAGATCAAATCAGCTAATATTTGAGGATTAGTGTTCAGCTACCGTTATTTGCCTCAACTTATTTCAGGCTAGGGTTTCTGTTGCCTTTTTATGTTACCTCATGTTCATTGTTTTCACTAATCTCATGGTAACTAATGTCATATTTATGACTTTTCAGATAGTACAGAGACAGGCTGATGACAGGTGATTTCCAGCTCGCACCGCAAAATGGGTCAATGAACTATTAACTATTAGCATCAGTTACAGAAATGTAAAATTTAGTGAATTGAAGCTTATTGTTTACAATTCCTACAATTCTATATATAGTAATATCATTATTTATGTATTATAAATATTATATATCTAATGTATAATTCTTACAATACTTATTCATATACACAATATATTCAGCTTTAAAACAACTTAAGCATACTCGTATATAAACTGCCTTTCAAAAGTAATGAGGCTGAAAATTCAGCTTGGCATCACAGGAGTAAATTACATTTAAAAATACAATACTTTTTCCAGCTCCAATCCTTGCCTAATCTGTTAGTTATCCGATAACATCCCTTATCTCCTAATTTAATGAGTAATACTCAACTATAAGGTTTTAATTTACAAGTTATTTTTATTTAGATGTACTGACAATATACAGAATAAGATAATATTATTCTTTAAACGTCTCACCTTTTAAAAGTGCGTTGCAAACGGTTTGTTCTGCTGCATCTCTACGGTGCGGCATGTGTTTGCTGCTACTTCCGGGAACTATTGAGAGGCTCCACGAGCCGCCATTGCTGTAAAAAAAAAACGTTCCATTGGAGTCAATGGAGTTGTCACAACTCTCGCTCTATATGGCTCTGGAGAAGACGAGAGATTGAAAAAAGAAAGACAAAGAGAGTGATGATGCACTGTGTCAAGTTATGTTCTGTGTGTTATGCTCTGTAGTTATAACCTTTACCCTTCCACTTCCCTTAGAGGCTTTAAAGTACCATGGGAGTGAAACAGAGAACAAAAGTACATTTAAAAGTACTTAGTGAACATGATACAGCTTTAGGCCATTCTGCATGTTTACTAGTTTCCCAAGCACATTGTACGTGAAACCCATCTTTCTCTTGTGATGCTTTTGCCTGAATTTGATCTGCTAGGCAGTGGTTGGGGGCAGAAGGCTGTGGTGGGTGACCTGTAATCAGTCTTTTATGATTTATCAAAATACCAGTAACAAAATAGATGGCATTCTGCCTGAGGCAGTGGTCTCTGAACATGCACAGCTAACAATCAATGGCCAGTCTTTCTAATTTAATATCCATTACAGGCTTTCAATGCCTGTGTTGCTCATTAATATTAACTCTGTGATATTACCATGTGGCATGGACTTAGGTTTCTGTTCCTGAGGAAAAAAGGGGGGATGAAACTCATGAAAAGGTCAGAGGAATCACAGAACTGCTGCAACACTCGACAAAATAATAAAGGGCACCACAATCAAGCTATCGTATCGGGACAAGCCACCGGCGGCAAAATGACAGCTAGCTCAACTGCATTGAAAAGCCCAGGATAATGTATGCATTATTTAAAATGAAAAGTATTGTTGTTGCTGCAGGCTGTAGGTACTCTATGACATTTTAATAGTTGGATTATTAAAATGTCAATAGTTGAATCCAAAAATGGATTAGCATCTTGACAATTATAATTTAAATGTCTTTTGTTTAGCCATATAGATCATATAGACATTGCTAGCAGGAAAGATGAACCATTTTTTTCAAAATGTAAAATGTATACTCTAAATATTATTATTTCTTAATGTGTTATGCAAGTTAGTTTGTTTTGCAATCTCCAATTAGACTATGCAATAACTGCTGATTAGCACTATGACTCGGTGTGTCCACTCTGCACCGACCCACTGATCTCTCTTCATGTTGAGGAGGATCAAGTTCAGTCCTAATGATGACCCAGAGCTGACCTCTCCAGAGAAAACAAATGGAACCTCAACGTGATGTTTCAATCCAGCTAACCACTTGGGTGTCCTGGGGATGCAGGAACAGATGTAGCTCTAAGGATGGGAAAGGGGTGAGGTGCAGGTCAAGGTTGCCATACGCCAAGGTTAGGGTCAGATAAGCATGGCTGGCTCGGGGTCTTCACATGCCCAAAGGCCAAAGAGGGGAGGGAAAGATTGCAGGAACTGTGGATCAAGTGTTGGTCCTCAGAGACTAGGTTGGAGCATTTGCTGTCATCTGTGAAGCTTCGGGGTAGCAATTCTCAGGGTCAGGGTTTAAAGGCACAGGAAGCTTATTCAAAAATGTGCAGTCAGAGTTAGTTTTGTTTTTGTTGTGGGTTTGGGTTATATATATATGTGTGTGTGTGTGTGTTTGGTTTATGAGGAATTTTTTTAGGTTACAAACTGTTAATTACAAGGGTATTATGCTATAAATGTGGTTTATGAGGACATTCCTAGTGCCCCCATAATTCAAATCACTTAAAAACAAAAACATACTAAACAATATTTTTTTGAAAATGTAAAAATGAAAAATAAAAAAATGTTTGATTGTTAGGTTTAGGGGTAGGGTTAGGGTTAGGGGATAGAATCTATAGTTTGTATAGTATAAAAAGCATTATGTCTATGGAGAGTCCTCATAAGGATTTCCATACCAACCTGTGTTTGTATGTGTGTGTGTGTGTGTGTGTGTGTGCATGCGCGATCAGCTTTTGATGATGCTTTAGTCTGTTAATCAACTTTCTGAAGATAATTTTGGTCAAATTCATCCTATTTTCACTGTGGAAAAAGGGTGGGTATACCTTCCATATCCTCCGCTGGTGCACAAGAGTCTTTCACAACAGAAACCGCAATCTCCTCCGCCATTTTGAACAGTATTTTCTCTCCAATGCAGAAACTCCGGTAAGAGTTAAGTGCCTTGAGTTTGTGTAATTAATCAGTCTGTTGTGTCTCTTAGCTGTGATGAGCCGTAACGCTGAAATTGTTAGTTTAAATCCATTTAAAGATATTTCATAGCTTAAGTAGTGTAGCCGTAATACCATCAATCATGGAGTGCAGTTGAATATAAACACTGAGTGATCCTGCCTCACTTTACTTCACCAGCTTGCTCGTATTACACACAAAAATGGTTATTTGCCTCCACCTGCTGGCTAAAATATGTAATGTAACAAAATTAAATGTAAAGAGACATGTACTGTAGCTCTAAACACATCTGCACTGCTCTTACACTTTAGTTTAGAACAGCATGAACACAAGCGGAGTGATACACACAGTGAAACGTTGGAGTGCTGACGTGTGAGACCATCAATACTCATGAATGTCTCTCGTCCAATCAGATTCGAGGACCGGAACAAACTGTTGTATATATGTGTGTGTGTGTGTGTGTGTGCGCCGCGCGCATGTGTGCTTGTGCGTGTGTGAGCGTGTTTTGATTTCAATGCCTTTTTTATGTTCATTATGACACAGTGAGGTTTCATGTATTTGACTTTGTGTGTCTATCAAGATTTCGATAATCAGAACTGTTTAATAATCACTACAAAATGCAATAAAACTATTTTTAGCTCTTATGTGTTGAAGTCATACTTTTCCATAAGACAAGTTTAATAAATAATGAATAATGAGTCATTTTACTATTCTAAAATATTTAGCTAAAGTTAAGAATTCATCTACTTCACTCTAGAAAAGATGTAAATGTGCAATTAAAATAACTGAGCACAGCATAAATATCTTTAGACAGTAAAACATCAGTTGAAGTTGTAAGACCCAGGGTATTTCTAGGGAATACATTAACTCCAGCATACTCATTTTGACTTAATTAATAGGATCGGTTAAGTGATTTATTTGATTCCCCATGTCTGAATAGTGCAGTAATAAAGCCCCGGGAAAGTGTGAAGATTTTCCTCAAAAGAAGGAAGCAAACAGCTCCAGAATAAACCCACAATTAATGTCATACTCAGTAAGAGGAAGACTAATAAGGACTCTCTCATTTTGCAACAGGTCCAATCAAATGTAAATGTATTCTGTCAGGTTGTGCCTCCATTAATTAAAATGAGCTAGTTGTTTGTTAAACTCCTTTAGCACCACTGGTTGTCACTTCTTCACTAATTTACTCCTGATTTCTGCACAGTGGTGTCCATTTTGTAACATTTTAGCCTGTTAATAGCAAACCCAGGTGAATGCTCCTCTGTAATAGAGATAAAATGGTATAATAAACACATGTTAGCATTGCTGCATGGCACATTTCTTAGATGTGGCCACTCTAGAATCCACAATGTGAATGAAAATCCACTTTTCGTTAAATAGAAAAGAATTTCCATATTATTTACTGTAGACTGGGCAAGCATAGCACTGTGTAAATCACTTCCCACCTATGGTTTACTTATAAGGAGCAAAACCATGGCTACAGTGTAGAATGAGTTGCAAATATTAAAAGAGGTCCTCCACAATAAAAAAAATAAAAAATTACCAGCAACATGACAGACATGCTGTAGTTTCAGCAGGAAACTCCAGATAAAACATACCTTGTTGGTCTGTAACACCCAACATAAACATAGAAAATATCCTAAATATTTAATGAAGATGGAGATACTGGAAACTCATTGAATTTCTCTCATATTAACATGATATGCAATGGAAAACTGAGCAGAACCAGAATAGACAGCATGCTCTATGTTATCAACAGTATAGACCAATTTTAGTACTGTGTTGTTCACCTCTTATTTGTCACTTTTGATATGAGATACAAAGTATTATTATTTGTATACAATTTTACTGGAACAAGTAACTGTGACCTTAACACTAACTGGCGAGATCTTACAATATATGAGGTGGAGTTTGACGATCTTCAATGCAGCATAACCTTGATTTGTTGATTGCTGTGGTAGTGATTCTGTAGGTGTGCAAATAATACATTTCATTGTATATCCCATACACTTTACCACCTTAATACACTTCAGTGGAGATGTACACAAATCAGGAATCATTACAGAGAAGGACAGACCACAGTATGTGGGTTCACTAATCATGTGATTAAAAGCTTGTATGGTAATAACAATTGGGGTTTAATGTAGAAAAAAGAGCATGGTATTATTAGCACCAGCAATAAAGAGAAGGAGACACAAACCTGGAGCGAGAAACAGAGAAGGAAGGGGAAAGAGAGAACGTGCTCTCTCAAAGGTCAGTCCTTCTTTGTAGTCAATAATTGACATTTAAACGTGCATTTCAGACGTCACTGATAATGTTAGGCGAGATAATGGAGGAGAGCTGCTTACACTGCCACGTAATTATGAGCAAAATGAGATGCACAAATGCAAATGGATTTGAGACCGCTCCAGCCCGCCTTTTGTCCGGCATGATGGTTGTGTTGGATGATAGATACCACGCCGGTGGTGGCAGACTGCACGGTGACATGTGGGAGTGGAAGCAAGTAGGAAACAGAATTAGGGCAAATGCACCACACTCCTCCTGGAAAAACAAACATGCTCACACATGCACAAACACAGCGGATCCACCACTGCAACAGCAGTGTCTGCAATGTCTGTGTGAATGCTTTCCAACACGGCACTTTACGGTTGACTAATTGTTACAGACGGAGAAGCCTTTGGAGTCAATTTATGATTCGTGAAAATGTTAAATTGTAAGAGTGCGGCAAGCTGTGGCAATGCTCTAATCTATGTGATTCAACAAGAAGAATAAAAAATTATTATCAATACCCTTCCCAGTGGAAAATGTTATTGCTCAGAGGTTGCCATCTCATAGCACAGGAGATTCTCCTAAAATTCCTTGTGGACACAAATGAGACAATTGTTGGCATATAGTAAAATCATAGAGTTATACAATTAATATGGAGAGGAAGATTTTGATGTCAAATGTTTGATTTACACTCACTTTATTAGGAAAACATTTACTACTAATCCTTCATGCGATTATCTATTCAGTCAATCGCATGGCATCAGTGCAATGCATAACATCATTCAGATAAGGGTCAGGAGCTTCAGTTAATGCTGACATCAACCATCAGGATTGGGAAAAAATATAATCTCACTGATTTCGACTGTGGCATGATTGTTGGTGCCAGATGGGCTGGTTTGAGTATTTTTGTAATTGCTGATCTCATGGGATTTTCACGCACAACAGTCTCTAGAGATTTCTCAGAATGGTACCAAAAACAAAAAATATCCAGTGAGTGGCAGTTCTGCAGATGGAACACCTTGTTGATTTGAGAGGTCAACAGAGAATGGCCAGACTGGTTCGAGCTGAAAGAAAGGCTACAGTAACTCAGATAACCACTCTGTACAAACGTAGAGAGCCGACTAGCATCTCAGAATACACAACACATCGAACCTTGTCAGGCATTTTATTAGGGCCATATTATTCCTAATAAAGTGCTTAGTGAGTTTATTTTCATATCTTTGACATTTGTTTGCAGACTGTGGTATTTTGGCAAATCTTAATCTTGAGATCTCTTTTGAAACTCTTTTGAAGAGACTCATGTGATTTTTGGGGCCTGTTTCTCAGAAGAAACAACTAAGAAACAGAAGACATGAGCAAAAGTTTCCATTTGCTCTCAATTTAATCTGATTGCTTTCTAGGAGAAACAATGAGATGTAAAGGATACTGTATCTCATGTGATTATTCATTCTTATGGGTTCTTTCCTTGTAATACATTCCACTAGACAGTATATTTATTTTGCATTCAGCTACAATATATGGACCACACTTATACAGTGACCTGTGCAAACAACACAACTGCAACTGAGAACATGGAGTAAGCAGACCAATGCCGAATTATGCAGAGGGAATGAGTTCTTCCTGGCCTGTATATGACTTTTTGAATCAGGTCATCGGTGAGGTCAGACAGTGGGATGTGGGCAGTTGTATGCTAAGCACAGTGCAGTGGTCAGCTGGCCTGGTCACACTAATTGGCATATGAGGCAGAGCTGCATGGGATAGGGGCCAGAAGAACACAATGTGTTGGGAATACAAATGGTGTTTTGAGTTAACTTTGAGCTAGATGCATTCTACACTGGATAGTTCACCAAAAATTAAGATACAGTCATAATTTACATACCTCGTGTTGTTCCAAACCTGTATGCATTCCCTTTCTTCCATGAAACACAACAGGAAATGCTAGGCCATATGGAAAATACAGTAGATGCATTAAAAGCAACAGGAGAATGGTGACTGAGACTAACATACCTAATATATCTTATTCCATGGAAGAAGAAACAGGACTGAACCAAAACATGAGGGTAAGTAAATGATGACATCATTTTCCCTTGGATAGGAAAACTTGAGAGAAGAGCGAATACACAATATCATTGAAAGCCTCACATCTGTTTCAGTCCATGTTCAATTTTCAATTCTTTTAAGCAGAATAATGGCAATATTTTAAGATCAATGTACCCCAAGATTATGTAAGATTATGCAAACTAATGTTATGACAGAAGGTTTTGCTAGAAAACACAGGGCACATAAATATTTATAGCACAACCAACTTTTTAATCAAGCCGCATGGTGTTAAACACCTGAAAAATACAATGAAATAACATAATTTTGCCGCATCACTGCAAGTTGTTTAGCTGGCCAGTGTCCTCCAGCACAATAAAAATGGTAATGAGTTTCCTTTCTCCAGATGAGGCGTGTAAACCCGCACCTACTGGCATATGTTTTGATAACATAAATCACCTTAGATCAAGTATACCCTAAAACATATTGCCTTGACCCCCTACCCAGACTGCCAGACCTCCCCCACCCTTCCATTTTGGGTAGGTAACGGAGTGGCACAGACTGGCTGTAAGCAGTCATGCTGTTTGTTAGCGGCAATTAATTTCTCTGCTGCTTTTACTCTATTCACTCAGAAGCTTTTGTGCTTTAAATCCTGCTTTTCTAAGCCTCCCCTTTTGTTAAAAGAAAAAAGAAAAGTGAGTGAGAGATGAGAGAAAGTGAGGGGGAGAAAGAGAGAGTGTGAAGCAGGTAATGAAAAAAGGCACACAGTAAGCTAAGGATGGCAGATTATCTTGGTCCAGTTAAGCATGTAATTGCTTAAATTTGTTAAAATCCTTTCAAATATCTCTCTTTGCACCTCATCTCACTACTTCATAGACTTAAATATTTGACAATGGAATAAGATCTCCAAGGATCTCAATTAGTAGTCAACTACCAAGACAGAAATTCTCTTCCAGAAGGCCAGCATTTTCAGAGGATTTTGTGAAGGCTTCAAAAAAGCATTTTAGACACTCTCTGTTTCTCTTTCCCCGCTTTTTTCCCCATGTCCCTCTTTCTCGGACACTGTGCTGTCATAATAGACTAAACTATGTGTACAGCTAAGCATATCCATTAACACTGTTCCCTTGTGCATCAAATGAAACTGTTACTACATCCTTAACCTGTTGCAACCCGCGTACACATGCATGGACATTGTATTTTGGCTTCGCTATATGCAACGCATAATTTAAACTAATTTAAACCGAGTGATATCACTTCAGGAGAATCTGTGCTCTCAGCAAAAGGATAAACTTTAGATGCATGGAGTCATATGACCAAATAATATGGTGCCTACCACAGCAGAGTTTGTCTTTGGGAGAAATGGCAATAAAACTACATCTGGTAAGAAACCTAATTAAGTTTTTACCAGTGGTGTAGTAGTGTATGAAGAGTTGGGCATACTGTGAATTAATGAAGGCCACCACCCCAACCCCCCTATTTAAAATGAGATAAATGTAAATATATTAATTTTAGAGACCGGATGCTGTTTTATTTTATGTACAGTACATAAAACCCCCCAAAATTGGGACAGTATGACAAAATCTAATAAAAACAAAAATGTGTGATGTGTAAATTATAATCACCCTTTGATTTTATATTGAAAACTCTATAACTATACATTATATGATATTTTACTTTGTGAAGTTCATTGTTTTTGTTTGTATTTTTTTTTTTATGTACAGTAATTACAAATCAGATGATTGCAACACACTCCAAAAAAGTTTGGGACAGTCGAGTGTTTACCAATGTGTAACATCAACATTTCTTCTAATAACACTTACTAAGCATTTGGGCACTGAAGACATTTTTGTTAATTTCAGAAAGTGGACTTTTCCCCATTCATCCATTACTTAGGTCTTTAGCTGCACAATTGTAAAGGGTCTTCGTTGACGGATGGTGTGACACATTGTAATGACACATTCTCAATTGAAAACAGGTCAGGACTGCAGGCAGGCCAATCTAGCACCCAGGCTCTCTGCTCAGAAAGCCATGCACTTGTAATTTGGGCAGTATGTGGTTTGAAGTTGTCCTGCTTGAAATTGCAGGTACATCCCTGGAAAAGATGTATGGCAGTATATGTTGCTCCAAAATATGTGCATATCTGTCTGCATTCATGGTGTTCTCACAGATGTGCGAGTAACCCACGCTATGGGCACTGACACACCCCTGGCCCATACAGACACTGGCTTTTGGACCTGATGCGTATAACATCTTGGATGGTCCTTTTCCTAACACAATGGCTGCATTTTTTAAATACTTTTTTAAATGTTGACTCTACGGCCCAAAAAACACTGTTCCATTGTTCTACTTTCCATCTAAGATGAGACCGAGCCCAGAGATCGGAGATTACATGCATTCAGAAGTGATTTTCGTCTTGCCCTTTACGCACAGAGATTTGACCAGATTTCTTAAAACTTTTAACTATATTGTGCACTGTAAAGGGTGAAATGTCCAAAATCCTTCCAATTTGACTCTGGGGAACATTGTTCTCAAAGTACAGGATTATTTGCTGAAGCACCTGTTGGCAAATTGACAAGTCTTGAATGATTCTTTCTCTGAAAGTATAGGCAGTTTTTAGATGCTCTTTATTCATGCAGTACTATGACACAATTGCCTCACCTTTTATCATCTCCTGTTTCACATCACCTTGTTATTTCAACTTGTCAAACTGTTATTAGTCTTAAATTGAACCTGTCTCAAATTATTAGGAATGTGTTGCAATCATCTAATTTGAAATACTGTACATTTAAAAAAGAACAATTCAACTCACATGGTAAAACATCATATTATGTGTAGTTGTGATGCTTTCAATATAGCAAAGGGTGATTATAATTTACAAATCATTCCTTTTTGTTTTAATTAGCATTTGTTATATTGTCTCAACTTTTTCGGAATTGGGATTGTATGTAAAATGTGTAAGAAATATATTTTTCCATAAAAAAAAGAATATTGGCTGTTTTAATTATAGTCCCACACGAATGAATGAATGTTACATTTATATAGGGCTTTTCTGACACTACACTCAAAGCTCTATACACAGTGAACAGGGGACTCTCCTCAACCACCAACAGTGTGCTGCATCCCCCTGGAGGATGCGATGGCAGCCTTAGTGCGCCAGTACACTCACCACACACCAGCTATTGGTGGAGTGGAGAGAGCGGACTTATTGAGCCAATTAATGGATGGGGATTATTAGGAAGCCATGATTGATAAGGGCCAATGGGGGGAATTTGGCCAGGACACCGTGGTTACAGCTGTAGTGTATGCTGGCAATGGCAGGCAGACAAAGAAAATGATGATGTGAAGGACACAGGTGCAGTTTATTCATAAACATGAAATCCAAAAATCATGAACAGAAACATAAACATAAACTAAACTAGACTTGACTTGACCTGAACTGAACTGACCCGACCTCCAAACAACATTACATTAACATTCAATACATTCAATACCTGACTAAGACAAAATGGAAAACATGAGGCTTAAGTACAGAGACATGGGAAACCAATGAACAGACAGAACTATAAACAAGATAACAAGATTTTGACCATGAACCAATGACATAACAAAACTAATAACAAGACTATGAACCAGTAGGAACAAGACACATTAACATGAGGGAAACAGGATAAACCACATGACTTGTCATAGAAACAGGAAATCGAATGACATGGCAGGGAAGCAGGAAATAACATGTCATGGAACCACTTTTCAAAATAAAAGACTAAAAATTTAAAATTAAAATGAACACACAATAAGCCCTACTCTTTTCGAGAAGTGTCCTGGGATTTTTCATGACAACAGAGAGTCAGGACCTCAGTTTAACATCTCATTCGAAGGACAGAACATAAACATGAAAATGTATATCTGGGTAAGTTTCTTTCTGCATGGCATGGTGTACAGTACCCTACTAAGGGTCATTGTATGGTAACTTGATTTATTTAAATTAATAGGTAGGCCTCATTAATGTTCCTTTAATTAGGCTACTATGAAAATTGTTAATACTTTGTAATCACTCTAATTAAAAAACGAATACATACATAAAGCACAAACTGTTAAGTATTATATAGCTAATACGAGTGTAATAATGGCCATGTTAACATGCATCCATAATTACCATATATAGCCTACATAAGAATGAATGGTTATTTGTTTTATTTGTGTATTATAATGTGATTTCTGTATATAGTGAAATTTTTTTCCTACTTTGAAATATAAATTGAAATTATTTGATATCATGAGAAAAAAGCACTAATGACATTTAAAGGACACAGTTGTCCAGCATCTGCAAAGAGCATCAAAACTAGCACATGTGCGAAAACATGCAGTATTTTCACAAAGTGTAAATGCATACGTTAAATGTAAATGTATACATACGTTTTGCAAATAAATTTACAGCGCAAATTATGGTTACTCCAGGGATGCTTATGCATCAGCATGAGATGCTGGAAATGTCCCGCCTCTCACTGAAACTTAAAATATGATTGGTTAGCAAATATCCTATCACGTATAAAATTAACATTCTGATTGGTGGATCAGCTTCGTCTACTGTCTGTCGTGCCAGTGTCATCATTTGCGCTCACGCCTCCCGCTGCTCCGTGCACATTTAGAGAGAATCTCTACACACTTTTAAAATAAAATAAAAAACACAATTTACTCAGCAGTGCTGCGGCATCGCGTTATTAGATTGAAAGTTCCTTTTCAAAAGCCTGTTCGTTGTTCTGGAGGCCATACGTATCATCACTTATTTTAGGTGGACATATGCAAAATCCTAAAATTAGGTGGGCATACGGCGTATGCCTCCGTATCCCCTAGACTACACTACTGACTTTTACATTGAAACCTATTTGAGTCAAAAGATTACAGTCTCTAATTTCATCCAATATGCCATTTTTTGTGTGTCCTATAATGAGTCTTTTCTTGGAAATCCTATTTTAACGGATCATTATCTCATTGAGAATCAATGGATTCATCCAAAAGGTGAAACATGTTGATTTCAGGGGCTTTTTATGGAGTTAGGATAAAAATAAGGTACATTTCGAACTGTTCTGAGACCAGTGCAGACAGACCACACACTGGAGGTTAAGTCATTCACTAAAAAGAGAGCAATAGAGCATCCTCGAAGCTCTCTATGCAGCCAAGTGCATTCAGTCCAATATTCCTATAAAAAGTTCAGTTTCTGGATGCAGATTATGTTAGAATCTCTCAACATGTTTGGCAGACATGGTACTATAGAAATCAGTAGCCTACATAGATTCAGAATTGAAAATATGTCATTTTATTTTAACATGGTTGGCAGTGATTGGATGATGCCAGCTATTATTTTGAATCAGAATAAATTATGCTAATTTCTGATGTCATGTCTGTAATGTCTCAAACACATTGTAACACCAACACTCCTGGAAACATAATAAACAATTTAATAAATAAAAAATAAATAAAAAAATGACATTCTATTGCAGGGGTGGGCAACTATTCTGGTAAAGGGGCACATCGGGCTTTAAGTAGTGCATGGGGGCAACATTGTATTCCTTTCGAGATACAATGTTCAACATTGATTTAGTTTTTGTATCTAGTAAGCCCAGAAATATTTGTATTTCTAATGTGTATTTGTGACTAATGGGACTATTCTGCAATTTCCTAAAGTATTGTATTGGTCTACAAAGGTAGATCATTTTCTATCAGGCATTAAAAAACAGAATAAAGGCTGAGCTTATTATAAATTATTTATTTTACCATCTCTACTTCCATGTTAATTTATTATTCAATTTAACACTCTCTATATCAGTTGTATGTTTTAATAAAAATACAAAAAATTTATAGAACTTTTAATGTTTGTTGCAAAGCGGGCGAGTTTACTTATTTTATTCTCAAAATATTACCCGTTAACACGCTAAAAGGTTCATGGTGTGGATCTCATCAATGGTTTGACTTTCCATTGAGCACACAACTGAATAAAAACATGACCATGATAAATTATTACTGCAAGAGTTAGATTAACATACAGGTGTGAGGGAACACAGGACTCACCTCACGGCACTCCAGCAGGACAGGAGTGGTCTGGTCTCCAGCTCCATGGATGTCTTCCTTCTTGGATCATCCGTCTCAGGGGTGCTTCAGCTTCCTTTGGGGGCTCAACTCTGGGTCTGAGGACTCGCCTTTGCCACCACATGTGGACGCCCTCGGTGAGCAGACGGGGTATACTCTCTTTCTTCACCGCCGAGATCTGCTGGGTGAAGTCCTCGATGGTGTCACCGAAAGGCCAACCTGGGAGATGGGCGCGTTCAAGAAGCATGCCTTGTCCTTCATCTCGACCAGATTCAGCCAAAGGTGTGAACCGCGTCGGCCTCAGACTGGGCCTGCACACCCGAAGGCGCTAGCCCAATCAAGTTCTCAGTGTCCGACATCACCACAGCACTCTCCGATGCATTGATCGAAATCTCATCCATCTCGTGAGCTTCGAAAGAGACATTAGGCTGGCACTGAAGTGAGCTGCCTGTCTCATCCCAGAACTGGACAAATGAGCGTGCTGGGGAATGAGCAGTCCGCAGGGGACTACCCGGCAGAACTAAACCCATTGGAGCCCCCAAATCGCCTCCAGCATTAATCGGGCCGGCCTCGTTCCCATAGGTAGAAGATCCGGTGCGGGAGATGGCTGAAGGTGCTTTCCCCCGAAAGAGAGAAAGCTGCGACCGCAATATTGCCATGGTCATGTTATCGCTATGAGAACATGATCCATTCAAGAACGCTTCCTCAACGTGTACTGTATATGGCCCAGACACATGAGACAGCGATTGTGCCCATCAGATGTAGAGAGGTAACGACCACACCCAGAAACTACACAAAGACGGAAGGATATCTTTAGAAATTTGCGTCTTTAAAAAGACGTTCATGTCAATGTGTTTGCTCTAATAGAACAAAATGTACTCTTTTGCCCAGAATATATATTCTTTTAGTGCTGTCGAAGCGCCCAAGGGCGTACTCTGCACTGATCGTGCAGATGGAGAGAAAGCCGCTGGAATGCACCGTATATCAAACAGCATATAGTGAATTGACCGGCAGTAGTATTCTGCTTGCTGACATACAACTGTTCGGCTCTGAAGAAAGAATCTGAATGAATGGATGCATTCCAGCTTCTTTTGTATGTCTGGGGAGTGGCATGCATATTTCACTTGACAATTCTCATTGTCTTTTTCTCAAAGATCTGAGGTGTTTTGGGGCTCCCAAGAGCGACCCCTAGTGTCACCACATCGACACAACGTTGAGTGAGTGACAGAAGGGGAAATAAAATTATCATAAAAAATACATTTATGATAAATGAGCCGCAGGCAAAATTAAACCATTTGGAGTATGTGGGCATACATTTTTTAGGAAAACTATTTGCTGTAGAATTAATTAATTTATTTATTTATTTATTTGCATAGAGCAGGCACGTTCGATTCTCAGGAGGTTACAGTAATAACAAAATAATGTTTAGGCAGGAAAAAATTATCTAAAGGGACAGTTCATCCAAAAACTCAACCTCACGTTGTTTCAAACCCATTTGTCTTTCTTTTTTTTTCCATGGAACACAAAATAATATGTTAGAATATTAGCCTCTGCTCCAATTCACTTTTATTGCATATTTTTCCATGCAATGAAATTGAATGGTGACTGAGGCTGCCATTCTGCCACACCTCCTTTTGTGTTCAACAGAAGAATGAAAGTTGTGCAGGTTTGGAACAGAAACTGGGTAAATAAATAATGACAGAATTTTCATTTTTGGGTGAACTATCCCTTTAAAGTTTCTCAGAGTGTTGACAGAGCAACATGTGAAATGCACCTGTCTGTAATCTCATTTAGCCGGTGTTAATTTGCCACCGGGGCTGACTTGCAGCAACACCACTTCTGATAAGAGCAGCATGCATGGAACAGATTGGAGGTACTGATCAGAGGTGTTTGTGATAGAGTAACAGAATGGATGTGTCTTAACTCCTGAGACTGGGAGATTGTGATGGTGGGTGACAGACACAGCAGTCCACACAAGGATCTGGAGATTGTGTACACAGCTTTTGCCAAGCCTTTACACATAGCCACTGTTGCTCTAGGTCCGTGTGGATGGATGCCCACCCTGTGGAGGAGGGGCTTCCTCATGCCAGCTTGACTGTGAGCTGTTAGGTAAAAGAGAGCAATTGACTTTCACTTATTTCAAGTTTTGGCTTGGCACGTGAATGTCCCATTTTAAAAATACAATAAAATAAAAACTGTCATGTTTCAAAAAATGTTACATTAACTAAAGCTTCTAAGGCCTTAACGTGCATTTTCTGAATTGGCAAATCAAGACCATGTTTACAGAAATAATCGATTGGATGAAAAATGATAAAATGTAAAAACTTTTTAAAGATTGTTTCAGATAAAGGTGAGCAGATGCATTGGCTGTCTGGTTGAGATAATGTGACACAACTGTGTTGAAAACGAACACACTTGACTGAGAATAAAAAGGTAACTGTGATGAATGTCATGAGGTGGGAGGAGGAAGGTTTTGAGTTTCGCCAGGTGTATTTGGGCCTTGCCAAATGCCACCTTCAGTGCAGAGAGGGTAGCTGTTCTGCCGCCCGTCTAATGAATGCTAATGAGCGTGTGTGTGTGTGTCTAAATGTTATTCACACCGGATCAAACTAAGCCTACAAAGAGGTGCAAAAGCGAGGCTGGCAGACTACCAAACCAAAACACCCTGGAAGCACGTCAATACATTACATTTACTTAACACATGTAGCAGTGGAAAGTGTGTCACCACACTAACATCAGTGCATAATTGCTTTTTTTTATTTTATGTTCATAAACTGTAAAGCTAGCAGTGGCTGCTCTTTTTTACATTATTGGATATATTGAAACATGCCAAGATTTACACTGTACAGGAAATACTGCACACTGATTTGTTTTTTATTTTATCTTTGTCCATGAAAAAATGGTCCTTTGTGCATGTAAATTTAAGTGAACTGAAAGAGCCCAAATTTAACAGTCACCTTCTCACACACCCCTTCAGTTGATATAATTTGCTCCTAGAAAATTGGGTGGAATAGAAGAGCTTTTGTGTGCTTTGCAGTGCATAATTCTTCTACTAAGTTTTTCTACAGATTAAAAAAAATGGGTTTTCATTTAGTTACAAAATAATCCTAATATAATTGTGGCAGTATATGGAAGCGTAATGTTGTTTCAATGAACATTTCAGTATAAAAAATAAAAAATAAAAATGTTCTCATAACCTCTAAAATTCATCAGTGTTTCTTAAACTTGGTCATGACCTGCTTCTGTCCTATCCATTGTTGTCAATGACATTCAGAGCAATTGTTATGCACAGGATTTTGGAGATGGAGATTTATGCTGGATAGTATTCATTCATCTGAGTCTTCTGATTGGCTGACAGTTGACAACCTGACAAGGTCATTGGATGTACAAGCTCTCATTTAAAAAAAAAATTAGACATTTGAGCAGAGCTAAGGTTAGTTGGGTCTATCAGGACTGTCAATCAATTAATGACAATTATTGAGCAAGGACACCCAAGGCAAGAGGGACAATGAGAATGACAGTGGAGTGAAAGAACAGAGTGCAGGATAAATTAAGGAGATTGGAAAATTATGACAGGTACCCTGAAGACGAACAGGCCACCCATGTAGATATTATTCATTAGACTGTTAATTTTGGTTTGGCGAACTGATTGTTAAACGTTGATTCATATAGAATCTTTAGATTCAATCAAAATCCTTTGATTCTATATGATGTTATGTAAACAATCATGACAACACTTTGAAACCCTAAAATCAAAGAGTTTAATTTAGAAAACATTGTAAAAGTTTAGTACACATTTCATAACCACGTAAAATATATTTGTAACAACATTACAGCAATGTTTCTTTTGAACCAGCACTGATAGTAGGTTAAGTGATTTAAACAGAGGGCTCACATATTTCAGTATGAAAGAAATACCTTTTGATTAATGAGAGGGCTTGTGCAGAAACCTGGTTAACCCATTTAATGAATAAAAAAAAGAATATGAATACTTATGAGAGCGTTTGTGGAAGAGAGCTATAATGTGAAGAGTGGAGGCCCTGAAAAAAAAACACATGGAGCAGAACACACTTTCTCAAATTGAAGCTATTGAGAGAAAGAGAGAGAGGGAGATAGAGAGAGAGAAAGCTTTTTTGAAATTCTCCAGCTGGCAGGCTTTAATTTTCCACCATTCTAATTAAAATGCAAATTAAATTTATAATTAGCCACCACAGTATCTGAGAAACCACCTTGTGTGCAGCCCAAACATATGGGCCAGCCAGCGGTGGGTAGAGCTTGGTTTCTGTGGCACAGGGGGTGGGGAAGTGGAGAGATAGAGGGCCATCCACACCCTCTCTGTGGGTCTGGAAAATAAAGGTGGGTGGCATATATGGTGGGCTCAGACTAGGTGCTGATTTTTCTTGGATAAGACATCAGGGCACTTTTGAGGAAGAGCAATGACGGCAAAAGCATGTTCCACATGTCACTGTCTATGTCACAAATCAGTGCCTGTGCCATCTGAGGCCCGTAAAGGTGTAAGCACTGTTGTGTCCTCTCAATCGAAAGGTCCCTGCCCAAAATTAACCTCTGTGACAATCAGATAATTCATTTTCACTCATGGAGAACAACAGCAAAAATCTGGAATTGCCCATTCTTCAATTATCATTTGGAAATGGAGCAAGATATGAAGCCACTTCTGTGTGAGGACTACACACTACAGTTTCTCAAATAAGTGATCGAATGAGGGAGGAAGAAATATTCAAATCAAAGAGGAAATTGAAAACTGACAGCTTGTAAGTCCAAGTAATACAACAAAAGAAAGGCTTTCCGTGTGTCAAACTTGGCAATGTAGCTTGCTTTCTCCATTAGTGTTTTTTTTAAATTTGTATTATTTATTGGGCCATGTATGAACAACCACTGGTCATCTTGTGTATACGGGTCAATATTTCATTTTCTTGAAGGTTACCGCTCTGAGAACTGATGCTGGCCAAATGGCAGCATCAATCTCTTGTCAGCTGTCAGTCCTGAAGTGTGGGGTCAAGGCTGGTACATGTCAAGATGAAAGCCACCTCTCCCCATGTGCTTTCACTTCGGAGAGTGAGACTGACACAGGCTTGCCGCAAAGGGACTGCCACCAGATACCCAGTTATTCTTTCCAATCAACCTGCTCCATGTGGAAGTAACCAGTGTCACATATGACCTCCTCAGCAGCTGTGTCAGTTTGTCACCTGTGTGAGACCTTTTGTACTGTTGTGTGCTAAGTGTCTTGCCCAAAAGCCAGACTTATCTTGCTAACCTGTCAGGTCAGCGAACAAGCAGGCCTGTAGCTTTGAATGGACAGTTTGATGTGGCCCTATGACTTAGCTGACAATGCTGGGTCCTTGGGGCTGCTTACTGGGTGCTATTCACAGCTACACAGGCATCCGGGACAATGATGCCTAAAGACCAGTTCAATTATTCCCCATTTATCAGAGAATAGCGAGGATTCCTTCACTGAAAGGGGGAAGTAAATGAGGTATCTTGACTCGGGGACAAATTTTGGCATGGGTTACTTCCCCTCTATTTCTTTCGCTATTCCCTGGCTGGCCGTTTTTATGTTTCTCTTTGAACTCCACAAAGACTTTATGCATGGGGTATACAAAGATTAATGCATGTGACTCTTAAGTATGCATCAATCTGTAAAGCACCTTTAAGAGAATCCTTTCAAGAAGCAATGCTACTGATAACCACAGACCAGCCATATATTCAGAAAAGTCAAGATGATGTATGTTCCACCAAGGTGGGAGCCATTTTCAGACAAACCGCTTTTCCTCTACACCATCCCTTACATTGTCTAGTCTCTTCTTTGCAATATTTTCCCTTTTGCTGCATGGCAGTGCCACCTGTTGCCCCATTAATCATACAGAGAAGATACTCATAAATCATAAACATTCTGCAATTAATCAAGCTGTCAAGTCCAGGGTCAGAGGTCAGCCTCGGAGAAGCCAAAGGTTGTCACTGGGGTTTGAAGGGGTCTCAGTTGTGTGGCATCTCTCATTCTTGGAAGATGTCAAAAGAGAGGCCAGTAGAACAAAGGAGAAATCAAAGTCCAGGGGGGAATGAGGCTGACTGCTAGGGTCTAGATCACAAAACCAGTCAAATTGACCTGTCATTATATCAAAGGTTTCTCGCCAGACTACGGCACTATCGCGCTCCGCCATACCCATTCAAAATGACAGAGCTCCTGTAACCTACCGGGCTCCTCACTTTGCCCTATTTACATAATTAACAAGTCAGCTCTCCTCTTTCATTTGACTTATATTCATTTCTTTGGTTAACCAAATGTGCTGACACTCACTACATGAGATGTGTTATAAAAATATGTATAAAATAAAAGATTAAAAGTGGGTAACAATTTTAATAAGGTTGTATATTTTATATAATTTTACACAACAGTTAACATGAATTAACAGTGAACAATACTTTTAAAGCATTTATAACTCTCGGTTAATGTTAAAGGAATATTCCAGGTTCAATACAAGTTAAACTCAATTGATAGCATTTTTGGCATAATGTTAAATGCTAAAAAAAAATATTGTTTAGGCTCGTCCTTCCTTTTGCTGAAAAAAGGCAGAAATTATCTCCATTCACTTCCATTGTAAGTGCAAGTCAAAGATAAGTTTTATTTTGTTTTTTGGTAATCAATATTATGCCACAAATGTTGCCTGTTTAGCTTAAATTCAACAAACTGTACAATATATTAAGACATACAGTATACTAATACTTTTTGCATTAAAAGTTGCATGCACTAAGTTTAGTTAATTCAATATGAACACAAACATACAATGAACAATTGGAAATGTACAAATTAACATTAACCAAGATTAATAAATGTTGTAAAAAAAAAAAAATATATATATATATATACATACCTCCTGTCCTTGAGCAAGGCACTTAACTCCAGGTTGCTCTGGGGGGATTTTCCCTGTAATAAATGCACTGTAAGTTGCTTTGGATAAAAGTGTCTGCCAAATGCATAAATGTAAATGTACATTGTTACCAAAAGTTGCATGGTGTCAGGATAGAGACCAGGTTCAAATACTGTTTTATTAAAGTGTCACTCGTGCAAGGTGGGTATAAGGTGAGTCTTCAGGTGCAGGTTTGGCGAAGATCGCTGGATGTACGGAGAACAACAGGTAATCCAGATAACTTCAATCGTGACATAATACTCAGTCTCAGTTCGTTAATCCATTCTTTCTTCTAGGACTGGTCGGAGCAACTTGGACAGATATCAAACATGGGCTTTCAGGAATCGGACGGGAGATCTGGAGATGGCAGAACAACAATGCAAAGGGTTAGTATTGAGTCAGGTAAGGAAGCGGAATACTCAGGTGTTCAGGTTTCACAGGGTTCACAGGATACGGGAGGAAACGGTCTGTTCCTGTTGGAGGCTTGACAACGACTGAAATCGCGGTGAGTGTTTAGTATTCTGGGGAGAGTGATCTTTGAGTGGTGGGTTGAAACGAGCCTGATTGATCCCTGACATTACCCCCCCCTCCAGGGTCCGCGCCAGCGGATCTAGTACCCCAACGTCGTGGGGGCCTACCTCGAGGTCGTGGGGCAGGTCTTTCAGGGTGTTGTTCATGGAATTCCGTGAGTAACATGGGGTCGAGGATGTCCCTTCGAGGCACCCAACACCTCTCTTCTGGTCCATAATCCTACCAGTCTACCAGGTATTCGAGTTGCCCACCTCGACGTCGGGAGTCCAGGATCTCCCTAACCGTATAGATGGGGTCGGCTTCAATGGGGGGTACTGGGGGATTGTCATCATGAGCTAGGTCTGTAGAGGGAACAGGAACAGATGGATGATGGGGTTTTAGATGTGAGACGTGAAATGAGGGGTGGATGCGATACTGGGCCGGCAGACGGAGCTGGTAGGTAACTGGGTTAAGCTGTCTTACAATGGGAAAGGGACCAATATATCTTGGACTTAGTTTGCGACAAGGTAGTCTTAAACGGATGTCTTTGGTCGAAAGCCAAACCAGTTGTCCAGGTTGATATTCGGGGGCCTCACGATGATGAACGTCTGCAAAGCGTTGTTGGCGGTTCAGGGCTTGTTGGAGATGCTGATGAGCTTGGTTCCATACTCTCTCACTGTCTTGGAACCAGGTGTTAACTGCAGGGACTTCTGATGGTTCACCGGACCATGGGAACAATGGGGGTTGGTAACCCAGCACACACTGAAACGGCGTTAGGTTAGTGGAGGTTTGTCGAAGGGAGTTTTGAGCATACTCAGCCCATACGAGATATCGGCTCCAGAGGTGTTGGTTAGAATGGCAGAAGGTACGGAGGAAACGACTGACATCTTGGATCTTCCGTTCCGCCTGACCATTCGCTTGCGGATGATACCCTGAAGTTAGACTCACTGTTACATTCATTAATGCAAAAAATGCTCGCCACACCTTGGAGATGAACTGTGGTCCCCTGTCCGACACAATATCCTCCGGAATGCCAAAATTCCGGAAGACGTGCTCCATCAGTAGTCCTGCGGTTACAAAGGCTGTGGGTAAGTTCTTCAGGGGAATTAATTTGCAAGCTTTAGAGAAGCGGTCAATGGCTACCAGGATACACGTGTTCTCGTCTGAGGGGGGAAGGTCCGTTACGAAGTCGACTCCAATGTGCCACCAGGGTCGTTGCGGAACAGGTAGAGGCATGAGTTTCCCAGTGGGTAAGTGACGGGGGTTCTTGTTCATGGCACAAAGAATGCATCCTTGGATGAAGGTCTTGATATCTCGTACCATGTTGGGCCACCAGTAGCGAGTTTGGAGAGTGGAACATGTTTTGTTAATTCCAGGATGACCTGTGCCAACAGATGAATGTGCTGAGGAGATTAGCGAGTTACGAAACTCTTCGGGTACGTAAATCTTTCTGGCTGGACACTCTGGAGGACTGGGGTGGTGTTGGGATAATTCTAGCAGTTGTTCATTTAAGTCCCACTGAATGGGATTGACAAACATCTTTTCGGGTAGGATATTCTCAGGTTCCTCGTGGGAAGTTTCGGGGGCATGGGGACGAGACAAGGCATCCGCTCGGACGTTCTTCGAACTAGGGCGATAGGAGATCTGAAAATGGAAGCGAGTAAAAAAGAGTGCCCATCTGGCCTGGCGTGGGTTAAGTCTCCTTGCCTCTTTCAGGTATTGCAGATTTTTGTGGTCTGTGAGAACCAGAAATGGGTGTTTGGCTCCTTCCAACCAGTGTCTCCACTCTTCCAGAGCTAGCTTAACCACCAGGAGTTCTCGATTGCCAATATCGTAATTTACCTCTGCAGGAGATAACTTGTGAGAGAAGAATGCGCAAGGCATAGGTTTGGGTGAAGAAGCCAAGTACTGTGACAACACAGCTCCTACTCCTGTAGTAGAAGCATCAACTTCAACAATGAACATTTTTTCAGGATTGGGATGCTGGAGTAAGGGGGCTGTGGTGAACGCGGTCTTGAGAGACTGAAAAGCATGTTCAGCCTCAGTGGTCCAGAGTAGTGTCTTTGGTTTTCCCTTGAGTAGAGAGGTCAGGGGAGCGGTTATCAGGCTGTACTGGTGAATAAACCTCCGATAGAAATTCGCAAACCCAAGGAATCTTTGTAATTCTTTAACCGACTGTGGAGCTGTCCAGGAGGTTATGGCTTTGATTTTATGATCATCCATCTCTACTCCTTTTTCGCTAAGGTGGTAACTGAGGAACTTGACTGAGGTCTGATGAAAGGAGCACTTCTCCGCTTTCAGGAACAGGGAGAATTCACGTAGTCGTTGAAGTACTTGAGAGACATGTCGCTGATGTTCCACCGAGTTTCTGGAGTAGATTAAGATATCGTCTATGTAGATTATTACGAATTGATTCAGGTAGTCTCGGAAGACTTCATCCATGAAACTTTGGAAGACTGAAGGGGCGTTTACCAGACCATACAGCTTGACGAGATATTCGTAATTTCCTGCAGGGGTGATGAATGCGGTCTTCCGAATGAGATTGTATGCACTTCTCAAATCCAGCTTGGTGAACATCTTGGCTTCTCGAAGTTGTTCAAGAGAAGAGGGAACCAATGGGAGCGGATAACTGAACTTCACGGTTATCTTATTCAAAGCTCTATAGTCTATACATGGACGTAGACCTCCATCTTTCTTAGGGACAAAGAAGAAACTGGCAGCAGGGGAAGTAGAGGCCCGAATATACCCTTGTTTTAACGCCTCTCCAATGTACTGTTGCATGGCTTCTTGTTCAGGGATAGCCAGAGAGTAGATCTGCCCCTTGGGGATGGATTCTCCAGGAATCAGATTGATGGCACAATCCCAGGGTCGATGAGGTGGTAATTTGGCAGCCTTGATGGGATTGAATACATCCGAATACTGAGAGTAGCATGAAGGGATGGACACTGACAGGTTTTCTAAGGGCTTTCAATGGAAGTTGAGTTCATTGGGATGGCGTCGGGTAAGTTAGCGTTGGGTGAGACTGAGATTTCAATATTCGTGGACGAGTACATACAACCCCATTTCAATATCTTACCAGATCTCCAGTTGATGTTAGGTTGATGTCGTATAAGCCATGGACGGCCAAGGATAATAGCTGCCTGGCTATTCTCAAGTACGAAAGGTTCAAACAGTTCATGGTGTGTGTCTTCAATACAGAGTAGAATGGGTTTAATCTGAGACGTGACGTACCCCTGATTGATGGTTTCCCCAGTCACTGCATGGATGGAGTATGGCTTGGTGGTGGTGGATTTCTGGAGTTGGAGTTTCTGACAGAGCTGTCCTGAGATGAAGTCTCCTGCCGACCCTGAGTCCACAACGGCTGTAGCAGAGACATGGAAACTCATAGATTTTAGGATCACTGGTATCGTTAAGGGAGCTGATACAGAGACGGACGTACAGACAGAACTCACAAGCATTCTAGGAGGTCGTGAGGGGCATGAACGAAGAAAATGTCCTCCCATCCCACAATACAGACACAATTTTAAGTCACGACGTCGAGAACGCTCTGCTTGAGACAGTCGATAGGTATCCACCTGCATCTTCTCTACTGCCACTTCGGAGGGACGTTTATCGGGGTACTGAGGTGGTACAACTGTGGGCTGTTGGGCGTCGCGATAGCAGCCCTGAGATCTTTGGTGCACACGGAGAGCTTGCTGTATGAATTTTTCGACCCCCAGGCTATCATCATAGATTGCGAGTTGAAGGCGAAGTGCAGGGTTCAAACCACGTCGGTAGATGGAGATGAGCGCCTTCTCGTTCCACCCACTGGCGGAGGCTAGAGTGCGGAATTCTAGGGAATACTCAGAAACAGATTTCTTGCCTTGATGTAATTGTAGTAGTTTATCACTGATGGATGAATCATCTACTGGACGCCCGAAAACTTCTTTAAAATGGTTGACAAACTCTTGTACAGAGGAAGTAACAGCAGATTCCTGCAGCCACAATGTTTCAGCCCATCTTAATGCAGCCCCTGATAGTTGTTGAACAATAAAGGCAACTCTCGACCTTTCAGTGGGATATAACTGGGCTTGTTGTTCTAGAGCGAGCGAACACTGTAACAGGAACCCGTTGCAATCCTCCGCCCAGCCGGAGAATGGCGCTGGATGGGAAATTGGATTGGTGAAGCATACCAGAGAGGAAGCGGGGTTTGCGGAAGTGCTGGGCGTTGGCTGACTGGGATTCACAGCGGCGGCTGTCGGTTGTGCAGGATTATCAACATTAGGGGCAAATTCCATCGTGCTGTTTCTTCCCTTTTTTGCGGTCAAGCCTTCTGTCAGGATAGAGACCAGGAGATCGGAGGTAAGTGATTCAAATACTGTTTTATTAAAGTGTCACTCGTGCAAGGTGGGTATAAGGTGAGTTTTCAGGTGCAGGTTTGGTGAAGATCGCTGGATGTACGGAGAACAACAGGTAATCCAGATAACTTCAATCGTGACATAATACTCAGTCTCAGTTCGTTAATCCATTCTTTCTTCTAGGACTGGTCGGAGCAACTTGGACAGATATCAAACATGGGCTTTCAGGAATCGGACGGGAGATCTGGAGATGGCAGAACAACAATGCAAAGGGTTAGTATTGAGTCAGGTAAGGAAGCGGAATACTCAGGTGTTCAGGTTTCACAGGGTTCACAGGATACGGGAGGAAACGGTCTGTTCCTGTTGGAGGCTTGACAACGACTGAAATCGCGGTGAGTGTTTAGTATTCTGGGGAGAGTGATCTTTGAGTGGTGGGTTGAAACGAGCCTGATTGATCCCTGACACATGGTGTATCTTATTTTTTTATTTTTTTTTTACAATTTGAAAACTTAAAGTGGAAGTTTATAAAAACTGAAGATGTGTATTTTTGTACCTCTTTGTACATTTTAAAAGAGGTGGGGGACTCGAATTACATGACATGATTTTGACTTGAGAACCAGCGACTCAAGACTTGAATGTTTGTATTATTATTATTTTCAATAACTTATTATAAACAGTAATGAAATGTGTTTAAAAAAAAAAATCTTGCGACATCAATGAATTCATATGCAAAAATATAAGCCTGCCAGTACCACTGATCTGCATCTGCATCAGAGCACATATTTCATCAGACATTTCAAAAACCACATGGAAAGGCAAGTAAATCATTGAATTATCATTTCATTATCTAGAAAGACTGTTCAAATGTTTGAGGGTTGTCACTAAATTCAAATGATTCACGATTAATCTCATGTTTTGTAGCGCGACAAGTTTGAAATTACCCGACATTGCCTCTAAATGTATGTGTGCCTTTTCTAAACATTCTCAACAGTCAACGATATACCATAACTATTTGTTAGCAATATAAAAACATACCAGGCAGATTTGCAGTCACAACACTTTATTTAAAACGTGACAAGTAGTATAAAATATACAGAATGACTCGTGATGAAATCCAAGTGCTCTCATAGTGATTATGACTTCTGAAGACTTTAACTAAAGCCCTTGAATGCAATACCTTTATGACTATTTTATATAAATGTATCTCTAAAGGGAACTGACTGTCTTCAGAAAAGTTTAGATGGCATTTTCTTTTCATCTTTCCTCCATATACTGCCTATAGTATTGTTTATAAGAGTGGGGCTGCTTTGTGTTCATGCGTTACCAGGGTAACAGCTATATTTCAGCTATATAAGCCCCACCTATTGTCAGAGAGCGTATTTGCATTTTCATTCATTTCATTTTGTTAGATCAATGTGTAAATCTGACTGCATTTTTACACAGTATACATGCACTGTTATACATTTTAACCAGTTAATTCTAAAAATCCAAACAATTCGGATAATAAGGTATCTAGAAGTAGTCACAGTATTTTTAAGTGTCCACGATAAAAATACTGTGCATGTTCATTTACACAATTTATATATATATATATATATATATATATATATATATATATATATATATATATATATATATATATATATATATATATATATATAGTATAACACATTACTGTTATACAATTCATATAAAACATTTATGTAAAGATATGTTTATAAGTTCATCTTTGCACAAATAAATATTTATTTCAATTTATTTTAGTACTGTGGCTTAACTCGACTTGAAACTCATCAGGACTCGACATGACTTGCTTGAGGTGAGTCACTGACATGAATTGACTTGACTTGCTTAAGGTGAGTCACTGACTTGACTTGACTTGACTTGACTTGGCTTGATTTGTCTGAACTGCACTTGAGACTTGGCACGAGACTTGATGGTTAAGACTTGAGACTTGCTTGTGACTTGAACATGTGTGACTTGCTCCCTTCTCTGCATTTTAAACAAAATTCTAAAGCAAAACAGTGATCTGATGACAAAATAAGGTGAGTAGGAGGAAAAATATTAGTATTGGCCTATATTTTATTTATTTATTTTTGTTTTTATTTTAAAATGTATGGGTATTGGCCAGATATTTTCATATTGGTGCATACCTAAGAAAGGGACATTTAGTTAGCTAAATATATGTTGATCATTGGAAGGTCATTGTACACTATTTCTGAGTATAAAAGGTTTTGAAATTAAGATGTAATTTAAAACAATAAAGGCTGTCTCAGCATGCAAAGTGAATTTTTACATGACAGATAATACAGAATCACATAAGTTCTACTTAATAACATCTACCAGCTGGTTTGGGAAACATAATTTGTAAAATAACATAGAGCATTAGTTAAGATGATCTTAATAGAGCTAGTTGCAACGTTATCCCAGCCTTAAAGCCGATTTACTTTTTTTGGTGTGCAAATACTTTTCTCACACACAATAAGTGTGTGTGTGTGTGTGTGTGTGTGTGTGTGTGTGTGTGTGTGTGTGTGTGTGTGTGTGTGTATGTGTGAGCGTGTATTTATCACTTTGTGGGGACCAAATGTCCCCATAAGGATAGTAAAACCCGAAATTTTTGACCTTGTGGGGACATTTTGTCGGTCCCCATGAGGAAAACAGCTTATAAATCATACTAAATTATGTTTTTTGAAAATGTAAAAATGCAGAAAGTTTTCTGTGAGGGTTAGGTTTAGGGGTAGGGTTAGGTTTAGGGGATAGAATATAAAGTTTGTACAGTATAAAAACCATTATGTCTATGGAAAGTCCCCATAAAACATGGAAACACAACATGTGTGTGTGTGTGTGTGTGTGTGTGTGTGTGTGTGTGTGTGTGTGCACGCATGCTGTGTTATGTCTACCACCTCTCTTTGAAACTGTCTAGCTTGACTTACAGAGCACCATTTCACCTCTGGCAGCCAAGAGTTATTATCTGGCACCCTTTCTCAAATGGGAATGTGGGTTTGCAGATGGCGACCTTGGCATGGCTGACAGTAAAATTAGCCCACATCACAAAGCCACCATGGCATTTTTGCAGTGCCTGGCACTTTCCTGGCAGGGCTGTAGTTGTTGGGTGAGGGCCTGTTAATGTTCTGATTTAAAGCCGAAGCCTCATCCTGCTCCTGTGAGAGAGTAAGTGAGAACTGACACCAGACCTGCTGTTACCTGCTCTCGGCATATCTCACCTCATCTTCTTGCATCATCAAGCTCACTGCCCAGCCAAAGAACAGGACTTTAATAGGGCTCTCACAGGTGTGGGCTCCAAAAGAACCCAATGGACTGTGATGAGCATTGAGCACAGGTGGCTGACATCAGTGCTCTCACCATTAATACATATTTATCACTATTTTACTTTTTTCTTTTCTATGACCTTCACAGTTTTCCATCAATAATAGTGAAATGATGCATTCATGCACATACATAAGTGTAAAGTGTTCATAGCAAACTTTGAAAAATAGCTCAAAACAATGCTTTGTCCCTGACCAGCTGCATGGTTCAGAATCAAAGTCATTAACGGCAATTTCTCTGTTCTTATTTTGGCAATTCCTAGCACCCTGCACACTCTATGGGGTATTCATCCTTACAGGGGGATAATAACAAAGCAAGACTGCCTCTCTGTTAAGCATCAACTTCTGAAAAATGAGATGGATGGTTTCAGCTGAAATCCATAATGTGGTAAAGAAAATTGCATTTGATAGAAACGTCACACAATAACATTCAGAACAGTCTAATATGTAGGCCCACAGGGGAACTGGGTTAGGTATTATGTGCTATGTACAATGCATATTCTGTTTTATGTTAAGAACTTCTGTTTTTCATGCTGAATTCCAACCCGGGTCCCTGTAAGCCAAAATGTCTTAAATACGCACCAAAGCTTTGATGGGAGAATTGTTTCTGTGTGTCATTGGGATGGTTGTGTAAGATCAATACTGCATTTGTGCAATTACCAGTACTCACAAGTTGTGTCCTCTCACTAATAGACAGATCTGCTGTGCTAGAAAGTGACAGAAATTCCTCAGATATTTAAATATAGAATATAATGGCAAAAATGCTCCATAATGATTTTTTTTTATCTGTTATTTATCTATATTATTATTGGCTTATCTAGTTTTGGATTTAGTGTGCGCTCTAAATAATGGTGACATGCAATTGCTGCCTTAAATATCTTTTTTTGCTTTTTTGCTGCCTTTGCTTTTTGATAATGCTTAACAATAACGTTCCATTTGATAATATTCGTAAATGCATTAGGTATCATGAAGTAAAAATTAACAATCTATTTTTACCGAAATTATAAATCTTTGTTAATGTTAGTTAATAAAATTAAAATTGTTTATTGTTTTCTCATATTAGTTCATAGTGCATTAAGTAATGTTAACATATACAACTTTTGATTTTAACATCAAAATGTATTAGTATAAATTAACAACAACCAATATGAATAAATGCTGTTAAAGCATTGTTCATTGTTATAGTTCACGTAAACCAATAGAATGTTATTGTATCATTTTTGACAGTGTATTCAGGTTGATTCAGTCATATAAAATAATGATTTTGGCTTAAATAAAACCAGTCTGTTTAGATTTTACGACTTACAACACATATTTTTAAATTACCTGACAAAACATATTTTTCTATGTGGATTTAGTGACTCCACATTGACCTAGATGTCAGAGATCTGTATTCCAGTGTTGCAAGTGTTGTTGAATTTCTAGCAAAAGTTTATATATATATATATATATATATATATATATATATATATATACAGTATATATATAAATTAAATAATCTCTGATAACACAATGTTAAGTAAAACATTTAAAACAATCATTACTTAAATATGTACCTTGATTGTAGACAGAATAGAGCTACACAATCTAACTTGCAGATCGGTGCGTTATGATCCTGTACATTATGTACAGCTACTTTTATGTTGATCTGATTGTTATTGGTAACAGACATAATTGTTCAGATGCATTTAAATGTATTGATTCAATTGTGTTTCAAATTGTGATGTGAAACATTTTTGACAAGCTACTTTCTGACACTGTTGAGAAATTTATTTTTAATGGAAATATGCTATGTTATGGTATTTTCATAAGGGGAAAAAAACGTTTAATTTGTGTGTTTGGTTTATTTTTTTCAGAAGAGACACATATCAGTAAAAATAATAGTAATAATAACATACAAATAATAATAGCAATAGAAATTAAAAATGAAATAAATGAAATAAAATATCTTAAACTTGAAGTGATTCTGTCTTATCTACACGTGCTTAGCTTTTAATGCCATGTACATCAAATGTGAACTCTGAACAGCTGAACACATCAATCACTCCTTAGATTGTGTTTGTCGTTGCAATAGTGAGCATGAATGACATTTAAATCTTACAAGTGTTGCTACTGCCCTTTCACAGGCTACTTATACTCTTTTAACTGTATATGTTTCTGTCAATGACTGAAAAGTGTTTAGCGTACGAATGCTCAGATTGTCAATTGCCACTGTAGACAAGGAGGAAAATGGTCTATAATTGCAGGTGGTCTACCTCAATGCATTTCATGTGCATACTAATGAAAAGAAATTATGGTAAAGTGAGGAAGATAAGAAAAGAATAGATTCCAAAGAGCAGCTTGTAGACAAAAAAAACTGCTTGGGGAATTTATATAATTGGTATACATATATGGGCTTTCTATTTGGTTTGAATTGATAATGGGGGAAAAAAAAAAAGAAGTAAAAAGACTTCACCTTTACTAATACTGTACCTCCAATTACATAAAGGTTAAGTTATTCTTTGTCAAAAAAGAAAATTGTGAAAAATACAAAGAGATTCTCTAAAAAAACCTTATAGAGTATATAGTGTAAAAAATAGTTTTGCACCATTGTAAATAAACTGTTTAACAGTTTGATAAATGCTTTAATCAGTCACAATCCTGGCCTGTTTATTAATCACTTTATCAAGCAGTTGATGCATTGCTGCTTTTAATAGACTCCATTTATTTTGATTTCTCTCCCCTTTGTCTTATCAGGACACTCTTCCAATCTGGGGCTGATAAAGGGAGGGGCAGTGGTGGGGGCTTGGTTGTGTACAGGAGTACGTACACCAGAGCTCACTCTACTTAACTTCATTACCATCGCTGCTCACTGAATTTATTAGAGGCAATATGTTGCCTGGGCGAGTGGTGGGTAAACCACACAGCTAAACTCAGATAAACAGCGGGCCATTCGTTTGCCTGTTCACCTGACACAGCGCAGAAACACAATCCTAATAAGATTAATATCCTCTGTTCTTCTTCCCCTCCCTTCTTTTCTATAGAGTGCCTCTAATTTTCCACCTCAACAATTGCAGGACTTGGCACTAAATATGTAAAGAATAGCCTCAATGCATTTATTCATTTTTAAGTAATGTAGGTGTTTGAAAAGCTTATCTAATGCCACTTATAGTTATATGAGCTGTTATAAAATGTTTTGATAGCATGTAGCATAAATTGTAAATAGCCGATTATGGTTTGCAGACACCAGCCATCTTTATTGCACCTTAAATAATAGCTTGACGCTATTAAATAACGCCTCTCTTATATGTGGTCTTTTTAGTGGAAATTTAGACACATTTTCAGCCCATTTTCTCATGTGAAAGGCTCTTTTAGAATTTTGTGGCGGCCATCTCATTCTCTGCTTCATAGAGCTTAGGAATGTTTTTTTGGAGAAGTCCTTGAACTTGCATGCTCTGGTCAGAAATGGCAATCATTAGCAAACAATCCAACCCCCCTTTTGTAGCCTGACCAACCCCAAGTAACCTACCCGCCACCCAACAACCCACCCATCCTCTCCTCAGCACTCACAGCCCCATCCAAATCTCTCCTCTGTCTGCCTCTCCCTTTTCTCCTTATCACTCTTTTGTGTGCTAAAAAGCTATTGTCTGCATCATCTGAGGCTCCATGTGTGCTCACCAGGCATCTGAGGAGGAAAAAAGGAGGACAAAAATGCAGAGAACACAGGTTGGACCACTGAATAGAAAATTGCACTTAAGTGGCCTTCGTCTGCCCATCACCCAGAGCTGCTCCTCTGGCTCCCCATGAGAGGGGCTCTGGGCTCAGGCTGCAAGGGCTAGCTAGGGGGGCATAGGCAAACTTGAAAGCTGCCATACATTTGCAGCACTCTCAAAAACAAGCGTTTCACACCTGAAGCCTTTCACGCGGGGTCCTCTGAGTGTCCTCCTTCAAGTTATTTAATTGGCTATTGCCTCTGAGCTTGTTGAACAGGGCCTTTATGGTGAGGCGACAGGCAGCCAAGTATGTGCAATGAAAAGAGTCCTTCTCCCAGATGGGCCAGGGGCATTAAAAATCGCCAGATCACTTCTTGCTGTTGACTGATAGAGAATGCACAGTTCATGTGTAGACACAACAGAACCTCACCTGAACAGAAATCGAAACCAAAGAGTGTGTTATAAAGGTGTGCTGTTTTGTTTGAAATGTGTTCCAAGTAATTTGGTGATGAAAAAAAAATTAGTTTTGGCATACATACAAATGGACAAGGATGAATGTATACCCTTTTAGAAATGACCATGAACTTGATCACACTCTCTTTATTTATTACAGCAATGCTAGGAAGTGATTGAGGTAGGCTGCTCTACAAAGCCTGTGAACAATACCTTGTGGCCTTTACAAGGAAAAAAAAAAAATCATCAAAAGCATTTCTTTGATTAAAGGTGTATTCATTTCACCTCTGAAAAATAATTATGTCTCTTACTTATTTCCAGTAAATGAGAAATGTAATGGAAGCATTGGGATGTCGGGGCATCCAACAGACCTATACCTCTAAGATATGTATTTTCCTTTCATGAGCCATCTGCCTCATTCATTTTCCCTTACATTTGCCTAAGGCAGAAGGTCCCTCGATGGCCTTGCTTTTTGGGTTGTTTAGGGGGGCAGGGTGGTGGATTGCATGCTGACTCTGGACAGCCTTGAGGGGACCAGTGAAACTAGGTGCTAACTCTTAAAGGCTGCTTTAGAAAGGGGCTGGTTCAGGTTTGCAAAGGCTCAGAAACGGATTATAAAGCCAACATGTGTGGTATCATCAGGGTTGGAGAGTAACGGAATACATGTAACTGGATTAGATACTTGAAAAACTAAGGATTAGTAACTATTCCAGTACAATTATAATTTAAATAGTTAGTAATCAGAATACAGTTACATTCAAAAAGTATTTTGATTACTGAAGAGATTACTTTGCATTTTATTGTTATTTGTTTCACGTAGTATTTAGTCAATTGGAAAACATATATACATACAAATAATGTGATCAGAAGAAAATGTGGTTGTGTACACTTTGTGGTGTTTTGAAGCAAGTTTGGAGCAGCAGAAAGAGATAATCTTTTATAAACTGTCATGTAAACATTTAGCTTTATGCTAAGCTATAATGCTTTTTCTAGTCCTTTTACATGCACCTGTTACAAGGCACGATTATATATTTTTCTATCAAGAACATCCATGTTAGTTAATTTTTTTTCTCTTTCTAGTAAGACATTTATATTAAGGCAATTATTGTATTCTTGATGCAAATTTTTGTATTGTTTTCCTGTAAAAAATATCTAAAAATCCTTTAGAAAAAGTTGCTTTACCTTGATTTAGAAGTAAAACTGCACAAGATATTAAAGCTTTTTTCAGAGAATGTATTTTTAATATGTGTTTTACTGAACTGGCAAATTTGTTTTACTTGTTATTTACTTGTTCATAGTCAAAACATGTAAATATATATAAATAAATATATATATCTGCCATTGCTGAAGAAGTAATCCATAGTATTTAGATTATGTTACTGACCTTGAGTAATCTAACAGAATGCATTAAAAATGACAGTTTACAGCATGTATTCTGTAATCTGTAGAGGAAGTATACCTGTAAAATTATTACAGGAGACACATTTTTGTTTAAATATTATTTTTATCCCCCCAGCCTATTCTTCATCTATTCCAAAAAATTAGGTGAATACAGAAAGAAAATGTAATAAAAAAGGACAGTGTGATTTTTATAAAGAGATTATTGCATTTTACAATTCCATGACTTTAACTAGAATGCAACTGAAAACTACTCTCCAGATTGTAATTATGTTGAATCAGATCTTCCCGAGTATGACAGTTCACTTCACAAAATCAATTTCCAAAATCATATTTATGTGATATTAAAGTTACTATCCTTCCTATTTTATGTAACTATTTCAATATATATATATATATATATATATATATATATATATATATATATATATATATATATATATATATTTTTTTTTTTTTTTTTTTTTTTTCTTCTTCCAGGCACAGGACAAACAGACACTGAGTAAAGTGATAGGTAAAGTGACACTTAAATAATCACAGAGAGAGTAACTGTTCTTCTGGAAAATACAAATAGTAATAATAATGATAATCTCCCTCACTCTCCTGTGCTGTACAAATCAAGAACATGTGACAACACCATCTAATTATTCCTTCCATATTTCTCCACCTGCCAGTCACACTTTTTGGGGACTAAAGCTTAAAACACGTTAGCTCACAAATTATCTGTTGTATTTACATTAACACCTCAGCTGGTTGCACAGACAGCCCCTGATGGAAAGCAATCCATTAGAGGCATCACCATGCTGGGTAGATACGTTCATCCCCCTTTTTTATGGTAAATGGCCTGGTCTTAACTGAAAAAACAAGAAAAATAGTTGGCTCCAAATATGATCATAAAACTGGACGCAGATGGATTCATGTTTTTGGGAGTGATTTTTCCCCTGCCATTCACAAACAAATTGTCAACTACAAACTGAAGCATGGACAGTGCTGATGGTAATGGAGTAGAAATCACCTTGTCTGCCTCATTACTTTTATTGCATGGTGATGGGTTTCACAGCACATGCACTCATGTTAAGATAATTCAGAAATGGTACAATTAATTCAGACAGCTTTCCCACGTGGTTGGTATTTTCTGGAGAGCAAAATAATATTCTGATCATATAACAGAGTGATCTAATAGTGTGTCACCGCATCAGGGTAGAATGTCTATGCCTGCTGAATCAGTCACTGACACAAAGCAATGTGATATCAGAACAGAGGAGTGTATACATGTGTGTAACTGTGTATTCTGTGTAGCAGTGCACTTCCTTAGTCCTCATATTTCCAAAGGGGCAGACTAGAGTTGCGGTCAGGGAGGTGAAATGGTGACGAGAAGATTGCAGGTTCAAACTCCCAAGTGAGATGTTTCAACAAGGCGCTTAACCTGCCAGACTTCAATAAACATGCCTCTGAATAAATACATGAGCTGTAGAATGTCAGTGAACGTGTGGGGAAACTGTACAGATGAGCAGAGAAAGGCGAACTTTCACCATATACAGTCTTCTGGGTTAGTTCAAATTGATTGTGGTGGCCATGGTGGATAATGTGTTTTCCAATTACTGTAGTCACAATTTTACGGTTTACGCGCAATGAATAGGCTCGGAGTTGAAAGTAATTTGCACAAGCTAAATGACAGTCCAGGTGTAGGTTTTATAGATTGTTACACATTTTTTCAAGATAAATATTGCATAAGAGCAAGTGCTTCAAGAGAGATTTAGAGCAGGGTCTGCCCAGCATATGCCACACCAGCTCTCCTCTCTCTGTTCTAGGTTCAAAGCAGGAATCAAAAAATCAATAAAGCAGCAAGATGGCCAGTCTCAATAGCTTTCACTTTAGATTAGATACTCTGAAAATAAAGAGGGGGAAACACATAATGTCTCAATTGAACTATAGCATCATAATCAAAACCCCTTATTGATTAGCAGGGAGTTAAAATGCATAATAATCTTACCTGAAACTGAAATCAGTGGCCCTCTGAATCATTGGGAACGCTCACCGATGACATGACATTAATCAGGGTGAGAGACAAAAACAAGGTTGGGGCGGCATTGGCTTAAGTGATCTGGCAGGCAGTATGATGCCCTGCCTGTCAGAATCGATCAGTCCTTGCTGAAATTAAAGCCAGTAAGTAAATTGCACTTAATATAGTGTTTTATCCATGGCCCCTTTCAATGTTTGAGTGCTGGTGGCCTGCCCCGGTGCTCTTAACTGCACCAAAGAGGAGCGTTCTAGGAGAGGGGCCAAAGGGACACGGCCCCTAACCACCTACAGCCAACCGACAGTCAGGGCAGGTGCACAGCCACACAAATGTCAGTAGGCCTCTTGTTTAGCCTAGTTTGCAACAAAAATGAAAGACAGAGTTCTGGCCAAATTATGAACTGGACTGGTGCAGATCCTGTACACATGGTATAGCAGAGCTACACATCTTACCCAACAACAGTTTTCGGTTCCTCTTGACCTGCAGCAATAGTCTGTCTCCTCCATAAATGTTAAAGACTTCTCTAAAAAGAATATGTGTACCCCCCCCCCCAAACCAACTGCTTCTTTTTGCTGGAAAATAATCTGCTTACATCATTAGGCTAAACTTGCTGAAACTAATTACCAGATGTTGTGTTCCTTTTCTCTCCTTTTTTTTTTTTTTTTGCATGTGTGTGCATTTAAAGACCCACCACCATTCTACCCTCGCTAGCACCTCCTCCTTCTCTGGCACTTCTATACAATAAAACCATTTGCAAACAAAAACAATTGAAAAAAAAGAGAGATAATATGAGATACAGAAAGGAAGAGAGAGAGAGAATCCAGACCCACATTTCACGAGACCTCTCTTGTGCTTTTCACCTCCCTCCCTCTTTATTTTATATATATATATATATATGGTGCAGTCATGAGGAAAATACCTGGAAAAAAAATGGGGTCCTTCAGTCGCATTTACAATTAGTGGGGATTTTTAAGAGCCTAGTCTAGCTTAACACATTATTAGCCATTAAACAAACAAGCACCTTTTTCATTTCTTCTCATCTTAAAACTATTTGGAACACTGATGTTCCTTTCACTTTTAGTCTCCTTAAACAAAACATAATCTTGAAAGTTTAAGAACTTATACTTTTCAAAACCTCAGTCTTTAGATGTAATACTTAGTAAAAAATTAAATAAATAAAATATCAGAACTTGCTGCTATGTTGTTTTTTTTGTAAAAAAATAAATAAAAATAAATCTCCCAAAACCTTTCAAGTCAGTTTTACATATATTATATATTTTTAATTATTTGTTCATTGGGATTTAATAGTAGATCTTTTTAAAATGTATTTGACCATAAAATGTGTTTATTATTTATTAATTGTTAATTATACATTTAATATTTTCTTTGTTTATTCTTTGTTATAATTTCACACTGCATTTAATTAAATGCAAAAGTGATATTCAGTTGTAATTCTGTTAGGATGTGTATTAGTGTAGCTTATCATCTTCCTCCTAATAAGACACACTAAAACATAGAGTAGATGTTTATTGTAAACGAATCATAACTTAGCACAATTATATTCGATTATTGTGATCAAATATAAATAAATAATTTGTCAAACACTTGCCAAAATGGACACCTATTAAAATACAGTAAAACGAGAAATAAGAAGTTTTAATAAGAAGTATTAATTATACAAAAACACGGAGAATGTATTGTTTTCCTGTCGATGTTCTCTTGTTGCCTGTATAACTTACAATCGCTGTTCATTTTGTTATTATTATTACTATTATTATTATTCTATTAATCCAAAAATAACAATAATAATGATATAAAATATTGTCTATAAGCACAAATGCCATGTTACTTTTTCAGTTTCATAATTAGGAGGCTACTTTACATTTTCTTTCTATTTTAGAAGTTTATCTTTAACACGACAAAACCTGTGACAGTGCCATTACGTTGTATTGTAGAACAGACAGCAAATACTGGATTCTGGCGATGCCTATAAAGATGTTCTTTTCCCCAGCATAGGACTATAAAAGAATAAACAGACAACATGCCCTCTCTCTTTCTCTCTCTCTCTGTGTGTGTGTGTGTGTGTGTGTGTGTGTGTGTGTGTGTGTGTGTGTGTGTGTGTGTGTGTGTGTGAGAGAGAGAGAGAGAGAGAGAGAGAGAGAGAGAGAGAGAGAGAGAGAGAGAGAGAGAGAGAGAGTTGTCTTATCGCAAACCAGACAGTGTTATAGTGATTCATAGCGGTCATTTAGGCGATAATACACTCATTCACAATACTAACAAACAAGCGCCCACAGTTATCTGTAAAGTTAAGTCGGTTCGACGCAGGGCGCGGAGCAGGAGGGAGAGATTCAAGATCGTGGTGAAATTGACAGGTTAATTTTGGAGCCGATAATGAGAGTAAGTACAAACGGACTGAAGTGAAAGTGCAGGAGCCTGTGCTCTAGACCTTGCGTGCAGCGCCATCTATCTGTAGCTTATTGTACAGCAGAAGGTTGCCTTCTAACACATCTGTGTTCACCCACATTTCGATGAGGTGTCAAATATAAAAGCATTGTAGCCTAAAGTCCCATATTGTTCCACTAAAATGATCTTTATCTTTATAGATTGAAATAGCATATAGCTAATTATAAATGCTGATATGGTATTAAATAATGTTCTTTTCCCACATAAAGTTGCAGCAGTAGGCTACTCTATATAAGAATTAATATATAAAATAAAAAAAGTCTTTGATAGGTGAATGTATCAGTCTAATTAATTTTAGATTGATTCTCCGTGTAGGATAGCCGTAATTTAGTTAAGTAAAATTAAGTAAAATCTTAAATATATTTTTTTAAAGATGCCAAACGTTTCTCTATTTCTTATGTTCTGAAGTAGCGTAATATCTGAAACATTTTGAAAATGTTTTTCCTATATTTTAGCAAAGTAGCCTACTTTTGTATTCTAATATTTATTTTTCAAGCATTTATACAAAACTTGAACTGTTTCTCCAAGCGTTATTAAGTTATGAACTAGATTCAAAAATTCGACAAAACAGATAGTTATGCCTTTAAGCAATTTTGTGTGCATATTGTGTTTATTAGGCAAGTAGTATTTGTGTGTGTGTGTGTGGGGGCATGTTGAAGTGGTTTAAAAGGAATTTTTTTTATGTTACAAACTGGTAATTACAAGGGTATTTTGCTATAAATGTGGTTTATGAGGACATTTCTAGTGTCCCCATAACTAGCTTAAAAAACATATTAAACTATGTTTTATTGTAGGGTTTAGGGTATACAATCTATAGTTTGTACAGTATAAAAATCATTATGTCTAAGGAAAGTCCTCATAATGATAGGTAGACCAACATATGTGTGTGTGTGTGTGTGTGTGTGAGAGAGAGAGAGAGAGAGAGAGAGAGAGAGAGAGAGAGAGAGAGAGAGAGACTTTTATTAGCTGTGAATATAATAACATTGTTACAAATTACATTTTCATTTAATTAAAAAAATAATGGCTTTTCACATGGTTTGAGCTATTTAAGATGCGGTTGGCAAACTAGTAAAGAAACCTGTATCAGGCTTAATTAGCAGCTACAAATTCTTCGACTAGGTGTGAGAAGGTTTTAGGAAAGGTTAGAGAGGTGTCTGAATCACATATTTCTGGCGTCAGTACAATGTGCCGAGTCGGCAAGCTTCCCCAATTAACTCTCCCCTCTCCATGGCTTTATATGAATCAGCATACAATATTATCATGATGATATAATATTATTGTTGTCCCCATACGTCTCTCTGTGTGGAAGTAATTCCAGGCCTTTATTTATATATTTTTCACACAAAGATGTTTTCATAGTATTGTTAGAATAGGTATTGTTGTTTACTTTTTCGTCCCATTATCGCAAAGGACACTCCACACAGTATGACATTTTTTGCGATTTGCTTCTGTGCTGGTTTTTAGTGAATTGCCTACATAGACTTTATGTTTTATTTACACTACACACCGCTCTATCCGAATACCTAATAGGTATTTATTTACCTACTTTATAATGTTATTATTTTTAATTATTAATATTAATTATTAACATATATATATATATATATATATATATATATATATATATATATATATATATATATATATATATATATATATATAAAGAGAGAGAGAGAGAGAGAGAGAGAGAGAGAGAGAGAGAGAGAGAGAGAGAGAGAGAGAGAGAGAGAGGGGAAATAACGAATTTGATTGTAGTATTTCGAATAGCGTGGCAGTTAACAGTCCTTAAAAGGCAACCCATTCTGACCCAATTAGTGTATTTCTCTGGAGCTCGCCTGTTGTACCGCTCCCAAGACCACGATCCCTTCTGGGTTCTTCTGAATTGAATTTGCTGGCTCGTACATGCCACTGCCTATCTCCCAATAGCGTATCCGTTGGCTGGGAAACTCTAGTTCTAAGTTCACTATGCTTCACCCTTTGGTTCTTTCGCCGTGCAGCAAAGCTGTCAGCTTTTGATCAAGACCCATGTTTTCAAAGTAAGTTATAAAACACTTATGTATCTAATCATTTATATTAAACACCTTGAACCAGGGTCAGCATTGACAGCAGAGCTTCAAATGTCTTGCCTCTCTTTTTGGTTTTAACTAAACTTATATTTTCAATGCTTTTTGTGATGCCTAAAAAGAGAGTCAGTTCGGAAATCAACAGTTCAAAAATATAGTCACTTGATCAGTTTTCACCATACATCAAGCTTTTCAAAGTTCATACTAAAGTCTCATACTAAAGTGGTTTAAAAATTGCAAATTTAAAAGAGGCTGAAAATAGTGGAAAGCACAGCTCCATTCATTTCAAGGTAGCCCTTAAATTACATTTTTTTTTTTTTTTTTTTTTTTTGCCCATCTACTCCACATGGAACCATCAGCCTATACCCAAAGGGGAAGTACAAACAGCAGATCAAATTTGGCATCATTACAAAGCACTGCTACCTGGGTAGCTTCAGTGTTCAGACACACTCGGCTTGTGTCTTGAAGGGAAAGAGCATTCTGATGTGACAAGTGAACAGTGTCCCATGAGTGGAAAGCTCTCTTGAGCCTTTGCCAAGTTGCACTACTTCAATTTCTCTTCACTCAAATGTTCTTTTTTTAAATAAGTTTTGTTTGGCAATAAACAGAGAAAAGAGGCAAAGAAATGTAAATATCCTATCCTAGGAAGAATCACAGGGCTCAATAATGTTTTTTCTCCCTTGAATTCATATGTTTGTAATAATTTCAAGTTTAAAGCATAGGTAATTTTGTGATTTAAATGATATGTAGACACTATATTTGCATTAATCAGACAACTGATTGGCTTTAAGTGGCTATGAAATTGTTTGATATCTCAAACAAGGTGCTGAAATTGTGAATCAAAGACAATAAGTGACACTTCGAAGAAATTGCACCATTGAGCTGACTTATGATGATTGAACTCTAGCCCCATGCCATATGGTGCTGGATGCCCATGCGTTGACCTCACATTGCCCATAAGAAGCTGATGACCCACTTCATCCCAATGTACCCATAACTTAAACTTCTCCTATCAGTCAAGTTCCAGTCAAGTAGTCTAGGAAAATGCTCACATGCCTGGCCTCTGATTATTCATCAGCCATCTTTGGTTTAGCATGAAATGGCTTCTCGAGACTCATAAGTTATGAAGAATGACCCAATTATCTCAAGAGTTTTCTAAAACTGAGAAGAAGCTGAATAAAATTGTGCCATTGTAGATGAAGCTTGGGGAATAGTATTAGACTATAAAGGTATATCAGATTGCCTGTAAACTGACATGTACTGCAAATTGTTGTGTAATAAGACAAAAGTAAACAGATACCAGGAAATGTAACCATAATCTCTATTTTGATTATCTCTTATGCATGTGATGTCTGTTAAGATTAAGCAACTGCTTTTTGATGAGTACTAAAATATTTACTGAATATTCTTTGTTGCAGGTGTGTCATAAAAACAAAATGGCCTCCACCTTTCCACTCACTGTCAGAAAACCAAACAAAACAGACTGATCTCACAACTTCAGGGATAAAGATGTAAAGAGAGTAATTTGTAAATTGGGAGTGGCTTAAGCTTCTATTCTGCCAGTGTTAATTCTCTTGTTGGTGAGGAGTAGCTTGGTGTCACCTGGGGGGCCAAGCTGAAGCTTTTCATACGAGCGGCACCCCGCCTATGAGAGACAGACAGCACAACAGCACAACAGCAACCGCCATTGACATAGCGCTGCTGAGGGATGGGTAGAAGAGGACACATCTTTGAAAGTTCATCTATACCAGACCTCCTAAGCACCAACAGCTTGATCTTGTGTCACTCTGAGTGTACGACTCTGGTCTTCTTTGTCTTTGAAAGCTAAACGGTTAAGTGTAGTGGATAAAAAGGGGTTTAAGTGGGAGGGGCTTCAAGAAAAAAAAAGAATCTGAATGCAAAATAAAGTACTTGAAAATTAAAGAAAAAATCAAGGATAATACAATTAGAGATGGGGGAAAAGAGACTAAGAAACAAGATGGAATGGAGCACGAGAAAAATGGAGCAAAGGAGAGAAAATTTGATGCACTGACCCATATCATCAATGGTGAAAGGAGATTAGAACGTGTGCATGCTTATTTCCATGGAGATTTTTATAATTTCCCCAAAATTACTTTGATTTGTCCATTTTACCAGAAGCCCCTCCAGAGTGGTAAGGGTAGTCTGCCTTGTCACTCCGCTGCTCACATGAGCCCCAGCGTTGGCCCCTTGCTGTGCCCAGGCATCCTGAGATTACTAGAGCGAAGCTGACATCTCTATCAACCCGCGACACCACCGTGCCCTTCTACCATCTTACCACACACACACATTTGCACACACAACCCTCCCCCTCTGCAAGCTCCAGATACTCACTCACAGATCTATCAGATGGTGGCTGGATCGGTTCACATCTCTCTTTCACTCCACCCCACCAATCATTCCATCATTTCATAAGACTGTCCCCCTTCCCTTCTTTTGGTATTGCTCTGCCGTTTTCCCTTTCCTGAGCATGTGCTTGCAACATCAAAGGAGAATCAAGGGTCAAAAGACATTGGCTTGGAATATAAATGCAACCAGCAGCCTGAAAGTATGGGAAATCAATCCTCTAAAGATAGCTTCATCTACCTCATGAACCTATCATTATCTACCTCCGTCTTGTGCACAGGAGAATCCTGCAGGATCGCTTGCATCTATGAAAGCCAATATGCAAGAGATTACAGATATTGTTGAAAGCCCATGTCTGTCAATTTTAAACCATCCCCTTGTGTATGCTTTTCTCATACTACAAATAAAGTGTCTAGATTCACCAGGGAATGAATGTAGATTCATTAGCAAGGAAAATATTGTAAAGGGTTCATTTTTTTCTACTGTCAAACAGAGTTAGGAATGGGGTCGATTCAAGGATTTTAGGCTGAGATGTGTTGCTTCCATGATATACATTGGTCTGGAGGTGAATTTCTTGTTTCATGGGTTGAAGGTTTGAAACCTGCATGTCCTTATAACCATTGTTTCAGTCAAAAATATGTTATATCACAAAATGTTTTGCATTAGTTGGAGATTTTATTTTGTGATTTCTCCAGGGAAGTTCTTATTTGTTCTTCGTTCAGAGGTAAAAAAAAAAATAAGTTCTAAATGGCAGAGGAACAGTATACCGTTTGCGAATATTCAAACACCTGCCCCACTGCTGTTTGTTTGGGAGGCTAGAAGTACATTTAAATATTAGGATGCTACAAGTAATACCTTAACTAATGTGATATTAAAATGTGTTATCAATTACTTTATGCTTCATTCTATGAATAGAATTCACATAAGGCCATTAAAAGAAGTTGTTTTAACCACTCAATGATGATTTAAAGTATTATATATACAGTAGAAAATGTTTAATTTGTCTTGTTTACATGATTAATTCATGACACTGATGCGCTAACATGCTACAGGTGGCCAAAATTTGCACCGGTAAAACTCTGTTATTTTAATTTATGATTACACTGATACTGCTGCAAAGATCATTGTATAAATGTGTTAATGTGCAGAATAAAGACAAAAGAATGATGATAGGCTTACTTTGGGCAGATGTGAAAATGGCTTTCACTGCAAGATGGCACATGAGTGAATAGGCACTTGATAGTATTTGAGTTGATGTGATTCCTTTTGTAGACTAATTAAACAAAACAATAAAAATCACATGACATGGTCATGACACGGAAAATTTCTCTATTTGAATGATCATACAGATTTGCAATCAAATCTTTTTGCACCAGCTTGAAAATAACTCTACCTGCTGGTGTTTTCATGTTGACTGATTTTGACTGACTTAACCATATAAACACCATTTGGTCACCATTCCCTGTCATTGTGTAGACCTGCAGAGCTGAAATATTCTTCTAAATAATTTTGTTTGTGTTCTGCATTAAAATTTTTGGGTGAAATATATAAGTGTAAAACAGCCCCAGATAGCTGTGTTTTCAGTAAACATGAAAAGAGAACACATAATCACAGATTTTGTAATTATTTAAGGGTATTTTGCCTTTATTTATAACATAGTAGAATATAGATAGTACAGTAGAAAAGGCCCTAGGAATGAAAGTCCAACCATGCAGTTAAAAGAGCCTATCAACTTTTTAAATAGGACATCGCCGGTCAGTTTTCATCAAGAAAGCATATGCACATAAGCTGGATCAGCCAGAAAATTATGTTTTTTAGCGTGATTTGAGCTGAAGAAACGCGATAATGATAGGATTGTTGTCAGATTTTATTGTTGATATAAAATATGTTCAAGTATATCGGAGCCAAACTCCGATATACTTGATATACAGTTACTTTTGTAACTCTTGCTGTTCATATTGTAATTTGGATATTTTGTAGCCAGACAAAACTATACAATATTTAAATTCAGATACAATTTAGCTATCTTAGAAGAACACCACAAGTGCTAAAGGTAAAATATTGGCAAACTAGAATCAACTCTATTTCTGCGGCACAAGCTAGAGTCTCTCATCGCAGAAGGGAACCTGTGGCTTTGTGCTGCTTTTGGAATCCTGGGAAATATGTCAGATGTTTTTTTTTTAGCAAAACTCTGTGGTGGAAATATGTAAACAACCTTTGTTGGAGGCCCTCCGCCGAAGACTACTGCCAGCAGAGTAGTCAAGCTTCCCGCTGTATGTCAATATCATGCTCCACTTTGATTCAAACATCTGTGAAATACGCCTGCATCTTTCACCACGGAGACTGTCTCCTTAGAAATGTTTGATAACATTTCTAGGTTCCTTTTTCTTTACTGAAAAACAGTTATGCAAGCCAGCATGTAACTGTGATTGTGTCCAAAAGATAAAGCTGGCTTAAAAAGCAACCCTTCTTATTTCTGAGGTCTACTAGCAACCAGAGCAGCAAATCATAAATAAAATGAAGAAAAGTAAAGCTTTCACTTGTTGCCAGCCAGCCTTGTTTGGGGGTTTTGAATGTAATGGCTCCATGTGGAGGCTATTGGCTGCGGTTGCTTAGAGTTAGCATCAGATAAACACACTACTGGAAGATGTCAATGTCTCCATTAATGTTGGGCCTGCCACACAGGCTGTGCTTGAGTGACACTGGGGTTTGTGAAGTGTGACGGGGTTGTAAATGTTAACTCTTGCTGGCTGCTTCTCGTGTCCTGGCAGCAGCCTCGCCTGATGACTCTTGGGAATGAGGAACCCCTAAAGACACAAACGTTAAGTGAACACACACAGATGTTGTCCTCTAGCTGTCTGCTCACACTCAAATGACTTAATACAAGCATCATGTCACATTTATATAGTGTGAAAACTTACAGTTCGTTAAGATGTTGACAGGCGCATTAAGGTAGCCTGAGAGTGTAATACAGTATAATGTAAAACTGGTATTGTCACAGTTGTAAATGAAACATACCCTTTACTATGTGTTCTCCAAGCAGAGAAAGGAGGCAGTTCCTCCTCAAAACAATGTAGAAGGAAATAACTGACAGAATAGAAACAAAGCAAAACAAATCTAATGAAAAATATGTGAAACAAACTGTATAAATATTCGATCAATTATCATTATATAATATACTTTTTTGTATATTATAAGTGTTTGGGAATTTACAAAAAGGAATTTATTACAGAAGAATAATTACTTTTAAAAATTGTAATCAGATTACTTTACTAGTAATAACATTACTAATTACTTAACTTTTGAGTCACTTTTCACAGAAAGGTTTTGATTTCCACTCAACAAATAAAAAACTAATGTGTATATTTCCTCCTTGTCCATTGACCTGCAAGTCATAAACTTAGCACCACATATTTCTCCCTTACCATGACTCATTAGGGGAGAACACCAAAGAAAGAGATGTACATATGAGTTTAATTCATGTTTTAAATGTAACCCAAGTAATGTATTTAAAAGTAATGAATGAAAGTCAGTCACTGTAATCTAATTACAATAATTTAAAATGAAATGTGTCACACATTTCTTTTTGTGTTCTTTTTGACTAAAAAAGGAATTAGATTACTTTAACTAATAATTTTGAATCCCAAAAGCGATGCCAGCTGTGGAACTCCTCAATCAATGACTTGTCCTGGGAACCAGCATTTCTCCTCTGGACCAATCGGAGACCACATCCAACAGAAGACCATGGATCTGAAAGTTGTGGTCTACCACCACCAGTTCCATCTCCTTAGCAGAAGGAAGCTTGGGGAGGTTAATGAAACAAACCACCTTGGAAAAGTAGTTCACCACAGTTAGGATGAACGTATTGCCACCTGTGACAAAGTCCAGGGCAATAAGGGACCTGGGACGGGAGGGGGTGGGGAGTGGCTGGAGCAGACCAATGGGAGGCTTGTTGTAAGGCTTATTCTGGGCACAGTCTGGGCAGGCTGCAATAAACTGATGGTTTATGACCATGGAAGGCCACCAAACCTGCTGGCGAATTGATGCCAGCGTCCTCCTCACTCCAGGTTTTGGCAAGCAAACCTGGATGTGTGGACCCACTGAAGGAAAGGGCTTGACAGATTTAGGAATAGTATCCCCTCTGGGCATTCCATGGGCACCCCAGCAGAAAGAAGGGCTTCCCTGACCCTGATGTCCCAAATGACAGCTGCCACTACATGTTCAGGAAAGATGATGAGGTCGGGAGTGTAGCTGTTTTCAGGGCCAATGTACTGATGGGATAGGGAGTCAGGCTTTAAATTTTTGGAGCCCAGACAGTAGGAGAGAGTGAAGCTGAAGCACCCAAAGAACAATGGCCAGTGGGCCTGCCGGGAATTCAACCTCTGAGCAGAACAGATGTACTCAAGGTTTTTGTGATTTGTCCAGACCAAGATGTGCTCCGTCGCCCCCTCTAACCAGTGACGCCACTCCACCAAGGCCACCTTCACCATCAACAGGTCCTTGTTTCCGACTTCATAGTTCCGTTTGGCTGGGGAAAAGTGGTGTGAGAATTTGGCGCACGGGTGCAATTTACCATCCTTCAGGGACCGCTGGGAAAAGACCGCCCTGGCCCCGACCTCTGAAGTGTCTACTTACACAATGAACTGCCGTCTAGGATCTGGAAAAGATAAAATAGGAGAAGAAGAGAAACTTAAGTCTCTCAAAGTCAGCCTCAGCCAGAGGAGACCACAGGAGGGGAGTTCTTGTAGAGGTGAGGGCCATCAAGGGTGCAGTGTCCTGGCTATAATTACGCACAAAATGTCAGTAAAAATGAGCAAATGCCAAGAACTGCCTTACAAGAATCGAGACCCGGCCAGTCAGAGATGGCCCTTACCTAGGCCGGTTCTATGCGAATTCCTTCTGTCGAGATAATGAACCCCAGGAACAGAACTGTGGAAAGTAAACTTCTCTGCCTTGACAAAGAGCTGGTTCACAAGCAGCTGTTGCAACAACTGTCTGACATGCCGGTTGTGTACCTGGAGAGAATAGGAGAAAATTAGGATATCATCCAGGTACACAAAAACAAATTGTTTACCATGTCTCTCAGTGTGTCATTGATCAGGGCCTGGAAGATTGCCAGAGCTTTGGTCAGCCCAAAGGGTATGCCCCGTGGGGGTGTTGAAGGCCGTCTTCCACTCATCTAACTCTTTAATGTGGACTAGATGGTAAGCATTGCTGAGGTCCACTTTTGTGAAGAATCTGCTTCCTGCAAAAATTCAAAGGCTGTAGAAATTAAAGGTAGGGTTCTTAATGGTAATGGCGTTCAGCCCCGATAATCGATGTAGGGATGTAGGGATCCAACCTTCTTCTCCATGAAGAAGAGCCCTGCACACACCTGGGAAGAAGATGGGCAGATGAGGGTGGCTGCCAAAGACTCTCTGATGTACTTGTCCATAGCTTCCCACTCAGTGGCAGAGAGGGATTACAACTGCCCGCTAGTTGGAGAAGTGCCTAGAAGCAGGTCAATGACACAATGGACAGGTCAGAGTTAAGGCCTGGGCACCCCCTGGCACCCAAGGTAGACATTTCAAATGGCTGCCGATGATCAATTCTGATGGCCAGGTCCACCAGATCATCAAACTTGGCTGCTGGCTCATAAGTGGATATCTCATTCTGGATTTCATCCATTAGCCCATGTATTAACTTATCCCATCGGGCTGCCCCATTCCAGCCACAGGATGCTGCCAGTGTGTGGAACTGGATAGAGTAATATGAGAATGAGCACTTTCCTTGGCGAAGTGATTGTTTCATGCCGTGCTGCTTCACTCCCATGCACCGATCGGTCAAACACCTTGATCACCTCAGTCTCATACTCCTTAAAGGTTGTGCAGGAGGGAGAAGGGTGCAGGGCAATATATTCAGGCCAAGGGCAGGCTAACTCAGACTGAGGACAAAAAGCCTGTAGGACTAGAGATCAGGCTCACAGAACCGAGGGGATAGACAAATGGGCCAAGAATTCAGGAGCCAAGAGGAGACAGAGCAGAACACTCCGACAAGAACAGATCAGGTAAGCAGGCTGTATGTTGATAGCATGAGGGCAAACAATGATCTGGCACAGAACAGCACACACAGGGGGAATAAATAGGGAGCATACTAATTAAGGGGAATGGGGACACAGGTGTGGCTCAACATTCTAACGAGCAATCACAGAGATCGCCCCCTGCGAGGAAACCCCGTTATCACAGTCAGCACATACATTAGCATGATCAAGCAAAAACACAAACAATTGAGCCAGGGGAAGCACAAGGACAGACAAAGACAAAACCGGGCTGATCAGCCCAGAGTCCTGACATCTGTGCCTAACATAATGTAAGAAGTAAGTAGCAAGACAGTATTTGAAAGTTTAATCCACTCTTAGCATTGAGAGTTATTGTACAATACATATTCAGCTCATGGCAACAGGATCAAAAGTATCACAAGGGAACACTAATGTCCCTAAGGGTAACTTAAAAAAGCACATTGTCGTGCAGGGGCGTCGGACTGGGGGGGTAAAGGGTACCGAGTACCCAGGGCCCGAGGCAGGGGGGGCCCCTTAGAAGTCAGTTTTCTATACGTACATATTTGGTACGGGGGCCCAGCAAGATGGTTTGTACCCAGGGCCCAAAATTTGGTGCTACGCCCCTGTTGTCATGTAACATAAAACTACATATTTAACACTAAACAAAACTTGAAACAGAAATATAACCCCAAATTACCTTTTATTAATAGCATCCCCAAATAGTCCCCAAACCTGGCAGAGAACTACCTTATCAACTTTGACCAGAGTGCGAATCAGATTTGAGACTTAAGTGAGGCAGTAAAAGGAGGGAATGGGGCTAAGGAGACGCAAGGCATCTTCATCAACAAAGCAGCAGGGCATGCTTTAATGAATTCTAAATGCATTGTTTTTTTGGTGTTTTATAGTTAATGTTGTTTTATTGTGTTGCTGGAATTGAGGAGCTTTTGATGTGACGATTCATGTTTACGAAATGTATAGGCTTACTTAAATGCAAATGGAAGTGGTTTAATTTATCAGTTTATCACAATTGTTGTAGGCTGGACTATCTTGTTTGTATGGTGTTTTGGTGTTCTGAGTTTTTTTATTACAAAACTTGGTCTATTTCAATTATCACTACTGACTGAGTTTTATGTATTGTGGAGTGGACATTGTTTTGGGCTATCTCTGTGTTTCAGATTAATAAAAAGTGAGCCACCCCAACGAAAATGTCCCAACCTATATGTTTTGGCGACAGTCCTTACCACACGCTACTGTACCCTAAATGCATTGAATGATGTAGACGTATTTTTGCACATCTGAAAAGAACATGGCAAAGTAAAGCAATCATCAGCAAAAGTGGACATGTTTTATGACATGTAGTGATAAGATAGCGCTTATACTGGCTTTGGTAAGTTATCACTCTGTACCACCTCAGTCTGAGAGATAATCCTCCTCCCATGGACCGCTAACCGCAATAGGCCTCCTCACTGAGCTCCTCAGGCCACAATATAAAAAGCTGTACATTCAGCACAAATGTAATGCACTTAAAGCATGCCACAAGTAAGCACATCCAGCGGCACAATGGGCAGGATATGGGTTTTTCCATGCTTTCACAAAGTGAACAGAGAGTTGTTCCAGTCAGAAATGGAGCCGCTGTGTCTGGGATGCAATCATTTTTAAAATGAGTAAAAGTATTTTTTATAAAATTTTGACTAACAAAATTTAAAAGAAGAAAAATATTTGGCAAATACTTTAATGCGCAGGCATTTTTGCTTGTTTAAAATTGCCAATGCGTGATTGTTTAGATTATAATAACTGTGTGATCACTCAGCTGACACAACGGCTGACAAAACCATAATACTGTATGGATATTGATTTGACAGCATACTTCAAATGCACTGCACATTATTAAGTCAAAAAGGGGTAATTAAACTGCTGAAGTCCTTGAACCCTCATTGTCCTATTAAAGAGTTAGATCATCCAAACATTTTTATTCTCTCATCATTTAATCACCCTCCTGCTTTCTTAGATGTGTATGACTTTCTTTCTTCTGCTGAGTACAAATAAAGTTTTTTAGAAGAATATTCCAGCTCTGTTGTTCCTCACAATGCAAGTGAATGGGTACCAAAATTTTTAAGCTCCAAAAGGACTTAAAGGCAGCTTAAAAGCAATCCAGAAGACAGCATTGGTTAAATGCATATCTTCATCTTTATGATAGGTGTGTGTGAGAAACAGATTATTATTTAATACCCTCTTTAGTATCAATCTCTACTTTTACTTTCACTTTCACATTCTTCTTCTTTTGTTTTTGGTAATTTGCATTCTTCGTGCATATCGTCACCTCCTTGGCAGGGATGAGAATTTATGGTAAAATCTGACTTTATCTGTTTCTCACTCACACTTATCATATCACTTCTGAAGATATATATTTAACCACTGGAGTCTTGTGGTTTAATTTAAAGCTGCCTTTATCTGCATTTTGGAGCTTCAAAAAGCATTGTATGGACCTACAGAGCTAAAACATTCTTCTAAAAATGTTTTTTTGTGTTCAAGAGAAGAAAGAAACAAAGTAATACACATCTTGGATGGCATGACAGTGAGTAAATTATGAGAGAATTTAAATTTTTGGGTGAACTGTCCCTTTAAGAGAGTGGACGTCTATGCACATATTAACAGTTGATTTAATCTATAAATGGTGTTACTGTTCCATTAATATTTATTTTATAGATCTGACTTCTTTTGAAATTTAAGCAGTCTTTTAGGGGACTAGCTATTTGCTGGATAAGGACAAACAATATTTATCTGCTTGGCTTCATTCACTTGTTCACTTATTAGTCTGTTGAATGAAGTAATGATGATAGTGATTATAGTGCTAGCAATGTTAATGATTATGAAGATGATGATGATAGTGGTGGTAACAGTAACTATAGTACCAAAACGTCCCTTTGAGAGAAACTGAACGATGTACTGGGTTTTACTGTGAGTCTGGATGTGTTCTGTCCATCTGACTCAGGGGCTACACATTAACCCCATTAACCTTCTGTCTTTCCATGCTCATACCTCTCTAGGTGGAACCTCAACCCTTCAGGCCCATCACTAATTAGAACAATTCATTTCTATTGCAGAGGGCTACATATTGCTTGTGCGATGACTTTCCCCATGCATGCATTATTCACTTTTTCAACCTCAGTGATGCACATTGGCTGCTGATTTACTGTAAAACATCAGAACATTATTTAAAACCTTACAGCCTTAATTATTTTTTCTCAAGAATGCTGTTTTTATTTATGCCCTATTACAGATGTAAAGAACAATATGCATTGCCTAATTGTCAATCATTTAGGTGCATCTTAAAGGAATAGTTCACTCAAAAAGATGATTTACTTGCAAAAAGATGTTAAACAGAATATTTTTCCATACAATGAAAGTGAATGGTGATTTAGGTTTGTATTCAACTCATTTGGTTTTTCATTTCATTTTTGTGTTAACTATCCCTTTAATCTCTTCTTCAAAATGGTTGCGGATTAGTTTTTGGGAATGTATAGGCTTGTATTGATCAGAGTTTGTGTCACATAAGATCCTGACTTGTATGAGCAACTGGGAAGCAGAAGGAAATATAGGCATGCCTCCATCAGTCTCCAACTAGCCGACACTCAATAAGACTAGCCCACTAAGAGCCCCTCTGTTGCCTGATGGCAGGGCCAGGCAGAGCAGTGCACCTAATGCCCTGTTTCATTGATCTTTCCCGTAACTGCAGCTCTCCACACAAACCCACACTATCTAGGCTGGGGAGTGCTCCTGGGTACCCCTTACTTCAAAGGTGCATATTTACTCTTGGAAATTTAGAGAAAGTACAGCTGTGGATGCATCCAACAACCACAATCAATAATGGGGCTGGTCCTCCTGACCCACCCTGCTGGCTAATAAAGTGCTTCTCAAGCTTGGTGGTTTTTCCTGCCAATCTTTTAAGGTTGGCTCCAAGCAGCACTTAGAGGTTCCTTTCCTTTACCTCTTCTCGTAAACAGACTTGCGTGCATGGTTGATTTAATTTTCATTTATATTTTTTTACCTGTACTTTACATTTCACCAGTTGTGGTGATGTAATATATGATTTGTTTATGCCTTTACAACTTTATTTAGGAGCCTTCATTTATTTGATGCTATTTGGAACATTAGCTCACTTTATTTTATGGTATTTCACAGAGAAAAACTGGATGAATGGATGATAACAAAGTTATATATATATATATATATATATATATATATATATATATATATATATATATATATATATATATATATATATACACTGGCGGAATAATGCACAGATTATGCTGTTTCGGAAGGAAATCTGTACTTTTATTCACCAAAGTGGCATTCAACTGGTCACAAAGTATTGTCAGGACATTACTGATATAAAAAACAGCACCATCACTATTTGAAAAAAAGTCATTTTCCATTTCCAGCAGCCTTCACTCCAACACCTTCTCCTTGAGTAGTAATGCTAAATTGCTAATTTGGTACTAAAACACTTGCCATTCTATCAAACACAGGTGAAAGCTATTTGGTTTGTTAAATTAAGCTTAACATTGTCTTAGTGTTTGTTTTTGAGTTGCCATAGTATGCATTAGACTGGCATGTCTTAAGGTCAATATTAGGTCAGAAATGGCAAAAAAAGTAAAATAGCTTTCTCTAGAAACTCATCAGTCAATAATTGTTTTGAGGAATGAAGGCAATACAATGCTTAAAATTGCCAACAAACTGAAGATTTCATACAAAGGTGTACAATACAGTCTTTAAAGACAAAGGACAACTGGCTCTAACAAGGACAGGAAGAGATGTGGAAGGCCAGATGTACAACTAAACAAGAGGATAAGTAAATCAGAGTCTCTAGTTTGAGAAATAGATGCCTCACATGTCCTCAGCTGACAGCTTCATTGAATTCTACCAGCTCAACATCAGTTTCATGTACAACAGTAAAGAGAAGACTCAGGGGTATCTTACGGGAATAATTGCAAAGAAACAGCCACTTTTGAAACAGAAATAAAAAGAAAAGGTTAGAGTGGGCAAATAGACATTGAACAACAGATAATAGGATAAGAGTGTTATGGATCTTAACCCCACTGAGCATTTGTGGGATAATTTAGACTGTAAGGTGTGTTAGAAGACAGGACAAGACAGCCACATCTATGGCAAGTGCAACAGGAAGTGTGGGGTAAAATGTCACCTGAGTATCTGGAAAACTGACAGTTAGAATGCAAAGCTGTCATTGCTGAACATGGAGGATTTTTTGATGAGAACACTTTGAAGTAGGTTAAGAATATATTATTATATATTGATTTTTATTTTAATTGTAATTTTTCATGTTATTAATGTCCTGACTATACCTTGTGATCAGTTGAATGCCACTTTGGTGAATAAAATAACCAATTTCTTTCCATAAGAGCAAAATTTGTACATTATTCCAAACCTTTGGCCACCAGTGTATGTAGTTTCACGTTTACATTCTTCTTCTACTGTTTTGGTGATTAACATTCTTCATGCATATCGCCTCCTACTGGGCAGGGATGAGACACAAAATATATGACACAAAATTACTTAAATTTAAATCTTTTTCTCACCCACACCCATCATATTGTGACTGAAGACATGGATTTAACCACTGGAGTCATATAGATTACTTCTATGCTCCCTTTATTTTGATTTTAGACCTTCAGCATTTTGGTACCCATTTACTTGCATTGTATGGACCTACAGACCTGATATATTCTTTTAAAAATCTTAATTTGTGTTCTGCAGAAAAAAGTAAGCCATACACATTTTGGATGTCATAAATCATGGGAGAAGTTTCATTTTTGGGTGACATTTAACGTTTGAAAATTGGTTGTGTGAAGATGTTTTATGTGATGTTTTATGTGTGTATAGATAATGTTTATGAAGTATTTTAAATTGCTAAATCCTTCTATTTTAGAATGATTCTAAACTTTAATTGAAATTTGCTTGATATCTTCTGATGTATGAAGTCACTTGATTGTCTACCAAAACTCATTACAAACACCTCAATTTCTTTCATAGATATGAATGTGTATATTATGTTTCTTAGCAGATCTTTCTCCTTCGTTTTCAGCAAAGCCTCATGCTGAGATCCATATAATCATAATTGTCACTGACACTTAACTAAAACAAATGTGTATCAAGGCAGAGCATTGGGATTGGCCTTCTGCAGCAGTGAAATTGAGACAATCAAAATCCTTTGTAATTATGTGCAACAATATTCTAATTACTGATGACTAGAGATACTCCATGCAGCTCACTTTCCCTGTAGTCACCAATGAGAAAAATATATATCAGCTGTGTTTTTGTCAATCATTTCATTTATATTTCAGCCTGTTAAAGTGGCACAGTTGGAAATTTATTTTAGATAGATTTAGATTATATGATAATGCATTTCTCTTCTTTGTGCAGGTTGTGTTTAACTTTAATACAGCTTGCTGAATTTGAAATGTTAAAAGTGGTATTTATATGAGAACAATTCTGAAACACTTAGGGAAGAATTTTCCTATTTTCTCTAATTAGGCTTGCAAGATGGAATGTACCTACACCCCCTTATTTAGTAAAAATACAGCTACAACCCCTACTGTAAAACAACATCTATCAGCAGATCTCTAAACAGGAATTCATAACATTGTCTACTCTTTTAGTTTGAGTAAGTAACTATGAACCCCAGTAAACTCGTCCTATTTATTTTTTGAGTTAACAATGTGTACTGAATAGGCCCTCATATAGTTCTTTCAAGTGTGTAGTACAAGGATAACATTGCTAATGACATTCAGGGAAGCAGGTCAGGCCATTTGTCCCTCAGATGACTCGATCGTGTTACAGAACACCCTGAAATAAACCTTATTTGTGAAAGTGCTGGAGCTAATAAAAAGGCAGACGTAAGGAAAATATAGTTGTTGTTTTTTTTATCTTATCTTACAGTAGTCTTATCAAACTCCAGACTATTTACTCTAATTATTATTTCATACTCTCTGTTGTTCAATCTCTTTCACTTTTCATCTCTCCATTACTGTCTCTCTCTCCCTCTCTCTCTCTCTCTCTTCCTGTGCCTTACATGTTGACAGCCGCTTTTTAATGGGTATCAGTTTGCAGTGAGTGAGACTAGAGGGATGTGTGGTAATCATTTTCATCTCAGCACTGTTGGCAGGCTCCTCTCTCTCAACATGCCGGCAGACACTTGCCATTGAGTGGCTGTCAGGCAGAAAGGGTGTGTGGGATGTGGGAGTAGGTAGCATGGGTCACACTCCTTTCTCTCCAAAAGCCGCTCCAGCTAAAACCTTAAGTGGTGTTTTAGCTACCTGTACTGCCACAGCTGACACTCTCCACTTCTATAACGATGAGACCACCAGAGCTTCTGCCAACTCTTTTACCTCTCTACTGTTGGCATGTCTATCAATATGTGTATGTCTGTGTGCATGTATGTAATGACAGAACATTATTGTCACATGCCACTTCAAACAAAACTTTTCTTATTTTTGTCAAATTGAAACGCACATTTAGTATTTTTTTCAGTGGTCAGTTCAGTAATATTTTGTTGACCTGAATACCTTATAGTGAAATCAGCTCAGTAGGCCTGTATGTTTGACACTTGACACCACCTTTAAAAAATTACATATTTAAAATGACATACACTGATGGGTAAATTACTTCTGAATTGTAATCGGGTACTTATTACAAATTGCATTACTAAAATTGAAGTTAGAAACGTAATCTGTAGGATTACATTTTTAAGGTAATATAATCTGATTGCTTTTGGATTACTTTTGACTTAATTCTTGTTTGTTTGATGTCACATGCATTTGAGTATGGCAAGCTTGTTCCCATTTTGATATAATGTTGCTTAAATGTATTAAAGTAAATGTTCTTAATGGATCAAAATGTGCATGTGTGTGTTTTACTCGCTATTTGATTGTTTCTAAGTTAAATAAATAAGGCACTTAAAATGTACTTACTCTATTATGTAAATTTTTGAAACAGAGTACAAAAGCAATTTGCAAAACTAAAACTAACTTTACCACATTAATGCATTCGGTTCAGCATTTCTGTGTGGATTACTGCTCCATCTTCAGTGTAATTATGGCTGGTGTCGAGTATCAGGTCTGTATGTGCAATTTACTGCCTTTGCCTGATTAATTTGTAATTATGTAATTCATAAAAAAGGTTATTGTAATCTGATTAAGTGTATTTTAAAATGTAATTTAATGTAATTACAAGAACTAGATTTTTTTTCCATAATACAGATTACATGTAATATATTACTACCCAGCACCTCATACATATATGCATAGACAAAAAACCCACATCCTTTGATTGATATATATATATATATATATATATATATATATATATATATATATATATATATATATGTGTGTGTGTGTACAAATTTGTATCCAAAATGTAGCTAAATCTGACAAAACCTCCCTTTGAGCACATTTACTTGACTTGACCACTTGACTTTATTTATGGACATCCTCATTTAGAAACAATACATAAATAATGTTTTTTATTATTATTATTCTAAAAAGGAAAAAAAATTTGGCTTGGGGTAGTAGGCAAGGCAAGGCAAGTTTATTTATATAGCACATTTCATACACAATGGTAATTCAAAGTGCTTTACATAGAAGAGATTAAAATAAGAAAAAAAAAATAAGAATAATTGAAACAGTTTAGAATAAAATAAAATACAGTACAAACAGTCGGACACACAGTGGCACAGTGCTCATTCAGTAAATGCACAGCTAAACAGATGTGTTTTGAGTCTGGATTTGAATGTGACTACTGTAGGAGCACATCTGATCTCTTCTGGAAGCTGGTTCCAGCTGCGGCTGGCATAATAGCTAAAAGCAGACTCTCTTGCTTAGAGTGAACCCTTGGTATTTCTAGCTGATGTGATTCTAATGATCTGAGTGATCTGTTGGGTTTATATTCAGTGAGCATATCTGCAATATATTGAGGTCCTAGCCCATTGAGTGATTTATATACAAGTAATAATACTTTAAAATCAATCCTAAATGTAACTGGGAGCCAGTGTAAAGACCTGAGGACTGGTGTGATATGTTCATATTTTCTGGTTCTGCTCAGAATCCTGGCAGCAGCGTTCTGTATGAGCTGCAACTGTCTTATGGTCTTTTGGGAAGGCCAGTGAGGAGTCCATTACAATAATCCACCCTGCTGGTGATGAAAGCATGCACAAGTTTCTCTAGGTCTTGACTGGAAACAAAGCATCTAATTCTTGCAATATTTTTCAGATGATAGTATGCTGATTTAGTTATTGCTTTGACATGACTACTGAAACTAAGGTCTGACTGTAGAGACACACCAAGATTCCTGACTTGATTTTTAGTTGTTTGACCCCTAGCGTCAAGGTATGCATTCACCTTGAGAACGTCATCTTTGTTTCCAAACACAATGACTTCAGTTTTGTCTTTGTTTAACTGAAGAAAGTTTTGGCACATCCAACTGTTAACTTCATCAATGCATTGGCACAGGGAGTCAATGGGGCTGTAATCGTTAGGTGATAGGGCTAAGTAGATCTGTGTGTCGTCTGCATAGCTGTGGTAAGCAATTTGGTTCTTTCTCATTATTTGGCTCATTGGGAGCATATACAGGTTGAACAGGAGTGGCGCAAGAATTGAGCCTTGAGGGACTCCGCATGTCATGGACGTCCACTCAGACTTATGGTCTCCTATACTCACATAATAACCTCTCCCTTCTAAGTATGACCTGAACCATTTTAGGACCATCCCAGAAAGCCCCACCCAGTTTTCCAGCCTGTCAAGAAGTATGTTGTGATCAACAGTGTCAAATGCAGCACTGAGGTCGAGTAGTACCAGTACTGATAATTTGCCTGTATCAGTATTTAAGCGAATATCGTTTATTATCTTTATGAGCGCTGTCTCTGTGCTGTGATGCGATCGGAAACCAGATTGAAAATTGTCAAAGTATCCATTTGAGTTCAAGAATTTGTTCAGCTGATTGAAGACAACTTTTTCAATGATCTTGCCTAGTACATGGGTTAAGGTTAGTAATTATACTGTAATAAGCTTTAACTTTTCAGAATCAGCTTTATCATCTTTATTGCCAAGTATGCTTACACAAACAAGGTGTCTTGTCTTGGTGACATGAGTTTCCAGTGCACAACAATACAAAACAGCTACAAGACATAAATCATAAAAGAAATGGAATACAAAAAATGTATAATAATTATAATAATAATAATAATAGTAATAGTAAATAATAGTAATAATAATAGTAAATAATTTTTCATATAAAACTGAATAGAAAGTAAAGTATATATAGAATACAAAATAAGAGAATATACAAAGATAGATAGATAGATAGATAGATAGATAGATAGATAGATAGATAGATAGATAGATAGATAGATAGATAGATAGATAGATAGATAGATAGATAGAGACACACATACACATACACATACACATACACATACACATACACATACACATACACATACATCAAATCAAATCAAATCACTTTATTGTCACACTACCATGTACACAAGTGCAACAGTAGGTGAAATTCTTGTGTGCAGTTCCAAGCAACATAGCAGTCATGACAGTGATGAGACATATACCAGTTACAATAAAAAACATACTTACACAACACAATTTACATATCAAATGTACACATACTTACACAACACAATAATTATATACAATGTACAGTAAACAATACACACAATATACAATACAATAAGTAAAGAGTATATGAAATATATATATATATATATATATATATATGAAGTAGTATATTGAGGAGAATATTTTGACAGTCCAGTGTGAGATTATAGGATAATAAAGTGCAGTGCTAATTGTTGATCCTGATAGATCAAGTGTTCAACAGTCTGACTGCTTGGGGAAAGAAGCTGTCATGTAGTCGGCTGGTGCGGGTCTTGATGCTGCGATACCGCCTGCCTGATGGTAGCAGTGAGAACAGACCATGACTCGGGTGGCTGGAGTCTCTGATGATCCTCCAAGCTTTTTTCACACACCGCCTAGTGTATATGTCCTGGAAGGAGGGAAGCGCACCTCCGATGATGTTTCTGGCAGTTCGCACCACCCTTTGCAGGGCTTTGCAGTTGTGGGCGGTGCTATTGCCGTACCAGGCAGTGATGCAGCCAGTCAGGATGCTCTCTACAGTACTGCTGTAGAACCGTGTGAGGATGTGGTGGTTCATTCCAAACTTCCTCAGCCGTCTCAGGAAGAAGAGGCGCTGGTGAGCCTTTTTCACAACGGCCTCAGTGTGGACGGACCATGTGAGTTCTTCAGTGATGTGGACACCGAGGAACTTGAAACTGCTGACTCTCTCCACCGGTACTCCATTAATGGTGATGGGGCTGTGTTCTCCGTCTTTCCTCCTGAAATCCACCACAAGCTCCTTGGTTTTACTGACGTTGAGGGAGAGGTTGTGCTCCTGACACCAGCGTGTCAGAGTGTGCATCTCCTCTCTGTAGGCTCTTTCATCATTGTCAGTGATCAGACCTACCACCGTCGTATCATCAGCAAACTTAATGATGGCATTGGAGCTATGTGTTGCCACACAGTCATGTGTGTACAGGGAATACAGGAGTGTGGCTGAGAACACAGCCCTGCGGGGCTCCAGTGTTGAGGGTCAGTGATGAGGAGATGTTGCTGCCCATTCTAACCACCTGACGTCTGCCTGACAGCAAGTCCAGGATCCAGCTGCACAGCGAGCTGTTTAAGCCCAGAGCCCGGAGTTTCATATCAAGCTTGGAGGGCACTATGGTGTTGAATGCTGAGCTGTAGTCACATAGTAGTCTACAGTAGTCACATAGTGCAAATCTAATACAAACCTGTTGTATACAGTGCAAGATAATGTAATGGCAGAAGAGGTTGGATGTATTGGATAAATATAAAAAAGACTAAACTGTGAATTGCACATAATTATTGCTCAATGGGACAATTTTAACTGTTCATGAGATGGATGGCCTTAGGGAAAAAACTGTTCCTGTGCCTGGCGGTTCTGGTACTCAGAGCTCAGATGCGTCGGCCAGAAGGCAACAGTTCAAAAATGTAATGGGCAGGGTGAGTGGGGTCCAGAGTGATTTTTACTGCCTTTTTCCTCACTCTGGAGGTGTATATTTCCTGAAGGGAGGGCAACCAATAATCCTCTCAGCAGACCAAACTGTCCTTTGTAGTCTTCTGATATCTGATTTCGTAGCTGAACCAAACCAGACAGTTATAAGTGCAGAGGACAGACTCAATGACTGCTGAGTAGAACTGTATCAGCAGCACCTGTGGCTGGTTGAACTTCCTCAACTGGCGAAGGAACTTTTTAAAAACTATGTTCTGTTTCAGTGTTGGATTTGATTTGATTACAAACTAATTAGTTTATGTAATCTAGTAAATAGTGAAAGACATTACATTGTAAATTCCAGTAATCAGATTACAGTTACTGACTTTCAATCAAGTGAATTACTTTTGAGTACATTACTCGGGTTACACATTTCTAAAATAGTTTTAGTTATGTAGATTTTAAAACATGAGTTCTGTACATCTCTTTCATCTGAAAACTGAAGGCTGTATGCCCCATAATAAGTCATTATAAGGGAGAAAAGTGTTGTGCTCAGTGTATGACTTGTGTGCAGCAGTGAACAAAGAGAAAAAATAGACATTATTTTGTTGAGCAAAAAATACTTTTCTGTGAAAAGGGTTTTGTAAACTAAAAGTAAAACAATTAGTAATGTGACTAAGTAATCTGATTACAATTTTATAGAGGTAATTAGTCATTTGCAGTGGATTTCTTTTTGAGGAACTTACCCAATACTGTACCCCATTTAGATAGCTATGTAATCGTGTGTTTTTGTGCACTCAAAAAACACTATTTTGTTCAGTATTAACCAAAGTATGAAACAAATATAACAACACTTTGAAGAAGATACGCAAAAGTATCATTCTCCCTGTGAAACGAGTTGATTTATGACTAACAACAAGGCAAAGTTTCAGCTATCCAGCAAAGCATGCACATGTTCCCTACCACAAGTCCACTCTCAATGTATCATCCTCACACATTCTGCCTGCTGTGGCACCCCTGAATATATAGAGTGTAGGCTCATAAATGGATCACATCAACAATCATTCAGGCTACATGTCTGCAGGCACAGAGAGCCTTTAGTCGATGACCAGCGAGTAAGCTGTTGTACGGCACAATCGGAGGCACTCTGTCATCATTGACTTCACAGCTGTGACGGATGTGCTGCTGAATAGGTGGTGGATCTGGTTAAACACGCTGAATGAAAGATTTACAGCCACTGGTCAGCAAGGTTTACAGAGGTCCCCGCAATGCTCCGCTGGTTTGTTTTGTGTTCTGCTCTGTGTAATGTTAAAGCCCAAGCAAAGCACTGAGTTGGTAATTGGCCCTGAAAACCCAGAGCAAAGGGTGACTTTGAAGAGAAAAAAAGGCAATTTATTAGGATGACATTTTGGACTTTGGACTGGTGGGGGGCAAGCATTGCTTTGTGGCCTTGAATTTTCAATCATCTGCTGGCAATATGTTAGTCAAAATGAGTTAAAATGTGCGTTACTCCAGAGGTTGAATTACTGACTTGAGCAAAGTGGAGACTCCAAATGCCCATTTGTCAGGTTAGTAAAAGTACTCTTGAGATCACGTTTCTTAACTTTTTCACTTTTTTAATATGTTGAGCCTACAACAAATTCACTATGTGAGTGAGAAACTATCTGATGAGTTTTCAATTGCAAGCAACGGACTGTACAACAAAAAGAGAAAACAAAGTTGCTTTTTGTATGTTTGTTTTTTGATGCTGTAGACACTCCCAGTGTTCATGTTACTCCCAAATTTCTCCATGACAATTATTCTGAATTAATGCAGGTTCCTCCCCAAGTTCAACAAGCAAAGCCCTCCTGGTGCATGCTGTGTTATCTAGCAACAAAACTAATTAGCAATCAAAATCTCAAGCTGCTACAAGAGGTTATCTCCCTAAAGAAAAACTGCATATGAAAGAGAACTTGGAGTTGTATGGATGTGAATTGCCTTTTGCTCGATATGTTACAAGCTTTCGCAACCCAGACCTGCAATCTTTTGAGGGATACCCTCAAGTTCATAGCAACAAATGCACTCAATCACTGAGGGAAAAGCATTTTCTCTCAGTAGACCAATTATTGGTTTCTAAAAGCCTGGGGCATCCCGCAAACTTTGACTCTTGGAAATAAAAACCAATCTGAGAGAGAAACATAACGGCTATTAAAATCTTTATAATTCTACAAATCGCAAGTGATTTGTTTTGCCCCATGGCTTGTTCAGATAGATGCTTACCACTATTGCAGGGGTCATGAGTGTACCACAATGGAGGAGAGCAGGCTTATTTTTACCACTCAGCCTGAAAGGAAAGGCTTGTCTTTTTTCATGTGTAAGGTGCCCGCAACAGTCAAAGATCTCCTGTGTGTCATAATTGCCTGAAGTGAGTGAGCAAAGGCCCATGAATCCTGATATAGGAGGGTACCTTTCATCAGGGCACCAGAGTCAGAACTTCTTTTAAAGGATCATAGTCCTGTGAGAATTCTGTACCATGTTGTTTATATAATAAAGCTCTTTGAGATAGATGGAGAGTAAACTCTTCATTTTTCTGCTGTTTAAACACTCTTTCATTCTTTACACAAATTGATTTCCAACAAAATCATGTTGTTGTTTTTATTACTCTTGCAAAGAGTTAACATTTGCCTTGAATTAATTAAATGTACAACATTACATTTTCCCAGATACTCAATGATATAAACAGTATATATGAATTCCAGAATCCAGAATCCAGAATCCAGAATCGGTCTGTCTTCGCCGGCCAAAGATGGTCAGCGCAGACCACAACGATCTGCCCAGGTCTGTCGGTCCTGGGCGAGTCCCATCCAATTGTGTCCCAGATCTTGTCGTAGCGAGTCGCGCCATCGTGTTGCAGGGCGCCCGCGTGAATTAATTAACATTATTTACATAGTGGTATGAGATTAATTATCCCAAATGTGAAAGCCCAAAAGTACCAGTGAGGGTCATGTAATTATGTATAAAATCACTCTAATAAAACAATAGCATGTTAACTTTTGGAGTGTGCACACTCAGCTTTCAACTCCACATAATATAATTAAGAATCTACTTTAATAAAAAAAAAAAAAAGCATGAAATTACATGCAGACATTAACAGTGTATGGGCTTATCCTTTATGTGATGGTTTTAGGTTAAGAATGGCACTCTAACTCTGGCTGCCTCCCCACTGGAGAGCTGATAGGCGTTCTGATAGGCCCTCGGCAAGCAGATGAGGGCCCTGGATGAGGAGCCTCTCATACTCTAGTCTCTAATCACCGGTTTGTCCCTGGTGTGTAGCTGATGGACCACATGATTTGCAGGAATGGTGTCCCACAGATAAATCAGAGGGATGGTGTGACAGCACACAAAATAGGTGAATTGTTGTTTGGGATCCCAGGCCGACATCATCCATGTCTCGGGAAAACACACTCCACCCCTTGCACTATTTTTTGTAGGGGGATCATACGGATGCCGGCAAACCAGCTTCTCTAACCCCCTCTACCATCTGCTCCCAGCCCTATGACTTTGCTCAGCCAAGCACCAGCTATGAACAGCTTCCAGAGTCAGTTAATGGTGTAATTGAAAGTGCTTTGTCATGGCTTTCAGGCCAACACTGATGGATGTGAAGTTGAATGAGCTTTAGGTTTTGTACAGGGTGAGATTTATCATCTCTGACTCTTAAGGCCACCAGGAGCCATTGAAAGCTCAACCTCCCTCTACCTCTCTGTGATCTGTTAATTATTACTAAGCTAACCTGGCCCACTTAAATGACTGTGCTATATTTTGTCTGGGGAGTTTCAAGGAATTATTACCTTTACCCATTATTTCTTTACCTCTTTTCCCTCGATGAATGAAGGAAAGATACAAATGGTAATATTGGAATTTATTTAGCTTTTTGCAATGCTTCTGTTGCAATGAGGATACATATTTATGTAATGGAACCTGCACTGTAAAAAAATTATCTGAAAAAATGTTGCTTCAGTTGGTAACATCTAAGTTAACTGGTTTTGTTCAAGTCAAATATATTATTTAATGTGACTAAATGGTAACACTTTCTAATAAGCTTCTGTTTGTTAACATTAGTAAATATATAGCTATCATGAGGTATCATATTTTTACAGTATTTAATAATCTTGGTAATGTTAATTTGTTAATGTTCATTTATAAAGATACAGTTGTTCATTTTTAGTTCATTTTAGTTCATAATGCAATAACTAATGTTAAAAAATGAAACCATATTGTAAACTGTCATCAACTGAGTCAGCCTGATTACATATTTCTACCTTATCTGACCATTAAAATGACTTTAATTGGTGTGACATATGTTTTTTAGGTCGCATCTGCATGTTCTCTCTTTTGGAGACTTACTGAAAAGTAGTCAAATAGAATATAATTTTCCATCATGAGTCTTTGCTCAATATTACAATAACATTAAAAACAAGAGAAAAGTGGAGATTGTTGGCTAATTCACACCACAGAATACAATCAAAACAAAATAGTAATATTAAAAAAAAAAAGGGGGTGAAGAAGGAAATTCTGCCAACTTTCATGGATTATGATGTGTGGCCTTAATGTACTGTACAATGAATGTCAAATCTTCATATAAGTAGCTTTGTGGGTGTTATGTCTCATGCCACAAGTCAAAAGCTCATTTTCAAAAGCACATTCTTGACTTAAGCAGTTAAACAGTACAACTTTCATGACCCACAATGCAAAGCGCAGGAAGTCAGTGCTTTCTCATTGTCTCCTTATTAGAGCACGCCCCCAGCTGCCTGAGCCCTGGCGAAGGGCCAAAGCGGGGCCAGCTTTGCTCTGATCTGGGCTCCTTTGTGAAGCGAGGAGTTTAGAAGTTTTGCTGGGGCTGCTGTCCTAGAGCCATGTTGGAATGCTGGAACAGCAAAGGAGGTGCAGAGGAGGGATATGACCCTGCCGTGTGATGTGTGTACAGGGGTCATGCCGTGAGGTTAGCCAGATTATAAATGAAGCCGATCTTGATCTCTTTGCCATGGCAATGAGGAGACTCAGAAAGGTGAATGCCAGCGCTGGAAGAAGAGCTGTAAAAGCCCACCCGCACTTGCGCCAAACCCTTGGCTCAAGGCACCAAGGCAACATATGAGAGATGCATGTTATTCTATACAGTGCTGTGTTGAAAAACCCTGTAGAGGCCTTTGTTGTGAATATGTGTCCTGTAGGCTTCCTAAGTAACCCTTGCTTTCAAAAAGTCCTCTTTATTCCGGAGTCAAAATGAGTTCAAGAACAATATCAAATGTTAAAGGTGATATCTTCATAAAACATTTAGATTTTTCAGTCTTAGGGGAAGTGTAATCCAAAGGAAGGAAAATACTTGGTTTAGTTTAGTTCTTAGAGCTCATGGGAGCTGTTTCTACATTCAAAGAGAAAGGCAATTAGAATGTAGTCACAAAAGCGTTTGTTCAAGGCTGATTTATTTGGCTAGAGGCAAATAAGGTTTGGGAAGTCAATGTTTTCGTGTCATTGTGTGAATGTAGCAGTTTTACTAGTTTTGCTCGACAAAGGCCAGTATCACTTTCACTAACACCTATACAAGGCAGAAGAGAAAGGTAGAGCTCAAGAGCGGCAGACAAAAGTTAGATTGCCTCAACCGGATGTCTAGCCTCCTATTTAAAAATAATTTATCTGCTTTGACTGCATGAAACTTAACATGTCTTGCTCAGACCCTTGTGCTTTTAATGGATAATTAACCCAATAATGAAAATTGTCAACATTTATTCACTCTCAAATTCTTTCAAACCAGTATGACTTTTTTATTTCATCAAACTCGGTCACCATTCACTTTCGTTCCATCTTTTTCTTTTTTTCCCCATTTAATGAAAGTGAATGGAAACTAAGGCCTTACATCTAAGTAACTCTTGTGTTCAATGGAAAAATATATTAGTTTATTGGTAAACCGTCTCTTTAATAGGATATAACTAGAGGCTTATGAGAAACGTGATGTGATTTTAAAAAAAAATTAAAAATTTAAGTGAAAGCATCAAATAACTATACTTAAGATGTAACAGAGTTTTTGACAACCTACTGATTATGCACCTTATTAAACAATACATAACGCTGCACAACTCCCTGTTACACATCATTCAGTCTGTTCTTAAGAATTAAAAAAATCCCCCAAGTAGAAATGGGAAGACTGTTACCTTTGGGAAAATTAGCATAGTAAATGAATATTAACTTGCAGATGCTTGGATATAGGGCACAGCAGTAGCTCCTAACTAACAATTGATTAACTTGTAAATTCCCATCACCCAGCTGTTGTTCAGGCTGTTTACCATAAAGAACAGAAAAGAGGGGGCAGAGAGAGGATCCAGATGCTATGGGTACAGAGGCAAAGGCACTCTGTCATTGTTGAGAACTAACACTGATTGATGCTGCTTTGAATGGATATTGGTTTTAGTTAAACATGACAGAGTGAAGGATGATATGTCATTGGTCACAGAGGTCCAACAACAACTCCGTACTGGCTCTTAAATTTAATTTAAATTACTTACTGACAATATTCCAGCAACAAGTCAAACAGTTTTAATAGAAGTATAGAGGATTTTAGGTAAGCAATGCAAATCAATGATGAGCAATGTGGAATCAAAGTTTTTATTGTTTTGTTTTTATTTTTTAGGAAAGAGGACTACTGACGGAGTCATTAAGTATTAAGGACATGAACTACAAACTTTTTTCAGACTCTGAGAAATTGGATGAAACTTTTTTGCTCTGAAAGAGAATGAAAAGTAGTTACTTAAAGGGATAGTTCACACAAACTTTATGAATAAATAACATTATTTACTCACCCTCATATTGCTCCAAACAATTAAAACACAGAAGGAGATGTTAGGCAGATTGTTAGCCTCAGTCACCATTCAATTTCATTGTTTGGAAAAAAGCTTAAATGGAAGTAAATTGGGGGGGGTACTAACCCATAAAGTCTACACTGAATTAAACAATACATGGCATTATGGCATTAAAACAATGAGCCGATGTGTTTGTGTGTCAATGCACACACACAGGGGTAGAGGATGTGGATGAAAATCTTGGTTCAGCACAACAGGCCTGAATGAGTCATGAAACATTGAATAGTTTGCTGCACCCTGACTCTCCGACCCCCAGTTCCTCAGGGTGAGGCCACGTACATGTGGACCTTCCATCCAGCTGCACAGGATCAGAGGTACAACGTGTGAGAGACACCGCTAGGGACCTCGCATGACAACAAGCCAATTCCTGACCCGACAGGCAGGCCTCCTAAGCCAGCCCCAGGTGATGCCTGGTCATCCAAACACAAGGGCAGAGTCTGGCGAGTGTCTCAATGGGATTGTATAAACAACACTTCTGCAGAATTCTGGCTGCCAAATCTCGTTAATTTTTCATCGCCAATCCTTGAGCATCAGGAGTCATAACACACACTTGAGGAGGAAATGTACTGTATTTGCCTTTCGGAATTCTTAAACATAAAAGTGAATATTTAGTCCATAAGACAACAAGACGTTAAATGCACCCAGGGCAAAATTTTCTGATATGTAGTTTGTGAGGTCCCTTTACAAGAGATAAATACATATTTTCACATTTTAAGAAACTATGCCTGTACGAATAGCCATTGTCACTGGCAACTGTTTAACATGTCCTTTTGTTACTGTAATGCATTCCAGTTAGGATGGCAACAAGTATAATAACAACAAAATAATAATAAACTTATATTTTCTGTTAGTTCCTCATCATCACTCATCATAAACATGCATGCATTATTTCTAAGGTGATATTTGTCAATTTTACTGAAAGATTTGTATGTGTAAAACGGAATATCAATTCACCAACATCAACACTAATTTCATTTAATTTGACTAGCTTTTGCCTAATTAATGAGGCTGATGTCAAGTAAAAAAATTTACTTTTTTGAATTATGTGCATAAATATGAAACGTACACAGCAGTTTATTCTGTCTGTATGCAACTCTGTGTGTCTATTGTTTAAATGAGCACTTGCAGGTCACATTGGAGGTTATGCAAAAAAGGTTGGGTAAATGTTAATTCATGTTAATATGGCAATTATATCAACAAAACTAAAATGCACAGCAGATCATTACTCAGGTACTACTTGTAAACCACAGATTTTTACATTGCAATACATTAACTTAATGTATTTAAATTGTAATTTTCTTATTATAAAACTGTATGGTATTCCCTACAAATAGGGGAGACTGAGGCTAGTTGTCACAGTTTTTACTCCAGTGAATGTTTCTCAAAGTAAGTTTATTTTTGAAAGTCAATTTCTGCATAACCAAATACCTTAAAGTCTTGGCAACAAAAAAGCTTTTGAAAATGTTCACCATTATTGCCCAAGAAAAGAGACAATGACCGTTTGTTACAACTAGTGAGGAATATATACTATATGTGGTAAGTTGTCACAATAGAACCTGCCTTTATTTCAGTCTTCACCTGCATTATTATAACAGTCTACTACAGCTTTTTAGCAACATTTAAAAAGAAGGCTAAATCAATTATAAAGCACAAAACGATCAGTGAAAAAAAATGGAAAAGGTATGTACAAAAATATCAAAACATTGATTTGGCCAACAAATATTGTAATTCATAATTTGTATAAACTTATGACATAAAACACATGTGGCAACCTACCCCAAAAATAATTTGACAACATGCCTCGACTTGACTTTTAAAAGATCTTCTCACCCACACTTATCATATTGCTTTTGAAGATATGGATTTAACCACTAGAGGCATATGGATTCTTTTATGCCGTTTTATCTGCTTTTTGGACCTTCAGATTTCTGGCCACCATTCACTTGCACTGAAAGGACCAACAGAGCTGAGATATTCTTCTAAAAATCTTCATTTGTGTTCAGCTTAAGAAAGAAAGTCATACACACCTGGGATTGTGTGAGGGTGAGTAAATTATGATAGAATTTAAATTTTTGGGTAAACAATTCCTTTAAAACTTTCAGTAAAACCTGCCTTCATGATATAGTTGACCACTGCCTGAATGTATGCCAAAGTGTTTTGATTATGTTTGCTTGTTTATCCAAGGGCTGCACATAGCAAAAATATGGTTATCATTGCTGAGACAACCTCCCCATGACAACGAGCCCTGGTGTCCCCTACATATGTTTTCTACAAAGTGGGAAATTAAAGAGAACAAATTAGATCTGTACTGTAGTTGGAAGAGATCCAATGCTTTAATAGAGGATCTCTCTGATTTAAGGCCTTGATTTTGTAGTTACTGCAATGTTTAATGTTTAATCTGAACAAAGGTGAGCCAAACCAGTTTTTGACAAGACAGATTACACTATATTTTTCTATTTCGGTCAAAATTAAATTTTGACAAAATGCTTAGTTTGCCTTTGCATGGCAGTATAGCAGGTTAAAGTGCACAGGAAGAAAGGCTTACTGCTTTGGACAAAAGGTAGGTGAGTGAAAAATAAAAGTTGTTGAGAAGCTTTTCAGCCAGTGAGCTTCAGATTCAAGACTCTGGAGGAAACAGAAGGAAGGCATTAATAACCACAGTATCATGGTGATCTATTTGCATGGATGAGCTACAAATGGATAATGAAGTAGCCTTAACTTTTTCCTTGTCTCTCTGTAACTGTCTCTTTGCTTCCTTTCAAGCTTGCATCGCACCACTGGGAAAGCTCTTGCCTGTACAAAACAGCATGACAAATCAATGCCTTATTCCAAAATCAAGGGAAAAGGTTATTCTCTGTCTCCACGGGATTCAACGCTCCACTCTCTTCCTTGTATCTGTTGCCCTCCCCTTCTTCATTTAAAACCAAACAAGCTTTTCTCTTCCCCACATTCCCTAATTAAGAGTAGGGTAGTGGGGCGTTTTTTTGTCTTTTTGGTTATGCTTGCCTTGCTAGTGCGGGGAATGTGAAAACAGATCTGATGGACCGCATGCCCCCGGCTATACTCCGCCCAGGCTCCAGCAGGTATGGTAGCATGATTGACAGCTCTCAGGTCAGCACCCATCTACCAGACTGTTGTAGGGTGGGCGTTAAAGAGATTTGGAATGCCTGGGACCCTGATAGCTTTATAGCTGGGATTTTAGAACCATTGTATGGATTGGTATTATTAGAGTTTGCCATCTCTGCCCGTCTGGGAGGCGTTACATTCTCTGGTCTCAACATAAAGAGACAACACCACACCATTTATATCTCTTCTTTCCCTTTGGCTGAAAGAAAGTGAGAGAGAGAGAGAGAGAGAAAGAGAAAAAGAAGAAGGGAAACAGAATCGTTAGTGTCCCTTGGGAAAGCAACAAAATGCAGTGGAACTCACACCAAATGCTCTTTGTCTTTGACAATACACGATGCATGTACAAAATACACACAAAAATGTATAACGTAGCATGCTACATATTAATGTCAATGTAATGATCTACTATATTGTATGCACAATGACTTGATCTACAAAATAAATAAATCACAATATGTACTACTGTATAAATAGCATTATTTTCATGTACTCATTTTGTTTTTAGTTTGGAGTTTGTACCTTGCCATTGCATGACATAGATTTAGATATTACTTATATAAGACCAATTGAGCTCATATTAACTCTCTATTTCTTGGCAGTTGAGCGAGTGTTACAGAACTGTATGCACAATTAATAGTTTCTAACAGTATTTATGATATTGTAACTAATTAATTTAATTTCTTCCAATCTAAATAAAAACCTAAAAAAATCCTACCTAAAAAACTCCACTTGAAAAAGCTTTTGGGTCAATGACGTGACAATGTATTTTCTCATCTGAATCTATATATAAAAAATATACTCACTTAACACTTTATTAGGAACACCTCAACACCTACTTATTCATGCGATTATCTAATCAGCCAATCACGTGGCAGCAGTGCAATGCATAAAATCATTCAGATACGGGTCAGGAGCTTCAGTTATTGTTCACATCAACCATCAGAATGTGAAAGAAATTTGATCTCAGTGATTTCAATCAGCATGATTGTTGGTGCCAGATGGGCTGGTTTGAGTATTTCTGTAACTGCTGATCTCCTGGGATTATCACGCATGACAGCCTCTAGAATTAACTCAGAATGGTGCTAAAAACAAAAAACATCCAGTGAGTGGCAGTTCTGCAGAAGGAAACACCTTGTTGATGAGAGAGGTCAATGGAGAATCGTCAGAACTGGTTCGAGCAGACAGAAAAGCTACAGTAACTCAGATAAGTACTCTGTACAATTGTAGTGAGTAGAATAGCATCTGAGAATGCACAACATATTGAATCTTGAGGTGGATGGGCTACAACAGCAGAAGATCAGATCGGCACTTGATTAGGACAATAAATAAATAGACCAATAAATTGGTCAGTGAGCGTACATTTTAAATAATGCAATTCATTTTAAAAAATGAAAATCTTGAAAAAAGAAATGTTGGTACGAGAAGTGCAGAATGATCCTTTATTATTGTATTTTTAAAATATTTATTTTAAAGAATTTTTAAAATATTATGTTTAAAAAATTTGTCCAAATCAAATTCAGGTGGTGTAACCAACATGAAGGTTGTCATTTTGTTTGTCAAGTGGACCCCCTAGAACCCCCATGTGTGAGAGGTTTAAAAAAATATGTGCTATTTCAACATTTTTACGAGTCACACTTTGTTCAGGTCATATGAAGTAACACTGACAAATGTTCTTGACAAAAAAATGTTGTACATTTCTTATTTTTTACCTTGAAAAACATGTTTGAAAACTTTCTTGAGAATAATGAGAAAGTTGTGTACACTCAAGATGCAAGAATGATATTTTTATACCTTTATGGTTACACATAAAATTTGTCATTAAATATTTTATATTAAAAATAGTAACAATTAAGAGCAGAAGAAAACATAACAATTACAGTATGCTAATACTGTATGTTAATGTGTTGCTTCCTTTGAAAGATAAGATACATGTACATTTCTTATGAAACCCCCCCACCACACACACCTTTTTCCCAATTCCCTCCCAATTCCTCAGGCGAAGATGAAAGACTGACAAGTTGCAGGAGGTCAGTGGAGCAGTGACCCTTCGGTCCCTGGGACTGGGCCGATAGTCCATACAGGTCTACAACACGCCTGGCTGGTAATCTTTTTATTTGTTTTTTGGAACCCTGACGACGATTCGACCATGTTCCAGTCTCCTTAGAGACATGACAATGGGCAGGGTGCTGTGTCGCAGACTCGCACCTTTCTGGTCAATGACTTTCTGTGTCCCTGTGGGGCAAGAAAGGGCCAGCACCACTCACTCAGTCACTACCCCCTGTGTGTTGTTGTGCTTGTCTTTCATACTAGCACATTTGACACCCCATCTTCAGTCGGGTCCCGGCACTGCCTGCCCTGTGAGATTTGCCGGGATGCGCCACTGAGAACTTGGTTCAGACCTGCGAGTCTGGGCAGGGCCTAGGAGGGGTGGCGGCGCACTGAGATGGCCCACATTATGGCTGCAGATCATGCTCCATTATGTTTGGACTCAGGGGGTGTGAAAGCACTGCGGTCCCCAACGTCTCTCCTCCTAAAAGATCATCAATTGGCTGTAGCTTTAGGCGAGTATGGCCCCTAATTCACTTCATTATGCCGTCTTTCTTTAGGCATTTTGTGATGTACCTTCATTGTCTGGTCAGGTGTATACAACTGTACTGTAAATGTTGCACTCATCTGAATGTCTGGAACCCTGTATGATGGAAAAAGTGTGATGAATAGGCTGTACTTCCTACGGTGCTGACACCAGTATTGATTTCAAACAAGTCTTGACTCCTCTACTGTGTGTGTGTCCACATGTCTGTATGTCTTCTCATCTGAGAAATAAGTGTTAGTCTCTTCCTCACTGTACTCCATTGTGTCCTCAGTGGTTGCCATATTGATTTAGTTTTTTCTTTGAGTCCTCCCATTGTCTGTGCCCTTTACCGCTGGGATTAATCTAATTGTTTATCTCAGAATCTTTTTCCTGCCTTCACTCCCTTCTGCCTCATTATGTGCCAAGATATGACAAGTCGAGTCTCCACACTCTCCAATCTCATTTTACAGCATGTCGATCTTCAGAACACTACAGATGGCCTGCCTCTCAGCAGACCCTCCCACATGGAATGTAACAAACATGACAACACTGCACATTCTAACATGGCAACACGCATACACACTCACTCACATACACAACCACACATCCTCACTGGCATATAGTGTTGGTTGCACTTGAGCACACACACACAAATGCAAGCATTCAAACAAGCAACACTTTGTGAGATGCAGACACACACACACACACACACACACACACACACACACACACACACACACACACACACACACACACACAAACTGACCAACAAGATAAAAAGATTTCCTCACATCACTGTGAATTTCGATGAGAAATTCCAGTGGGTGCACTAGAAGAGATGACAATATGCACAACATCTCAGAATGGTTGTCAGTGCACGTGTACAGTCGACAGCATTGCAAGTACACAATGCTGAAGAAATATATAAATAACTCCTGCCAAAAAGACAGAACTGTCAAAGAGCTTCTTCTCTCCAGACTGAAGAGACGTCCAGGCAGCAATCTTTTTCCACTCACTTTGTATTTTTTCCTCTATTTTCCTCCTGTCGCTTTTTTCAACAGCATCCCAAACGCTCTTGGGCCCATAGAAGCCCTGTGGTCAGGTTTTATCAGTGAGTTAACTCTACAGAAGTGGGCCAGATCAATATGCACATTCTCTGAGAGGAGCAGGGAGAGACGGGTTGTAGATATGTGTATGTGCGTATGTGTGTGAGTGCCTTCAGGAGCAGATCGATGGGCTGACAGGGCTCAGCTTTGTTCTCACACAGTGCTCAGATGTTCGACGTGCTTTACATGATTGCTTAAAGGTTTTTGTTTGCTGTCTTGTTTGTTTGCTGCAGACTTTTTTCTGTCTGCTTATTCTTCATTATGCACTACAGTGAAAACATGTTTTACAACTAATCATTGTATTTATTGTCAGGTTTCCTCTGTGCACCCTTTTAATAAAAGACTTCAGATATTCAGCTCTAAAGAACAACGGGGAATGTTTGTATTCTCGAATTGTACACCAGAACAATGTTTCAGGGACAGTGCCTAAAAATGAATAGGAATTCTGAGCACAGTGCTGCATGTCAAATCGTAGTACTAGTCATCGTGGTACCATTTTTTTCCCCCACATATTTTCTTGACCACTGTGATGTGTTGCTGTAGAACACACAGTTAAAGTTTACTAAAGTGTGCATTTATAACAAAATACTGTAAAAAAAAAAATAAATGATATCATTATTATCATCTTCTTAAACTACTTTCACAATAATAAGCAAAATTAACAGGCCTCATCTACAATAAACTCAAAGTACTGAGATGTCGTCCAACAAAATTCGCCCACTCCACTTCTAAACAACTGTCATAATAAGTGCTTGTGAGAATGGCTGAAGCTTGAGCCTGAGTGTCTGCTTACTTGTTGTGCACAATTCTTCATTTGAAGAACTATTTATGTCCCCTGACAGGGCTGGCCTCTGACATTCTTTGTCATCCTTTGAGTGTAAAGAATTTTTTTGCCCAATTCACCCACTTCCACCATGGCCCACATGGTCACCTAAAGCAAGTTAAGCACTTGCCTCTCTAAATAAGCTCCCTGAAATTACTTCTAATAAGAATGTGTGTGCGTAGGTTGGCCTTCCTCTGAAAGGTGTTGACCGCAGAGAACAAGTAGGTGTCAATAGGTCTCGTATCCGAGCCTGTGAAACTGTGAGAAGCATCAGCTCTTCGTCAGGCCTTAATAAGACAGCACAGATGCACCCTTGTCTGAGCATGGCCTCTGTGTCTTATTGTACTTTGGCCTCCTAAGCATAGAGCCCCCTAACAGAGCAGGGCCGGGATTGCGTTGGCTGTGTAAGAGGGTCTCATTAAGAGAGGCAAACGAAAACCAGGGTCAAGGTACATAAAGGTGCCCAGAGCTAAGGAGCATGCAACTAAGATGAGCTAGGAGCTCCTCAACAGTTCAGGGCTGGGGCTCCTCCACAGGTCAGCTGCCCCCCCCCCCACCCCAATAATTATTTTGCGTGGATGTAGAAGAGGGAATGGGTGTAAAAGGAGAATGTAATTCAGAGGGAAAGGATAGCAGGGGATGACAGAGAAGATAAATAAATGCAAAAGAGGGAGAGAAAGAGGAGAGAAAAAAAAGATCAAAAGCAAGCCTTTCACTTTTCATGCCTCAGAAGGCTCCAAAGAGGATAAGGAACAATCAGGCCTTGGGTCTCCTGTCCTCTCTAGCAATTAGACTCAGCTGATGAAGTGAATAGGATGAATGGCAAGGTTCAAGGCCTTTCTAGGATTCACACAACAGGGTGTGTTTTTCCCCTTCTCCTCCTTTATCTCTTTCTCCCCTCCGAGTGGCACAAATGCAGCTGAAATATTTCCAAATGAAGACAATGTGGTCCAAGGTGCCAAATCTTAATCACGGTGGCTGATGAGACTGAAGAGGAGAAAGAAAAGAAGGGAGGAGGGAGAGCGGGAGGGAGAGAGGGTGTGAGAGCTGCTCAGGAGTACAAACACATACATCCAATCCTGTGCATCTTTGCACCTTATCATACCACCCAAAAAAGAAGGATTTACTACTCAAAATCCCCATTGTGCATTTGCCGTTGTTTGACTATACCAAAGAAAACAAATAACAGAGGGAAAAATGTATTGCACATCATGACAATTGCCACTGCTGTAGACTGAATGCACCTCACAGATGGCGCTTTGTCTGAAACTGATAGCACGCTGGAAATTTGGATAGAAATGTATGGTGACTATGGATCAGCATCCCAGATAATATTACTTTTAACAAACAATCACATAAATAAAAAGCTACATTGTATACAAATGTACTTCCTAGTGACCGGGGACCACAGAATTTGCAGATATCCACAATAACAATAAACACAGCAATCAGTCTCCCTTTAACCTTTACTCCTTTTTTTCTAGATCATCCCTCCTATTCTATTTCATTTAACCTAAACTTAATTTACCATGAGGGTAGGGCTTTTTTTTCCCACCAACCCCTCTGGTGTGTTTTTTCAGCCATTCTTAATACAGTATATGGCAGTAAGTGGCTTCAGAGGCCTGGTCCATGCCACCACACTGCACTAAAACCTTAAGATGCTTAGTGATATTCTTTAATCTGGCCCACTGATAATGTGTTTAAAGGAGCAATTCAGCTTTCCAAACTTTGAGGGTTCAAAGTCTCTGAGGCATGGGGTCAGAATGCCAATGAGCTAAATAAAGAGTAGCCAGAATGAGCTTTGGGGAGGATTTGAAACTTGGGCTTCTGAATCTCTTTGATCTAAATAGAGTTTCGGTCCACAATTATGCAGAATATCAAATGCTAAGAACTGCGACTCCACCGGCATTTGGTTTGTTGAATCCACATAATGCTCAATAGTGTTTACATAATGGGCTTATTTCAGCGGTACGCTTTGGTAGATGGCATTGGTAAAATGGAGAAGAGAAGAGAAATTATTACTAAAAAATAATGTTATTGCTTGAAAAATGCTCTGGCTTTTAATTAAGTAGCTTAAAAGAAGTCTCTTAAGAACTCTATTATTTATCTGTAATTATATATAAAACACATTAAGAAGAGACATGCTGTTATCAATGATGTAGTCCTCATCTTTATAACATTATAAGCATATATTTCTACAGCTTATAAAGTGTGGTGAAATAAAGTGCTTCTTACAATATTGGTAAACAGTCTATTGACATTATGAACAACATTTTAGAATGCTGATTTCATTTTGTAATTTAAATATCAAAGTGTCACAATAAGAGGGTACTAAATAATTTCATCCAACATGTAATTGACATTGGCAACTAAGTGAACAAAAAGGATATTATTAACTCTTAATGAATACAAATATTCTAAGATCAATAAAGGAATTTTGTGTGCAGAGAACCTTAAGAGTGCTGCACAAACAACAGATGATTACAGAGGAAATAATACAGTAATATTCTCAAAACAAATTTCCATCAGTCTGCACCTTAATTGTTTAAATCACATGTCACCTTTTCATCAACAAGTTATTTCCATTCTGCACAAAGGGCAATTAAGGATATGTTCCTGTTACAATAAACCTAAGCTTGTAAGTGTATTTGACTGTGTTTGTGAGCCAAATTAATATTAATTACAGTACAGTTTCAAGTACTTACAAGCTCGTCAACATTTTGATTTATGCTATTACATTACATAAACCCTCTCTCTGTGTGTGTGTTTATAAAATGAACAGATAGATCTTACACTGGCAGAGTGCAATTATAGTAATTAATTAAAATAATTTATTTATTTAGGTTAAAAAATGTGTACTCCAGATCAGATTGTGTAAATAAAGCTCCATATATTCTACAACAATCCCATTGTTCTAAATGACAAAGATCGTTCCAACTAACACCAATGAAATGTGAATAGGAAGTGAGGATGCTCTAGATAATGGCTGTCTATTTTTAATTGTTCACATATTTTTTCTTTTTCTCTGTGACATGGCCATTACTTGGCAGTCAACACTTATCGGCAAAATCACCCAGGATTAATGGTCTAACTTGAGCTGGTAAAAATTTTGAAGTTGTCCCGATTATCAGCACAGGAAAAAGAATAATGGTTATTTGTCATTGTGTTAGGCTGAAAGAAAGAGTAATCTAACAAAACACAGAGTACAATTTTAAACCTTCATCTGGAACACATTTAGTGTGTGAGTGTGTGTGTGTGTGTGTGTGTGTGTGTGGGGGGGGGGTGCTTTGTATACAGCTCTTTTTTTTTTCTTTACTTGGCAATAGTGAGGCTCGAAAAAAGACAAAGGGTCATATACATCTACCAAAAACCAAGGTTAGTAGGAATTCACTATCAGAACGTACATAATAACATATGCAGGCAATTGCATCTCATTTACTTTGAAGCATAAAATGTATGAAAATCCTATGTTAGGACCAAGGTCATGACAAAATGAGATGAGAAATTAAATTTAAGGTAATTTACATTATCTGTATGTCTCCATGTCTGATACTGATATTTAGAGTGAGGGGAGATAAGATAAATGCAACGATCAACATCAAGTAATTACAGAATTTATATTGTACTGTGTATTGTGTTATAAGTGCTGTGAACAGTGTTTACCAGAGCAGTTTGCTTGTAAAAAATAAGTGCATTTGTACCTGGCAATACCTCTTGTTACTTATACTTGAGAAATGTGGACCTTTTTTCTGATGCATCCGTATAATACCATATTTCATTGCAAACTCTTCTCAACTTGATATAATGCATTTTGGTTGCATTTAAAGTTTCTAACAGTTCTGGGGATGGTAGTCACAGAGCTCCACTATAGCAAACAAGAGCCACTCTCCCAGCCACTCATGGTACAAAAAAAAAACCACTTATAAATTCATATTTCTGAGACCAATTTGTCATTTTGAAAACAGAGATTTTTTGAGAAATGTCAAATTGGCTTCATCAGATTAATTCCAAACTACTCTGAAAATAATGTTGCAAAACTGTATGCTGCAGAAATTCTAATTTGGTGTTAGTATTGTCTGAATTAAAATTAATTGTCTGAAATGAAGTGATATGAATTGGCTAAGATTTCACAGTATGATATTTAAAAGCAGTGAAAACTACCACATGTAACTATGCTCACCCCAGCATGGCCCACAGGACAGACAGGTCATGACTTCCTGAGATGGGGGCTATCTCTATGGCAGTGCTTCCTTTTCATCCCAGCCGCAGAGAGTAGCTATGTCCCAGCCTCATTAATCTTTAACAATAATTTTTCTTGTCTTCCTCCTTCGAAGTATCTATTAGCTGTTCACTGCTATCTGTTTGTGGGCTATTTTCTTCCCTTTTTTCCCATGAATGTTTGATATATTGGAGAAAGAATGATTGTTCACTGCAATGAGGCCAGCCAATGGCCTCAGTAAGACAAATGGCTCTATAATGCCTAAATGGCAGTCAATGATAACTCATTGTAAGGAGTGTAAGTGACTTCCAATGGAGTGGCTTGAGAAACTGAGAGTAATGGTGGTGCATGTGTGAAAAATAGATGTTTGGTTCTCTGTAATTACTCCATTAGGTGGCTCGCCGTTAATCCACCAAACCACCACAAGTTTTTTTTCACAGCAACTGAATATAGACAAGCAAAGCTATTTGTTTTCTTGGTATTCTTTATGCTTTTTCTGGTCTCATTTTAAAATAGCATTATATATATATATGCAAAAAGGCAATTTATGGTAATAAAAGTAATGCCCAGATCAGTGATGCCTTATCATATACTGAAGGCCTGCACGTGTCTGGACAGATTTGTCCTTTCTGTTCCTCCTGTGAGAGCTGTTCAACTAGAAAGGGAAGTGCTAGCAGGACAAAAGAGGACAATCTGTCCTTTCAAGAACCTAAGTAACTCACCCTTCCCATCCCCAGACAAACATAATGATAACAATTTTTGGACCATTTGGTGTCTGCTCCCACTGCCTGTAGCACTCTGGACAAAGACTAGGCAAAAACTGCAGCAATATAGTCTTAAGGGTTTGATTTGACCAAACAATCTGCTTTCTTAAGTAGACCACACAGCTACAAGCGATGCCTACAGCTTTGCCACTAAGTCGAGAGTCGACCCTATCACCTCTCAGACTGTACATCCCATCTGCTTGTATACCCATCTTGGAATCCCTATGATGGGATACTTTAAACCTGTATCCCTCACATTCTTGTTTCTCCTAACAGCGCTCTTTTTTATTTCACAAGCAGTAAACTGAAATGTACGAGATCTCCATTGGTAAAGCAGACACCAAGCCGCAATCTTTGAACATTAAAGAGACAAAGGCTTTGTTCAAGAGCTGACCAGAAAACATGCCAGATGCTACTGGCCCAAAGGATGCCTCTATTTGTGACATTAAAATATACACACATATTGTAGATAGATAGATAGATAGATAGATATTTAAAATATAATTAGCATATAGTCATATATATATAGCTATATACACATACAATCTATATAACGTGTGTGTGTAAATATGCCATTAAAATATTAAATACGCTATTTTATTGAACCTTATTTATTGTAAATTTTTTAAAAAGGGAAAATAACCAGTTTATCTATATTATATGTTTATGGTGTGAAATCAAAGAATACATTTTAACTTAAAATGATCAGTGTTCCTACCTGAATTGCATGGTATGGCTGACAGATGCAGTTCTCTATCCTTGGCAGAATACGTGATCCGTTTTCCTGTCACCTTGGAGCTCTCGCGCGCTCTCACACGTAATTTTTCGCGGGCTGTAGCGCCTCTTAGTGGATCTGTCTGAGCCCTCGCTTTTGAGCTGTGGTTTATAGATAGCTTGGAAGAGTGCGACAACAGCGTGTCCTTTTCCCACCTCTGTTCTGATTTTCTTATCTAGATTTGTTCTCGTGCTGCTTTTTTCAGCCAGTAGCCTATAAAGCCCTTCAAAACGGTCCGTGCGTGTGTTGAAACATTTACACCAGAAACTGACCACGCACTTTCTGCTTTCCTCAGATAGTCTGACCAATGCGACTGTTTGAATATGAGTAAAACTTCCGAGGTGAGTATTAATAACTGTTCTTATCATTACACATGTACGAAAAATACATTACTTCAGAGCAACAGTCTTTGGCCCGGTTTTCTGATAACAGAGATACACAAATGTTAGAAAGACAGCCATGTGAGCTGCTGCTGTTGTCTACTTTCACATATTTTTTGTGCTTCAAAAATGCAGTCTAGGTCGGTAGGCAGCTCGCCAGGCTTGGAAACACCGCTTTTCTATGCTTTTAACAAACTACCAAAGTTTTGATAAGGCCTACATTTTATTTCAGCTCAATTGTGTAGGATTTATTTTACATGGTTTTGAGGAATGAACTGGCATTGTAATTGTACTTCAAGTGAAGCATTTTTAATCTGTAAAATCAGCGAATTGCTCTCGTGTAGGTCTATTGCCAGTTTGCATATATAATTAGGTAAACCCCAAATATCATGTGGATATTTAATGACATTTTATGTTTTTCAAGAAAGGCCAGGAAAGGACTTCCAGAGTAGAACAGTGTGTGTTTTGACCCGCTTGAAAAGCTTGGTTTAGCCTACCTTGATTAGCTTTGATTGATTAATTAATAACAGATCATTGAACATGCATGCTGAGATCTAACTGATTACTGGCCCCGTGGCAGGGTGGGGGATAGGCTGAATGCTTGCTGGGGTTTGTAATTGTGTGCAGCTGGGTGGCCGGGTGCTTTAAGAGTAATGGAGAGAAAGACCAAAAAGAAAAAAAGTGTGGCCTCGTGCTCTTTGAAGCAGCCTGTCGTGACACGTCCGCCTGATCACTTCTCTCCAACACCTCGCCATACACGATGAGACCTCGCCGATCTAATGGTTTCAAGCCATATGTTGAAGAGCATTATGTGTGCGCACTTTCTCACTAAAATAGTATCCTAGGATATAAATTAATCTGTTGCTTTGGGGATTTTGGCATGTTGACCCAATATATGCATCATTTCAATTACTGATGCTTGATTATTTACGTTAAGCAAAATATTTTACAAACCTTTAAAAAAGTTTAATATTACTTCCTTTTTATTATTTTAATGCATGCATGACATTTTTTGTTTTCACAGCAACAAGCATAAAGATAGGTCTCCTCTTTATAGCTGCCACTGACTTAGCCTACATTATAAACATTTTGTGTCTGTGCTAGTCCACTGTCTGTGGTCTGGTTTTCTCTGAGCTTACATTGTATTTGATCAGTATCCCTTATTTAACATTGCTCTGAAAAGATTTGCTTTAAAAGGGATAACGGTCTGTTTAAAAAAGGCTTAGTGATGTGTTTGAAGCAAAGTGCTGCAGAGGAGGGCTGGAGATTGGCAGTTTTCAGGATGTGTGTAGGAAGAACAGGCAAATTGCTTTCTTTTCTCACCAGAAAGAAGAGTATGTGGCCAAAGTTGATAATCCAAGATGAATGATTTTGGAAGAGGATTGTTAAAGGAATAGTCTGGGTTCAGTACAAGTTCATCTTAATTAACTGCATATGTGGCATTATGTTGATTACAACAAAAAAAATTTGACACGTCTCTCCTTTTTTTTAAAGACATATTTTGAGGTAGCAGTCAGGCACTTTCTGTACAAAGGAAGTGAATGGGACAATGTTTGGAGGGTTTATAGGTAGAAATGCTTATTAGTTTTTTTTTAAAGCACTTGCATACATTTTTCTGTGAAAAGTCATGTATTATTTGACCTTCTCATTATGGCAATAAAGTTGTAAATTTGGATATAACTTAACACACAAAAGGTTAGTGACTATATCACACTAAAATCATGTTAACACATATTGTTTATGTCTTGTGGATGTACTTTTGAAACGGTGAGTTTGTTAACGTTTACAGATTAGCCCAATTAATTTCTTTTGCAAGTGCCTCACTGTAACCCAAACTTTAGCTTTTTTTTTACCCTTGTGTTGTTTACATTTATTTACCTAATTTGGTGATCCTGGTAAAAAATGGTCGGCCTATAAAAATCACTTAAATCTCTCATTATGCTATATTATCACCAAATATTGAATTAGATCTTTTTGCCAACTTGTTTTCTTTCAGTTTTAGCACATGTTTTGCAAAAATATTTTTTTGGAACTTCTTGATCTTAGGACTCATTGACCTGAGCTTATGCACCTCTGTTTTTGAATGAATAATTGTCGATAATTTTGGAAACATTAAATAAAATATGAACAAAATGATGTAATATCACACTAATGTGCTTTAATGTTTAAGCATGAAGTTTGTTTCGAAATACTTTTATTTTGTACAAAATGGCACTCACACTTGTGTTCCTGGTCAAAATTGACCGGCCATTGAAAATGTAATGGGGTAGATCAAAAATAAGAGAAAACATTTAGTGTTCAGGAGCATGTTCATGTTCACATACGTACATGTGTGCTTGCAAACATAAAGGCCTCGGACCTGTGCGCAAAGTCAGTAAGTTTTAGTTCAATAGGAGAACATTGACTAGCATTTTCAGGCAAAAGAAAATCCTCTTCGGGTCAAAATTACCTGAACACATCATGAAAAGGAGGCACAAGTCAAAATTAAGTTAGTAGGTATCAACATTATGCCACAAATTTTGATTGAGCTTAGCTTGTACTAATATTCATAAAGTTCTAAAAAAGGTCTCGCCACAGTTGTCCAGTATTACAAAAGGTGTCGCTCTCTTTTGAGTGTTCTTACTCTTTATTTTTTTTTTTACCGCATAGTTCTAATTTTCTTGTTTTTGACTGATAACTGACAATTACATTTGTTGATAATAATTGTATAATGTGTATTGAAATTTCAGTGTTATGTGCATAATATTATTAGTCGCCAGCCATAATATATAACTATAACCAAAAATAATCCAGCATCATCAGGCAACAGTTTTGCCAACTGGCAAATGTTGGACACACAACATCTGGTTTGTTCAACATTAATTCATATCAAAGGCAAAATGGAATACATTTAAGTGTGTGATTGATCAAATTTGGCAACTATGCTGATGATATTATGATAGATTTATTTTAAATGCATTTTGTCACTCAACATAACCACTGCCAAAATTGTGCCTCATGATTAGGCCATTGTAAGCACGCTAATCTTAATGAACACTGACTACTTATAGTATTTAGCGCAAGCTAGTCTGCACTCTTTTTGGATCTCTGCATCGCGACAGCCAGGTAATAACACAGCTGTGGCGTTATGTGACATCTCCAAGCATGGATCCAGGATCTTTGCTCCCCAGGTTTCATGTGCCACTCAAGCCCTCCCTGTGAAAAGCTGTTTTTCATTTGATGCTCCAGCAGTTGGTTATTGTCAGCATATTCGAGAGGTCCTAAGTCCTGAAATGAGTCCTGTATTATTTTAGACTGGCTTGAATATTGCACGGCAGGAGGCTGAAAATGAGACCTTCCATCAAAAGATTGCCTGCAGCGCGTTCTACTCTGTGCAGCATTCGGGAGGTGTCACACAGAGAGAAAACACACTCTTTGACCACACAATTATATATTTATTATCGACTCCTTTGATGATTTTTTCCCACCTCTATTCTTTACCTGATTTTGGTAGCTGGAGTGGAGTAGAATGGAATAGCTTCTAAGCTGCAGTAAGAATGTGGGCGACCTTGTGGTTTCGGGCTGTTAAAAGATTAGAGAAAATTCAGACCGCTAGTGCAGGCGGAATCAAGTGAACCATAAAATAAGGTGTTTTCTTCCTCGACTCAGTTATTCAGGTGCAGATGAGTAAAAGGTTTGCCAGATGGGTTTTTAAATTAATATTTTTGTTAAAGATGCAGTATGTAAGGTTTAGAAACCCTTGTTATTAATTACACCTGTGGCCGTTAAGTGAACTGCAGCCAGTTACTTTCTGCTCATCCTCAAGCTCGTTCACACACTCCATAGGTACGTGAGTGAGCTAGCATTGACCAAAACAATGACATAACATGCAAATATACTGAATTTGATTTACTGGCATCATGCTGACAGATTAGGTAGCATAATTAAAATTACCCAGTTATGATTGTTTTACTACAAACTTTGAGACTGTATATTATTTTTGACTCCAGTGCTGGAACAGGGCTAAAACAAAGTGTGGATATAGGTCTGAATATGCTAGACTGTAGTTTGAACAGGAACAGTTTTTTCCTTCAGGCTATCCATCTCATAAACCATTAAAGCCGCCCCATTGAGCAATAATTATGTGCAATACACAGTTTGTCTATTTATATTATCTAACATATCCTCTTCTGCCATTACATATAAAGAAAAAAAAAAATACAATAACATACTGTATTTTTGTACTTTATATATCGGATACATACTCTTACTCAAGAGTTTTTTTTATAGGAGTCAGTGTGCTGGGAGCCAGCCATTTGCTGGATTCCATCACTAAGATAATGTTACCAAGTTTTGCAGTTTGTTGATGCTGTTGAATAGCGGAAGAGAAGCACTGAGGCAAGACTCTCGGGAGTGCGCATAAACACTCCCGAGAGTCCTTTGGATTTTCCCTGCAAAAGCGACCTGCTCCCTTCGCATGAAAATCAGTCTACAGGCTTTAATAGGCAACCTAGGAAGTCCGGGAGGTCTCTCTCTTTTTTTTTTTTAAGCTGCATTACAAGCCATTTACACATTGGCAAAAAACAAATCAGACCGAATTTTATTTTTTACATATTGCACCTTTTAATGCTGGAAATGTAACTGCTTTTTAATTTTTTTTAATTTTCCTTTACTTTGTCTATACATAAAAAGTGATAAGGGAGATGGAAGGAAATGATTGGCAAATGGTTGTGTGTGGTAATATACACTCACCTAAAGGATTATTAGGAACACCTGTTCAATTTCTCAATAATGCAATTATCTAATCAACCAATCACATGGCAGTTGCTTCAATGCATTTAGGGGTGTGGTCCTGGTCAAGACAATCTCCTGAACTCCAAACTGAATGTCAGAATGGGAAAGAAAGGTGATTTAAGCCATTTTGAGCGTGGCATGGTTGTTGGTGCCAGACGGGCCGGTCTGAGTATTTCACAATCTGCTCAGTTACTGGGATTTTCACGCACAACCATTTCTAGGGTTTACAAAGAATGGTGTGAAAAGGGAAAATATCCAGTATGCGGCAGTCCTGTGGGCGAAAATGCCTTGTTGATGCTAGAGGTCAGAGGAGAATGGGCAGACTGATTCAAGCTGATAGAAGAGGAACTTTGCCTGAAATAACCACTCGTTACAACCGTGGTATGCAGCAAAGCATTTGTGATGCCACAACACACACAACCTTGAGGCGGATGGGCTACAACAGCAGAAGACCCCACCGGGTACCACTCATCTCCACTACTAATAGGAAAAAGAGGCTACAATTTGCAAGAGCTCACCAAAATTGGACCGTTGAAGACTGGAAAAATGTTGCCTGGTCTGATGAGTCTCGATTTCTGTTGAGACATTCAGATGGTAGAGTCAGAATTTAGCGTAAACGGAATGAGAACATGGATCCATCATGCATTGTTACCACTGTGCAGGCTGGTGGTGGTGGTGTAATGGTGTGGGGGATGTTTTCTTGGCACACTTTAGGCCCCTTAGTGCCAATTGGGCATCGTTTAAATGCCACGGCCTACCTGAGCATTGTTTCTGACCATGTCCATCCCTTTATGGCCACCATGTACCCATCCTCTGATGGCTACTTCCAGCAGGATAATGCACCATGTCACAAAGCTCAAATCATTTCAAATTGGTTTCTTGAACATGACAATGAGTTCACTGTACTAAAATGGCCCCCACAGTCACCAGATCTCAACCCAATAGAGCATCTTCGGGATGTGGTGGAACGGGAGCTTCGTGCCCTGGATGTGCATCCCACAAATCTCCATCAACTGCAAGATGCTATCCTATCAATATGGGCCAACATTTCTAAAGAATGCTTTCAGCACCTTGTTGAATCAATGCCACGTAGAATTAAGGCAGTTCTGAAGGCGAAAGGGGGTCAAACACAGTATTAGTATGGTGTTCCTAATAATCCTTTAGGTGAGTGTATAAGCCGTGCCAATTAATTGGCCGATATTTAGCCATTTTACGATTATCGGCATCAGCTGATAACAGTGTTGTTCACTTGGCCAAGTGCTATTTTTCATTCCACAAGCAGTAAACTGACGGATGAGATCTCCATTGGTAAAGCAGACACCACTCCGTAATCTTTTAACATTATAGAGACACAGGCTTCCTTCAAGAGCTAACCAGAAAACATGCTAGAGTCTCCTGATCCAAAGTATGCCACATATATTTGTGGCATTAAAATATACACGCATACTGTAGATGGATCAGGGCGCAACTCTAAGGATTATTTCTACTGACCTGGTTGGGCCAATGCTTCAGATTCACAAAAATGACAAATAGCTGTTTTTACCATCGTGGCTTTAAAATACATTAAAATATGTTCAAAGATAAATATTTTTTACATATCTTATGTTTTTAATACAATGTCCCCCAAGGGCCTGGGTAGCTCACCGAGTAAAGACGCTGACTACCACCCCTGCAGTCATGAGTTTGAATCCAGCTGAGGCATGCTGAGTAACTCCAGCCAGGTCTCCTAAGCAACCAAATTGGCCCGGTTGCTAGGGAGGGTAGTCGCTATAATGTGGTTCGCGCTCAGTGGGGCACGTGGTGAGTTGTGCGTGGATTCCGCGGAGAATAACGTGAAGCCTCCACATGCACTAAATCTTTGCGGTAACGCGCTCAACAAGCCACGTGATAAGATGCATGGATTGATGGTCTCCACTATGTAACCACAAGGACTTAGAGCGTATTGGGATTTAGTCATTCCAAATTGGGGAAGAAAAAAAATAAATACAATGTCCCCCAAAATGTAATCGCGTTTATAATTTGCAAGATATGATTTATGCCTTAATAATCCCATATAATCTTTTTAACCTCCAGCCATTTACACATGTGTTTTTAAGACTAGAGTTCTGTGGAGAAGATGATGGGTTTTCGGTCACTCGTTTAGTCATGCTGTCATGCAACTTTTGCCCATGTGTAGTGTTTTCACAAGAAGGATCAAAGATTTAGTCACCGAGTTAAAGATTTGATTATTGGCTTACTTTTATTGATTGACAGACTTGCTACTAAATCGGTTGTAATATACAATTGGTAGATATTAGGCCTAATCTCTGAATTAACAATGAGTATATAACATGAAATCAGACAACCCAAACAAGACCAACACTGACTGATATACAAAGAACAAAATCAAAATTTCCCATAAGGTCCAGAAACGAGACATGTAACAGGTGTTTTTTGAAGATGATATAAAGTAGACCATTTCAAATATTAAGCTCCAACCTGCAGCTTAACAGGTCTGATAAAAATAGCCTAATAGCCATAGTGATCTTGCTTCTTTTCATATCAAACACCATGTTGAATTAATGTTTACGTTTTGAAACATTACCTAATTAAATGTATGAGAAGCTTGTGATTTCCAGACATGTGTATAACTGGGGTTTAACAAAGTTTAGTACGTATAATTCGGCATTTCAACTCTAAAGGCAAATTAATGAGAGAGAATGTGTTTTTTTTTTTTTTGCAGCAGCAGCAGCAGGAATAAAACTTGTGCTCTGTCCCTTTACGAGAGCACATGCATGTTAAACAGTCTACGCTGCACGGAGAGAGATGATGATGAGACATGCATGGAGAGACATGGATTTTCAGTCCTATAGAAAGAAACTTGATTTCTTGTGTTCCAATTTGTGGATTACTAATTTTCACCAACATGTAAAAATAAAAAATTAGGGCTGGCAATGTTTTTTTTAATTATAATTTTTTTTTTTATAGAATCAATTACATGGTGTCCCGATTATTAATCGCATATACAAATATTAAATATAACATTTTTAATATATTAAAATGCATTACATTCCTGTAGCAGAAGAGTTAATCATTGATAAGACAATACAAAAAGTGGCTTTAGAACACAATGTATTGTTTACTACCATATTATTTATCATAAGTCAATCATTGGCATGCAGTTCACAGCAATTCATTTTACAAGTGAATTTATCAATCAGTTCGAGATTTATTATGAGGGCTTGTTTAAGGACCCGTCAATTTACACCGGTGTCAGATGTCTCAGGTGTGTTGCATCATACACTTAAAATGTTTTGGTCACTGTGTCAAGTTAAATAAAGTTTAATACTCAATCTTTAAACACATCTTGAGATCCCTTAGATCGCATTTGCACTCCTTCGAGTCGCACTGAATTAACGTGTTAAATCGACAGCCCTAAAAATTTGGGGATTTCGCAAACTGTGAACACAGAATGAGCGGGGAAACTTAAAATGTTGCACAAAATGTTAAATCCCACTACGAAATTCATTAAGTGTGTTTTTTTTTTCCCTGCTATTTCTACATATTGGTAATAGCTGCTGCTAAGACACTTTGAAAAGATCGAGGACAGTGCTTGGAGAGTATGCTCGGTGTCTGCACGATCTTGTGCTTGCACGCGACTGTGCCTTGGCACGTCCAGTATATTATGCATTTGCGCATCTTTGAGATAAATATATTCGCTAGCCATCTGTTAGAAGACTTCCTTCGCTCTGTGTAATTTTTGTGCTCTCTCGCTTGTTGTTTGCTTGCACTAATGTTATAAATGCTGCACTGGCCAGATCGGGCAAGTGACCGTTCTAGCAACTGGCCCGAATCTTTCTCGCACTGATGTGATTTGTCTGCCTTTTCAGCTCTCCCTCCGCCATCACTATAACAAGAGACCGATGTTATTGAATGACAGCCCCGGTGACTAGCCTTACTGTTCTCCCACAGACAGACACACGACGCCCCCATCCCCACATACCCCCACTGCAGGACATGACGTTCACTTTGAGATGGTCTTCCCAGAACCGGACCATACCATCTCTCTTAGTTACCAGAACCACCAGGCTGGCCCAATCGCTGTGCGACTCTTCTATTACACCCATCTTGAGCAACCTTTTTCTTGTGTTAAGGAAGGCGATGGGGCGGCTACTAACCACCACCCCTGGGGTTGTCTCAACATGGTGGTTCTATGAAGTTTATGTGACTTAGAGAGGCGAAAACATGTCTGCAAATTCCGCTTGCCACTTGGCCACGGCTGTGAGCTGTGACTGAGAGAGGTGGTCTCCACAGAGGGCCGAGGTGAATATATTTGGTTTGAGAGTCCTCTCCGGCCCGAGCTTCACTCTCTCCGGAACAACCATAGCCAAGGCCACAGCGACCAACTCCCTCTATGATGTAAGGAGGTTAAGGTGGTTAATTTGATGCGCCGCTACCGTCCATTTGCCTAACCTCGTCGAGATCTCAGAATTGCCATGTGACCATAGAGCTTGAGGTGGGCAGTAATACAACCACTTTATCGCCCGGTGCGAAATCCCGTAGTCAAGTGCCCATCATACAGATGGCTTTGATGTTCCTGACCTTGGAGCAAATTCTCCTGTGTTAGTTGGCCCAAAGTGTGGAGTTTTGCGCTAAGATCAAGAATGTACTGAATAAAATTTTTACAGTTTGAAGATCCCTCCTCCCAAGCTTCCCGCATCACGTCGAGCATGCCGCGCGATAGATGCCCATACAAGCAGCTTGAATGGGGAAATCCCTATGGAGGCTTGTGGGATCTCTCACACTGCAAATAACAGGGGTTCGAGCCACTTATCCCAATTTCTAGCATCCTCGTGTACGAATCAGTGAGGATTTCTTTTGGAATACCCACTCGGGAGATTATTCTGAAGAGTGCCTCCGCAACACTACATACTGCTTCCGGATATCACGTTGCATAGTTCACCCTAACTAATACAAATCGATGCCTGCGTGCAGTCCGTTTTAATGGCCTGACGAGGTCCATGCCAATTCTTTCGAAGGGGACCTCGATGAGCGGTAGAGGGCGCAATTGCACATTTGGGTGGATCCACCAACTGACATTCACTGCACACCACCTGAATGTTCCCGTGAATGCCCGGCCAAAAAAATGGGCCATTATTTGGTTGCGTTTTCTCATGACCTATATGGCCAGCCATTGGATTATCGTTAGCTGCCTGGAAGAGGGTTTTCTGGCTGCACATTTTGACTAATAATTGGGTTGTATTTTCTTTTTGTTTGAGTGTCCTGAGTCACTCGATACAACCGATCTTTAATAATGAAAAAATATGGGTATTTGAGTTCGACATCGCGCTGGAGCAGTTGAACATCGATGACACTCACTTAGTCAAATAAGGGGCTATTTTAGAGGTAAATCCCTTTCAGGTAACCCCCTGAGGACAGAGATTCCTCTTGTGTTGTCTTGACACGGATCAGACATTAATGGCCCTTGCACTGCCTCCCCAAGCCAATTCATTCCCAAAATCAGTGGATGGGTGAGGCTGGAATTAACTACGGCCTCTACTCTGTGCTTTTCCCCCTAAATTTTATATCAGTGGTAGGCACCGGATACCTGTGAATATCCCTGTACACACACCGCACACTCACCCATCTATACGTGCCCAATGACACGCCTTGCACCAAGCATTGGTGAATAGAGGTTTGGGTACAACTCGAATCCACCAAAGCTTGATATGTATCCCCTTTTAAACTCACCGGTATCCGATACGTTCCTGCCCAATCGGGGCAGCTTGCGGAGCATCAGGGATCCAGATCAGTGTCCCCATCTCCATAACTGGACTCCTATCCTGGCAGTGCCCAGGTTCACACAGACCAGCTCAGGCTACCCTTCCGTGCCCATGGGAGTGGTCTCGACAACCTGGGGGGGAAACGGCGGGAAACAGTGGAAGAGTGTATCACAGACAAGGATAAGGTTTGGGCGTGGCTCGTCCCAACTTCTGTGGAACTGGAACAGGACGGAAATAGGAGGGGAGGGGGAGTTGGGAGGTAGGAGAGAAAAAGAGAGAAGAGTGAGCCTCTGCTTTGCTGCCTCCTGGAAGCACCACCATGTAGTCTTCTGCCAGCTGGATGGCCTCTTCCAGTGATGCTGGGTGGTGGCACTGGATCCACTCTGTCATCCCCGAAAGAGTTGAGGGATCAACTACTCCAGTGTCACCAGGTTGACTATCCACAGCGCCGCAGCTTCAAGCAGCCATTTTTGACCGGCATCCAGGAGCTGTTACGTGAAAGCAAATGGGCGGCCATGCATCTCAAACTTCAGGGCCCGGAAGTGCTCTGCTCAGTAACTATGGCCAACCCGTTGCATGATCACCTTCTTCAGGTCTCCATAGCTGAGGAGGCTGGAGGAAGGTAGTTATTGGGCATTCAAATTCCAATCACATTTTAATGCCCAAATATGGGAATATACTACTTTAATGGCATGATCAGCACGTTTGTGTGTCATTCAGTTGAACTCTGAGCGACAACTCTTGAGCGACATGATGTCCGACATACTGTGGACATCAACCAGCTCCTGTCCTGAAACCGGCTCCAGTGTGCAAAAACATTACAGGACAGCACAATAAATTACTGAAAGGAACAGGACAATAGGCACAGTGAAAGACAGTGCAGCGCTGACCAGTACACATTTGTAATCTGAGTAGTGCAAAAAGATGACTATTTCTAAAAATGCCAAATGTAAACATAACATATAGTGCTATAACAATAGTGTTCTATGGACATAGCAGTTATTGAGGTAGCAGCCAGTTATAAGTGACAATGAATTAAAGTACAACTGTGTGTGTGTGTGTGTGTGTGTGTGTGTGTGTGTGTGTGTGTGTGTGTGTGTGTGTGTGTTTAATCTGGCTAAACAACCCCCTACCTCCGTGTGGTGCCGGACAAGCAACGTTGTAGGCAGCGCCATGAGGGGAGGGCCAATAAAGACTGTTCCCTCCTCTTTTCTGTCATGGTGCTTTACAGCGGCCAAATGGGGGCTCTGGACGGGTGCGAGGGGCTGGTAACCCCCCTACCTTCAACAGATTACCACTAAACCACGAATATCTAAAATTAAGCTAGTGCCGGAGGCCCTGGGGGGACAGGCGTCTATGACGTCTCCTGGCCAAACTCCATCAGGCAGAGCCAGGAGACTGAATCCTCACCCTCGGGGCTCCTCCAGAAACAACAAAAAGCCACTACGGATGGCCATGTGGAATGTCCGAACACTCACAGTGGAGGAGAGGCTGCCACTCCTCTGTCGGGAGCTGGAGCTGGATCTCTGTGGTGTTCAGGAGGTCCGGTGGACCGGCTCTGGCTCTTGCCACTATGAGGGGTGGACTGTCCTCTACTCGGGGCAGGCGACTGCCAAACAACAGGGAGTGGCTCTTCTTCTGAACAAGAGAATGAAGGCAGCGTGGGAGCGTGGTGGTGAGGTGTGGGAAGCTGTGAGCCCCAGGTTACTTTGGGTTCGCCTTCCCATCAACCAGAGGCGAGGAGTGGTGGTCGTGGTTATTTATGCCCCCACCGAAGACGAACATCCGTGGAGGGATGCGGGAAAGACCGATGAGTCTGATGCCTTCTATGACCTCCTGTCACAGGTGTTGGCTAAAGTGGCCCCTCAGGATAGAATCATCATGTTGGGTAATTTCAATGCCCGAGTTGGTCATGATGCTAGCACCTGGTCAGGAGTGATTGGAAGACATGGGCCTGATCAGCTAAATAACAACGGCAGGAGGCTGCTAGATTGTTGTGCAGCCCATGGGCTTGTAATTACCAACACACTGTTCCAGCATCGGCGCATCCACACAACATCATGGATGCATGCCGGGTCCAAGCAAGAACATCTGCTGGACTACATGGTGATGGAACAGCGGATGTGGGCCCATGTCCTTGACACCAGGACCTACCGTGGAGCTGATCTGCCCACTGACCATCGACTTGTCATCTGTAAGATGCGCCTGCCATCCTTCCATTCTGGTGGTGGGTGTAAACCCAGGACCCCTTTCAAACCCATAGTGGCCTGGTCTAGGCTAGCTGATGAAAGTTGCAAGCGAGAATTTCAGCATCGCTTGCAGCTGGGGTTGGCATCGTCCCCCACTCCTCTGGATGTCGAGGGGAAATGGGCAAGGTTTAGGGCTGTGGCTCATGTAACTGCAATGGCAGTTTTGGGCACACGGTCCAGACCTCCTCAGAAACCCTGGCTGACAGAGTTGTTGTTCAGGCTGGCTGAGAAAAAGCGACAGGCCCACTCTCATCGTCTACAGCATCCCACTTCAGAGAATGAGGAGGCTTACCGCAGCCTTCGCTCGGAGATTCGGAGAGCCGTGAGGCGCTGCAAGGATGGTTTGTGGTCGCGGGTTGCTGAGGAGATGGAGTCTGCCTCGGTGGCCCACGATCACAAATCGCTCTTTAATTCTATCAAAAAAGTTACTTGCAGCGCCACACCTATTACCATCATTAGGGGAAGAACAGCGATCCAATCTCCGACCCCCAGAAACAGGTTTACAGATTTGCTGAGCATTTCTATGAGGTCCTGGGGGAGGGAAGTCCCTGAGACTGGAAAACATCGTGGGACAAAGTGGGGATGACCCTGCTGGGGCTGCGGTGCCACAAATATTGAAGGAAGAAGTCGCTCCTTGTGGGTGGCTGGCTGAGGTGCCATCTTTGGAGGAAGTACTGAAGGCGATCCAGAGCCTGAGGCCAGGAAAGGCACCGGGCAGAGATGATCTCCCCAGTGAAATGCTGAAGGAGTGTGGTGTTTGTGCACAGACTGCCCTACATGACATCATAACAACAGTCTGGACCACTGGGCGGGTTCCGCAGGATTGGAAGGATGCCCTGGTGGTCCCTCTCTTTAAAAAGGGGGACCGCTCAGATTGCAATAACTATAGGGGCATCTCACTCCTCAGTGTGCCGGGAAAGGTCCTGGCAAGGATTATTCAACATCGCCTTGCCAGGCATGCTGAGTAGAGACTTGCGGAGCCCCAGTGTGGTTTCAGGAAGGGGCGGTCTTGCACAGATGCCATATTCTCTGTCCGTCTGCTACAGCAGAGGTGTAGGGAATTCCAGCAAGACCTACTATACATCTCTGCTTTATTGACCTGGTCAAGGCCTATGATACCATCAGTAGGCCTGGGCTCTGGGTTGTTCTTCGTGCTTTTGGAGTCCCAGACCCACTGCTCATGATCATTAAGGACCTTCATGATGGCGAGCGGGCCCGGGTAAAACTACGTGGTTGGGAGTCGGAGCCATTCCCTGTTCACCTTGGAGTGCGACAGGGATGTCCTCTGGCCCCCACATTATTTAATATCTATTTCGACCATGTGGTTCGTGAAGCCTTCGATGGCTGTACTGGAGGAATTTCCATCTGGTACAGATATAATGGGAGGTTGATCGATGCCCGGGTGTGGTCAAGGGATGGCTCCCTATTGGTCAACCACATTATGTATGCTGATGATCTGGTGATTGCTGCTCACTCAGAGGAGGAGTTGGAGGCACTGCTGATGAACCTGGAGCTTGCCACTAAGAGATGGGGCCTTACCATCAGCCCAATCAAAACTAAGCACCTTCCTGGGTATTATGTACCACCGGACACTACACCCCCACAGCTCCCAATTGGTGATGGGGCAGTTGTGGAGAGAGTGGAGCTACCCGGTTTGTCGCTCCGCACAAAGCTTCAAGTATTCTCGGCCACGGTCATTCCCTCCCTTCTCTATGCTTGCGAAACGTGGACCCCCCCTAATGGAACATCATCGCTGGCTCGAAACATTTATGCTGGCCTGCCTAAGATCCATCCTGGGTTTAACCAGGCTGGATTGTGTGAGGAGCTCACAAGTCTTTGAAAGATGTGGAGAAAGTCCCATCGGTGAGCTCCTCCGGCAGGCAAGGTTGCATTGGCTGTGTCATGTAGCCCGCATGCCCGGCCACCGCATGACTAAACAGTTTTTGTTCGGCCGGATAGAGGGGGCTAAGCGGGCGCAGCACGGGCTGGAGAAGAGATGGAGTGATGTGGTACAGGGGGATGTGGAGCTGAGTGGACTTGCCGATGACTGGTACCACCAGTGTCAAGATCGGCCTCTTTGGAGGAGGCTTGTGAAGGATGCTGCTGGCCATTTGGAGGCAGTCGCCCTCCAACAACAACGGAGGGCAGAGGAGTGACGTTCACAACAACAAGCAGAGCGCAGGGTGGCTAAAGCACTGCAAGTTGGCATGGTGGGGGCACAGGTGGTGCATCAGCCAGTCATCTCAGTCAATTCGACCCGTGTCACCGGTTGGATCTGTCCCGTGACCTCCTGCCAGTGGGCGTTCGACACTTCACGTGGCCTAAACGTGCACATAGCCTGGCACAAGCATCGTGGTGACGTCACCGCCACTTAGTGGCGAATGGCGGTTGTCTGTTTGTTTGTTTTGTGTGTCCAGTATTGAGGAGTCTGATGGCTTGGGTGAAGCAGCTGTTACACAGTCTGGCCATGAGGGTCCGAATGCTTTGGTACCTTTTGCCGGTATGGGGTAATCCACAATGCTGGTTCCTCTGCGGATGCAGTGTTTTATGTAAATGTCTTTAAAGGAGGGAAGAGAGACCCCGAGGATTTTCTCAGCTGTTCTCACTATCCTCTGCAGGGCTTTGCGGTCCGAAACTGTGCAAGTCCCAAACCAGGCAGTGATGCAGATGCTCTCAATAGTCTCTCTATAGAATGTAGTGAGGCTGGGGGGTGGGAGATAAGCTTTTCTCAGCCTTCAAAGAAAGTAGAGATGCTGCTGGGCTTTCTTGGCATTAGAGCTGGTGTTGAGGGACCAGGTGAGGTTTCAAAAGGGAAAGTTTTAACTTTCCCTTTTGTCATTCTACCAGCAAATCTACCAGCAAATTTTTAAATGGATTGTCAACACACTTATGTTTTGCAAATTTATGAAATATTTACAAAAAATTAAGTGTTGGTTTCACTTTAGAAATGTTGTGTACATCTGATTTGCCATTGGCAAAACAGTTTATAATTGTAGGATGTTTATCTGCATTTTATATCGGCCATCCTGCTATCTAGATATCCATATTGGCATTGGCCATTGGAAAAGCCCATATCGGTTGTCCACTAGTTGTGGGGGTCAGGAATTGTCAAAGCCAAATTGAACTGACATTGCTGCATGTGAAACCACTTGGCCACATCTCTGAGTTTTGAACAAAGTCTGAAGTTGTCTATATAGCCTCTTCAGTGTCAAATCATTTAAAAACTTAAATTCAGATCACATCATTATTTTGTGATATTGAGCTATGGAATACTGCTGTGCACAAACATCTCGGTATTATCTGTAATACATCAGAGATTATTGTACGGTTTTCTAGGATAAAATTGTAGAATGTACAACGAACCAAATGGCAATGTTTTCCCAACAATCTCTTTCAACAGAAACCAACAGAACACTGAACCACAGACTGAGGTTTGTACAAAAAAAATGTACTCATGTTTGCCAAGTTGTTAGCTACGATAAGAGAATACATGAGGGGAAAAAGTAGCCATCGTACTGTAAGGATACTTAAATTTCATGAAAACCCTTGTCAGTGCTGTACAATATGCACTGACCTATTGTAAAGGCTAGTTCAATTTAGCTTGCGTTAACAACAGGAGATGCCATATATATTGAAAAGTACTGCTTTCAGCAGGGGAAAGTCAGATATATCATATCTCTTTTTTTTCCCTTTAGAAATGGTGATGGCAGACAGAAGTGTCCTTTGTGTCTAGTGAAGATATTGAGTGTTTGAAGTGTTAACGCAGATACTAAGCCTCTGGGGCAAGCGGGTGAAGGCAGCATGTCACACTATGGAATGGGACTTGGATCTTTACTCCCCCTGCTGACCTCTGACCATGGCTGGTTTACAGGGTTGCACTGGTTCCCAGTCCTCTGAGGCAATGTCCACTTGGATCGGATCACAAATTTACTCCAAAAGGGGGAAAAAAAAATATAGCACAATTAAAAACAACAAATGTTGACCAACATGTAATAAATAGTAAAAATAAAATTAAAATAAAGTAATAATATCAATAAAATAACACCATAAGATGATACTGCATAGTATGTTACAATGAATCATACACAAGGGAGAACAGGGGGTCTTTAGACTTATAAAGATCTAAGGTTGGACAAGACCTAATCAATAGTGGCAAAGCATTCCACAAGCGAGGGTCCATGATAGAATAAGAATGATCACCCATAGTTTTAAGACGAGTTCTTGGAACACACAACAGTAGACTCTGAGACGGAGTCTGATATTGATGGAGAAGTTCAGAAATTTGAGGCCCTTATATACCTTGTATGTGTGTGTGTGTGTGTGTGTGTGTGTGTGAGTGTATGTATATTACAGGTGAAACTCGAAAAATTAGAATATCGTGCAAAAGTTCATTAATTTCAGTTATTCAACTTAAAAGGTGAAACTAATATATTATATAGACTCATTACAAGCAAAGTAAGATATTTCAAGCCTTTATTTGATATAATTTTGATGATTATGGATTACAGCTTATGAAAACCCCAAATTCAGAATCTCAGAAAATTAGAATATTGTGAAAAGGTTCAGTATTGTAGGCTCAAAGTGTCACACTCTAATCAGCTAAACACCTGCAAAGGGTTCCTGAGCCTTTAAATGGTCTCTCAGTCTGGTTCAGTTGAATTCACAATCATGGGGAAGACTGCTGACCTGACAGTTGTGCAGAAAACCATCATTGACACCCTCCACAAGGAGGGAAAGCCTCAAAAGGTAATTGCAAAAGAAGTTGGATGTTCTCAAAGTGCTGTATCAAAGCACATTAATAGAAAGTTAAGTGGAAGGGAAAAGTGTGGAAGAAAAAGATGCACAAGCAGCAGGGATGACCGTAGCCTGGAGAGGATTGTCAGGAAAAGGCCATTCAAATGTGTGGGGAGCTTCACAAGGAGTGGACTGAGGCTGGAGTTACTGCATCAAGAGCCACCACACACAGACGGGTCCTGGACATGGGCTTCAAATGTCAAACGTCTTACCTGGGCTAAAGAAAAAAAGAACTGGTCTGTTGCTCAGTGGTCCAAAGTCCTCTTTTCTGATGAGAGCAAATTTTGCATCTCATTTGGAAACCAAGGTCCCAGAGTCTGGAGGAAGAATGGAGAGGCACACAATCCAAGATGCTTGAAGTCCAGTGTGAAGTTTCCACAGTCTGTGTTGGTTTGGGGGCCATGTCATCGGCTGGTGTTGGTCCACTGTGCTTTATTAAGTCCAGAGTCAACGCAGCCGTCTACCGGGACATTTTAGAGCACTTCATGGTTCCTTCAGCAGACAAGCTTTATGGAGATGCTGACTTCATTTTCCAGCAGGACTTGGCACCTGCCCACACTGCCAAAAGTACCAAAACCTGGTTCAATGACCATGGTATTACTGTGCTTGATTGGCCAGCAGACTCGCCTGACCTGAACCCCATAGAGAATCTATGGGGCATTGCTAAGAGAAAGATGAGAGACATGAGACCAAACAATGCAGAAGAGCTGAAGGCCGCTATTGAAGCATCTTGGTCTTCCATAACACCTCAGCAGTGCCACAGGCTGATAGCATCCATGCCACGCCGCATTGAGGCAGTAATTAATGGAAAAGGGGCCCAAACCAAGTACTGAGTACATATGCATGATTATACTTTTCAGAGGGCCGACATTTCTGTATTTAAAATCCTTTTTTTTAATTGATTTCCTGTAATATTCTAATTTTCTGAGATTCTGAATTTGGGGTTTTCATAAGCTGTAAGCCATAATCATCAAAATTATATCAAATAAAGGCTTGAAATATCTTACTTTGCTTGTAATGAGTCTATATAATATATTAGTTTCAGTTGAATTACTGAAATTAATGAACTTTTGCACAATATTCTAATTTTTCGAGTTTCACCTGTATACAATAGAACCCATTATAATCAGTGATGCTGTCTATCATGGAAACGTATGATGCGGCACATCACCGCAACAGTAAACAGGTGTCCCCTTCCATTTGGCTCTGGAGCTACTACTGCCATTGCCAACAACACAAATAAACCATTTAGAAGTTTGTGTCGACACGCCCGATGTAGACAGCCTCAAGCCACTGCGTCAATGGATGTGCCCAGTGTAGACAGTGTGTCAGCACCAGAAACAATAAATGGTTTCAATAAATGCGTTTATTGCATTGGGGATTAAATTGAGTTCTGAAATTTACAGTATGTTTTTATAGTAGAAAGACACCTTGTATGTCAAAATATCAAGGGCAGTTTGATTCCTCATAACATGACCCCTTTTAATAACCTGTTCTAAACCAAATTCACCAAGTAAAAGTAACTTTACCTTTAAAAACAGTCAGGACATTGTAGGAAAATAATTTACATGTAAGCTCAAAAAGTTGTGCATATTTCACGACGTGCATAAGCCTATGATCTAATATGGCAGCTGTTCGGTTAAGGAAGTCAACCAATAACAGTTACGATTAAAAATAGGGCTGTGAGAAATATCCAATAAACCTAATGTACTGTATTTCCTTGGCTACTTTGCTGGTCTTGCAAGAGGACATTTTTGACCGACTAGTACTTCCAGTGTCGAATAGGAGCATCAGAAATGTTTAGTCGACTAGTCTCACACATCTAGTTTTCAGTGATTTCAGAGCGGTTCTGTATGGAATCAATTCCATGCCACATATATTTGCAAAAATATAAAGTATTGCAAAAGAAAAAAAGTATTGAGCAAACAAAAAAAAATTTTTAAACAAAAATTAAGTATCACAAACGTAAAATAAAGTATCGAGAGAAAAAAGAAAGTTTATCTCTGCAACAGATTTTTAGGCAGCAATGATTTTGCCACATCTTTTTCTTTGCAATGCCTACTAATTATTTTGCAATGCTCCTTTTAATCTGCATTTCCATCACATGTGAGCTTGTGATACCGTTTTGCCTTTGCGCTTCATTTTTCTGTGTGTTTCACTTTACGGCACTGTTTTGACGTGGGGGTGGAGTCAGGGGATTGGGGCATGTACAACGGGCTCAGTGATGGCTCCCTGGAAGTTACCTCATTAGCTTGAGACATGGATCAAACATCAGTTGGATCTCAGGTATATAAAGTTGATTGTTTCCTTTTATTTAATTAGCATTAAATGTGCTTTAACAGCGTTTGCTTCAGATAAAGAAGTTAGAGATCAGTTAAAGCGGTGGATTTATTAGCCACACTCGTTAACTCGTTTTTTCTCTCTGAATTGATTGGACTATTGATTGATTCTTATGTTTACTTTATAGATTATAATTGTCTATACCATAGTATGTTGTCTTCTAAAAAAAATTTTACTCCATATTTAAAAATATATAAATAAATAGATGTTACATTATCACTGTTAAAGGAGACAATAAATAGATTACAAATAAAAAGTTAAACGATCGTAACAAATAAGCATCCCAGGAAATGATCTACAAACAATAAAAGAACATCACTTATAATGTTAATTGTGCAAAAGCAAAACAAATTTAACAGACTGATTCTTAAGAGTAGGTGCTGATAACCTGGTTATATCCTGCTCTACTCGAGGCAGAGAAACAGCAGGAGAAAGTTGTTGTTGTTGTTGCTGCTGCTGCTGACCCTGAGCTGCCTGAATATGACCGAAGCTTTGAGTCAGAACACTAATAAGATTTGTCACGACATCTGGATATCCTCTCTGCTAAATGTGACATGGCAAACCATTATATGAGATGACCTAGATACACGTACATTTACTGTGAGCATTGTAATAACTTAAGTAGCTTGTGAACAGGTTCGTTGAGCAATGGAGGAGTCAGGAGACAGCGAAGCAGGTTTGAAATCAGCACTTTAATTTCTTTCGCGAACATACGACGGTCACCGCCGTAGAAATGTAAACATAAACAAAACAATATCACACTCAGTCTGTGGAGCTTTCTGGATCCACTCTCTCGCTCCCTCCCTCTCGACACTTGGCGTCCCTTTAAATGTCTCTCTCCGTATCACTACAACAAGACACAGGTGTTAGAGATAATTACAAACCAGGTGACAAACCTTACCGCTCTCTCTCTCTCCCGCAGACCGACACACGACCACGCCCCCCATGCCACATAGCTGTATAACGCAGGGTTAAGAATATAGGGGATGTGAACATTTTATATTTCAAAACTTTATTTTTCAAGACAGAACACATGCACGTTTGTTACGATCGTTTAACTTTTTATTTGTAATCTATTTATTGTCTCCTTTAACAGTGATAATGTTACATCTAAATATGGAGTTTACATTTTTTTTTAGAAGACAACATACTATGGTATAGACAATTATAATCTATAAACATAAGAATCAATCAATAGTCCAATCAATTGAGAGAGAGAAAAAACTGCAGATGCTGGCTATGTTAGCGAGTATGGCTAATAAATCCACCGCTTAAACTGATCTCTAACTTCTTTATCTGAAGCAAACGCTGTTAAAGCACATTTAATGCTAATAAAATAAAAGGAAACAATCAACTTTATATACCTGAGATCCACCTGCATGCCGGTGCTCAGCCATGATGTTTGATCCGTGTCTCAAGCTAATGAGGTAACATCAAGGGAGCCATCACTGAGCCTGTTGTACACGCCCCAATCCCCTGACTCCACCCCCACGTCAAAACAGTGCCATAAAGTGAAACGCACAGAAAAGTGAAGCGCAAAGGCAAAACGGTATCACAAGCTCACATGTGATGGAAGTGCAGATTAAAAGGAGCATTGCAAAATAATTATTAGGCATTGCAAAGAAAAAGATGTGTGGCAAAATCATTGCTGCCTAAAAATCTGTTGCAGAGATAAAAAAGGATAAAAGTTCTTTTTAGTTTCTTTTACAACAGTCATTGATTTTTGCAATTAATTATATCTTGGTTTTTGCTATATTTTATTTATATTTTGCAATTCTTTATTTTTGTTTGCAAAACTTTCTTTTTTCTCTCGATACTTTATTTTACATTTGTGATACTTAATTTTTGTTTAAAAAATGTTTTTTTTTTTGTTTGCTCAATACTTTTTTTATTTTGCAATACTTTATATTTTTGCAAATATATGTGGCATGGAATTGATCCCATAGTTCTGTGCAAGCTCCACAATTCCATCTAGTGCTCAGAGTGACAGATGTGATCAGAGTCTGGGCCCGTTTGCTTGCATGCGATGAGCGTGTTATATTTAAAGGAAAATTCTGTATTCCAATTAAGCTCAGTTGACAGCATTTGTGGCAAAAACATTTTTTAACCACAAAAAATTATTTTGACTTTCAGTGAGGCACTTACAGTGAAAGTAAATGAGGCCAATTTTTGGAGGGTTTAAAGGCGGAAATGTGAAGCTTTTCATTTTATAAAAGCATTTACATTATTCTGTTAATTTTTTTTTTTTATTCAGGCTATTAGGGTTTGTTGACAATTTATTTTATGATAATCAGCATTTTGCCACAAATGCTGTCTACTGATCTTAACTTCTATTGAACCTGGAATATTCTTTTAAAGCACTCGAGATGCACTTTAATTTCACTTTTATGTAATTCAAAAATATATAATATAATAACTACAAGTTAATAAACAAATAATATACCCCATGCCACCGGCTAGTTGTGGACAGATGTTCAAATGAGCAGCATATTATGCAGCTGTTGTGGACTACAACCAGAAACAACTCCTACAGTTGTCTGCCAAAGTCAAACTTTGTTCCTTTTGAAAATCCTTTAGTTTAATTAGACCACATAGCAATGCACCATGCAAGTTATAATTTTAAAGAAATATATTACTATTGGATAAACGTAGTAGTAATAATAAAAATGATAATAACCAATATTGTATAATATTCAAGTTGACTGGGTTCCCCAGAAAATAAAATGCATAATAATAATGCTGAAAAGATGGCTAAGACCCTATCACAAATTGGACAAACAGGTGTACAGTGGATGAGTACAATGTGACTGACAGTTTTTGGCTGAAGTGGAAAAAGGTCAGAGTTTGGTTCATTTTAAGAGAATTCAAGTGTGAATGCTTATGGAGTAGTCCAAGTATTTTTATTGGCAGTTGAGCATGGGCAAAACATTACCTAATTTTGGTCAAAATGAATTAACTTTTTTGTCGATTACATCACTGTTCAAATCAAAATCCCAATATTTTTCAAAATATTCACAATATGACTTTTTGTCCAAATCCTGCATTCCTACTACATTGTATGATTAAAATGCATTTAGGCTATAAAAGTCATTATTTGACATTTGAAATATATTTCTATTTACTTGTTTTTACTTGTCACGTGATGTGAAACATATCTTTGCTGGACTATCTTCCAAGCTCCCTGTGTTTGTGTGTCCTTTGTGGCTTTATTTGTGCAGTGGCCAGACTGACATAATCCATTGAGGCCACACATAAAACATCTTGCCATCTGCACTCAAAGCGTGGTTGTCGGCTGCGTTTCCCATCCTCCATGGCTCTTGCTTTTTCCTGTCTGTGTGCAGCCTGACCCCTCTCCTCCTTTTTCCAGGCTACAGTGGCCCAATGCAAAGGAAGCTTTCAAAGGCACTGTCTGCTCGAATCAGGTCGGGGACCCTTTTTAGACTCGGCTCAAAGATCATAGCAAGTGGAAGTCAGGGAGGAAGATGACCCTTCCCTCCAGGCTTGATCGGATCTTTGCCCAGTTAAAGCCGGTGGCATTGTGTCTCTGCACGGCCATGTCTCTACGGGACCAGGCTGTGTGATTAGTGGAAATGAAAGAGGGCACCAGCCTGAGCTGCGTATTGCAGTGTCAGGCCCCATGTCCCTGTGGTCCCCCAGAGCAAACGGGGGAGGCAGAGGACACAGCCAGCGGGTCAGACCTACAGAATATGACACATCACACTGGGGCTGTCCTTGTGCTTTTAATTCTGAACTTTGGGATCAGGTCAGGCTTGTGATGAAGGGTAGACAAAGAGGCTTGCAGACAAAGAATGGTATAGAAAGGCTAAATATTCATTAAACAAGCCTGACATAATTCAAATGTTGTGCAATGACACATTTTTTTCCATATCATTCTTTTCCTTTCCACTCTGATTTATAATTACAGTAAATAAAATGTCTAATACCATTAGTTTAGTTTTCAACGGTTCAGTTGTATCCACCTGTGGGGACAGGAACACCATGCATAGATGCAGCTAGACAGTGTAGGACATTGTTGGCTCACATGAGTTTCACTACTGAGCACAGGCATTAGTGTGCAGTCTCAGACTTCACTTGTGCATAGATTAAGCCCTCAAAGGTGACCACCATGCCAGGCTTCTCTTCACTGTAAATTTAGCTGCAGGTTGTGAAGGCCGGATATGTTGACATATAGGATTATTAACTCTGTGATTTTCACGCTGCCCCTGCTTGACTTGGCACCCCCTAACACACAATCTCTCTCACCTGAGATCAGTGCATTCATTACAGCTAACATATTGGCTTAAAAATGGCTTCTCTACATAAAGGTGTGCAGGTCTTGTGGTGGGCACAGTTTTTGAGGTAAAGGGCTGAATTTTAAATGTGACAGTGCCTCGCCTTCCAATGACCTTGCTGAAAAAGCTCAGTGATCTCATTCTCCGCTTCACTAGAATTCTGCTGATTCTCTCTCTTGCCATGTTAACGTTGCTTTAAAGAAAGCCTCTGTAGAAGCTGACAATAGCATATCACGGCAGATTACTTTTCTCTTAAAATAAGAGTAAAGGAAAAATGGCTTAATTCGAATGTCTTTGATATGGAGACCATGCTGACCTCCTGTTTAAGTGCTTCAAAGAAAAAAAAATTAACTGCCAGAAAACACAATCCTTCTGAATATGTGCAATCTCCAGACTAGTAGGAGGTATCGTGAGGGCTGTGAAGCACCTCTTTGTACTCAACTGCTTTGAATTGTAGGATAGGGCTTGCTAGTTGATTTTATTGTTGCTAATTTGTTATTAATTGTAAGAGCTTTTGTAACTGAAAGCGTGATAGTACAGTATTATTCTTCCAATCATCAAATTCTTCCAGATTTAGGGAGTTTATTGACATTACCTCTCTGTGAGATAATAATTTGTCCCTTGCATAAACTATTTAATTTTGATTACATCCACCACTCTGGTGCTCACCCTGCCCCCTGAAGCCCCTGTCCCAGCAAGGGTCGCAGTAAAGTGATATTGCATGGCTCTGTTGTCTGTAAATCGACCCCGAATTGTCTTAAGGAATTGAGACCTCAGGTCACGGAAGTGCAAGAAGGCAACTTCCATGCATGAAGGAAGCATTATACCATTGACACACTGATCAAAGTCTCAAATCAGATGGACTTGAACTGCTACAGCACAGCCTTGTCTTTAAAGTTGCACTTTAGGCTCTCTAAGAACAGAGGATGTGAACATTCTGGTCCATCCACTTCCAATCGGTACTATTCTGTTTTGGGACAAACAGAGTTAATAGGGTGTGTCTGAGGCATTTGACAACAGTTCTTCATGGAAATCACTTGGGCCAGGAAAGAGGATATATTCAGCTTCCACAGTAGTCGTATACATAACAGCAGACACAAAAGAGCGTGTTTGACTCCAGCAGGATTTTGCCTCGTTTCCCGCACTGAATGAAAGGACGATTTAGTGTCAGGTCTTTTATTTTCAGTCATGGGAATTTACTTTTATGAAGTGCTTGGGAAAATGTGGTGTGCCTGTGTTATTTCCCCTTCAGCTTTAAACGATGGGGCACAAACATTAAAGTGACGCCACTCTCACCAGCAATCGACAGTCATTTTAAGAGTTGCTGTCAGGCATCACAGCACTATGTCAGTCAGGTGAGCATAGCTACACTGTCAGTGTTTAGAGACACCCTGGAAAGGCATTTTACATTGGTTATTTGTCGTCTACACATCACTCTTGGCACATGAAAATATCTACAGTACACATTTAAAAAGGTCTTTTATGCATTTGTGTGTATTAGGTTTGGGTAAAAACATTTATTTTCCCATGCATTGATATCTTCATATGAACGATTTCAATATCGATTCTTAACCCTTTCATAAGTACATCACAAATATAGGCTGTGCTGAGCAGGCGTCTGTTATTTATATTCACTCTTTTGGTCTTTTAAAATAACAGAATACGTTTATTTTATATACATACATCCAACTAATCACCAAAGTACCATGATAAAAATTTACAGCTCTTATATGCAGTCAATACATCAAACGTGATCTTCCTCTGATGTGTGTTGCCATGTTTGTTTACATTGGTAATGGTTGTCATTTGTCAAACAAACAGCTATTCAAAGAGTCTTTTCAATCACATAATGTTTATTTTATGTAAAACAAAATCAGCCAAATTGTCACAAGTACCACATTAACAGCTTGTGTATATTCACAGCTATCATATCTAAATGCTATCTTCCCATGCATGCAGCCACGTCTACTTATTAGGTGCAGATGTGGTTTTCATTCACACAAACAGCTACTCAAACAGTATTTTCTGGCATATAAATACGTTTGTTTTCTGAAAAGACTATCACAAAAGCACCACGATTACAGTTTAAAACTCGTATACTCACAGATGCTAATCTGCAAATGCGATTATCTATGCATGCAGCCAAGTCCGTTTATATTAGTGCTTGAAAAACACACGCACATAATGTCTGAGATGTCAAACAGTGCATGGGCAAATCGGCCTGCTGATATTATTTGTTCTTTTGTTTTTACAGCTATAGAAATTAAATAAAGCAAAAGCAGTAGAGCAGACATAACCAATTTGTTCACACATTTATTATAGTATATACAGTTTATTTTATGGGGAGATAATAAAAATATTCATCTACACTCTGCCACCCTCTACCGGCTGTGCAGTCACATGTAAAATTAACTCCCTCCAGGGGACAATGCAGGGGAATTTAGACCTTTACTCTTGAAAAAGGTTAAATCCCAAGATTTATATTTCACTCTAAACAAAAATGTGAGTAAACCACTCTCTCATATGTGACCAAATCTTCTGCTATGTGAATAAAATGTCTATTATTAGCCTCTGGCTGGTAAATGCTCAGATTTCACTCACCAGTGATTGAGTAGTATATTGGAAAATGTATTATCAGTGAGATACTTTCACTGTGAGAGTAAAAGTTTGGTTTAACTTGTTCTGTGTGTCCAAAGATGAGATCCATATTAGAGGTCTGCACGGGCCTTAAAATAATATCCAAACCCGACTCAGAGAAGCTGTGGCCCAACCCTACCCGGCCCGAATGATACCGTAAGATTTTAAGCCCGAACCTGAAATCGCTTACTATCTAATTTCTTCTAGCAAGTACTGATGCAATAGGCTGTATATTATGTAAGCATATAGGCAACATGCATAACAGTACTGAAACCGTAAACAAACACTGTTTTAAAAAGGCAAAGCAGCCCCTTAGTACACTAGAGTAGAAGGGAAAAAAAGCATTTATTACCATTTATTTGCTAGGGATGTGCGAGTCTAGTCGACTCAGCGGTTTGGATCCTGCTAGTCGACACTGGAATTACTAGTCGGCTAATATTTCCCCCCATTAAACTGATAATTATTACACATTTACGTTTGACTTTATATTTTTTAGAGGCTGTGCTTAAATTACTGTCATATTAAGCTTACATATCTGAACTAGAATTAATAATAATACAAATATTATTTTAAAGAGTATATCTGGAGCAGATACAAAGTTTCATTTCACCTCAGGCTGCATGTGCTCCTTCCCCCTCTCCTGGCATGCCCAGGAAAATGTTCATTCGCTAGACAAGCAAACTTCGCAAAGTAGTTATGAAATCACTTCAGTGGTGGTGCGGGAATCGGATTTCCAAATGTTTGAAAGTCCCCATTCATGTTTTCACATGTGAGTCTTCTTTAAATCTGTACATGTTGTACGTTTATTTTGTATTTTTCAAGCGCAGGATAGCAGCCTCATGTGAGAACGTCAAGTACGTCTTTCACTGGACCCTTTGCTCATCAAAATATTTATTCTTTTACCTAGCCTAGAAAATGACGGGTTATTCTGTGTGCAAGTGATGTTTAGAATACATCAGGTTTTTTTGGCTATATCACAGGCCTATTTTTTTCTTTCCTATGGCTAATTTTTTCATCGTAACCATTATTGGTTAACGTTCTTTAACAAACAGCTATCATATTAGATCAATGGCTAAAGCACGACTGCACATCGTGAAATATGCGTAACATTTCAGCACCTTGTTTTTTCATCTCTCATAGATTTGGCTTAGTCTACCTGTTAATTATTTTCAACAATGTCCTGACTGTTTTAATATGTTAAGTAACTTTTACTTGGTGAATTCCTTTTAGAACAGGCTGGGCTGCGCTGTTGGTCATTCACTATTCATTCAATTGTTTTCAATAAATATGCCTGTTAAATATTTGCTAACGTTGATTTAGTGAATGTTCTATATTTAATGTACAATAATCATAATGCAAGGTGAGCACGTCGCAGATAAATGCACCTTTTCAGTGGAATTTATCTTCAGATTTGGAATAGATTAAGTATTTTAAATGGGTCGCATATTGTTTATTTATTTATTTATTTTTTTTTTACAGTTTTTTGAAGGTTGGATTGAGTGAGCGAGTGCATGAAACAAGTTCGGTATGCCTGTTTATTTTCTCATTAATTCATACCCGACCCAAACCCGAAGTCCTACTTGGAAAAACTGACCCGAAACCCTTCGGGTTCTCTGGTCCCGTCGGGGTCAGGTTGCAGACCTCTATTCCATATGTTATTGAATAATGTCTCTTTTAATACTAGTTCTGTTTTTTTACAGTCAGTTGTTGATTAAACACAACAAAAAAGAAACATTTAATTCTAATCACACATTGATGGGCTAAAGAAGTCATGCATGTACTCTTTTGTTAAATGCGCTTGTCTTAAAGAGACAGTATCGATTTAGCACCGATGTGTTCTACACATCAATATAAAAACATGTAAGTAGTTCAAATTGTGCAAGTAAACCATAAACATGTAACACAAATATATATGCAGCATAATATATGCAATTTCAAGACATTAATTGATGGAATAGACTGAATTTGAACAGCATTTAAAAGCTTAAATGTGCTAATAAATTTATGCGAGTGTGTACATGAAATGGGACCTATAAAAGCCAAAATGAATACAGAATGTAAAAGAAATCAAATCTGATGTTAATATTTTATTGTCTGGTTGATTTGAATATTCATACTCTAAATCAGGGGTCGGGAACCTTTTTTCACTAAGGAATTTTTGGTTGATGCATTTTTTCGAAAGAACAAGCTAATAATTTACTCCAAAAAAACATAATAAATATTTTTTTTCAATAAAATGTTTATTATGCCTATAGACTACTCGAAAACCAAGAATATGCAGCAATATGGAATTGAGTACACGCGTTTGTGTGGGTCTCTATAAAATTTACTTCATTTAACAATTGTTCATGAAAAAGATCACTTCCCTTTTGGGCTGGCGACATGTAAAAAATACTTTAAAGGGTAACTAAACCCTAAACCAACGTTTTTTAGTTAATGATCTTTAAGCATGGGGCGTTATTAGTACTGGTCATTGATTCAAGGAATTTTTTTGACATTTGTGTATAAAGTGTTTTAATTCTACAATATATGGTGTAAAAACGTCTGAGTGCTGCCCTCTTCAGGGTGGCTACTGCAGTTGAATTTTCCTATTGGCTGTTGCGGTACTTCGTGACGTAAGCGGTGACAGCTGACGTAAGCAGGTTCCAGCTCACCACGCCAGATTCATGTACATGTCGTCTTGCGACCGTGTGAGAAATAAAAATAACATAGAGTCTGACAGCAGCTGTCAATTAATCCGTCACTACGAGTCTCAGGTGCATACTCATAATAAATAAGCCTAATAAATTCCCATGTTTCCAAAAAATGCCAAATGTGTGATCTTATTTAATTTGTGTTTGTATTGCATTTTGGTAATACAGTTAATGCTGCGTAAAGAAAAGAAAATGGAATCCAATTTTAGGTACGAGGTGTCTTGCATTATTTTATGATTGAATCACTTTCATATTTAGTACACACACAGATGCATGTATATATTACATTATACATACACACCCAGCTAACGATTTTTGGTTCCCAGAACATTCTAGAACATTTTTAAGGTTAGTTTTTTGGTACAAAAAAGTACCTACAGAGAACATTCCTAGTACATTTATTATTTGGTTCCCAAAAATATAACAAAACAGGAACTAATGTTAGGGGAATGTTCTATGTTTGCTGGGTATATGTTACTAAACCTGCAGTGTTGCGTTCACGATGCATGTTAACGGCAAACTGCTCCGTGGAAATAAAGTGAAACTCACTGCACCTTCTGAGATGATTGAGATCATTTGCGGCATTCTCATAGACCACATTGTTCTTGAAAACCATTTTCAGACAAATGAAACAGAGATAAAGGAGTGACAACTCGTTACATGCGCGTGTTCCACGAGACTGGGTTCTGCTGCATGCCTCTTAACAAACAGCTAATCTGACACAAGCAATGACGGCTTATTATATGATAAAATATTATAAAGTTTCTTCAAGCATGTGTCTTTGTGACAGCATTTCTTGTCATCTGCCATTCCAAGATGTTATACAAGTCACCCACCTGTGGTAGATTACTTTCACATAAAATACCTGCATTTGGACGTGGAGCTTGCAAACTGGATTGAGCCTCGTCGCATTTTGCGTGTGACGGGCGCACATAAAGAATTACAAACATTTGTAAAATCACTTGTAGAAAATGCTGTTAACCGCTAAGATCAATAGTTTTAGGGAAACGAGGCCCAGAACTCTAAGCATGTTCTTCAAAATATAATCACACGTTTCCTCAAACGTGCATCTTTGTGTTTAACTTCTTGTCATTTTATCTCTCCGAGAAGTCTTACATATCACCCTCCACAGTGGCTGATACATCAGTAAAATTACCCACCATTACGCTTGAAATATCCACATTTGGTGGGTGTTCATTTCAAACCTTGTTTACCAAGAGTAGGCTGTACGACAAATTCAGGAGAAAGGAAATCAAAACGGTGTCATTGACTTCAAGCTTTGCAATTGCACCCACACTTTCTGCATAAAAATGATCTCTAGAAAGTTTTACACAATCATGTGTTGGTGAATGGTGAGACACCAGGTGAGCCACTTGATTTTTAAACAAAGAGCCACTTGTGGCTGGCAAGCCATAGGTTCCTGACCCTTCTCTAAATTGTTTGTAATAGTTCATAATTTCCAACAAAGCACAATAAGCTTGAAACTGTTACTAATTGTTACTTTTTAATAGGGCTGTCCCGACCAAAGATTTTCCTAGTCGACTAGTAAGCCTTAATTTAAGCAGTTTAATGCACGTTTATGATATTGATTTAATTACTTAAATATATTTGGGGGGCATCAGAAAATGGTTTGAGTTCCAGGGCTGAGAAGAATGCTACAAGTAACATTGCTAACACTGTTCTACATTACAGAGAAATGCTAAACCACAATAATGAGACTTTAAAATATAATATATATATTTTTTTTTACAAGTGCACGCACGAAGCGAGCCACAGCAACACTGGCAAAATTGGTAATGATTCTGAATGTGTCGGAAAAAACAGTAAGGAGACTGTCTGAACATTTTGTTAATTTATAGAGAGAAATACACATTAGGGTTGTGCTGACAGACGATGATCTCTGGGATTGAGGCTATTATTATTATCAAATTAATATTACAAATAATTTGCCCGTAGACACCCAGACACACATTTGAAGAAACACTTTATTATATTATTAAGAACAGATGACAGAAAAGCCGTCTATGCACCTGTCTGATGCGCTGTTTGGTGGCGTGCAGTCTCGTGGCGGTTCTTACTCTTTCTTTGTTTCAGTCTTCTGATTTTTTTTTTTGTTTTGTTTCAAGAACAGAATCATCTATGAGCACTTCAAATGACATCAGACATCTCAGCTCAGGCTGTGCTTTGAGTTCAGTTCACTTTATTTCCACAGAGCAGTTAATTGTGACCACAACTCTGCAGCCTATACATCTGTGATTTAAAACATAAAATAAAACAAAACACGTTCATCTCGAACCGTGATTTTATATTTCAGTGATTATTATCATCATTATAATTATTATTTTTACATTTATAATTGTTTTTATGTCTTCATTTGTGCAAGTAATTTTCCACCTGCATGTTTAGATAGACACTTGCCTGACGGTAAATGGAAAGGTGTATTCATTTTTTTTTTTTTTTGCTTTTTCGTTTTGTTTGGAGTGCAGTTTGAATTTAGAAATGTATTTCATTTAAGTTTTTCATGCAAACTTTTCAGTGCAAAATCACTAAAGCAAGAATATTCACAGATTCCTCAGTCCAGGGGTTGCCAATGTAATTGGGGAGATATATATATCTCGTGAATGATGGAGCAAAACCAATTTATTCACACGTATGATGTATTTTCATGGACAACGAAATGAGAATGCACAGATTAGGTTCTTTGCCAGAGAGATGTTCACAACTGTTGTAAAACCAGCTTTCAAAAAGTTGAACACTCATTTTAATTGCACTTATTTTTTTTTCCAGTTTCATTTGATTTTTTTTTTTAAATAAATAAAAAATAAAGTTCATAGTTTGAAATCAAGGTGTCTCACTTTGTGTTGGCTTAACCCTAACCCTGCTTAACAAAAATTACCCCATAGTACCAC